>NC_083696.1:41595000-42845000 GCF_033118175.1 Dama dama | reverse complement strand
ATAGTGAAAGACAGAGGAGCCTGGTGTGCTGCAGTCCTTGAGGTCTCAAAGAGTTGGACACAACTTAGCAACTGAACAGCAGCAACAAATACATTTAAACTATTATTTACAGTTTTAGCCACTGCCGTAATTAAAAGTTCAGTGTTAGTTTTAAAATCTTATCATTTGGAGTTTTCTATGTTGTTTCTGCTTTTTTTTTTTTCACTTAATGTCTTTGATTATGTGATTTGGTTGGTTGGTTTTTATCATGCCTATTATAATAGGCATGGTTTTTTTTTTTTTTTTTATCATGCCTACTATAATAGGAAAAGGAGTACGTCAAGGCTGTATATTGTCACCCTGCTTATTTAACTTATATGCAGAGTACATCATGAGAAAGGCTGGGCTGGAAGAAGCACAAGCTGGAATCAAGATTGCCGGGAAAATTATCAATAAACTCAGATATGCAGATGACACCAACCTCATGGCAGAAAGTGAAGAGCAACTAAAAAACCTCTTGATGAAAGTGAAAGAGGAGAGTGAAAAAGTTGGCTTAAAGCTCAACATTCAGAAAACTAAGATTATGGCATCTGGTCCCATCACTTCACGGGAAATAGATGGGGAAACAGTGGAAACAGTGGCAGACTTTATTTTGGGCTCCAAAATCACTGCAGATGGTGACTACAGCCATGAAATTAAAAGACGCTTACTCCTTGGAAGAAAAGTTATGACCAACCTAGACAACATATTAAAAAGCAGAGACATTACTTTGCCAACAAATGTCCATCTAGTCAAGGCTATGTTTTTTCCAGTAGTCATGTATGGATGTGAGAGTTGTACTGTGAAGAAAGCTGAGCGCTGAAAAATTGATGCTTTTGAACTGTGGTGTTGGCAAAGACTCTTGAGAGTCCCTTGAACTGTAAGGAGATCCAACCAGTCCATCCTAAAGTAGATCAGTCCTGGGTGTTCATTGGAAGGACTGATGCTGAAGCTGAAACTCCAATTCTTTGGTCACTTCATGAGAAGAGTTGACCCATTGGAAAATACCCTGATGCTGGGAGGCATTGGGGGGTAGGAGGAGAAGGGGACAACAGAGGATGAGAAGGTTGGATGGCATCACTGACT
The DNA here is from genome assembly GCF_033118175.1 of Dama dama. Taxonomy (NCBI): domain Eukaryota; kingdom Metazoa; phylum Chordata; class Mammalia; order Artiodactyla; family Cervidae; genus Dama; species Dama dama. The sequence goes on along the minus strand of NC_083696.1, from coordinate 42,843,896 downwards.
CGATGGGCATGAGTTTGAGTAAACTCCGGGAGTTGCTGATGGACAGGGAGGCCTGGCGTGCTGCGATTCATGGGGTCGCAAAGAGGCGGACGCAACTGAGTGACTGAACTGAACTGATTCTCAAATTATGTAACTTATTACATTGATGATTTGTTTGTGGTGTTTCTCAAAAGCATTTTCTAAATCTATTTATCTTTAATTATCCAAGTGAAAAATGAATCAGCATTGTATTTGTATGTCCCTCAGGCAAGAGTTTGGGAACATTTTTTATTTATTCCATTCTTTCCCTTTCACCTTTGCACATTTTTGTTAATATAATTTTGTTAATATAATGTAATATAATCTGTTAATAAAACTGCAGCTACTTTATCAGTTTCAAATTATTAAATCTTACAATATAAATTCAAGGACACTTTAATGCATGCATTCCTTTTGAAGCAGATTTGAAATTTTAAGACTTAATTCTATGTGTTACTGGTTACATGACATCACTATTTCTTCTATACTGTGTGTTTGTGTTTGTGTGTGTGTGTGTGTGTGTGTGTGTGGTCAGTTATTCAGTCATGTCCAACTCTCTGCAGCCCCGTAAACTATAACTCACTAGGCTCCTCTGTCCATGGAATTTTCCAGGCAAGAATATTGGAGTAGTTTTCCCATTGTTTCACTTTTATTTTGTCCAAGATAGTAATGTATTTTCAAATAATTTTTTGCTAGAAGTATATCTGGGTGCTATATTATCTGGGCAGGTGCATATCTGCCAAGAAAAAAGAAATTATTGAAGCATTGTTGACTCACTATATTTCAGGTGTATAACAAAGTAATTCAGTCATATATATATATATATACATATATATATGTGAATACATGTTCTTTTTGAGATTCTTTTCCATTACAGGTTATTGCAAGACTTTCAATATAGTCCCCTGTGCTATACAGTAGGCCCTAGTTGGTTATCTATTTTATATATAGTTGTGTATGTCTGTTAATCCCAGTTCCAAATGTATCCCCCCTCCCACCTTTCCCATTTGGTAACCATCGTCTCAGTTCAGTCGCTTAGTCATGGTCTTCTCTTTGCAACCCCATGGGCTGCAGCTCAGTAAACTTCTCTGTTCACTAACTCCCAGAGCCTGTTCAAACTCATGTCCATTGATTCGGTGATGCCATCCAACCATTTCATTCTCTGTCATCCCCTTCTCCTCCTGCCTTCAATCTTGCCCAGCATCAAGGTCTTTTCTAATGAGTCAGTTTTTTGCATCGGTTTTCTCCAGTACCGAAGTATTGGAGATTCAGTTTCAGCATCTGTCCTTCCAATGAACATTCAGGACTGATCTCCTCTGGGACTGACTGGTAATCATGTTTGTTTACTATGTGTGTGAGTCTATTTCTGTTTTATAAATAAGTTCATGTGTATCCCTTTTTTAGATCCCACATGTAACTGATATCATATATGTCTTTCTCTGACAAGAAAATTTTAATAACTATAAAATTATTGCAAAACAGTCTCCCTCTCTTTATAATTTCATGTAAGGTTGCTCTATTACTTTCTGATTTTCAGTGTTACAGAGGAGAATTCTGAGGCCAGTATGAGCTCACTCTTTTATAACTGTATAATTAAAGTTATTTTTGGTTGTAAGAAAAGGAAAATGACTGGTTAACTACTATGGTCTAAACGCTTGTACCCCACACCCTGCAAAAAAATTCATATGTTAACATCTTAATGCCCCATGTGATGGTATTTGTTGTTGTTTTTTGTTCAGTTGCTAAGTCATGTCGGACTCTTTGTGACCCATGGACTACACCATCCCAGACTTTCCTGTCTTTCACTCTCTCCCCAAATCTGCTCAAATTCACGTCCATTGTGACAGTATTAGGAGGTGCTTAGGTCAAGAAGATGGAGCCCTCACAAATGAGATTATTTTTTTTTAAAAAAGAGCCCAGAATGATTTGTCTCCCTTCTTCCGTGGGAAGCCAGACAAGAAGTCACCAGCAATGAACCAGAATGTGGACCTTCAACAGAGGGTGGTTATCCTGGCACCTTGATCTTGAACTTCTCTGTCTACAACTGTGAGAAATAAATTTCTGTTTTTAAAAGTGTTTAGTTATAATAGCAGCAACAGTGGACTAAGACATTAACTTAGGAAAACAAGGTATTTATTGAAAGGATTATTTTACAGAATTGAAGGAAGAGCTGAAATTCTAAATTTGGGAAAGTCAGGAAAGAAGGTAATTACAAGTTCTTCATGGGTGGCACTAGTGGTAAAGAATCTGCCTGCCGATGCAGGAGACGCAAGAGACTCAGGTTCGATCCCTGCATTGGGAAGATCCCCTGGAGTAGGAAATGGCAATCTAATCCAGTGTTCCTGCCTGGAAAATCTCATGGATGGAGGAGCCTGACAAGCTACAGTCTATAGGGTTGCAAAGAATCGACACGATTGAGCCACTGAGCACACACACACACATTCATAGATCTTTGTAGGGTGATGCTATTAAGGTAATTTAACTTGAAAACTTTCAACAATTCGTTGATTTGAAGTTTCCCATTTCCAGGAGAAAAAAATCAGACTGGTCCAGCTTAAGCCAGCTATATCATAATATCAAACAGCCTTGGAATGACATGGAATGCCAATTGGCAGGGGACCTAGCACTGTACCCTAAGGACATGCTCAGCAATAGGAAATCATTTAGATCTAGGAGTCTTGACTGGTGCCCACCATAGTAATTAGCTTTTCTGCATGACATTTTATAGGATTTTTTTCTTCCTTTCTGTTATTTAAGGAGAAAGAAAGCCAGATAGGTTTAGAATCTCAGATTTTTCTTTAGTCTGAAATAGTTTCTTCTAGCACAGTAAGTCTGTTGTTTCTATTTTCTGTCATTCTGATTGTTCTTCCAAAACACCAGTTGTCCAAATGCAATCTCCACATCTGTAATTTATTGGTGACCATTTTTAAGTGTTTTTCTTTTGTAGACCAAGAGGGACTCACAGTTGATCTCTACACTAATTAAGTGATTTTTTTCCAGTGTTGATTTCTGTTTTTTAAAGGCTCCAAAAAATAAGTTTTTAAATGAGCTTTTCTTTTGGAATAATTTTAAATTGTAGAAAAGTTGCAAAGATAATACAAAGAATTCCTATATGCCTTCGCCCAGTTCCTCCAAAGGTTAACATCCTACATTATGGTGGAACATTTGTCATACTGGGAAGTTGACACTAGTAAGTGTATCAGTTTCTTACTTCTGTGGTAACAGACTGTCAGGAACCCTTTCCTCTGAGTTCAGATGTTTAAATTCAAAGTAATGGCAGGTCTTCATTCTTTCCGGAGGTCTAAGGCCAAATGTACTTCCTAGCCTTTTCCAATTTCTATAGGCTGACAGCTTTGTCTTACTGTCCCTTCTTGCATCTTCAAAGCAAATCACCCCAACGTCTGCTTCTGTGGTCTCATCTTGCACTTTTGACCTTCTCTCTTCTTAGAAGGACATTTGTGATTCCACTGGACTCACCCAGATAATCCAGAATAGTTCTTCATCACAAAATTCTTAATTTAATCACACCTGCAGAATTCCTTTTGCTATGTAAGGTAACATTTTCAGATTCCAGGGATTAGGAGGTGGACACCTTGAGGTGGGAGGAGGGGGCAGGCATTATTCAACCTATCTTAGAATATAGTGTTATTGCTTCAGTTGCGTCTGACTCTGCAACTCCATGTACTATACATAGCCCATCAGGCTCCTCTGTCCATGGAATTCTCCAGGCAAGAATACTGGAGTGGATTGCCATTCCCTTCTTCAGAGGATCTTCCCAACCCAGGGATTCAATCCAGGTCTCCTGCATTGCAGGCAGATTCTTTAGCATCTGAGTCACTAGGGAAGTCACAGAACATAACATTATTATTAACGAAACTCCAGTTATTTAAATTTCATTAATTTTTTACTCATGTTCCTTTTCTGATCAAAGATCCAATCCAGGATATTAAAATGCATTTAGTCACCATGTCTCTCCAGAGCCTCTGGTCTGTGCCAGTTTCTCAAAAAAAGGATTTTAATTTTGTTTCTTCAATTTTCCAGTTTCCTTGTAATTCTTTCCAATGTTATTTCTTTTCCTTTTAAATTCATCTGGTTATATCTTGTCCGATTTGGTCCTTACCTTATAATTTTCTGCCTCTATTTATTTTGCTTCTTTCTTTATCATTTTTTTTGAAACCAATTATTTTGCATTTTATTGAAAATGTCAAACCATTTTCTGAATTTTCTCTTTTCATCCTGCAGTAGATGTTTTAGGAGTACTGCTTCTCCTCTGAGTCATCAGAACATGCTTCTTTGACTTTGTTTTCACTGTAGCTCTCAATAAGCCTTAAAGATTCTAGCACTGGCCAACATGCACGATATGTGGGTTCAGTTCAGTTCAGTCGCTCAGTCGTGTCCGACTCTTTGCGACCCCAAGAACCACAGCATGCCACGCCTCCCTGTCCATCACCAACTCCCAGAGTCCATCCAAACCCATGTCCATCGAGTCGGTGATGCCATCCACCATCTCATCCTCTGTCGTCCCCTTCTCCCACCCTCAATCTCTCCCAACATCAGGATCTTTTCAAATGAGTCAGCTCTTCGCATCAGGTGGCCAAAGTATTGGAGTTTCAGCTTCAACATCAGTCCCTCCAATGAACACCCAGGACTGATCTCCTTTAGGATGGACTGGTTGGATCTCCTTGCAGTCCAAGGGACTCTCAAGAGTCTTCTCCAACACCAGAGTTCATAAGTATATGTGGGTTGTACTGCTGCTAATGGAAGAATCACTTTCTCTGATGAAGAACATTAAGACATGGGTCTTTGAGACCTGAGTAAGATGACAAAGAATGAAGAAAAATTTTTCCTCTCCACTTCCAAGTGTTTTCTCTGATAGCTCAGTTGGTAAAGAATCCACCTGCAATGTGGGAGACCTGGGTTCAATCTCCGGGTTGGGAAGATCCCCTAGAAAAGGAAAAGGCTACTCACTCCAATATTCTGGCCTGAAGAATTCCATGGACTGTATAGACCGTGGGGTCACAAAGAGTCAGACATGACTGAGTGACTTTCACTTTCCAGGTGTTTATGAGATGAAGCCTGGCAAGGTTTTTCTTGTTATAAACTCATCTACTTTATTTTTAGAGACGGTTCCTTCAATGGGTCCCTTTTGTCAATGAAGTGTCTCTCAGCATACATTTCATTGTTGTTAGATGTCTTAGTCCATTCAGGTAACTATAACAAAGTACCATGTACTGGCTGGCTTATAAACAGAAATTCATTTCTCATGTTATGGAAACAGGATGGCCAAGATCAAGGTCCTGGCAGATTCCGGGTCTGATGATAATCCACTTCGTGGTTCATAGAAGACTGTCTTCTAGCTTTGCCCTCAGGTGTCAGAAGGAGAAAGGGATGAGACCCCAGCCCCATGACCTCATGACTTACCCACTAAAGGATCTACCTTTTAATACTATCACATTGCTGGGTTACGTTTTTGTTGGGGACGGGGACACAGATATTCAGTCCATAGCATTAGGGGTAATTCTTTTCTGTGTCTAAGGCATAGGATACATAAGTCTGGAACTTAGGGATGAAGGTGTAAATTTGAAAGTTATCAAACATAGAGATGGTGTTTGACCATACAGGGCTGACTGATATCACTGAGGAACCAAATACAATCAGAGAATTGACAAAAGCTCAGCCTTGAGCATCAGGTTACACCACGTGTTCACAGCTTACATGAGAAAGTCCTCACTCATCTAATGGAATGCTAGCTTAATATGAGCCTCCTGAATGCTGAGGTAACATTTAAGTGGTAAGAATTACTCTAGTGTGTCAACGAACTCTAAAGTCGTAGTTGGGTTCAAATACTGGCTTGGTCACATCTAGATATAAAACCTGAAAGACCTCACGTACGTCTCTGTAGCTAAGCTTTTACATCTGTGAGATGGGTTTATGAGAAGGCTCACTACAAAGGATTTTTTAAGAGCTTTGCTGATACAGAATTGATATTCAATAAATGGCTCATGTTCGAAGAGTATAATTGATGTGTTTTGACATGTGTATGCACTTATAAAAGTATCATCATGATTACGATAATGAACAGTGTCATTATCTCCTCCTATGCAATGCCTCTGTCAAACTCCACGCCCACCCTTTCCCCAGGCAAACACTGATGTGTGTTCTGTCACTATAGATTCATTTGCATTTTTTACAACTTCATATAAGTGGAATCATACAATATGCAGTTTTTTATTTCTTTCAGTCAATATAATTATTCTGAGATTCATTTATATTTTTGTATATATCAATAGTTCATCCATTTTTGTCACTGAAGTCCAGTTAATTGCCTTTTTTTCTTTTATAAATAATTTTTTTGGTATCATATCTATCTAATAAATAATTGACTTAAACCCAAAATCACGACTATTTTCTCTTCTTTTCTTCTAGAAACTGTAAGTTTAGATTTAACATTTAAATCTTGTCCCCAAGTTTTTCACTAAATTCAAATAATTTCTAATTTGCTTTTCAATTTATTTTTTGATCTAAGCATGATTCAAAGGAATAATTTAGTAAGCAAATATTGTACTATTTTTTCCGTATATCTTTCTATTAATTGATTTTTTTATCTAATTTCACAATGGCCAGAGATCCTACTTGGTATGACTTAAATTCTTTTAGATTTATTGGGACACTTTTAATAACCCAAAATACAGTCTAGTTTGGTAAATATTCTGTGTGCAATTGAGAAAAATGGTACTCTCCTGTTGGCTATTGTTGGATAAAACAGTCTATAAATGTAAATTAGGTCAAGTTGGCTAATAGGATTGTTCGAGTCTTTCATATTCTTAGTGATTTTCTTTTTACTTATTTGGTCAATTATTGAGAGAGGGATATTGAAATCAGCAAACATAAAGTGGATTTATTTGTCAGTTTTTGCTGCATGTATTTTGGAACTTTGTTATTAGGTGCATAAACATATAGAATTGTCATGTCCTCTTGATGAATTAACTGTTTTAGTATGTTAAAAATAACTCTCTTCATTCCTGCTAATATTCTTTTCTTTGAAATCTGTGTGTCTGAGAGTAATGTAGCTACTCTAGAGTTTTCTTTTGTTGTTGTTTTGTTTTTTGCTATTTGTTTGCTATTTGTTGAATCTCTGCAATGCAGGAGACCCAGGTTCACTCCCTGGATCAGGAAAATCCCTTGGAGAAGGAAATGGCAACCCATTCCAGCATTTTTATCTGGAAAATTCCATCGACAGGGGAAGGTGGTGGGGTACAGTCCATAGGGTCACAAAGAGTCAGACATGACTGAGCATGTACAAATACACATGACTTCCAAATCAAGAGAAAAACACTTTCCCATTCTATTCTATTCTGGCTAGCAGGAATGCTAGATATACTTTCTGTTACCATATTTTTAAACAGATCCTGACAAACAGGAGACTAGTCAAAGAAGAGCCACAGGAAAGTAAGGAATCTGGAAGCAAAAGTCTAGGAAAACAGTTAATAAAACAACACAAGTTCAGTCTAGAGAAGAACAAGCAACCATCTTTTGGTAGCTCAAGGGTCCTTATATGAAAGAGGAAGTTGAGTGTGACTTTAGATGGAAGGACAAGGATCAATGGGTGGACATTATAGGGAATCTTATTTTGACTCAATGGTAATATAGCTAGTTTCTTGAATGGTCAAAATTAGTGGTGTATAAACATTTTTAAACACCTGTTTTGTTTTGTTTTTTTAATGAATGCCTTCAACCATGGTTTGATAATCCAATGTTTTGTCAAAATTCAATGACATATGCTGCAGTATTTTTTTCTTAATTCAATAAAGCCCATTTTAAATTTAAATGTTATCATCTCTCTCCTTTCCCTCAACTCAGGTTTGGCCTAGCTCAGGATCTTAAGTGTGATGGGCCTATAGTTTATGCTTTTATTCCTCTTTGCTCCCTCTCTAGGTTTTCTTGTTGCTGTTATTGCTGCTGTCAGAGACTGATATAAGAGGACAAAATATATTGGAAGAGGTGGTCTTGACTATATGGTCCCTAGATAGGTCTGGTTCTTCTGCTCTTTGTGGCATCCCTGATCCAGTGATGGCCATGTAAATTGCAAGCCTAGATTTCTTGGGGTAGTATTTGGTTTCCTCAGTAACTATGGGTGCCTCAGAGGGGAGCTGTCATGTTTCCTGGGAGAAGGAAGAATCAGAGAGCTGTCATACTCCCAAGCCCTCTTCATAGGGCTGACTGTGTTTTTTTTTTTTTTTTTTCATCTGAATGTTCAGAGGGACTTCTGAAACTTCTGAGTTTTTCTTGGAGTGGAAACTGTCCCATCTTTTTCCCAGGAGAACCACCAACCCCACACATAGTCCATATTAAATTTCCTGATTTAGACCTATTCTAGCAAGCAACTTTCTGTAAGAAATGTCCAGGAAGGAATCTGGCACCATCTCTATCTTTATGTACATCCTAAACTTCAAAATACTCATGTCAGTTTCCCTTCATCACTCTTGGGCAGCACCACTGTGGACTTGATGTATTGTGTAGCTCGATAGGTGTCAAGCCTGGGAATGAAAGCTTGGTGTCCATTCCTGCAGGTATATTTCAATAGCTACACTGGTTCTCCTGAAAATTCCTTACATAGCCCAGTGTGTGACTAAAAATGAGTTCAAGGGCACACAACTTAAATAATTTCACATTCAGCTTCCCTTATTAGCCTCTTCTCATATAGATTGAGTGGAGTAGGAATTGGCAACATCCTCCATTATTCTTGCCTGGAAAGTTCCATGGACAGAGGAGCCTGGCAGGCTACAGTCTATGGGATCACAAAGAGTCGAACAAGACTGAGCAAAATGCATGCACGCATATAGACTGGGAATGGGTTGTGAGGAGCAATGTGGAATTAAAGTCTGTGGTAGGTGGTTGCAAGGCTGCCTCATCATCTCTTTATTAGCTCAGACTCCAAATGTGGGAGGCTTCTTCCAGAACACTAAGGACAGTCTCCTCTTTTCTTTCTTTAGTTTTGGGCTTTGGTCATCAACTCTATGGAAACAACCTATTGCTTAGGAATAAGACACACATTGGAAGGTTTTTATAATAGTTAGAGGTGTCCCTAGATAGACTGAACTGCCCTGAAAAGTAGAGAGCTTCTTGTTTTTCACTAAAGTGTGTTGTGAATGGAATTAGTGTTCATAAAGAATATGAAAAGTAGCATCTTCAGCATCTTTTCCCATTCTAACATTTCTAGGCATAAACAGGTTATTGAGTTTTGTTTGTTTGTTTTCTGTGAGGGAGAAGTTAGGAAAAAATAACCATTGAATTATGAGTCCTCATACCATTTAATGACTCTGTAAACATTTATTTGGCACCCATTTAGTGCCAGGCACTGTGTTAAGATACTGTAATACACTGATATAAGGCAAAAGTAGAAGTCAAGTGTAATAAAAATAGAGAGGTACCTCCAACCCAATGAACTGCCTATATTCTCTTTTTTCCCTAGATATTTCCTAAGTGAGATGCTATGTTACATAGGCAACTATGTGTTATATAAAGAATTACACGTTGGGGCATGGCCCCTGCCATCTAGGACTTATGATAAAATTAAAGGTAAGACTAATACATAAATGTACATTTTATTATAAAAATTAAATGACTACACCTTTATGTGTAGCCCCAAAGCCATTCATTCATGATTGTCAACAAGATTCTACAGAAAATGAAATCGAGGAGACTATCAGTGAAACTAGAATAGTCAGAGAAAGTTCAGTAGAGGAGATGAGACACAAGCATATGAAAAATCTCAGAATGCTGTCCCCTCCCTTTTTCAGGAAAAGCCTGAAGAGCCATAATTTCAAGAGTTCCTGAATCTTCGGTGGGAACATCCGATTCTCTAGATAATGAGCTCTTGGAGGAAAGCATAGCATTTTCCCTCATGTTTGGGTAGGGCAAGCCAAAGAGTTTAAAATGAGATTTTTCCAAGATGGTCTGTGGGTGATGTGAATAGCAACTTAACCAGCTCTGTTATTATTAAGTAAAGATCACTTTAGGTGAGTGGAAGTGGCTGTTCTATAAAAGTGTAATCTCTGAGTCATTCTGTGAGCATGGCAGGCCTGAGAGCTGAGCCTCTGCACACTCCTCTCCAACATGTAGCAAATGTAGCAATACTCTTATTATGCTGTCCACCGTCCCCGACTCCCGTCTGTGTTGTGAGCAAAAAGAGGAAAGTGATCTCTTGTCCATGAACTGGAAAAGTATCTGGATTATTTATTTCAAGGATGTTTGTAAGTAGACAAGAATCAAAGCTGTCTGACCAGTGATACTAAGTGGAACCTCCCTCCAAAGGTACAATTACACATTTTGTTGGTTAGTCACTTTATCGTGTCTGACTCTTTTGGGACCCCATGGCTGACTCTTTTGCGATCCCATGGACTGTAGCCCACCAGGCTCCTCTGTCCATGGGATTTTACCAGGCAGGAATACTGGAGTGGGTTGCCATTTCCTCTCCAACAATTATACATACTTATCACCTAATTTTATCTGAATGGATGAGAAGTGAAGTGAAGTGAAGTCGCTCAGTTGTGTCTGACTCTTTGCGACCCCATGGACTGTAGCCTACCAGGATCCTCAGTCCATGGGATTTTCCAGGCAAGAATACTGAAGTGGGTTACCATTTCCTTCTCCAGAGAGGTACCTCTATTCCAAAATACTGACCTTCCATAGCAGTCAGGTTCCACAGTGCCTGAAACTCCAACGCTATCAACCTCTTTTGTTTTCTATGGACAAGCAAATAATCCCTTTTTATCTGCTAGGGAGAAGTTAGACCTGCTTGCACTAGTTGTCTTGGGGGGAAAAGCATAGGAGGTACAGTGAAGGCAACATGTTACAGTTTGAGAAAAACATCAATTCACTTTGAGAAGCATCATACCAAGTTAGCCTGAAAATAGGAGAATTCAATACCAATGCAGCCTAGTAGGACCTTCTAAGGGGATGTTTGGTAAATCTTACTTCTGAAAGACAAGGAAGAGTGGAAGCTGTTTTTTCTTCCCCCCGGGAACCCTCTTCTCTGGAGTACTTCCATGGGCCTTCTGGACAAAGAATATCTCCTTCGTTGGGGCTTCTGCGATTCTTTGCTTATCCCTTCAGTTGACACTTTCTTCCCCTGAGCATGTAGTCAAGTGAAGCATGTTCATGACCATTTTCCTGCTAGACCATGATTATCAAAGATTGTAAAGGCCTGTCTGTGGTCAGGAACCTTACCTTTGTCATTTCTATGTCTTCCAATTGATTAACACTCATTCATTCTGTTACCCTGTCATGGAGTCATCAGGGCAGATGATCATTTAGTCTAATACAATTATCCATCCTAAGCAAATCCCTAGAATTTGATCCTAATCCCACAGAACTTCCAGAAGAGAAAGATTCATTTAAAAAGAAGATGGTAACTATCTAGAGATTGGTAAAGCAAAATAACAGGCAATGTCTCTCCCACCAACTCTTCTTTTTTTTTTTTTTTTTCTGTCTAGGGTGATTGGGAAAACCTTCACAGAATTTTCTGAAAGTTTTTGACTATGAAATAGAAACTGCTCTAGAGCTCCCTGGCAATCATGAGGGCTCTCCTGTGAGAGATGATGACTGGTTCCAAACAGCATGACCAGGAGAAAGTGGGGCCTGAGAGCCAGGTGTGACCCTCTGTAGATGCTGATCCAGAGGGCCAGGGAAATCGGGAAGAAGCGATTAAGGCAGTTGTGAGCCAAGCAGAAAGTAGTAGTTAGAATTCCAATTAGCTGGGAAAGTGTAGTTTCAAGTGGTCCAGGGACTCTTTATACCTGGAAGTCTCAAAGAATAATAGACTGTCAATCCTCAGGAAGTGTTTGATCAAGGGCAACAAGACCTTGGGTTTTGGATTAGGTGGAGTTTATGCTGAGTTCTATATCCCACTTCTATGAGGATAATCAAAACCACCAAACAGGAGGACAAAGGACTGCATGACTGATAGAGCAGGCTGTCATAAATAATGAATGAATGTATACAGTTAAGGATAAAGATGAAGGCAGAAGACTTCTGCCACAGACTGAGATAACTCAGCATGTGAAGAAGGGGATGAAACAAAAGTCGTGTATGTTGGACAAACTTGTTATCAAGGTTGATCCTAAAGATATGGATCTGGCTGTCAAGCAAAAGAACCATAGGAGTAAGGCCCATTCCCCCAACTCCTGTATTAAGTGAGTAACTTAATCCTAGCGCCCACCAACTGTGCCCACAAGGTTCTCATTGTACTGCAGCCTCAGTCACCGTTAGATTCGGACTGGCCCCGACCAGACTGGGAAGATGAACACCTGTGGGTACTCAGGTGTGAGTGGCCAAGAATGAAACAGGAACCAACAGGGCACAATGCCTGAAGCAAATGATTAAAGAGTGAAAATGGGATCAATTGGCTTTTCGAAGATTAACACATGGCTACTGAGGTTTCTCCTCCCACTGAATTGACCAGCTGTCCTGAGATCGTATCAGTGCAGCCCAAGTCCTCAGCAGAAAAATCCAAATCCAAAGATTGGTTGTTTAAAGCACGGATGATTTCAAAAGATCAAGCACCAAAGGAGAGGCCACTGAGATCTCACTGTTAAGGGTCCAATTTGTCAGCTTGTTTTCTAATATCTGAGTTTTAGAAGAAGTGGCCAGAGAAGTTACTACTCCTTTCACAGAGACACATGGGATCCTGGAAACTCCATTACTTGTCCTGCTTTGTTGGGTAAATAAAGAAGCCTACTTACCTTTTTGTGCGTATCATGGTAACACATCAATATGCAGAGTGCCTTCTGCAGACCCCTCCTGATCCACTCTGCTCACGCTCCTCCCTTTTTCACCTGCTCTGTACCTGGGAACAGGACACTGACTTCCATTAACAGGTGCCCTGCAGGATGAATTCAACTTCCTCGGATGATGAGAGGAAGAGGCACTTGTCCCCTCAGCTCCCTCTGTCCCTTTGGGCTGGTGGTGCGTGGCTCACTTGCCCAAAGTTCTCAAGTGCTCTCTGACATGCAGTGTTTTCCAGAAGCTGCTTACCCCACTCCCTGCGCCTTTTTCAGGCCTAGTGGGGCTGTTAAAGTTCCAAAGTTTGTCCCACCTAAGTATTATCTATAGAGTTCCCTGAACCCTACCTACCCTTGTGTAGATTGTCTTTACATTAAACTTTTTTCAACCATTTTAGTGGACCATTCATTTTCACGTCAGACTCTGCCTGGTAGTCTGAAGCACAGGCAGGATCACCGTGTGGTCTAGTTCACTGCATTCGCCTGTCCACATGTGGGCCTGTTTGCCTGATGAGCCCCACCTCTCAGAAGGAATGAGACCGGGAAAGGCTTAGTGAAAATCCATTCACACAGACTGAAAACCACCTTAGTACACACCCTTCTGTTCCCAAGCGTGTAATCTTTACCATTTGATAACGAAAGTTATAGCTATGGCTGTTTAGTGTTTTGTACCCAAAAGCTTATGGGGCCTAAATGTCCTCAACTATAAACTCTAGATGCCAGCATCTGTCTCACTGGGTTCTATGTGAAGTTTGCTCAGCATTCAAATGTTCTTTCGATAAATTTGTAGGGGAGAAAGTGGCCTCCCCGTCCTATTCCTCCGCCATCTTGGCCTCACTGGGTTCTAAATGGGATAACTGAGCCTGAGGTCACCAACAAGTAAGTGGTAGAAACAGAATTTAAAACCATGACCTCTGATTGGAAACCCAAAGCCCTGTCCACCACACCATGTGCCTCTGGACAGCATATCCCCTTTATTCCGCTGGCAAGCATAGCTTTGACTGAACGTCAGGGAGATAGCATATGCTAACCTGTAGGTCCTTGGGAGGGTATGAAAGAAACATAAGGGCTTCCTGCCCTTTTGGGGTTTTAAAGTAGTTTTTGTTTCTTCCACTGGATGATAAGGCCAGTCACGTGTTCATAAACCATTGCATCTGCAAATAGAAGATCATAAGGAACTCAGAGAGTAAAACAACAATAGTAACCTTTACCATGGTACTGATTGCTGATCATAAGAGAATTCTTTTATCGAGAGTTTATTACTTTTTTAATGAGAAAACTGTTCCTAAAATCAGCTCTGTGAGGTTGATATCATTATCTACTCTGCAGAAATATAGAAGTGGAAATCAGTCATCATGCAGTCACTAAACAGAGTCAAAAAATGCAGCCCAGTTCTGTTCAGTTCCAAAGCCTGGGGCCTGGAGCCTTCCCTACCATATTTATGCTTTATTTCTGCTCCATCTTCTCTTCCAGAAAAGATAGGAGTCACAAAAGACATGCTCCAGGGAACTATTTTCTTGTTCTTCTTGAAGTGCATTAAGTCTTCAAAAGATACACAAGCATTAGAAAGTGACCATTTCTACATCACAAATGGAAGCTGATGGTGTCCTTTTCATCTAAACTGAGCCAACTTCCCCCAGAGGTGAAAACTCCCCCTTGCTGAGTTTTGAAAGAATATTGATGTCTGGACTTCATACTCTTTGGCACATTCTGGTCCCCCTCCCACACTGGGGAGGCCCAGGCTAACTGCTCAGGCTTGGCTTTCCACACATGTCTGGCCTTTTCTTCTGATTAATCATTGGAAAGAGATGACTAGCAATTGCCCCCCATGATAATTACCAAATTCCTATATGGGGAGAGGAGAGATTCCACGAGGGCTTCATAAATATCAAATGGAGCTCCTGCATCTTTGCAGGATGTGCTTTGACGCTTCAGCAGCCTCTGGCCACATCTAAGGTCTCCTTTAACCTGGTACTGTTATAGTCCAGGATAGTGGACCAATCAGCAGAGAAGATAGGCGAGCTGAGGCCCTAGGAGATGTCTCGTTAGTGACGGATGGCGCGTTACACACCGAGGACCTTCCCCTCTGCAAATCCCTCCTTCTTCTCCGTGGTACAGAGGTTCATGGGGAAGAGTCGAACAAGCTCTTTCTGGTTTTTACTCTTTCTTTTTTTTTTGGCCAGGGTCAACCACTCCTGCTGAAAACAGTGTTTGGACTTAGAGCCTGAGATAAATTACTCAGAGCAGCCACCTCCTTCATGTAAATACTTTAGCTTAATAAATAAGTGAAAGTCTACCGACCGTTGGTGGCCCTGGCAGCTCATTCATCTCCTGTCTCCTCAGCTCATCAAGCTGTGCCTTGCGGCCAGGTCTTCTCCGAGGCTGATGACCTTTTCCTGTCCTGTCACAACAAACAGCATTTTGGAAGAGAAATCCCTTTCAAGTGTTTCCTCCTTGTCTTCACAGTCACCCAGAGGAGTCATTGAAACAAGCAGCCAATTTGCAGCAGGGCCCTGTGTGTGGGGGCCAGGTCAGGGGCTGGGCCCCTCCTGACTGGAGCAGATGCTCAGGGAGAAGACTGCGTGGAAGACAGGGAGGGGGAATCCAAGGGGAGCTGCAAAGAAACCTGGGAAAACTTGGGAAGAGATCTGAGAAGATGACTAACCCTGGGACAGGAGGAAACAGTGGGTAGGCACTGAATCCCACCTGGAAAAGGAAAGCGGCGAGAATGCCATTCAGCTAAGTGGAGACTGGCATCAAGGCAGCACGTAAACTCGTGTTGGGAGTTTGGGAGTCATGCACCCAGGTTCTGAGCTCACCACCTAGACAAGTCACTCCCCTTCCCAAAGCCAGTGTCCTGCCTCCTGTAAGGAGGTGGGGGAGGCCACCTACATGATGGTCCACTGAGGCAGGAGATAGATGGTCCCCAGACTAGGCGTTGGGCTTCCCTGGTGGCTCAGAAAGTAAAGAATCTGCCTGCAATGCAGGAGACCTGGGTTCTGTACCTGCGTCTGGAAGATCCCCTGGAGAAGGGAACGGCAACCCACTCCAGTATTCTTGACTGGAGAATCCCATGGACAAAGGAACCTGGCAGTCTACAGTCAATGGGGTCGCAAAGAGTCGGAGATGACTGAGTGACAACCACTTTTCACAGGCTAGGCATCTATAACTGGTCTCCTGTTACACTTCTAGGAGGAAGAGAAAGATGGACTTCAAGCTAGGCACTTAAAACTAGCCTCCTGTTTGCATTTCCTGAAACAGGAAGTGGGTGGGCTCCAGTTAGATATTTATAGGCAGCCTCATGTTTGCTCTCTGAAATGAAAGTAAACAGCTGAAACAGGGTAAACAGCGAGGCTTTGCCTCCTGTGGACACCTTAAGATAACAGTCATGGCAGAAACAGAGAGGGGGTAAGCACTGTTTGAGAAAAGGATCAGGAGATCATATATTTCCCCTCCTTGGGACAAGGGAGACATTTCACATTCAAAGACTCCTTGAGGGTTACAAGGAGGGGGCACCAACCCATAATATGTGATGCTAAGTGTGTCCCAGAGGCCTCTAGGCTGGAATCCATCTTGGAAAAATTTGCACATGTATGTTGGGGAGGGTCTTAGGGCAGGTCAGGTGTGAAAATATTAGTAGAAGCCAGGCCATTGCCTAAAAGTCAACAGAGGCCTGGAAGAGCTGCCGTATATAACTGACCTAACCGTCTCCTAGCGCTCCTCCCCAGTAGAGGGGACATCATACCCTTTCTCTCAGGTGCGTGTCTCTGCCTTGTTTATATCTCATCTAAGCAGATTCCCTGTGTGCTCCCCACTTGCTGTTGTGTCTCAAATAATAAACTTTGTACATGCATTTATCATTTTTGCCTCCGTGATAAATGCATTTTTCAGTGGGGGCAAAAATTCAGGGAAAAATAGCTTCTAGCCTCGAACTCTTGCTGGTCTGGTGGTTAGGATTTCTGGTTTCATCTGGGCTACGCAGGTTCAATTTCTGGGCAGGAAATTAAGATCTCTCCTCAAACCACTGCTCACTGCTGCGTCGCTGAAATCACTGCTAAGCACAGGCAGTGGGGAGTCTGGCACACGGGGCTCATCGGATACCCATCATAACACCAGGAAGGGGAGGCAGGTGGATGGGTGCGCTGATGTTCTTTCAGTTTCTTTTGGTTCTAACGCACTGTGACCCAACTCCCCTAAGCTTGGCAGAGATAGGAAGCCCAAGAGTATACACACATCCATTAAAAAATAAATGTTCCTATTTGAAGAGTCGTCAGAGCTGGGCCATCCATCCTTTAATAGAATAACCATGTGCTCACTTCTGAGACCGCAGATGACTGCTGTCCCCATCGGTTGCCCTCCAGGACCATGCCAAGGAGGGTGCAGACAGAGAGCAGCTCTGGGCAGGGAAATCCACTCCTACACCAAAGAGGGCTGTTCCCACCAGTACCAATCCCAGCCCAGCACTACAATCCAATTAAAGTGATTGTCGCCTAAACGGCCCTAGCAGAAGACAAGCGGCAGACAAGGAGGGCAGAGGGAGGGGAGCAGCATCCTTCAAGGAAACCGGATGGCTCAAAAATGCAAGAAACAATTTCTCTAGATGGAAAATGAACGCAATGAATCTGAGTGCGGCAGGAAATCTTATGAGAAAATAAGACTTTGGGAGGATTTATTGAAAGACATAATTGCAACAAGTATATTGATTTTACATAGATAAGAAAACAAATGTTGGCAGGGATTGAATTTGGTTTATTACATTTATTTCCCCACAGAGTTAATGCATTTAAAGACATGGTTTATTTTTCAAATGGAGAAACATTGTTTTCAGAGACCTTTATTAGGTTCCTGCTGGTTTCCCTGACTTCTCTTTCCAAGAAAATTGGTTTGTAGGTGAGTTGGGGGAGGAAAGACATGAGGGTCCTCCTGTTTCTGGGAGTTTCCAGAAATGCAAGCTGTTGGTACTTCCCAAGTAGGGTAGAATCACAGGTACTCACTTTGGGTTCTGTGTCCTGACTCTCACCGGGAGGGGAGCCACTGGTACTAGGGTGCAGAGAGAAGTCAGGACTGTGATTACATCGTCATCCTCCTCAAGACACTTGCTCCTTGGAAGAAAAGCTATGACAAAACTAGAAAGCATATTAAAAAGCAGAGACATCACTTTGCCGACAAAGGTCAAAGCTGTATTCCCGTAGTCATGTACAGACTTGAGAGCTGCACCATAAAGAAGGCTGAGCACCGGAGAATTGATGCTTTTTTTTAAAATTTTTTTTAATTTTTATTAGTTGGAGGCTAATTACTTTACAATATTGTAGTGGGTTTTGTCATACATTGACGTACATTGACATGAATCAGCCATGGATTTACATGTATTCCCCATCCCGATCCCCACTCCCACCTCCCTCTCTACCCGATCCCTCTGGGTCTTTTGAACTGTGGTGCTGGAGAAGACTTTTGAGAGTCGCTTAGACAGCAAGGAGGTCAAATTGGTCAATCCTAAAGGAAATCAACCCTGAATATGGTCACATCACCAGTCAGAATCCTTAGGGAAACAGAAACCGGGGGCCCTGGCTTCTGGGGTTCCTTTGAAAATCCTGCACTAATCTCAAAATTGCACTGCTACCAGGGTGGGTTTGCAGTGTTAATGATAACTACCATTTCTGAGGGCCTACAATTAGTCAGGCACTATGTTCATCCTTTCCATGGCTCCATGAGGTAGCTATAATCTCTATTTTTCAGGTGTGAATATTGGGCCTCTGAGAGTAAGAAACTTGACAAATTGATCTGTTTAATTCCACAGGATGTGAGCTGAACTTCCCCTTTGCTCAAAGTTCTCAGTTTTCTGCCAGTTCTTGTAATGAGGCATCACTTCCTAGCTCTGTGCAGTGAAGGAAACCAAGATCCCCAAATCCCAGCGAGGATGGCCCCTTGAGTCTGCTGGCTGTGGACGCAACTGGATCTGAGGAGAGGCAGGGAGGGAGGGACCCAGGCAGGAAGGATGGAGATCCCCCTGCTGCACTCTGACCCTGCTCCCTGAGGAACCATCTCAATGAGGCCAGTGTGTTGGGCTGGGTCACCTGATGGCCACACGCATGCTATCCTCTTCCTACTCCAATAGTGCATAGCCCAGCCATCCTTGGACTTCAGGTTCATCCTTGTGTGAAGCCAACATTTGATGACAATTTGGTAATCCTTAGGAGCACTTTGGGTTTACAAGGTGCTGTGTTTTATATATATAGGCTTCCCACATGGCACTACTGGTTAAGAACCTGCCTGCCAATGCAGGAGACATAAGAGACATGGGTTTGATGCCTGGGTTGGAAAGATCCCCTGGAAGAGGGCACAGCAACCCACTCCAGTACTCTTGCCTGGAGAATCCCATGGACGGAGGAACCTGGCGGGCTACAGTCCATGGGGCTGCAAAGTGTCAGACATGACTGCCTTAAGGGACTGAGAACGCACGCATGCATGTATATATGTAAGTATGTATTTGGCTGCTCCATGCGACATGTAGAATCTTAGTCCCCCGACCAGAACTCAATCCTGCAGCCCCTGCAGTGGAAGTGCAGAGATTTAACCACTGGACCACCAGGGAACACCCAGCTGTTGTGTTATTTTAACCATCATTTTATTCTTCACTTTCTAAGGCACAAGGTTTACAGAAGGAGAAACTGAGATTCAAAGAAGGTAAGTGTCTTCCCTAAACCGACAAAGCCATTAGCAGGAAGATCCAGGACCAAATCCAGTATCTCCTGAAGAAGCCCTGAGTTCAATGAAACACAGGTCTTGCAAACCTCAGCCGGTTCCTGCTGATTCATATCTGAACTGAAGCAGCAGTCCCACCCTTCCCTAGGCATGCAGGGGCACCCATAAAGTATTTCCATCCCTCACTTGTCTGATAGCTTTGGCCAGGTAAATTATTCAGAATTAATCCTACTTGCTCCTAAATCCCCCTGCAGCTTTTCACAAGTAACTAATACTTGTCTTAATCATATCCGAGGCACCGCTTCATATGCCACTTGCAACAACACGTTCAATTATGATTGATTGGAATTTAAGTTCTGATTTCTCTTAGAACATAATCAGTCCTGAATGGGAAATTTTTACAGTGACAATTAAAATAATGAAAGTGAACTTTAAATGACATTCAAACGATGTCACCTGGGAATAACTCCACAGTGCCGGCCTCCCACTGCATTCTGGGAGCTGGGTTACTCGGCGGGCTTCGCTTGCATCTTGCGCTACTGTGAATGCATTTGGTGTGGTAGGAGGACTAGGGTTAACCCCTCAGTGGCAGCCCTTTTAAAACCCTCTGCACGTTGCCTGCTACTTAATCATGTGTTTCCCTGGGCTGATTTATATTTACATCTAAAAGGCAAGTTAATTGTGCAAATTTGTAAACAGTCACCAAATAACTCCACAGAGGAAACTCCCTTGCTTTGGGAATCATCTTCTAGGAAACACAGAGAAGTATGAAGAGTCTTTCTAAGTCTTGGATCTGGGCCCTTTGAATGCTACTGATCTGAAACACCAAGCCCAGGCTGAGGTCCTCCTCCAAGGGGTGGCTTCCAAAACCATTGCTGCTATTGTTCAGCTGCTAAGTTGTGTCCAGCTCTTTGCAAACCCATGGACTGAAGCACACCAGGCTTCCCTGTCCTTCACTATCTCCTGGAGTTTGCTCAAACTCATGTCAGTGAAAGCCACCCAACCATCTCATCCTCTGCAGTCCCCTTCCCCTTTTGCCTTCAACCTTTCCCAGCATCAGAGTCTTTTCCAATGAGTTGGCTCTTCACATCAGGTGGCCAAAGTATTAGAGCTTCAGCTTCAGCATCAGTCCTTCTAGTGAATATTGAGGGTTGGTTTCCTTTAGAATTGACTGGTTTGATCTCCTTGCAGTTCAAGGGACTCTCAAGAGTCTTCTCTAGCACCACAGTTCGAAAGCATCATTTCTCTGGTGCTCAACCTTCTTTATGGTCCAACTCTCACATCCGTACATAATTACTGAGTCTAATACAAAACAATGCATCCATATCATCTCTATTAATAGAGAACATGTGTGGTATGATCTTAAGCATTATTCCTATTGAACTGCTACACACAAAAATAAAATTCCATCTAACATTGTAGGAAATTATGTCCACATCTTAGACTCTTAGAATACCTTGTTCTTCTTCCTGACCCAGGACAGCAGGACACCTGTGCCGATCAGACTGTCCTGGCATTAGAGGCTTCTGAAGTCTAGTTTCATTGGATTCCATCCCTAACAAATCATTTTATCTTTTCCATTGCCTCTTCATCACCCACTAGGCTTCCCTGCGGGTCTTGTTTAAATTCATAGCTTGCCTTAACCTGGAATGCCTTCATCCCTCTATGTGTATGCTCAGTCATTCAGTCATGTCTGACTCTTTGCAACTGGGTGGAAGGTAGCCTGCCACTCTCCTGTTGTTCATAGAGTTTTTCAGGCAAGAATACTGAAATGGGTTACCATTTTCCTCCTCCAGGGGAAGCTTCCCAACCCAGGGATTGAATCAATGTCTCTTGCATCTCTTGTATTGGCAGGCAGATTCTTTGCCACTAGCGCCACCTGGGAAGCCCATTCATCCCTCTGACTCCCTTGTATCCCAAACTGCCCATCCTTAAAGCTCAGCTTTTTTGTCCATCTTCTCATTGACACCTCATTTGACAATATCAAGCCAGCCCTGCTCACTCCTCTCCCTGGCTATTCCTGAACATTGCATTTAATCTAGCACTTTATTAAGATGTCAGCAGTCTTATTGTGTTGGATCCAGAAACTACCTTGAAAATCTTGTTTACTTTTAATAAAGTATCAGTTAGACAGTGATAAAGATAGTTAGTGAGATAAAAAACAGAAACAAAAAATTGGCAGAAAATATGTTCTTGTTTTGTGGAATACCTGAAAGCATATTTTGAGTTCATTGCCTTCATTTCACAGCTGAAAAAGGCTCAGATGTTGCCCCACTGCTTCTCAATGACTTTATTACAAAACTGTTTCTTCCCACTGGGTTGTAAGCAGAGATCCTGTTTTATACTTTTTTTTTTTTTGTATCTGTCACAGTATCCAAGCATAGTTCTCAGGAGACAGGGCCAGCATCAGTTAGGGGTCATCAGCAAATGAGTGGCAGTCATCACAAATTTAAAGAGAATCTAACAAAGGGCCCTTTACAAAGATGTAGGTGTGGCTTAAGGAAAAGCATAGTTTTGGGTTTAACAACTCAAAGGGGGCATTACTGCCCCTGGGCATGAAGGAGAAGACTCTTGGAAAGGCAGTTGTTAGAAGTTGATCTAATAAATAACCTGATGCTGGGAAAGATAGAAGGCAAGAGGAGAACGGGGCAGCAAAAGATGAGATGGTTAGATAGCATTAGTGACTCAATGGACATGAATTGAAGCAAACTCTGGGAGATAGTGGAAGACAGAAGAGCCTGATAGGCTACAATCCATAGGGCTGTAAAGAGTTGGAGAGACTTGGCAACTGAACAACAACAATCTAATGAAAATTTAGACTTTGGTAAAGGGAAGGGAAATATCTTCTAATCAGCAGAGTCTCAGCTGGAAGGAGCCTAGACACGAATATCCTGACATTAATCTGCTCCCACCGTCTGATCTTCAACTGGTGCCTCCCATGAGCCAAACCCAGTGGAAAGACAGAGGAGAAGGGCTAAAGTGAATTACCATCCCAGTTTGCCAAGAACTAAGATGTTTCCTGGGATGTAGGACATTCACTGTTAAACCTGAAGTGTCTTGGTCAAACTAAAAGAGACGGTCCTCCTAGCAAGAGAGTAGCTAATAGAGACTGGCCTCCTGGGCATGATGCAAAATGTGGAGAGTGAATTTACATGAGAAATCAGAAGATATATAAAATGCTAGTTTCTCAGTTGTGTCCAACTCTTTGCAATCTCATGGACTGTAGCCCGCCAGGCTCCTCTGTCCATGGAATCCTCCTGACAAGAATACTGGAGTGGGTAGCCATTCCCTTCTCCAGGGGTCTTCCTGCCTGTCCCAGGGGTCACACCCAAGTCTCCTACATTGCAGGCAGATTATTTACCATCTGAGCCACCAGGGAAGCAGATATATACCATGGACCACAGTAAACATTTATAGATTTGAATAAAGAAGGATGATTATTGGTATTTCTGAGTCTGTATGTTTTTCTTCCTGATTTGTGACCTCATGATCAGGTCAAGAGAATAGGAGAGAACAATAAGACTTCCTGATACATTAATTTCCCTGGTTTCAGCTGATTTCCACCAGGCTTGTGGATGGATAGCTTCCACCATGCTGACCATTCCAGATAGATTGTTCTTTATTCTTCATACCCAGCCACACAACTGTGCTTCCCCCAGGTGCCTGCCTGCGGTGTGCCAGCTACTGTGCTAGGTATAGGGCATCCACCTGGAAAATAGTGTAGGATAACTTCTCTTAAACCCACTGAAATGTTGTGAAGTGATTAGCCTCCAACTAATAAAAAAAAAAAAAAAAATTTTTTTAAATAAAAAAAATTAAAAAAAAAGAAGCTACCAGGCTGCAAGAGAAGACAAAAGTGAAAGTGTTAGTCACTCAGTCACGTCCAACTTTTGCGATCCCAAGGAGCTCACCAGGCTCCTCAGTCCACGGAATTCTCCAGGCAAGAATACTGGAGTGGGTTGCCCTTTCCTTCTTCAGGGGATTCTCCTGACCCAGGGATCGAACCTCCGTCTCCTGCGTTGCAGGCAGATTCTTTACCACTGAGCCAGGAGGGAGGAAACGAGGTTATGTTAACTAGGAGTTAACAACATCAAATTTTATGGGTCACAAATAAAGCGAATCAATAGTTTTATGTGATGAAACATTGGAGAAGTTATTTTAATTTGGCTGCAGTTTCCTCACTTCTAATTGAAAATCTTGGGTAAAAGTGTCCTAGGTCCCTCTAGTTCCACAATTGCATGAGCGCATCTATGTGGTTTGAGGGAGTTGGTGCAGTTTAACAGCAGAGGTAGAAACTAGACTCAGAACGAGTAATGGTCCTGTTACAATGACTCAGTGATTGCAATATGTTACCATGATTCACAAATTCTCACAGTAATCATTTGAAGTGGATATTGATTACCTAAATTTTACATGTAATGAACTTTAGAGAGCTTGTGTGCTTTTCTCATGATGACACAGCCAGTAACTCTGTCCGACTCCAATGCCCATGCATGCCTTTTTCACTATTCCAAGAAGCTTGAAAAGAGGGATGTGGTTTTAATTATTGTAGAGGAAAGAAAATAATCAGTCTTAAACTTTTCTTAACCCCAAACCTTGAGAACCCTCCTTTCCATGTATCAGATTGCAAAAAGAAGAAAAAACCATGATTGCTCACTCTTTCCTGTATTTACAGTTTTTCTCAGTATGACTTCGCAGTTCCTTCCATAAATAATTGAAGTCTATTTTGCTTCCCTTTGAATCTGAGCTATTCTTGTGATTTGTTTCGGTTAACACAGTACAAGTGGAAGTGAAATATGCCAGTTTTATAAACTTAGGTCTCAAGAGACCAAGGACAAGTCCACTCTCCTAGAACCCTTCTCACCACCCATAGGAAGGGCCTCAAGCTACCCTGCTGGGAAGACCACAGACAGCACAGCCAAACCATTCCATCTGAGGCCATCCTATATTGTCCACCCCCCCTCCACCCACTCAGGTCTTCCTTGGTGGCTCAGACAGTAAAGAATCTGCCTACAATGCAAGAGATCCGGGTTCGATCCCTGCATCAGGAAGATTCCCTGGAGAAGGGAATGGCTACCAACTCCAGTATTCTTGCCTGAAGAATTCCATGGACAGAGGAGCCTCGTGGGCTATATAGTCCATGGGGTCTCAAAGAGTTGTACATGATTGAGTGACTAACAGTTTCCACTCAAGTCAGAAGAGGACCATGGACTCATAAGTGAGCCCAACTGAAATAAAAATAACTATTCAGCCAAACCTAGCCCAAACTAGTTGTTTGCAAAATCATGAGCCAAATAAAAGTTTGTTGTTTTAAGACTAAATTTTAGGATGTTTTGAATGCAATGAAAGTTAACTGATTCACTCTTTACTAATGCAGTCCTCATTCCATCATTTAAAGGGAGTCAGACATATAATAAGCTCCCTTACCTAGACCTGATGCTATCCTAGACCCTAACAACCCTTTAATAAAAGGTCATTCTTCTCATTTCCTTCTCCTCAACTAGTTGCTGAACCCAAACTTGGACTAGAATGTCCATTTGATTTATCTTCTAGATTCTATTCATTGTTCAAGTAATTTTATATTTTCATCCATTCTGTCCACCTGTTTGTCTCTAGTTCTTACATAGGAAAAGTACTGATACTAGTTGTCTATTTATAGAAATTTATAGAAATATTTACCAGGAATGGTCAATATTTGGGAAAATAATTTTTTTTTATTTCTAACTTTTCCTGATGCCTTTAACGACATTAAACTTTTGAAGCAAAAACAACAACATTATATTTGAATGTATGTTATGTATTATGCTATACATTATACATAACATGCAGTAATAAAATCTATAACAAAATCCCAAAGTTAAGGTATACTGTTGTAAATTTTCACACTATTATACATGTGTTCAGTGTAATATTAGTTAATTGTAAACTATAAGAAACCAAAGTGAATATTTCATTTCCTAAAACAACTATTAAAAATACATCAGTAAGCAAACTAAATGTAAATGGGCCAGGCACTCTTATTAAAACTTTTGAAGTTATCAGGGCTGGTGCCCTGGGAAGACCCAGAGGGATGGGATAGAGAGGGAGGTGGGAGGGGGGATCAGGATGGGGAACACATGTAAATCCATGGCTGCTTCATGTCAATGTATGGCAAAAACCACTACGATATTGTAAAGTAATTAGCATCCAACTAATACAAACAAATGAAAAAAAAAAAAAAAACTTTTGAAGTTATCAGAATGAACTTTTTTTTAAAATATCCAATTGTATACTGTTAGGCTTTCTTGGTGGCTCAGACAGTAAAGAATCAGTCTACCATGCAGGAGACCCAGGTTCGATCCCTGGGTTGGGAAGATCCCCTGGAGAAGGAAATGGCAACCCACTCCAGTATCTTTGCCTGGAGAATTCCATGGACAGAGAGGCTTAGAGAGCTGCAGTCCATGGTGTTGCAAAGAGTCAGACATGAATGAGTGACTAACACTTTCACTTTCACTATATACTGTTAACAAAAACTAAATTAAATAAAAAGATACAGATAGGCCAAAACCAAAGTGATAGAGGAAAAAAGACACACTGTGAAAACACCAAATAAGACAGTTGATATAATATTGTCAGATTTGCCTTTAAAACAAAAGGCATCACCAAAGGTAAAGAGAAATGTTTCATGATGTAAAGCAGTCAATTAATCAAGAAGCCCTAGTGATCCTAAATGTTAATATACCTAATAACAAAGCTTCAAAAACATGAAGCAAAAATCAGTAGAACTGATAACAATCTTAGTTGAAGAATTTTAACAGTCCTTTAGAAATTGTCTGACCAGGTGAAAAATATATACATATATTAGTAAGGCTAGAGAATACTTGAATAATACTGTCAGCCAACTTTACATAATTTATAAAATATTAATTTGACAATAGCATAACATATTATTTTCAAATCCACATGATATATTCACCAAAATATATCATATACTAGGCTATAAAACAAGTCTCAATACATTTTTGTCTGCTATTACAACAAGATTATTTTATGATCAAGACAAAATGAAACTAAGAATCAACAAAAAAAATCTAGAAAATCCACAGATATTTGAAAGTTTAACGATATAATTTAATAAAACCATAGGGATATTAGAATATACGTTGCACTCACCAGGGTAAGAAATCATATCGTATAATAGGTTGAATAATGACCTCTTAAAGATGTGCATGTCCTAACTCCTAAAATCTGTAAATTTGTTGCCTTACACAGCAAAAAGAAAAATTGGTGACTCAGACAGTAGAGAATCCGCCTGCAATGCAAGAGACCTGGTTTCAATCCCTGGGTGGGGAAGATCCCCTAGAGAAGGGAATGACAACCCACTCCAGTATTCTTGCTAGGAGAATTCCATGGACAGAGGAGCCTGGCAGGCTACAAACCATGGGGTCTCAAAGAGTTGGACACAACTGAACATCTTTGATTTCACTTGACATGGCAAAAGGATTTTGCAAGTGTGATTAAGTATCTTGCAGTAAAGAGAATATTTTAAATTATCTAAGTGTGCACAGGGTAACTACAATGGTCCTTATAAGAGGGAAATAGGAGAATCAGAATCAGAGATAAAAATTAAAGAACAGAAGCTAAGATCCGAGTGGAGAGAAGATGGTGTACTGTTGGCTTTGAAGATGTAAGAAGAGGCCACAAACGAAGGATTTTAGGCAGCTTCTCAGAACTGGAAAAGGTAAGAAAAGCAATTATTTCCTAGAGCTTCCAGAATAAGTGCTGGCCTGCCAACACCTTGATGTTAGCCCAGTGAAACTGATTTTGAACGTCTGACCTCCAGAACTGTATGATAATGAATTTGCTTTGTCTTAATCCACTAAATTTATAATAATTTGTTACAGCAGCAATAAGAAACCAATACACAAAAAATTAGAAGTTATTTGAAATGAAGTAACTGTACAAAGAAAAATCAAGAAACTTAAAATCATTTATTTGAATAAGATTAAGAAAATTTTAAATCCCTAAGAAGACAGATCAAGGAAAAAAAGGAAAACCAAAAATTACAAAATTGGGGCTTTAAAAAGAGAATTGGAGAAGGAAATGGCAACCCACTCCAGTATTCTTGCCTGGACTGAGGAGCCTGGTGGGTTATACTCCATGGGTTCTCAAAGAGTCAGACACGACTGAGCGACTAACACAGAAAAAGAGAATATCAACAGAAAGTTTACAGATATTAAAAGGATAATTACAGGAAATTATGTATAAGTATATACTAAAATATATATAATATATATGCTAAATACCAGGCTGGATGAAGCACAAGCTGGAATCAAGATTGCCAGGAGAAATGTCAATAACCTCAGATACACAGATGACACCACCCTTATGGCAGAAAGCAGAGAAAAACTAAAGAGCCTCTTGCTGAAAGTGAAAGAGGAGAGTGAAAGAGTTGGCTTAAAGCTCAAAATTCAGAAAACTAAGATCATGGCATCTGGTCACATCACTTCACGGCAAATAGATGAGGAAACAATGGAAACAGTGAGAGTTTATTTGTTTGGGCTCGAAGATCACTGCAGATGGTGACTGCAGCCATGAAATTAAAAGATGCTTGCTCCTTGGAAGAAAAGCTATGACCAACTGAGATAGCATATTAAAAAGCAGAGACATTACTTTACCAACAAATATCCGTCTAGTCAAAACCATGGTTTTTCCAGTAGCCATGTATGGATGTGAGAGTTGGACTATAAAGAAAGCTGAGTGCCAAAGAACTGATGCTTTTGAACTGTGGTGTTGGCGAAGACTCCTGAGAGTCTCTTGGACAGCAAGGAGACCCAACCAGCTCATCCTAAAGGAAATCAGTCCTGAAGAGTCACTGGAAAGACTGATGCTGAAGCTGAAACTCCAATTCTTTGGCTACCTGATGGGAAGAACTGACTCATTTAAAAAGACCCTGATGCTGGGAAAGATTGAAGGCAGGAGGAGAAGGGGATGACAGAGGATGAAATGGTGGGATGGCATCACCGATGCAGTGGACATGAGTTTGAATAGGCTCTGGGAATGTTGATGGACAGGGAAACCTGGCATGCTGAAGTCCATGGGGTGGCAAGAGTCGGACACGACTGAGGGACTGAACTGATATACTTAAAAGGGCTTCCCAGGTGGCACTAGTGGTGAAGACCCCACCTGCCAATAAAGGAGACATAAGAGACACAGGTTCAACCCCTCATTCTGGAAGATGCCCTGGAGGAGGGCACAGCAACCCACTCCAGTATTCTTGCCCAGAGAGTCAATCTCATGGACAGAGGAGCCTGGCAAGGCTGCAGATCATGGGGTTGCACAGAGTCGGACACGACTGAAGTGATTTAGCATGCCCGCATGCATATATGAAAAAGCTTGACAACAATGATGAAATCTCTAAAAATCTCTTTTAAAAACACAATCTAGTAAAACTGACAGAAAAAAAAAAAAAAAGTTGACCTGGATAGTCTTACATTTATTAGAAAAATTGAATTCATAATTTAAAACTGCCCCACTATGAAAGCTTCAAGCCCAGCTGGTTCTTCTGTGAAATTCTATTAAATGTTCACAAAGAAATACTTATATTACACAAACACTTTCACAATAGGAAGAGAAGAAAACATTTCTCAATTTGTTTTATGAGGCCAGCATAACCTTAATATCAAAACTGACAAGGACCTTGCAAGAAAATAAAATTAAAGACCAACATCACTCTGTCCCCTGGAGAAGGGAATGGCAACCCACTGCAGTATTCTTGCCAAGAGAAGTCCAAGGACAGAAGAGCCTGGCGGTCTATAGTCCATGGGGGCGGTCACAAAGTGTTGGACATGACTGAGCAACTAACACTTTCGCTTTTTCCATCACTCATTAACATAAATGAAAGTGTAGAAGAGGAAAAACTTCACCTCTACCCATCTTATATTTTCAGCTGGGATGCTGTGACAAAAAGACAGATTAACAAGAAGAAGACAGTTTATTAATGAGTGTAGTACACATTATGCAGGAAAAAAATATCTAAGCAAAAAATAACTCAAAGCAGCAGCTTCGAACTCCGGGTTATAGAGCATCTTCAAGAAAGAACAATAAATTGTAGGGAAATGGTAGGACATAGGAAAGCAATTTTAGTCTTCCAAAAGTATAGGAAGTTTTAGGCAGCAAACTGTGGAAAGGTAAACATTTGGGAGGGGGCTAATGGAATAAGATTTATTTGCAGATTCCTCTGTTGCCCTCTGTGAGCTGATAAGAATCTGTCTCCAGTAACAGGAAAATTTATATTTTGTGTTTAAGTAGAAAAGGGGATGGGGGCTATTTTTTGCATTTTCTGCTTTTTAATTGCCTTCAGCTCAAAATGATTTTTATGTCAAAAAGACATATTTGGGGATGACATATTCTGGTTTTCTTCAAAAGTAAAATTCCTAATAACTGTTAGTAAACTGAATTGAGCAATGCATAAAATGTGTAATATTTCATGATAAATTGCGGTTTATCCCAGGAATGCAGGTTTGTTTAAGATTTGAAAATCAATCCACAAAACTGATCATATATAAAAAGAGAAGAACACTCATATAGACTTTTCAATAGATGCAAAAGGCATATTAAAATGTCAGCATTAATTCATTATAAATAAAAGTAGAAAGGAACTTCTTCAATCTGATAAAAGTAATGTATGACTAAGCTATAATTATTATCATTTTTATGGTGAAATATTAAAAATGTTCAGGATCAGGAACAAGGCATGGATATTCACTCTTACCACTTCTATTCAGTTCATACTGAAGGTTCTAGCCAATGCAATTAGAAAAAAGGGAAAAGAGGGCATGAGGCTGGTTAAAGAAATAAAACTGCCTATTTGCAACTGATAATAATTGTGCACATAGAAAATCCTAAAGAATCTCCAAACAAAACAAGACAAAAATAAAAACTAACAGGTTTAATAGTTGAATTCAGCAAGATCTGAGAATATAAGATAAATATACAAATCTCAATTGTGTTTTTATATGCTAACAAACAGCAATAGAAAAAATTAATTCAAAAATCAATACCATTTATAAGGCATCAAAAATACAGAATTTGGTCTATACTTCACATTATATAAAAATTATCTTAAGCTGGATTATAGATCTAGATGTAAAAATAAAAACTATAAAGCTCCTAGATAAGAACAGGGTATGTTTGTAAGCTGGTGGTAGGTAAAGATTTCTTTAGCGATAATGATAAAAATTCTAAACATAAAAAAAAAAGCAATAAACGAAATTTCATCAAAAATTTTTCTCATCAAAAAGAAATTTAAAAATGATATACAAAGCCACAGACTAGGAGAAAAAAGGTAACATAAAAGCATTTAATCCATAATATATCAAAGATTCCTACCAATTCATG
Source organism: Dama dama (assembly GCF_033118175.1). Classification (NCBI taxonomy): domain Eukaryota; kingdom Metazoa; phylum Chordata; class Mammalia; order Artiodactyla; family Cervidae; genus Dama; species Dama dama. The sequence goes on along the minus strand of NC_083696.1, from coordinate 42,813,015 downwards.
ATAAAAAAGGTTAAAAAAACTAATGAGATAGATAAAAGATATGGAAAAATATTCACAAAAATATGTTAGCCAATAAATACATGAAGAGATGCTCAACATTTTTAATAATCAGTGAAATAAAATTAAATGTAGCATAGGATTCCTCTGTACACTTGCTAATATGGCTAAAATTAATAGCCATATTAATGTTGAAGAAGATGCAACATCTCAGACACATGTGTAAAACAGTACAACCATGGTGGAAAACTAGGAATTTGCTATAATTCAGTAATTCTACTCCTAGGTATTTACCAAAAATAAATTTTTAAAAATGCACACAAAAAGACTTGTGTAAGAATATTTATAATAAATGTTATTCATAATAAAAGAGCAAAAATTACCCAATGAATGCATAATTAAACTGTAATATATTCACACAGTGAAATATGACTGAGCAATTAAAATTAAACTTATAACACACACCATAAGATACATAAATCTTAAAAGCATCCTACTGAATGAAAGAAATCAATCATAAAACAGTATATATGTGTGATACCATTTACATGACTTTCAGGAACAAACAAAACTAGTTTCTGTAAATAGACATTAGAATAATGGTGGGCTTGTGGGGGGAGGAGGGAGATAGGAAAGGAAAACATGGGAATTTTGGGGGTGATGACAATGCTCTATATTTTGATTGAAGTGCTGGTTCAAAATTTATTGAACTGCATACTTAAGATCTGTGTATGTTACTGTATGCAGTTACACTTTAATAACAAAAGTTGGTTTGTCAACCAAACCAACAAAAAACATAACAATCTCATCCCTGAGCTTTCTCGCAAAGTAAAAAACCCCTCTGAACTACATTTGCCTCTTCTTTTGAGCCTGTGCACTAAAACTCCCCAATGCCAATCCCAATTAAGCAGTACACTATCAAAGCCAGGGTTTTGACCATCCTAGAAGACAGACAGAGCTATAAGGACTATGTTAAGTCAGGAATAGAAATGTCCAGTGATTGATTATCCTAGATTTGCAAACAGAGTTGCATCTAAAGATAGAGTTGTAGGCAGTCATCTGTCCAAGAAACAGACTCAGGGAGGAAGTTAGCAGAAGATTCACATAGAAAAATCTCATCTAGTCTATCTCTCCCAGGAGACAGGGTGTGTATTAGCCTGGGCTTGAGTTGTGCTGTGATGCTTGCCAGTGAACACACCCCTCCTCAAGCAACAAAACAACAAAGAAACTGCATGGTACTAAAAATAACTGCCTGGTGCCTTCAGTAGGGTAAACTTTGGACAAGAGATACAAAGAGACCAAAAACCCAACTGCTACTTTTGAAATGCCTGAAGCAAAGTCAGAGGGTCCAGAGCAAAAGCTGGGTTCTGTACATGCAGTCAACACCAGGTAAGGAGTGAGCAAAACACCTAAGCCTCCTCTCCAGCCAGACCCCTGGACACACTCCTGCCCTCACCCCATCTAAGGAACAACCTGTTTGTTCTCGCTCCACACTGTTACAGCTGGGGCCCCAATAAAGCCTTGCCTAACCTCCTTGTCTGGCCTTCAGTCAATTTCTGCTGTTTAAGGAGGGCAAAAATCACATTCAGTAACAGTTTAAGAGTAAGGACACAGGCGCTGGGAAAGCCTAAAACCGGGAACTGGGGCTCCAGGCATAGAGATGCTGAATGTATTAATAGCATTCAAGTGAGGCCACTCCACCATCTTGGAACTAGAATACAAGCCAGGAAGCAAGAAACTAGGGAAGCTTTGTTGTGGTACAAGAAATAGTCCAATTCACTGGGACACTGAAGTACCCAAGTCAGACTGGGGCCATCACTACTAGTGGTTAATTTTTTTTTTTTTAATTGAAGGATAATTGTTTTACAATATTGGTTTTTTTTAGCCATAGGTGTACATATGTCTCCTCCCTCTTGAACTTCCCTCACTACCAGTGGTTCATTTACTTACTTCAAAGACCAGGCTAAATCTATGGAGTTTTGAAAATAACAAGTCACTACTATCTTACCAGAGCCAGGAGTGATGCAGGCCAGCACCAGTATGGCCTCCAACGGGTGGTGCAATCAGAAGAACACTGGAAGACGCTTGTCTCCATATAGCCACAGCCACGCAAAGGTACAAACCTCCCACTAATCTGTAAGTGATTCCTGAACTCACACCATTCATTGTATAGTTTTAAATAAACATATTTGTAAATAAAAGATAAATGTTCTGGTGCTGGCAGCATAACAAACTAGCTAGGACATGTAATGTCCTAACATGTATTGGTTTATTAGTACGCCCCCACTTCTGTGTACAAGGGATTACAAGTGAGATGCTTGGAAGGCAGACCTAATTACTGGGTACCTGAGGGCACTAGGCACTTTTGGGGCAGGGGCACACCAACAAAGATTCAAGGAAGGAGATTCAAGGAGATTCCAGATCACACTTTGTGCAACCAACATTGCAAGAAATCACTAATTCCCAACTAAGACTGAAAGTGTGAAGGAAGAGAGGAGGACAATTCGTAGTGCCATACCCACCCCTCAACCCAGTACCACTCAGATCAGGCTTCCTCCTGCCTCCTGCTTTCATCCTTCCAGCTCCATAGCTGTCTTTTCTATCGCTTGTACTTTAGAGTCCTGGTTTTGATTAGTCATTCACACCAAGGTGATAATGAGTGATAAAAAATTAATGACAATTCGAAGTGTTAATGGTTATTCAAATCAACTAACCACCAGCAATATACAAGCTAATTCACTTGCAATCCATCAGACTTTTAGCCCAAAGGAATACAGTGGTGGGCATTCCAGGCTCAGTTCCATTGCCCAAGCACGGGCATTGCCTGCCTCATACCAAATCATTGCCTCCTGGTGTGTACAAGGATAACCTTACACACCTCAGTACACTCGCAGTGAAAGCCTGGCTTGGGACTTTTATTTTCCTGGATTTCAATGATAACCGCAAATGTACATTTAATGAGCTCCTACTGGGCTCCAGATACAGGTAAGTGTTGGGGATGCTGAGGTGAACAAGGCATTCATCCTGTCTCTTTTCAGCTGGTGCTGTGTTATCTTTGCTTCTCCCTGCTGTGTGTATCCACTCTTAATTGAAGTGTGGCATGTACTTAATCCACGGTACTTGAATGCATGCACACGTGTTTGAGATACAGGACCAGAATAAATGATCTTGTTACATAAAGTGAGCAAAGAGATACGACCCCACATCTGCCCTCACATGGGGTTGCATGCTTACTAGTGGAGAAGAGAATATACTCTCATGTGCGGTGCTTAGCTGCTCAGTCAAGTCTGAATCTTTTACCACCCCATGGACTGTAGTCCACAAGGCTCCTCTGTCCATGGGACTCTCTAGGCAAGAATACTGGAGTGGGTTGCCATTTCCTTCTCCAGGGGATCTTCCCGACCCAGGGATTAAACCCCCATCTCCTGAGTCTCCTGCACTGCAAGCGGATTCCAATCCAAATACAAAAATATGAACTCTGATGAGAGAAGGAAAAATGCAAAAGTCTAAGAGGTATGTTAGGTGTTATCCTTGTACACACCCTGAGGCAATGATCTGGTATGAGGCAGGCATATACCTGATGCTTGGTCAATGGAACTGAACTATTGGCCACTCTGGAATGTTGAGCACTCTATTCCTTTGGGCGAAAATTCTGATGGATTGCAAGTGAATTAGCTAGTGTGTTGCTGGTGGTTAGTTGATTTGAATAACCATTAACACTTTGAATTGTCATTAATTTTTTATCATCCATTATCACCTTGCTTAAGTGGGGTTGGAGAGGCTTCCTTGAGGCAGTGATATCTGGGCTGAGATGAGAAAGAAGAGGTCAGAGCCAGTGAGGGGAATGACCAGAGGATGAGGTCAATCTAGGTAAAAGGAATGGAAAGAATCAGAGTCCTGAGGAGAGGGACCTCAGTACATATGAAGAACCAAGGAAGGTCTGTGTGCCCAGAGTAGAGAGTGAGAAGACATGTTGTCAAGAGTAAGTCTGGAGAGGCAGGTAGGATCCAAGTCTGGTGGACCATATTAAGGATTAACTCTCTATCCTAACATTAATAGATAACAACCAAAGGTAGAACAAGGTAAATGTGAATAAACAGTTTCCTTTCTGAGTCTGGAGCCCAGCTGCTCAATCGTGTCTGACTCTCTGTGACCCCATGGACTGCAGCCCACCAGGCTTCTCTGTTCACGGAATTCTCCAGGCAAGAATACTGGAGTGGGATGCAGGGGATCTTTCCTGACTCAGGGATTGAAACTGGGTCTTCTGTGTCTCCTGCATTGCAGGCAGATTCTTTACCCACTGAGCTTACCAGCTTTACCCACTGAGCTTACCAGCTTACCCACTGGTAAGCCCCCTTTGAGCCTTAATCTTCTGTAAATTAAGGAAGATCTATTGGATGATCTTTTAATTTCTTCCATCTCTTGTTTCATGATTCTGTAGCCCACAGATACCACATCCATCCCTTGGTAATAGTTGTCAGTTCAGTCACAGACACTTCTGATTCTTTCTCTGGGCGCGTTGTAGGACTGCACTTCCCTAGGTCCTTGGAGTTAGGTGTGGCCAATGGCATGCAAACAAAAGTGACCTGAGAAAATTCTAGATGGAAACATTAAGAGCCAACATGTGATTTCCCAGCTCCAAGCTGGCCATTGTGACCAATATTTCAGAAATGGAATATTGGGTCGGGAAGTGAGGATAATGGGGAGGACAACTTTCAAACAACGTGCAATGGACAAGGAAAGTGATGAACTAATCGACTAAATGAACAAGTACATCTTTATTGTTTCAAGCCACTGAGATTTAGGGCTGTTTGTCAGCACACCACTGTCAGGCATGTACAATCAACACATGTCACCAAAGACTTTGAGTCTGTTGTTTGGTTCATGGTATACAGTTGATGCTCAAGAAATATTTTAAAATATGACACCCTTCCAGTGGATGTTTTTCACATCTTTCACTCTGTACTTTATCCCATCTCTGAGATGGAACTTATCTCACTCCTGGAACTGCAAGAGCTGGAGGCTAATCAGAAGATGACAAAGCGCTTGATGTTGGCAAAGAGCTCTCCAGATGCTAAATAACAGAGTGGGCTGGCACGGGCTCCTGGCCCTGGCAAGAACACACATAGAAAGTCATTCCAAGCCCTCCCTCCAGCCTTCCTCCACCATTCAGTGAAAAACCCAGACTGCAGAGGAAACTGTTAGGTCTTTCATCCTTCTGTGATGAGAGCAATTGTAATTAAGCCCTTACAGAACTCACCTTGCTTCTTCAGCCCCCCAGGAATGAAAGGACAGTCCTGTCATCTGAGTTAGGATAGGAGATGCAGCAAGAGCTTCATTCCCCTGTATCTTTTGCCTTGCTCAACTCCTGGCCATCTTTGACACGGCTTTGAGCCAGCTGCCACTGTTATCCCAGCTGCCGCATACACTCACACACCACAACACACACAGTCACACACACGCATGCATGCTCAGTCACTTCAGACATGTCCAACTCTGCAAACCCGTGAACTATAGCCCACCAGGCTCCTCTGTCTGTGGGATTCTCTAGGCAAGAATACCGGAGTGGGTTGCCATGCCCTCCTCCAGGGGATCTTCCCAACCAAGGGATCAAACCTGAGTTTCCTGCAGGCAGATTCTTTACCACTAAGCCATCAGGGAAGCTCCCCCTGCCCACACTCACACACACACTATTACTCACATACACATTCACACCACACCTATATAAGCTCACACCACACTCAACATTGCCGTTTTCTCTTTATGGATATCACCATTGCTGCTAAGTAAAAATGTGCTTTTTTTTATTTTTGGTTCTCCCAGAGTTCATTTTAGCCTGATTCTCTCCCCTACAGAAGAGATCCTGAGCTGTGCCCTGGGCCTCCACTCCCCCACTGAGCTTGGAGTCCCCAAGCTTGTCCTTGACTGAGGCCTCACTGAGGCAGAGAAGGGAACCAGCGAGGTGCTAAGAGGGAGATGGAAGTGAAACTCTCATTCCTGGCTTTCAATAGCATCCCAGCGGTCCTGGGGATAGAATGTCTAGTGCCTGCGGAAGGAGGGTGAATGATGGACAGAGGGGATTTAGGGAGGAGAGCAGTGCGACTGTTTCCTGGGTAACAAGCCTGTTACCTCCTCCTAGTTACTGTCCATTGTTCACTGCTGAATGCTTCATTTTCTTGATTGAGAGGCCCTGTGCTATCACAGCCCCACCCCTACCTCCACTGGGCTCCACCCAGCACTCTGCACGCTCCCCAAGCTTACCTCTAGGCAGCAGCAATCAGATTGCATTCTCATGACAAATTCTAGAAGGAAGTGTTGTTTACAGACCTCAGAACTTAGAAGGAAAGGCTGTCAGGGGCTCCCATGCAAGTTTGAACCAGGAAGCGTGTGCATGCGCATATAGAGCCTCGCCTTCCCAGGCCCCCTCTTACAGTCCTCACTGGGGGCACTTTATGGCCCTCAGCATCAGTGGGAGTGATGCAGAGGCCCAATGTCTTGGACCTCCCTGTCCATAAGAGCTTCCCAGGTGGCACTAGAGGTAAAGGACCTGCCTGTCAATGCAAGAGACATAAGAGACATGGATTCAATCCCTGAGTAGGGAAGATCCCCTGGAGGAGGGCACAGGCATGCTGCATGCTAAATTGCTTCAGTCGTTTGTGACTCTTTGCAACCCTATGGATTGTAGCCCACCAGGCTCCTCTGTCCATGGGGATTCTCCAGGCAAGAATACTGGAGTGGGTGGCCATGCCCTCCTCCAGGGGATCTTCCCAACCCAGGGAGGCACATCCACAATAACCTGTCCTTCAACTCTAGGATAGACCAGGACCTCCCTGGCGGTCCAGTGGTTAAGACTCTGAACTCCCAATTCGAGAGGCACAGGCTTAATCCCTGGCCAGGGAACTAAGATCCCATATGCCACACTGCATGGCTGAAACAAAAAATGCAAACAATAAAAACAAACAACAACAGAAACCCACAGTTCTAGGACAGACCTGCATGTCACTCCTGCCACAACACTAGTGGTCTGCCTCTGGGTGAGTTCATGAACTAGCCCAAGCTTCAGATTCTGCACTCAGAAGATGAGGAAGATGGGCTAGGGGTCTTCTCATGCAGGACATTATTACCTGATGGCTCTCAGAAGAATAGGCAGCCCCTTGGAATTCTGTGCATCATTTTTTAGTGTTTGTTTAGTCATACAAAGTGGAGGGAGGGGAAGGTCCACGGCCTCATCAAGTCATTTCCCCCAGAAGTCTCAGCATTGGAGGAAGATCCATATAGATCAGTGGGATGAGGGGTAGAGGGGTGGGGGGCAGTCAGCAATTAACTCTGACTTGCACCCTCAAAGTTCAGCAAAGGGAGACTCTGCATCTGTTTCAAGTGAGAACCAACAGAAGTTGAGCAAGGGGTGCAGTTGGGACACAGTGCAGCACCCAGGCAGACAGGGGAAGTCCTCTGTCCCGGGAATCAGCAATATTAACATCTACTTTCTCCTTAACTTTGGTAGAGACAATGCGTAGGTTTATATACCGCTTCCTCTTCCTGTGCACACAGGAAAACTACATTTCCCAGGCTCCCTTAAAGTTAGACTGGGTCTACTTTCTGGCCAAGAGGATATGGGCAAGGCATTAATTCAAGGCTTTCCTAAGTCTGATCCTTACACATGTCTTCTTAATTTCTTGGTGACCTTAAGGCATAGTTGTATGTGATATCAAGTAGAAATAAACTTTAGTTATGCTAAGCCAGTGAAGTTTGAATTTTGCCATTGACAGGTCTAGATGTCTCTGAGTAATGTAACTCTTCAACCCTCAGATGAAGCACAGTGAAACTCTGTTTCTAAATGCTGCTATTAAATATACAGTAGATAATATCCAGCCAGGGTGAGATCTCCTGGTGTCATCAATGGTTGTATCCTGTTGCCAACACCTACTTGCTGTGTGACCTGAGGCAAGATGCTTAACCTTCCTGTCCCTCATTTTTCTCACCTTTACTGAATAAAGTTGTTGTATCAGTTAGTTAGTGACTTTTGTGTGACAGGCTGCCTAGGACTCCGCAGCTTAAGATGTGTAAGTGTTTATTATTGCTCACAAATCTGGGCCCAGCTGGGTAAATATGGTCTCACTCCTATACATGTGGGCAGGGAATCAGCTCTGCTGATCTTAGAGGAGCCTCTCACACACGTCCTGGGTTAAGGCTTGTCTACTGGCCTCAGCCGGAACAACTGGGCTAGAAGCTTATTCCAGATGGTTTAGGCTTGTTTACATGGCAAGATTCCAAGAGACAGATGTGTGGAAGGCTCAAAATTAGCACAACATAATTTCTCACCAGACTATTCTGGTCAAAGAAACTTACAAGATTCAAGAGAAGGGCAAATAGACTCAATCTATTTTGAGGGAGGGGAGGAAAGTCTTATTGCAAAGTGAGAGGATACGAGGAATTTGTTAACAGGTGCCATCAATGCAATCTCCTTACTTATTGTGAGAATTAAATATTTTAATGGATGGGAAAACACTTAGAATAATGTTTGAGATGCACTGTATATTAATAGTAAATGCCCAACATACATGCACACTTGTTATCTTACTACCTTTTTCCCTTATAAACTCTTCACTGAAAAATAAAAAAATAAAAATAATAAACTCTTCACTGATTAAAAAAAAAAAACAGTTGAACACTTACCATGTGTGCTTTACTAAACAACATTTTATTAACCATTTTTCATCATTTTTTTATTTAGGACTCACAACCAACCTGAGACTAGGTTTTAGAATTCTTTGTTTTATAAATGATAAAGCTAAGGCTTAGAGAGTTTGCCTAAGCTACAAGCTTATCAGTAGCAGAAACAGGATCAAACTGAAACCATGCTCTTAGTTACTAAATAAATATCCTCCATAGGCTTAGAAAGAACTTCACTTCTTACCTGTGTAAGAGAAGGGATGGGCTTCCCCAGTGTCTCAGTGGTAATCTGCCTGTAATGCAGGAGATGCAAGAGACATGAGTCAGATCCCTGGGTCAGGAAGCATCCCTGGAGGACAGTATTCCAGTATTCTTGCCTGGGGAATCCCGTGGAGCCTGGTGGCTTACTGTCCATAGGAATGCAAAGGGTTGGACATGACTGAAGCGAACGAGCACACATGAAGAAAAGGGCTTCCCAAATTTCAGAGAAATCTGCTTTTCTCTTTGCCCATTTGGTTGGCCATGGCTCTAGGGATTATAAGCACTCAGCTATGAAAAGAAGTGAGAAATAGGACAGGTGTCCAGAGTGACAACATGACCAAAGGCCTCCTGTCTTTGTCAACAGCCAAACATTTGGGAGGCTGGGTGATCAGGAGCAAACACCAGGGGCTGCTCCCACTCTTGTGCTTCTCAACACCCCCAAAAGATTGCTAGATAAAGTGGTTCCCAGGGTCAAGATGAACATCAACCTACTCCTCTTCCCCACAACAGGCTATTTCAACAACTGAGAACTAAGCTTTCAAACTCTTTTCTGAGAGCCAGGAGTCCATGGGTGGGCTAAGCATGGGCTTAGAGCTCTGGGTATGCTCATCTCTCTCTGCTGCCAGCGTTAACTCATGCCTCACTTCACCTTCCTGGCCTGCCCCAGCTGCTCACAGCAAGGTTGGCTGGTGCCTCCAGCTCTAGGATGAACTTGTTCTAGGATAGGGGTCGGTATACAACCCTCTGAAAGGTGTCTGAGTGCAAATCTTGCTATTTAAGCATATCAGCATGGGTTACATAAGTCTGAACCTAACTTGTCTCATTCAATACTTTTCTTCTCACTACAATGTTGATCCAAAATATCCTCTGGCCTTATTTCTAGTTCCTTATAAGAACTGAACGTGAATGGAATGTCAACGGACGTGAACCTGAGCAAACTCAAGGAGATACTGGAGGACAGGGAAGCGAGCTGCAGTCCACAGGGTCGCAAAGGGTTGGATACGACTTAGCAGTTGAATGACAACAACAATAAGAACTGGAGGCCTATAAGTCTAGCGGTGCTCTGCTATTGAGAATTCTGCTTCCCCTACCCACAAGATGTGATTTTTCTCAAGGGTTAACTCCAGGTAGATGAGACAAATCTGAAGCAATACACGGATCTAGCAAAAAATAGTTCTGTGATCAGCTAGCAAAATCTGCCAAGAGCACAGGCGTTAGAGACACAGTATGAGTTACTGTTACTGCTGCCTCAGATCTAGAACAAGGATGCCATCACCTGCTGGGGTTCTGAAATTGCATTGCCAGGCTGCCTGCTGGAGTTTCTTGCCCTTTGAACACAATGCACTGAACTAGTCAGCTGCCCCACAACCCATTGGGTGCAGTCCCAGATGTTGGGTTAATTTTTCAAGTTGCCATTCGCAGCCAATTTTTGCTCTTCGATGGTGCAAATTCCTCTCATGCAAAGGAAGTCTACTGAGAGTTGAAGTCCATTGAGTTATGACCAAACACAAGGTCTTTGATAATTTAATTAGAGTGTTTGATGACCTCGGTATTGTCCTTGTTCTCTCTTAACTCTATGAATCTTCTCACTGGTGATAAGGATTGAAACCGAAGATAAGAGTTTCTTTTTTCCTTTTAAAAGAAGAAGAAGGAAAAGAGAAGACTCAAAAAGCAACCTGAAAAATTATTTAGGACTCTCCCTCCCAGGTTTGCCTCTTCCTAGGAAACTGATGACCACCTGGATATAGAAAGAGCAAGAGAACCCACCAGAACACAGGGGCTCCTTCAGACAGCCTATGTGTGGATTTCGGCATTTCCAAGAGCCAGCTCTGTGACCTTAGGAACCCTACTCAACTTCTCCATGCCTCGGGTGTCTCATCTATAACAATGAGCATGGTAAGAGTTCCTATTACAAAGGTTGTTATGAGTGTCAAAGGAAACTGTTTGTGTAAAACACTCAGAATATGTGTTGGAGTATAAATATTGTTGTTCAGTCGTCAAGTCACGTCCGACTCTGCGACCCCATGAACTGCAGCACGCCAGGTCTCTCTGTACCTCACCATCTCCCGGCATTTGCCCAAGCTCATGTCCATTTAATCGACTCAATAATTCATTCAGTAGTTGTAAGACAGTGTGCTAAGGACTTTACTACACATCTCACATAATCTGCCTCTTTGAGATGAGTTCTGAGAGTCCTGGTGTCCTCATGGGAAAGGTGAGGCAGAGGGGTGAAGGATATGGTTCTAGGTGACCCAGACAGAAAAACACAGAGCCAGGATTCAAACCATATCAATTCTTTATCCCAGAGGAAGCACCTCGAACATTCCTCCTGATTCAGAGGAAGCTGCCTCATAGACATTAAACAAAACTGAAAGGGAGAACTGAGATGCAGTCCCACTAACTGTTCAGTCTTGGCCTTGTCCCTTCACCTTGTCCGTGAAAAGAGAAGTTAACAGAATAGCCTGGATGTAGAAAAGCCCTGGTCTTCCCATCACCCTGCAGAGACTCTCCAGCACTGCACCTCCTCCAATCAGCTGCCAACATATGGTCTATATGCTTCTTGGATCTTCTTTGCTTCTGCCCAGAATACATGAGTTACATGGAAAACTCTCGAGAAAAAAAAAAAAAAGACACAGCAGCTCTGAGAGGTTGCTCCTTGGTTCCTTAATTTCCCATTCTAGTTCTCCAGCCACATCAACCCCAGAGTTTGGAATATTTAGCAAGTGAAGAGGGACTCCACTAAAGTTTAGGGGACTTAGCTAAAATGAATGTTACATGGGAAACAAAGATAAAGTACAGTATGCCTACATAATTAGCAGAAACTTAGATTAAAGTTTGGGGGTTTGCTTTCAACCCCCAGAACCTGGTCCCAGGGGCAGCCTGCGCCCTGCCCCTCCCCTCTGCTCCTCAGACAGAAATCTGTGTGCCACCCTCCCTCTGAAGCCAGCTTTCAGAAACCTGGGATCTCTATCTTAGCTGCAGAAAAAGAATTTATTAAAATGTTCACTGCATCCTGAATTGAGAAATCAGCTGCCCAGAATCCGTGATCAATATGTTGTCTCTAGGTGATGAAGTGTTTCCTTGGAATGCGTCCCTCATGTTCCCTTCATGGTTCAGAGCTCCTGATATCTGGGCTAGATTCAGCCGTCGGGGCTCTGACTGCCACAGACTCTTCATCCTTTCAGCCTCGGAGCCCGCCAGGATATGCAGTGACCCGCACGGGCTCGGACATGGCCCCTCCCACCAGTGACTCAGCTGTTTCATAGGGGAGACCAACCAAATTATGCACTTGGAGTGTGCGTGCTTAGTCACTCAGTCGTCTCCGACTCTGCGACCCCGTGGACTGTAACCCTTGCCAGACTCTGTCAATGGAACTCTCCAGGCAAGAATACTGGAGTGGGTAGACATTCCCTTCTCCAGGGGATCTTCCAGACCCAGGGATAAAACCCGGGTCTCCTGCATTGCAAGCAGATTCTTCACCATGTGAGCCACCAAGGAAGACCATACTTGGGGTGAGGAGGGTACCCTATTGTTTGTCTCCGTTCATTCCAAGCCCATGTCAGATGAAGATACTAGTGTAGGTCAGCCCCCTTGACGTTAAAATTCCCCAGCCAGCCTCTCCTCTCCGCTCATGCTCTGGAGGACACACACTGCTGAGATGCCGTACCACTCTGCTCATTTGTTTCCTTGTAATCTTCATGGGTGTAGGCTGTCTTCTGTCTGGAGGTCCACTCTGCCACCCAATCCTCCTCCTTCCTTTCTGGCATCCCCACCACTTGATGCCACACTTGTGACAAAAATGACCATGTTGATGTCTGCCCTGACACCTGGAAGCCCTTTTGTGTGGCAAGGGTGCTGAGAAGTCCAAGAATGGGGGCCATACCTGGAGTTTGCTACTGACCCCTCCCCACCAGTCTCAGTGCTCAAAAGTTTGGCTACTGACTTCTAGGTGAGAGGAGATCATTGGTCACATTATCATTTCGAACATTTCCTTTATTTCTCACCTTCTTCCCATGGCTTAGTGCTTACAGCCCCTGGACGGTGGTCAATCAAGTGGGAAAATGAGGTTCTGAGAAGGTTGCAGGTAGGAAGATAAGCTCACAAAGATAGCCATGGAGAGTTATCTGGTATGTCATTAGCTGCGCTAGCTCTAAGAATAGAGTAAGAACTGCAAGTTCAAGTGATTTCTCCTTGCATTCAGATGTGTGTATTGAGAGGGGGTTGATGTCCATGTTTCTGGATCCTGAACTATAAGACAGGTGCAGAAAAAAAAGAAAAAAAAAAAACCTAAAGCTTGTTTTCTTCATCAGATATTGTGAATGCATTACAGACCAGTCCTAAAACTCAGTGGCTTATCACAACAATGGTTCATCTTTGCGTCCACTTCTGTAGTCTGCCAGGGGGGTGCTGGTGGGGCACTGACCTACACTAGATTTTGCAGGAAAGGTTCTTCCCCAGATGTCTGTCATTCTCCTAGAACCAGTACATTCTCATGGGGACAGAAGCGTCACAAGACAGGAAGTGAAACATGCAAGGCCCACAGTGAGGCCATGACAATAGTGCGGAAGCTGAAGGGGTGAGAACTTGGGACAACAATTCAGTCCACCGAATGCAATATGCATTACTTTTGCTCATTTCACCTACATCAAAACCAACAGAGATGAAATTGCCTACACTTCTCAGATTTTAGCCCACTTTCCAGGCTGCCCCCTTTTGTTTTCAACATATGGGAGTGGACTTCAGGAAGCTTGAATTAAAGCAACACATTTCACATCTCAGGGGAGACATCTGTGCCCTTTGATCAAGGCTGCTCAGGCCTGGGGTTCACAGGACTGAGCAGGGGCTGGCAGGACACCTGGACAGCTGAGCAATGGGAGAGGTGATGTGTGCTAGAGCCTAGGCCAGGCTTGCCCCTAACTAGCCCTGTCACTGCAGGCAAGTGGTTTTTGTTCATTTCAGTTTTCACTGATTCTGTGAGTAGAGGATAGGAAAATCTCAGTTTTCTCAATTGTCTCAGCCAGCATTCTAAAAACTAAGATCATGGCATCTAGCCCCATCACTTCATGACAAATAGATGGGGAAAAAATGGAAATAGTGACAGATATTATTTTCTTGGGCTACAAAATCTCTGCGGATGGTGACTACTACCACGAAATTAAAAGATGTTTGCTCCTTGGAAGAAAAGCTATGACAAATCTAAACAGCATATTAAAAAGCAGAGACATCATTTTGTGACAAAAGTGCATATAGTCAAAGCTGTGTTTTTTTTCAGTAGTCATGTACAGGTGTAAGAGCTGGACCATAAAAAAGGCTGAGTCCCAAAGAATTTATGTTTTCGAACTGTGGTTCTAGAGAAGACTCTTGAGAGTCCCTTGGACAGCAAGGAGAGCAAGCCAGTCTATCCTAAAGGAAATCAACCCTGACTATTCATTGGAAGCACTGATGCTGAAGCTGAAGCTCCAGTACTTTGGTCACCTGATGCAAACAGCTGACTCATTGGAAAAGACCCTGATACTAGGAAAGATTGAAGGCAGGAGAATTGGGTGACAGAGAATGAAATGGTAGGATGGCATCACTGGCTCAATGAACGTGAGTTTGAGCAAACTCTGGGAGATAGTGAAGGACAGGGAAGCCATGGGATCACAAAGAGTCAGACATGACTTGGTGACTGGACAGCAATAGGGCTGAGAATTTAGTATTTTACATCTTCGCTGTCTCTTCTGGTCTTGATTGTCAACATCACTACACTATTTTTGTGCTAGAAATCTCTGTTGTCCTCTTACATTATGGGGTTTCTTTAGGCCATAGATAGTTGCCCATTTTAGGCTGTCTAACATACATATGTCTAACATATAATATGTCTAACATATTTCACATTGAAGGAAGTAGGAGCTACCTTCTTCCATGTGTGTTAGTTGCTCAGTCATGTCCAACTCTTTGCCACCCCATAGACTGTGGCCCACCAGGCTCCTCTGTCCATGGGATTCTCCAGGCAAGAATACTGGAGTGGGTTGCCACGCCCTATGCCAGGGAATCTTTCAGACCCAGGGATCAAACCTGAGTCTCTTATGTCTCCTACATTGACAGGCACATTCTTTATCACCACCTGGGAAGTGATATTCATAAACAAATTCCCTTCCTGGCTAGTGTCAGCTTCAGTTGCTGGAAACCACGGACCCTGAGTAATATGTCTTCTCTTCTGCTATCCTGTCAGCCCCTTAAGAATGTTAGACTGCAGAGGAGAGAGTTTGGGGCCCACACATCCCCCTCTGGAACTGTCCCAGGGACAGAGATGAGGCCAGCTCTCTCAATCATACCTGATCACTTGAGCACACATACTTGAAATGTTGGTTGGAAGTAACTCTCTCTGACTTTCCTGTGGAAAGTAAGTCTCTCCAGATGGATTTTTCCTATATGACTAAGGACTCCCTGGCTTCCCTGGTGGCTCAGATGGTAAAGAATCTTCCTGCAATGCAGGAGACCCAGGTTCGATCCCTGAGTCAGGAAGATCCCCTGGAAAAGAGAATGGCAACCCACTCTAGTATTCTAGTCTGGAGAATTCCAGGGGCAAAGGAGCCTGGAGGACTAGGTCCATGGTGTTGCAAAGAGTCGGACATGACTGAGCGACTAACATTACATTACACAATGACTCCCCAAGGAAGAGTCAGCTCACAACTGCTCTGTCCCCGGTTTGGTCAAGCAAGCTCTGAAAACCTCTATGACTTATCTGCAGAGGACCCTTGAGCTTCATCTAGAAACAGTGATTACCCACCCACTGTTACCATGACTGGAGACTACCCTCCCCATGGCAGCTCTGCTCAGGCCACAGTGTGATGTGGGAAAGAGGTTTCCAACAATAGCATGGCACTCTGGGCATGTGAGCTCAATGAGTTTCTCATCCCCATCCTATACCCACTCAGAGGGACCACAGGCTAGTGGAGAGATGAATCCTGGTGATGCTCAGGATCCTGGCGAGGGAGAAACGCAGGGCTTGGGGAAGATTTGGAAGGACTATGGGTTTACCACTCAGGCAGGTTGGAGTACATATAGGACAAGCAGCCAATTATCAAAAGGTTTCCTGTTCCCAAAATGAGAACTTCCCCTCTCCATCTTGGGATTCTGCTGCATGTGGCATTTGACAATCCAAAGTCTGGGGCTGTGTCTCTTGTTTTTCTCTTAAGCTAGGATTTTTGTTGTTGTTGCTTTAATATTTATTTATTTGGCCATGCTGAGTCTTAGTTTTGGCACATGAGATCTTCGATCTCCATTATAGCATGTGGGATATTTAGTTGCGGCGTGAGGACCCTCAGTTGAGGCATGTGGGATCTAGTTCCCTGGCCAGGGATTGGACCCAGGCCACTGCATTGTGGGTGCAGAGTCTTAGTCACTGGACCACTGTCTTTAAACAGTGTGATTGGCAATAGGGGTGGGGCCATTCATTGTGCAGGGCTGTCCCCTGCAGGGTAAATCATCTAAAACCCTTGCTCTCAGGTCATTAAATGATAGTAACTCTTCTGGTTACTGTGCCAGACAGAAACATCTGTACCATTTCTATATGCTCCTCAAGGGTGGTACCCCCTCCAGTTGAAAGCAGGTGAGTTTAGGAATTAAAGCCTTTTGGTTCAATGCAGAGTACACTGAACATTCTGAGATTTTGTTTACTATTAACACGAGGTCAATTTCAGACTGCTAGACTCTCTACAGTGGAACATAGGACCATTTGTTGTCATGACATTGAAGAGGTTAGTTTTGATAGAAAACCTTGAGGATACAATTCTCAGATCAGGACCTATTCAGTAGGAACAGAAGGTAAGAGGATCCAGACGAATGTCCTGGTTACCCAGGTTTAATTATCCAGGGCCATAGGGTGAGGTGGGCTTCCCCGGTGGCTTAGGTGGTAAAGAATCTGCATACAATACAGGAGACTTGAATTTGATCCCTAGGTCAGGAAGATCCCCTGGAGCAGGGAATGGAGACCCACTCCAGTATTCTTGCCTGGAAAATTCCATGGACAGAGAAGCCTAGCAGGCTGCAGTCTGTGGGGTCAGAAAGAGTCCGACATAACTGAATGATTAACACTTTCACTTTTTTACTTTTCATATAGTGAGGCAGAGAGCCTAGGTGGGCAGATGTGGGGACCACTGGGGGAAGATGACCTCTCATAAGACAGCACCTCCCGCTTTTCCAGCCAACTCCCATCCAAGACTCGTTTGCTGGCTGATGACCAAAGATTACAGAGTTACACAAGTTGATTAGCCATCAGAGCTGTACCTAGAGACATATTCAGGAACTGCCATCATGACCAGAACAGTATAGTCAAAGGCCCAATGAGAAAAATCCGGAATGATCAAGCCTGCTGTGTGCTTGAATGTCCAATTCTCCAAATACCTGCATCAAAACAGAAAATTTGATTGACAAATATTTATTGAATACTGC
The DNA here is from genome assembly GCF_033118175.1 of Dama dama. Lineage (NCBI taxonomy): Eukaryota > Metazoa > Chordata > Mammalia > Artiodactyla > Cervidae > Dama > Dama dama. The sequence continues at coordinate 42,795,648 of NC_083696.1, read as the reverse complement.
TGTAGATTCAATGTTTGCTTCCCTACAAATTCATGTGTTGAATCCTAATCCCCAACTTAATTGCTGTTGGAGGTGATGCCTTTGGGAGGTGTTTTGTGTCCAGGTCTTAGTTGATAAAGGTGAAAGAGTGATGACATGGAGAAGTTAATGTCATTGAAAGAAATGTTTAATGTTACAGTTCCCATAGAAACAAGAGGCAGGTTTGTCACATGGGGACAAGGGAGTGACATTTGATCAGGAACCAGAAGCAGAACTAAGGGGAAGGTTTAGAACATGGTTTTATTGGAGTTTCCATGGGCAAGGCAAGGCAGGGCAGAGTAACCAATTTAGGATTGGCTAATTTGAATAATTTTGATAGGTTTGCACTATAAGTGTGCTGTTTAAAAAAAAAAAATTTAGTGGAGTGTAACTGCTTTATAATGTGTTAATTTCTGTTGTACAATGAAGTGAATCAGCTAAACATATACATATATTCCCTCCCTCTTGGGCTAAAGCTATAATTAAAAAAGACACATGTACCACAATATTTAATGTTGCATATTTACACTAGCCAAGACTTGTGCATTTGTGCTGTTGCCTCAGTTGTATCTAAATCTTTGCGACCCCATGGACTGTAGCCCACCATGCTCCTCTCTCCATGGGATTCCTCAGGCAACCGTACTGGACATGGGAGCAACCTAAATGTCTATCAACAGATGAAAGGATAAGGAAGATGTAGGTGTGGTATCTTGTTGCATGCACCTGGCCCTGGGGTGATTCAGGCAGAGGAATACTGCTTCCTTGGATGCACAGGTCAGACAGAGGCAGTATGGTTCTGGATTGGTTGTTTTCATATCAAAGACAAGCTCCTGTTGAGCCCTTGGCTATCTCTAAGAATTAGCTACCCCCAGGAAGAGAAGATGAGTCTCCCTGAATCAGGAAGGTTTTTAAAGATGTCAAAATATCATAATATACAGAAAATTTTAAAAAATGATTAATGCAGGAAGTGACTGTGTCATAAGGGTGGAGCCCTAATGAATGGGATTAGTGCCCTTATGGAAGAGGCCCCAGAGAGTCCCCTGCCCACCTTTACTGTGTAAGGACACAGCAAATTGATGTCTCCATGAAGCAAGAAATTGTCTCTCACCCCACGCTGAATCTCCCAGTTTCTTGGGACTTTCCGCCTCCATAACTATGAGGAGTAAATTTCTGTTGTTTATAAACCACCCAGGCTATGGAATTCTGTTAGAGCAGCTGACCTGACTGAGACAAGTGCCTTTCATGCGCCAGGGCCGCCCTGGACCCTCAGTACACAGATGGAGAAAACAGAGCTGACGCCCTCATGTATGCAACTCTCAAATGGGGTAGCAGGCATGCAAACAATGCCTTAAACTGCCTCATAAATGTGGTTATGTGTGAACTAGAGAGGTAGAATAAAGGAAGGAGGCAATACCAGGACAACCCTTCTAGAAGAGTTTAGAATGAGAGATATTTTTTGACATTTGACAGTTAAGCAGGGCTGGATAATCCAGGCGAAGAGAATGGCATGAACAAAAAGTACAATGCATTTAAAAAAAAAAAAAAAAAAAGTGTGTGTGTTGGGGGGTTGTTAATGCAGGGGAGAAATGTGTTTGGAAACCACAGTTGTGCTTGTCATTTTTTAATCATTGTATTAGCTCTGACTGAAAAACAAAATACCAACTGCATGGCTAAAACAGGGTTTTCCTGGTGGCTCAGATGGTAAAGAATTTGCCTGCAATGCAGGACATCTGCGTTCAATCCCTGGGTAGCGAAGATCCCTTGGAGAAGGGAACGGCTATCCACTCCGTTATTCTTTCCTGGAGAATTCCATGGACAGAGAAACCTGGCTGGCTACAGCCCATGGGGTCACAAAGAGTCAGACATGACTGAGTGACTAACCACACTACTACTACTACATAGTTAAAACAACAGAAATTTATTTCTCACATAAATGAAAGCTGGAAGCCAGTTTCTGGTGAAGCCTCTCTTCCTGGCTTGCAAGCAGTCCATAATAATGGTTTCTGGAAATCTTGAGAATAAATTAATCTTTCACTCCTGATATCTGTTCCACTAGTGAGCCAACTGGCTGTGTTGGACTTCATTAGTCTGCACCCAAAACACAAGCCATATTTTTTTCTCAGATAAAAACCCGGAAAGAATTATTTTGAGTAGAGACCCTGTGTTGTGCAGGAGCAAGGATGAGATTTGGAGCCCGACCCAGACACCAGTAGCATCACCACCACTTGCCTGGTCCTGGGGAGTACCGAGGAGACCAAGAAGAAGGGACGAGCTGCCCTGGAGAACCTGGCATCCAAAATGAAGGCAATTCCAGTTAGTGCTGCCTTGTTTGTGCCACAGGGGAGGCCCCTGGAAGTCCTTCATTCCTAATTACCCTTAGGTAACGAATGAATACAATGGTGAATGTTATTAGAATAATTTACTGTTCATCAAGAACAAGGGACAATTAGAATAATTCCTTATTAGTATTCACATGTCCCCTTGTGGAAGATACTCCCACAACCTCAGGCTCCCAGGGCTCCCATTTCAGGAACCGGATCCCCCCTCTGCAGCACCAGGCTGCGTCCAATAGGGTTATTAGGCAAGGGAAGTTATTGGCTGTGTAATTAACTATGTAATTAACTCAGAGCGCTTAATGCAATCTGCACCTAATCTAATAGAAACGTGTAATTAAATTGCATCTTTAATCCCTGGGAAAGTCTCTGCATTGGGGTGTGGGAATCAACCTGGCAGGGTGCCCCCAGGTCTCCATTATCTTCAATTAGACAATTAATTGATATTCAAGTTACCTTTCTCATTCAAACCTAATTGAATTTCTCCCTACTCCCCATGAGGTGTAATGTGTTTATAAAGATGCTTTTCTTCATTCACTGCCTGGAGAACCCACAACAGAGCGGTCATCACCCAGCTCCCTGAACCACTTACCCAGATATTAGATGCCAGCAAGTGTCCCCTTTAAGGGATTGATTGGCGCTTTGCTTTTTCCTCCTTATCTTTGTATCTGAATAGTGGTAACTGGCTGGAGAGCAGCTTAATCTGTGACTAATGAATTTTCCCTCCTTATTGAGCCAAAGTCAGGCAGTTGTTGCCAACATCTCCATTTTGGACTCTTAGTTCTCCTTTCACTCTGCCTGATTTTAATGCATTCTTCCTCAGTTTCCTCCTTGTCTCCTGGAGTGCTATCTCCAGCACCCAGCTGAGTGCCTCTGCACCCACTTTCCTCCTTTAATCCAGCCCTGGGAGTCAAAAGCACATGCTTCCATGCTCTCTCTACAAAGGCAAAGCTCACAATCTTAGAACCCAAACAACCTCCTCCAGGCTTGGCTTTCCCTTAGTGCTCGAGAAGACTCTCGAGAATCAGACTGCAAGGAGATCAAACCTGCCAATTCTAAAGGAAATCAACCCTGAATATTCCCTGGAACCACTGGTGCTGAAGCTGAAACTCCAGTACTTTGGCCACCTGATTCAAAGAGCTGACTCACTGGAAAAGACCCTGATGTTGGGAAAGATTGAGGGCAGGAGGAGAAGGGGACGACAGAGCATGAGATGGTTCGATGGCATCACCAATTCAATGGACCTCAGTTTGAGCAAACTCTGGGAGATAGTGAAGGACAGGGAAGCCTGGCGTGCTACAGTTCATGAGGTGGCAAAGTGTCTGACACGACTTGGAGACTGAACAATAATGACAACAACAGAGGAGAAAGGGGCTGGGAGGGGAGAGTCTCCATGGTGATGGAGATGCGGAAGACAGACATGGAGACTCAGGGTGAAATGGACAGAAAGACAATGGGAAACAGCACTGTGGCAAGAGAGGAGGGGAGAGGTGGAGAATGTGGGGAGAAGAATGAAGTCAACTGGAGAAAAGGGAAGGTAGAGATAAAAGAGAGGGGTGTAACAAAAGAAGCAAATGAGAGAGAAAAAGAGAAGGGGGAGAAGAAGACACCCTCGTTTAATAGAGCTGTCCTCAAAGACACAAAGCATGTCTGTGAGCCAGCCAGCATCAGCCATTCAGGAAAGATCCATGAAGGCTTGACTATCAAACAGAGGCTCCGGCTGGAGTGGAAGCTTCTGATTGCACTGTACACCTGATAGCTTAATCTGAAATGAGAATCTCAGGGAGGCGTAGCCATCCTCAGAAAGGCTTCCTTTTTTATAAAGCAAAAAAAATAAATAAAACTTTCTCCATCCCCTCTGCCTTCAGAGGTTTAACAAAAGTGCCTTCATTCAGAGACATCACTTATCTCCAGTGGCAATCAGCTTAAATATGTCCCATTATCAATCTGCCTACTAGTGTACATCAGCGGGTGTTGTACCAATACATGGTCGAGTGTGGATAACATATTCGTAATTGTGTGTCTGTTTAAAGAAACTTCCGTTCCCGGAGAGGGGAGGGGAAAAGCCAATGCCAATGAGACAGAGCCTGTGCCCTGAGCTGTGCCTTAAGCTGCAAGCCAGCTCTGCTAGGGAGGGCACATTCATAGAGAGATTGGGCTCTCAAGACTAGATCAGGACTGGAGGCAATGAGGCATTGCCGGCTGGAAGGGTCCTTTCTGGGCATTACCAAGAATTGGGAACAGAATGCTGACTGCGAAGGATTGTAGAGGGGAACTTGTTTGAACCCAATTACAGGGTCAGATAGGGTGATTAGGTAGAGATTAGGGTGTCAGGGCCTACTGACTCCCCCAAATCTCCCTTTCTTACTTGTTGTACTGGTGGGAATGTCAACATTACTTACTCGCTTTCTGTCATCCAATGACCTTTTTGTTACAATCATTTAAAAAATAATGGTACCCCTGCCAGGGCTGTTTGAATCTTGAAATATCCATGTGTATATCTGATCTTCATCATAGAGATTGTGTGTATCTGATCTTCTCCCTTCCATCTCTGCTTTCTTCCTATATAGCCTCTCCCAGAGCTGAAAGTGTGGTAAATCCTTAGTTCAATTGGATGAATGGAATGAGGCATCCACACAGGTTAAATGAGTCTTAGCTTTTAAAGCCCAGCAAAGTCCTTTATCTCATTGGATCAGTGCAGGATTTCCCAGGCGGCACTAGTAAAGAACTCACCTGTCAGTGCAGGAGAAGTAAGAGACACGGGTAGAATCCCTGGGTCAGGAGGATCCCCTGGAGGAGGGTCCAGCAACCCTGGAGAATCCCACGGACAGAGGAGTGTGGTGGGCTACAGCCCACGAGGTCGCAGAGTGGGACACCACTGAAGCAATTTAGCACACATGCAAAGTCTTTCGTCTCACTGGATCACCATCAAAATGGCATACAGTAGCCAAGGTCCAGGGTGTAAAGGTGGCTTGCCTAAGGCCACAGATCCAGTAAGGGATGGAATTTCCACTTAGCTCCCAGCAGAGCACAGCCACTGGGCATGATGCGCCATCCACATCTTCCGGGCAGCTGAGTCAGAAGAGAGAGCTCAGCCCCTGTTTCTACTTCCCAGTCAGTTCTGAGACAGGCCTGGGACCCAGGACCCTTGGCAGCAGTGTCTCAATGCTTGCACCTAGACACACTTCTCCTTGAGCGACAAAATACAAAGAAACTGTGTGAGACTAAAAATAGCTACGTGCATGTGCAGCTGGGGCAAATTCTGGACCCAAAAAGTACACTGAGATCAAAAACCCAACTACTTCTTCCTTCGAAGAGCCTGGAGCAAAAACAGGGTTTCAGAAGCAAAAGCAGGGTTCTGTGCATGCACTTAAAATCACCTAAGGGCAAAACACCTAAGCCACCCCACTGGTGCCCCCCTCCCTACCTTCACTCCATATAAGGAACCAGCTCACCCCCGCCTCCTCCAGGAGGGAGGAGAATTTGCAAGCAAGGGAATTTGCTGTTTGTCCTTGCTCCCCTCTGCTTCAGCAGGAACCCCAGAAAAGCCTTACCTGAATTTCTTGTCTGGCCTCTGATCAGTTTCCATTGATTAAGGGAGTCAAGAACCCTGGTCAGGAACAGTTCCAGGTTACTGGGTGACCTGGCCAGATCGTTTCAATTTCCTTCCTGATATGTAAAACCTGAAACCATTTCCTGTTTTTGGCTTGGGTCTCAGACCATTGGTACTACGGGTGGAAGAAAGCATAAAGTACATTTGGTGGGTGGGTCGGGGGTGCTCCTACTTCCTGTCCCCTTCTCCCTAGTAGTGTAGTGCATGATTGGTGGCATTGTGGTGCATGTGCTAAGTCTAAGGAATAAGAAAAAAGGACTCCTCCCTTCCATTCCAGTGCTTTCCTTCACTAATAAGTCAGGAGACTTGGAAGTGTCTTTGAACCCCTGGGTGCTTTCAGCTTCCTTGCGTGGAAAACAGAAATAATCATATCTGCTTTTCCAACTCTGCAGGACTATTCTAAAGATCAAATAGTGTGATGTACATGGCAAAACTCTTTGGTACACAGAAGCTTTTCATTTAGTATTTCTAGGTATATTTATCTGCATTAGGTTTCAAGACTGAAATGAATGATGTACAGGCATGAAAGCCACATAGGAAGGACTCTGTGTCTCAGCCAACTCTGATTCCAGTGTGTCCTTAAGGATAACTATTTGTTTGTTTTAAGGAAAAGATCCAGCTCTCTAAAAAGACATTCAGGACTTTCAGGACATGAAAATGGGCTTTAGATGTCACAACTTTGTTTGAATTTCACTCCAGGGAGCCAAGCTTAGTAAACACTTTCATGTGTAGGCAGTCCCCTTAATCAAGCCAGTGAATCTTAACCTAACCTTCACAATAAAAGTATAAATAGAACCCTGATTAAATAATTGTCATTTTCCTGCTGAGAATCTCAGTCGGGGCTCAGTCTTTACTGTAATATGTTATGCAAATGCTATATAGAGCATGTATATGTCGCCCGCCTGCAGCAAACTGTGTATTTAATTACACCAACACAGGCTGGGAATCAAACACTTGGGTTCTAGACACACACACGTACTCACTGTGTGACCTTGAGAAAGTCACTTAGGCTTCCGGAACCTCAAAGTCCTTGCCTTGTATCAGGGAGATCAAGGGTTTGCACTCACTGATGGCCCCTCCCCCAACCACGAGGCCCGTGTTTTCAAAAACATCTACTCATCTGAATTTATTGCATGATAATTAATTCATTTCCCCGAGTCTAAATATCAAAGGCATTTGTTACTGGAAGTCAGAGATTCTGATCAGACTTATATAATCAGAGTTAACACACTAAACAGATAATTGCAATGGAAAGCAAAGAAGTGTGACATTTGAGTTTGTCATGTAGCCTCATGACAGGCAGGTGAGGGGAATGTATTAGGTATTTTTAAATATTAACAATAACTCACCACGTTCTTTCACCACCTGTGCCAACCCCCAAATCTGTAAAAACAGGTAGAAAATCACACAAGTGTCCACTCACTCTGAGTTCTTGTCTGACTCTGAGCATTGAACATGTATATATTCTGGGGATTTAGGAAGGTGTACCACCTACAGGTATCCCTGACCTCAGAAAGCTTACATTCTAGGGGGAGGCGGCAGCGTTGTTTTCAGTCACTAAGTCATGTCTGGCTCTTTGAAGCCCCATGGACTGCGGCATGCCAGGCTTCCCTGTCCTTCACAATATCCCAGAGTTTGCTCAAACTCATGTCCATTGAGTCAGTGATGCCATTCAACCATCTCATCCTCTATCATCCCCTTCTCCTTTTGCCTTCAATCTTTTCCAGCATCAGGGTCTTTTCTAATGAGTCAGAGCTTCGCAACAGGTGGCCAAAGTGCTGGAGCTTCAGCATCAGTCCTTCCAATGGATATTCAAGGTTGATTTCCTTTAGGATTGACTAATTTGATCTCCTTGCTGTCCAAGAGACTCTCAAAAGTCTTCTCCAACACCATAGTTCAAAAGTATTAATTCTTTGAGACAGACGGGAAAAAAAATAATAATGATAGATAAGTTACAAGGTATATTAGAAAGTGATAAGGGCTTCAGTGGGCTTCCCTGGTGGTTCAGTAATAAAGAACCCGCCTGCAATGCAGGAGAGACAAGAGATGCAGGTTTGATCCCTGGGTTGGGAAGATCCCCTTGAGAAGGAAATGGCAACCCATTCCAGTATTCTTGCCTGCGGAATCCCGTGGAAAGAGGAGCCTGGTGGGCTATAGTCTACGGAGTTGCAAAAAGTCAGACACAACTTAGAAAATAACAACAAAGGGCTTCAGAATGAAACAAAGAAGATTGTGGGAGTGAGGATTGTTGGGCTGAGACCACAGGTGATGGTCAGGGTGGTGTGAAAATTATTAGTCTCTCAGTTGGGTCCACCTCCTTGCAATCCCATGGACTGTAGCCTGTCAGGCACCTCTATCTATGGGATTTCACAGGCAAGAATACTGGAGTGGGTAGCCATTTCTTTCTCTAGGGGATCTTCCTGATCTAGGGATCAAATCTTACACTGCAGGCAGATTCTTTACCTTCTGAGCCACCAGGGAAACCCCTGTGATCAGCAAAACTTGAAGCAAAAACTTGAAGTTGGTGAGGAAGCAAGGCAAGTATGCTTAGAGGGGAAACAGTATTTTAGGCTGAGGCAGCAGTAGATGCAAAGGGCCTGGGGTAGATACATGCCTGTTATGCTCAGACACCAGTAAGAAGGCCAGAGAGCCTGGAGCAGAGTGAATCTTATGGGTAGTCAGAGATAAGCTCAGAAAAGTCACAGGCGCCCCTCTCATAGAAATGTAGACCATTGTAAGAATGTGTCTTCTGCTCTGAGTGAAGCAGATGCCATGGAAGGATAGCACCCTAGGACTTGGGTGGAATGGAGTGTCATGGTCTGACACTTCAGTTCTGAGAGATCATCTGTTTGCAGTGAATTAACAAGAGAAGTAGGAAAACAAGTGTGAAAGCAGGAAGTCCAGTTAGGAGCTATCACTGTGGTCATATCAGGGATGAGAGTGTCTTGAACATAGGTGGCGATGATAAGAGGTGGCATGCTGTTCAGTCACTAAAAGGTGTCTGACTCCTGTGACCCCGTGGACTGTAGCCCGCCAGGCTCCTCTGTCCATACGATTCTCCAGGCAAGAGTACTGGAGTGGGTTGCCATTTCCATCTCCAGATGGCAAGAGAAGTCATTTTCTGAAGATTGAGGCCACAGGATTCACCAATGGACTTGATGTGGGGTCTGGGAGGAGAGTAGAAGTCAAGATTTGGGAATCCACGATGTATACTCTGTACTCTGATGAGATTGTTTGTGTTCATATACATACCAATGTTTTATAAACATAAAATGTAGGGTTTCATAGAAGGTCACATGATTTATGATTTTGTGTAAATTTCTCTTGACCTCAAGGGAAATCACTAAGATAAAATAATCTGAGAATATATGAGGTTATGTGAATTCCACGGAAGAGTGATAAGCTAGGTTATAGATAACTTTGTAAAACGTTGTGGGAATATCCCGGGCAGGGACAGCACTCAGGTGAGGCACATGTCAGGGCTCAGCCCTCTGTCTCCAAACTCACCGACTTTGTTTAAACTGGAGGGGGCTTTCCAGGCTTTAATTTCCCTTGGGATCTCTTTGATGCCATAAATCCTGAATGTGCGTGGAAAACAAAATGACCCTGAGCACCTTCTTCTGATGAAACAATGTTTAGGAAGACTAGCCCCCTTGTTTAAAAGAGAGAGAAAGAAATGGTTCTCAGCTCCCTGCCGCACACAGGGAAGAAATAGACTGAAGCTAAAGTATGACTCAGCCTCCAAGAAGACTTTCTAGATCATGGCAGGATGTCAGTCAATAGAAGATTAGGTCAGATCTAATTTTTATAAAGAGGGTTCTACAGAACAGTGGGTTCAAGGTACTAGTAGGTGTTCTCTGAGAAAAGTGTAGGGTATGCATGAAAATTTGAGAAATAATGGACTGAACAAGATGAACTGGTTTTCTATACTTCTGAGAGTCTTTAATATGCTGACACTAATATTTCCAATAGGATTAGTTTAATATGCACAGCTTGTTAAATATTTAGGGGCATGGAACCCTATTCATCCCCTTGAGTAATGCCTCACCTTGAGAAATGCTGATCCAGACTCCAGGAACAGTTATAGGACCACAACGTAGTAATTATCCTTAAAAGTGGGATCGTTTTCTATCCAGGATGGATTGTTTGCTGTTCTTGCCTGGAGGGTAGATGAATATATGAGATACTATTGATATTACTTTTAGACACCAATTTAACGGTTCCTTCCATTTAGATTAAATTCAACTAAGTTTTGAGCTCAGCTACATGCCAGACCTAGAGGCCTAGTTTAAATACCGTTTATACCCTAAGAATTTCTCAGAGTTCTATGCAAGAGACAAACAATATGGGAATATTTCTTTGCCATAACTTTTGATAAATGCTATCCCTGACATATGTACAAAGGAGCTAGCAGACAAAATTCAGAGAAAGAAAATATCAAAGATGGAAATATGGCAGATCTCAGAGCTAGCATATATAGGTTTTAATTCTACCTTGCTCTTGTAGATGTATGCCGTCTGGATCGATTGCATAACTACTCAAAGTCTGAAATGCACATTAAATGTCACTACAGTTCAGGGTTGCTTGGGAGGGTTAAAGGTCATACATTCATATGCAAGCTGACCTATCAGTTCAGTTCAGTCCCTCAGTCCTGTCCGACTCTTTGTGACCCCATGGACTGCAGCACGCCAGGCCTCCCTGTCTATCACCAAATCCCGGCATTTACTCAAACTAATGCCCACTGAGTCAGTGATGCCATCCAACCATCTCATCCTCTGTCATCCCCTTCTCCTCCCGCATTCAACCTTTCCCTGCATCAGGGTCTTTTCAAATGTCAGTTCTTCAAATCAGGTGGCCAAAGCATTGGAGTTTCAGCATCAATCCTTCCAATGAACACCCAGGACTGATTTCCTTTAGGATGGACTGGTTGGATCTCCTTGTTGTCCAAAGGACTCTCAAAAGTCTTCCTCAACACCACAGTTCAAAAGTATCAATTCTTCGGTGCTCAGCTTTCTTTATAGTCCTACTCTCACATCTATACATGACTACTGGAAAAACCATAGCTTTACCTAGATGGACCTTTGTTGGCAAAATAATGTCTCTGATTTTTAATATGCTGTCTAGGTTGGTCATAACTTTTCTCCCAAGGAGCAAGTGTCTTTTAATTTCATGGCTGCAGTCACCATCTGCAGTGATTTTAGAGCCCCCCAAAATAGTCCGTCACTCTTTCCCCATCTAAATAGATGGCAAATGTTATGAAGTGATGGGACTAGATGCCATGATCTTAGTTTTCCAAATGTTGAGTTTTAAGCCAACTTCTTCACTCTCCTCTTTCACTTTCATCAAGAGGCTCTTTAGTTCTTTTTCAGTTTCTGCCATAAGGGTGGTGTCATCTGCATACCTGAAGTTATTGGTATTTCTCCTAGCAATCTTGATTCCAGCTTGTCCTTCCTCCAGCCCAGCATTTCTCATGATGTACTCTGCATGTAAGTTAAATAAGCAGGGTGACAATATACAGCCTTGACATACTCCTTTTCCTACTTGGAACCAGTCTGTTGTTCCATGTCCAGTTCTAACTGTCGCTTCCTGACCTGCATACAGGTTTCTCAGGAGGCAGGTCAGGTGGTCTGGTATTCCCATCTCTTGAAGAATTTTCCACAGTTTGTTGTGATCCACACAGTCAAAGGCTTTGGCATAGTCAATAAAGCAGAAGTAGATGTTTTTCTGGAACTCTCTTGCTCTTTTGATGATCCAATGGATGTTGGCAATTTGATCTCTGATTCCTCCACCTTTTCTAAATCCAGCTTGAACATCTGGAAGTTCATGGTTCACATGCTGTTGAAGACTGGCTTGGAGAATTTTGAGCATTACTTTGCTAACTAGCGTGAGATGAGTACACCCCATACCATAGAATAAGTGTTTCCATACTGTGTTGTCAAGAATTTTAACTGTGTTGTCAAGAATTTTAAAGTTCAGTAGAGATTATTAATGCAAGTTTCCAAATCAATTTGATTCTCATTTCTTATTTTAAAATATTTCATTCTCATCAAGTTGCAATACACAAACACACACATGCACAAGCACACATATACACATACATACACTATTTGGATATTTTATATGCTAAGTGATAATACACAAGGACTGACAAGCATGTCAAGTTGGGCTGTTAGTCTAACATTCTTTTATTCAGATCTCAGAATAAAGCTTCTCACATGGTCTCTTGCAAGTTTTTTACATTCTTACAGCTAAATCAGTGATTAGTACAGTTGTAGACCAACACCATTTTTAAAAATTTTATCTCATTTTATTTTATTTTAATTCAGACTTTCACATATTTGCTCAAGTAAAATTGTTTTGTAAAGTACCCTACTACTTAGCCACTTGGATTAAGATTTTCCTAATAATGTACAGCCAACACAAAACATGGGCTTCCTGATGGCTCAGTGGTAAAGAATCTGCCTGCAGTGCAGGAGATGCAGGTTAGATCCTTGAGTTGGGAAGATTCCCTGGAGAAGGAAATGTCTACCTACTCCAGTATTCTTGCCTGGAAAACTCCATGGACAAAGAGGCCTCGCAGGCTATAGTCAATGGGGTCACAAAGAGTCAGACATGACTGAATTACTACAGAACAACAATATAAAATATAGAAATTGAACCCTGAGGTACACAGGACTACACCTGTTATCCATAATATCAATTTAAAATTTCTGTGTTCATCAAAACTTTCACACTGGGTTGAATTTATACTAAGTGAACTATAAAAATTTAAAATCATAATTAAGTCTCTGTAGCAAAATGTCATTTTTTCCTGTTTTATGTGTTAAGATTCCACATTAAGTTCGATTTGAGAAGAGAGGATATTTCTGGCTAAAAAATAAAAGTAAAGAAAATCATTGTTCTAGACCACACTTCTATTCCGATATCAGTGGCTAAAAGTTTTCCCTTACGGAAAAGTAGGGAGGGAGAGGTGGTGATGGCAAAGCTTGTAATAATAGCACAGGTTCCAGAGACAGAGGAGGAGAAGGTAAAAGGGCAGATTTCTTCCCCCTCACATCCCTAAACATCCTTATGATGGTTGGTTTGTTCTCTGTGTATTGAAGGTAGAATTTGATTTTTCCTGTTGTTGTTGCCTTAAACCTTATGACTCCATATTTTACCAGTGACACTAATCAAAAGAAGAGGAAAATCTGTCTAGTTGTTTATTTATCACTCATGTACACACACACACACACACACACACACACACACACACACACAGAAATGCAGATCAAAAGCAGACTAAGTATGCTTTTCTGTGGTCAAACCACAGACAGGCTGGGAGTACACTACCGAGGCAGGTACAGTTGTCTTAGCTCATGCACAATGCACATTAGAATTAAATACTATTGCAGCAAGTTGTTTACTCCAGAAAAATGATATTTACAGATCTCAGTAGGTTAAGTTTTCTTCCTGGCCTCAGAGTGCTTTATGCAGCTTGGATAAATGGAGACTGGATTTCCAGGTCTCCAGATGAATGGTATATAGGACAAAACTGATATAGGATGCTTGAGAGATTTTTCAAGCACATCTCCATGTGAAAATGTGAAAAAAAAAAAACTTCACATCTTTGAGTGAAGTTGAAAACAAAACAGAGTTATTCTTCCCATTATACAGATGCAGAAGAGAAGCTGCTCCCTGTATCCCTGTATGATTGCTTGTCAGTAGTGGCATGGAGACTGGAAAGTCAGGTATGAATTCAGTTTTCAGTTCTGCATCCACTGGTCATTGGATCTGAATGAGTTATTAACCCCACTGAGACTTAATTTCTTTATCTGAAAAATGAGATTAAAACACATAGTGATTGATGATCACCTGGAAAGACACCAAATGAGATAACAAACATTAAGCTCTTCAAGCCATGGACAGAGGTGGAATTAGTAAAACATACACTTCCCTTATGACAGCCTCCCCTTTCTCTTATTTCTAGATTGACTATCACTAGTATGGATTTGCTTGTGTTGATTAAAATATATACATTCAAATATAAGCTGACCTGTGGTAGGTACTTAATTGTTTCATCATTAAGTCATGTCTAACATTTTGTGACCCCCTGGACTTTAGCCCACCAGGCTTCTCTGTCTGTGTGATTTCCCAGGCAAGAATACTGGAGTGGGTTGCCATTTCTTTCTCCAAGGGATCTTCCTGACCTGGGGCTCAAACCTGTGTCTCTTGCATTGGCAGGCAGATGCTTTACCACTGAGCCACCAGAAAAGCCCGTGTGTGTGTATGTGCGCACGCTTAGTCAGTCAGTCATGTCTTACTCTTTGCGACACCGTGGACTGTAGCCTGGCAGGCTCCTCTCTCCATGGTGATTCTCCAGGCAAGAATATTGGAGTGGGTTGCCATGCCCTCCTCCAGGGGATTTTCCCAACACAGGGACTGAATTCAGGTCTCCCACACTGCAGGTAGGTTCTTTACTGGCTGAGTGACCAGGGAAGCCCAAGGAAGCCTATGGTACTTAATAAATGGTGGCTTATGACATTCTGCTAAAGTAATACTAAATGAAAAACAACTTCAACACCATCTCTTACCATCTTATACTGAACTGTGAAGGATACCATCATAATAGAAAATATCTTATTTGTTCACCAGTTAGGAAGCTCCTTGCCCGATGGTAGGTGTGAAGTATTCGGACAGAACATGGTTCAGTGTCAAACCTCCTTCTTAGATTGGGCTGGAGTGTCCAATGCATGTGAAGAAAGGAGCGGAGCGGGGGGCTGGGGGGGTCTGAGCTGGCCTTTGAGGGAGAAGAAAGAGTAGGATGAATAGAAAGAAAGAAGGCATTTCAGGGAGAGGACCCAGCAGGGGTCGAGACCTAGATTAGAAAGATGGCTCTGTGAAGAGACATAGGGAAGATTCCAGCATGGCTGGAGAATAGGGCAAGTATCCAGGAGCAGAGGACAGAGGGCATGTCCCAGCCTCTCTGGAGGGCCCTGAGACTCCAGCTGAGGACTTGGGCTTTATTTTAAGAGGCAGCATGGACCTATCAAAGATTCCTGAACAGAGAAGTGTCATGACAGAAAGGAGAGTTTAGCAGACAATGGAAGGGCAGAATTCTAGGTGGCTTGGAGGCTTCTTTGGTGTCTCAGACGGTAAAAAGTCCACCTGCAATGCGGGAGACGTGGGTTCGATCCCAGGTCGGGAAGATCCCCTGGAAAAGGGAATGGTCACCCACACCAGTATTCTTGCCAGGAGAATGCTAGAGAGAGGAGCCTGTTGGGCTACAGTCCATGTGGTCACAAAGAGTCGATAAAACTTAGCAACTTTCACTTTTCACTTTGGAAGGTTAAGAAATTGAAGCCAGAAAGGCTAGTTAATGAGCATTGCATTTCAGGAAAATAGAGATGAGGGCATGGACCAGGGCATCAGCAGTTACTGTAAGAGGGAGCAAGAGAAGGAGGTGCTGGGAGAGGCTGGGGGAGGGTGAGAGTTTCAAACCATGCCACAGAGGGGAGGTCCCAAGTAATGAACTAGTGTCAGGACAGGACCAGGAGGAGGGCACAGAGTAAAGGGAACTGGAAATGCAGTCAGAATCCAAATCAATTGTTGTATGCAAACGTTTCACTTCCTCTCTGTCTTCCTAAAAGGGAAAACTTATAATTTGCACAATAGTGTTATTAATATCTAGAGCTTGGGAAAACAAAAGCGATGTTTAAACTTCAAACTTTTAAATCTTCCAATTTGCACTGCTCTCTGCCTTGCTAAATTCACCACAGTGGAGACTGTTTGATGTTCTGCAAAGCCTCTCTCCACACTCTTTTCCTCTTGATAAAACATTAAATCAGTGCATTTCCCACCCCCATCCCTCCCCTTTACCTCTCTAAAGATGAGTTTTTCTAGTAACTGAAATTCTGTTTAAATAAGTGGAGTTCTGAAGGGAGAGACGGCTGCAGTAGTGATATTTCAAATCGTTAGACTTTGAGACTTTCGGCTGTAAAATACATGCCTATTAGAGTTTATAATTCAAAATGCTTTCCTTGTGAGGGTATGGGGCAGATACAGACAGAGGGCATATTCTCTGAAGGGTGAGAAGTGTTTGCATTGGGTTCTACATGGAGACTGCCCTGCTTGCTCCAGTTAAATGAGCATCCAAAAATTTAAGGAAGGCAAATTCATTTGTCATTTATTTATTCAAGCCACCTTTTCTGTTACTGGAATGGTAAGTGTGTGTTGAGGGGAGGATGGGCATGTGGATTGGACATACAGGGGCATGGCAACTATTGGGGAAGAATGTTCTAGTTCAGTATTTCTCAAACTTGAAAAAAAAATTTATCAATCCCCCATCTTCTGGCCTCTGAGCCCTCTTAGACATTTTTTCCCTAGTTTCCCTTCACCATTAAATTGCAGTACTACAGACATGCTATATATTAGTTTATGCACTTAAAGCATATCTGTACTTTCTCCATAAAAAGTCATCTCTTCCCCTTTCCCAACCAATTTTCTCTCCCTTGAGGGAGCTATTGTTCCTGTAGAGGGTGCATGTTCCAACAGGAGTGGAGACAGTTATGTGTCTCCATTACATCCTGTATTGGAGAGATGAATAAATTCAAAGGAAGGGGAGTGGATTGGATAGTGGCCCCAGAAAGATATGCCTCCATCCTCACATCAGAACCTGTGAATGTTATCTTATTAACATATGTTCTTTTCACAAAATACCATTTTTTAAATCTAATTACATTTGCAGATGTAATTACAGTAATGGTGTAGAGATAAGATTATCCTGATTTATCAAAAGAAGCATGTGAGCATAGTTGTGTTTGACTCTTCATGACTCCCATGGACTAAGTAGCCTGCCAGACTCCTCTGTCCATGCAATTTTCCTGGCAAGAGTACTGGAATGGGTTGCCATTTCCTCTTCCAGAGGAATGTCCCAGCTCAGGGATCAAACCCACTGCATTGCGGGCAGATTCTTATCAGAGTTGGCCCTAAATCCAAAGATAAATGTCCTAAAAAGAGACACATAGAGGAGAGAACCACCATAGAGGATAAAGGCCCTGTGAAGATGGAGGCAGAGGTTAGATTGATGCTGCCACAAGCCAAGGGATGTTGGTGGCCACCAGAAGGAATGCTTCAGGCTACTGGAAATCTTTCCCCCTAGAGCTTTTGGAGGGAGACTGGTCCTGCTGATACCTTGATTTCAGACTTCTAACCTGCAGGACTATGAGAGAGTACATTTCTGTTGTTTAAACCATCCAGTTGGTGGCAATTTGTTAACAGTAGTCCTAGAGAACTAATATAGGAGCACGTGGCCAACTTTGGGCTCAGAGAGCCTGAGGACATCTCTAGAGGACATGACTTTTAGCTGGATCTAGACAAGTAGGAGATTGGCAGGTAGAGAAGAAGAGCATCTAGCAGAAAGAACAGCACATGGAAATAGGTAAGTGAAACTGTGTTACTCATGCTTACTTACTGCCTGAGTTCTCCCTTACCTAGACAGGAAAACCTGCTGAGTTTGGTGCTGGGCCCTTTTTAGCCTCTGTTTATTCTATCTGCCCCACCCTCCCAACCAAGTGATCACATCCTTTTCCCAGACCATCTGCATGTTGATGACTCCCAAATGTTTATCTTCAGACCCAATCCATCCTCAACAATAGAGTCAGAGGCTCGCATCAAACTGCCACCTGATGCCCACATTGGCTTCTCTCCCCAGTATCTCCATAGTTGTTTACAATGGCAACTCTTTTTTTTTTTAAATAATATTTTTTTCTGTCTTGATGAGAATTTTTATTTTATTTATTTATTTTTGGCTGCCCTGGGTCTTCACTGCTGTGCAGGCTTTCTCTAGTTGCAGTGAGTGGGGGCTACTCTCTGGTTACAGTGTATGGGCTTCTCACTGCAGTGGCTTCTCACTGCAGTGGCTTCTCTATCTTGGGTTCTAGGTGTAAGGGCTTCAGTACTTGCAACACACGGGCTCAGTAGTTGAAGCACTCAGGCTTTGTTGCTGGGCTGCATGTGAAATCTTCCTGGACCAGATATTGAACTTGTGTCCCCTGCATTGGCAGGTAGATTCTAACCCCTGGACCACCAGAAAGGTCCTATAATGTCAACTTTTAATTCTCAGCTCACACTGTTCCTACTCAAATCTCTCCTTCTTTATACCACCGATAAGCATCTCTAGCTAACAGATTGCTCAGCAAGAAACTTTGGAGTTCTCATGGACCCCTCCCGTTTCCTCAGTTTCCATCTCCCATCCATCAACTTCTCACTAGTTCTTTCTCCAAGATACCTATCACATCAATCCCTTCATCTCTATTAGAAGGACAGTACAACAAAGCACCTGAGCACTGGGTTTTAAAATTGCCTCATTTCAAAATCCTGCTCCATCCCTATCTTTGCTTCAATTTCTTACATGGAAAATAGAATAAAGTAGTCCTTTCTTTCTAAGGTCATCATGAGGATTAAATAAATTATTTCCTGTGAAGGGTTTAGTACCCCAGCAGTAAGTGTTAGCCATTATTATGATGACTGCCAATGTTTCTGTTTAAAGTCGCTATCATCTCCCACTTATGTGATGACTAAGCTCCTCCCTGGACTCTTGGATTTCCTCTTCATTCCTCCCTCTAAGAACCATTCTTCACACAGAATCTTTCTTATTTCTCACCATGTTTAGAGTCACACCCAACCTCCTTTCCATATTCTACAGGCTTCACATCTTCAATTTCATCTCAGGTAACATCTTCCTCACTTATTTGATGGCTACATTGTCCAATATAGAAGCCATTGGTCATGTGTGGCCATTGAAATATGTCTAGTTCCAACTAAGAAGTGCTTTAAGTGTAAGATGTACAATGTGATTGGCAGACTTAGCATGAATGAAATTATGTAAAATAGATCACTCTTTTTTAAAAAATATTGGTTGCAGGTTGAAATGAAAATATTCTGAATATGTTGGGTTAAATAAACTATGTTAATATTGCCTGCTTTTTTTTTTTAGGTTGCTCTAAGACATTTTATTGGGAGAAGGAAATGGCAACCCACTCCAGTATTCTTGCTTAGAGAATCCTGTGGGCAGAGGAGCCTGGTGGGCTGCTGACTATGCGGTCAAGCAGAGTCAGACACAATTGAAGTCGTGTTAGCAGCATAGTTAGCAGCAGCAGCAGAAGCAGCATAAGGCATTTTAGAATCAGGTATGTGACTTATTCCATTCCTGTTGAACAGGCCTGCTTTTTGGCCTTCTGCCAATTTCTGGAGCTCTCCAAGTCATCTCCAACCTCAGTCTTTGCACTTGAGATTTTACCTGCCTGGAATGTCCTTACGCTGCTCTTCAAGTGGCTAGTTTTATCATCTTTCAACCTTCAGCCTCAATGTCACCTCTTCAAAGACTATTTGTCACCTCTGACTATTCACCTAGTCCTTCTTAGTTAACTGTTGCCTTCTTCTCCGCTTCTCCCACTAGAAAGCATGCCCCATGAATCAGGAACCTTTTGTCTTCTTCACTGTTGTAGTCTCAGCACCTAACAAGAATCCGTCTTCAATACACATCTATGAAATAAATGAAGCAACAAAGACATTACTTGTTAAAAAAGACATTTCTTGCTATATGTAAGGTTCTCTGAGCTCTGTAGAGGGCAGAAACATGGAGAAGGCGAGGGGCAGGGGGGTGGATGTACATTTTAGAATTTTGCTCTACTGAAAACAAGGTTGGACATGAACTTTATTCTAAACACCAAGAAGCAAAAAACACTGAAGTGAAATACACAGGAATTGGGATCTAACTAAAAGTAACTCCTTATGTATGCAATAGCTGCCCTAGAGGCCCAGAACTGGAGATAAGGGTAAGCTTGAAAGTGAAAGTCACTCAGTTGTGTCCAACTCTTTGCAGTCCATGGGATTCTCTAGGCCAGAATACTGGAGTGGGTAGCCTTTCCCTTCTCCAGGGGATCTTCCCAACCTGGGGATTGAACCTAGGTCTCCCACATGGCAGGTGGATTCTTTACCAGTGGAGACACGAGGGAAGCCCAAGAATACTGGAATGGGTAGCTTTTATCCCTTCTCCTGTGGATCTTCCCGACCCAGGAATTGAACCGGGGTCTCCTGCATTGCAGGAAGATTCTTCACCAACTGAGCTATCAAGGAAGCCAAAGGGTAAGCTTACCTGTAGTTAAAATACTCTGCATAACTCTAGATAAGGTCTAAAGTGTGTGAGAACTGAGCCCTAGTATGGTGCAGACAACCACACAGTGCCGCAGTGACTGAAATATTCACAGTAGCTAACACTTACCAGGTGTCAGAGACTCTGCTAAGCATATTGCATAGGATATTTTATTTAATTCTCATCATCACCCATTAAAGTAAACTCCAGCACTATTTGCACTTCACAGTGAAGAAACTCAGACGAGGCAGTAATTCGTCTCAGGTCATGTCCTTAGTGAGTGATGCAACCAGGATTAGGGTCCACACGTGACTGAGCTCTTGAATACCATGATACTGTGGGGAATGGACCAGAGTGCCTGCCTGAGTGCGAATTCTTGCTTTGTCATTACCTGGTCAATTTTAGATTAGTCAAGACCCCAATTTCTCCTCCTCAGTTCAAACCCCAGAAATGCTTATCCTTCCGTGTTTCCTGCTCATAGGGTCCCTGGACAGGGATTACCCAGTTCATCACCCTGGAGATAGGTTTGTCTTTCCCCTCCTAATCTCTACAGCCAGTCACCATGTCAGATGAATTGTTTCTATTTACAAAATGCTCTGTAATCTGCCCCCTCCTCACCACCTCTTCTCCTACTGCTGTGGATCAAGCTCCATCACCGCCCACCTGAAGTAATCCCATGGGCTCCCTGCTGGCTCATCTCCAACCTCTCCCACTGAAATCATTCCTCCAGCTGCTGCTAGAGTGATCCAGTTTAACATGGATATCTAATTGCATCAAGTATCTTCATTCCCTACCCCTTCAACGTATTTAGTAGCTTCCCATGGCTCACAAAATAAGGTACATGTTGCTTGACTGAACGTATATAGAAACACCTTCATAACTTCCCCCAGCCTATGTGTGCTAGGCAGTCTCCAGTGGCAGCCCCAGGGATCCCTTCCCCTGGTATTCATTCTCTGTGTAACCCCCTCTCCTGACACATTTCTAACTGATAGAATATGACAAAAGTCATGGGATGTTACATGCAAAATTAGAAAAAGATTTTCAGTTTCACCTTTTCTGGCATTCTGACACTCCTTAAGCTTTGCTCATTTGGATGCAGCCAGCTGCCATGTTGTGAGCTGCCTAGTGGAGAGGAACTGAAGGGGGTCTCAAGCCAGTGAGGACCTGGATCCTGCCAGTATCCATGTGAGTGAGCTTGGGAGCCCATCAACTTCCAGCAGATTCTCAAGATGACTGCCATCCTGGCTGACACCTTGATTGCAGCCTTGTTGGAGACAAAACCCAGAACCAGAGTCACCAGTCAAGTTGCCCTTGGATTCCTGACCTATAGAATCTGTGAGATAATTCAGCTTTGCTGCTTCAAAACTTTTAGGATTACTTGGGGATTCTTTAGTGATGAGTCATATCTGATTCTAGCAACTCCATGGCCTGTAAGCCTGCCAGGCTCCTCTGTCCATGAGATTCTCCAGCCAAGAATACTGAAGTGGGTTGCCATTTCCTCCTCCAGGGGATCTTCCTGACCCAGGGATCCAACCCAGATCTCCTGTGTTGCAGGTGTTCTCCTGCATAGCAGCAGATTCTTTACCAACTGAGCCACCAGGAAAGCCTGTAAGAATTACTTACTAAGAGGCAATATGTAACTAATATACTAGGTGTTTGGCCTCATCTTTTAGCAACTTCTACTTACACTTTCAATATTCCCATCACAGTGAACTTATAATTAATCTCCAATACAGCCTGCACTCTTCATCCCCAGGTCTTCGTATATATCATTTTTTTCCCTACTCTTAATGCCATCTTTCTTTTCTGCCTAGCAAACATGTGGTCCTTCATCAAAACCCATCTGTAACAGCACAGCTGTTCTTGTGCCTCTCCCAGTTTCCCAGCCAGCCACCCCTCCTCTCTGCTCCCAAGACCTCCGCATGTGCTAGTGAGGGGCGTGCTGGTGAAGGGCATGCCGGTGAAGGTGATCCTTTGTCTCTACCCTCCCCACCTCTGCTCGCCTCGCACACATCCCTCCCTCCTTTGGATCGAGAATCCAAAGGGAAGCAACTTGGCCTTCATCTCCTTTATCTCTAGCACTTATCACAGGGCCGTGTACACACGTGCCATTTATCTTCTTGGAACTTAACAATTCATGTTCAATGAGTGAAACTCTTGGCTTTATTATTTCATATGTAAAATGATAATAATAACTGTAATAACGAAATAATATGGTAAGAATACATTCAGTTCAGTTCAGTCGCTCAGTCGTGTCTGACCCTTTGCGACCCCATGAACCGCGGCACGCCAGGCCTCCCTGTCCATCACCAACTACCAGAATCTACCGAAACCCATGTCCATTACCATATATAATAATAACGCATATATACATAGACATATGTATATATGTACATATATAGAATAATAATACATTATAGTGATATATTATTACTATATTATTTCGTTATTACAGTTCGTTTGAGGTACTCCAACAGTAATCATACATACTGCTACTGATAAAATAATAATAACAGTGATGGTGATGATGACAGTGGTAAGTTTCTGATAGTGATAAACTCACGAGTCAGGCTCTACACGAAACTGTTTTGCATCTACTATCTATAACTCAGCATCTTCTGTGTGAGTGCTCAGTTGTGCCTGACTCTCTGTGACCCCATGGACTGTAGCCCTCCAGGCTCCCCTGTCCACGTAATTCTCCAGGCAAGAATAACGGAGTGAGTTGCCACTTCCTGCTCCAGGGGATCTTCCCAATCTAGGGATAGAAGCTGCATCTTTTGCACTGACTGCATTGGCAGGTCGGTTCTTTACTACTGTGCCACCTGGGAAGCCCCCAAAATACTGTACAGGTTATTAAATTATATCCACTTCCCACTGACTCAGGAAGGTTAAATAACTTGTCTAGAGCCTCGGAACTAATGCAGGAGCTGGAATTCAATTCTAGATCTGTCTGATTGCCTAATCGGTTTTTTCCACTACAGTCCTTAATTAAAGGGTTTCCAAGAATAAATTGTTGAGGACAATGCAGGTAGCTCTTTGGAATGGGAATGGCAGATTCCTGCAGGTTCTGAGACAGGTATGTAAAGGTCCTCAAGGAGATGCATGCGAGAGCAGACGAAAGCAAACATGTTCCTTCCCCCAAGCAGACCAGTGAAGAACGACTGGAGAAAAAGATGCATAACCCTGGTGGCAGAGAGGAGGGAGTATTGAAGGGGAGACACAGGAAGACCCCCAAATCTATTAGAAAAATGCTCTCTGAACGCCTGAGGCTGAGTAGCAGATCCAATTAGCTGACTGATATATGGATATATTCAGGACGGAGTGGTGTTGGAAAGGGTTGCACTTGGCCTGGGGAATTTTGATAAGCTTTTAAAATTCAGTGGACACCAGCACTGAAATGTTAATGCAAGCTAGATCTGAGCTCTGCTGCACACATCGGAAAACATGAGGCCCTCCTCATCACACGGGGCTGGTGGATCATGCCATTACTGCTCAGGTGCTGCCATACCACGAACTTTCTGATCGTCAATGGTTTCCCAGAGTTCCTTTTCTTGCCTGGAGAATCCCATGGACAGAGGAGCCTGGCGGGCCACAGACCACAGGCTCATAAAGAATCTGACTCGACTGAGTGACTAACACTTTCACTTTCTTCCATGATCCTCCAAGATCTTGATTCGGCAAGGTCTTGACCAAGGGGACTGGAGTAAGAAAAATTTCAACAGATTGAACATTTGCTGTAGCCCATTTGTACAACTGTGACTTCCTTTATTTTTAATTAAATTAATTTTTTAAAAATATTTGTATTGGAGCATAGTTGATTGACAATGTTGTTGTGTGGGCTTTCCTGGTGGCTCAGTGGCAAAGATTTGCCTGCCAATGCAGGAGACCCAGGTTCCATCCCTGGGCTGGGAAGATCCCTGGGAGAAGGGCATGGCAACCCATTCCAGTATTCTGCCAGGGAAATCCCATGGACAGAGAAGCCTGGTGGGCTACAGTCCATGGGTTAGCAAAGAGCCAGGTAAGATCGAACAATTCAACAACAACAAATGTTGTGTTGGTTTCAGGCGCACAGCAAAGTGATTCAGTTATACATCCACGTGTATCTATTCTTTTTCAAGTGTTTTCCCCATTTAGGTTATTACAGAACATTGAGCAGAGTTCTCTGTGCTATATAGTAGGTCCTTGTTGATTATCCATTTTGAATATAGCAGTGTGTACATGTCAATCCCAAACTCCCTAACTATCCCTCCTCACACCCTTCCCCCTGGTAACCATAAATTCTCTCTATGTCTGTGAGTCTGAAACAATTGTGACTTTAGTAACCAGTTAACCAATCAGAACCTTCTACCCAGGCTGTCAAATGCAGGAACCAGGGGCCCAAGGGAAGAGGTGTGTATTCCCTCCACGTGGTGTGGTACTTTGCATCTATTTAAAAATGATATTTCAAATTACTAAACAGGATCGAGGGAATGTTTTTCACTGTTGGGCTTTAAGGCTTTAAGTCTGTTTTCTTTTTCAAAATTATCCCATTTCCCTTATCTCTCTCCCCTTCCCTCATGAGCTGTGCTATTGAAAGGCAAATTTCCTGGAGGGTTAGGGAGGCGGGTGTCAAGAATTAGCATATCAAACAAACCCAACAAACCAAATAGAAATTAGCAGAATCCCTACTCTGACATGGAGTTGCTGTACTAAATTGAGGTTAATGTGACCCTGTCCTTTCTGTTTTAAACAAAGCTGGGGAAATAGAGCAAGTTCTGTTCTATCGCCCTCTGGGTTCATTGGCATTTATCCCCAGCGGTGAAATAAAAACAACAAAAGAAAAGGAGGGGGAGAAAAAAAGAAAAAAAAAAAAAAAAAAAAAAGATCTCAAACATGTTAGTGGAATATATATGTATATTTTCTGATATATAACTTAATAAAAGTTTATGGACCCAGGATAAGGGAGCCACACTGAACAGATGCACTGGGACTGAAATATAGTCCAATTAAGTCTGTAACAGGGTGAGCTTTACTTTGAACATTCTCCAAGTTGAAATGAAAGCTTCGCAGAACAGATAAATCAGCCAGCATAAAATAAAAACGCTGATCTGGCACCACTCCCAAAAGGGTGGGAGGAGGGGCTTGAGGGCTGGATAGGAAGGGGAGGTGGAGGTGGGGGCTTCCAGCCAGCCAGGCATCCCTACTGGAGGCTCAGACAGTCACTGCCCTGTGTCGGTGAGTAAACAGCAGCTGTTTAAGCCATTCCAATCAATGCCTTCTGTGGCAGCCATTTATCTATTGAGGGGATGGAAGGGATTGCCTAATGCAATTAAACGGTTTGCTAGCAGTGTCTTGCCTATAGGCACGTGGTTTAAGGCCAACCTTCCTTCTGAGGGAAGTTTGGTCTGAGAAACTGGACAGTCATCCTTATCTGAACTGCCCACTCTATCACCTGCAGCCAGATCACCTCCTGAAAGCTTTTGATGTCCCTCCAACTCTTAGGATAATGGATAGAATTCCTTCTAGTCTCTCTCTTTATTCCCTTCACTTCCCTGAGATGCCATCCCTGTCCCCACTCTTTCCATCTGTTCTGGAAGTTTGGTTTCTCTGCAGAGGGTGCCATTTTAGCCATTGCTCAGTCGCTAAGTTGTATCCGACTCTTTGTGACTCTGTGGACTCTAGACTGCCAGGTTCCTCTGTTCATGGGATTTCCCAGGCAAGAATACTATAGTGGGTTGCCATTTCCTTCTCAAAGAGATCTTCCCAACCCAGGGATCAAACCAGGATCTCCTGCTTTGGCAGGCAGATTCTGTACCACTGAGCCATAAGGACTCCTAGGAAGCCCTCAGGACATCCAGAATCTCAGCTAGAGAATCACTGACTCTCTTGAAGTCTCAATGAGGTCTTGTATGATTATGACGGAGGACTTGTCTTAGAGCACCAGATGCCCAACTCCTTGGTGTGATTTTCAGGTGAGACAGGAAGATCCAAACCTTCAGGCCTGCCATGTAGCCTGAGAAACCAAGTGATCTCACTTGGCATCAGTCAGATAAACAGACAAAGCTATGAGATGCATCTTTCCTGCTTCCCCTCCTAATACTCAGGCTTCCCAGATGGTGAAGGGGTAAAAAATCTGCCCGCAGTTCAGGAGATATAAGAGATGTGGGTTCAATCCCTGGGTTGGAAAGATCCACTGGTGGAGGGAAATGGCAGCTCACTTCAGTATTCTTGCCTGGAGAATCCCACAGACAGAGGAGCCTGGTGGGCTACAGTCCATGGGGGTCACAAAGAGGTGGACAAGACTGAAGTGACTGAGCATGCACACACGAGCACTTCCAATGCTCTAGAACCTCAGTTCCCTGAGGGTAGAGAATGTGTTTTATTCACTACTGTGTTTACAACATAACACTCTCTCAGGAATAAACCTTTGTTGAGGGATTTCCCTGGTGGTCCAGTTGTTAAGAATCTGCTTTCCAATGTCAGGGACTCGGGTTCAATCTCTGCTGAGGGAACCTAAGATTCCATATGCTTCGGGGCAACTAAGTCTGCACACCACAGCTAGAGAGCCCTTCCCACAACCTACAAAGATCCCATGTGCTGCGGCTAAGACTCAGCGCACTCAAATAAACAACTGTTTTTAAAAATTTTGTTGAATGAATAGGAATTACTGCAACCCATTTTACTGATGAGAAACTGAGTCTAAGACATTTTGACTGATTGTCCTGGTCTGCATAGCTGGTAGACAGAAGAAGCTGGATTCAAACTAGGTCCCCCTAACCCCACAGCTCATGTCTTTCCACGTGCATTTGGTTGTGATTCTGTTCCTACACGTACCCACCTTGGAGCAGGGCCCCAGTCTCCCGATGCTCACCTGGTGATGTTGCATTTGAGCTTTGGGTACCAATTGGACAAGTGGAGTGGACTGCAGCCTGAGACGGATGGGAGCAGTGCCCCAAGTGTCCTGTGCAAACCTTGGGTGGGGCTCCATATGTGCTGGGGCCGTAGGGTCATCATTTGTGAAACATTTACCAGCTGCCTTCGAGAGAGGGTGTGAGAAGCAAATGAGACCCTGGGAGGGAATGGGAGTTGAAAAGCCATAGCATGATATCCAACTCTAAATGCAAAATGTTCAATACAAAGGCCCACAGCTTCCCCAATAAGGAGGACGACAAAGAATGGGAGACAGAGGTGAATGGCTCTCATCATTTCCTGACTGTAGTAATCAGCCTGATTATTTGCTGCTCCATTCTGAACCCCCTTGCTTCCCCACTTCTCCAAGAAAAGGAGATTATTTTTAATTACAGTTTTACACTGGATTAATGAAACTCCACAATAAGTTAATGAGCAGGGCATGGCACTGGGAGACAGCGCATTTGATTACTTTCAGAGACTTTCTTAAGCTTCATTATTTCCAGGACAGCCCTGCACGTCCCCATGGTCTGAGTGAAGAATGCAGGAGAGATGCCAAGGATTTCTGGGATGGTCTATGTGTGATACCTGAGACCCTGCTGTGTGAAAGAAACACTCCATCCCTTCATGAAAAGAAAGCCCAACACTGCTGGGAATCCTCCTGGCAGTTCTCCAAGGGAGAAAATTCTCTGATGTAACCTAGTAGCCAAAGTAACCTTAATAATTACCATGGAACAACAAAGAACATTCCTGCTTCCTGTGTCCTCAGTTTCCATTTTTTGTTTGGATTCTATCATCACACATTGGATTCTTGCAACAAGTTCCTGATGGATGCTCCAGTATGCTGTGTGTTGTGTTGTTGTGTTTAGTTGCTCAGTCGAGTTCAACTCTTTGTGACCCCATGATCTGTGGTCCGCCAGGCTCCTCTGTCCATGGGATTCTCCAGGAAAGAATACTGAAGTCGGTTGCCATTTTCCTCCTCCAGGGGATCTTCCCCACCCAGGGATTGAACCTGGGTCTCCTGTGTTTCCTGCATTGCAGGCCGATTCTTTAGCTGCTGAGCCATCAGGGAAGTCCTAGTGCAACTTCCCTTAAAATCCTTCAATGGCTATCATTGTCTTGAAACATAAACTCCAAACCCTTTGGTTCATTATGATCAGAGCTTTGCTTCCCTTTCCTGAGAAACTACACAACCTTGTTCTTTTGTGCTCTGAGCATTTAAGTGGTGTTCCTTCTGACTGTAAAGCCTTTTTCATCTTCATCTTCTTGACCCCTCAGGACAAATTAGGGGGGAAGCTTTGCCTGACCTTTCAAGGCAACTCAGGAGTCTCAGCAATCATCCTAGATCACTGTGCATGCAATTCAGAATATGAAGTAAGTCCCTGTAAAGTATTCTCTTTCCTACATGCCTGCTCTTCTGACCAGCCTGAAAACATCACACAACCTTACTTATTCACCTTTGTGTACTCAATTTGGTACAGATATACAGCAAATTATCAGCAAACATTGGTTTTCACTGAATTAGAGAATGAATGGCTTCCCTAGTGGCTCAGTCAATAAAAAATCCACCTGCAAAGTGGGAGACCTCGGTTCAGTTCCTGGGTTGGGAAGATCCCCTGGAGGAGGGAAATGGCAGCCCACTCCAATATTCTTGTCTGGAGAATCCCATGGACAGAGGAGCCGGGAGGGCTACCATCCATGGGGTTGCAAAGAGTTGGACTCGACTGAGGGACTAAGCATAACACAGAGAATGAATGACTGAACAAATGAGTTAGAGAAGAATCTATGTTGATTGGAAGTGAAGAGAATTAACATTCCTTGAGCTTTTCTCCGCCAGGCCACCCTGGGGGATGTTATATTGAAGACCTGAATTCTATTTTTCTCCCCTACTCTCCAGCTTGCTACATGTCTCTCAAGGTCCATTAGATTCTGCTGCAGTAACAAGCATTCCCTATTTTCATTGACTTAACACAATAATGTCACTCTTGCCACATGTCAATTGTGGTTGTCTGGGTGACTCTGTGTGCATGCATAATAAGCCACATCAGTCACATCCTGCTCTTTGTGACCCTATGGATTGTAGTCTGCCAGGCTCCTCTCTCCATGGGATTCTCCACACAAAAATACTGGAGTGGGCTGCCATGGCCCTCTCCAGGGGATCTTCCTGACTCAGGGATCAAACCTGCATCTCTTATATCTCCTGCATTGGCAGGGAGGTTCTTTACCACAAGAATCGCCTGGGAACCCCCCGGGGCAGCTCTGTGTCCTGTAATTAATCAGAGACACAGACCGATAGGGGCTCCTTCATCTTGTGGAATGATAAGAAAGTCTAGAGAACTGTGCAAGGCCTTTTTCTACCTCAACCTAGGAATGATGAAGACTAACATTTCCTTGGCCAGAGGTAGTCACAAAGCGCATCTAACTGCAAAGGGTCCACAGCTTGCAGGGGAGCTGAAAAACCTTTCCATGAACCTTACCATCTCTGCCATACTGACCTTAATTAAGTCCTTTTTCCATTCCTGGGTTCGAAGAACATTGTGTTCACATTATGTGGCAGCCTGTATGGGAAGGGAGTTTGAGGGAGAATGGATACATTTATAAGTATGATTGGGGCCTCTGTGGTGGCTCAGTAATAAAGAATCTGACTGCCAATGCAGGAGATGGGGGGTCAAACCCTGGTCAGGAAGATCCCTTGGAGAAGGAAATGGCCATCCACTCCAATATCCTTGCCTGGGAAATCCCATGGACAGAGGAGCCTGGTGGGCTACAGTCCATGGAATCACAGAGTCAGACATGACTTAAGGACTAAGGACTTCCCTGGTGGCTCAGACGGTAAAGTGTCTGCCTACAATGCAGGAGACCCAGGTTCGATCCCTGAGTCGGGAAGATCCTCTGGAGAAGGAAATGGCAGCCCACTCCAGTACTCTTGTCTGGAAAATCCCATGGACAGAGGAGCATGGTAGGCTACAGTCCATGGGGTTGCAAAGAGTAGGACACAACTGAGCGACTTCACTTTCCTTTAAGGACTAAATGACAATAACAACAACAATATGTATAGTTGACCCGTTTTGCCGTACATCTGAAACTATCATATTGTTAACTGGCTACACTCCAATATAAAATAAAAAGCTTAAAAAAAGAACATTGTGTCCAACTTTACCATTACATGAATGGGGAAACATACTTCCCCCATCTCTGACATCCATGGTGTAATTAATTCTAAATCTTGCTATGTGTCTGGATCTTTCTGGACCTTGTTGATTTGGTTTAAAGGCTCTGCTAGGGGCCTGAATCCATCTCCTAGACCTCCAATCACAGCTTATTTCATCTGCCTTCTCCTTTATGGGGTTAGTTCACCTTCAAGCCTTTACATGGCTTCAGGGCAGGACAGTTCTTTATCCTTCTACATCTTTATCCCTTCACATTCTTCCCTTTAAAAAAGCCGGGTGACCATCTTCCTTGAAATCAGTTCTACTTATTAGCATATATCAACCCTCATGGGAGAAAATTCTATGAGGACAGCTATGATGCTATGATGCAAAGAGCATTTGTAAGATTGTAGACTGTGTTGACCTAAGGCTTCATGTTGCTTTGCATAGATACTGCCATCTCATGCCTCTCATACATAGACCATATATAACATTCCCATTCAAACTGGTTTAGGATTTTAAAGTTCATTTGCAACCTTGGCCAAGGAATGAAAAAAAAAAAAAAAAAAGAAGAAGAAGGAAACTAGAGTATCTAGTGTTTTGTCCTCAGCAGAATAAAATGTGGCACTTAGACAGAATAAGTCACAGAAATAGCTGTAATTCTGCATCTATAGCAATCTGATTATCCAAGCAGAGCAAAGGGCTAAGGTCTAGGAGGCCCAGGAAGGTTGCATGCCATATGTGGTTACCAAGGTTTAGAGGTTTATTTTTAGAAGAACAGCATGGTGAGCTGTTGTATCTGTTTGACCCAAGAGAGAACCCTGGGAAAAAAAATGCTGTCTCAATCAGCATTGAAGCAGTTGGTATCTATAGGGGTTTGTTGTGAGTATAATTAATAAGCCTAGCTATTTTTATTGGAATCATAGTCTGTTGCCAACATTAGAGAGACAGAAGCACATATGATGTGTTCTCTGCCCTCCAAGCAGCTTCCATGTGGACTGAAGAAGAGAGCCAGCATAAGATGCTGAGAGCAGTTCAAATTTCAAGCGAGGATGTACTGCTTACTGTTAGCTGAGGAACTCAGAGGGGACACGGTGGGCTGAGGGCATCTGGGAAGGTTAATAAAGTTGGCAGGTCAGAGTGATAACAGAAAGGTAGAAGTTTGTGTGAAAGGAAAGAAGGAACAGCATAGCTACTGTGGGGTAGTGAAATTATGCAAGGAGTTGGGTGACTGTGAAATAATCGATCAGTTAAGGGGATAACAGAAGATGGTAGGGAGAGATTTCCAAGCCAATTAAAAGTAACATCTTCCTCTTTAGAGCCTTAAAGCGACCTCTCTTTAATGATCATGACTTTCCTCTTCATTTGAGATCTGTGAGTTTGAACACAGAAATCCCTTGCATTCCTATATACTAACAATGAAAAAACAGACAGAGAAATTAAGGAAACAATACCATTCACCATTTCAACAAAAAGAATAAAATACTTAGGAGTATATCTACCTAAAGAAACAAAGGACCTATACATAGAAAACTATAAAACACTGATGAAAGAAATCAAAGAGGACACAAACAGATGGAGAAACATACCGTGTTCATGGATTGGAAGAATTAATATTGTCAAAATGGCTATTCTACCCAAAGCAGTCTATAGATTCAATGCAATCCCTATCAAGCTACCAACGGTATTTTTCACAGAACTAGACCAAAGAATTTCACAATTTGTATGGAAATACAAAAAACCTCGAATAGCCAAAGTAATCTTGAGAAAGAAGAATGGAGCTGGAGGAATCAACCTGCCTGACTTCAGACTCTACTACAAAGCCACAGTCATCAAGACAGTATGGTACTGGCACAAAGACAGAAATATAGATCAATGGAACAGAATAGAAAGCCCAGAGATAAATCCACGAACCTATGGACACCTTATCTTTGACAAAGGAGGCAAGGATATACAATGGAAAAAAGACAACCTCTTTAACAAGTGGTGCTGGGAAAACTGGTCAACCACTTGCAAAAGAATGAAACTAGAACACTTTCTAACACCATACACAAAAATAAACTCAAAATGGATTAAAGATCTAAATGTAAGACCAGAAACTATAAAACTCCTAGAGGAGAACATAGGCAAAACACTCTCCGACATAAATCACAGCAAGATCCTCTATGACCCACCTCCCAGAATATTGGAAATAAAAGCAAAACTAAACAAATGGGACCTAATGAAACTTAAAAGCTTTTGCACTACAAAGGAAACTATAAGTAAGGTGAAAAGACAGCCCTCAGATTGGGAGAAAATAATAGCAAATGAAGAAACAGACAAAGGATTAATCTCAAAAATATACAAGCAACTCCTGAAGCTCAATTCCAGAAAAATAAATGACCCAATCAAAAAATGGGCCAAAGAACTAAACAGACATGTCTCCAAAGAAGACATACAGATGGCTAACAAACACATGAAAAGATGCTCAACATCACTCATTATTAGAGAAATGCAAATCAAAACCACAATGAGGTACCATTACACACCAGTCAGGATGGCTGCTATCCAAAAGTCTACAAGCAATAAATGCTGGAGAGGGTGTGGAGAAAAGGGAACCCTCTTACACTGTTGGTGGGAATGCAAACTAGTACAGCCGCTATGGAAAACAGTGTGGAGATTTCTTAAAAAACTGGAAATAGAACTGCCATATGACCCAGCAATCCCACTTCTGGGCATACACACTGAGGAAACCAGATCTGAAAGAGACACGTGCACCCCAATGTTCATCGCAGCACTGTTTATAATAGCCAGGACATGGAAGCAACCTAGATGCCCATCAGCAGATGAATGGATAAGGAAGCTGTGGTACATATACACCATGGAATATTACTCAGCCATTAAAAAGAATTCATTTGAACCAGTCCTAACGAGATGGATGAAGCTGGAGCCCCTTATACAGAGTGAAGTAAGCCAGAAAGATAAAGAACATTACAGCATACTGACACATGTATATGGAATTTAGAAAGGTGATAACGATAACCCTATATGCAGAACAGAAAAAGAGACACAGAAATACAGAACAGACTTTTGAACTTTGTGGGAGAATGTGAGGGTGGGATATTTCAAAAGAACAGCATGTATACTATCTATGGTGAAACAGATCACCAGCCCAGGTGGGATGCACGAGACAAGTGCTCTGGCCTGGTGCACTGGGAAGACCCAGAGGAATCGGGTGGAGAGGGAGGTGGGAGGGGGGATCGGGATTGGGAATACATGTAAATCCATGGCTGATTCATATCAATGTATGACAAAACCCACTGGAAAAAAAAATAATAATAATAATAATAAAAAAAGTATAAAACAGATGATATTAAAAGAAAAAAAAAATAAAGAGACCTGTGAGTTTGAGATGTATACACATTTGCAGAGTTCAAACACTCTGAAAATAATTTTGTTCTTCTCCTTCCCTCCCATTGGTTCTAGCATATTATGTCATATTTAGAAAGAACCCAGTGTGTGTGTGTGTGTGTGTGTGTGTGTACATTGAGTTGAAATGAATTGAACTGAATTGGACTACAGCTAAATTTGAGAATCTTATGGCCAGCAGAAGTCTACTAAGGGGAAGTGTTGACCTGTAATCTATAACACAAGCTAAGGAGTCTGGTCTTTACCCTGAAACCAAGGCAGAGGCATTGATGGTTGTGGGCAAGGGTGTAATATGTGTAAAAGTCAGTAAGCAACTGGCTGAAGCAGAGAGAGTCAAGGGACCTAGAGACCCTTATGAATGCATTGAAATTACCCAGGGACCAGCCTCAGGTGATGTGAGGACTATGAGCTCAAATCCTCACAGAAATCAGGCAGATTCCTGAGACAAGAGAAGGTAATTAGGCATGTTCTTTTGGAAGTCCCACTTTGTTTTAATGTTAAATGCATTAAACTAGACTTTACCTACTAAAAGAAGTATCTCTGTCCAGTTTTCTGGACCCTTGAGGTCTTCTCAACCTGTCTTGTCATTCTCCTGATTTCAATAGTCAGAGATGTAGAGGAATGATTTTTTTCCTACAAGAGAAACAGCAGTCTCAGCATAACATAAACAGTGGACCTCAATGCCAGGAATACTGTGAAGCGTTGGGGGCGCTGGGACAGACTGGTGCCTACACTCCAGACTACAGGGGTAACTGTTATTTAGCTATAGCTGATGGTTATAAGTAGAAATATGCTGATCATCAGATCTTACTTTCGAAGCAAAAGTGGAAATCCAGAATTCTCAGGACTTAAAAATTCTCTGGATCTTAAAATATTGACTCAAATGTATTTAAAACTCTGTAGGTGCCCAGCAAAATAAAGCTGCAGATCCCCACATTTTTGGTTTCTTAGTATAAAAAGAATGAATCTGGAGCCAAAAACCTAGATTTGAATCCCAGCTAACAATCACTGATCTTGAGCAAGTTCCTTAACCTCTTTGAGCCCCAAAAACTTAATATAAAAAATGCAGATAATACTTCTCTCCTTGCAGGGATGTGTTCAGTCACTAAGTGATATCTGACTCTTTGCAACCCCATGGACTGCAGCTTGCCAGGCTTCCCTGTCCTTCGCTATCTCCCAGAGTTTGCTCAAACTCTTATCCATTGAGTTGGTGATGCCATCCAACCATCTCATCCTCTGTCGTCCCCTTCTCTTCCTGCCCTCAATCTTTCCCAGCATCCAGCATGCGTCTTTTCCAATGACTTGGCTCTTTGCATCAGGTGGCCAAAGTATTGGAGCTTCCACTTCAGCATCAGTACTTCCAATGAATAATCAGGGTTGATTTCTTTCTGTCCAAGGAACTCTCAAGAGTCTTCTCTAGCACTTCAATTCAAAAGTATAAATTCTTCAATGCTCAGCCTTCATTGTGGTTCAACTCTCACATCCTTAGGTGACTACTGGAAAAACCATTGTTTTGACTAGGTGGACCTTTGTCAGCAAAATGATGTCTCTGATTTTCCATACATTATCTAGGTTTGTCACAGCTTTTCTTCCAAGGAGCAAGCGTCTTTTAATTTTGTGGCTGCAGTCACCATCCACAGTGATTTTGGAGCTCAAGAAAATAAAATCTATCATTGTTTCTACTTTTTCCCCTTCTACGTTCCATGAAGTGATGGGACCGGATGCCATGATCTTCGTTTTTTGAATGGTAAGTTTTAAGCCAGTTTTAAGAGAGGTGACTCCCTTACAGGGAGGTGAGAATTAAATGAGATGATAAGTAAACTCTAAGTGTTATTGAAAAATAAAAACAAAATACGACTTTAAATGTTGAAATCTGGAGTGCCAGGATACAAGAGTGCAATTCCTTGGGAGGGGATAGGTTAGGCCAAAAGATATGTGAGTTCAACCTGGGACCGTTGTAAGGTTGGAGCTTCAGTGACAGTACCCCAAGATATTTCTTGGTCACAGAAATCATCTGAAACCGAGGCAGGGAAGAACACCTTTGGTCACTGTTCTCTGAGACACTGCCAGCTGTAATCAGTGGTCCATGCAAAGAAAGGAGACCTCTGTGAGTGAAGCGTCTGTGATGTTTAGATGAACACAGCTCCTTTCAGATGTGTGTTAAGTACAGAGCCCTGGGAATGAGGAGTGTTCCACGTGTCAAGTTGAACCAGTAGAAAACAACAGCAAAATCAAGAGGTAAAGATGATAAACACAGGCAGATCCTGGTCTCCCACCTCTGGAGAGGCTTGACATCTGTCCTATCTTTAAAGCCCAGCTTGCATTTGGTCTCAGTTTGATAAGCTCTCACTGAAAGCCCTTTTTCATGTCTTCGGCTTTCACTATGGTTGACTGGCTGAGCCACCAGAAATTATCCTACAAAAAGACAGAGCTGATGTTGAATGGTTTTGGCTGAAATTTTCTTTCCAGAGTTAACCCTCTTCCATCATTTGCATCTGTTGCAATCTGTTCTTCAGACTTCACAGAGGGGCCAATCATAAAAACTAATATAATTGAGGGGCAGGCCGGATGTCTTGTAAACCCTGTCTGTATATATCTAGATATGTGGGGTTTCCAGTGGGAGCCTTACCTATATTCAGAGGTGCATGGGTATGTTTGATTGGGCAAGCCCACCCAAAGGGGAGAAAGAGGGCCAATGTGACTGGCAGCAAAACTTTCTCCCGGGTAAGGGGTGAAGGTGGGTGGGTAACTATGAAGAGAGTGTGGAAGTTGTCCCTCCAGTGGGGCCCACAGGATCCCTATGCTTCATGCAGAGATACAGGATGATAAGATGGTTTGGAGTGATCAGACTTACTGAAAACCTTGTACAACACTGAAACACAAGATTCTGTACCCTTGATATACGAGGGTTCCTTATAGCCTACAAAAGAGAGTTCACTCCCAAACTCATCACTGACCACCACAACTATCCCGTCATGAGGTAGGACTGCAAGACCAAGTAAGTCTCTAAAAAATCTGAAGTTAAAATTTAACTTGCAATCCTGTTTTTTGTTATTGCTGTTGTTTATTGCTAAATCTAGTAAGTGTACGCTGAAGTTTCTACTGCTTGGGGGACATAAAACTGCCTCATTGAAGCAATGTCTTCAAGCAGCCCTTGGGGCCTTTGCTGGGGGTTGTGTAGCCTGAGGTGAGAAGCAGTTTAATGTCATTGAAATGGCCATCACTGACAATGTGAAACCATTAGTCCCACAGGCTTGAGAAGTTTGGGAAAACTTAGGTTCTATGTCTATATGTTATTACAAAAAACTTGAAAAATATTCATAATTGACCTTAAGACAGCTCTTGCCCTGATTATTTATTAAGGTATAATTATTTACAGTAAAATTTATACTTTATAGTGTACAGTTTAGATAAATACAGTCATGTAATCAGGATATGGGACATTTCATCATCATTGCAATTCTGCTGTGCCCTCTTGTAGTGAATATTATTATCTTAATATATTCAGACAAAGACATTTAGACAAAATTTAACATACACAGATCATAAATCTCTTATTTATCTAGATATGGAAGGAATCTTTCTTAGGAAGAGGCAGTATGATACCCAAAAATAGGTAAAACATACTTAATGGTGAAATATGAAAATATGAGCAAATGACACCAAATATCACCTTTTCAACATTATCCTGGGGAATCTTATTCACATTTGCAGGTGGGTTCTTTACCACTAGTGCCACCTGGGAAGTCTCTTATACGCTGCTAGCAGGAATTTAAAATGGTACAGTCTGGAAAATAGTTTGGATGATTTTTTAAAAGTCCAATAGATAGCTATCAGAAGACCCACCAATTGTACTCCCAGGAATTTAGCCAAGAGAAATGAAAGCATGTGTCCACCAAACACATGCACTTGTGCTTATTTATAATGGCCCCACAATGGAAACAGCTCAAATGTCCATCACCAGGTAAATGGATGAACAAATCATAGTATAGCCATACAATGGAATACTACTAAGTAATAGAAAAGAGAATTATTAAGGTGCACAGCAACAAAATACCGCAAATAACCCAAATGTTGACAGTAAAATGAACCAATTTCAGTGAGTCACATGATGGAGTGCCATAGAGCAATGAAAATGAACGACTATCACTATGGCAATGATATGGATGAATTTATAAGCATAATATTGAGGGGAAGAATATCACACACAAAAGAATAAACACTCTAGGTTTTTATGTATATAAAATTTTTAAAAAAGAGAAAAGGTAAAACTTATCTATTGTGATATACCTTCAGGACAGTGATTACTTTTGGGAAGAGGTGTTAGTGCCAAGAAGGAGTGAGAAGTAGGTTTTGGGGTGTCAGAAATTGTCTATTTCTTGATATAGGTGGTGGCTTTATAAGTGTGCTCATGTTGTCAAAATTTACCAATCTATTCTTATATTTTTCTTTTACTGTATTTCTACTATATGTCACTAAAATAGTTGACTGTACAAAGTTTAAAAAGAAACTAAAGAGGTATGAATGGTTTTGGTTCCTGATATTTAATACAGATCCACTATTCCTCTCTCTCTCCTTGTGTGTGTGTGTATACATATATATATATTTGGATTGTGAACTCTAAATTGCTAATGCAAGATTCCAGTACTGTTATGGGTTCACTTCGCTTTTCCATCAAGACTCTGAACTCACTGAAGGTAAAGACGGTGTCTTAAATCATCTTTGATTCTTACTTCATGGAGCTTTTCTGATTTTCTCTCAATACCATGTTTTCTTGTCCCCATGAAGATATTGTCTCTTCCGTCATCCATTCGAAAATTTTACTTGGGAAATACGGTCACCACATAATAACTGAATCATAATCCGTGTATATAATAGTTATGACATTAATCATAATATTAGTTGGAAATAAGTTCTTAATTCACATGTCACAGTTAGTACTAAACAACACTTATTTTTAAGTATTCAAGCTTCCCTGATGGCTCAGGCAGTAAAGAATAAGCCTAAAATGCAGAATACCTGGGTCTGATCCCTGGGTTGGGAAAATCCCCTGGAGAAGGAGATGGCAACCCACTCTGGTATGCTTGCCTGGGAAATCCCATGGACAGAGGAGCCTGGTAGGCTACAGTCCATGCAATCACAAAGAATCAGACATGACTAAGTGACTTGGACTTTAGTAAATTTATATATTAAACAATAGTTATTAAAAGGATCATGTTCCTGCATGGACTTTTGAAGTCTCACCAGACATTTATTTCAATCCATTAGTTAAAGGCCACAACATCCTGTAGATACTCTGAAAAATCAGTCTCAGGGTCAGCCCAGGAGCCCAAAACCCTCCAGACTTAATATATTTATGGTGATTTCTTCTAGGATTCTGGGACCAGAAGAGGCATAAAACAGTGGTAAAGATTCAGACTCTGGGGCCAGAATGACTTTGATTTAATCCTGCCTCTCCACCTCTGAGCTGCACGAACTTGGGCAAGTTGCTTAACTCTGTTAAGCCTCAGTTTGAATCTTTGAAATTGAGATAATGATTGTTATCTCACAGGATTATTATGGGAATTAAATGAGATCATGTATCTAAAGTGATTTGTACAGCATACACCAGGTATTAAACACTGCAACAATCATAGCAGTCAGTATTTCTTTTTTTTTTTTGTAATGACCATTATAATTTATTTTTATTTTTTTTTATTTTTATTAGTTGCTAATTAGAGGCTAATTACTTCACAACATTGCAGTGGGTTTTGTCATACATTGACATGAGTCAGCCATGGAGTTATACACCCAGGACTATTTACTTACTATAGAGATGTGTGAACATGTCTCACTCTTCCCTCCAAGACCCATCTTTGCCTAAATCAGAAGCGTGAGTCAAAGGTACTTTGAGCTGAATAAAAGGTCAATCAAACTCTGTAAACAGTGTCAGGATCCTCTGGGGAGGGGAAGAGGGAGAGCAATCTAAACATGCTGAGTTACTCAAAGGGAGAAATTCTAGACCGAAGTCACTGGATAATGTAGGTTGCCAGGTTATTTAGGATTCTGGGATAGAGAGGTGGATGTGCCCCAGGTTGGGGCTTTCCAGCGGTGCTGTTGGTACAGGACCCGCCTGCCAATGCAGGAGACACGGTTTCCATCTCTGGTTCAGGAAGATCCCCTGGAGCCAGAAATGGCAACCTACTCCAGTATTCCTTTTGGGATAATTTCATGGATAGAGGAGCCTGGTTGCTTCCCTGGGATCACAAAGAGTCGGACATGACTGAGCAACTGAGCAGGTTAGAAAGCATGCCGCTGCCTCTACCAGACTTGGTGGCTGTGCCCCGCTTGTCTCTTGTCTGCTTGCTTGTTAGTGGGATAGGCTGGAAATTTGCATAGGGAATAGGGACACTTAAAGAGTGGCTCATTTTAACCAGAATAGGTATTGAGAAATTTGCCATAAAAGCACTAGAAAATTTGGACTCTACTGCAAAGTAATTTAATAAAATGTAGTCATGTTTTTAAGGTTAGTAGGCAATTATGCTGGGCTTCCCAGGTGGTGCTGCTGGTAATGAACCTGCCTTCCAATGCAGGAGACATAGGACATGCGGGTTCATTCCCTGGATTGGGAAGCTCCCCTAGAAGAGGGCATGGCAACCCACTCCAGTATTCTTCCTGGAGAATCCCATGGACAGAGGAACTGATTGGCTACAGTCTATAGGGTCACAAGGAGTTGGACATGATTAAAGTGACTTAACACATACACACACACACACACACACGCACACACACAATTATGCAAGAAAATAAAAATCTGTGGACATGCATAGTCTTGGGTGATGGGCCACTAGTGGCCTCGGTGACTCATTTGTGACTGTCCTAATGGCTGTCTGGACCAAAAGGTGTTCCATGTGTGCTAAGTCACTTCAGTCATATCCAACTCTTTGCAATCCCATGGACTATAGCCCACCAAGCTCCTCTGTCCATGGGATTCTCCAGGCAAGAATACTGGAGTAAGTTACCATGCCTTCTTCCCATTCCAGGGATCAAACCTTTGTCTCTTTTTTCTCCTGCACTGGCAGGCAGGTTCTTTACCAATAGCACCACCTGGGAAGCTCAGAAAGGTGTTAACACTGGTGAAGTTACAATGGTTGACACATGATCAATGAATATGAACTTCAATACATTATTGGGGGAACAAAGTTACTGAAATGCAAGAGCATTTGAGACAGAGACTTAAAATGTAACAACAGGTTACATAAGCATCTCTAAACTATGGGAGAAGTCTGAAGGAAACACCATCTAGATTTGCAGTTACCTAGAAGATGGATAGAAAGAAAATGAACAGAAAACCATGATATATTTTGATCACTGAACATCTTCAGAAGTTGATGGAACACTGTAGAATTTTGTTTTCTCAAGTTATGCTCTAGTGACGTCTTTCCTGCTCTCTTAATTAAAATTAATGGCTCCTTTTTCTGAGTTCCTAGAGCACAGTTTCTTATTCTACCTTTAAGCACATGTTTTATCCTATTTTAAAGAATAATCATTTTTATGGTTTTATCACTCATTGGAAAAGACCCTGATGCTGGGGAAGATTGAGGGCAGGAGGAGAAGGGGGCTACAGAGGATGAGATGGTTGGATGGCATCACTGACTCAATGGACATGAGTTTGAACTCCGAGAGTTGGTGATGAACAGGAAGTCCTGGTATGCAGTCCAAGGGATCACAAAGAGTTGGACACGACTGAGTGACTGAACTGAACTGAATTCTTTTGTAACACATCATAAACATCAAGACAAATTCAGTAATCATTCCCTGAGCTGTTTCAGGATATCCTTTGCTATATAAGTTTTAAACACTTAGTTCTCAACTTGTTCTGTCAATTTTTTTTTTTATTGGAGATTGGTAACAGTTTGTTCATGGGATAGAACTAAACAGACATTTCTCCAAAGAAGACATACAAATGGCTAACAAACACATGATAAGATGCTCAACATCACTCATTATCAGAGAACTGCAAATCAAAACCACAATGAGGTACCATCTCACTCCAGTCAGAATTGCTGCTGTCAAAAAGTTTACAAAAAATAAATGCTGGAGAGAGTTCAGAGAAAAAGAAACCCTCTTACACTGTTGGTGAGAATGCAAACTAGTACAGCCATTATGGAGAACAGTGTGGAGATTCCTTAAAAAAACTGGAAATAGAACTGCCTTACGACCCAGCGATCCCACTGCTGGGCATACAAGCCAAGGAAACCAGAATTGAAAGAGACACATGTAATCCGATGTTCATTGCAGCACTGTTTACAATAGCCAGGACGTGGAAGCAACCTAGAAGTCCATCAACAGACGAATGGATAAGAAAGCTGTGGTACATATACACAATGGAATATTGCTCAGCCATTAGAAAGAATGCATTTGAATCAGTTCTAATGAGGTGGATGAAACTGGAGTCTATTATAGAGAGCGAAGTAAGTCAGAAAGAAAAACACCAATGTAGTATATTAACGCATATATATGGAATTTAGAAATATGGTAATGATGACCCTATATGCGAGACAGCAGAAGAGATACACGTGTAAAGAACAGACTGTTAGACTCTGTAGGAGAAGGTGAGGGTGGGATAATTTGAGAGGATAGCATTGAAACATGTATATTATCATATGTGAAACAGATCTCCAGTCCAGGTTCGATGCATGAGGCAGGGCGCTAAGGGCTGGTGCACTGGGATGACCCAGAGGGATAGGATGGGGAGTGAGACGGGAGGGAGGGTCAGGATGGGGAACACATGTACACCCATGGCTGATTCATGTGAATGTATGGCAAAACCACCATAATATTGTAAAATAATTAGCCTCCAAATAAAATTTAAAAATAAATAAATTTTTTAAAATGGGGATAAAAATATTACCCCCCTCAGGGGGGTTTTATAAGAATTCAATGAAGCCATATGTAAAAATCTCTAGCTCAGTGTCTTGCATAGGAAAAAAAATTCCATTAATGTTAGCTGTTGTTATCAATAATAAAAAATGAAGTTTACAAGTAGAAAAAAAAAGAAAACACTTAAAAAACCCATGCAGGCTCAGTTGCTTGGTGTGTCTGACTCGTTACAACCCCATGGACTGTGGCCTGCCATGTTTCTCTATCCATAGGATTTCCTAGACAAGAATACTGGAATGGGTTGCCGTTTCCTTCTCCAAGGGCTATTTCTATCTCAGGAATCTCCTAGTCTCCTGTGTCTCCTTGCATTAACAGGCAGATTCTTTACCACTGCGCCACTTGGGAAGAAGCCCTAAGAAACCTAGATCCTGGTACAAATGGGAATGCTAGTTTATCATGTCCCTTTGCCATGAATGGCATCAAATACTCTACTTCATGCATCACAAATTTATATTCTTCCTAGAGTCCACGCAAGTGTTTTTCTTGGCCTACATAATGCTAAAAAAATAAATATTTCAGCTGTCTTTAGAAGGGGCATGACTTTCCCAGGGACATATACTTTTTAGATTTCCATGAGTCTGTATCTTACATCTGGCCTACTTCACCCATTTACATTATTTCTATCACCCTGCAGGGGCAGGTGTAAGGTGGTGTTATCTGTTCATCCTCATAAATTTGTCTCAGGATTTCTTGTCCCATTTCTCAGAAATCTCTATGAAAGAATCCCAGGTGATAGTCTATGCAAGCAACTCTCTTAAAATATTCTAGGAAGATTTACAGATACAAGTGATACAGATGGAAGCTGTGTTCATTCTTTCACAGATCCCTTTCACAGCTGGGGCTCCTGGGTATAGAAGGAAACACAGACTCTCTCCTTGAATCCTCCCAACCCTCATCTCCTGTACTCCCCTTCTTAAGAGAAGATGGGGACATCTTTCCTTGTCTACCAGCCTGCTTCATTCAGTATTTCACAAATACTTGTAGGTCACCAACCATATGCTGAGTGCTGTGCGAAACGCTTAAGAGAACAAAGGAGTGTCTCAGAAGTTAGCTGATTTCTTCTGCATACACCATGAATTCCTTTCTGAAAATCAACCTTCCAGTTTACCTTGGTTTCCTCTCTGATAAACACCTTCTCTAACTTATATTTAACCTTCCTATTGTTGTGAGAATTTGTGCATCCATAGCTAAAGAGAAGCAAAGTAAACAGGCTCTTATAGCCTGTTCAATGCCCAGTATAGTTCTTGTTGGGCATTCAAGACGCAAAGAAACCATTGATCATAAAGGGGGTTGGGGAGGCAGGTATGCTCTCATCAGTGCCACAATCCTAACACATTTCTTCTCTCCTTATAATTATATAAAGAGCGATATATTTCATAGTCGTTATGCTGGGACAAAGCATTCTATATATGTTGCCTGGTTGAGTTCTCTCAACACTTGAAGATGGGGGATTTTTAATCTCCATCTTATAAATTAAAAAATTAAGTATCAAGATCATTCTGATAGCCAGAGTGGGGAAGGATGGGGGAAGGGACAGTTAGGAAGTTTGGGATGGACATGTACACACTGCCATACTTAAAATGGGTAACTAACAAGGACCCACTGTATAGCACATAGAACTCTGCTCAATGTCGTGTTGCAGTCTGGATGGGAGGGGAACTTGGGGGAGAATGGATACATGTGTATGTGTGGCTGAGTCCCTCTGCTGTCCTCCCTGAAACATCACAACATTGTTAATTGGCTACCCTCCAAAACAAAAAAGTTTTGGAAAAGATCATTTTCCTGGGACAGGGTGGATTCAGGACTTGCACTCTTGCTTTTCTAACTATAAAAATATCGACACTTTCAATTTATTACACAGCTCAGAAAATGCAGCATAGTTATCGCAATAATCCCTGTGTTTACATCATGTATAAGACATTATGTCACAGAAATAGATCCTTGTGAATATTTTTAGATAA
This sequence comes from Dama dama, assembly GCF_033118175.1. Classification (NCBI taxonomy): domain Eukaryota; kingdom Metazoa; phylum Chordata; class Mammalia; order Artiodactyla; family Cervidae; genus Dama; species Dama dama. Next base: position 42,751,222 of record NC_083696.1, on the reverse strand, counting down.
CATGGTTTTAGTAACTATAGGTAACTAACATATTACGCTACTATATATAAAATACATTCATGCATGCTCAGTCACTAAGTTGTATCTGACTCTTTGTGGCCCCATGGACTGTAGCCTGCCAGGTTCCTCTGTCCATGGAATTTTCCGGGCAAGAATACTGGAGTGGGTTGTCCTTTCTTCCTCCAGGGGATCTTCCCAACCCAGGGATTGAAACTGTGTCTCCTGTAACTCTTGTATTGGCAGGCAGTTTCGTTACCACTGATCCACCTGTGAAGTCCATACATAAAGTAGATAACTAACAAGGTCCTATTTTCTAGCACAGGAAAAGTCTACCCAATGCTCTGTATGGCCAGTGGGAATCACTATATGTATGTGCATAACTGATTCACTTTGCTGTGTGCCTGAAACCAGCACAAAGTTGTAAATCAACTGGACTTCTATGCAATATGTTTAAGTGATATTTTTCATTTTGGGGCCTCAGTCATTCTGGACTCTGTGTAGCCCTGTGAGCAGATAATGGCTTTTTTTTTTCTGGTCTGGGAACTGATTTGGCTGGCATTGAATGCCATGTTACTGCGGGTACATCATTTCTCCTCTCCTCACCTCCGTTTTCTGACCTGCAAAAATGAGATATGGGATGAGCTAGTTGATCCCAGAAATCTCCTCTGGTGATTCTCTGATATAGACTGCTTCCCAGGAGTCCTCTGAAGCCCAGGGCTTGACCCTCTTCCAATTAAGAAGATCACAGTGTCTTCTGGGCAGACCCTGGCCTGGGAATCAGAGGTCTGGGTTCCTTACCTGGCTGTGTGACCTTGCTTAAGTCACCCTCAGCTCCACCATAGTTCAAGTGAGCAGAGTCATGGTAATTAGATGACTCACAGGGCCTTCTAACACCAAAAGTCTCACCTTCCCTCCCCACAGGGAGCAGAGACAGGCTGCCTACTCATATTCCCCAGACATTGTCAGGCAGCTCTGCAAATCAAAGGCCTGGTGCCTCGTGTGTGAAATGGACTGACTGTTCCTGCTTCACTTAAACCATTCACCTCATAATAACGTTCTGGGGGGTGTCAGTTTATAACAAGGATATAAAAATTATGAACTGGATTTGTCATTGACTTCATGGCCTTTAACGACCCTGCTGTCTCTGTAAGCAGATGGGAAGCAATCTTATGGCTGAAGCTTGGGGAAAGGAATTGTCTGGAAGGCCTTCTGCACAGAAGAAAAGAGCTAGGGAGGCCTGCCTCAGCAAGCAATAGGCTGACATGATAATAAAGTGTGGTGGCAAAATGAAACATTAAAATACCCAATAAAAACCTAACTGCTTCATCACCATTACTAATGAAAATATATGATTGCCTAATAAAATGTTCCATGCCAGCCTCTGGCCATAGATCTGCATTTATTAACACCTGTTACTCCTTCAGTCTCCTTCCTGGGAAGGGCGACCTTGTACCCCAGATGGCCTGTGGCCTGGGGAAATCAGTGTGGAGGTGTTTTTGGCCAGTGGGTCCCAGAGGAGAACTTAGGGGTCCAACAGCAGCTGCCTAGCTTCTCCTTGTGCTTTCTCGGGTAACAAAGAGACAAGGACAGTGGCTGGTGAGTCAGCCAGAGCAAGAATACCTGGGATGCAATCTGTCTCAAATGCACCTTGCTGATTGGAGACGTGCCAGCCAGGTTATGAACCTAAGGAACAAAACCTGCAGGTTCTACAGGAAGCAAAGCAGGTTTCTTACTGGACATGAAAGAAATAATTGTTTTGCCCCTCCTTAGCTTTTCCTTTTTGATGAAGATTTCACCCATTGTTCAAAACAGAGGGGCTTCCCGGTTGGCGCTAGTGTAAAGAATCTGCCTGTTAATGCAGGAGACACAGGAGAGGTGGGTTCAATTCCTGGGTCAGGAAGATCCCCAGGAGTAGGAAATGGCAACCCACTCTAGTGTTCTTACCTGGAAAATTCCATGGCAGAGAAGCCTGGTGGGCTAGAGTCCATGAGGTCTCGAAGAGTCGGACTCGACTGAGTGACTACGCACATTCAAAACAGAGTCCCCAAGATCACCTAGTACATGAAACTTGCTGCCTGACATTCAGAATCAAGCCTCATGTTAAAATATATATACTAATTGCGTTTGCACAGTATTTTATCATTTACAATACTTCTGAAACTTGATAAAAATCACTTGTCACCTTCAGCACTTGCATGATCTCATTTGATCCTAAAATAAAACTTGTGAGTTGGCAGTCTAATTATTCCAAAGTTTAATGATGAGATTTAGAGTGGTCAGTTAAATTACTGATGCTCTCATAGCTTTTAGGTGTCAGAGCTCAATCCCAAATAGTGGTCTCAGATTCTTTAATTTGGTGCCCTGGCACCACAAAAAAATGAAAAGAGCTTACTATGCCCCAAGGTCACCTTTGCCCAAAGAATGGCTGCCACATCCATGCTCAAATATTATTGAAGAAATAATAGAATTAGTGTGATAGTGATGAGGGTTATCTAAGGGTGCCTAGAGTCTCCACATAGAGAAAGAGGAAGAAGCTAAATAATATGAGCAAGACCACCTCCTCCAGAAAAGCCCCTTGGTTCTCCCATGTCTGAGCTATCATGTATAAACAGACAGCACTTTGGATTTTGGAAAGTTTTTGACAGTGTTACCAAATTAAGCTTTCCTTTTTACCTTTGTGACACAAGAGAATAGAGTTAGAGACTTTTCAGGTTTTCCCTCACTTCAACTCTTCATATCTCTAGTTTGTGATGATAGAAAGGCTTGGTGGTACTAACAGCGGAAAAAAGGAACAAAACATTTAGGTTTAGTTGAAAAGAAAAAAATATTCCCCATCATTAAACACTACTTACCAGAAACTGTTCATATGTCATGTCACTTAGTCTTCAAACAACCTATTCAGGTAAATTATTCTGATCACTAATTTCTATACCTGGAATTTAAGTCTGATTTGAGTTAAGACGTTTGCTTAGGATACAGTGAGGCTGACTTTTTGCCTGGAATTTTCCCATTACACCACACCAGCTGCCAGTGAGAGCTGCATCTTCAATTCCTTGTCTCTAGCAGAAAGACCCTTGGACCTTAAAACCTATTATCTGCCTTACTATGGCTCTCTTCTCGTAACGTGCCTCCCAGTGAAGGCACTTTATTACTGGCTATATCCTCAAATACATTTCTCCTTTCCAGCCACTACAATTTTCACAAGCAGAGGGGCGTTGTTAACTCGAGTTTTCCTCGCTGGACTTGACGTTGGCTGATTGCATTTTGCTGACATGCACTCCTCCTGCTGTGTTGCGGAGATAGTCCCCTATCATTTCTGCATCCCAAGCTGGCAGGGTATGTGGCTTTGCAGCATCTTTTTTCCACTCCAGAAAGAATAGGATAGAACTGCTTTATAGATGAAAATAAAAGACTCATATACTGAGAAATCCAGATTATTGCTTTCCTACAAGGGAGAGAAGAAAAACTTACCAACATGAATTTTCCTCCTGTCTTCCCTCCCTCCATCCTGCCTTTCCCACTGCCCACTCTTCTTTATCCTTTTAAAGTATGTATCATTTGGAAAGCACAGTTTTACAAACCTGATGAGGAGGTGTATAAATATTGAAAGAATTATTAGTGGTGCTTTAAAGTCTCATTTTATAGGGTTTAGATATGAAATCACTTGGAGCTTCCCAGGTGACATAAGAGATGCAGGTTTAATCCCTTGGTTGGGAAGATCCCCTGGAGAAGGGAATGGTTACCCACTTCAGTATTCTTGCCTGGAGAATCCCATGGACAGAGGAGCTGGTGGGCTATAGTCCACACGGCTGCAAAGAATAGACTAAAAACTTTTCAGCAACTTACTGGAAATTTTTGTACCCAATTAATTCTCCAGTCACCTAATGGAATCTTTAAAATCAAAGGCACAAGTCACTCAGGACTCACTGAGAGGAAATGGCCTTTGAGCATAAAGCGAGAGGAAGAGACCAGGCTGGCAGGAAGTAAGAGCTGGGGCTTCAAAAAAGAGAAGCATTTGGGGGAGAGGACCAGGAGAATTCTGGAGAATATGGAGCACAAAGGCTAAGAGGAGTGATAGCAGAAAAGATATGCAGTTTCAAAAGAATAGCTTGCTCTTTCTCAGTTTGGTATAGATCTAACCCAACCAAAACCCTGGAGAAGGAATTGGCAGTTCACTTCAGTATTCTTGCCTGGAGAATTCCATGGACAGAGGAGCCTGGCAAGCTACAGACCAAAACGTTGCAAAGAGTCAGACACGACTGAGCGACTAACTCACTTTCAACCCAGCCAAGGACAGGCTGCTGTCTGCAACCAGAACATCAGACATCAAGACCCAGGACAGAGTGGAGGGCTGAGCTTGCAGAAGAAGCCTCTACACAGTGCATGATCCTGGAGCCAATATTTGACCCCCACGTTGCTTTTTCACTAGCTGCTTAACTTTAAGCAAATGACAAACTCTCTAAGGATCAGTTTCCTCAGCTGCAATGTGAGAAGCCTATCGCTCCAAGTGATTAATTAAAAGTACTAAATAAAACACTACATTTAAGACGCTAGGCACAGCTCATAATTAGTACCTAATAACTATTTAACATCACCATTTAAAAAAAAATCAAGGTCATATTATAGAATTTATAGACTATATGGGGCTTTTCCACCCCTTTTTTCTGTAGCTATCTCCATTTGGTAACTCACTCTCTTCCTTGCGGGTAAGTTAGGGGAGGAAATAAATGGAAAGCATTGTGATGAAAACCTCTGTGACTGCGTAGTGAATGAGTGTGCTAAATCGCTTCAGTCATGTCTGACACTTTGTGACCCTATGGACCAGGCTCCTCTGTCCACGGGGATTCTCCAGGCAAGAACACTGGATTGGGTTGCCATGACCTCCTCCAGGGGAATCTTCCCAACCCAGGGATCAAACCCGTGTCTCTTACGTCTCCTGTACTGGCAGGTGGGTTCTTTACCACTAGCACCATGTAGGAAGCCTGAGTAATGAATGGTTCATGCTTAAATAGTTAAGAGACACAAACTTGCAGGAAGCATGTCTTAGAGGAATGGTGTGACCTAAGGGGTAGCTCGGGTCCATCAGTTCTTTGTGTCTAGGTCTGGGGTCTGACTCCAGGCGAATCCAAAACCCAGCTGTCAGGATCCAGACTCCATTCTATTTCTACTGATGGTTTACAATTAACCTTAAGATTCTAGCTGTCCCAGGACACAGAGCAACCACTCTGTCCCCTTGAGAATCAATCTTGGCAAGGAAATGGTGCCTTTTAGATAATGAGTAGGCAAGGGTGGGGAGCAGCAGTAAGCTCAGAGATAATGGTCAGAAGTGGCTACTCTAGACAGACAGCCTGCGAAAGCTCATTTCAGTCATTTATTCACCAACAAACATTTATGTGGTACCTACTCTCTAAGTCATCGATGTACACTTTATTGCTTTTGTACAAGCCTTCTCCTTTCTGTTGCCACCCAGAACAAAAATGTAGGGGCTTTAGGGGAGGAAAAAAGGAAGATATAGAAAGTCCACAGCAAGACTGTCTGCTTACATGCAGGGAATTTTCAGAGAGACATTCATTCAACCCACATTTATTGAGACCTTTTCTGGCCAGGCATCATGATAAGCACTGTTAGAAAAACAAAGATGAATAAAACATAGTCCCTGCCCTTGAGGATCTCACAGTCCAGTGGATAAGACAAACATAAAGGAAATAAGACTAACGCAGAGTGATACATGTTGAAATAGAGTGGTAGGGAATGGGCTCTCAGAAAAATCCTGACTGCTTAGGGAGGGCTCTTTGTCTGGTGCTTTGCAACTGAGAGCCAGAGCAGAGAACAAAGTGCAAGATGGAGGGAGACCTTCACCCTGGCTAGGACGGGGAGGGAATGCCAGCTGGGAGATGGGGGTTCTGGGATTAATGAGCAAAGCACCAGGCTTTGTATAGATTTGAGGTGTTTTATTTTGCTCTACAGGGTGAAGGTCAGCCATTTAAAGATAATGTTTACAAATCACAACACCCACAAAGATAAAGCAACTTAGAGTCATTTAGCCAGAAACTGCCAGAACCCAAAGCACAACCATCAGAGCTTCTCGGGGCTTTTTGCAGTGAATGGCAGCCTCTCAAAGGGATAACAGCATGGGTTGTGAACTCACCAGCCCTTATTCTGTAATAGGTTTGCCTGTTTCAAGTGTTGTGTTTGTACTGATAAATGTTTACTGTGCTTACTAAAAATAACATCTCAATGAAATTCCTGGACAGTGCAAGTTGCTTCTCCACCAGTTATAGTCTCCCTTTTACGTAAACTTCAACCCGTCCTGTGGTAACCAGGAGGTCAGTTAAAATATGAAAATCTGGGGAGATGGGGGGGTGGCTCTGTGCTATTGTGTGGAGGGGAGTCACTGGAGGCAGAGGACAGAGCGGAGTGAGAAGTGTTATCAGAGCGTTCCTGGCACAGCAGAGGACGTCCATACAAAACTTGGTCCAACAAGATCCACTGCTTTTTTCTTTTTCTCTCTCAGCTTTGGAATTGGACCAGTGGGCGGGGCAGCTGTCTTTCCCTCCTAGGAAATAAGAACATAGTTCCAGAGGAAGAATAATTTCTTACTCTCATTTCTCAGACAACCTCTATGTAACCAACACTTATTAAATGAGACTTCAGTCATACACTCCAGGCAAATGAATTTGACTTGAAATTTCAATCACAATGAAAACGCAATTATGGGAAGCTAACATTTGGGAAATTTGCAACCCTTCCCCCACAGATATCTTTTCCTAAATTGTCTGGTAATGCATCTGTCCTGTTCTGTTTAACTCTGGCAAAGGAAAACACAGAACTCTGACTGGTCCAAAGATTGGCCTAACTTGCCTTTTCCACAAGAAGATAAGACATCTGTAAAATTGTATCTCAGAGCCTGGCAGAAAATTCTGCTAACAGTTGGTGTTTAATAAATGCTGACTCACTAGGAGGGCACTACTTTATTACCAAGATTTGAAAGAATCAGTCTTTTTTGCTCAAAAGAGACAGCTCTTATACTCACATGGGACCATTTTAGCAATAAATCTCATTGAACTACTAAGTTTAAGAAACTGTGATGTGTGATAAAATATTAATAGGAGTTCCTACTTCTCAGGAGCTTATAAACTACATAGTAAAACTAAGAAATATAGTAAGTTGATAAACAACTTTAAAATTAGAAATTTAATATAATATAAGGTAGTAAATGCTAGAGCTTCCCTGGTGGCTCAGTGGTAAAGAATCCTCCTGCCAATACAGGAGACGCAAGAGACACGTGTTTGATCCCTGGGTTGGGAAGACCCCCTGGAGAAGAAAATGCTATAGAAAAAGTGTCAGATGGGACTTGACATTTTAACTTTTGGTGGGGAGAGTGGTCAGGGTGGACCTTATTTAGAAGGTGACAACTGAACATGGACTCAAAAGAAGTGGGGGTGATTGTCATGAGGCTGTGAGGACCCCAGTAGAAGAGCCAGCCAATAAATGGATTTAGGAAAGGCTCTGCAAGGAGGCTGGTGAGACTCGAGCAAGGGAAGAACAATAGAAGAAAAGGTCCAATGAGACTGGAAGGCAGATCATACAGAACCCTGTGGGCACCTACAATGACTTTGTTCTGTGTGAAATGGGAAACCATGTTGGGGTTCTAAGCAGAAAGATGACTCAAACTTACTTAACTTCTAAAAGGATTCTTCTGGCTGTTGCGTGGAAAATAGACCCCAGGGAACCAGAAATGAAGCTTGGGGACCTGTTCGAAGTGTTGCAGCAATCCAGGGAAAAGACTATGGTAGTGGGACGCACAAGAAGTAAGAATGAAAGTGGTAAAAAGTGGTCAGACAGGGACTTCCCTGGTGGTCCAGTGGTTAAGACTTCATGATCCCAATGCAGGGGAACAGGGAGCAAGTGTTCAGTCCCTGGTCAGGGAACATAGATCTCACATGTGTGTGCATGCTAAGTCACTTCAGTCATGTCTAACTCTCAGACCCTATGGACCCACTCTGATCACTCTTCCCCAGATACTCCACAGGCTATTCATAAGCAACTAATATTTATTAAAATCTTATAATATGCCAGGCACTATAAGTGATGATTTTCAATGGATGACCGTATGTAAATATCACAATTGCCCTATAAGAGAGGGGTGATTTTATCCTTGTCTTACAGATGGGAAACTTAAAGTTTAGAGAGATTGAATAAGTCTAGTGAGTGTCAGAGGTAGAATTCAGACCTCGGTTTTCTACCTGGAAAGCCCAAGCCCCTAAACCCTACCCCTACCCCACCCACCTCCCCCACCCTCACCCCAACCTGACAACAACCCTTCCCCAATAAACAGGAGACTCTGGAATTTTATTCTAGATTCCAGAGCACCAACACCAATTCCTTTCCTGGACCTCACTTTCCTTACCATCAAATAAAGGGTTTGGATCAGAAGTTTTCTGAGGTTCTGTTCTGATATGTTGTTTTATTTGTTCAAGTAATTTGGATCTAATAGGGTCACAGTAGAAGTGATGCATTCACTGAACTAATACTGTGGAAGAAAGGCAGAGGGGTGAATTCTAAATCCTACTCATTCTTTGGATACCCTGGAAAGATTTCATCTACACTTCAACACCTTATTTTATACAAACCAGAGATAGTAAATAGATCCTTTGGGGTGCTTAGTCGATCAGTTGTGTCCAACTCTTTGTGACCCTATGGACTGTGGCCCACCAGGCTCCTCTCTCCATGGGGATTCTCCAGGCAAGAATACTGGAGTGGGTTGCCATGCCCTCCTCCAGGGTATCTTCCCAACCCAGGGATCGAACCCAGGTATCCTGCATTGCAGGTGGATTCTTTATCAGCTGAACTATCCAGAAAGCCCTCCTATGGGTAATGTGATGCATATTTAAAGTACACTTCAAATTAGATGTAATCTTAGGTCCACATAGCATTTTAAAAAGAATATTGATTGATTGATTGATTTGGCTGCATCGAGTCTTAGTTGTGGTGCTTGGTCTTAATTACCCCAAAGCATGTGGAATCTTCCCAGACTGGGGAACAAACCTGTGTCCCTTGCATTGCAAAGGGGATTCCCTACCTCTGGGCCACCAGGGAAGTCTCACATAGTGTTAAAAAAAATTTAACTTACTGATGACTGGGAAGATGGGGAGGGAATATGCTTCTGACTGGTACAAGGAAGAGAAATCCAATAACCTCTTTTACCTTTCAACACTAAAAGCTTGAGTTAAAATGATTGAACATCAAACTATAAATATAAATATAAAAGTGTATGGAAATAAGAGAATACAATCCCAGCCATGCTGAAAGCAATGGGGTATTCAGACTGGATGTGACCATATGGGACAGGCAGGAATCTCTAGAGAAGGTCAGGCTCACTCAGATCAACTGCCATCATCAGCCAGGCTGAGATGGCCAGTTTGATAAGGTGAGGTAGGACAGAAAGAGCCTTGCAGCAAAATGGTTTCTCATAATCTCCATTCTTGCCTCTGCCCTGGCCTGTCTCCCTCTAGCCAGACCATCCTGACCCACTGGGCAATACAGCAAAGACCTCGGTCCTAGTGCCATAATTCCCCTCATCCTAGTCTCCTGGATTCAGCCTTTTGGCTCTTGTATCTTGCCCACACTTAACCAAATATGTATTTGGGCTCCTGTAACACCTGCTGAGTTAAATTAACTGTCCTGATTCCTCCCCAGTAGTCTCACCTCATTGTTGCCTAATGGACACACAACCATGTTCATCATGTAGCTTGTCAGCTCAGGTGTCTATGTGCTAAACCTTCCTCATTGAATCTGGGTATGAGCTGGGCTTCTCTCTGTTCTAGAGTTGTGATATTCCTCCCTGGATGGGAAAATTTTCATAAGCAAGAAAGCATCTTATCTGAGAATGACTTGTGTTCGGATCAAAGCAGGAATGCTGGGACTTGTGCCCTGCAGATGGTGCTGAGGCTGGGATGGGAAACTCTATCAGAGTGAGTCATCTGTCAGAGCAGGCCCCTATGGTCCTTGTCTCACCACCACCGTCTCCTCTGTCTGCCTTTTGTCTGTGGAGAACTTTAGTCTAAGAATAAGTTTAATCAGAGAAGTGAGAAATGTGGAAACAAAGGGAAACAGTCAAAGGAGACTAAATTATAATAATGTAGTCATTAAGCATAGTTAAGGAACTTTAGTTCTTTCTCAGGGGCCATAGATGATGTTCTGAGCCATATCCTTTGAGCTGTCATATAGATACTAAAACCCCAGATGGAGAAGTTAACTACAAGATGACCAGACTGTACCCTGCCACAATTCTGAGCACTGGCCACAGAGAATTGGGAACAAATGGACTCTAGAATTGAAGATTAGCTGTACCTAAAACAAACAAGATGACACTGGTCAGACCACCAATGACCAATCTAAAGAAGATTATCAAGCTGACTCTGCTGCTAGCTACAACTCCCAACCCCTGCTTCTGTCTATAAAATCTCTTGCCCCCTTGGTTGCCAGTGGAGAAGGAGTGGCCTTTGGACAGATGTTTGCCACTCTCCCCCAGAGTTGCTGGCATCTGACAAAACAAGGTCCCCCGGAAAAGGCAAACCACTTCAGTATTCTTGCCTTGAGAACCCCATGAAGAGTATGAAAAGGTAAAAAGATAGGACACTAAAAGATGAACTCCCCAGTTCAGAAGGTGCCCAATATGCTTATGCTACTAAAGATAGGTGGAGAAATATTTCCACAAAGAATGAAGAGATGGAGCCAAAGCGAAAACAACACCCATTTGTGGATGTGACTTATGATGGAAGTAAAGTCTGATGCTGTAAAGAGCAATACTGCATAGGAACCTGGAATGTTAGGTCCATGAATCAAGGTAAATTGGAAGTGGTCAAACAGGAGATGGCAAGAGTGAACATCTATATTTTAGCAATCAGCGAACTAAAATGGACTGGAATGGGTGAATTTAACTCAGATGACCATTATATCTACTACTTTGGGCAGGAATCCCTTAAAGGAAATGGAGTAGCCATCATGGTCAACAGAAGGGTCCAAAATGCAGTACTTGGATGCAATCTCAAAAACGACAAAATGATCTCTGTTCGTTTCCAAGGCAAACCATTCAATATCACAGTAATCCAAGTCTATGTCCCAACCAGTAATGCTGAAGTAGCTGAAATCTAATGGTTCTATGAAGACCTACAAGACCTTCTAGGACTAACACACAAAAAAGATGTCCTCTTCATTATAAGAGACTGGAATGCAAAAGTAGGAAGTCAAGAAACACCTGGAGTAACAGGCAAATTTGGCCTTGGAGTACAAAATGAAGCAAGGGAAAGGCTAACAGAGTTTTGAAAAGAGAATGCACTGGTCATAGCAAACACCCTCTTCCAACAACATAAGAGAAGACTCTACACATGGACATCACCAGATGGTCAATACTGAAATCAGATTGATTATATTCTTTGCAGCCAAAGATGGAGAAGCTCTATACAGTCAGCAAAAACAATACCATGACCTGTCTGTGGCTCTGATCATGAACTCCTTATTGACAAATTCAGAATTAAATTTAAGAAAGTAGGGAAAACCACTAGACCATTCAGGTATGACCTAAATCAGATACAGTGGAAATGACAGATAGATTCAAGGGATTAGATCTGATAAAGTGTGTCTGAAGAACTATGGATGGAGGTTCATGACAATGTACAAGAGGCAGTGATCAAGAACATCCCCAAGAAAAAGAAATGCAAAGAGGCAAAATGGTTGTCTGAGGAGGCCTTACAAATAGCTGAGAAAAGAGAAGCAAAAGGCAAAGGAGAAAAGGAAAGATATACCCATTTGAATGCAGAGTTCCAAAGAATAGCAAGGAGAGATAAGAACGCCTTCCTTAGTGACCAATGCAAAGAAATAGAGAAAAACAATAGAATGGCAAAGACTAGCAATCTCTTCAAGAAAATTAGAGACACCAAGGGAATATTTCATGCAAACAGGGGCACAATAAAGGATAGAAATGGAATGAACCTAACAGAAGCAGAGATATGAAGAAGAGATGGCAAGAATACACAGAAGTACTATAAAAAAAAATATCTTTATGACCCAGATAACCACAATGGTGTGATCACTCACCTAGAGCCAGACGTCCTGGAATGTGAAGTCAAGTGGACCTTAGGAAACATCATTACGAACAAAGCTAGTAGAGGTGATGGAATTCCAGTTGAGCTACTTCACATCCTAAAAGATGATGCTGTGAAAGTGCTGCGCTCAATATGCCAGCAAATTTGGAAAACTCAGTAGTGGCCATGGGACTGGAAAAGGTCAGTTTTCATTCCAATCCCAAAGAAAGGCAATGCCAAAGAATGCTCAAACTACTGCACAATTGCACTCATCTCACACACTAGTAAAGTAATGCTCAAAATTCTCCAAGCCAGGCTTCAGCAGTATGTGAACTATGAACTTCCAGATGTTCAAGCTGGATGTAGAAAAGGCAGAGGAACCAGAGATCAAATTGCCAACATCTGCTGGATCATCAAAAAAGCAAGAGAATTCCAGAAAAAAAAAAATCTACTTCTGTTTCATTGACTATGTCAAAGCTTTGGACTGTGTGGATCACACAAACTGGAAAATTCTGAAAGAGATGGGAATACCAGACCACCTGACCTGCCTTCTGTAAAATCTGTATGAAGGTCAAGAAGCAGCAGTTAGAACCGGACTTGGAACAGTGGACTGCTTCCAAATTGGGAAAGGAGTATGTCAAGGCTATATATTGTCACCCTGCTTATTTAACTGATATGCAGAGTACATCATGAGAAATGTCGGGTTGGATGAAGCACAAGCTGGACTCAAGATTGCCTGGAGAAATATCAATAACCTCAGATATGCAGATGACACCACCCTTATGGCAGAAAGCAAAGATGAACTAAAGAGCCTCTTGATGAAAGTGAAAAAGGAGAGTGAAAAAGTTGGCTTAAAACTCAACATTCAGAAAACTAAGATCACGGCATCCGGTCCAATCACTTCATGGCAAACAGATGGGGAAATAATGGAAACAGGGAGAGACTATTTTTTAGGGCTCCAAAATCACTGCAGATGGTGACTGCAGCCATAAAATTAAAAGACACTTGTCCTTGGAAGAAAAGCTATGATGAACCTAGACAGCATATTAAAAGCAGAGACGTTACTTTGCCAACAAAGGTCCGTCTAGTCAAATGTATGGTTTTTCCGGTAGTCATGTATGGATGTGAGAGTTGGACTATAAAGAAAGCTGAGCATCGAAGAATTGATGCTTTTGAACTGTTGTGTTGGAGAAGACTCTTGAGAGTCCTCTGGACTGCAAGGAGATCCAACCAGTCCATCCTAAAGGAGATCAGTCCTGGGTGTTCACTGGAAGGACTGATGTTGAGGCTGAAGATCCAATACTTTGGCCACCTGATGTGAAGAACTGACTCACTGCGAAAGACCCTGATCTGGGAAAGATTGAAGGCAGGAGGAGAAGGGGACAACAGAGGATGAGATGATTGGATGGCATCACTGACTCAATGGACATGAGTTTGATAAACTCCGGGAGTTGGTGATAGACAGTGAAGCCTGGCATGCTGCAGTCCATGGGGTCACAAAGAGCCAGATATGACTGAGCAGCTGAACTGAACTGAAAGAAAGCAGTTTCCTTTCCACCAGCCTGGCCTGTTTATTGGCTTCTGAGCAGTGAGCAGCCGGGCCCACACACACACTGCTTCAGTAACATCTTGAGGCTAGATGAAGAGTGGGAGTGAAGTCACAGCACCACACAACGACCGTGCAAGAAATAAGAGGTGAAAGGAGGAAGAGTGGGCCACTCGGAGGTAATGTGGATAATCTGGAGGCAGAGAACCCTCTGCTGCAGGCCTTGGCAGGCACTTTCAGTTGGGGACTTCAATATGGGTTCATTTATATTTGATGGACCCTTTAATTCAGCGCTGAAATCTAGGCTTCTGAGTCAAAAAGATGGATTCGAATCCCAGCTCTCCTAACTGCTAGCTGCCTTGTGATTGTTCCAGAATGTCTACAGTGAGTGCTCGCGGGGAGCCATCTGGTTGGAATAAGGGCTTGGGAACTTGTCTTAAAAATGTCTTGGCTTAGTGTAATAAGTAATGTTGAAAAGAATTAAGTGTCCATATCTAAGAATGCCTGAGGGTGGAATGGAGGAGTGGTGTTAGTCAGCTATTGTCACAATAATGCTACATAACAAATAACCACAAAATCTCAGTGGCATATAACAATAAGCTTTTATTTCCGCACTCACTAGTGTGCAGGTCAGCTGGGGTAGGTCTGCTTCAGGCTACTGATCTGCTGGTCACTGGAGCTCAGTTTCTCTACGTTGTAGGTGCTGAGTCTGGCTTCAAGGAGAGGACACTTGCAGGTTTCCTCTGCCTGTTTTACAACTTCCTTGAACTAGTGGCTTTCTGAGATATTTTCTATTCCTGGAGAAAGGCAAGGGCCCAGGAGACTAAACCCAACCACGCAAGCACATTTCAAGCCTTTACTCAAGTCACATTCACTGACCCAATGGTTGAAGCAAGCCTCAGCGCCAAGCCAGAAGTCAAATGACAGGGAAATGAGTACCTTTTACTCCTGTGGCCAAGAAAGGGTGGGGATGTAAAACACAAGAGGTGGAGCAGAGGCCAAGCCACCTTTTAATAGGGTTGCAAAGTGCAAGTCTCTGAAAGTTTCTAACTGAAGCTTCCATTTTCTTGTCTGTAAATTTAAGCTGCTCTTACCTGGTGGCTCAGACGGTAAAGAAACTGCCTGCAGTGCTGGAGAACTGAGTTCGATCCCTGGGTCAAGAAGATCGCTTGGAGGAGGAAATGGCCTCCCATTCAGTATTTTAGCCTGGAGAATTCCATGAACAGAGGAGCCTGGGGGGCTGTAGTCCATGGGCTTGCAAAAGGGTCAGACACGACTTAGCAACTGAACAATGACAACAGCAAGCAAGAGGCTGGAGCCTGGATTTCCAAAAAGGAGGCAAAGGTAGAGGAAGTCTGGGAGCCCAGGGATAATGTGGGGGTATTCAGAGTTCTGTGAACCACTATGGATCCTGCAGTGACAAAGCTGATGGAGCTTCCATGCTGGATGGGATCTGGGGCCCTGCGAGCCGCTGGAGTCCACCAAGCTTTCCTTTGCATCTACTGATCTTCCTTCTGTCTTTTCCAGTTTTACCTACAAGTTTGTAAACTAGACCATGAACTCCAAAGGGCCAGGAATTCCTCTTATTTGTGTTTGGAACCACCACTCCCTTCCTTCCTCTCTCCTCACTTACCCTGTCACACCAGCCACAGACCTTTGGGCATAATTGTTGTTCAGTTGCTGACTCCTGTCTGATTCTTTGTGACTCCATGAACGGTAGCCCATCAGGCCCTTCTGTCCTCCACTATCTATCTCCCAGGGTTTGCTCAAACTCATGTCCATGTATGTAGTAGGTCCTCTGTGTTTGCCGAATTAAATATTGTGTCAACCCGAGGAAAATTCTCCACTAGGTTTATTGTCAGTGATGAATTGCCAAAGCTCATTTCTCTCCTTCCTGGAGTACCTTGGATATCAAGAGTCACAGAACAAACCCACTTGCATATTCCCATGCTGAAACACACACACACATACTCATTTACAGTTTAATCATTCTATTTATCCTCTGGGTTACTGGCACTGGGGGTGAAGAAAATATGAAAAAGAAAGAATGAAGAAAAAAAAAGTCTCATTTTAAACATTGCAGCTAATTCCATTAATTATGTTGTGATGCAATTAAGCATTTCATTTCAGAGCTATTAAAGCTTAAATTATTTATTAATAATTACAGATCATTACCTGATAGTGTTCACTCTGCAGAACAGGTGATGAATAATTTATCAGCTTTGACATGGCTCCCTTCTCATAGCCCTGTTTAGATGGTGTCTATATTTGTACATGTCAGCCTGCCAATATATGTGCCTGTTTATGTGAACCAACCTGTTCCTTCCCTTTATACAGGATTTTTCCTGAATCCTGAATGTCGTTTAAAACTTTTCACTCTTAAAGTTTTATAGCATAGATTGTAGGTGAGATATAAATAACCATGATATTGAGAAGATAAAAAGGTGCATTTTCTTCTCACAGCTGAGATGGACTTCAGCTCTGAGTAAATTAGAAATACATTTGTTCATTACAGAAGTTTTCTCCCTCCCCTCTCCTCTATTTCAGGAGCTTTAATAATTATTATTATTGTATATTACTAAATATGTTATTACTGTACACAGTCATGAGCACAAATTAATACTTTAGTTTAAAACCTGTTGAAAAGTTGTTCTTTTTAATCAAAATTAAAACAAAATTATTAAAATTCAAGTGTATGAAAGAATTTCATAATGAATCAATGACAGTAGCAATTGACAAATGATTACTGATATTACAGTGAGATAAAAAACAAAGTCCAGTTATTACTGAGCCTATCCAATCAATTTTAGCATCATCTAGAGTGGTTCACTCTAACGTCAGATCCGTGAAGAATTCTAAGTGATGCCACTAATTACCCACATTGGAAATTACTCAAGCTATGTGTGTGTGTGTGTGTGTGTGTGTGTGTGTGTGTGTGTGTGTGTGTGTGTGTATATATATATATATATAGAGAGAGAGAGAGATACACCTAGAGTGCACAGTTGCACATGACTGATTAGGTCACATACCATATATATGGAAATAAATGAACAATATTCTATTTTAGGATTTTAGCATAAAGAGCATGTCTTTACTCAGCACATACTTTCTGAGCATCTAAGTTGTGCCAACACAATGCTGAGGCAAGAGGTTTTGGCAGATTCAAAACACAATTCTAGTAGCTTTATAACATGCTAGTTTTCAGCTGATCTTCCATTGTTTCTCTATCTTCTGAATTTCCCAGGAATGAGATAAGCTTTCCATTCTAAACAAGATTGATTTTTGTGGCAAAATTGATTGTCAAAAGTTGATTTTTGTCAAAAAATCAGTCCATTTACCATGGCATGTCCTCTTCCTCAGCCTGTGTAGACCTGCCTTTAGCTCTTCAGGGCAGAGTCAATGCTGTCTGTTATGGATGGATTCAGGTACGTGAGGAGATGTGCCAGCCCTTTTCCAGCTTAATCTTCCAAAACTCAAATTTTAGGCATATACCTAAAGCCTCTTACCCAAGGCTTCTAAAAATTTTCTCTAGCCCAGGGATCTAGAACTATAGATATCGTATGGATAGAAATCAGCAGAGAAAAGCAAGTTTCAGGAACAGCCCTGCATTATGATGATATTTTTATAAAAATTTTGAAATGTGAAACCTTGTATTCAGCAGACTTGACCTGCCGGCTGTGGTTTGTTGAAGCCTAGCCCTGTGAAAACAGTTTCTAGAGGGAGGCTGAAAGACAAGAGTTGAGGATTTCTCAGTGAACTTGAATCTATTCTCATCTTCCTTGTGGTCCAACCTCTGGAGCCTCTGCATGTAAACTATGTGGTGATTCATTACCAATGAAAGGCACCTAATTTCCTTGACGGCCACAACACCAACTATCTATTTTCCTTCCTTTTCAAATAGTTTAGTCTGGTTCACCAGAATTTTGACCAAACTGTCAGCTATGTATAACCTGTTCTTCTTATCGGCACACATTTTACTCCTGAAAGTTATACAAATTAACAACTACTTTCAACAGCATAAATATATATCATTTTAGTTTCCCTGGGGTTATATCAACTGAGAGCACAATCATGGGAAATTGGTCACAGTGATGGTGTTCTCCGGTTTATAGACTTTTATGGCAAAAATGCTGGAGAAACAACCCTACGAATGCTGCCTTTTATGTTTAGGGGACGCTGAGACTGTCTAAAAGTGGCCTCTGAGTAACTATTGTAACTTTCCATTTGGCTGCAGGGTCACCTCCTGTTTTATTTTCTCACTCATGTTTGGTGATACGACCTTTCATTTTACTGGGACCCTTATATCTCTCTCTCTGTGAGACCTTGGCTCAAGACCACAAGGAGCAGAAAGGAAAGATAAAATGAGTGACACCTATTTTGAAATCTTCCTTCCCTCAAACTTCTAGGCAAGTTTCCTAGATGTGGTAGGTAAACCCTAAGGTCTGACCCGGGTCACAGCAGAAGGCAAATAATGTATTCAAACAAGAGACAGTTTAACAAGGGGACTATGTACAAAGATGTGGCAGGGTTCAGGAACCCACAAAGAACATTACAATATCTCCAGGACTGGCCAGCACGCTGTGGGTTTAAAGGACAGGGACAGAGTGCTTACTGAGATCTGGAGAGGGTAGTTCTACAGACAGGGCTTCCAGGCAAGAGCGCTGATCCTACAAAGAGGATGCAGCCAGCTCATGACAATTCAACTCAAGGAGGCTGGAGCCCCCTTTATCCTAAACCTCTGAAAGTACCAAAAGGCCCAAATCCAAGTGGAAGCCAGGCAGAGAAAGTTGTTGCCGTTTCTATACATCAGCCTCCTGGAACACAGAGCTGTGTAGATCAGGGCACAGCAGAGATCTGGAGGGTCAATCAGAAAGGTCCAGTTCACCCTCTCTCACTTTTCCCACAGAGGGACTTATTTTCTTGTCTTTTACACCATCGGGAAGGTTAAGAGATTTCTTACCCTTGCTTCCTGGCTTCAGGACTAAACACTGCCCCCTTTCTTTACCTTCCCAGGAAAAGGTTCACCAGAAATGTATTTCAGAGCAGTAGCACTAAACAGATTCTCAACTCCTGATTCCACCACTTCCTGGCTGGGTGCTTAAGCAAGTCATTTAAAGTTTCTCTGCCTCAGTTTTCTTATTTACAGAGTGATGGTGATAATAGTACCTACCTCGGGAGGTCACTGGTGACGTGTAAAGTACTAGGAAAGGTGCCCGGCACTTAATAGGTGTTTATAGATGCAGGCCGCTATTATTGTTGTTTAGTCTCTAAGTCATGTCCATCTCTTTTGTTTCCTATGGACTGTAGCCCACCATGCTCCTCTGTCCATGGGATTTTCCTGGCAAGAATACTGGAGCGGGTTGCCATTTCCTTCTCCAGGGATCTTCCCGACACAGGTATCAAACATGTCTCCTGCATCAGCAGGCGGTTTCTCTAGTGCTGAGCCTCCTGGGAAGCCTATAGATGCAGATTAGCTACTTTTTAAACAGACCCTGGTTGATAGTACAGATTGTTGTTTAGACATTCACAACATCATAGTAACATGTCTAGGGTTGAGCTTTGAGACCCTTGTGCTATGTATTACATACTACAGTTAACATGACTAATATCATGGCTGTGATACGCCGGTTTCTTTCCTAATACTTTCTGACCTGAGACTTTTGTGAAATTTCTTTTTGGAGAAACTAAGGGAACTGTCTTCTTGGACTGCAAGGAGATCCAACCAGTCAATCCTAAAGGAAATCAACCCTGAATATTCATTGCAAGGACTGATACTGAAACTGAAGATCCAATACTTTGGCCACCTGATGTGAAGAGCCAACTCATTGGAAAAGACCCTGATGCTGGGAAAGATTGAGGGCAAGAGAAGGGGAGAAAGAGGACAAGATGATTGGATGACATCACTGACTCAATGGACATGAGTTTGAGCAAACTCTGGGAGAGTGTGAAGGATAGAGGAGCCTGGCATGCTGCAGTCCATGAGGTCACAAAGAGTTGGACAAGACTTAGTGACTGAACAAGAGAAGTGTCTCTGGTCTGACTTTGTTTGAATCCTCTCCTTTGCTTTATTGTTCAGTCTCAGTTCATGTCCTGTGTTGATTCATGACTTCCTTGAATTGGGGTCTATTTCCAAAGATCTCTATATTCCAATTCCAGACAGCTTCTACACTGATCTGTGCAAAACTGATGAGTTTTGAGTCTCTGAGACATTCTTCTCCAGCTTCCAGTTAGCAGCACTAGATTAGTTCATGTCTCTCACATTGAGGTACTTGGAATGATGCATTGGTTATCTGTTGCTCTATAACAAATTTCCCCAAAATGCAATGGCTTAAAGCAATATGTGTGTATTATATTATGGCTCCTGAAAGTCAGAAATCCAGGTGTGACTTACCTGGACCCCTCTGCTCTGTGCCTCTTTCAGACCACGATTGAAGTACTGGCTTATGAGGGCTCGGCTGGAGGAAAATGCTCTTTCAACCTCACTCCTGTGGCTGTTGGTAGGCTCAGGTCTGTTGACCAAAGATATCAGTTCCTTGGTCACAGCAAATGAGTGTATGAGCCAGAGGGGGGCACCCAAGATAGAAAATATAGTCTTTTTGTAACCTAATCTCAGAAATGAGCCCATCTCCTCTGCTGCATTCTACTTACTTGAAGAGACTTGCTAGCTCCAGCCCACACTCAGGAAGAGGCTTTACTTAAGAGTGTGAATACCAGGAAGTTAGGGTCACTGGAGACCCTCTTAGAGGTTGCCCACCACAAGTGGCAGGATTGAAATGAAAACTAACCTTTTCTGGAAAAGATTGAGGGCAGGAGAAGAAGGGGGGCAACAGAGGATGAGATGGTTGGGGGGCATCACTGCCTCAATGGACATGAACTTGGGCAAACTCCGGGAGATAGTGAAGGACAGGGAAGCCTGGCGTGCTGCAGTCCGTGGGGTCACAAAGAGTCGGACATGACTGAGCAGTTGAACAACAACCACCACAAGCGGTGTAAAGTTTTATACAGGCTTCCGTGGCCTTTGGTGGGAAGAGGGCCCCTTCCAAAATGAGCTCTCTGGGAAAGAGTCCCTGACTATTGAAAAACAGTTCCTCCATGAGTACCTTCTATTTTGCATGAAACAATGCAAATTGTTTTTCAACCACCTGTAGACTGTAACACCTGGAGCTCTGTTGTTTAACCTTTTCATATTCCTACATGAGAACACCACAACTATCAATGTTGGTTTTTGTCAATATTGGAAATTTCAACTACTACTAACACTTCACTTACCACTTCTGAGGACAACTCTGAAAATCTTCCACTACATCTCCAAGCTCACTTTTTACCTTGGACCTTACCTTTCAAAGGTCCTGTCAGAACTTCAAAGTGGCAAGCTAAAATAGAAATTTTCAACCCTTCTCCTGTCTTTAAGCAGCGGCATTACCATTTCCAGATCCATTCCAGTTGGAGTCTAAAGTGATGGTCAAACTGTTCCTTTTCTCTGCTACCCATATTTAACTGGTTGTCAAATTGTATTGTACCATACTACTCTGATTTGAGGAGCAGAGTAGTATGGTAGAAATTATATGAGCTTTAGAAATTGGGGAGATTGGATTAAAATCCTGAATCCACCAATAATTTACTTCACCGTTTAAGTGTGGAAGGTAAGACTAGGGTGGGGACTGTTACAGAAGAGATAGTTGGAGAAGCTTTGAATCCCAGTCTAAGCGATAATTTATTATGTAGCAGGGAAGCCTGGCCTGCTGCAGCCCATGGATTTGCAAAGAATTGGATAGGACTTAGGGACTGAAAAACAACAAGAGAATCATTAAAATAGCTCTAAAAAAAGAAGTGAATTGAGAAAGCTATCTCTGGCACATTTTTTCCCTCCCTCCCTTCCTTCTCATCATCTTTTCTTCCTTCTTCTTCCATTCTTCAGTCTTACCTACCTTCCTTTTGTCCCTCCTTTCTTCTTTTTCTTCTTCCCTTCTTCCCTTCTATTTGTGGATTAAAAAGAGCAAAGGAAACTTTCCCTCAATTAGCTTCCTCATCAGAGTACCATAGTGCTTACTGGTTCCTCAGCCTGAGCACTCAAGCTGCTTCCAAGATAAGACAAGATAGTCTTGTCTCATCTCATCCATGGACTTGGGACCCCCAAGAAAGAAAGGAACTGTTATTAAGTGTTGTTGCGTTACTTATGGTATTTATCACAAGGCATTGTGCATTATAAATGCTCCACTAATTACTGCTAAATTAATTAAGAGAAGACAAAAGATGAGGGGAAAATCCAGAGACACTGGATTTTTGAAGGTCTGTGTGATGGGTGGGCTTTGAGTGACCCCAGTGATCCTCACCTCCTGATATTCATGACTTATGTAAGTGAGGACCTGGTGACTCATTTCTACCAAACAGAATACAGAAAAAGTGATGGGACATCATATCTGACATAGGTGACAAAATAATCACAGCTTCTTTCTTGAGTAACCAAACCTCTCTTCCTCTCTTCTAGATTGCACAACTCAAGGAACAAGCCTTTAAGAGAGGTACCAAGGTCAACCCACATACCCATGACCTCATGAGTAACCTTGGAAGCAGATTCCCTACACCCTGTTAGCCTTGGATGAGTCCAAGGCATCTGCCAAGAGCTTCATTGCAACCTCAGTCTCTTAAGAGATAGTGGACTAGAGGTACTCAACAAAACACACCAGATTTCTGACCCATGGAACCTGTGAGATGACAAATGTTTGCTGGTTTAAGTTGCTAAATTTAGGTGTAGTTTGTTACACAGCCACTCATCCTTGTTCCCATTGCAAGTTCTCTTACTATCAGCCTGTACATGTTCTAAGTATTTTGCTGGGCCTTTGGGCATGAGGGTTGTGGGAGAGGTGGAGAGAAGAGTTGAAACCAAGCCGGACCCTATGGGGCTTTCCCAGGACAGACCCAGCCCCCAGGTCCTCTGCTTTAGCTCATCTCTGAACTACCTGGGTAATAGTATATCTGATGAACATTTCCTGAGTTGTTCTTCAGGAACAAATTAGCTACTTGATGATCATGAACACATAGCTCCCAGACCTTCTGGAGCCTAAGGATTGATAATATTACCCTCTGTGACTCCACCCAGTTACCTCACCATCAACCAATCAGAGAATTGCGCACAAGCTGAATCACATACCCTGGGACCCCCTCCATCACTTTGCCTTTACAAATGTCTTGCTGAAACCCATCAAGAAGTTCAGGAGTTTTGAGAACTAGCTATTGGACTCCTTGCTTGGCTCCTTGTAATAAATATTGCACTTACCTTCACCATAACCCACTAGACTGGTTTTACTGTGTGGGACAAGCAGACCCAAGTTTGGCTTGGTAACAAGAGGCTTTTGTGGTGCAATCAAGCAGCTTCCCAGTGGTGCTGGGGGGCGGAGGCAGGGGTGGAGAGTAGGTGTCAGCAGTTGATAACAAAAGTTAACAGCAGCTCAATCAGACCACAAGCTCCCTGCAGCTCCATCACCCAGACAATGTGACAGTTGGGAATTTTGTAGATGCACTGGTGCTGTGTCCTTTGTGACTTCCGCCCTCCCTCGGGCTGTTCGCAAGAAACATCTGACCTAATTTTACTCGGAAGCAAGTGTCATTTGTGAGAATTGTTTAAAGCCACCCCCACCTTGAATGATGGCCTGCTGACTGTTCTCTCCTTGTACTGATGTTCTTCTTCAGCCTGTGTTTGCATCTATAATGACAGGGACAGTGTCTGTGGCCCTCCTGGGCATGTGTGCTGTGAACTGAGTGCCTGAGAAATACCTAAGAAAAACAGACCTGACTGTAGGCAAAGAAAACAGACGGTGAAGGTTGATAATGTAGAATGCTCACGTCTTCATCTGGCTTAGCTATTTAGTAGAACCTGGCCTGCCAGGTGACCCAATCCCAGGGGTGGCAGATGTACATGCCAACTCCAAGCTCCCCTGTGGGGCTGTCAGTCCCCTGGGAAGCAGCTCGCTCCATTAGCTAATGAGAGTGCCAAAAGAAGCAAAACACCCATTAGGCAGGCTCTCCCAGGGCACTGACCTTTCTTGCAGAAGCTGCTGCAGGCTGGCAGGCATGGAAGGAGGTGGGGAGAGCTGAGGAAGGCCTGGCTCCTGCAAAGAGGGTCCTTCCATGATGCCATGCCTCTGTAACTTGGCAAACAGAATTTGATGCTGTTTGAATTTGCAAACTAATGATAAGAAATAATTGCTAAATAGCTCAATAAGTGACAGGAAATTACCCTTGTTTCTCCATAACAATGCAGCAGGAAGATTCAATTAGGGCTACTGTAGATTTTTTTTTAAATGTTTGTTTACATGATTCATTTCCAACAATGACAATAGATGGGAGAGATAGGGGGATTGGGGAAAGGAGGGGGGCTGGAAGGGTTTAAAATCCTTCCAGCTTACAAATGTCTATTGAGGCAGGGGAAGGAACAAAGATAAAGTGTTGGTCAGATCTCTCTATTCAGGCTTGAATGGACGTGGGAATGGACCTTCCCTGCGCACCTGGGGAAAGGTAGAGGAGAGATGAGGCTGGAGGTGACCTCTGATCAGATAGCTTGAGGAGAGTAAGTGAACATCAATTGGAAACCAATGAGAGGAGCCACCTGACCCCATCCCATCCCACACGTCCCAGGTTGCTGTAGATGGGTGGCTCGGAGCTGATGGGAAGGGTCAGCAAGAGTCATCTGGGGCCGAATCTTCTTCAACATTTGCCCCAGCCCCTCTAATACTGCATCTTTTCCAGATTTGAGTTCCCTGCTCCCCAGAACCAAATCTTGGTCCTGGGCTTCATTCTCAGGGTCCTAGACCTAACTGTGATTTTTGTTATATCCGAGGATATTTGCAGTTTGAAAAAAGGTTCTTAAGAAACAGCAACGCTTTAAAGCTGAAAGGAATGAACCGCATATGATGGGATTATTATTAGTGCTGGGAGTTCATTTGGCGTAAGGAGTCCTGCAGGGCTACCCTTAAAAGTGCATCCTGGGCCACTAGCTTTTCTGTCTCACTGAGCTGAAGAGCAGTGAATCAGGGATTCAGGAAGAGGAGAAAGAATTCTAGAAGACACTGCAGAAGACACGTGTCTGAGTCTGCTCAACATCTCTGAGATGGACTCCAGTGTGGCTTAGAGTAGACAGACTTGAAACCAGATCCAGGCCCTACCACTTATGACTGTGTGTTCAGGGCACGACGGTCAGCCTCTTAGTGCCCCTAGTTTCCACATCTGTAAAATGGGAGGAGCTGAGGCGCAGACTCAGGAAGATCTAGCATGTGTGGCTGCGATCAGGAGCTTTCAGGACAGCACCTAACCCAGTCAGAAGCTCTTGATAAGGGTTAGAAACCTATTCACCAGAGGTGGGGCTGCTCTGTCCTCAACTTCCCCAGAACATTTATCACCTAAGCTGCCAGTGCAGCAATGCAAGGGCTTCAGGGCCAGAGGTGTCAGGGGAAGCAGACTGGCTGAAACCGCCCACCCTGGCCAGGCACCATAGTCAGCATTTGCATGAGTTATTTTACGACAGGAGGTCCTGGTAAGGAACATGGAGCTAATACGCCACCACCAACAGGAAGAGTTCAGGAAAGGTCAAAAGGAGACACCGCACGTCTGACCCCCTCCCAGAATCCTCCTCACTGGCATCCATCTTGGCTGAACACGGCATGCACCACCAACAAGGACTCTGAGTCAGAATGACTGGCTAAAGACAACCTGGAAACTAATCCCATCACCATAAAACCCGAAGACTGCAAGCCAAGTAGCAGCGCAGTTCTCCTGGGTTCCCTTACACGCCTGCTCTCCACCCGGGTGCCCTTTCCCAATAAAATCTCTTGCTTTGTCAGAACATGTGTCTCCTTGGACAATTCATTTCTGAGTGTTAGACAAGAACCCAGTTTCGGGCCCTGGAAAGGGTTCACCTTCCTGCAACAGACAAGGGTTTGAATCTCAGCCCAGCCTCTACCACCCAACATCCAAGATTATGTATCCTTATAAATCAGTCAATTCTTTTAGCGAAAAATTATCCAGTTAAGTCAGAATTTCCCCCAAAATCTCTCTTGTGAGTTACCTTAATATTGGAAGAACAGGAGAGAAATTGGTAGGCAGTGTAGGCTGGGTAGGGAGATTAGGTATTTAGGACGAGTGTGTGTGTGTGCATTCTCAGTGGCTCAGTCATGTCCAACTCTCTGTGGCCCCATGAACTGTAGCCTGCCAAGCTTCTCTGTCCATGGAATTTTCCAGGCAAGAATTTAGGGTGAATAGCTATTCAAAATCACTTTCTAGTTCCCTGAAAGCCAGGTGTCAGGAACCTACCTCAGCCTCATTGTAGGTATAACCTCAGGGGTATTTCTCAACACAAGCCAGGCCCACAGGCTCCAAGGAAATGGTAGCCAGGAGAGAATCTACAGCAAACATTGTCACCTTAAATGCAGTCAGGTTCCCTAGGTGATCCAAAGCACATTTTTCCCCCTTATAAATAAATCCAGGTAACCCAGCTGAGCCTGGGTTTCAGTCCCTTGCTACTTAGAGAAGCAAATCTGCATTGCAATTTATTGTTTCATATTGCAAGAGTTTTTAGAGCAGAAAGTTGAGCTTTTATCTGCACATTCACATTCTAGTGAGATCCAATCCATTCTCTTTCCACCTTTTTCCTGCCCTTCCCCCTTCATCCTTTCTTTCACCCTCCCCAACACCAGAGAGGCTAAGTCTATGGGAGAGGAGGCCTTGCTTTTCTTTCTTTTGGAACTGTTTTTTAAAAAAAATTAACTGACTTTAACTTTTTAATTGAAGTATGACTGACATACAGTATTATATTAGTTTCAGGGGTATAAAATAATGATCTGACATTTATATACATTATGAAATGATCACCATGATAAGTCTGGTTACAATCTGTCACCATACAAAGCTAATGCAATGTCATTAACCATATTCCTCATGCTGTACATTACATCTCCATGCGCTTAGCTATTTTATAACTGGAATTTGTACCTCTTAATCCCTTTCAACCATTTTGCTCACTCTCTAACCACTCTCCCTTCTGGAAACCACCAGTCTGTTTTCTGTATCTGTGAGTCTGTTTCTGTTTTATTATGCTTGTTTGTGTTTTTAGATCTTACATATAAGTGAAATCATGCAGTATTTTTTTTTCCCTGTCTGATTTAGTTTCAGTTCAGTTCAGTCACTCAGTCATGTCCAACTCTTTGCAACCCCATGGACTGCAGCACCTCAGGCTTTCCTGTCCGTTGTCAACTCCCAGAGCTTACTCAAACTCATGTCTATTGAGTTGGTGATGCCATCCAACCATCTCATCCTCTGTTGTCCACTTCTCCTGCCTTCAATCTTTCCCAGAATCAGGGTCTTTTCAAATGAGTCAGCTCTTCGCATCAGGTGCCCAAGGTATTGGAGTTTCAGCTTCAGCATCAGTCCTTCCAATGAATATTCAGGACTGATCCCCTTTAGGATGGACTGGTTGGATCTCCTTGCAGTCCAAGGGACTCTCAAGAGTCTTCTCCAACACCACAGTTCAATAGCATCAATTCTTTGGCACACAGTTTTCTACGTAGTCCAACTCTCGCATCCATACACGACTACTGAGAAAAACTATAGCTTTAGCTAGATGGACCTTTGTTGGCAAAGTAATGCCTCTGCTTTTTAATATGCTATCTAAGTTTGTCATTGCTTTTCTTTCAAGGAGCAAGCATCTTCTAATTTCATGGCTGAAGTCACCATCTGCAGATATTTTGGAGACGGCAAAAATAGTCTGTCACTGTTTCTATTGTTTCTCCATCTATTTGCCATGAAGTGATGGGACCAGATGCCATGATCTTCATTTTATGAATGTTGAGTTTTAAGCCAACTTTTTCACTTTCATCTATTTTATTTTACTTATTATAATACTCTCAAGGTCCACCTATTGTTATAAATGGCAAGAGTTCATTCTTTTTAATGGCTGGGTAATATTCCATTGTTTAAATATATCACATTTTCTTTATCCATTTGTCTATCAGTGAACAGTTAGATTGTTTCCACATGTTAGCTATTGTGAAAAATGCAATGAATGTAAGAGTGCAGGATGGTCTAGGCTTTATTCAGTGATTCATGAATTGGGCAGCATCCCACCTAGCACATAGAAAGGATCTCCAAGGAGCTGTACAAAATGAAAGACTTGTAGGCAGAAGGGAGTGGCACAAGAAAGCTATACCAGCAAAAAGTCAGTTGGTTGTGACAAGATCACCTTCCTTTAGTGGATGGCAAGGTTCTACCAAGCAGAAGGCCCCACTAATGCTGACCAGGTCACTCTTGATGACTCACTCAAAGATTCCATTCTTAAGGAGAAGTTCTTGATCATAGCCTCATTTGTACTCTCTCCTAGGCAAGGAAGTTGCTGAAAGGAAGCAAATCCTTAATCATGAATGCCTCCTGGTAGGTCCCTTCTAACTCAACAAATGCAGGAGATTTGACCAAAGGAGTGTCTCAGTCTCACTGTGGACAGGTAGGGTCACACTTATTAATAGATGACCTAAAAGGCATTGCCTTGTTGTGCACCAGCCATCTCAGCATTCATAGACCCAAGAAGAATAAGTGTCCCCTCAGACAAAGATTAGTAATAAGATGAGGTGATGCCTGGTTTCCTTGGGAGGATGTGATTGGCTTGTTTGATTTTTTCCCCATGATAATTTCATGGGGAGGCAAGGAGGTGAAACCCAGTGCACTGAGGACCAAGTAGAGTGTATCTAGTCCAGCTGATGGGGAACTAGCCAAGTGGGGTCACTTCCTGCTGGGTGGGAGGCATATACAGCAAGAGTGGAGGAATTGATGGGTATGCTTTTGGTACCTCTGAGGCTCAAAGAGGGCTAGGTGGCTCAGTGGGAAAGAAGCCACCTGCCAATGCAGGAAATGTAGGTTTGATCTCTATGTTGGGAAGATCTCTTGGAGGAGGAAATGGCAACCCACTCCAGAATACTTGCCTGGAAAATCCCATGGAGAGAGGAGCCTGGTGGGCTACAGTCCATGGGTCACAAAGAATCAGACACGACTGAGTACACATGCATAAACATGCAGACAAAGATTAAAACTTGCTAGGGGACAAATGACACTAATGTGGCACTGTTCTTGAATTCATTTGCAGGGACTATTATATTTGCCTGTTCAAGCCAGAGGTCAGTTGGTTTTTCAGTGCATTGGGGAACTAAATCTCCTAGTTTGAAATAAAAAGTTGTTCTAAATTTCTTGCAAAAAGAGGGTGCTGCTGCTGAGATCTCTGTGTGACTGGTGGCAGATGTCCTTTAGATAATAGGATTATAAGAGCATTCAGTTCAGTTCAGTTCAGTCACTCAGTTGTGTCCAACTCTTTGCCACCCTATGGACCACAACACACCGGGACTCCCTGTCCATCACCAATTCCCTGAGTTTACTCAAACTCATGTCCATTGAGTCAGTGATGCCATCCAGCCATCTCATCCTCTCTCATCCCCTTCTCCTCCTGCCTTCAGTTCTTTCCCAGAATCAAATGAGTCTTTTCAAATGAGTCAGCTCTTCGCATCAGGTGGCCAAAGTGTTGGAGTTTCAGCTTCAACATCAGTCCTTCCAACTAATATTCAGGACTGATTTCCTTTAGGATGGACTGGTTGGATCTCCTTGCACTCCAAGAGACTCTCAAGAGTCTTCGCCAACACCACAGTTTAAAAGCATCCATTTTTGGCACTCAGCTTTCTTTATAGTCTAACTCTCACATCCATACAGACTACTGGAAAAACCATAGCCTTGACTAGATGGACTTTGTTGGCAAAGTAATGTCTCTGCTTTTTAATATGCTGTCTAGGTTGGTCATAACTTTTCTTCTAAGGATCAAGTGTCTTTTAATTTCATGGCTGCAGTCACCATCTGTAGTGATCTTGGAGCCCCCCCCACCCCCCAAAAAAAAAGTCTGCCACTGTTTCCATTGTTTCTCCATCTATTTGCCATGAAGTGATGGGACCAGATGCCATGATCTTAGTTTTCAGAAAGCTGAGTTTTAAGCCAACTTTTTCCCTCTCCTCTTTCACTTTCATCAAGAGGCTCTTCAGTTCTTCTTGGGTTTCTGCCATAAGGGTGGTGTCATCTGCATATCTCAGGTTATTGATATTTCTCCTGCCTATCCTGATCCCAGCTTGTGCTTCATCCAGCCCAGCGTTTCTCATGATGTACTCTGCATAGAAGTTAAATAACCAGGGTGACAATATACAGCCTTGATGAACTCCTTTCCTGATTTGGAAGCAGTCTGTTGTTTCATGTCCAGTTCTAACTGTTGCTTCCTGACCTGCATACAGATTTCTCAAGAGGCAGGTCAAGTGGTCTGGTATTCTCATTTCTTTCAGAATTTTCCACAGTTTGTTGTGGTCCACACAATCAAAGGCTTTGGCATAGTCAATAAAGCAGAAATAGATGTCTTTCTGGAACTCTCTTGCTTTTTTGATGACCCAACAGATACTGGCAATTTGATCTCTGGTTCCTCCACTTTTTTCTAAAACCAGCTTGAACATCTGGAAGTTCATGGTCCACATACTGTTGAAGTTTGGCTTGCAGAATTTTGAGCATTACTTTATTAACTAGAGTGTGAGATGAGTGCAATTGTGTGGTAGTTTGAGCATTCTTTGGGACTGGAATGAAAACTGACATTTTCTAGTCCTGTGGTCATTGCTGAGTTTTCCAAATTTGTTGGCATATTGAGTGCAGCACTATCACAGCATCATCTTTTAGGATTTCAAATAGTTCATCTAAAATTCCATCACTTTCATTAGCTTTGTTCATAGTAATATTTTCTAAGGCCCACTTGACTTCGCATTCCAGGATGTCTGACTCTAGGTGAGTGATCATACCATAGTGACTATCTGGGTCATGAAGATCATTTTTGTATAGTTCTTCTGTGTATTCTTGCCACCTCTTCTTAATATCTTCTGCTTCAGTTAGGTCCACACCATTTCTGTCCTTTATTGTGCCCATCTTTGTATTAAATCTTCCCTTGGTATCTCTAATTTCCTTGAAAAGATCTCTAATCTTTTCCATTTTATTGTTTTAGAGCATTAGTAGTGCAAAAGTACCATGATTTGCATAGGCATTTGAGTCTAGTTGGTCATGTCCAGTTATAAAAAGAAAAGGGTGGAAGCAAGGCACTGAATGTTCTGGCCATAAAATCTAGGCTGTGTAAGTGACTTCCAAGGAGAGTCAATTATAGTTTATGGTGATAGTGGGAATAAAATAAAAATTGGTCACAGGGAGAACCAGGGGGTCTTTAGACTCATGGACAGATTGGAATTTTTAAGGACAGATCCAGCAGTCTGAAAATTTACCCCAGTTAGCAGTGGCCTGTGAGATATGGATGATGATATTATCTTTCAGAGAAATGCCAAAGTAAAAAGAAAGAGGAAAAAAGGTTTCTATGTTTAGTTAAAGTATGAAGTCTTGATCGAATGCCTTGAGTAGAAGCAGTCTACCTTAACGTAAATGCCTCTTCCTAGTTGATTTGATTTGGGGGTTTCCAGCATTTACAATGCAGAGTTCCAAAGAATAGCAAGGAGAGATAAGAAAGCCTTCATCAGCGATCAATGCAAAGAAATAGAGGAAAACAACAGAACCGGAAAGACTAGAGATCTCTTCAAGGAAATTAGAGATACCAAGGGAAGATTTAATGCAAAGATGGGTTTGATAAAGGACAGAAATGGTATGGACCAAACAAAAGTAGAAGATATTAAGAAGAGGTAGCAAGAATACACGGAAGAACTGTACAAAAAAGATCTTCATGACCCAGATAGTCACAATGGTTTTATCACTCACCTAGAGCCAGGCATCCTGGAATGTGAAGTCAAGTGGGCCTTAGAAAGCATCACTATGAACAAAGCTAGTGGAGGTGATGGAATTCCAGTTGAACTACTTCAAATCCTAAAAGATGATGCTGTGAAAGTGCTGCACTCAATATGCCAGTAAATTTGGAAAATTTAGCAGTGGCCACAGGACTGGAAAAGGTCAGTTTTCATTCCAATCCCAAAGAAAGGCAATCCCAAAGAATGCTCAAACTACCACACAATTGCACTCATCTCACATGCTAATAAAGTGATGTTCAAAATTCTCCAAGCCAGGTTTCAGCAATATGTGAACTGTGAACTTCCAGATGTTCAAGCTGGTTTTAGAAAAGGCAGAGGAACCAGAGATCAAATTGCCAACATCTGCTGTATCATTGAAAAAGCAAGAGAGTTCCAAAAAAACATATATTTCGGCTTTATTGACTATGCCAAAGCCTTTGACTGTGTGGATCACAACAAACTGTGGGAAATTCTGAAAGAGATGGGAATACCAGACCACCTGATCTGCCCCTTGAGAAACCTGTATGCAGGTCAGGAAACAACAGTTAGAACTCGACATGAAACAACAGACTGGTTCCAAATAGGAAAAGGAGTTCGTCAAGGCTGTATATTGTCACCCTGCTTGTTTAACTTACATGCAGAGTACATCATGAGAAACGCTGGGCTGGAAGAAGTACAAGATGGAATCAAGATTGCCGGGAGAAATATCAATAACCTCAGATATGCAGATGACACTACCATTATGGCAGAAAGTGAAGAACTAAAGAGCCTCTTGATGAAAGTGAAAGAGGAGAGTGAAAAAGTTGGCTTAAAACTCAATATTCAGAAAACTAAGATCTTGGCATCTGGTCCCATCACTTCATGGGAAATAGATGGGGAAACAGTGGAAACTGTGGCTGAGTTTATTTTTGGGGTGCTCCAAAATCACTGCAGATGGTGATCGCAGCCATGAAATTAAAAGGTGCTTGTTACTCCTTGGAAGGAAAGTTATGATCAACCTAGATAGCATATTAAAAAGCAGAGACATTACTTTGCCAACAAAGGTCTGTCTAGTCAAGGCTATGGTTTTTCCAGTGGTCATGTATGGATATGAGAGTTGGACTATAAAGAAAGCTGAGCACCGACAAATTGATGCTTTTGAACTGTGTTGGAGAAGACTCTTGATAGTCCCTTGGACTGCAAAGTGATCCAACCAGTCCATTGTAAAGGAGATCAGTCCTGGGTGTTCATTGGAAGGACTGATGCTGAAGCTGAAACTCCAATACTTTGGCCACCTCATGTGAAGAGTTGACTCATTGGAAAAGACCCTGATGCTGGGAGAGATTGGGGGCATAGGAGAAGGGGATGACAGAGGATGAGATGGCTGGATGGCATCACTGACTTGATGGACATGAGTTTGAGTAAACTCCAGGAGTTGGTGATGGACAGGGAGCCCTGGCGTGCTGCGATTCATGGGGTCGCAAAGAGTCAGACATGACTGAGCGACTGAACTGAACTGAACCAAACTGAGCCTTTACACACGATCAGGTGTCTGGTGGACACTTCTTCAGCTGGGATATGTGTACCCAAGGTCCAACGCTGTTTAATTTCACAGCAGTGTCAATGGTCAGGAGCACTTGGTAAGATGCTTTCTTGAGTCTCACTCTTCCAAAAACATCAGAGGAAAACTAACTATAAATGACAAAAACTTAAAAGTGGGTGAAGGTCTGATAAAATTTCATTGCAATGCAACTGACAAGGGAATTTTCTTATTTCTATGGAGTACAATATTTTAAGATAATAACTAAAATTATGATGGATAACACTACACTGGGATATATCAGAACTGAAAAAGGTTTAACACCACTTATTTGACAATGTTTCATGTGATTTAACATAAGTCTAATTAGCATAGCAACTCTCTTTTATAAGGAGAGAGAAAAAACCTTTTGCAATTTTCCAAGTGTCCTCTGTAAAAGCCCCAAAAAGATTTTATTTAGAATTTGAATTGGAACACATTTGTCAAAAATATCTAAAGGTTTTAAAACACTTGGTCAAATAGGATCTTAGGGCTCTGTGAAATAATACTTAGTTGAGCCACTTAACCATAGTAACAAAAAAGACTTCACAGGCAAATACAAAAAGTTAGATACTTATGAAACAAAGCAAATCAAAACAAACAAAAAACACCCTTAACTATTTTAGTAAAGAAGACTCAGTTTTTTTAAGAAACTAAAGACTTGATAAAGACAACTTGAAACATGGGAAATTATTTTGAAAAAACATGGAGTCTTTGTTTTCTAGGGAGATTACTAATTGGTAAAGACCAACCTTTCATAGTTCTTTATCAAGAGCAGACCAGTAGTAAAAGAAGGCTTATTCTTTTTTTGGTGGGGGGAGGGGGCGGGGGAGAGGCACCTCACAGCATGTGGGATCTTAGTTCCCTGATCAGGGATTGAGTCCATACCCTCTGCAGTGGAGCAGAGTCTTACCCACTGGACTACCAGGCAAATCCCAATTTTTGGGGGTCCTCACCAGGCAGAGTTCCCCAACTGACAGTTGAATCCAGGCAACAGCAGTGGAAGCCCTAAATCCTAACCACTAGGACACCAGGCAACTCCCAGAAAGCTTTGTTCTTTTGGCAGGTAAAAAGAAATTAAGTCCAGTTTCTACATAGGTACACTATTGGTATAAATATAAGCTTATTATTAAAAAGACTTAAAATAGCAACTCAATTTTAGCTACCTGGGCCTTACTCTCTTCCCAACTATTTTAATATTTTAAAATTCTTTTAATTTTTTAATTAATTAATTCATGGCTGCACTGTGTCTTTGTTGCAGCACACAGGCTTTCTCTAGTTGCTGTGAGCGAGAGCTACTCTCTAGTTGTGATGTGGGTGATACCGTGCAGGGCTCCTGGGCACAAAGTCTGTGTTCCTTATTTCTTTGATTATAGGAGACAGGCTTCATTCAGCCTCTATGACCATCCCAGAGCTCCAGTGGGCAGATGCAAGCAGTTGTTAATTAGGAAGGGGAGGGAATGAGATACCAAAGTAAAACAGTCAAGAGCAGCCTTGGGGCAAGGTCCTATTTCCCCATCAAAGTATACACACAATATTTTTCATCTATTTTGCAGATACTGAAACCCTCTCCAGGTAGGAGAAGTTAACAATTAACAATGGCGTGCTGCCCACAAACATGGAGCCCCAGACCAGCTGGATCTGAAGGTTGATGAGGCTTTGCCTCACCACCAACCCATCAGAAGAATGTCCGTGAGCACATCGTATTCTCTTTGAACAACTTCTATAAAACTTCTCAGTGTCTTCCCCAAGTTGGGACACATTTTTTTGCAGGCATGAGCCCACTGTGGCCTTCTTTGACTGGCAAAGCACTAAAGCTATTCTTCTCTACTTCACCCAGAACTCTGTCTCTGAGGTTTAATTTGACACCAGGGTATGGAGAAGCTGAGCTTTGAGCATCATGCGCACCTCTCATAGCGGCGGCTTCTTTTATTGCAGAGCATAGTCTCTTGGGCCAGTGGGCCTCAATATTTGTAGCTCACAGGCTTGGTTATGCCATGGCATGTGCTTCTCAGTTTCTGCACCAGGGAAGGAAACTGTATTCTCTACATTGGCAGGTGGATTCTTAACCACTGGACCACCATTTCCCAACTTTTCATACCATTTTGTCCTTGATTCTCCTCTTTTCGATCTTGAAATAACCATTTTTACTTTGGGAAAAATTTGTTTTCTTTTCTTAAAAAAATGTATCTCCATACCTTAGCCAAAAACACAACCATTTTCCTTGCATATAGAGTTGTTTCCCTAATTATTTTTAGCAGTTTTAATAGCACACACCAATTAGAGTTTTAACCCTTGAAGTGAAGTGAAAGTCACTTAGTCGTGTTGGACTCTTAGTGATGCTATGGACTGTAGCCTGTCAGGCTGCTCTGTGCATGGAATTCTCCCAGCAAGAATACTGGAGTGGGTTGACATTTTCTACTCCAGGGGATCTTCCTGACCCAAGGATTGAACTTGGGTCTCCTGCATTGAAGGCAGTTTCTTTACCATTTGAGTCACCAGAGAAACCCTTTTAACCCTTAGAAGCCTTAATTTCTAGTGAAAACTAAGTTGGAAGCAATTGTGAACTCTGTTACACCAGAATCCTTGAGATTGCAAATATATAAGTGCATTTCATAATTTTAGGAACATATGCTTCTTTCATAGTACAATCTTTCAATACAGCACAGAAAATATTTACTAACAGATCCAAATATATTTACTGTCCCAGTAACTAGCCAAAAGTAGATAAACCTATGTTCAGTAATTCATATTTTGGTTGTTGTTGTTGTTCAGTTGCCCAGTCATGACCAACTCTTTGAGACCCCATGTATTGCAGCATGCCAGGCCTCCCTGTCCCTCACCATCTCTGAAGTTTGCCCAAGTTCATGTTCATCACATTGGTGATGCCATCCAACCATCTCATCCTCTGATGCCCTCTTCTCTGTCCTTGATCTTTCCAGCATCAGGGACTTTTCCGGTGAGTCATCTGTGTGCATCAGATGACCAAAATACTGGAGATTCAGCTTCAGCATCAGTCCTTCCAGTGAATATTCAGTGTTGATCTCCCTTAAGATTGACTAATTTGATCTTGCAATCCAAGGGCCTTTCAGGAGTCTTCATCAGCACCACAGTTCAAAGGCATCAATTCTTTGGCATTCTGGTTTGTTTATAGTCCAGCTCTCACAACCATATGTGACTACTGGGAACACCATAGCCTTGATGATACAGACCTTTGCCAGTAGAGTAATGTCTCTGCTTTTCAACACACTGCCTGGGTTTGTCATTGCTTTCCTGCCAAGAAGCAATCATTTTCTGACTTCATGGCTGCAGTCACCGTGCACAGTGATTTTGGAGCCTAAGAAGGGGTAATCTGTCATTCCTTCCACATTTTCCCATTCTTTTGCCATGCAGTGATGGGGCCAGATGCATGATCTTAGGTTTTTTTTTAAAATATTTAGTCTTAAGCCAGCTCTTTCACTCTCCTCCTTCACCCTCATCAAGAGGCTCTTTAGTTCCTCTTTGCTTTCTGCCCTTACAATGGTTGTCATATGCATATCTGAGGTTGTTGATGTTTTTCCTGCCTATCTTGATTCCAGCTTGTAACTCATCCAGCCCAGCATTTCTCATGATGTGCTTAGCGTATAGGTTAAACAAATAGATTGACAGCAAACAGTCCTTTCATACTCCTTTCTCAATATTGAACCAATCAATTATTCCATACAGGTGTCTCAGGAGACAGGTAAGATGGTCTAGCATTCCCATTTCTCTAAGAACTTTCCACAGTTTGTCATGATCCACACAATCAAAGGCTTTTTAGCATAATCAACAAAACAGAGATAGGTGTTTTTCTGAAATTCTCTTTCTTTCTCTATAATCCAGCAAATGTTGGCAATTAGATCTCTAGTTCCTTTTTCTTTTCTAAACCCAGCTAGGACATCTGGGAGTCTTTGGTTTGCATAATGCTGAAGCCTAGCATTCAAGATTTTAAGCATGATCTTACTAGCATGGGAGATGAGTGCAATTATCTGATGGTTAGCACATTCTTTGGTATTTTAGTAGTTTTTCTTATTTGGAAATAATCTAGATATTCAACAAATTTCCATCATTTAACATCAACATATTACTGTTTTAAATTATCAAAGAGATTTTGGAGTCTATTTTAAAGTAGACACACATAATAATTATTGAAAAGTTTACTTAAAATCTCTCATCTTACTTACATTTATTTAATTCACTTGTTCTCAATAATTATGTTTAGATTTCTCATAAAATTTCATCATACCAAGTTACTTTTCTTGCTGATGAATTTTATAATAGAAATAACATGAATTTCTTTAACTTGTAAACCCAGGTGGAAATAAAGCTGCATGTCTTCATTATTTTTAATGCCAATAACTCTGAAGACATACCTATTTCAATTATATAAACAACATTAAATTAGATTTTATTTACTAAAGATAATTTCAGGTCATTTGAACTTGAAAAATTTCTGGATTATTTTTCGCATTTCTGAGAGGTTGGGAAATACTTAATTCATACCAACACTCTTTCTTAAAAGTCAATTAAATAAATATTTTTTATAAATTAATATTAACAATATCATCAGCAGGTAAAAAAAAATCACACATGAACAACATATACAGGTACATATAGACATACAGACAGCCACAAAAAGAAAGCTTACAACATTTGTTTTAAAATTTTAGTGGTGAGGCAGATATGATAATGCAAAACTCATTAGTTTATGAAAGAAACGTTCAATCCAAATTGCGTTTCTGGCAGATACAATAAGTATAGATTACCTGATCAGATGACTTTAAGTTTTTCTTAGTATTTGTAGAGAAGACACATGAATGTTCATTTGCCTACATTCCAAAGAGCATTGGCCCAGTCCTTTTTTGAAGACCTGATAGAACATTTACATCCCAAACGCACAGGAAAAGAAGGCAAGTACCTCCAAGAAGGATTCTTGTTTCCTAAAGGTCAGAATGTTTACAATATTCACAAGCTCTTTGAGATGGATAGGAAAGCTTTGGGGATTGGTTTTAAAAAAAAGAAAAGAGAAAAGGTGGGTTTTTAATAGTTTCTGATCTGAATTTCTGGTTTTGCAAACATTTGTAAGATAAGGACAATTGTTTTTAATTCCTCAAAGAATTGGTCTATAGCCTAAATGACATCAAGGGGCTGATATATGCTTTCAACTACATTATCTTCAGTGTTCTTTTTTTTCCTATCAGGAAGATCTCCAACTAAGGCAAATCAAAAAAATTCTATGTCCTGGAATTAAAGCTTTCTGTCTTTGGTATGTTTTAGTAAGTCCTTCCACAACAGCTACAGAAGGTTTTTTCTTTCCCTCTGGGTACACTTAAGTTAGGGGTGAAAGTGAAGTGAAAGTGTAGTTGCTCAGTTGTGTCTGACTCTTTGTGACCCCATGGACTGTAGCCTGCCAGGCTCCTCTGTCCATGGAATTCTCTAGGCAAGAGAACTGGAGTGGATTGCCATTCCCTGGGGGATAGTACTGAGTCAGGGATCAAAGCTGGGTCTCCTGCATTGCAGGCAGATTCTTTACCCAGGGGAGGAGGCCCCAAAAATGTTTCTATCAGGTTGTGAATATTAACTTCTAATTAAAAAACAAAACAAAAACCTGACCATATAGCTACTTGAAAAAAAAAAGAAAAAACTGTCAAATATCTTGTCAGGTTTCAGCCAGGACAAACAGTAAATATTCCTAGCAGTATTAAATGACCATATCTCCCCCTCCCACCTTTGATGCAAGAGGCACTCCTACAGAAGTTGCAAAAGATATTAGTCTTCCAAGATCCAGAGCTAC
Organism: Dama dama; assembly: GCF_033118175.1. Classification (NCBI taxonomy): domain Eukaryota; kingdom Metazoa; phylum Chordata; class Mammalia; order Artiodactyla; family Cervidae; genus Dama; species Dama dama. The sequence goes on along the minus strand of NC_083696.1, from coordinate 42,712,386 downwards.
TCCCAAAGATAGCCAGAAGGAAGTATATCTGTGTGCTCAGGTACTTGGTCATGTCCGACTCTTTGTGACCCCATGGACTGTATCCTAACAGTTTCCTTTGTCCATGGGGTCCTCCAGACAAGCACACTGGAGCGGGTTGCCATTTCCTCCTCTAGGGGATCTTCCCTACACAGGAATCGAACCCAGGTCTCTTGTGTTTCCAGCATTGGCAGGCAGATTCTTTACCACTAGCACCATCTGGGAAGCCTAAAGGAAGAAGGAGAGGCAATTCCCTTGAGGGCTGGCAACAATTTGGAAGGATCTTGCAACTCACACTTCTGCCTGGCCATAATATGGGGTCCCCAATCTGACAGTTACCAAGCAAAATTCTCAGGACACAAAACAAGACAAACAAAAAGGTAACAACTGTTGCTGGAAGAGAAATGACCAATAACCAGTGGATCTGAATTTAGAAAGGAGGGGACCATATGAAATTTTATTTTTCTCTTTCAACTGGGCTCTGTGGACTGATATTCAAGAGATCTGTTGCTGGCAAGAATCTTCACCCTTCGTCAGCTTCTGCCAGTTTTCCCAGGATCCCATCTACAGGCTCTGCATTCTATGCGTGCTCAGTCTCATCCACCTCTTTTCAGGCCCATGGATTGTAGCCCACCAGGCTCCTCTGTCCATGGAATTTTCCAGGCAAGAATACTGGTATGGGTTGCCATTTCCTACTCCAGGGGCTCTTCCAGACCCAGGAATCAAACCTACGTCTCCTACATCTCCTGCGTTGGCAGGCAGATTCTTTACCACTGTGCTCTCTGGGAAACCTAAGTGAGGTTTAAAGCAGAAAGTTCAGCCTGGGCATCGACCGGAAATTGGCAAAGTTTCCATTAATTCTAATTTTAGTTTCCCTTGGCTGTTTAAGGGAATAAGGTAACAGTTTACAAGAAAATTCCTCAAGGTTCCGTCAAACCTGGGAGGGACCCACACACGAACCCTCATTTGAAGGTAGATATGGGGGTGTCTGTAAGGCTTCCAGCTTCATGGACTTCGGGTATGATCATGTAATCTCTTCACACTGGAAGACAATTCAGAGAGTGTATTAGCAGAATGAGTCATTAAGTAAGGAAAGATAGGTGAGGAGTGGTAGGAGCTGCACTCATCATATGGTCTTTTGTTTTAGTTACCCCTTGTCTCTAATTTTTAATTAAAGATTTATTTTGCAACAAATCTTTCAATGAAGCTAATTTGAAATTTTGAAGCCTTCTGGAGGCTTCTGCATACCAATTAAGAGGAATCCAATTCTATTTGACTAGGGAGCCCTTGCTTTCAAGAGCATTTCTTGAATGATCTTATCTATTTGGAATATTCCTCATAAAGGCCACTGTAACTCTAGCTCTCCTTAGTAAGATTTTGTGATTTTTGTAGACATCCGTGGTTTCCAGAACCACAATTCTTGTGCTGTGTGCTAAGTCGCTTCAGTTGAGTCTGACTGTTTGTGACCCTATGGACTGTAGCCCCACCAGGCTTCTCTGTCCCCGGGGAATTGCCAGGCAAGAATACTGGAGTGGGTGGCCATGCCCTTCCCCAGGGGGTCTTCTTAACACAGGGGTCAAACCCACTTCTCTTATGTCTCCTGTATTGGCATGTGGCTTCTTTATCACTAGTGCCACTTGGGAATCCTAGTTGTTCTTAATAAGATTTTGTCATTTTTGTAGACATCTGTAGTTTCTGTAAACACAGTTCTTGGACATGAAATAAGAAGACGTGCCAACTTCTTTAGAAGTTAAGGGTTTCTTTTCTTTAACTAAATTTAGGTCTCCTGGAGCCAAATTAATACCTAAAAGTGATGTTCTGCTTGTGAGGACTCTGTGGTGTTTTACAATGTGGAGATTCTTGGAGATTTTCTTTAAGTTGATGGTTGACCTAGTGTCAATCTAACCTACTTTGTGACCAACTTCTCCAAACACAGGAGTCTTCGAGTTAGATGGGGAGTCCTCTAACAGCTTTTAAGTGCTCCATCTGGCCCATCAATTTTATGGCTTTTGAAATTCCCATTAGCAATAGCGTTTATTTCATGTGCACATTAATCTGCAGTAACCAAAAGCTGTTACTGTCGAATGACCAATAGAAGACCTTGTGTGAACCACCAGAGATTTCCAATGTGGAGGTGGGGACTGGGGAAAGAACTGAACCAGCAGATCCCCAACAAAGGAGGACTGGGAACTCAGATTCCAATCACAGGGCAGCTCTGGACTGAGCTTAGGGCTGGGGCTTGGGTTCCAGATAGAATGTGATCTGTTAGTCAAGCTGACCTGTCCTGGAGAGGAAAGCAAACTAAACTGGGAGCTCAATGCAAAGAGAGTGAATCTGAAAACAGGAGTCCCTAGTCCCTGGGCCACAGACTGGTTGGCCTGTTGGAAACAGGTCCGCACAGTAGGCAGTAAATGGGGGCAGGAGAGTGAAGTTTCATCTCTATTTATAGCTGCTCCCCATCACTCTCACTACCACCCTGAGCTTCATCTCCTGTCAGGTCAGTGACAGCATTAGATTTTCATAGGAGCATGGACTCTACTGTGAACTGTTAATGAGAGGCATCTAGGCAGTGCGCTCCTTATGAGAATCATCCCCAAAACCATTTTCCCCTTCCCTGGGCTATAGAAAAACTGTCTTCCATGAAACAGGTCCTTGGTGCCAACAAGGTTGGGGACCACTGTCTCAGAAACAAGAAGACCTTATTCATGGCCTTCAAAAATGATGAAAAAGACAGAGAACTCAAAGGGTTCATGGATACCAATGCCTTTGTTTCTTGTTGTCCCCAGAGTCATCAAAAGTTTCTTTTGGATCCTGCCACTGCCACCAATACTGTTAAAAAGTAATATTCAACTAAAATTTAAAGATCTTATTGGCTTTACTCAGTGATTCATTAAGTCAAGCAGTATCCTAACCAGCAGAGAGAGAGGAGCTCTGAGTTACTGTACAAAATGAAAGACTTTCATAGACAGAAGAAGGAAGACTGAGAAAGTTATGTTAGCAAAAAGTGGATTGATTGTGGCAAGACTACCTTCCTTTTTGGCTTCCCTGGTAGCTCAGACAGTAAAGAATCTGCCTGCAATGTGGGAGACCTGGGTTCAAACTCTCGGTTGGGAAGATCCCCTGCAGAAGGGAATGGCTACTCACTCCAGTATTCTTGCTTGGAGAATCCCATGGGCAGAAGAGCCTGGTGGGCTCCAGTCCGTGGGATCTCAAGGAGTCAGACACAGTTGAGCAACTAACACTTTCACTTTACCTTCCTCTCGGGGATGACAGGGGCTTTTCAGGCAGATGACCCCATTATGTTGACCAGGTCATTCCTGATGACTGGTTTAAGATTCCATTCTTGGGAGAAGCCACAACTGTAAATAAATATTAAGTCTTGATTTGGGGACATGGAGCTTAGCATAAGTGACTCCATTTTGGACCTGTTGCCTTTTTATCAGTTGGTATTGCAAAGTTAATGTTCATAGCCATGAAATTATGATATAGATGCTTTATAGAAATCACTCAATCAAACAGAGTAAAACCTTTTTTATATGGTAATCATTTCCCACCATCAAATTTCATAGGAAAGAACAGTTTGATTGAACCACCTAGTTAAACTGTGTATGAAATTAGTCATTCTCACTATAAACAGTGTTCTGCTGCCTTTGCAGACAAAAGCTAACAGAATCAAGGTAGTAATTGAATGGGAAACGACAGGTCCTAATTCTGCCTGCATTGTATGCCTACTCTTTTTACCATCAAACTGGAAACCCTAGAGTTATGTGTGTCCTGGTATGGGTATTTCCCCCCTTCTTCTAAGGTAGTCCCACATCATGGCAGAATCAGAGAAAAAGCTAGTTTTTGAACCTTTTCTTATTAATTAGCAATGTGACCACATCTATTAGCAATGCTCCATGTCTGTTGCAAACCAGCGGAGTGAGCCTGGCAGATTCCTTAGGCTTCTGTTTCAACCTGGTCTTCTGTAATGAGAGTTTGATATACCTTGAAACCTCCTAGGACAGTTAGCATTATCAAGTGAAACAATAAATTGACAATCCATAGAGGACTTAATCCACCTTAAAAAAGTTTCATGAATTGCAAGGTGCTGGGAGAGAGGAAGAGAACGGAGCCTAATGAGGAAATTAAAGCAAGAATAGGTAAGAATCACATTCATGGGAGGAGGGATAAGTTAGGGGGGTGGGATTAACATATACAAACTACTATAGATAAAATAAATAAGCAAGAGGGACATACTGTACAGTACAGGAAATTATAGCCATTATGTTGTTAATAACCTATAATGGAGTATAATCTACAAACATACTGAATCACTATTCTATACACTTGAAACTAACATTGCTCAGGATTGGCTAAAATGCACTCATGGTTTTGGAGTCAGACAGATTTAGTTGGCATGTTGGCTCACCATTTATTAACCAGGCGTCTTGATATTTAGCTTCTGCAAGTGCCTGTTTCCCCTTCTTGAGAAAAACAGTCTGTCTTGTGGAAGCCACATCAGGTGTTCTAGCGTGACTGACATGTAGCAGGTATTCAATAAATACGGATTCTTTGGCTCTTTATAAGCTTCCTGAGGGATCTGATCCCTGGAGACAGGGAGCCTGGAAACTCAAGGAGAGACCCCACCCACCCAACCAGGGCCAGGGAGGGGAAGTGACTTACTTAAGGACATTTGATGGCAGATTATACCCTCTTGTTCACCACTGTATCTAGCCAGCTACTGAATAGCATGAGCAGCCAATAAATAACTGCAGAAGGAGCAAAACTCAGACCTCTGGTCTCTTTCCCTGTGTACTTTCTCACACCTGCCTACCTCATCTATTTCATTCTCCTGGGCCTCTCTCCTAAGACACAAGTAATATGTCTAACTGTGTCTTTTCCAGTATAAGAAGGAAAGTGATGTTTTGTTTCACAACAAAACTGGGAGCTTTCCAGTTGTCAGAAGCAGGAAAGGACGCAACAGCTGATTGGCTGGAGGCTCAAGGGGAGACTTCATTTCTTTGTCCTTTCCGGTTTCAAGGGGCTGCCCATATTCCCTAGCTCTCAGATTCTTCCTTCATCTTTTTCTAAATTTATTTTTAATTGGGGGAAATTTGCTTTATAATGTTGTATTGGTTTCTGCCAAACAGCAAGGTGAATCAGCCATAAGTATACATTATGTCTCCTCCCTTTTGAGCTTCCCTCACCACCCACCCTATCCTACCCCTCTAGGTCATCACAGAGCACTGGGTTGGGCTCCCTGTGTTATACAACAGCCTCCAATTAGCTATCTATTTAATAAATGATAATGTGTATGTTTCCGTGCTACTCTCCCAATTCATTCCACCCTCTCCTTCCCCTGCTATGTCCTCAAGTCTGTTCTCTATGCAAACGTCTCTATTCCTGTCCTGCCAAAAGGTTCATCAGTATCATTTTTCTGCTGCCTGCCAAGTCGCTTCAGTCATGTCTGACTCTGTGCGACCCCATAGACGGCAGCCCACCAGGCTCCACTGTCCCTGGGATTCTCCAGGCACGAATACTGGAGTGGGTTGCCATTTCCTTCTCCAACACATGAAAGTGAAAAGTGAAAGTGAAGTCACTCAGTCGTGTCCAACTTCTAGCAACCCCATGGACTGCAGCCTACCAGGCTCCTCCGTCCATGGGATTTTCCAGGGAAGAGGACTGGAGTGGGTTGCCATTGCCTTCTCCAGTCATTTTTCTAGGAAGACATAAATAGGCATTTCTCCAAAGACGACGTACAGATGGCCAACAAACACATGAAAAGATGCTCAACACCACTCATTAGAGAAATGCAAATCAAAACTACAATGAAGTATCACCTCACACCAGTCAGAATGGCCATCCTCAAGAAATCTTCAAAAAATAAATGTTGGAGAGGGTGTGGAGAAAAGGGATCCCTCTTGCACTGTTGGGGGGCTCTAAGTTGATATAGCCACTATGGAGAAGAGTTTGGAGATTTCTTAAAAAATAAAAAAACTAGGAATAAAACTATCATATGACCCAGCAATCCCACTACTGGTCATATACCCTGAGAAAACCATAATTGAAAAAGATGCACATACCCCAACATTCATTGAAGCACTAATTACAATAGCCTTCCCTTGTCTTTAAAATTGGCACAGCAGTTTGAGCTTTCCTCACATCACATCCCATTGATCTTCTCTTCTGCCCTGGTCTTCCACTTCTAAAGACCCCTGTGACATTGATCCACCCATAATTTAGGATAGTCTTCCCATCTCAAGAGCCTTAACTGAATCACCCTGTGAAGGCCCTGTTGTCATTAAGGTAACATGTTCACAGATTTGAGGGACTAGACATAAGCATCTTTGGGGCTATTATTCTGCCCACCACACTCCAGTAGGGACTCATCTGATCAGCTCATTTATATAAACTCTTCCCTCTCCCCTCTCCTCTGCTCCAGTTGTTTTGGAACCAGCTGCATCAAGGGTGCAGCATTGGAGGGAAGGAAAGAGGAATTAATAGACTGGGGAAGCAGAAGCAGGATGCATTAAGGACTTGACTCCATTTCAGAAATCACCAGTCCCTAAGTGAAGTCAGGCTGGCTAACTCATTTCATTGAGCAGGATATTGGAAGTCTGGGGCATAGTAGCTGGGTGCACTGAGGCATGCAGTCTTGCTTTGGAGGCAGGAAGCCTCAACCATGTGAATTTAAGAGGAGGGTTAAGAAATTCAAACTCTTTTATATAGTTGTAATATTAGAGATGGCAAGCCCTGTGTTGGAGCCCAGATCAATGGGAAGAATCAATAGCCCCTGACCAAGAACTGGCAGGGAGTTCTCCTTTCTTATCAGCCTTTGCTTTGTAAGATTCTTTCTTGAGCCCACGTTAGGGCAGTGCAACTTAGGGACCTAAGAAGTATAGAAGATAGATGAGGGATGAGGGAGTTCCCAAAATATATAGAAACTGCTTAAAAAAAATTTTTTTTTTTTTCAAACTTTGAGATTGCACAGTATAAAGGGAAATAAAACATGGGTAATGAAATTATGTCTTAAGATCAAGCTTTATCAAAAGTCACCTGGATGAGTTAGTTCCTCTCTCTGGACCTTAATCTCTTATTTAAAGAAAAGGATTTTTGTGGGTCCTTTCTGTGTTCCTTTTTTTCACTCTGCAGTTCTGTGATTGCAGTGTTCTTGGCATAAGGCATGTTCAACCAATTCGTGTTCTCCTCAGCTTAGTACCAGAAATTGTCTTTTCCTGCTCCACCAGCTTCATTTCTGTCGGTGCCCCTGCATGTACTGGGACTTCTCAAGTGGCAGTAGAGCCACTGTGATAAGGTTATTGACAAGAGCTATCTTGTGCTGGCCCAAAGAGTTCTCTTCCAACTCCATGTAGGTTCACACTGGTGGCTCCATTCTGCCACTGTGGGAGTATTTACACTGCAGAAATTGGCAGACTCTACAAATCAGAGAACCTGCCTTCTGCCGTCAGAGCTAATTCACTGGTACACGCGAGATGGATGGCAATACTCCTTTTCCTGCTTCCAGTCCTAAGAAGCAGAACAGCAGTGTTAAGGGCACAAGCTGTAAAGAATATTGTGTAGCTTTCAAATTTAGATTTGCCATTTTCAACCTGTGTCACCTTGAACCTCTTGTAATAGTCCTTCATCTTTAACGAGGTTGCTATTAAAATCAAAGGATTCGATGCAAATAAATACTTCACACCTAACTTGGTGCATGTGCTTGTATGCTCAATCGCTTCAGTCATATCCAACCGTTTGTGACTCCATGGACCATAGCCTGCCAGGCTCCTCTGTCCATGGAATTTTCCAGGCAAAAATATTGGAGTGGGTTGCCATTTCCTCCTCCAGGGTATTTTCCTGACCCAGGGATCAAATCCAAGTCTTCTGTGTCTCTTGCATTGCAGGCAGATTCTTTACCATGGAGTCACTGGGAAAGCCCAACCTGGCACATGGTAATCTCTCAGTAAATTCATTATTATCAGTGTCATTGCTTAGGAGTTTTACCAAAACCATTCTGAGTGAATAAGAGAAAATGCCTCTCTACTTTTTGTATTTTGCATATAGGTAAGGAGGGATTGATGCAAAAGTCTTGGTGCCAGTAATTTTCAGAGTATTCAGTGAAACCTCAATCTCTCTATTCTGTGTTTCTTTCCTCCTCAGATGACAGAATACAAATCACAGACTTGTGAGCTGGATTGGGAGGTAATCTTAAGAGGGATAGATCATGTTATTTTCAGAATCACCCTTTGTCTCCAACTTCTAAGGCTTCCTTATAGACTAGGCTTATCTGTTTTACTTTCTTTTCCCGTAGGATAAGTTCTTTCCCTAAAGCCTCCCAAGTCATTCAAGAAAATAGACATCTGATCAGACTGACTCATCAAGTGTCACACTTGGAGATCCTGACACCGATTCTGGGAACCCAAGCCTATAAATCAATAAAAAGATCTCTGTTACCAAGTGGCATCCCGGAGTGCTCCGTCCTCCCAAGAATTAAACAAGTTTAAATTGTGGCTTAATTGCCCTAAGTTCTATACAAAGGGGCATCTTCTCCAAATGAAAAGTGTAAAATGGGAATTCTTAAGGGAAGTAGATCATTCTTCTCAAGGGTAACTTTAAAGTCAGAAACAAATTCTTTCTTTTCAGGATAGTGATGTTGGGGGGATAGCAAATAAACGGCATGAGTGCTTAATCTTCCCATGGGTACCCATGGTAGAGACACATAATTGATCACAACCCTCCTTTTCTCTGAGCTTGTAAGTCTGAGGCTTCAAAATGCCTCCCAATGCAGTACTCTAGGTATCCATCATCAATCAATCAGAGTGGCACCTGATATTAAAATATATTTGCCGTCCCGAGTTTAGACGAAGTGAGGGGATGGACAAAATGCTAAACTTCTTTCTAATTCTGGAATTCCATAACATTCAAAGAAAACACTGATATAGAATTGAATCCTCAAGCTACTGCTGCCAGATCTGTATAAATATCACAGTTAATTTATGAAATACACTCACTTGAAATGTCTACTAAAGATAGTCTGCCTTGCCCAGTAGAGGTTTTGGTTTTCTCTGTCATGGGTTCATCACTGGCCACATATTTTCTGCTGATCAAATATTGTTGATAGTGGTACTGATGGCAATTGTCACTACTATTAATAATAATAATAATGATAATGATAGGTTATCCTATATTTCCCAATAAACATAAAAGATAATGATGCAGCTTGGTAAAGTATTATACAACATGCCTCTCCGACCTCCCTCTTCCTGACCTACAGAAAGCATGCAGCCCTTTGCTGGTGCATGAATATCTTCTCTACCCCTTTTCCCTCCTAATCTTCATTTGCATTTTCAATTGGTATTTCAGTTTGAATGTGTTAATCAGGGTGGGTAAGTGTCAATTCTTGAGCTGAGGTCTGTCAATTCAGCTCTGAGAAAAAAACACTGGTCCTTGTTACCAGCAGGTAAGTGCACATAAAAAAGATGTGAAGAACAGACTTTTGGACTATGTGGGAGAAGGCAAGGGTGGGACAATATGAGAGAATAGCACTGAAACATGTATATTACCATATATAAAATAGATGACCAGTGCATGGAGCAGGGTTCAAAGCTGGTGCTCTGGGACAACCCAGAGGGATAGAGTGGGGAGGGAGGCGGGAGGAGGGTTCAGGATGGTGGAACACATGTTCGCCCATGGCTGATTCATGTCGATGTATGGCAAAAACCACCACAATATTGTAAAGTAATTAGCCTCCAATTAAAATAAATAAATTGATTAAAAAAAAAACAAGTACCAGCAATTCCCTCCATTTGTACTGACCCATCTTTGTTAGATACTTTCTTTGCTCTGTTGGACTTTTGGCTTTGGCTCATGACCATTCTGGGATTTAGAAACAAAGAAATTTTTTGTTTTACTGATGACAGACTAAAACCCAAGCTGAGACAGTGACTGTCCAGGTCTGCAAAGCAGCTGGCATCAGGGCACGACTACAACCCAGCTCTCCGAGCTGCCACTCAGCTTAACTTTGGACCAAATCATTTTGCTTCATATCATCTAGCTAGCCAGTTAGATGCAATCTATGTATGGGTTGAACAGGAAGATGTTCTCATTAAATCAGATCGTGTTCTCAATTACAAGTTGAATTTAAAGTCACTGTGTGTCGACACGAAGTTTTCAGACTGTGTGGGTCAGGACGCTCACTGTGGAATACATTCACAACTATACATGGGCGAATACACATCTGTGTTTGCATTGCCTCCCACACATGAATACCCAGCACAGCACACACTTGTTAATTTAATTTACTTATAAACATAACCTGCCAAATGTTGAGATGATGGATGATTTGGGGCTTTAATAAATCCAACATTGAATGAGCCCAAGAAATTGTCTGGTGTCAGCTTTTCACTAAATGCAATTAGTCATGTGGAAATATTACAGACATAAAAATAATCTTCAGCTGAATTTCATAAATTTGGCAGAGTACACAGAATGTAGGCAAGCTACTCATTTAGAAAGAGAAAAAAGAAAGGTGGAGGAAGGAAAGAGAGAAAGAACAAAGAAAGAAAGAGGAAGAGGATGGGGAAGAGGGGGGAAGAGGTGAGACAGAAATATTAACGAGAGAAAGAAAGTCCACTTGCCCTCAAGGCTGCACTGAAGTTCTTCTTCCTTGTCTATAAGTAGAAGGAGTGCTATTCTTTGCCTATTCTTTGCTCAGTACATATTGGTAATGCAGATGGAACGACAGCCCCTTGTTTTGATGCCCTCACTGTCTCACTTCTACACTGCTTCATTTCCCCTGCGATCATCTGAGAGGGAGCCAGGCAACCTCCCCAAAGAGGCAAAGCCAATAGCAAATGTAGTGGGTTTAGAAGCTTGCTCTGCCCTCCATGAGAAAACCGCACCCACCACTAGAAATTACCCTGCTAGTCCCAGATTTTCCTGTCTCCCATGTCTTCCTCTTCTCCAGCATCTCTCATCCTCTGGACATTAGACTGTAGGTCCTGAAGAGAAGCAGCACTGGGAGAGATGATCTCCTGATGGGTCATTTCCCCCCTGTGCTTGTCCCTTCCTCATGCATTTGGCTGTGAGTTTCTTAAAGACACAGGTTGTTTCTTATAGATTCCCTGGTCACCAATGGCTAGCTCATGACTTGGCACGTGAGAACTTCTCATGAGTATTTGTTGAATCAGTGAATTCTTTTGACTTTCCTCATCTCATCTAAGGTGAGGAAAGATTCACTAGATTCACTAGGATCTTATAAATAAGTTCTTAGAGAGGTTTATGTCTTCCCTACCAGAGACAGATTTATTTTTAAAGAAAAGAGGAAGAGGGCAACTTGGCTCAGAACCTCTGTTTTCTAATAGCAGGATGAGAATTTTTAGTGAAGCACCTTCTTGAGGTCATTCTTGAGGTTGATCTGCAGTATCGGGCTCCGTCTAAGCTAAGGTGATTAGAACTTTGGCTTCACTGTGTGTTGTTTATTTTCACTGCTTAGTCCTGTGATACAAATATGCCTGGGGAACATGGTATAGTGTTCCAGCTGTTCCACCATCTGCTCACTCTATCAGCAAGGCCTAACCTCTCTGTGCCTCAGTTTTCCAATCTGTAAATGGGGATGATAGTGCTTATATGGTTGTTATTGAGAATCAACTGAGCTATTAAATGTTGTTACCATTTTCCATTTGCACCTGGAAAATGGTAGCTACTGTGTAAGGATCATCTATTATTTTTCTTAGATCTCATTCTGTGTAATTGTAAAATGGGAAAAGTAAACAACCTTCACATTTCCCATTTGTATGATATTCAGCATTTCATAACAAAGGCTGTATCTGAAACAGGGGCCCCATATAGTGGCTTGGGGAGATGATAGCACACATATTTTTGAGTCTAGCAGTGGAAATTAGTGTAATGGGAAAGAACTTGCCAGGAACAACTTCATTGCCATCAGGAAGGAAACAGAGTGATGACCTCAGATTCTGAGTCACTGCTTATGGGGGAAGAAATCTTGACAGCAACAAACAGAATTTGGTGCATATACTGTGATTTGAGGAGCAGATCCTGCAGTGAAGCTGGGGCTGGCTTTTAAACTTAATTATGCACATGTTTCTCCAGCAAGAGTTTATTGAATCATATGGTGTGAACCATAAACAAACACTAAAAACCTAGCTGGGTTGACGGCTACAAGCTACAAAATGATCTTTAAAGATCAAATATTTATTCCAAATCCCAGGAGCCAATCATTCCGCATTAAAGTCAAAAGCAAGTGATCCATTGTTCCCCGACAGTGGCTTATTAATCTTCTCCCTGATTGGAATGCGCACAAGTAGCCATCCCCCTCGTACCACTCCACAGGGAGGAGTCAATTTGGGTGACGCACACCAAATGCATAATCTACAGGATTTAGTAGGTTGCCTTGCCAGTGAATTATTTCTTCAGAGCTTGACGTAAATCAAACTCAGGATGCACCATTCGGGGGATGTAAACGTCTATCTGGGTCCCCAGTCGTTTTCTGGATTCCCTCCAGGAGGAACTCATTAGGCCTGGGACCTGGAAACACTCCGAAGGGTGACTTCAGAGGGTGGCTACTGGGGACAGGAGGACAGATGTTCCATCCTCTGCTTACTACAAACCACCTCCTGATTAGTTGCTCAACCCAGGACTGCTCCTCATCACCCAAGGAAGAGAAGCTCTACTCTGGTCCCCATCCGCTGCCCAAAGCTGCTGCCTCATTTCTAATTTCCATTCCCTTTGGTGGGTGCTGAAATGCAAGCTGGTATCACCGTGGGAGCTTTGCTGCAGTTCTGGGTTATTCCTTAGAAAAAAAAATTTTTTTTTAAATTTTTTCTTTGAATTCATAAAGCAAAGTTCATAACTCTGCCTGTGGCTGGTGCCCTGGTATCTGTGATTTCACAGTAGTTATGTGTGTCTGCGTATACTTGGTGAAGCGTAAGTATAAATATCTCCGTATGGTCCACCCGAGGAAAGCCGCCCTCCTGCGGGGAGCTTAGGCTCTCTCCAAATGACCACCCTGCTTACTCATCCCCACAAGTTCAATCACACCGCCCGGATAATAAAAGTTTGATAGAGATCCATACGTGTCGAGATGCTGACTCAACCTAAATGCTTTTGTTTGCAAAAACAAGCAAACGCTCCTTGGAAAATTCTGCTGACACATTTAGGTTTTGAGGAGCTTGTCTGTAGTGACTTTGAATCACAAACAGGCATAGAATGGATGCTTCCTGTGTACACAACAAAGGAAAAAATGATCATTGCTATTATTAAGACCATCGCTTTCTCCATCTTAACCCTGGCTTGTTTTGTCTATTTAATAAGACTTTGTGCTCCTTAAATAGATATGACCAGCTGAGCTCCCAGGACTACATGTATTAGGAAGATAGATTTTGTTTATTCGCATATTTTTTAAAAAATAGAAGCCAGTGCATGCATGCAGACTCAGTTGTGTCCAACGCTTTGAAATTCCATGGACTATAGCCCAACAGGCTCCTCTGTTCTTGGGATTCTCCAGGCAAGAACACTGGAGTGGGTTGCCACGCCCTCCTGCAGGGGATCTTCTAGATGCAGGGATCGAATCCACGTCTCTCATGTCTCCTGCTTTGGCAGGTGGATTCTTTACCAATGCACCACCTAGGAAGCCCCATAGCAGCCAACATTTCAATTAAAAAAATAATGATAAATTTTTCTATTAAAAAGAAATCATAAGATGAGGTCTCCCAGGGCCCACACTGCTATGTAGAATACCCCCTCGGCAGTTCCCTCAGTTGGATATCATTTCCAGTGTACCATACTCTGCAGTTATCAGTTATCTGCAGATGCTGAAGCCCAGCCCTTTCCAATCGTTAGTACTTTCCACATGTTAGCACCTTCCATGTAGACATGCACATACGTGCATGGCCCCTGGACCTGATTGGTGTGGTGGTGTGGCTACAGTGGGGTCACCCTGTTTGAGGATAGCATCAGCTCCAGAGGCTTCTGTCATCACATCCAGTTCTGTCACAGAAGGGCGGCTGTTCCCAGATGTAGGAGTTATTTGCAGTACGTTTCCTGCATATGGGAGCTTCCCAGGTGGTGCTAGTGGTAAAGACCTCACTTGCCAATGCAGGAGATGTAAGAGATGCAGGTTTGATCCCTGCGTTGAGAAGATCCCCTGGAGGAGGAGATGGCAACCCACTCCAGTATTCTTGCCTGGGAAATCCTACAGACAGAGGAGACTGGTGGGCTACAGTCCATGAGCTCGCAGAGTCAGACACAGCTGAAGCAACTTAGCATGAACACACACCCCTACATATAAACAGGTTCTATTCTGAAAGCCTATTCATAAGTACAATTTGTTCGTAAGTCCAACAAAGTTAGCCCAGGTACCTATCTCTTACAGATAATGCCAGGCATGTGAACTAACTTACACGATTGAACATGCAAACGCACATTCACATCTCTGAAAGTTCACTTGTAGGTTTGTATGTAGGGGACTTATTGGACTTTCTAAGTTGTCATTGAGGCTTGGTGGGGACTACATTGGCTCTCCCATCTCTGTAGCAGGGTCAGCCAAGAAAGACCTTGGGTCTAAGTTGTTGCTGGATTTAGTGACCACCTTGACTTCCACAATTCCTCTGAACCAGACAACCAAAATCAACTGGATGATATCCAGATCCAAGAGCCAGAATACGAAGATGGAGACAAATATCCACTTCCACGCGGTTCCTCCTCTTAGACAGATTTAGATACTGCCAGCAAACCCTAGCAGAGGAAGTCCTACATGGGCTGAGTGGGCACCAGAGTGCAAAAATATCTATATGAGGTTGTTATAAAGCAAGAATGTCAAGGATTTCTGATGCCAAGAGCAGGAATGGCGTAGCACTTCTCCATGGATGATGCCAAGCTCTTTCCAAACACTGATGGGGGTATGTAGGGTCTTTGGTGGCTCTGTAACTGACCATGCTTTTCTGAGTTCTTACACCAAAAGAGTTCTCTTTACACAAAAGGTATGATTACACCCCATCCCAATTCCTGAACACCCAAGATACAGTTACCTTAGATGTAACTGTTCCTTGCCCCTCGCTACATGGATATGACAATATTTTATAAAATATCCTAATGGAAATACCATGTTTAACCCACTCGTCACTCCCATTCCAGCCTCCATTTGTAGACAAGCTCTCTTATCAACGTGTGTGTTGTTTATTTTCACTGCTTGGTCCTGTGATACAAATATGCCTGGGAGACATGGCATAGTGTTGCAGCTATTCCACCATCTACTCACTCGATAAATAAGCAAGGCCGCCTTATGTTACCTAACCCCGCTGTGTTTCAGTTTTCCAATCTGTAAATAGGGATGATAGTACTTACATGGTTGTTGGTGAGGATTAACTGAGCTGTTAAATGTAAAACACTTTGAACAGCACCTGGAAAATGGTAACTACTGTGTAAGAATCAGCCATTATTTTCTTTAAATCTCATTCTGCATGACTATGAAATAGGAAAAGTAAACAACTTTCACGTTTCCCATTTGTATGATACTTAGCATTTCATAACAAAGGCTGTATCTGAAACAAGGGCCCCATTTAGTAGGGGAGATGATGCTGCTCGTGTTTTTTATTCTAGCCCTGGAAATCAACAAGCTACCTAATAGCAGACTGAAGCCCCATGTCTTTGCTCTGGTCCTGGAGAGCCTAAGTCAAGGCTCCTAAAGTTCTTGTCCACCACTCTTCACTTGGGAGTGAAGGACATGGGATTGATTAATAGGACCCTAATGAAACACATGTAGCACTAAACTTTCTACTGTAAACAACTCAATTTTGTTCACTGCCTTCTTTACAAAACACACCTTTGGTTGCCACCTTCTCATATTTTATGCTGTCATTTATGTCCTGGAAGATTGTCAGTGGGGCTTCCCTGATGGCTGACTAGGTAAAGAATTCACTTGCAGTGCAGGAGACACAGGTTTGATTCCTGGGTGGGGAAGATCTCCTGCAGGTTTTCAGTAACTAAAGGATCTGAGTGCTATTCAGAAAACCCAGCAGAAGAACAGCATGTATACTATCTATGGTGAAACAGATCACCAGCCCAGGTGGGATGCATGAGACAAGTGCTCCAGCCTGGTGCACTGGGAGGACCCGGGGGAATCGGGTGGAGAGGGAGGTGGGGGTGGGGATCAGGATGGGGAATATGTGTAAATCCATGGCTGATTCATATCAATGTATGACAAAACCCACTGAAATGTTGTGAAGTGATTGGCCTCCAACTAATAAAAAAAAAAAAAAAAGAAAACCCAGCAGAATACCAATTCTTGTGGCTCAAGAACAAGAGGAGGTGGACCTTGATTGATTGCAATCACTGTGGAAGAACATCTGGAGGACACCCTCAGACCTTCCGTCAGACAGTGGGCAGGGGCAGATAGACAAGCCCTATCAGCTTGGCACCATCCATGGAGAAGTGCCGAGCCATTCCTGCCAATCAGACAGGTCAGACCTTCAGACGCATACTAACAGATCTCTTCCACAGGATGCTGATATTCAATACCCTCTGAAATGATGGCACCTGGCTCTGGTCTCCCTTGGGCTCATCTCCACTCCACAGAGCCCAGTTCACAGGGGCACTGCTCTCTGGCCAACACCCTGGGTAATTTGAATACAAGGTGGAAGAGATGATGGATTCCCCAGCAGCAGAAAGCCAGCTCTATCAACTGGCTTTCCTGGAAACCAGGCAAGCCAGAACCAATGTTTTGGAAATCTATCTCATGCACTCACCATGTGCCAGAGCATGTTAGCACTGTCCATTAAGTAAACCTAGGAAAGTCTGACCCTCCTCTATGAGTTGTGGGAGAAAGTGGTGTCAGAGACACCACAGGTTTCTCATCATGATCAATTGCAGCTATGTTCACACCATCCAGGAAGTTGCTCCAGAATTCACATTCCAAACTTTGCTTTATTATTATTTTTTAAATTATTTGTTTATTTATTTTATTTTTGTTTGCACTGGGTCTTCATTGCTGCACATGGACTTTCTCTATTTGCAGCAAGCGGGGGCTAGTCTTCATTGTGATGCTCCGGCATTTCATTGCAGTGGCTTCTCTTGTTGTGGAGCATGGGCTGTGGGGCACACAGGCTTCAGTAGTTGCAGCACATGGGCTCAGTTGTGGCCCACAGGCTTAGTTGCTCTGCGGCATGTGGAATCTTCCTAGACCAGGACTGAACCCATGTCCTCTGCATTGGCAGGCAGATTCTTATCCACTGTACCACCAGGGAAATTCCCAACCTCTACTTTAAAACACCAGACTTTCACTTGGTTTCCCCCTTCCACTCTGGCTAGGCTTCAACAAAGCCCATCCAGGCCAGCATGCTCAGGCCCTCATTCATTTGAGATAAAGGGTTAAAGCTGAAAGAAATATGTATTTTCCATCTCAGTCTTGGTTGCTCATGGTAATGAAAGTCTCTCTTTCTTCCCCATGCCCTAAGAAGTACTCTCGCCTTCCTCCATGACGTTTTGTTAATCAAAGCCACTTACATTGTGTTTTGAGTGTCCTCCGAGCTCCTGCCCACTGTCTGGTTGAGGTGCTAAAGGAATGAAGAAATGCCCCAATAGCAGCCGCAGACGGAAGCAGCCACTGCCTTGAGGAGGATAGATAATCCACAAATTGGATAGTGAGCCAATGAATAAATACACATTGATTATGTCCATTTAACTACCAGTATCAACTGCTTATGGGGAGGATGGACTAGTGGAAAAAAAAATTGATGAGCTGGTTAATGTGGCTTATTGGTGAGACAGTTTTAACGTCATGTGGCTTTAAGAGTCCTGTTTAAAAAAAATTAATGTGGAGATTGCATTTTAATGGGTCTGAATCCATAAGCAGTGGGTTGCAAATATGTGTCTCTAGGGGCAGTTCCTGCATTAGGCTCTTTGCTCTGAGATCCTCTGGGGGGAAGAGGGTGAGGCATCATATTGAACCTTTGTTAAGAGCCAGTGGTACTGCGCTCAGAATGCAGAGTGCAGTCAGGTGAGAGAGATGAATGGCAGTGTGATGGCTCTCAGCAGCTGAGCAGGTAACAGGGGGATGACCTAGTGCTGGGGAGCTGGGATGGGGCTGAAACAAGGGTTGATGGATGAGTTGGGCAGTGAATGGGATGTGATGCTAAAAGTGATGGAAAGGGGAAATCAAATCCTAATGGACTTAGAGGAGACTTAGATGATGTTAGGTGGTATCAAGAGAAGAAGAGAGTGAGAGAGAGGAAAAGAAGAAGAAGAATAAACAGGAAATTATCTAGTCTCATTTATTCCTCTATCACTAACATTCGCCTTGACCTGTACTTCCTTGTTCATATCACTTTTACCAAAGGATTTGACTCTAAACCTTACTCAAGTCATTCAAGAAATCTTTACTGGACCATCGCACTTGCAAGGAGTTCTCATTTGATTATTTCCTTGGATGATATTTCATGGGTTATTGTAACAATATTGTGTTCTTGTAGTAAATGTTATTTAATTTTTGCAAATATTTCATAAGCTCCTTGAGGGCAGATTTTGTCATTTACTTATCTCTGCATTCCCCACAGTTCCTGGTACCATGTTGGAACATAGAGGTGCAAAGTTGATGGTTATGAGCTATCAGTTCAGTTCAGTTCAGTTCAGTCACTTAGTCGTGTCCGACTCTTTGCAACCCCATGAATCGCTTAATGTGAAAGTTGAAGTCTCATGAAAGTTAATGATCCTCCCACAACCCCCAAGGCTGAGGCTCTCTGGTGTTCTTGACAAATACCTAGGATGGCTGATTCTGACCTACATTCCTCTCTTAGTTTCTTCTCTGCCATGGTGTCTTCTCTCTAGAATCCTCCTCTTCCTCTCCTTAATTTCCAAGTTCCAGCCCTAGAAAGAGTGAGTCAGTGGCAAGGGACCTTCCCACATCTCCACAATAATCTTCAAACAAGCATGCTCCCAGCCACAAAGTTTGTCTCTGGGAGTCTGGAGATTCTCTTCTCACCCAACCAAAGTTTTCAACATTCCATAAAAACCACTGCACCAGCTTTCCCTGCGTCAGATTCTGCTTTCTGGTTTCCTTATTTCTGAGCTATGTTCTTGAATCTTCAGTCCCCTCTTTACATGACTCTTCCAAATTACCAAATTACCAGTTGGAATCCCTGCCTGGCTCTGGGTCCTTGGGACGCCACTTTTTGCTTGGGTCAGCCACTTTGGCTCTTTGACTGCATTTTGACAGCAAGTGAGCCTGGCCCTTGTGCCAGATCCTGTTTGCCAGACACCCTGCTTGTCAAAGAGGGAGCACAGAAGCAGGCTTTTCTGAGTAAGAAAAGCCAAGCCATGTTTTCACCTGAACATCCTGTCTCTACATGGAGGCACCAGGAAGTGAAATGCTGGTAAACAGAGGCCCATTTTATTGCTATCATTTGGAGGATCCATGTGTTTCCAGAAATGTAGAGAACTCTTGCTCTCCTTTTTACCTCCAGTGTTCCCTCTAAACCCTGAGCTCCTTTACACTTGGCTTAACAGCAACCTTTTCAATGCTATAGAGCTTCTAACTCTTCAAAGTTTTTATATCTTTAATCTCATTTCATCCTTACAATGTCCCTGTGAGGTAGGTAGGGCAGGCATTATTAAACCCATTTGAATAATGAGCAAAAAGAGCCCAAGAAGATGAAGTATCTTGCTCCACATCCCCTGAGAAGAGATCCTTGTTTCCTGACTCCTGAGTCAGTGGCTTTCTTTTTTATTTTTTATCATTCCAGGAATGATAAGTGACTTGGATATTCTCTTTTCAAACTCTCTTGTGTCCTGGCTCAGGTTGGACAGGAAGGAGAAGGAAGGGTGTGGGAGATGGACTGTGGGGAGAAAGAAGGTCCAGAAGGGGAAAATGCTTACATGACTTGCATATCAATAGCTACTCATTAGCGAGGGAGAGGTCAGGGCATTTGCCGATAATGATGTGTGCATTATGGTACTTAATGGAAATGGTGCTGTACCTGCCCCATCAAAAACTAATCTGCCCAAGAGATACCCAGGCCCAGCACAGCAAGAATGAAATTCCCCCAGGGGCCAGCTTCTGGAACTGAATCTGAAGCCATTAGTGTCAGAAGCCCCAGGGAGTACATCTAGCATGTGCTGCTGATTCAGAGAGTGTAGACTCCAGCCATTAGTGGGGCCAGGCTGGGAACTGGAGAAGCAGCTCTGGAGAGGGGATGCTTAGTTAGACTCATCCAGACTGCCCACAAGTATAGGCTGTGGAAAGGGAATAGGGGACCCTCTCTGCCCTAGTTCCATGGGGTCTTGGTGTAAAAGCTCTGCTAGTTCTCTAAAGTGCAGCAAAGCATTTTGTTCCTCTCCCAACTCCATCCTAAGCATAACCATGCCCAGGTCTCACTCAGGGCATCATGAACATGTGTCTTTCTAGTTCATGTCTGGCTTCCTCTTAAGTTCAAGGTGGGTGGGTTGGTCCCTCAAGCTTGCACAGCCACCAACAACCTCACCTCTAGGAGCCACCACTGACATAGAGCAGGAAGGCTGCCCAGTGAGTACTGGGTGCTTGAGGGCTAACCTGTCTCTGCATTAGCCAGTTTCGTGACACTCACTGGCTAAGGCTCTGCCCCTTTGCGTGCAACTGTTTTATCTGAAGATGGGGGTATCAAGAGCTGCTCACGAGGTGGCCATCAGGCCTTGATTTCATCTGAGAAGAGAGGGGACAAGGGAGGCTATAAAAGTATAAAGAATTCTAGAGGCAAAATGTTGTTCTTTTATAGATGAGGGGACTCCCCCCACCACCCAGAGGAAGCACTGCCAGCTCGTATCCCAAGATACTATCAGATAAACACCTGACATGGATTATCTCTTGGGGTCCTGCTAGTTCAGACAGAGCATGGGCCCTAGTCACTGAAAGAGTCAAGGATGGAGGGAGGTCACTCATGTTCTGCCCACGGATCTCATGGACCATTCCTGCCCCGATGATCTATTACTTCCCCTCCTTTCCTCTGGTGTTGCCCCTCCCATGGTAATAGATTCACAAGTGGCAGCTGTTACATAGAAAAGACAACATGTCTTTTCCAAAGGCCTATCCCTCTCTTATCCATGTATCCTGAGGGTCCAGAACTAGTTGGGGTTGGGAAGCCTTGCATCCTCCAGCTTTATAGAAGAAGGAAATATAGTCCAGAGAGAAGATGTTGCATTCAGAGCCAGTTAGGGATGGATGCCAAAATAGAACCTCACTCCTTCAAAGTCAAGAGCTCCTCATATGGAATCAAGTGATGGATGGAAGTGAGATCATACTACCTCTTGATCCAGCTGAATCTCTGAACCAATCCTGTGTCATGAAATATCCTATCTCTAACCCTTACACATCCAATCTACTTATTGTGTTATACAAGTAGATCTAGAGTTGTGCCAATCCATATGGTAGCCACTGGTTACATGTGGCTACTCAATCAAGATGAATTAAATTAAAATTAATTTTTTTAGTCACACTAATGACATTAGAAATGTTTAATAGTCATGTAGGGCTGATGGCTACCATGTTGGACAATATATATAGAATATTTCCACCCCTGAAGAACATTCTATTGTACAACACTGGTGGAGGACTGAGGATTAGTTCTCTCATTTTACAGAGGGGAAAACTAGGGCCTGGAGAACGGGAAGGGTAGCATCTTGTCTCAATCCTGCAATCAATGACAAGAGAGACTCTACTTTTTAAATATCAAATATCAAGTCTTTGGCAATAAAAGATAATGATTGTTTCCCATTTGATAGTTCCCAGAAGTGGAGGCCTCTCAAATTTCTACAAGGAGTGGTCTCAAGAAAACAAGCTGATTGAAATGAGGTTTTTGATGCTTCATTTTCATATTAGCTTAGATAAGATTGAGAAAATTGCTGACTGTCCATAACAAAGATTGAAGGCAAATAGATGAAGACATATGTGTCAGGGGCTGAATATAGACACACTTCACACCATCCCCCTTCATAAGCTGTCTTTCCATGTCATTTTTGTAAAATAAAGAGAAAGTTTATAGAAGCTTTCCCCTCTTCCTCCCAAATAAACAAATAAAACTTTGCTTAATATATTAGAAATATCCTTAACTTGTTTGGTGGAGGTTATCCAATTTTGACAATACTGACAATAGCTAATAAACATTGTATTGCTATTAATATAATAGAAAAGTAGTGTTTAAAAAAGGGAGGTAAAAACTCAGATTTACAATAATGGTCAGACTATATCTGTGTTGTTCTGTGAGGTCTCATTTTAGGAGGACTAGAGATAAACAAATGTATACTATAAAGTATATAGTGAAGCCTGATATGAGAGATTGGGAATGTTTAACTTCCAGAAAAGAAGACTCAGATGGACTACACACACACACGCACACACTTATTTCTAAATATTTGAAGAGTTGTTGAGTAGAAAAAATTACATTTGTTACAAGTTGGCCTATTTAGCTTATTTCCATCATTGTTATTATTACTTCATACTAAAATCTCATTTTCTTTAAAAATAGCACTTAAAAAGTTCACTGAGAACTTCATATTAAAGGGAGTCTGCTGTCAGAAATAAGATGGCATTCGATAAAGATATTGTGAAAAGGTCTACAGTATGAAATGGACAAGGCTGAGGTTATCCTTTTCACATTAATCAGGATAGGTTGTGCTATTGTTTGTTTCCATTTTTCATCTGTCCTAAGGATTTTAGAGATGTGAGGAGGTTTCAGAGAAGAAAGAAAGCAGTTGTGGTTGTGCTGCTTTTCAGGGCAAACTTGGGTGAGTTGAGGCCAAGCTGAACACACTGCAGGCAAATCCTCACCCAGCCCACTCACTGCCCAGAGTCCCCGTCCCTCTCCATGTCTGTCCTCCATGCCTGGAGTAGCATGGTTGCTTTTTTCCCCCAGCATTTTTGCAAATAAATTAAATGGTAACAATTTTCTTTTTTTTTTCCCCCATAAAGAAAGAAATGACAACACACTTTAAAAGCTGGCAGGCTGCTTAAAAAGGGCCCATATGGCCTCAGACAAATGGAGCCAAGACAGGGCCCCTTGGCTGGGCTTGCAAGTCTCTATGGGGAGGGGACTTTACCCTGATGACAGGGGCATTTGGTGGTTAAATTGACTTAGGCACATCCCAAGAACAGAGTCTGGTCCCACAGGTTCATACCGGAGGCAGCATAGGATGAAAAGTGAAAGTATTAGTTGCTCAGTTGTGTCTGACTCTTTGTGTCCCCATGGACAGGTTCATAGCCTGCCAGGTTCCTCCATCCATGGAATTTTACAGGCACAAATGCTGGAAAATTGCCAATTCCTTCTCCAGGGGATCTTCCCAACCCAGGGATTGAACCCCAGGTCTCCCTCATTGCAGGCAGCTTCTTTACCATCTGAGATACCAGAGAAGCCCTGAGGGAACATCAAAAACAGCACATCCTAGAGGAGACAGGCTCTAGAAGTAGCAGTTTAGATGAGGGACATTTACAAGCTCACAGTGCGCACTAGCTTTGCTGTGGCTACTACAGAGCTTCCCTTTTACTCTGGAAGCGACAGCTTGGCTCCAGACACAATCTGAGATAAATAAATGGTGGAAGTGCTATAGAGGTTTGAGTTCAATTTCTAAATTTTTGCTAAATCTTTAGCAGAAGTCAAGGAAATCAAGAAAGATGGGACTGATTCAGTATCTCAAAGTTGCTGCCTCAGCAGACTGGCTTCCTTCCTTGTTCATCCTCACCTCAACAGAAACTTGTGATGAACATTTCTTACCTTCTGTAGCATCTATCTGCCTCAGGCCCCTAGCCCACCTCTAAGAATTCTCTCAGCACAGCCATTTATATAGAACCAAACCTTGCGTTACTGACAACACACAGGTCATCATCACCATTATCATCATCATCAAAGTTCAACAGTTGCCTTGGAACATGTTTCAAATAGTGTTTCATGGAGCCACTGAGGGGAAAGGAAGTCTGAGTAAGGAGATCTATGACCGTACCTCCCCACCTTGTACCAGAGCGTTTTTATGAGGCTGGAAGATTTCAAGGAAGCAGTACATGCTTCCTTCCAATACATAGCATGCATAAGAGTCTTGAACCAATAATCTTTCTTTTTGAAAAGTCTCCCAAATTATTGTAGGCATGGGAAATTAATATAGAAGTTTAATCTGATTACACAGAAAAAGGGGAGTCATCCAACAGCATCCAGTGGTATGGTGCAGTAAGGTGAGATGTGGTGTGCTGGGGTGTGACGTTGTCATGTTGGAGTGCGGCAGAGTATTGTGTGGCATGGTGTGGTATTGTGTGCTGTGTTGTGGCAGAGTATTGTGTGTTGTGGTGTGTTGTGGTATTGTGTGCTGTGTTGTGGCAGAGTATTGTGTGTTGTGGTGTGTTGTGGTATTGTGTGCTGTGTTGTGGCAGAGTATTGTGTGTTGTGGTGTGGTGTGGTATTGTGTGCTGTGTTGTGGCAGAGTATTGTGTGTTGTGGTGTGGTGTGGTATTGTGTGCTGTGTTGTGGCGGAGTATTGTGTGTTGTGGCGTGTTGTGGTGGGGTTTGTGTGCTGTGTTGTGGCGGAGTATTGTGTGTTGTGGTGTGTTGTGGTATTGTGTGCTGTGTTGTGGCGGAGTATTGTGTGTTGTGGTGTGTTGTGGTATTGTGTGCTGTGTTGTGGCGGAGTATTGTGTGTTGTGGTGTGGTGTGGTATTGTGTGCTGTGTTGTGGCAGAGTATTGTGTGTTGTGGTGTGGTGTGGTATTGTGTGCTGTGTTGTGGCGGAGTATTGTGTGTTGTGGCGTGTTGTGGTGGGGTTTGTGTGCTGTGTTGTGGCGGAGTATTGTGTGTTGTGGTGTGTTGTGGTATTGTGTGCTGTGTTGTGGCGGAGTATTGTGTGTTGTGGTGTGTTGTGGTATTGTGTGCTGTGTTGTGGCGGAGTATTGTGTGTTGTGGTGTGTTGTGGTATTGTGTGCTGTGTTGTGGCGGAGTATTGTGTGTTGTGGTGTGGTGTGGTATTGTGTGCTGTGTTGTGGCAGAGTATTGTGTGTTGTGGTGTGGTGTGGTATTGTGTGCTGTGTTGTGGCGGAGTATTGTGTGTTGTGGCGTGTTGTGGTGGGGTTTGTGTGCTGTGTTGTGGCGGAGTATTGTGTGTTGTGGTGTGTTGTGGTATTGTGTGCTGTGTTGTGGCGGAGTATTGTGTGTTGTGGTGTGTTGTGGTATTGTGTGCTGTGTTGTGGCGGAGTATTGTGTGTTGTGGTGTGGTGTGGTATTGTGTGCTGTGTTGTGGCAGAGTATTGTGTGTTGTGGTGTGGTGTGGTATTGTGTGCTGTGTTGTGGCGGAGTATTGTGTGTTGTGGCGTGTTGTGGTGGGGTTTGTGTGCTGTGTTGTGGCGGAGTATTGTGTGTTGTGGTGTGTTGTGGTATTGTGTGCTGTGTTGTGGTGTGGTATTGTGTGCTGTGTTGTGGCAGAGTATTGTGTGTTGTGGTGTGTTGTGGTATTGTGTGCTGTGTTGTGGCAGAGTATTGTGTGTTGTGGTGTGTTGTGGTATTGTGTGCTGTGTTGTGGCAGAGTATTGTGTGTTGTGGTGTGTTGTGGTATTGTGTGCTGTGTTGTGGCAGAGTATTGTGTGTTGTGGTGTGGTGTGGTATTGTGTGCTGTGTTGTGGCAGAGTATTGTGTGTTGTGGTGTGGTGTGGTATTGTGTGCTGTGTTGTGGCAGAGTATTGTGTGTTGTGGCGTGTTGTGGTGGGGTTTGTGTGCTGTGTTGTGGCGGAGTATTGTGTGTTGTGGTGTGTTGTGGTATTGTGTGCTGTGTTGTGGTGTGGTATTGTGTGCTGTGTTGTGGCAGAGTATTGTGTGTTGTGGTGTGTTGTGGTATTGTGTGCTGTGTTGTGGCAGAGTATTGTGTGTTGTGGTGTGTTGTGGTATTGTGTGCTGTGTTGTGGCAGAGTATTGTGTGTTGTGGTGTGTTGTGGTATTGTGTGCTGTGTTGTGGCAGAGTATTGTGTGTTGTGGTGTGTTGTGGTATTGTGTGCTGTGTTGTGGCGGAGTATTGTGTGTTGTGGTGTGTTGTGGTATTGTGTGCTGTGTTGTGGCAGAGTATTGTGTGTTGTGGTGTGTTGTGGTATTGTGTGCTGTGTTGTGGCGGAGTATTGTGTGTTGTGGTGTGGTGTGGTATTGTGTGCTGTGTTGTGGCGGAGTATTGTGTGTTGTGGTGTGTTGTGGTATTGTGTGCTGTGTTGTGGCAGAGTATTGTGTGTTGTGGTGTGTTGTGGTATTGTGTGCCATGTTGTGGTGGAGTATTGTGTGTTGTGGTGTGGTGTGGTATTGTGTGCTGTGTTGTGGTGGAGTATTGTGTGTTGTGGTGTGTTGTGGTATTGTGTGCTGTGTTGTGGTGTGATGTGGTATTGTGTGCTGTGTTGTGGCGGAGTATTGTGTGTTGTGGTGTGGTGTGGTATTGTGTGCCATGTTGTGGCGGAGTATTGTGTGTTGTGGTGTGTTGTGGTATTGTGTGCTGTGTTGTGGTGTGGTGTGGTATTGTGTGCTGTGTTGTGGCGGAGTATTGTGTGTTGTGGTGTGTTGTGGTATTGTGTGCTGTGTTGTGGCAGAGTATTGTGTGTTGTGGTGTGTTGTGGTATTGTGTGCCATGTTGTGGTGGAGTATTGTGTGTTGTGGTGTGGTGTGGTATTGTGTGCTGTGTTGTGGTGGAGTATTGTGTGTTGTGGTGTGTTGTGGTATTGTGTGCTGTGTTGTGGTGTGATGTGGTATTGTGTGCTGTGTTGTGGCGGAGTATTGTGTGTTGTGGTGTGGTGTGGTATTGTGTGCCATGTTGTGGCGGAGTATTGTGTGTTGTGGTGTGTTGTGGTATTGTGTGCTGTGTTGTGGTGTGGTGTGGTATTGTGTGCTGTGTTGTGGCGGAGTATTGTGTGTTGTGGTGTGTTGTGGTATTGTGTGCTGTGTTGTGGCAGAGTATTGTGTGTTGTGGTGTGTTGTGGTATTGTGTGCCATGTTGTGGTGGAGTATTGTGTGTTGTGGTGTGGTGTGGTATTGTGTGCTGTGTTGTGGTGGAGTATTGTGTGTTGTGGTGTGTTGTGGTATTGTGTGCTGTGTTGTGGTGTGATGTGGTATTGTGTGCTGTGTTGTGGCGGAGTATTGTGTGTTGTGGTGTGGTGTGGTATTGTGTGCTGTGTTGTGGCGGAGTATTGTGTGTTGTGGTGTGTTGTGGTATTGTGTGCTGTGTTGTGGCAGAGTATTGTGTGTTGTGGTGTGTTGTGGTATTGTGTGCCATGTTGTGGTGGAGTATTGTGTGTTGTGGTGTGGTGTGGTATTGTGTGCTGTGTTGTGGTGGAGTATTGTGTGTTGTGGTGTGTTGTGGTATTGTGTGCTGTGTTGTGGTGTGGTGTGGTATTGTGTGCTGTGTTGTGGCGGAGTATTGTGTGTTGTGGTGTGTTGTGGTATTGTGTGCTGTGTTGTGGCAGAGTATTGTGTGTTGTGGTGTGTTGTGGTATTGTGTGCCATGTTGTGGTGGAGTATTGTGTGTTGTGGTGTGGTGTGGTATTGTGTGCTGTGTTGTGGTGGAGTATTGTGTGTTGTGGTGTGTTGTGGTATTGTGTGCTGTGTTGTGGTGTGATGTGGTATTGTGTGCTGTGTTGTGGCGGAGTATTGTGTGTTGTGGTGTGGTGTGGTATTGTGTGCCATGTTGTGGCGGAGTATTGTGTGTTGTGGTGTGTTGTGGTATTGTGTGCTGTGTTGTGGTGTGGTGTGGTATTGTGTGCTGTGTTGTGGCGGAGTATTGTGTGTTGTGGTGTGTTGTGGTATTGTGTGCTGTGTTGTGGCAGAGTATTGTGTGTTGTGGTGTGTTGTGGTATTGTGTGCCATGTTGTGGTGGAGTATTGTGTGTTGTGGTGTGGTGTGGTATTGTGTGCTGTGTTGTGGTGGAGTATTGTGTGTTGTGGTGTGTTGTGGTATTGTGTGCTGTGTTGTGGTGTGATGTGGTATTGTGTGCTGTGTTGTGGCGGAGTATTGTGTGTTGTGGTGTGGTGTGGTATTGTGTGCTGTGTTGTGGCGGAGTATTGTGTGTTGTGGTGTGTTGTGGTATTGTGTGCTGTGTTGTGGCAGAGTATTGTGTGTTGTGGTGTGTTGTGGTATTGTGTGCCATGTTGTGGTGGAGTATTGTGTGTTGTGGTGTGGTGTGGTATTGTGTGCTGTGTTGTGGTGGAGTATTGTGTGTTGTGGTGTGTTGTGGTATTGTGTGCTGTGTTGTGGTGTGATGTGGTATTGTGTGCTGTGTTGTGGCGGAGTATTGTGTGTTGTGGTGTGGTGTGGTATTGTGTGCCATGTTGTGGCGGAGTATTGTGTGTTGTGGTGTGTTGTGGTATTGTGTGCTGTGTTGTGGTGTGGTGTGGTATTGTGTGCTGTGTTGTGGCGGAGTATTGTGTGTTGTGGTGTGGTGTGGTATTGTGCACTGTGTTGTGGTGGAGTATTGTGTGTTGTGTTGTGGTGTGGTATTGTGTGCTGTGTTGTGGCAGAGTATTGTGTGTTGTGGTGTGTTGTGGTATTGTGTGCTGTGTTGTGGTGGAGTATTGTGTGTTGTGGTGTGTTGTGGTATTGTGTGCTGTGTTGTGGTGTGATGTGGTATTGTGTGCTGTGTTGTGGCGGAGTATTGTGTGTTGTGGTGTGGTGTGGTATTGTGTGCCATGTTGTGGCAGAGTATTGTGTGTTGTGGTGTGTTGTGGTATTGTGTGCTGTGTTGTGGTGTGGTGTGGTATTGTGTGCTGTGTTGTGGCGGAGTATTGTGTGTTGTGGTGTGGTGTGGTATTGTGCACTGTGTTGTGGTGGAGTATTGTGTGTTGTGGTGTGGTGTGGTATTGTGTGCCATGTTGTGGCAGAGTATTGTGTGTTGTGGTGTGTTGTGGTATTGTGTGCTGTGTTGTGGTGTGGTGTGGTATTGTGCACTGTGTTGTGGTGGAGTATTGTGTGTTGTGGTGTGGTGTGGTATTGTGCACTGTGTTGTGGCAGAGTATTGTGTGGCGTGGTGTGGTGTGGTATTGTGTGCCGTGTTGTGGCGGAGTATCGTGTGTTGTGGTGTGGTGTGGTATTGTGTGCCGTGTTGTGGTGTGGTGTGTTGTGGTGTGGTGTGGTATTGTGTGCCGTGTTGTGGCGGAGTATCGTGTGTTGTGGTGTGTTGTGGTGTGGTGTGTCTCCTGTTCCCCCTCACCCACTTCTTTGCTAGGGTCTTCAGGTCTTCTCCTGTTGGGTTTTAGGCTTCACATTACACTCGCAGGGCTACTTTGCCTCACAGAATTTTTGCCCTTGGAAAGATCCTCAGATCTTTGTCATGTCCCACAGAATTGCTTCCAACCAGCACCCACTTACAAGTCAATTGTCACAGCTGCCCAAGAATTCTTAGCGGATAAGAGTTTTAAATTATTCTTTCTCCTTTCAATGAATAAGAACCCTGGAAAACCACAAAGTCACCCAAAGAAATGAAAGAGCGAATATTTTTGAGCAGAATAGGGTGTTTAATAATCTTTAAATTCCACCCAGGTTAGAATCATGACCATTCATGTTGCGGTTGTTCAGTCACTAAGTTGTGTCCAACTCTGTGCGACCCCATGGACTGCAGGACACTAGGCTTCCCTGTCCTTCATTATCTCCCAGAGTTTATTCACACTCATGACCATTGAGTCAGTGACACTATCCAGCCATCTCATCCTCTGTTGACTCCTCCTCTTCCTGCCCTCAATCTTTCCAGGAACAGGGTTAACCCAGGTCTCCCACATTTCAGACAGATTCTTTACCATCTGAACCACCAGGAAAGCCCCAATCATTCATGATATTCTCTTAAATATCAACCAATAGCCAGGGAGCAGAATGACTTATTTTTATGAGTTGCTTCTGTTTCGAGTCTTGTAAAGTCAATTGGCACATTGACCAATTACTGGAAATTGAAAGAAAGTTCATTCTTCCTGTCGGTATTGGGCAGAGACAATGAAATTTCCCTGATACTACAATGTATCAATAACTAAACCAAATTGTATGCAGACTAAACTAACTGAAGTGTAAGACTATCCCACCATGTAACAAAATCTAGTGGAAGTTCATTGTATTATTCTCCAGTTCAATAAAGAGGTCAGTCTGTACCTACCTGTCTCTACACAGTAGAGTTAGAAATCTGAAACTCAACAACTCTTCTAGAACAGAATTTGAAACCCCTGAGCTGAAGCTACACTCACAACCTGAAGAGCAGTTTTGAAGAGTATCTTGATCCTCTTGGTTGCGTTTTTCAGTAAATGGACAACCCCGTTGCATTCTGTGCTATGTATTTAAGAGAATGTCTTTTCTCCTCAGTTTCTGCTGGATCAAGAGACAGATAAAGGACTCTGAGCTCAACAAGATCCCTTTTCTCTTCCTGCTGGGTTCATAGCTTGATCTCATTTCCCAGTCTCTCTAGTGACGAGTTCTGGTCTATGGAACATGGACAGATGTGATGTATGTAAATCCCAAGCCTGGACCGTAAAAACCTGTGCACCTCTCGCCACACACCCTCCTCACCACATCTGCTGGCAGGATATGGGCATCCAGAAGAGGACTCGGAGACCCCATGGGATGGAAAAGTCATGGTTTGCAAGGATTCTGAGTCAGGCCAGTTGGGAGAGCTACCAAACCAGGAACACCAGCAATGAACTATCTCATAAAACAGAACTAAAATTTCATAATGTTAGGTCACTGAGCTGTGGACTTGTTTGTTACAGCAGTTAGTCTGTCTTGACTAATACATCATTTCACTTAAATTACCAGCTTTATACCTAAAAAGACTGCAGTTTGCATAAAATTCTAAAAATCAGAGGACCCATAGCTATGAAATATCATTTTGCTATAATATATTGGAAATGGGATGGAGAAGAATTTTCCAGTCCTATGCTATATGGTCAGTTAAGTTGACCAAAGATCATATTCTAATGGGCTTTCCTGGTGGCTGAGGGATAAAGAAATCCGCCGGCAATGCAGGAGCTGCAAGAGATGCTGGTTTGATCCCTGGGTTAGGAAGATCCCTCAGAGGATGGCATGGCAACCCACTCCAGTATTCTTGCCTGGAGAATCCTGTAGATAGAGGAGCCTGGCAAGCTACAGTCCATAAGGTCACAAAGAGTCAGACATGACTAAAATGACTTAGTACACATGCACACATACTCTAACGAGCTCACCAGCGAGGAAGATTTCCCAGCCCTGGCTGATTCAGAAAGCGCTTTATCAGGAAACGTTTGCCAGGGTTGTTGCAGCTGTTGTTCAGTCACCAAGCCGTCTCCGACTCTTCGCAAACCCATGGACTGCAGCAAGCCAGGCCTCCCTGTCCCCCTCCATCTTCTGGAGTTTGCCCAAGTTCATGTCCAGTGGCAGGGCTAGCAAGGTTATAAAAATCGGAGAAATAGGTCCGTAGTATGTCCAAGGCCACAGTCATGAAGACAACAACGTATCAAGTCTGATGGCCCATCAAAATCAGCATCGAGAGCTAGGTAATCCTAGTTGGGAATATCATCAGAAGAGTAGCTTGCTGCCAGGGGCAAGTTGAGATAAACGTTTCAAGGCTGATGGCACCGATGTGCTGCGGGTTTATAGTGCTGAGTGTGTCCGGGGCCAGAGAATGCGATGGCTTCAAGGCAGACTGCTTCACAAGGCCATCAAGAAATAGCCCTACTTAAGTTTCAATCATTCTTCAAGACTTCTTTGCAACAGAATTTTTTAAATAAACATACCTTTCAAAGCTTAATTGGTGAATATAGACTTAGTTATGAGTTTCAGCCAGAGAAATACATTGTCCCTTGAATAATGTGTCAAATAGAAAAAATGTATTTGAGGAAAGATATTGTAAGAATTCTAGAATGTATACTCCAAAGCACATTGCCCCCAAAGAGTTAGGAGCTCTGGTTTTGAATGCTAATTTGACTGTGATGGTATATAACCTTGGGCAAATCGGCCGTCTTTGTTTTAGTTTTCTCACCTGAAAATAAGGAAATTAAATCTGATTCCCTGAAAATTGAGTTATTTGCAACTATAAAGTTCTCCAAGTCTAAGATATAACCTTTCATAAGTGTGTGTGGAGCGGGGAGTAAGATAGAGAACCAGGAAAATGTGTCTGCCTTGGTATGGAAGACTGGAGTCTGACTACAAATTCTGGTTGAGTCTGGTCACAGATTGTCATTCATTAGAGAGTACCCTGACTCCAGCGGTCAAGACAACCCAGACACCCCGCCCCACCACATAAAGGGGACCTGTTCAGGAGCTAACTCTGAAAATTTCTCCTGAACCTCACATGGCAGAGAAAAAGATCACAGACCTCTCAGGTAAACAGAAAACACTGCTGCTACCCTTTCCTCCTCAACTCTTTGAATCATTGACAAGGGACTTAACTTCCCTGAGCCCTAGTGCTCTCGCATCTGAAAAACGGTAATAATCAAGATCTCCCAGAATTTGGGGCTTGGGTAAAGAATCAGCCTACAATGTAGGAGACTCTGGTTTGATCCCTGGGTCAGGAAGATCCCCTGGAGAAGTAGAATGACATCTACTCTAGTTTTCTTGCCAGGAGAATTTCATGGACAGAAGAGCTTGGTGGGCTACATCACATGGGGTTGCAAAGAGTCGGACATGACTGAGCAACTCACGCTTTCACTTTCCCAGAATTTGAGACCAGCACACATTGCTACCTTTCTTTGAGTCTCCTGGTTCATTAAACAAGTGAAGAAATGCCAAAACAAGCCTCATAACCATCAGAACATATTTTAAATGTTCACATTTAATAAACTATTATTTTAAATACATACAGACATGCAGGGTAACATTTGGCAATTCTAATGACCCTTTTTGAAAGTGAGGGCCAGATAAAACATCCCTAAACCCCTTCTTAAACCCTGACTCACCTACTCCTCCTTCACCCCATCACATCGCTTTCTTGTGATGGATTCAATATGGTGGATTCCAAAGATGGATTGAATGAAAAAAAAAAAAAGTTTATAAAGTGCCTGACATCACACAGACAGTAGGCACACAATAAATGGAAGCTATTATAATGAGGATGACCTGGGGATGAATTTGAAGTTCAATAAAGCCTTGCAAAGACTTCCCCGGTGGCTCAGAAAGTAAAGCGTCTGCCTATAATGCTGGAGACCCAGGTTTGATCCCTGGGTCAAGAAGATGCCCTGGAGAAGGAAGTGGCAACCCACTTCAGTACGCTTGCCTGGAAAATCCCATGGATGGAGGAGCATGGTAGGCTACAGTCCATGGGGTCGCAAAGAGTAGGACATGACTGAGTGACTTCAGTTTCACTTGAAGCCTTGTAAACATCTCTGTGTCATCCTGCAGAGCAGTGTAGACTGAGGGTTTGCCAGGTAGGTGCGGCTCTCTCCCTGGTCTCCAACCTTGTCTCCAGCTAATCCTTTTAGCAGTCATAAATGTCCTTAAAGTCGAACCATCCAACCTAGACCTCCAACTCCTTGACTGTGGAGCCAGGCAGCACCAGGAGGCCCACTTGAGTCTTTATGAAAGCAGGCAGAGGATCCCGCCTGCTCTTTGGCATTTATTTACTGTGGATTATTTATTGTGGAAATATGAGATGGATGGTTAAGGAAGGAGAGAACAAACAAACCTACCTTCCTCGCTTGCCTTAACGTGTTTGAGTTCCTACTTGTACGCACTGAAATGTCTATAATTTACTTTTCAGTTTTGCAATGTTTATGGCTTTTATGTCATTTGAAGGTTATTTATAACAATTATATAAGGAAGCAAAGTGCCATAAACTGAAGTAATTTACTGTAAAATATCTGAAATGCTAAAATATCAAACGGTGCATTACTGTAGCGCTTGTACTGCTCTTAGAAAAAGGAAAAGGGGGAAAATCAGCTAAAAATATAGCCTCTACCCCATCATCCAGTCTCTTACATTCATCTTGCAGAGATTTATAAACTCAGGAGCAACTGGCAAGTATTAATTTAATTGCTTTGAGGAAGGAGTTGGGGATAGAGAGAACATGACTCCTTGTTACAGCACTCATGAACTTAGATGGATTATTTTGTAGCACAAGGATGCAAAAGCAGTCAGATGCAGTGGATATCAAGTCATCCATGATGGTTCCGATCTTTCTATTAAATCCTGATGATGGTAAAGGCAGGAGGAAGAGAACTACAGAGTGATGGGTCTGAGTCTTATTTGTTAGTTTCAGAAAGCCAACTAAGTAACTTGAGTTGTCAGGTTAGTGAGAGACTAAGGTCTGAGAGGTGTCTACCCAGAGACAGGCAAGAGTCTCCCCAAGCAGAGACAGGACTTTGGTCCTTTGTAAGACCATGACTTGGTAAACAACTTTTTCTTATCCATTCTATTATTATTATTTATTATTAATCAGCAAATGTTGAAAACTAACTATGAATCACTTGTTAAAAATGCATGGTGAGTAAGAGAGCTGTAGCCCTCACAGAATTTAAAATCTTCATAGCCCATATTTAGAACTATGGAGATATGTTCACTATCAAGCTGATAATCCAACAGGTTCCATTCTGAGTTTCGAACAGTTAGTTTATTGACGCAGCCAATGAGAATATGATCATGCAGTAGGAATGAGAAGAATGCTTTTTCTAGACCATAGCAGGGTGGCCTGCTAAAGATGTTGGTGGGGATTATAGCTAGTGAGTAGAGCTCACTTCACAGACAGCTGCCCCCTGCCTTTGCTTCAGCCATGAAAAGGAAGTAGAATTTTTGCTACATCTATTTATGCAATGCTCTGTTGAAAGGAAAACTGCCTTGTGGTTATTTATCAACCTGAACTAGCCACAAAGAGACTAATGAATTTCAGGTCCATCTCCTCCAGGTGAACCAGAGCACAAGGGCCCTAGGGACCACTTCTCAGTAGTAAAACTCTTACTGGAGCTGGGAAGTGGTGAGGATACAGAGATTTTGTTAGTTACTAAAATAGAAGGGTAATAAAAAAAGACGGGCAGCTTGGTATTATGAGGCTGTTAGGACTTTTGTCTACTAGGTATGATTTAGTGGATGACGAGAAAGGCAACTCTCTTCCTCCAAAACTTCCCTTCTTCTGGTGCACAAAAAAGTCTTTCAGATTCCTAGTACCTAAAAATCCTCATTATCTCTGAAGGTTAACTTCAGCTCCCCCTTATTGGGCCTCCTGTTTGTTTGCTTGTTTTTTTATTTCTTTATTTTTATTTTTTTTTAATTCACTGAAGGATTAATTGGTCTTTTTAAAAATTTATTTATTTATTATTTTTTTATTTACTTTTATTAGTTGGAGGCTAATTACTTTACAGTATTGCAGTGGTTTTTGCCATACATTGACATGAATCAGCCATGGATTTACATGTGTTCCCCATCCCGATCCCCCCTCCCATCCCATCCCTCTGGGTCTTCCCAGTACACCAGCCCTGAGCACTTGTCTCATGCATCCAACCTGGGCTGGTGATCTGTTTCACCCTTGATAGTATACTTGTTTCAATGCTATTCTCTCAGAACATCCCACCCTCGCCTTCTCCCACAGAGTCCCAATGTCTGTTCTGTATTCTTAAAATAAATATATTTTTAAAATTATGTATCCAACAAAGCGGTAACATGGAAGTATTTAGCTTGATGAGCTATCACAAAGTTAGTAACCCGTTAAACACCGTGCACAACAAGTAGAACAGTCTCATCACCATGGAAACCCCTTTATGTTCCCTCCTGATCATTACCCTGTCTCTTTTCCAGAGAGCATCACTGCTACAGTACCAGTGCAGTACATCCCCCTTTGTTTGGCTTCATTGACTCTTTCAACATTATGTTTAAAAATGTATCCTTGTTCCTTATAACAGTAGTTCATTCATTTCCACTGCTGTATACTATTCCACTGTAAGTTCATAGCACCATTTATTTACCCATTCTATTGTTAATGGACTTTAGGATTATTTCCAGTTTGTACTTATGAAACACAAATATAAATATTCTTGTACAAATATATCTTTTGGTGAACATGTATACACATTTCTAATGGGTACATACCTACAAATGGGATTGCTGAGTCATAATGAGTATATATGTTTACATGCTGCCAAACAATATGTTTTCTAAAATGGACACTTCAACTTACATTTCCCCCAGCACTGCAGAGAGTTCTTGCTGTTTCTCAATTGCATCAAAACTTGAAATTATCAATCTTTTACATTTTAATCATTATGGTGGATATGTATTGTTATTTCCTTGTGGTTGTCGTTGTTTTTTATATTAATTCCACTGAGACATAATTTACATAAACTGTGTACCATTTAAAATATGCAATTTGATGACCTTTGACAAATGTATACTTCTGAATAGCTATTGCTCCAATAGAGGTATAAAACATTGTATCATCCTAGAAAGTTTTTACTCATTTGCAGCTAACCTTTGCCCCCTACTAATTCAAGATAACCACTGATCTATTTCTAGAACCACAGGTTAGCTTTATTATTTTAGAACTTCATATAAATGAGATAATTTATCTCATTTTGTGTCTGGCTTATTTAGATCAGCATCACATTTTGAGATTCATCCGCATTGTCACTACATATTGTGTAGTTTGCTCTTTTTCATGGCCCAGGAGTAATCCATTGTCTACAGCTGAAAATGTGTTTATCCATTCACCCGTTGACAGACATGTGAGTTGTTTCTCATTTGGAGCTGTGTGAATTAGGCTGCTATAAACATTTGTATTCAAGTCTTTTTGTAAACATATATTTTCACTTAGATAAATACCTAAGAATGGAATTTCTGAGTTATAGATGAGGTGTATAATTAACTTTATAAAAAACTCATAACTATTTCCCAAAGTGTTTATGCTATTTTGCACTTTATCATCAATATATGGGAGTCCCAGTTGCTTTACATCCTCACGAACATTTGGTGTTAAAATCTTAGGTATTCTAGTGAACAAGAACTATCCCCTTATCTTTTAAATTTGCATTTTCCTGATGCTTAATTGGGGCTTCCCTGATAGCTCAGTTGGTAAAGAATACAGGAGACCCCAGTTCAATTCCTGGATTGGAAAGATCCACTGGAGAAGGGGTAGCCTACCCACTCCAGTATTTTTGGGCTTCCTTTGTGGCTCAGCTGGTAAAGAATCCACCTGCAAAGTCAGAGACCTGGGTTCAATCCCTGGGTTTGGATGATCCCCTGGAGAAGGGAAAGGCTATCCACTCCAGTACACTGGCCTGGAGAATTCCAGTTAGACATGACTGAGCAACATTAGACTGTGTATCTTTTTCAAAATATTTATTTACTTAATTTTTGTCTGTGTTGTGTCTTCATTGCTTCCCCTAGTTACAGAGAGTTTGGGGCTACTCTGTAATTATGCTGCAAGGACTTCTCATCACACTGGCTTCTTTAGTTGCAGAGCATGGACCCCATGGCACGTAGGCTTCAGTAGCTGTGGCTCGCAGGTCTAATTGCCGTGTGGCAGGTGGGGTCTCCCCACATTGCAAGGTGTGTTCTCAACCCCTGACCAGCAGGGAGGGCCTGAGCATCTTTCTGCACTATGCTGTGCTCAGTCACTCAGTTCTGTACGACTCTTTTTGACTGTAGCCCACCAGGCTCCTCTGTCCTTGGGGATTCTCCAGGCAAGAACACTGGAGTGGGTTGCCATGCCCTCCTCCAGGGAATCTTCCCAACCCAGGGATTGAACCCAGGTCTCCTGCATTGCAGGCAGATTCTTTCTTGTCTGAGTCACCAGGGAAGCCCAAGAATACTGGAGTGGTAGCCTATCCCTGCTCCAGAGGATCTTCCCCATCCAGAAATCAAACCGGTTCTCCTGCATTGCAGACGGATTATTTAAGAAGTGAGCTATCTTTTTAATAATGTTTATTATACACTTGGATATTTTGTTTCACTATGTGTCTATGTCATTTCCCATTTTTGAATTTTGGGTTGTTTATCTTTTTATTTGTTGAATTTTAGGACTTACTTAGATACTTGTCTTCTGTTGGTTATATGTTATAAATATTTTCTATAGGATTTTTTTTTTTTTACAAGACAAATTCCATTGGACAAACTGAGTCACTTCCAAGTAAGTTAATGTTTAAAATCAATTCTGTTTTGCATGGAGGAATTGAACTGTAGCATTTATTGAGCTATGAAGAAGGTAAGAGAAAGGAATAGCAGAAAGGCCAGAGGGATAGGTTTTGAGGGGAGAAAAGGAGCAAATGTGATGTTGCAGTGGAGGAAGCTTTGGCAGGTGGCATGACAAAATGCTTCCACACAT
Organism: Dama dama; assembly: GCF_033118175.1. Lineage (NCBI taxonomy): Eukaryota > Metazoa > Chordata > Mammalia > Artiodactyla > Cervidae > Dama > Dama dama. The sequence goes on along the minus strand of NC_083696.1, from coordinate 42,674,152 downwards.
ACACAACTAGTGGTGGTTGCCCATGCTGAGGAGGATTATGGTTGAAACTGAATTTAATGGGAATCAGTGTTAGGACTAATAAGAAAATCACCATTGGCCTTGTAGTGGTGAAGTATCCATCATTTGCCAAATCTGATACAGAACTTAGAATTTCAGAATTCTAAGAAAGCTTGAGATTGCTTATCCCTCTCATTTTTCAAATGACAAATTTAAAATCCACAGCAAAATCAGTTGCCCAATGTCACAACATGGTCTACATGCTAAAGACTTAAGTAGTCTACTGTGGGTCTTAAAAATAGGAAAATACTTGGACTTAACATCTTGATAGACAATTTATGGTGTTTATCAGAGACAGCATATTACCTCATATGCAGTCTTGTCCAGGTGGCTCAGTGGTAAAGAATCCACCTGCCAATGCAGGAGACATAGGTTTAACCCCTGGGTCAGGAAGATCCTCTGGAGAAGGAAATGGCAACTCACTTCAGTATTCTTGCCCGGAGAATCCTATGGATAGAGGAGCCTGATGGCCTGCAGTCCATGGGGTAGCAAACAGTTGGATATGACTTAGTGATTGAGCACACACACACCTTAAGGAACTTGCAATTGGACCAGAAGGAGACACATACCCCAGAAGGCTTAAGGAAAAGGAATGGGGTCTAAGGTCAACTGGAAGGACAGAATTTAAATTGAGAGCAGAGAGCTCTGACCGTGACTAGCTTTGATGGCCCTGGGCAATTCGTGGTAGAACTTTCCCACCAGGGTCTCTGCCTAGAAAAGGGTCTTCTGAGTCAACCATAGTACTTCTTCCCAGAGATCTAACTATGTATTCACATATGTTAGTCACTTCAGTTGTGTCCGACTCTTTGCAGCCTTACAAACTGTAGCCAACCAGGCTTCTCTATGGAATTCTCCAGGCAAGAATATTGGAGGAGGAAGCCATTCCCTTCTTCAGGGGATCTTCCTGACCCAGAGATTGAACCTGGGTCTCCTGCACTGCAGGAGGCTCCTTACCGTCTGTGTCATCAGGGAAGCCCTATGTATTTACCTGATGGTTAGTCAAGCTCTTGAAGGCCTGCTCTGGATGAGGGTTTGCAGGCAATTCAACAGAAGTAGTTGCTCGATAAACACTTGTCCATTGATGGATGGATTGAGCTTGTTGAGAACAGTGGTTGGGAAAGAAAATGCACTAGTTTTTGAGTCTATTCTCAAAGGCTATTAGTTCAGGAGACTCCATCCCAGAACTTGCAGGAGACTAGGTTCTGCTGAGACAGGTTGTTTTCCAGGGGAATCAATGCCACAGATCAACACTCACTGCATAGGTTCCACAAAGCTAGCAGCTTTGCAGAGAAGCAAATATAGCTTCTGAAGAAGAAGCAATAAAAATGGATAGTTGTACACCAGCTTGTTTTTATTAATGATCATAATAATAGATGCTGCTTAAGGAGCAAATTCTGTTGAGGGCAGAGTTTTAGACATTTTCTAATAACAAAGTATCTTCATGAGCTTTTCTCATCTCATCCCACAAGCACCCTATGACTTAGGCAAAACAGTGTTTTCATATAACAGATAAGGAAACAGAGGCAATGATTTTCATGTATAAAAAGCGTGGAATTTTGAGGCAAGTAGTCCACATTTAAATATTAATATGTTAGATTTTTCACCAAGATTGTGAATATATATATACTCATGTTTTCTTTGAGATTTTACAGTTATTTTTCAGGTTTCTTTGAGGAATGGTTTTGCATATGCCCCGTGGATCCCCAAATTCACTGATGTTAATGTGTTGGGGCTTCCCAGGTGGTGCTAATGGTAAAGAACCTGCTTGGCAGTGCAAGAGATGCAAGCAATGTGGGTTTAATCCCTGATCAGAAAGACCCCCTGGAGGAGGGCATGGCAGCCCACTCCAGTGTTCTTGCCTGGAGAATCACATGAACAAAGGAGTCTGGTGGGCTACAGTCCATGGGATCGCAAGGAGTCAGGCTCGACTGAAGCGACATAGCACACACGTAGATTTTTCCTAGTTGACTTCATTTCAATCTCACAGTTGACTTGATAAATAGGTATTGTTATTTCCAGATCACAGATATGGAAACTGAGGCACAAAAATCTTAAGGATCTACTAGAGAACACTGATGGCAAAGCTTGAACTAAACTGGCCCCTAACTCCCAGGCAGCCTGTCATGATCGTCATCATCATTTTCATATGTTTATCTATATTTTTTCCAGGGCCTATAATTTCTATGCTTGTGATCCAGTTGTGTATACTGTTTCATACAGGAGGGAGTGATATAGAATTGGGGCTGTGTACACTCATTACAGATGTTCAGACAAAGAATAGGAAGATGTTCCTGAGTAGAGAGGAGAGAATACTTATGTCAGCTGTAGGTCTTAATGGAAACAGACATTCCATTAAAAATTTCAGTCCTTGGATTGTTAAGACTTAGACTAGCCCTGCCTGTCACTTTATCTCTCTGAGATGCTCTTTCCTAGTATATGGCATAAAGTGGTTCATTTTCTAAAGGAGTTGGAGTTGAAAAAATGAAGGAGAAACCCTATCTGTTGTGTTGGCCACTGCTGCATACAAGGATGGACAAAGCAGCGTCTGTGCCCTGGAGGAGACAGAGCTCTTCTCTGTAGCCTGCTGAAATCAACACCTTGCCAAACTCTGCTCCCCACATGTTCACCCCTATGTACTCCTCATGGACCATGTTTCACTTTACCCTTTGATTCCCTCTTCTTCCAACTTATGTGTGTGTGTGTGTACTGTCACTTCAGTCATGTCCAACTCTTTGCGACCTTATGGACTATAGCCCACCAGGCTTGTCTGTCCAGTGGGACTCTCCAGGCAAGAATACTGGAGTGGGTTGCCATGCCCTCCTCCAGGGGATCTTCCCGACCCAGGGATCAAACCCACGCATCTCACATCTCCTGCGTTGGAAGGTGGGTTCTTTAGCACTAGTGCCACTTGGGAAGTCCTCTTCCAACTCACAGCACACCTTAACAGTCTATCTCCTATTGTCTTACAGCCTTGCATGTGTTGGACCAAGCTGATATATTAATTGGTATCAAGACTTTGCTGATCAGTGGTTACATGTAAGGTGACTGTGGTGCAGTGGTGGCTACATGGGCTGATGAGTGAGGCAGGAAAAGGTTTGCATCCCCGCCTGATGAGTGAGGCAGGGAAAGGTTTGCATCCCAGCCTGATGAGTGAGGCAGGAAAAGGTTTGCATCCCAGCCTGATGAGTGAGGCAGGGAAAGGTTTGCATCCCAGCCTGATGAGTGAGGCAGGAAAAGGTTTGCATCCCAGCCTGATGAGTGAGGCAGGGAAAGGTTTGCATCCCAGCCTGATGAGTGAGGCAGGAAAAGGTTTGCATCCCCGCCTGATGAGTGAGGCAGGGAAAGGTTTGCATCCCCGCCTGATGAGTGAGGCAGGAAAAGGTTTGCATCCCCGCCTGATGAGTGAGGCAGGGAAAGGTTTGCATCCCAGCCTGATGAGTGAGGCAGGAAAAGGTTTGCATCCCCGCCTGATGAGTGAGGCAGGGAAAGGTTTGCATCCCAGCCTGATGAGTGAGGCAGGAAAAGGTTTGCATCCCCGCCTGATGAGTGAGGCAGGGAAAGGTTTGCATCCCAGCCTGATGAGTGAGGCAGGAAAAGGTTTGCATCCCCGCCTGATGAGTGAGGCAGGGAAAGGTTTGCATCCCAGCCTGATGAGTGAGGCAGGAAAAGGTTTGCATCCCCGCCTGATGAGTGAGGCAGGGAAAGGTTTGCATCCCCGCCTGATGAGTGAGGCAGGAAAAGGTTTGCATCCCCGCCTGATGAGTGAGGCAGGAAAAGGTTTGCATCCCCACCTCACCACATCCTGTGACTTTCAGCAAGGTGTGTGACTCAGTACATCTCGTCTCTTCATCCATTATCATGGGAATCATCACTTCCCAGTCTCAGTGTATTAAGCACTCTATAGACACTAAAAGCTCTCTGGACACAGACAAGATAATTGTTGTTCTTGTATAAGATGACATTTGCAAAGATGGGTCTAAGGAGCTGACTCAGACTCTAGACCTGGCCAAGGGCACCTGCACCTCAGACAGATTTAAGATGATGAGCTAGCTACGGGGTAGCCTCTTGAGAAGGCTGTGCATGGTGGTGATTCTCATTTTTATAGGTGGAAACAGACATTCCATTAAGAATTCCCGTTCTTGGGTTATTAATGCTTAGGATCTTGGTAGGGGGCTTCCCAGGTGGCACTAGTAGTAAAGAACTCGTCTGCCAATGTAAGAGACATAAGAGATGCAGGTTTGATCCCTGGATCAGGAAGGTCCCCTGGAGGAGGGCATGGCAACCCACTCCAGTATTATTGCCTGGAGACTCACATGGACAGAGGAACCTGATGGGCTATAGTCCACAGGGTCATAAAGAGTTGGACATGACTGAAGCAGCTTAGCAGGCATGCACCTCTTGGTGAGAGGCAAAACCTTCCCTTGGAAGTGAAATCAGTAAAGCTTTATGAGGTCTGTTCTGGGTCAATTTTGATGAAAAGAAAAAGAAAGCAAAGATATCCAGTGGCTATACAAGGTGGGCTTGGAGGCTGAAGGACTCAGTTTAAACTACATATCCAGGGACTTCTGTGGTGATCTAGTGGTTAAGTCTTTGCCTTCCAGTGCAAGGCTTGCAGGTTTGAGCTCAGGTCTGGGAACTAATATCCCACTTGCCTTGTGGTCAAAAAACCAAAACATAAATCAGAAGCCATATTGTAACAAAATTCAATAAAGACTTAAAAGAAACATTGGTCGAGTTGAAGGATCTCAAAGCAGAGATCACCTCTGAGATACCACTTCCCGACTGTGATACTTGTAAGGTGCATGGCCATGTCACTGGTCACAAATTATATCACGAATCCCCAACTGGGTTTTCATCTATAAAATAGGGTGAGTAACACCAACCCACCTGACTGTTGTAGGGAATTAAGTGGGAAAAGATATAAAAACTCTTTGGCTCCTCCTCCAATGTGCAGACCACCACTTTACTGGGAGGCAGATGCAGGAAATTAGAATAATGCCCCTATCTGGGAAGACCCAGAGCCCTGGGCCCTGTCTGCCTGAATCTTGCTCTGTGACCCATGCCTAGCAAGCTCCTGGCCCAAGAAAGAAAGTCCCCTCCCAACACCACTGCCTGAACTCTACTTCTGGTCTATCATGACTGTCATGAGTCTGTGATTTAGAGGACATCTCTTTTGAGAGCACTGCCTCCCCACATCAGGAGGCAACTGGCATAAAGTAAAGCATGGCCTCAGGAGACTGGGGTTCTAAGCCCCAGCCCCACCCCTGGGGAACCCTGTCACAGAGGGCTAGGGCCCCCTTGCTTTTCTGAGTCTCAGCTTCTCTACCGGCCATATCAGGGGTCGATTAGATCATCTCTCAGGGTCCTTCTGGCTTGAAAACTGTCTGACTCCTCAAAGGCCAAACAAAACCAAACCCTGAGGACAGATAAACTCATCAAAATAAAAAACCCTAACTCAGTTATTAGGCACAGCACTGGAGGGCAGGTAGAAATGCTGTCACAGCTCTCTCTGGCCCTAGTTCCACTGCTAAAGCTTGCCATGCTTAGGAGAAGCATCAGCAAGCCCGACATCCACATGGAGACAGGCTCTAGGCTAGGGGGTCCCACGTGGAAGGAGTGTCTGTTTATAGCATTGCTGAGCCATGGAGGGCCACCCTCCCTAGAAATTCTAGGGAACTCTGAGCCTTCTCCTTCCTTGCTGGTGGTCTTGATGGCCTTTCCAAGTGGAGGGATATACTTGACTCATCTATGAAATGCATGAAGGGGTCCTGGAATCCCTTTGGAGAGGCCTTCATTAGCCATCAGTCCCATCTTCTCTTTGTTGCATGACTTTGAACGATGCTCAATCTTTTCTGGAGCCTCAGTTTACTCCACACCAAAATGGGGCTCACGGCTCTGCCTACCTCAAAGGCATTGCTTTGAAAGTCAGATAAAAAAAAAATGTACTTGAATGTTAGGGCTTAAGCACCAGGAAAGTGCCAGGTCTCCTCATTACTGATATCATGTCAGTATTTCAGGGTTTGACCAAGCTTCCCATCACTGCTCTTCCTCTGATGCTGTCCCTTGGATGTTGGTTATGATTCTGGATACTGTAATACTGTGAGAGCATCCGGTGCATGGAAGCAGCAGAGAAGGATCTGGGGATGCCTGTGCCCTGGGCTGCCCCCAGGAGAAAGCTGAGCTCAGAGTCCCTGGGAGGAACCGCAGAAGTGGCCCATTCACGTCCCAAGCCACTCAGTGCAGGAGACTGAGCAGCCACACCTGGGCCTCCGGGCCTCTTACCCTGCACTGCCCAGTGGAAGGAAGCTGTCACTTGTCAGGAGAGGCCAGGAAACCTGGCAGAAGGCAGTGCTTTCCCTGGAGATGCCATTTCTTCCCAGTTTTGCTCTCTCAAGGGTACCAGTGTCCCCCACACCTCCATGGGCAGCCAAGTCCCTAGAGACTAGGGTTCATTAGGAAACAGGAGTATCTTTGTTCTTCCAAAGATATTTTCTCCCCCTAGAGAAGTGAATGGCAACCCACTCCAGTATTCTTGCCTGCTGCTGCTCCTGCTAAATCACTTCAGTTGTGTCCGACTCTTAGCGACCCCATGGACTGCAGCCTACCAGGCTCCTCCATCCATGGGATTTGCCAGGCAAGAGTACTGGAGTGGGTTGCCATTGCCTTCTCTGAGTATTCTTACCCAGAGAATCCCAAGGACAGAGAAACCTGGTGGGCTACATGAGGTCACAAAGAGTCGGGCACAACTGAGTGACTAACGCTCTCATTTCCACTTGCTTTTCCAAATTGATGCTCTCTGTCCAAGTCATGGAAACATACAAAGTACCCTGAGATGTTAATCAGCCCACCTGTGGAAGCAGAGCTGACTACTCCGGTAGCTCCCGAAAGTCAGGCAGTCACGGTCAATGTCCCAAGGAATGGTCCGAGCTCTGCCCTGAAGTCAGCTGGACCAGCATCTCGTCGGAGCCTGCTCAGCGTCAGACCCAGGGGTAGGCTCCAGACAGGGGAGCGGGGACGGCAGCCCCGAGCGAGGGCCACAGAGGGCCCGTCAGGACTTGTGAAGCCAGCGCTGCTTCTCACTGGCAGGTGGTCAGGTTGTTTTCCATCTGAGAGAGTTCATTTTAGACACAGTGCTCATGACCGCCCCTCGACAAACTGAGTGCATTCCAAGCTGTTAAGAAAGATGACCTTTTAATCTCTCTTGTAGTTGAGAGGGCAGACACACACCGCAGGCTGACTCTCTCCATCTCTCCCCGAGCGGCGTGAGCTTGCTGTGCCGGGACCCCTGGCGCAGCGGCCTTTGAGGACATTCAAGGCCAAGGGAGCCAGTAGCAAGCCACGGATCTCAGACTGACCGAGCACCACTGTGACTCTGGTGTCACGATCTCCCCTTCCTGAGGGTGCTGTGGGACCCGTCCTCTTCTTCCAGTCCTCTAGTGATTCTATCGCTGAAGGACCGTTGCTATACCTCTCATTATAGCCGCTGCTCCTGTACTGGGCATCAGACCACAGGCTCACACAGTGATCTTTCTTGTGTTTCTTTGGCGAATATATCATCTCTTTTCGCCTCTCAGGCACTGGCAACTTCCTGTCTGAAAGCTGACAGAGGTGGGTCTGGGGAGGTAGGTGGGTTTGGTTAGGGTCCCTGACCCGAGGATGTAGGCTGTGGGAGCACTGTGCCTGGGCAGCAGGGCAGGGTGGGACACAGGTGTCTAGCTGAGATGCTACTGATTCAGGGCATCAAAGGTGTGTTACCGGTGATCAACACCACTGGTCCATCTTCTCCGAGTCTCTCTCTCTCACTCATTGTCACCTCCTCTTGCAGTCTCCCACACACAGCGCTCTATTTGTGTAACACCTGGTCCCGTGTTCATTCTATGAGTGACCCAGGGAAAGTCAATTTCCTGTCCCTTTTTGCTGTCCAGTCACTCAGCTGTGTCCGGCTCTTTGAGACCCCATGGACTGCAGCACTCCAGGCTTCCCTGTCCTTCATCATCTCCCGGAGTCTGCCCAAACTCATGTCCACTGAGTTGGTGGTGCCATCCAACCACCTCATCCTCGCCCCCTTCTTCTCCTGCCCCCAATCTTCCCAAGCGTCAGGGTCTTTTCCAATGAGTTGGCTTGAAAGAGCTTGAACTATAGATTCTCAGAAGCAACTTTTCACCCTGACAGTTAATGATTCCATAACATTACTCCTTTTTTTTTTTTTTTTTAAGTTTCAGAATTGGAGCTGAAGAGCCAATAAACCAAGTACCAATAATTCTGGAAGCTCAAATTTCTTCCTTTTCTTGTAAAAAAAGCAGTCCTGCTAGTCAAATCTTTTTAAGGAAGCAGATAACTTTCCCTTCCACCGATGCCATGACAGGATGACGGCTCTTCCTGGGATGACTCCAGGCCCGGGAGCCGGAGTGCCTGCTGATCTGTGCTGACTCGTGGTAGACAGCTGTCTTTATTTTGCGTTACTGCACTGTCTGTCTCGCCAGTGTTTCCCCACAGTGTGCTGGGCGGGACTCTGCTCTGTCAGGAAGTGTCTGTTGTTTGGGTTGTTCCACAAGAACACAGCCAAGGAACAGGGCTACATGGCGTCACCGTACAACAGAAACCAATCACCAGTTAATCGGGGCCCAGCTCAGCAAGAAGCCTGGCCTGAGAGAAGCTGGTACTGAAGAAAGAGGGAGCAAATGCCACTCGCCCCCACATAACCCCGAGGATGCCACACACACAGGAGCTGGGACACTGAATGAAGAAGCAGAGATGTGGTTGGAGGCAGCAGCAGAAAAATTGCCGCCACTTGTCTCTCTCCCAGGGATCCCCATTTGTCTATAATTGTCTGATAAACTATTACTACACTAGTGTCAGAAGAAGCAGAGCAATTAAAAGAAGGGGAAATGGATGGGGGGCAGGGCAAATAACCCCAGTGGCTAACATAGGTAGAGGAATAATCATATGTGTCTAGATGCTTCCTTTTAGCAAAAAGAGAAATGGGGTGGATTTGCCCAAGTTTTGTCTGATATAAAGAAAAAGGGAGAAAAATAGCATCTTCAAGAGAAGCAAAATCTACCTCTTCTCCACTGACAACTCCCAGGGGTGTCTTGTGTATTTTCTTTGCAAGAAGTGGCCAGTGGACAAGGTCCTCCACTGAGGCTGTGGATGATGTCAGGGCCAGGGTAAAAATTGGGCAGTGGGTGTTGGTGCCAGCCTGCAAGCTGGGGTGGCTGGTGGGGAAGGTGGCCAGGGCAGGGCAGAGGAGCTCATAGACGGGATGCCCTGGCCCCACCTCGCCCTTTCCCTCTGTTGCCTCCTCTGTTTCTGGTTCTCAAAACTGAGCAGAACGGAGGGGGCTGGGCACGGAACCAAGCCAGGTAGGCAGCGCAGACGCCAAACCAAAACGGCTGGGAGATTTAAGGGAAGTTTGGAGAGAAGTAACCTGGATTTCTACTTCTTGTTTGTGCTGTTAAAATGCTCCTTTAATGTGAAAGCCTTCCTGTTAAATGAAGGGGAAAGGGAGCTCCACGTCAAGCAGCAGCTGTAAAACAAAGGGAACAAAAGGAGGAAACCGCTGAGATGCATTTTGTTGCTATAGATATAGGGAGACATAGAGCCAGGCTGATGGATGGAGCCAGTCACACTCCCGGCAAAGAACCAACCAGAAGCAGAAAAAGGAGCCAGTGCGAAGAGGGAGGGAAGAGGCTTGTTTCCAGACCATCCCAGGGAGTTAAAATAACGTAGCCAGGTAAGTTGTGCTTCACTGGGGAAGTTCCAGAGGAAAAAGAGCTAAGAACAGGACAAACCTGGAAAGGAATTTTGCCCACTTCTCTTCAATCTGCAATTGCCAATTCCCCTTAGTCAGCTCTGACTGCAAAGAGCAGAGACCATCCAAAGTGAGGAAGGTCTCAAGCCACTGGGTAGAAAATGATTATAGTAAATGGATCGAAGAATAGCCTTCCATGTTCAATCTTGCTCCCCAATCACACACACACACACCAGCCTCAAAAAGGAGCAAATATGTTACAATAACAAGAAAGGTGTAGAAGTAAATCTGTCTCACTACAGCTACAGAGGAGCATAAACTTTGTGTGGGTCCAACAAAATGAAGCCACAGGATTGATACTCGTTTGTGCAACCGAGGTGCCCGACAGCCACAAAAGGCCTATAAATTCTAGTGTTGGTGGGACCTTTCCTCTTTTGTGCTGCAGGTAATTAAATTGTAGGGGCACATGGCCAAAACTTCAGGGACTTCTCCTGAAAGTCCACAGGCCATCAGATGGAGGGCAGAAAGATTCCATCAGGAACCCAGGGTTCAGACTTCAGAACCCACCTCCTCCCCAACCCTTGGGCCTGCTAAGCGATTCTGGGCGGGCTCATCCACCAAGTTCATGGGCTTGCTCCATGGAAGCCACCGGAAAACTGAGGCCAAAAGCTGTTGGGTTTTGTTAGTGCTTCTAGAAGTTGAGAGTTGGACCGTCACACCTCAGTTCTTCTGTCTTCCACTGTCCTCAGAATAAACGCCAAACTTGTGACACAGAAACCTCGTCCTGAGGACTGGCCTCAGTCTCCTTTGGAGGCAAAGTCCCCTCAGCCCTTCCGCAGACCTCCCCCACATCCTTGAACATCGTCCAGGACTTCAAAGCTGCTTTTCTCTCTGGAAATGCTCTATTCTCCCCCCTCCCGCCTCCCCTGAGCAGCCTAGACTCAGTCCCATGCTCAGATAGGAGTGCTTTGGTTTCTCTTTTTGTTTCTCTGAATCTCTCCCCTTCCGTTGTTCTGCTCCTGACTTTGCTGCAAGTCCTGCATCTTCCCCTTAAACTGGCAGGTGCCTGAGTGCCAAGACTGTCAGGTTTATCTCTGAATCTCTGGTGTTTACAGGAAAGAGATTGATCAGTGATAGTGAAAGAAATGACAGGTATCCAGAGAACTGCCTCTCACCACCGGCAGGGAAGAAGAAAGGTCCCAGCACTCGAGGAGCTGAGAAGAGACTGACCACCCCAGCCTTCCTCCAGCGCGCGCTGCTCATCACCACTCTCTGCAAAGGAGGGTTAAGACAGAGGCCAGGGGTCCTTGATTTCTTTGCACTAAACATCAGCCACTATAAGGAGGCTGGGTCTGTCCACTGACTCCCTTTCTACCTCTTGGATCATAGTAATCTTCAGATAGTTCTGAAGGTTGAGGGACAACCCCTCTCCCCTCCCACCCCTCCTCCCCAGTCCCCCCTGCTTCACACTACTGACCACCACCTAGGGGCTGTGCATCTTAATTCTAGATCTGTCTCCTCTTTATCACAGTTTAGCTCCTTGAAGGCAGCAGTTTGTCATGTTGTTTTCTGCCTTATCCTCATATAACAGAGCAACCTGGTAAGTGTTGGCAAATAAAGGAGTGAAGGCAGGTGGTTCTCAGAGTGGATATCATCGCCATCAAGGTCACTCATCCCTTCTAGGTCAGCACTCCCCATCCTTTTATGGCAGCAGAGATCGGTTTTTTGGAAGGCAATTTTCCCATGGACCCGTGGGGGGAAATGGTTAATGTGGTAATGTGAGCGATGTGGAGTGGCTGTAAATACAGATGAAACTTCACTGGCTAGGTGACCGCTCACCTCCTAACTATTCAGTTGGTTCCTAACAGGCCATCGACTGGTACTGGTCCGCAGCCCAGGAGTTGGGGACCCCTGTTCTGGATCAAACCTATAGCCACATCTTCATGTCCCATGGGAACCTAAGACTTGGTAGAAATGAGTCAGAGCTAATATTATTTATTTTGGGGTGAGAGTAGCATCTAACTCTGGTAGGTCAGCAGTAAAGAGTTTGCCTGCCAATGCAGGAGATGCAAGAGATGTGGGCTCCATCCCTGAGTTGGGAAGATCCTCTCAACCCACTCCAACATTCTCGCCTGGGAGATCCTATGGACAAAGGAACCTGGTGGGCTACAGTCCATGGGGTCGCAAAGAGTCAGACACGTAAGACTGAGCGATTAAGCATGAGCACAAGCACCAAACTATCCTCCTTCTGATTCTGCCTCCCCCTAGACCCCAGGTGCTAATTCCTCAGCTTCTCTATGATAGCACCGCGGACACGCAGCCCACCATCTGCTTCTGGGGTCTCATTCAATCCTGAGCATCTCATCATCCTCATCCCGCAACACAAACCAGGTGATGGCACCTAGAAATGGTGCAGTCCTCACACACACCTTGACCCCGCTCCTCCCTGCCCCAGCACTCGGCTTCTCCTGGCTGACTTATTTGTATAGCCGGCTTGGGAAAAAGGATGCTATGCTGAGCAGGAGGCCAGAAACTAATGATGGTTAGAGCTAGATAGTTCAATGGCCTTTATCTTACTGTTTTCCCACATTTTGTAGGGGTCGCAAATTGTAACCCTATTTTTAAGATCAGATAAATGAAACAAATCAGATATGTTGGCCAAGGTCACACAGCTAGTAAGGAGCAAAGCTTCGACTCCAGATCTCTTTGACTCAGAAAGCCAGTCATTTTCAACAGAGTCTTGCTGACATGAAGCACCCTGAGGAGCAGGAAAGGCCACTACTGGTGTTTGTCTTGGTGTCTGTCTTGAGTGTGACTTTCGGTGTCAACACCTGGAAGTTCCATCACTTTGGAGCATCCATCTGGCTAAAATGGTGTGAACAGGACTCTCGGGAATCGTGGAACAAAAACGGGTTTGAATGATCACATAAGGCTCTATCTACCCATTGCATAGATGAAGAAACCGAGGCTGTGAAGAAAACAGATGCATTTATTCTCACAAATGATGAGTTGAAAGGCACTTAGACCCTTAATCTTCAGTTTTCTACCTTGTGTGAGGATCCCATCAGGTCCTGTTTTTATGGCCTCAGCACAGCAAAGGGACACCAGCCGCCAGTTCCTCCCTGTGCCCCGTCTCCCAGTCGGGTGGAGGATGCGCTGATAGGGATACCCAGAATGTCAGAGGTGGGCCAATCACAGAGGAGACCAGGGCAGCAAACTGGGAGTGGGGCGTGGAGGAGGAGGGGTGGGCGTGTGCCAGGGGGCAGTGACAGGTGGCACTTGCTGGAAATAGATGTGGGGGCAAGCTGGAGAGAACTCAGGGTCCCACCAGCACCCGATTGATTATGTTGCTACTTCCAAAAGGGACTCTGCTCCCATTTTCCAAAGGCTGCCTTGCCTTTGAAAGGGGAGCAGTGAAGTAGTGTGCCCAGCAAAAATCACATCACCCTGGTCTTTTTAACTCCACCCGGCAGGGCCACAAATCAGTTGGCCTCCAGGGAGCCGCCTCGGGATGGGACATTTATGGCCCTCCTTCAGAAAGGTAGCTCTCTTGGACGGTTTCTGCCTCATAAGCAGACCTGCCCACGTAGAACCTAGACATCGGCGTGGTTGATTTACGCCTTTAATACTGCGAGCTTCATTTCGCCAGTCTGGAAAGCACATTTCGTCGTGGGAAGCTGGAGTTTTTCTTTTCTCCCCATCCTCACTAGACATTCATTTTGATAGTGGGTTTTGTTCTTGTTGTTTCCCCTGCCCCTTTCCCGACAGGTCTATTCTTCTCTCTCAGGCAGTGTCCATTCCGGCCTTTTTTCTGCAGGAAAGGAGGGCAAGGGGGCCGGGGCCGTAACCTGATTGGAATAGGTAAGGAAAGCTTATTGAGATTTTCTCAAAAGGCATTGTATACATAAAAATAATTACCCTCCCCCACCCCAGAAAAAAATGCACCACCCTACACATTTCACCCATTTTCATTTATTTAAATAATCACACCATTTTCATGCTTGCAATTAATCTTACATATGTGCTTAAAGATACATTTAGTCAATATTGCTTCATATGCTACCAACTTCTTGGGAGCGAAGTTACTTTCTGTCGGAAGGGGTAGGGCAATGAAGATTTTGTAGATATTTTTATTCTAATATATCCTGAATCATTTTTCAGTGTAACATAGCAAAACAGCGCTCATGGTAGCTCAGGAACTTTATCTCCACATATTCCTTGGGGGCCAGTGCGTTTCTTTCCCAGGATTCTCCTGAAGTTAACACATCAAACCACACTTTTCGAGTTTTTTTCAATTTCTCACTTCTAAGTTGGTATGTCTAGGTTTTGTTTTGTTTTTTCTGTCTTGTTTCTTCTCTTCTCACGGGCTCTTAGTTCTTTTCTAAGATCTCGTGTTTGCTGCCCCCACCTCCTACACAAAGGCAATCCTCAGCTCCTCTATGCCAGTCTCTTCTATCCACCCACGTGATTCTTTCTCAGAGGTGAAGTCACCAAATCCATTGGTGTCCATGAAAGCTGGTGGGGCTGGGAAGGAGAAAAGTCTATTGTGCGTTCTTCACCAAGAGGACATTGCATCTTATTAAGACTGGGGCTTGCTTAAGGTGACAAGCCCAGGTCTAGGCCCAGAGGTCTGCAACTGTGTGTTCTCAGCCCATCATGTTGGAACCCAACATGGTTAGATTCCAGAATCTCCAGGGAGAGCCACCGGGGCTCTCAGGGATATGAGGATGTGCGTCATCCCAGAGAGGGAGCGAGTAGTTAAAGGACCAGGGCAACGTTACCTTAGAGTTTGGAAATGGTCCCAGTACACGACCCAGGCAGGTACCAGTTGGGGAGCACAGTTCTGAGAGTGAAATGGCAGAGCACAGAAGGCACCCACCTTCTCCTCCACCCCCTCATCTCTGTGTGGCCCCGGCGTGGATGGAGACTGAGTCCAGAAGCGTGGTCTTGCTGGGCAGGAAATGCTCAGGGATGGCAGGGCTGTGGACCACAGCCGCTCTTCCACGAAGAGGCTCTGACGACACTGCGGGAATGTGAGGATGGAGAGAGGCATGGCAGGGGCCCTCCTCTGCCTTCCTCCTCCTCTGTTCCGCCCCAGGATGTGATCCGGAAGGAACAGAGGCAAGTGGGAGGGCGCAGGGGAGACTCTCTCCCCCGTGTTTCATGCTGTGTGTGCCTTTCTCGCCTTACTTCCGTCTCTCACAAAGACAGAACCGGCCTCTTCGGCAAGCACCCTCTCCACCCCCCGTCCTGCCAGCCCAACCGCAGTGACAAATGACATTCACTGGAGCTCCTGCTCAAGACTTTTGGCGCTTCATGAGAACAGGGAGGGTAGACCCAGTCAGGCTGGGACTTGAGAAGTGGTCCCAGAAGCTGTCTCCCACTTTCCACCTGAATTATTGATCCTTCCCCAGAACCTCCAGCCCACACCACCTCCATTCCATCTGTTGGTCAGAGAAGTGAGATGGGCTGGGACCCGGGACCCTTTTCTGCAGCGCTGCAAAGCTTGCACCTGGACAAATCTCTCCTTGAGCAACAGAAGACAAAGACACTGTGCCTCTGTGCTAAGTCCCTTTAGTCACGTCCGACTCTTTGCAATCCCAGGGATGGTGGCCCACCGGGTTCCCCTGGCCACAGGATTCTCCAGGCAAACAACACGGGAGTGGGTTGCCGTGTCCTCCTCCAGGGGATCTTCCCAACCCAGGGATCAAGCCCACATCTCTTATGTCGCCTGCCCTGGCAGATGAGTTTTTTACCATTCGCACCATCTGAGAAGAACAAAGAAACTAGATGAAAGTAAAAACAACTGTGTGTGTGCAGTTAGGGCAAACTCTGGACAAAAGGTACAAAAAGACCAAAAAATTCACCTAAAAAATTCGCCTGCCACTTTTACAGAATGGGGAGCAAAAACAGGGTACTGTGCATGCTCCCTGCACTCAACCCCACAAAGAGGTGGGCAAACCACCTATGCCACCTCTCTGGCCCAACTCCTATCTCCTCCCACACAAGGAGGCAGTTCACCCGCGTCTAGGGGAGCTAGCACAGAACCTGTTAACTTTTCTCCACCTCCAAGCTCTGCGTGCGGTGCTGCGCTTAGTCGCCCAGCCGTGTCCAACTCTTTCCAACCCCCATGGACTGTAGCCCGCCAGGCTCCTCTGTCCATAGGACACTCCAGGCAAGAATACTGGAGAGGGTTGCCATGCCCTCCTCCAGGGGATCTTCCCAACCCAGGGATCGAACCCAGGTCTCCCACATTGCAGGCGGATTCTTCACCACCTGAGTTACCAGGAAAGCCAGGGACACCAGTAAACCTTGCCTGACGTTCTTGTCTGGCCTCTAGTCAATTTCTGTCGACTGGGGAAGGTCGAGAACTCTGGCATCAGAAGGACCCTCATCAGCCCTCCTTCTTCTTATCCATGGGGACGGGAGGTTGGAAGTCACATACATGTGACTGGGTGCCGCAGGGAGGTGGGGGAGAATGTGGTTGCTCAGAAAATGGATGACTGAGAGGACGTGAGAGGGAGGAGAAAGGAAACAGGAAAAGGGAGTAAGTGGGGGAAAGAACAGGTGGGAAGAGGCACAGAGGGGATGGACAAAAAGGGCAGAAACAGGAGAGGAGAAAGAGACCGTGGAGAGGAATGAAGGCATTGGTTCCCTATTCATATAGTGTGTTATATGGAATGGGAAGAGCAGAGAGTTGGACTCATCACAGCACAATCTCCAGAAAAAAAAAGAAAAAAGAGGGACAATTTCCCTTTTGCATCTGGCTCTTTCTTAGGAAAGGGACAGAGTCTGGGAGAGAAAAATACCTTTATTTTTCCTTAACTCCCAGCTGATTGCGCTTCATTTCCTTGCTTCTATTCTCCAAAATATGTGCAATTGCTATTTTGCTGTCAGTCAAATGGGATATATCTAATTAAAAACAGCTTTATAGGTAAACATCAAGAGGGGTGGGGGGAAGATAACTGTCTGCATGCACGGAGCTGGGGGACAGGTTCTGAAGCCACCATGGCTTTCTTGGGTAGAAGGGTCGCTTTGGTTTCCCTGAAGAAAAAATGACCCCTCTCCTCTGCACTGTTTGCTGTGGCATGAAAAAGAGAGAGCTTTATCTGGATGGAGGCCCAGCAGGGAGTTGCCTTCTGTTTGCTTTGCATGCTGCGCACCGTGAATTGATACCCTTGATACCCGTGCTGTTAACTCCAGGGAGGGCGGGGCATGCGCTGGAGGACCCGGCATTGTGAGCATCTGCAAAAAACCCACTTTGTTCAAAAATGATCTTTTCCCTCTGAACAATGGTAAGATGTTACCCTCGGAATCTTCTCCTGACAGTGACGATGGTGGTAGAGAGTGAGCCTAATTTCCCACATCTCCATTGAGGTAGTTATTCATACAATTCTGTGCTGGAGTCAAAGTCTTTTTTATTTTTATTTTTTTTAACGTTGCCGGCTGCTGCAGCTTTTGCAACAAAATAATTACTTTTGTGCCAAGTACTTAGGTAACAAGATAAACAAGAGGCAACATAAATGGAATGTAAATATGGAACAAGTGTCTGTGAAGGAAAAAAGCAGCCCAGGGAGAAAGAACCTGGCTTGGTCTCCTGCATCTGGTAAATCCCCAGGGAGCTAAGAAAGCTCCTTCATCCTCCCCTCAGTGGGTCTGTCACTCCCTAGGGAAGGGCTGCTGTCCAAGGCTCAGTGAGGAAGCCCTACCTTGGCCAGGTGGTCGAGAATCAGGATTTAATTTATACTGTGTGTGAATCAGGCAGGGGAGAACACAGCAGTGTTTGTGTTCAGCCTCATCAGGGTCCCAACTGTGATGCCCATTCTCCAACTGACCTTGAGCAAGTCTTTCTCCTCGCTAAATCTCCATGTACTCATTTCTAACATGAACAGTAAACTAGATGAGCTTACGCTCCTCCAACTTTATGTGATTGCTACCAATATTTTCATGATTGAATAGATTTTGGAATTCACAACTAAGGAGCAGAAAATGTGGAATCCAAATTCCAAATCTGAGTCTTTACCTATCATTTGGTAATATCATCTGCAGCAAGTAGAATAGTCATTAGTATTCCCAAAGATGTGTCTACCCAGAACCTCCTGTGAATGTGACCTTATTTGGAGAAAAGGTCTTTGCAGATACCATGGTTAAGAATTTCAAAATAAGTGACCTAAATGGGAAGGAAACCTAAAAAAGGGGGAAATAAATGCATGTACAGCAGATACTAATACAGCCCCATAAAGCAACTATGCTCCAATAGAAATTTTGATACATAAGAAGAATTTCAAACTAAGATGGATTAAGGTGAACCTTAAATGCAATGACAAGTTTTTGTAAAAGAGAAGGGGAAACAGACTCGATGAGATGGCCATTTGAAGACAGAGGCAGATATTGGAGAGATGCTGCCACAAGCCAAGGAATGCCAGGAGCCACCGAAAGAGGGAGAGGTGAAGAAGGCTTCTCTCCTAGAACTTTTGAGGGAGCTCAGCCCTGCTCACATTTTGATTTCAGAGTCCCAGCCTCTAGAGCTGTGTGAGAACATATTTCTGCTGTTCTAAGTAGTTGTTTGTGCTACTTTGAACAGAAGATTCAGGAAATAAATATGCCCTCCACAAGCCTGAAACGAGGACCTACCCTCTTGATGGGGGCTTTCCCCTGTCTATCATATTTTAGAAGATGAAAATCTGTCCACATGCGCATATCAAGAAAAAAGAAAAGAGAAAGAAGAACTGGAGAAGAAGAAAGACAAGAGGCATCACCCTGCCCAGCGCCCACCTTGGCAGAGGTCTCTCAGGATGATGTAACAAAGAAGGTTCCAGCTATGGAAACAGGAGGACAGTGATGCCCCACGGTTAGCCTAGAGTGAAATTTAAAACCGAGTAATCTTGATGATATAGCCAAATACAGTTTCAAAATTAAGATTAATGTGCTAATAGCTATGTGAATGACTAATAAAGAAAAAGTAATTTATATTAACATGTTGTCTTCAGTATGTAAGTGGTTGGCTTGTCAAGACTAGGAAATACTATAAGGGAATGCATAGAGATTTGCAGAATACATGGGTCACTGAACACGGGAGGAAAAAAGGTGAACTGACCCAAATGAACTGTACTGATAACTCCAATAGCAGGATGAGCTTTGCCACCAGTGACATGCTTTTCTGGAATAAACAACTCTTAGAAAAGTGAACAGTCTTTGCTTGATTTACAAGGAAGCTGCATTTCTGGAAAATACAGGATATATTAAAACCATATTTTAAAACATAATATGGTTTTATGACATGCAATAGAGTTAAGTTCTGGGCCTGGATATCTATAAGCAGGCTTTCCACCTACATGTGTGTCCTACAGGACATTCAGAAGTCAAGCTGGGGTGGTGAGGGGGCAGGACAATTCCACCTTGGGAAGGCTTCCCATACAATGCGGTGAATCCAGTGTCCTTGTTTCCCATCATGACTGTCAACA
The DNA here is from genome assembly GCF_033118175.1 of Dama dama. Lineage (NCBI taxonomy): Eukaryota > Metazoa > Chordata > Mammalia > Artiodactyla > Cervidae > Dama > Dama dama. Next base: position 42,654,880 of record NC_083696.1, on the reverse strand, counting down.
CCTCCCCCAGTCACAGGGATAAGTGAAAAACGTCTCCTCAGATTCCCCAGTTTACCTCCAAGGAGGGTGCCAACCACCTTGAGAACCAGAGGAATCGTTTCTCTAAAGCCTCATCCGGCTCTGTGCTGAACGGCGCGTGAACCCACATTCTCTGGACCATTGTGTATGGTATCCATGCTTAGGGTGTCAATCAACAAACATGTGCTGAATTTGCAGTCTTTGAGTTGTGCTGAAGCTAGAGGAAAGGTAAGATATGAGCGTGCCCAAGAAGGGCCTGGAATGCTCTGGATGCTGCGACCAGCTCCCATTTCCTCTCTCTCTCCTCTCCCCACCCTTTCTTCCCTCCTCCCTTGCTCCCCCTCCCCCACCCTTCTTTCCTTCTCCCTCCCTCCACCCTTCATCTTCTGTCCTCACCTCCTCTGCACTTCCGTCTTTTCACATTTTCCCCTGTTGGCTTCCTTTCCCTCCTTTTCTTCGTTTTTCCTTCCCTTCTTCTGCCACACGACTTCTAAACTCCAGTCTAAGGAGCCGCATCAGGATAATGGATAAGAATGGCCAGAGGTTAGGTACACCTTTGGCTTCCTGGGACAACATGCCCACAGAGCTTCTGGTTCAGAAGTTCTAGGTCTCACACAAAATCTTCTCCCAGACAGGTCATGGCAGGACATAAGTGGTCACCCACTGTCAGCTCATTTCTAAAGGAAGACTCCTGGAGTGTTGCACATGGAGAATCATTTCAACTAGATATCCCCCCTCCCCAATAAAAAAATGTGCAAATTATTCACCTGGAAAAATATCAGACTCATTCTTCAGCACAAGAACACTTGTATGTCACCTCTCCAGGTTCAGACATCTGGGGCCAGATGTGAAATCAGTGTAGGTCTCACACACATGTAACTGACCCACACATGGCAGTCCTGATCTCACACGGCTGTTTGCTGCTATCGGCTACTGGCGCTCTCCCGATAGTTACGTGGCATTTAATGAGCAACAAAGGTCAGTTACAGATGTGAATTGCACACGCTATAGATTAATGCTGAAGCTCCAATAATTTGGCCACCTGATGCAAAGAGTCAACTCATTGGAAAAGACCCTGATGCTGGGAAAGATTGAAGGCAAAAGGAGAAGAGGGTGGCAGAGAATGAGATGGTTGGATGGCATCACCATCTCAGTGGACATGAATTTGAGCAAACTCTAGGAGACAGTGAAGGACAGGGAAGCCTGGCATGCTACAGTCCATGGAGTTGCAGAGAGTCACACACAGCTTAGCTACTTAACAATTGATTAATCATAAAAAAATAAGATGCATCCAACTCAAAGAAGTCCATGAGTAGAAGAGACATGAACCCATTTTCAAACAGGGAGAAAGAGAAAAAGAGGCTACTTGGGAGTGAGGCAGCTCACCTTGCAATTTTGTCAGTGATACCGGCTCTGAAGGTGGAAACTGGGTGAAGAAACGAGGCTGAAGCAGTAAAAACCATGTTTGAGTCTCGCTTACCTGGGTTTGAATCCTAATTTTGCCCTTTACTAGGACCTGGGGGTCTTTCCTTGTGTCTCAGCTGGTGAAGAATCCACCTGCAATGCAGGAGACCTGGGTTCGATCCCTGGGTTGGGAAGATTCCCCTGGAGAAGGGAAAGGCTACCCACTCCAGTATTCTGGCCTGGAGAATTCCACGGATTGTATAGTCCATGGGGTCGCAAAGAGTCAGACACAACTGAATGACTCACTTTCACTTCAGGGCCTGGGAACTCGGGCAAGTTGCTTATATTCTTTCAAAAGCTGAGGATAATATCAGCCAACCCTTTAAGACTGCTAGTTGGCCAGTTGGGTAATCAACGTGAAAGGCTTATTATGGCTCTGGCAAGTAGAACATGAATTTTATTCTGTCCTCCACCAATCTTCACTTCACTAGCAAAACACTGAGGGATAAGAGGGGACAACACCCAACCAGAGGAGCCCGGAAGTGGGTGGTTGAATGGTTATATTTGCCGGGAAGACTAAGGATAAGGGCAGGGAGGGTGGATTCTGAGAGTAACCTCAGAGTCAAGTCTGGCAGAGTCTGCCTCCATGTAGAGGAAACACTTCCCTACTCAAGGCTGTTGAGTTGAGTCTCTTGTGGAAGGGAAGTTTGGGAAGAATGTAAATGATGTCTCGGGAGACTCCTCACAGCTCCAGAGCACCCAAAGTCATCACGTTTGATTTACCACCTGCATACAGCACTCTCCTCTAAAGCAGAGAGTGGCTCTGGAATCCTCTGTGCAAAAGAAGATGAATCTAGAATGCCTGAAGCTCCTCCCAGGCACAGCCTGCCAATAACAAAGGAATCTGTGTCAACTGCCTACATTGATCAAACCATGAGTGCTCATTGGGTTTCTCTGGGTGCTTTTTCTTCTACGTGCAAAGCTGATGATGTCACTTCCTTGCTTATAGATTTCCATTGACTCTCCATCATCTACAGGATACAAACTGAGATTCCTTACTGCGGTTGACAAATGCCTTCATCTGACCACAGGCCCACCTTCCAATCCTGGTCCTCAAACGGGCACACCAGCCACATGCCAACACACAGTGTTATACAAGACTACTCGTTACTCCTGGGAGAAATCGTGCTTCCTCACGCCTCTGCACTTGTGGACATGCTTTTCCTCTGCTTTAATTCCTGGTCTTTTTTTGTCACCAGACAGAACCATCTCAAACACGATCACTTGTGTCATGCCTGCCCTCACAGCCACCAGCAGAGCTGGCCACCTCTCCCAGAGATAATCAATTACTCCTTATTGTTTAATAACTCTCCTTTTAGAATTCCGATTCAGTGTTTGTTGAACTTCCTCATTTATCCTTCAAGTCACTGAACCTCTCCAATTTCCAGCCCTTTTTCTTTCTGTGCTGTATTCTGGTATTCTTTACATCTGTCTCCAAGTTTATGATTGAATATGATGTTATTTATTTTGTTGCTAATTATTATATTTCAAATTTCTAATGTTTTTTTTTCTTTTCTCAAACCCAGTGGATTGACTTCAGTATACTCTTGTTTATAAGCTATGCTTACAAACCCTATCTTTTAATTCTTTAAGCATGTTTAAAAAATATCACAGACTGCTGCCTTAAAAAGCAGTAATTTGTTTGCTCACAGCTTTAGAGGCTGTAAGTCTGAGATCAAGGTATTGGCAGGTTTGATCCTTCTGGGGCCTCTCTGTTCTGACTGCAGATGGTCACCTCTTCACTATATCCTCAAATGCTTCTTCCTCTGCATCGAGCTTCCTCGATGTCTCTTTGTATGTCCAAAATTATTCTTCTTATAAGGACACCAGTGATAGTGAATTAGGACCCATCCATATGACTCATTTAAACTTAATTCCTCTCTAAAGGTCCTATTTTAAAATACGGTCACATTGGGGGTTAGGTTTCAACATATGTATTAGGGGGCACAATTCAACACATAAAATGTGTTTAATAATTTTGCATCTTTTTTCCTGTAACTATTATTTTTGCTGGCCTGATTTCTGTGGTTTAAATGTTTCTACTAGCTCTTGCTTGCTGTAAAAATGAGTGGTTTCCTTTCAGGACGGACGATATACTCTTTGGAACTCACAAGTAGAAATTCTTTGGGCACCATGTTTAAAGTATGCTCATTACAGAGAATATTCTCTTGCTTCCAGCAGACACCTGAAGATACTTTTAACTCATGGCCATTTACAACTCAACTTTGAGTTTGGATTTTGTGGAAGTTTTTTTTGAGAGAAAGGGAGGCAGAAGAATGCAGTACACAGATGTTGTATGAGTTTCAGCCCCTAACTCCTAGGAGGATGGGTTTAGAGCTGGCCATTATCTGAGGAAAGTTTACTTTTTCTTACACCCAGATAGAAGACCAAGAAAGCCCCAAACCTTCACCATCGTTTCCGCCTAGCTGATTTCATTTTTTTTTTTTTTTAATTTTTTTATTAGTTGGAGGCTAATTACTTCACAACATTACAGTGGGTTTTGTCATACATTGATATGAATCAGCCATGGATTTACACGTATTCCCCATCCCGATCCCCCCTCCCACCTCCCTCTCCACCCGATTCCTCTGGGTCTTCCCAGTGCACCAGGCCCGAGCACTTGTCTCATGCATCCCACCTGGGCTGGTGATCTGTTTCACCATAGATAATATACATGCTGTTCTTTTGAAACATCCCACCCTCACCTTCTCCCACAGAGTTCAAAAGTCTGTTCTGTATTTCTGTGTCTCTTTTTCTATTTTGCATATAGGGTTATCGTTACCATTTCATTTTTGAGCTTTACCATCTGTGATTGATATAGTCACAACCCCAGTTCTTCCCTCTTCCTGTCTTATTCTCCTAAGGACCACAGCAACCAACTACCACAAATGTGGTGGTTGACACAACAGAAATGTATTCTCTCACAGTACGAAGCCAAGAGTGTGAAATCAATGTCTTGGCAGGGCCAAGTTCCCTTCCAAGTCTCTAAGGGGTAATTCTTCCTCCCTCTTCCAGCTTCTGGAGGCTCCTAACATTCTTTGGCTTGCGGCAGCATCTCTCCAATCTCCACCTCCATTTTCATGTGGTACCTGACCTTCTTCTCATGTACCTCTCCGTGTCCCCTCGTCTTATAAGAATACCTGGCATTGGATTTAGTCCCTCTTGCCCCAAATCCTGGATAATTTCACCATGAGATCTTTGACTAGTGGCATCAGCAAACATCCTCTTTTCTTTCTTTCTTTTTTTTTTGTGGTGCTGCCCTTTATATTTTTATTATTTTTTCCATTTATTTTTATTAGTTGGAGGCCAATTACTTTACAATATTGTAGTGGTTTTCGCCATACACTGACATGAATCAGCCATGGATTTACATGTATTCCCCATCCCGATCCCCCCTCCCACCTCTCTCCCCACCCGATCCCTCTGGGTCTTCCCAGTGCACCAGCCCCGAGCACTTGTCTCATGCATCCCACCTGGGCTGGTGATCTGTTTCACCCTTGATAATATACAAAACGTCCTCTTTTCAAGTAAGTTTATATTCTGAGGATCCACATGGACATGAATTTTAGAGAGGATACTTCCAACCCCCTGCACCTCTCTATACCCACACCCTACTCCAGGTCCCTTTGTGGTGACCTCCCCTTTTGACTCTCATCCTATTGTTTGACTCTCTTTTCAGCAAAGGGCTGTCACTCACTATGGCACAAGCAGAGACTTGCAGAAGTGCAAGGCTGTTTCCTCTTGTTGTTGCCCTCTGCCATTGCTATGAAGGCCTTGTGCCTGATTAAGCAGAGACTTAGAGAAACAGGGAGCTGCCCATATAATGGGATCCTAGTAGACATTCAAATGATTTGTATACATGTGAGTGGGCCCAGCCAGGAATAACAGAACTGCCTGACTGCCAGGCCAGATGTGAGGATAAGAAACAATTATTAAGCGGGGGCCACTGAAAAATTGTTAATATACAATAGACAAGTCATATTCCTTCCAAGTGGGTCTCCCTTCTAGGGCCTAGGTGTTAGGACAGTGTCTTCTAGCTGACCTGTCACTATAGCCAGGCCCTAGACTTTGTCCCTTGTCCCCCAGTACTCTAGGGCCCCATTAAAATAGATTATCCAGGAAAGCAAGGATCTGAAAAGGACCCCACCGCCTCACCCCAGGGGAGGCCAGCTCCAGGGCATATCTACCTTCATGGAGTCACACTTCCTTGTCAACCTCTGACCGCCAAGGGACTCCCTTACTTTCCTGACAACAAACAATTGGAAAACAATTTTGATCTAGAATTTTCATATATACAGTGGTAAGAGGGATGGTTAGGCATGAAACTCTTATCATAAGCTATCTAATTATGTCTACCTCCTCACCAAACTGCAGTCTTCCAACGAGGAGATACATCACAGAGTGCCTTGCTCAAAGTGTCTTTCTCTATGAGTACTCCCCCATAACAGGTCATTAACTCTTACCTAGGCAGTCATTGTTCCTCCCAGAACTCTGTTTGGGGTCCTTCTGCAGGAATAGTCAAAGAGAACCTCTCTGACACATGCTAGAGGTTTCACCTGCTTTTGTGAATATACAGGAAGACTCCTCTTCTGGGACCTCTTTTACCAATTCAATGGTCAGAAATTGACCTGGACCCTCAGGCCATTAGGGCACAGCCCGAGGGTCACTTGTGAGTCTGCAGAATCAGAGATTTACATGTCATTGTCCAACAGCCAAGTTCAAAACCATGAACCTGCTACCAGTTCGGATAGGATATTTCTCTATTTCAGCTCACATGGCAAAATTTTTCTTTCTTGTAAAGGTTTAGCATTTTTGGACTATAGGCACTGGTGTTTTGTTTGTTTGTTTGTTTTCATAGTAAATCTTTTGTAAGTACCCACTGGCTGGGTTCTGCTCAGTCGGACACTGAGGTGATAAGCCCCCCTTCCAGTTAAGACAGTCTCCTGTGTTTTCCTCCGGTATGGAGCCTATCTCCTCCTCCACCTGGGGGCAGTGGGCTTCTGGGAAGTAAACATAGTGTTAATCCTGGAAGCACGTATGTCTAGGAACCCATCACCCCAGCATTTGCCCCTGGGACTCACTGTTGGCCGGAGCTTTTCCCCAAGGGGTTGGAATGAGCATCTTCCTATGGGTGCCTTACAGGCTCAGTTACCTCTTGGAGAATAGACGGTAAGAGCCACGTTCAAACCAGAAGTCAGAAGACCTGCAAGGCTCAACACCTTCTTCACCTTCAATTTATGTCAATAAACACTGATTGAAGGATGAAGTACATAAGCATGTGCCTAAGACAGAACTGAAACCCAATAGAAAGAATAGGAAGGGAGGAAAGAAATGAAACTTAAATCAAGGGGGAACACCTCAACTCGGGCCATACTGCTGACTTATTGGGCCATTTCAGGTGAAATCCAGGTTTCCCAGCATGCACTTCACTATTCCTGTCCTCATTCTCCTGAAAAAAAAAAAAAAAAAAAAATGTAGCATGTTTCTCACTTGAGATGTGGTGAGTCAAGTCTGAGCACTGGAAAGTGGTTCATTTTTAATATTACATAGTAATATTACATAATATTACATCCACCTTCATTTGAAAAGAAATTTGATTCAATCAACTGAGTTCTGTAACCAGAATCCCAAATTATTGACAGAGCATGAGCAGTCAAGCTTCAGGGGATCTAAAGTTCAGGCTGAAAATTTATAAATTTACAATCAGAAATACAATTGTTCCAGAAACTGTCCTTAAACGTTGGCCTGTGTGGAGCCAAGTCACAGTGAAAATGTTCTCTTGAGAGCTTGGAATCAGAGCAGAAGAAGTTGTCAGTGATGACACACAGCAGTGGCAGCTGGTGACCACGTCTGACTCACTATCTCCCAATAGGGCCAATCTGACAAACGTCAGGAATACAGAAAGCCTCCTGACTCCAGCCCTTGGCGTCTGAGTCCAGTTAGGATGGCTCTAGCTTTGGAATGGGGACTCTGGTCCTTTGGGCTTCCCCGGTGGCTCAAATATAAAGAATCCACTTGCAAAGCAGGAGTTACAGGAGATGTGGGTTTGATTCTTGAGTTGTGAAGATCTCAGGACCTCCCAACTGAACTACAAGGGAAGCCCTAAGTTTATTTCCAATCAATAAACTATTTCTTTAGATGTGTTCAAGCTTCTTATAGACCATTGTTAAACTATCACCATTAGGAACTTCTATCTGAGCTTGAGCCTGAAGTCACACTGTTGGCTCATGCTGAGCTTAAAGTCCAAAAAGAACCTCAGATTGTTTCTCCCTTGCAAAGTGCTGGTCACATCAGGTCTTCAAAATCCAGTGTAAAGTATGAATGAAAAATTAATTTCTCTTAAAACTCAGCTTGATGAGTTTTGTCATCAATGTTGCTTACTGATGTCTTTATGAGTAGTGTGATTCTATCTCTCTGGCCTTTGTGTCATTCACCAGATTGACACCCTGCTCTTTATAGTTTTAAAGAAAGAAAGGGAGGGAGAAAGAAAAGCAACAAATATTTTGATGTGCCTACTGTATTCCAGGGGCTTCCCAGGTGGCTCAGTCAGTGGTAAAGAGTCCGTGTGCCAAACAGGAGATATGACTTTAATCCCTTGGTCGGGAAGATCCCCTGGAGAAGGAAATGGCAACCCAGTCTAGGATTCTTGCCTGGGAAATCTCATGGACAGAGGAGTCTGGTGGATTCCAGCCCATGGGGTCACAAGAGAGTCAGATATAAATAAACAACAACTGTATTCCAGGTGCTACACTCTTACCGGATCATCTTCCTTAATCTTTACAACAATTCATGCAGATATGCAGTTGTATTACTTATATGTTCATAGCTAACTAACTTGCCCAAGGTTATACAGCTAATAAGTTGCAAAGAGAAGATTCAAACCCAACCTCATTTCATTCAAGCCAAGTTCTTCCAACAACTTGACAATGTCCCTGAAGTATGAGAAAGCCCTATAACATATGAGGCCCCTGAAGTCATTCTGTAGAATGGCTAACTGGTAGGGCCAAGAGGACAGCTCTTGGGCATAAACTTAGAGCCTTTGGTGAAAGAATGAGTACTGGAATTTGGAAAACTGTAGCTCTCCTATTGGGAGACCCAGGTTGGATTCCCATAACAGATTTGCTCAAGGAATTGATGATCTCCCAAACTTCAGAGCATGTACCCTAGAGGCTGTCAATACCAGTATATTCTCCTTATGCTTATTTTGAGCTCAACTCAAATTTTCTTTTCTCTCTAATTGGTTTGGTTGACTTATATCAATATTTATCTGTGTTCTCCCTCTGAGAGATTCAGTCAGAAAAAAAAACTATGGACAAATTTGGATTCATTTGCCTTATACCACTGCTTTCTGAGACATTCAGAATAAAACAGAATATTTGAGTTGGAATCTCAAACTTGACTTAGATCAATTCTATTATTTCAGTTAACCCGAGAGGTTATGCATCTCGCTTGACTGCACCATAGGTTAACAGGAGAGTCTTGTTACTTAACTTTTAGCCCAAAAACAATATTCCATCACTCTACAATGCCTGTTTTTATTTTAGAATGATGAAGTGAGCTTTCTAGACTGGTTTAACTTCTGAAGTTTCCTGGAAAATGGTTACTTGTTTGCCGTAAGTAGGCTTCCCTGGTGGCTCAGATGGTAAAGAATCTGCCTACAATGCAGGAGACCCGGGTTCAATCCCTGGGTCAGGAAGATTCCCCAGAGAAGGGAATAGCTACCAACTCCAGCATTCTTTCCTGGAGAATTCCATGGACAGTGAAGCCTGGTGGGCTACAGTCCATGGGATGCAAAGAGTTAGACACGATTGAGCAACTAATACATGCATAAGTATCTTGGCTTTCCTGGGGACTCAGTGGTACTGCAATGCAGGGGACAGTTAGGAGATGCAGGCTCAATCCCTGGGTTGGAAAGATCCTTTGTTGCCTTCAGTGTTACACTAGAAGGTTCTGAGTGCCGGGCCCGCCCTCGCCTCCCCTGTGGTCCCCAGTTACTTCTTCTCACCTGGCCCTTGTGCAGTACTCCATATGTGACAGCAATCAATAATCTCCTCACTAATTAAGCGGTACTTTATAAGAGTACTCCTCCAGGGGCTCTAAGAAAGCCAGCTTTGGCTAGCTATAAAGTTTTAGGTAATCATTTAAGAAAAAAATTGTTATTCATCATCTTTATGGCATATCACGGCCGCCACATTCTCCCCAGGAGTTCAATCCATCAAGCTCTTCAATGCAAGGACAGCTAACAAGGTCCCTGTCGCTTCAGGTGAAATATACAGGTATCAGCAGAGGCTCCTGACTCTCACAAAGGTGTAGCCATCTTCCCATCCCAGCAGGCTCCCTCCAGGGAGCCAGCAAGATGGCCTGGCCTGGCTTTCCATCTCCATTTGCACAATAGGGGTGGGTAAGAGGAAATCCTCTCATGAGAACAGTTTCCTGTGGGCAAGACATCTGAGGTTTTAAGCCCAACCCTTTCATGTCTGCGATATTCATGAGAAAATGGTTTGGTTATGATAGCTGGCCTTTGTGAGACTTTCAGCTGTCTGGTCCACATTCTGTACTTACTACTATTACTGCTGCTGCTGCTGGCTATATAATATTTTTTAAATATTTATTTCCTTATTTACTTGCCAGCACTGGGTCTTAGTTGCAGCACACAGAATCTTCAATCTTGGTGGCTGCATGTGGGTCTTTAGTTGGGGCATGCAAACTCTTAGTTGTGGCATATGAGATTTAGTTCCCCGACCAGGGATCAAGCCCGGGGCCCCCTGCATTGGAAGCATGGAGTCTTAGCCACTGGACCACCAGGAAAGTTCCCTATAATAGTTTGCAAGTGATTTCAATTGTCTCATTTGGTCCTCACCTCAGTCTTGTAAGACAGGAACATGATGATTATCATTCCCATTTCTCAAAGTAGGAAACTGAAGCACATCCATAGTCACTTGGAAGGCATTTGTTACAGCATTTGAGCTCAAATCTGGCTTTAGATTCTGTGCGTTTTAAACAATACATCACCATGCCTTCCATCCTCACCAACCTTGTTTTTATTCTGGATGTAGTGCAGCTGCATTTTGAACAAAGATGTTTCCATAAAGAAGTCTAGGCACCGAAGAATTAATGCCTTGAACTATGGTGTTGGAAAAGACTCTTGAGAGTCCCTTGGACTGCAAGGAGATAAACCAGTCAATCCTGAAGGAAGTTAACCCTGAATATTAATTGGAAGGACTGATCTTGGAGCTGAAGCTCCAATACTTTGGCCACCTAACGCAAATGGCTGACTCATTGGAAAAGACCCTGATGTTGGGAAAGATTGAGGGCAGGAGGAGAAGGGGGCAACAGAGGATGAGATGATTGGATAGCATCACTGACTCAATGGACATGGGTTTGAGCAAGCTCCAGGAGATAGTGAAGGATGGGGAAGGCTGGCATGCTACAGTTCATGGGATTGCAGAGTTGGACACGACAAAGGGACTGAACAACAACAGCTTTTTCTGTTTGCCTGTGTTGGGAACACCTGCCCTAAAATGAAATGCTGAGAAACAAGACAAGATGCTGTGTTTGGACTCTTGAGTCAGCTCTGAGTGGCCAAAAGCCTCCATGTGGTTTTCACTCTCATGGAGAAAATTCAGATGATACGGTCCACTGCCCTGAATGCCTGGGCTACTGTGGACAGATCCGAGCCTTTCTCTGACCACTGGGGCTCAGGCAAGGGTGACTCAGATAATTGTCTCAGGGCCGCCTGTTTCTCCAGGTTTTGAGAAAGGAGACTGGAGGAGATATGAACTGAATCCATAACACAGCTACAAATCATGTGTGTTCATGCACGTGTGTGTATCTGTGTGTGTGTTAAGTCAGTAGGAACACATCCAGATTGAATTTATATTCCTTGTATGCACTGCATTAAGTGCTTTCAAAATGGTTATTTTATTTAATTCTAATTCTTTGCAGTGGGTATTATTCTCTGCAGTTTTCAGACAAAGAACTGAAACTCAGAGAGACCAAGTGACGTGACCCTTGGCGACATGCCTCCCTTCCCCCTTGCCAGTGTAGCTGATGAAAAGCTGTTTCTATAAAGCCATGTAATTATGGATCACTCTACTTCGCCCTTTATGTTTGCTTCCTTCGCTGGCCATGGCCACATGTGTGTGTGTGTGTTCAGTTCGTCAGTCGTGTCGGACTCTTGGCAACCCCACGGACTGTAGCCAACCAGGCTATGAGCTGCAGGCTAATTCTTCTCTCATTCCTACCCATTCTTGCCCTGGCTAACAGTCTGTGGACCTGAGAGGTAGAATAGAGGTTTCCCAGGGCTGGGAGGAAGCCCGCTCTCCATCTCGAGATGGGGTTCTGTTTCCCTGCATGGGTCGGGCGGTCGGTCCTGGGAGATGTGAGGGGAAGGCTCCCGACAGACGGCCGGTGGTTCTCTGCTCTTCTGCTGCTGTTCCCTGACACGCTGAGCCTCTCCAACTGATTTACCTGCCACCCTGGGGCTGAAAGCTGGTGTTAAAATTCCCTGCAATGGAAATGATCCGTGCAGGCAGAAGGGGCGATGCATTAAGTCATAAGAACAGGTGTTTGTTCAGAATGATGGTGAGTGAGTCTGACAGGTGCCTCTGCACAGCCTCAGGGTCAGGGGAGCAGAGAGGGAGAAAAGGATGAGAGAAAGGGAAAAGACAAACAGGGAAGAAAGAGCAAAAGGACTCGAGTGAGATTAGGAAAAAAGCAAATGAGAAAGGAAAAAGGGAGGGAAGAGAAATTCTATGAAGGAACATGTGGTTTTTTTCCAGCTACTCTGTGGACTTTCCCTGTGCCCCAGCACCCCTGTCACCCCATTCCTAGAGAAGGTCCATGGATGTCACTATTAGCAAATTCCAAGAGTCATATCAATGCCCATGCCCTCAGTCTTTTGAGAAATCTTGAAGGATTATAAAACTCCTTCCCTCACAGTCCTGTGGAGATGAATGAGACTCCCAAGAGAATAGATAAATGATAACTATATGGTAGATAAACAATAAATAGATAAATAGATGTGTTAGTCACTCAGCCATGTGCAACTCTTTGTGACCCCACGGTCTGTAGCCCGCCAGGCTCCTCTGTTCAAAGGATTCTCCAGCCAAGAATACTGGAGTGGGTTGCCATTCCCTTCTCCATGGGATCTTCCTGACCCAAGGATTGAACCTGGGTCTCCTGCATTGCAGATGGATTCTTTACTGTCTGGGCCACCAGGGTAGCCCAGATAAATAGATGGTTAGATATAAATCATAGCTATATAGATATGGATGATGTACTCATGTACTCCTCAGGTCAGCACTAGGGTTTTGTAAGCTCGGGGAGGCATGGCTTACATGGATCCCCCCCTAGCTGGAATAGGGCCTGGCTCATAGCATGTACTCAAATGTCTGTTGAGTAAAAGTGAGGTGCATGTTCTCATGAAGCCTGCTGAAAGAGGCCTGGGCTGGGGAACAGTCAGTGTAAGAAGAGGGATCGGCCTCATCTCTGTCCAGCCACCTTCAGCCTCATCTCCTTGCCTCCTCCTTGCTGCACGCAAGGCCTGCTCAGCGAGGCCCATCCTTCTCCCCAAGGAGGCAGAGGAGAGAGAGACTGCCGCTGGGACCAGCTCAGATGTGAAGCAAGACGGAGGATAGGAAAGAACTTCAAAATATTGCTGAGGGACCCTCCCTGCTTTGAAGGTTGATGCCCGGAGCTGAAGCCAGGCAGGCCAGGCAATGACATCCAATATGCTTGTTGGATTCAGAAGCAGCCCGAGTAACTGTCAGTATTTAAGTGAGGCTTGGAAAAAGGTGGGCCAGCTTGTGACACTGAAAATCAGGCTGATGGAAGCTTCCCAGGAGGCACTTGTGGTAAAGAACTTGCCTGCCAATGGAGGAGATGCAAGAGATCCGAGTTTGATCCCTGGTTCGGGAAGATACTCTGGAGGAAGAAATGACAATCCACTCCAGTATTCTTGCCTGGAGAATTCCACAGACAGAGGAGCCTGGTGGGCTATAATCCATGTGGTCGCAAAGATTTGGACACAACTGAAGTGACTTAGCATGAACACACATACGGAGGCATGTAATGCCCTCAGAGCAGGATGTAAGGCACAGGAATGGATCCAGGCACGGTGACCAGGCCCAGACAAACCAAGTGGGGTCCACAGAAGGCCAGCCAGCCCCAGCAAGGAGCTGGCATGCTGGGCAGAGATCTGAGGCAGTGGCTGGGTGGTAGGGGAACGCCACAGACTGGCTGCCAGTGGGTGCCCAGAACTCACCCCAAGATTCCCAGAGTGGGAAAGTAACAACCAGACTCATCACAGACCCCTCACTCACAGCAATGCCTGCTGAGATGGCTTGGAAAGGAAGAGGTTGGCAGGAAAAAGTATCAGAGAGTTAAAATATGAGTCAAAAGGAGTAAGAGAAGCCTCCCTTTCATCTAGTGGGGCAGTTCTAGAAACTTCTTCATCTCCTCTCTTCCTCTAGTCAAGCCAGTTAAGAATCCCCACCATACATTATTTTCCTCTTACTCCATGGTAAAGACTGAGACCATCCATCCCCACTTCCTTCCATTTTCCAAAATCAAAGATGGCAGTCCACCAGCAACTGTATGTTAAGCCCCCTTCTCTCAAGACCCAGTTGGGTCCCAGCATTGGGCTGTGCGGTCCTAACCCCTCAGCACTGATGTGGCACCTTTGACCGAGTCCAGCTGGGCTGCTGGTGGTGATCAGCCTTCCCGATGGTCCACCCTCCAATGAGGATGATGCCCCTGGCTCTTTGCAGAAAAGAGGTCTGGGTGACACAGAGCTATGGAGTCTCTGAGGCCAGCTTTGGGGAGAAAAAGAAAAAAAAAACAGCAAGAAGCTCAAACATCTCCATTAGTGTTTCTCTCTTATTTCCCCATTAAATCAGAGAGAGAAATCAGTGTACTGGGTCAATTCCCACTTTTCAAAACTGGATTCAGCAGCCAAGAGCAGATGAGTGTTGGTAACTTGCTACCCCAAAGGAGCTGTTGAGGGGACCATTTCCCAGGAGAGCCATCCTCTGTTTCCTGTTCTCTGGGGCGGGTGGCTCCAGCCTGGCCCTGAGCTTCCCAGCCCCCTGTCCCCATGGACATGGCCTCTGGCCAGCAGGAGGTGGCCTGGCCCCACCCAGCAGTGGGGTCTCCCTGGCCCTGTGTCTGGGCTGACCAAACAGCAAGAGAAGATCCAGGGCTGGAGTATCTCTCCTCGGAAGAGAACTCCCTTAATCGCATAAATTAACCACACTGTTTATTGTGCAAACTTGGACCGAAGCAGCCCCACAGAAGGGGGTTCATAACAGGGCTGTTAATATTTATGGCTGACATCGCGGGTTCCTCGAGTGACTCTAACGAGCCCATTGCAGCCTGAGTAACTGCAACCTTCCAGCAGAGGCAAAGAGGAGGAGAAAGAAGCAGAGGAGGGAACGGATGGGGCCTGCCTTCCTGATCCGCACTGCAGGGCCCCTTCCAGTGGCGGAGGTGTCTGCTGAATGCCTGCTGCGTATGCGACATTGAGCCACGTGCTATGGGATGGAGGTGGAGAAGAAAACTCTTATAGAACACAAGTTCCTGTCCCCGATGCTTAGTGAGGCCAAACAAACTGAAACATCAGAATTTGGAGCAGAAAAATGTTTGTTGCAGGGCCATGCAAGGAGAAGGGTGGCTCAAACTCCTCTAAGGGTTTCAGCAAAGTGCTTTTGAAGGCAAGGTGAGGAAGGGGTGTAGTTAGTTGCTGCAAACTACTTGGCATCAGAATCCTTTGTTCTTGTAGCTGTTCATGTATGTCAGGTCAACTGTAAATCTCAATAAAACAAATGTCATTCTCTGTTCTGCAGCTTTTTCTCTCTATACGAATGGACTCATTAAAGGTCAGAGCCTTGAGAATACGCTATTCTCTATACTTCAGGCTATAGGCAGTGTTCTTTTGCAACAGGTACAGGGCCAGACTGACCAAACACAAGAAATAGAACAGATCTAATAAGGAATCAGATTTGTTCTTCCCAATTACGAAACTACCAAGGATCCAAGTGAATGAGTTCTAGGACAGGGGTGCTCCAGGTTTGGGCTCAATAGACCCATATTCTCTGGATCAGGGAGAATGCACCAGGGCAGAAGTATATGGTTTCCAGCTGAAGAGTCTCAGTTTGGGGAAAACTGATGTGATTCTTCTTTAAAAAATGTAGTGGGTGCCCATCACCCCCAGGGCCTCAGTTTCTTTCCTGAGAGGAAGCTTCATACACTGAACTCTTTTCCTGCAATCTTTTGAACTGGCAACTCCATATTGAAACACTTAAAGGTCATTAGACTGAGCTGGTATTGAGGAGTAGTATGGGGCAGTGAGGAGACCTTGAGAGAATGCAGGGGTCTTCCAGTCTCTTCAGAAGACCCATAAAGGACGATGGGATTCTTTGTGAGTGGCTGACTGACAGCCACCAGGGAAGGACTCCTTAGCCCTGAAACCTGGTGCCCTGACTATACCCAGGGCACTTCAGGCCTAAGTGGTCCAAAAGGAATAGTCCACCCTGGCTCTAGGCCTGCCCTGCCAGTTCCATTGACTGATGTTGGGCAGAGCTCTTCTCTGGGCCTGCTTCCACGTTTGCACAAGGAGGAATTTTGGCCAGACAACAAGCTCTAACTTGGGCTAATGGAGCCTGACTGGTTATAATGCCAGACATAGGATGTGTGTATGCATGGGGAAAAAGCACCAAGGAAAGGTGCTGGGTTTCTGGGGCTCCAAGAACCACCAGAGTAAAGGCAAAAATGTATCAGTCAGTTCAGTTCAGTCACTCAGTCGTGTCCGACTCTTTGCGACCCCATGAAGCGCAGCACACCAGGCCTCCCTGTCCATCACAAACTCCCGGAGTTTGCTCAAACTCATGCCCATTGAGTCGGTGATGCCATCCAGCCATCTCATCCTCTGTCGTCCCCTTTTCCTCCTGCCCCCAATCCCTCCCAGCATCAGGGTCTTTTCCAATGAGTCAACTCTTCACATGAGGTGGCCAAAGTACTGGAGTTTCAGCTTCAGCATCAGTCCTTCCAATGAACACCCAGGACTGATCTCCTTTAGGATGGACTGGTTGGATCTCCTTGCAGTCCAATGGACTCTCAGGAGACTTCTCCAACACCACAGTTCAAAAGCATCAATTCTTCGGCGCTCAGCTTTCTTCACAGTCCAACTCTCACATCCATACATGACCACTGGAAAAACCATAGCCTTGACCAGACAGACCTTTGTTGGCAAAGTAATGTCTCTGCTTTTTAATATGTTATCTAGGTTGGTCATAACTTTCCTTCCAAGGAGTAAGCGTCTTTTGTATGTATATTTTTTGGCAAAGAGGATCAGTAGCTTTCATCAGATTCTTAAAGAGCTCGTGACCCGTTAAGAACAACAGTGGTGGTGGTTTAGTTGAGAAGCCGTGTCCAACTCTTTGTGACCCTAGGGACTACAGCTACCAAGCTCCTCTGTCCATAGCATTCTCCAGGCAACAATACTGGAGTGGGTTGCCCTTTCCTTCTCCAAGAATCACGGTGTTTAGATCTGACTTTCTTGAGTTCTAAAACTTCTTTGCTTCCATCAGATTCTCTCCCTGCGTATAAGCTCTAGATGGGACTGCCCTGAGGTCTCTTGAGTGCAAAGTGGTGACACATTCTGGGATGGAGTAAAAGGGACTCACCCAACACATGGTGGGCTTACATGGTACAGAATTGTAGGCATGGCTTTTGGAGCTGCACGGGGTTGAGTGTGAATTTCAGCTTTCCTATTACAGTGATATCTGTGAGTCTCAGTTTCCTCATCTGTAAAATTGGCATGAAACAGGGTGACTCCAAGCCTGTAAAAATAGGCAAATAAGTAATAGGTCATTTATGGATAGTACACTAAGATCTTAGACAAAATAAAATTAACAGTATGTTTAGACTTTACAGCCACTCTGGGGTAGCATCTACATCAGACAGTTGTCTTGAAGATGATGTGTAATGATAAATATAAACTGCCTGGCATGGTGCAAGTGCCAATAAATATTACCAATCATGATAATTGCCATTTTTATGTCTGTGCCACGGTTTGCATCCTGAGCAAAGATTTTGCTCCTGTCTTCAGATGATATCTCTGACTATAGGCACCTCCCCAAGTTTCCCTGCGATGCTGTGTGTCAGGAGGAGTCCTTATATTTGAGGACTTGATGGGAGCAGATGGACCTGAAGAAGATGGGCCGGGATTCAGGCATCTAGCCAACCAACTAGAGGCCCAGAGGAGGGCCCTGCAGGGACATCAGACAAGTGGTTCAGAGGGTGCAGGGCCAGGCAGGTCCAGGATCCTGCAGCAATTGAGAGAGTAGTACAAGTGAATGCACCCTGCAGTTGGTCCTCGAGTGTTGATTGTGGCCAAGAGGAGATGAATAAGAGACCAGCAGGTGAACTCTGCTCCTGATTGCCACATGTTCCCAGATGCTGTGATTATTTCTCTTCAGGGAAGGGGCCACAGAAGAAAATGCAGTGCAAGTCAATGTGGGTGACTGAGCATTCTCCAAAAACAGAGAAGGCCTGATTCTGCCTGCAAATCTATATTCTCAAAAGCCTCTCCCCATCCACTCTTTAATTAGAATGGAGCACAGCCTTGTGGAGGAGGCGAGCAGAGATGCTTAGAGAAGCTGGAAAGGCTCTCTCTGGTTCTCTGCATGAGAGTCAGGTCCCCAGGGGTGAGGGATGAAGCAAAGTTTGGAATGAGGGGAAGTTGTTTGATGGATGGAGGCAATGAGAAAAAAAAATCTATTAGTGGTGCTTTGAGTTCCTTAGAGAATGGTTCCTGAGGAAGCCAAGTAAACAACTTCCTGATACTGGAGATTTGTTAATTAAGCACTTGGAACAGGCTCTGGGGGAGGAAGGCAGACAACTATAGAATCTGACTTCTGAGAGTCTTCCAGCTTTCAGAGAGAAGGCAGTGCATCTCAGGGCCAGTGGCCCAAGGTTTCTCCCAGCCTCAGTGTGAGGAGCCTGGTTGATGTCAATATAAGAGTTCATGCTCACGGTTGGACCACATATGGGGAAAGACGGGGGGGAGGCTGAGCTGAGCATCTAGTGACAGGCCTGGTGTGCTGCTTTCATCTTGATGTCCATGAGCTCTGTGGCATGCAGAGCTAGCAATATTGGACCTGTCCAGGGAAAAAGTCACTCAGGTATCACCCGAGGGGACCTTGGCAAGGATTGTCCTCACGGATTCCTGGAATTTCTGCAGGAGTGCATCATGGCTTTGATTAAGCACAGGACACCTCTGAGCCTCTCTTTCAAAGAGAGCATATTCCTGAGAAAAGTAATGTACTAACTCACTCTGTCTTCTGTAAAGAAAGTTGTTCAGAGCAGGGGTGACGTGTACTGAGTCGTTCAGTTGTGTCTGACTCTTTGTGACCCCATGGATTATAGCCTGCCACAGTCCTGCGTCCATCAGACTCTCCAGGCAAGAATGCTGGAGTGGATTGCCTGCCCTTCTCCAGAGAATCTTCCTGACTCAGGAAGGAATTCACGTCTCTTACGTCTCCTACATTGGCAGGTGGGTTCCTTACCACTAGTGCCACCTGGGAAGTTCCTTGATTGAAGAAATGGGTCCCCAGAGGAGTGAATGATCAGGGGTCAAGGAAGGTGGGGGGCTGCAAGTCACCACACCACCCAACCCAAGACAATTGGGAAGATGGAGGAGTATGCCATGATCACCCTCAGGCTCCCTTTTCATCCTGCCCAGATGCCTGAGTGATGCCCCAGAAGGAGAAGCCCAAGAGAGAAGGAAAAAGAAGAAGGAAAAAATGGGGACATAGATGAGAATTCCCATGAGCTCATGGGTTTTCAGAGCCAGTCCGATTTGGGTTGCTGCCCTGTTTCTGGTGAGCGAATCAGGATAAACAGTTCCTTCTCTTCCTACCTCTCACCACTGCTAGGTGACGGCACCAGGCGTTCCACTCCCCGTCCCCACAAAGAGCCGTGAAAATAAATGTTTGTAAATGGAATCATCTGGAGGAGTTGTGTAGGGGAAGGAATCCTAGGAAGACCCTTGTAGAAGAGAGAATCCTTCCTGTGAAAGGAGTGCATCCAGCCCACCTCCCACCCCATTACCCAAGTCTAATGCTCATGGCCCTTCCCTAAAGAGAAGGCCCAGTCTTATCCCCAGGGAAGTATAGCTTACTCTGGTTCCAGGCTTCCAGGAAATGTCCCTTCTCCATCAGGTAGAAACCAGCATCTCTAATTCAGATGACAGAGCTACCCCTAGTGTCCTGTACCCAACACCACATTCTATAGCTCCAAGTTATGCAAAGCTGGATGTGTTTGAAGACAAAGAGAAGCTCTCCTCTCCCCCACATGGGAGACACAGATGCACAGTCAAGGATATGGCAAGGAGGCAGCTCCCAGGAAAAACATATTTACCTTCCAAGTTAGATTCACCAACATCCAGCAGTGTTATGCAAAGCCCTTGAGACAGAGGGGACTGATCAGTCTGAGAGGAGGATGGCAGCTGGGAAGCTTTTGCTATAATCTGTGTTGGCTGCAGGCAGTGTCCACAAAGTGGGGTCTAGCCATCCTCTCTGAGCTCCATTCCTTCAGTGAGCACCATGATGGAGCTCCCTGAGAAAAAGTGGGCAGGGGAAATGGAAGGGAGAAGGACAAAGTAAGCACGGGGCTGAGGCTAGCGATGTTCTACCATCTCCTCTTCTCCTTTTGTGTAGCCCCAGTCCAGGCCGTCCAGCACTGTCCTGGTATTTCTAGCTGAGAAGCAGAGGGACTTTCTTCTGTTTCCACTTTTTCTCCCTACCTCTAACTTTCCCAGCCTCAGCAAGCAGACTCAGCCTTCCCTCTGCCATCTTTTTATTCCTCACAATAACTGAGTGATGTTGAGATGTTCATTTCCTTGGGAAAATAAGGAAACAGCCTCAGGGAACTTAGATAACTTGTCAAAAAGCACGCTACCTGGAAAGATCAGAGTTAGGATGGTGAACATCCATTTCTTGACAAGAAGACTAGCCCGGTGGTTCCTGCAGTACACATAACCCACCTGCAGTAAACACCCGGGGAGGTCCTCTAATGGGGCCTCATCTAAATTTATCCTTCCAGATCTCTGCCCAGGTCTCACACTTGTCACTCACTTTGCTTTGATAACATATTGTTTACAGGTAAAGCTGGCCCTGCTCTCACCAGCAGACCTTTGCATCTACCAGAGTAAGAAGTGAAGATGTTCAGGTCTGTAAATGCCACTCAGCAACCACTGCCTGTGGGAGACCTGCAGTGTGGGAAGCCCCCAGCTTACCTTAACTTGTCTCTGTTGCCCAAGTCTCAGGAGACTACATGAATCAAGAGAGGAGGAACCATTTCTGTGTGTGGATTTCCAGGGACTGTGATATCAATAATCATGGACTCCTTCACCAAGCTGTTGCAAAGGGACATGAGTTTGTTCTTATCCTGGGAGCTAGTAGCAGAAGACTGCACATACTTGCTAATTACTGGCTCAGAGAAGAGAGATATAACAATAACATGAGAACTACATGTGTTAAAGGCTTTCTTCTTTCCCTCTAAAGACTGGATTCTAAGCATTGTAGCTTCAGCAAACCCATAGGAGACAAGAATAAGTGACAAGGGAAACAAGGAATAGAAAGTCCCCACAATGGAGAGCATAGCTACACTGAATGTAGTGTCTTGATCATTGCTAGGACCTCACACAGGAAATTGTCTACCTTGTAGTTGCCACAAAGTGGCAGCTGGACAGTGAGGGATGGCTGGAGCTAGGAGTTAGCCAAAACACTTAGCCACTGTGACCACTAGGAAGATAACAGAGTTGCTGATGCATGATAGCTAGGTACCTGAAAGACTTGCATATGGCCTTACAAGGACATCACAGCTAAGAGGATGTATTTGGTGGCTCCCAGAAAGTGAAACACACAAAACTGGGTCACACAGCCTCCACAGGTGATAGACTTATGTGGGGGCCAGAGGGTCAGCAGCAGTCGAGGGACGGTGGTAGTTCAGGAAGGAGAGGTTGGAAAGGAAGAAGTACATAGGAAACCTCGAATAGCCAAAGTAATCTTGAGAAAGAAGAATGGAACTGGAGGAATCAACCTGCCTGACTTCAGACTCTACTACAAAGCCACAGTCATCAAGACAGTATGGTACTGGCACAAAGACAGAAATATAGATCAATGGAACAGAATAGAAAGCCCAGAGATAAATCCACGAACCTATGGACACCTTATCTTTGACAAAGGAGGCAAGGATATACAATGGAAAAAAGACAACCTCTTTAACAAGTGGTGCTGGGAAAACTGGTCAACCACTTGTAAAAGAATGAAACTAGAACACTTTCTAACACCATACACAAAAATAAACTCAAAATGGATTAAAGATCTAAATGTAAGACCAGAAACTATAAAACTCCTAGAGGAGAACATAGGCAAAACACTCTCCGACATAAATCAAAGCAAGATCCTCTATGACCCACCTCCCAGAATATTGGAAATAAAAGCAAAACTAAACAAATGGGACCTAATGAAACTTAAAAGCTTTTGCACTACAAAGGAAACTATAAGTAAGGTGAAAAGACAGGCCTCAGATTGGGAGAAAATAATAGCAAATGAAGAAACAGACAAAGGATTAATCTCAAAAATATACAAGCAACTCCTGAAGCTCAATTCCAGAAAAATAAATGACCCAATCAAAAAATGGGCCAAAGAACTAAACAGACACTTCTCCAAAGAAGACATACAGATGGCTAACAAACACATGAAAAGATGCTCAACATCACTCATTATTAGAGAAATGCAAATCAAAACCACAATGAGGTACCATTACACGCCAGCCAGGATGGCTGCTATCCAAAAGTCTACAAGCAATAAATGCTGGAGAGGGTGTGGAGAAAAGGGAACCCTCTTACACTGTTGGTGGGAATGCAAACTAGTACAGCCGCTATGGAAAACAGTGTGGAGATTTCTTAAAAAACTGGACATAGAACTGCCATATGACCCAGCAATCCCACTTCTGGGCATACACACTGAGGAAACCAGATCTGAAAGAGACACGTGCACCCCAATGTTCATCGCAGCACTGTTTATAATAGCCAGGACATGGAAGCAACCTAGATGCCCATCAGCAGATGAATGGATAAGGAAGCTGTGGTACATATACACCATGGAATATTACTCAGCCATTAAAAAGAATTCATTTGAACCAGTCCTAATGAGATGGATGAAGCTGGAGCCCATTATACAGAGTGAAGTAAGCCAGAAAGATAAAGAACATTACAGCATACTGACACATGTATATGGAATTTAGAAAGGTGATAACGATAACCCTATATGCAGAACAGAAAAAGAAACACAGAAATACAGAACAGACTTTTGAACTTTGTGGGAGAATGTGAGGGTGGGATATTTCAAAAGAACAGCATGTATACTATCTATGGTGAAACAGATCACCAGCCCAGGAGGGATGCACGAGACAAGTGCTCCGGCCTGGTGCACTGGGAAGACCCAGAGGAATCGGGTGGAGAGGGAGGTGGGAGGGGGGATCGGGATTGGGAATACATGTAAATCCATGGCTGATTCATATCAATGTATGACAAAACCCACTGGAAAAAAATAATAATAATAATTTTAAAAAAAATTAAAAAAAAAAAAAAAAAAAGAAGTACATAGGGTTGTCAAGATAAGGATCTACCCTGGATACCCACTGGTTGTAGATGTAAGCAGCAAGCACTACTATGAAGAGTGGCATTTCCGACCAGGGATGGTAAGAGAAACCCAAGAGAATGAAAATATTTGAAGTACATGTGTTGCCTGCATTCATAACTGATTTTGCTCTAATTGGTGGATTCAAGTCAAAGTGAAGATTTTCATTTCAGTATCAAGTATTATTTTTTCATATACTCCTTATTTTTAAATTTTAATTGGAGAATAATTACTTTACAATAATGTGATGGTTTTTGCCATACATGAACATGAGTTGACCATAGACACCCACGTATCCCCTTCATCCTGAACACCCCTCCGACTGCCCTCCCCACCCCCTCCCTCCAGGTTTTCACAGAGCACCAGCTTTGAGTGCCCTGCGTCAAACATCAAACTCCCGCCGGCTATCTATTTTACATATGGTGATGTATATATTTCAGTGCTATTCTCTCAAATCACCCCATCCTCTCCTTCTCCCACTGATGGTTAATTTATTCAGTTAAATAAAGTCAGTTATGAAGGGAAAAAATTAACCAAAGACTCCTTTCAACCTCGGAGACAAGAATCCTTTTAGTTCTTCAAGGTGTTGTGGGCCATGCCGGTCAGTAGAAGGGCAGTCTTGTTAAAGCTATTAAGCGAATCCAGGATTGAGTGATCAATATTGTTAAGATGTAAATTTTTTCCAACTGATTTACAGATTCAACATGTTTACAATGAAATACAGGCAGGCTTTAAAAAACACAACAACAACACATCAGAATTTGACAAACTGGTTCTAAATTGATACAGAATTTCAAAGGATTTAACACAGCCAGAATAGTTTTGAAAAAGAAGCAAGTTGGAGGACTTACTTACCTGATTTCAAGACTTACTACACAACTGTGATACTCTACACTGCATAGCACTGAGTAAGGATAGCTATATATCAATGAAACAGAATAGAGAGTCAAGAAATATACTCATACTTATATGTCCAATTTATTTTCCACAGAGGTGGCAAGGCAACTTGATGAATGAAAGAAAAATCTTTCAACAAACTGTGTTAGAACAACTAGAACTACTGAAGAGGAAAAAGAAATGATCCTTCACCCTTACCTCATGCTATTCAGAAAATTAACCTGAAATGGATTATGAACCTAAATGTAAGAGCTAAAACTATACAATTTTACAAAAATTCATTGAAGAAGGGCTTCAAAACCTTGGATTAGGCAAGTGTTTCTTAGGACACAAAAAACATACAGCAGTGGAGACATAATACAGTAAATTAAATTTTACCAAGTTTTTGCTCTTTGAAAAATACTATTAAGTGAGACTTCTCTGATGGTTGTGGTTAAGACTTTGCGCTTTCAGTTCAGGGGTGAAAGTTCAATCCTTGGTCAAGAAACTAAGATCCCACATGCCACAATGCATGGCCAGAAAAATAAAAATAAAAATTTAAAAATTTAAATTGCATTTCAAAGTACTTTTAAATAGAAATAAGTCATAGGTAAGAAGGAAAATATTCACAATACATATATCTGACAAAGAAATTGTATCATAAATATATAAAGAACTCTAGCAACTTAATAATAAGGTAACTAAATTAAAAACAGCAAAAGATTACACAGACACCGCTCTAAAGTGAACGCATGAAAATGCAGTAAGCACTTGGGAAGACTGATACCCAACAGGAGAGTGTAAATTAAAACTACAACTCATTCATCAACAACCATCACAACTCATTCTAATGGCTAAAATTAACATGATAAAAATAAATTTAAAAAATAAAGAGTGATAATAGCAAGTGTTGACAAGGATCTGGATCAACAATCTCTTGTATAATGTTGGTAGGAACACAAAACAGTACAACTATTTTGGCAAATAGTTTGACAGTTTCTTATAAAGTTAAACATACACTAACCATCAGAGACATCAACTTCACACTTGGGTATTTCCCCAAATTAAATGAAGACACATGTCCACATGAGGACATGAGGATGTTCATAGTAGCGTTATTGATAATAGATCCAAACAGGAAACAACACAAGTGTCAATCAGTGGGTGAACATTAAACAAACTTCAGTATACTTGTGCTGTATGATATATTCAGCAATAAAAGAAATGAGATAATGATCCATAGGACAATAGGAGTGGATCTCACCGTATTCTGCTGGGTGAACTAAGCCAGCATGAAAGTGTATACATGGTAAAATTCCATTTATATCAAACTCTGGAAAACCACCCATCAATAGTGACAGCAGATTAGGGCTGCCTACGGTTCATGGTGGGACACAAAGGAACAACCTTTTGGGATGATAGAAATAGTCTATGTCTTGATGATTATGCAGATATATTCATGTGTATCTGTGAATATTATGTTTTACTTATAGAACTGAAATTTGAAATGAGTGCATTTTTATAGTATATAACTCATACCTTAATACATTTGCTAAAAGACAGCATATATCCAATCTTCTCTCACCAGCTTGCTAATAACCATAAACCATTATGTCTCCCAATGTGTTTATAAATAGTCCAAACTCCCTATCAAGTTCTACAAGGCCCTGCATGAACTGGTGCCATCTCTCACCACTGTCCCCAAGCTCACTGTCCTCCAGGCTCACTTGCCTGCTGTCATTTCCCACCAGGGACCTTCCCATGGGTAATCACTTCTGCCTGAAATGCTCTCTGAGCAGCTGTGTGTCCCCTACCATCTGGCCCCACCCCAAGCAGTTTCCTATAAGCATTTACTTTCTCATGAGAAGACTTCCTTTACTCTCCCATTAAATGTGGTCCCCTGATTATCTTTGCTCATGATATTCTTTTCCCACTTAGTCCTTATCATAATTTGCTTCTGTGAATTAATATGGTGTCTCCTTCTTAAGGAGACTATAGAATCAGTCTAGCCTATAAAATCAAAATAAAGCCTAGTATGCTCTGTTCACTACTGAATCTCTAGCAACTAGCAAAGTCCCTGGCACGTAACAGATGTTCATAAATATTTGATGGATAAATCACTGAATCAGTACTTTTTTCTCAGGGAGGAAGTCATCTGGAATGAATGAAGCACCACAGTGGGGCAGCATATGGCAGATAAAGGACCAGCTTTGGATCTCACGTCCTGTCTCTTTCACTAGTGCACAAACCAGTTCTCATTCAGTAGACCCTCATTCAGTAGGTTGAGGTCCAGAAATCCTAACATTTAACAAGGGCCCCAGGGTAATTCTGATGCTTAAGATTTATGGAAATAGCTAGGTGAGCACATGTGCACGTAGTCCCATAAACACAAGCAAATCTCTCTGTAGAAATATTTGGCCATTGTTGGTTTCGAAAAATGGGATCATATTTTCCTCACTTATCTAGATTGTGGTTTTTTTTTCCACTCAGCAATCCCTTGTGGAAGCACCTCCAAGTCACTTGGTATAAAAGGAATATTACTTTTCTATTAAAAAAAAAACTGTAGAAGTACATACTATACTTATTTTAATTTGTACTTTTTTTTTAATTGGAGAGCATAATTACAGTGTTATGATGGTTTCTGCCATACATCACCATGATTAGCTGTAGGTATACATCTTTTTTTGTTTGTTATTAATAATATACATAATAGAACACGGGCAGTTTGGTAGTCCTTAGTGCAACTCACCAACACTTTAAGTAGCCTTCCCTTTGTAGCACATAGTAGGATTGTAGTTTATGGCTTACCTATGAATGGCTGAATGGCTGAAACATTTACTCAGCTGGTGCAAGACTCTCTACAACTCTTTTTCCCTCTGTCAAAGCAGTTGACAATATTCAAGGTAGTGGTTGCTGCGTCAGCTGGGGTCTCTGAAAGACCACGAGGAGCAGAGTCCCTTTTTGGCTTGAACTGGACATACAGAAGAGCGAGAAAATCCTTTCTATTGTTTTAAGCCACTGTGATTTTGGAATTGCTCATTCCACATCAACACCCAGCCTAGCTTAAAGGAAACATGTTGTTGCACCAGAATTTATTCAACCATTCTCTACTGATCGATGCTCTGTTTCTAGTGTTTTTGCCACTAACCACGATATGCCAATAAACATCTTTTTATGTATATTCTCATACACTGGTATGAACACGCACAAATAGAGAAAAATATGAAAGACATGTTTTAGGTTGAAAATGGGTTATGAAGTTTTGTGGAGAAGGGCTTGTGGCTGAGGATTATTAATATGGAATGGGTTGCAGAGATCAAAAGGAACTAAGGAAAAAAGGGGGGGTAAAATCACAATTCATACAAAAGCTGTGTACAACATGATAACTTTTATGCAGTTCTGTGAAAATATAAATCTACACCTTGATCCTGTTCAACTTAAAGATATATGCATATATTTGAAATTACTGATATAAAAATTAAATTACTTAGTAATTTTTTTAAAAAAAAGAAAGCCACCAGATCATTTAAGACCCTAATGAAAATGCAAATGTTATTTGGGATGATCAAATACTAAGAGATTATCAAGCAGTTATTTATACTTCTATTCAAGTTATATTACCGGATTAGTAAGTGCATGCTGACTGAAGGAATAAAGGAGAAGTGTCCATCATAGCAGCCTGGTTTTGATGTGAGGGGGGAGAAGGAAAGGAAAAAGGCTGGAATGCCCTTTGATGCTAGGTCAAAAGGGACTTTAAAGGGACAGGGAGCAGCAGGAGGGCAATGAGAAGGCAGGTGAGGCTTCAGACGTGATGGAGAGGGGTCTGTGGGCAAAGCTAGTGGGGCCGGACTAGTAGGTGAAACAGACTGGTGAGATCTTATGGTCTGGTTTAATTTCCTAAGGAGGAATTATTTCCTTTGCAGATTATCTCCAGTGACTAGCACAATGCTTGGCTTGTCAGAGTAAGAACCCAGAGAGCATTTGGTGATTAAGAGGGTGGGGGTATGAGAGCGAGAGAGAGAGGGAGGATGAGAGAGAGAGAGAACAAGAAGTGACTTGGCTTCATAGCTGATCAGTTGCAGAGTCAGGGGTAAAATCCAGACGCAGTTTTTTTTCCCTAAAGTTTCTAAGAGTAGTTCAAAGAGGAAAATATAAAGTCAAAAGGGAAGTGAGGGAAGAAGGGAGGGAGGGAGAACTGGATCCCCTTCTCATTCTCTTCCCCCCTCTCGCCAATCTCTCTTCTCCCTCCCAGGAGTGGAAGTGGAGATGTATTGGGTGTGGGAGAAAAGAGACCAGCTGCTCCCTCCCTTGTGGTTCAGGTTATATAACAGAAAAGATTTCTGATTCTGGATGGACACTACAGACAGCCCCAACAGCAGCAGCATCACCCTCAGACTGATCCTGTCTGTCAAGCTCGCAATAGGATGAGACCTGGTCCTTTCTCGGCTCAGTTCTCTGAAGGAGATTGGTTGTCCAGTCAATTGGTTGATTATACCCAAAACAAACTGATTATAAATGTTAATAAAACAGTCATTTTACAGTTTATAGCCTCCATCTCTTTTCCCATGTTCTGGTGCATGTGTGCTAAGTCACTTCAGTCGTGCCTGACTCTTTGCAACCCCACGGATTGTAGCCTGTCGGGCTCCTCAGTCCATGGGATTCCAGGCAGGAATACTGGAGTGGGTTGCCATGCCCTCCTCCAGGGGGATCTTCCTGACCCAAGGACTGAACCAGTGTCTCTGAAGTCTCCTGCATTGGTAGGCAGGTTCTTTAGCACTAATACCACCTGGGAAGCCTACTTTCCATGTGCATTTTCCCCCAAAAGGGGTGCTCTGTCTTAGGTGCCCAGATCTACCTTCTTCTCCATACCTGACCATGCCCTGAAGATACCTGACCATCTCCTGAACTGGCTACACTAATTTCTCATGAAATGTAGTGAACTGAACAGGGATTCAAAAGGAGGGTTAATGTGAGATCTAATAAACCGAACCTGTATCAAGGTTGTAGGGTCTGATAACCCCTTAAGGTGTTATCTTTCCAAGCAGATTTGTGTTATTACAGAGCACAGAGAAAGTAAGTTGTTAAACATCAGCTAATAAGGCAGTGGACTCAGGCTCAATTTTCTGAACATGAACATGTTTGATATAAGTGGATCTTAGAAACCAGGTGGTTAGGTATTAGATGATATGGGATGCAGTAGGTATAGAAGGGGTACAGGCTATTAAGAATTGAACCTGGATTCTGAATTGTATGTGATGTTTTAACTAAAAATAATAAAGTATACAATGAAATGTGACCGAAAGATGAGGGAATTTTACTACATTATATCACAAGAATTCCAGAGTTTGCTAATTCAGCAGCTATAATAATCACTTCTTTCTTTGGTACTCTATTTGATTTCATTCATTAAAGAAACTGGAAGAAGGATCTCTACTTTCATTCACCATGCATCATTTGTCAGTAGAGATTAAAAAACTTTATCCCTTTATTCATCAACATGGCCTTACTGCCATAACACATACCCCCAAAATTCCGATGGCCATGGACAGCAAATGTTTATTTACTGCTCATATCCATAATCTGATTCAAGTCAAGTGGGGTAGGGAGAATGCTCTGCTTCATGCAGACACTCAAGGACCCAGAGTCATTCCAGCTAATCGCTCCAGCATCCTTCAAGGCCTTGGAATATTCTCTGGATCTTCAGCATCTGTGAGCAAAAGAAGAGATGGTAAGGAGAAGGTGCAGAAAGTAATATATCTCACTTCTATTCATATTCCATTAGTGAAATTCCGTTAGTTATACAACCCTGCTAAGATGTAAAAAGGCTAGGAAACGCAGTCTAATTCTGTGCCCTGGAAGAAGAGGGGAATGTGCATACCGCAAGTACCATCAGTCTCTGCCACATACCCGATCAGATATCCTCTCACTTCCCACTGACCAGGAGCATGAGCCATGCTCATGACTAAACTATTCACTTCAAAGGGAATGAGGATGATCCAGTTGGCTTGGATGATGCCCAAATTGTCAGGTGATCCCCAGTGCTCCCCACCTTCTTATACTCTTACCCCTGTATAATCCCCTCCCCTTGAGTGTGGGTGGGATATGTGACCTTCTTCTACCAACACAATATGGCCAAAGTATATGATGTCACTTTTATATGGAAAAGGTCATATATTGTCACTGTTATAAGTACATCAGATCACATTATATTAGTATAAGATGCTGGAGAAGACTCTTGAGAGTCCCTTGGACATCAGGGAGATCAAACCAGTCAATCCTAAAGGAAATCAAACCTGAATATTCATTGGAAGGACTGATGCTAAAGTTGAAGCTCCAATACTTTGGCCACCTGATGTGAAGAGCTGACTCATTGGAAAAGACCCTGATGCTGGGAAAGATTGACGGCAAAAGGAGAACAAAGAAGCAGAGGATGAGATGGTTAGATAGCGTCACAGACTCAATGGACATGAATTTCAGCAAACTCTGGGAGATAGTAGAGGACAGAGGACCCTGGTGTGCTGCACCAGTCTAGGGGTTGCAAAGGGTCAGACACAATTTAGTGACTGAACAACTGTCTAGAGATTCTCCTTGCTGGTTTGATGAAGAAAGCCTCCCTGCTAAGGAAGCCACATGGAAAGAATCCATGAGCAGCCTTGGGTCAGCAGCCAACAAGGAATGGAAGTGTTGTATTCTACAACTGCAAGGAAATGAATTCCGCCAACCACCTGAGTAAGTTCGGAGGCACAGTCTTCTCCAGTCAAGCCTCCAGAAAAGAATGGAGCCTACCTGATGTTTTAATTGCAGCCTTGTGAGACCCAGAGCAGAAGACTCAGCTAAGGCACTCATGCCTGGACTCCTGAACCAAGAAACCATGACACAATAAACATGTGTTATTTGAAGCCTCTAAGTTTGTAGTCACTTATTGTGCAGCAACAGAATACTAATAGAGCTTAAATCCATCATGGTTAACCACTGGAAGTAGAAGGAAGCCAACTTATCTCACTTCCAGTGGTTTTCTAAGCCAGCTTATCTTTAATCTCAGGTGGCTGAGACTGAAGAACCAATCAAAATCAGGCTCTTCCAGGAAGGACTATGTGATGCCTGGCTATCAATACACCAAGGACAGTCTTTATCATAGACAATAGTCTATAAAAACAGGTGGCAAAGCCCCATGCTGCAGTACTCTCTGGAACAAACACATCGGTGTAGGCTCTTAGATACAGCATATTTAATTTTAACACAAGTAAAGACAAGTTGTATATTAAGTGAAAATAAATATTATGAAGTTTTAACTGGATCACGTAACACTACTAAGACAGCAGCATCTGTTAGGTCCCAGACCTTCCTGATAATCTGATGAAATTCTGGACACCCTCTTGTCAGAAAAAGATGTACTTGAATACCTATTCAACATAAAGTTTTGCCTACAATTTTGAGGAGATTGAGACCCCTTGAGGCCTATCCAGAGGTCCCCAGGTTGGTCACACACTATGGAGTTGAGTGACCTGAACTTTTGGGTCACCTAGATATGAAACAATGATATCAGATGACAGCTGTATAGTCAGAAAAAATGTTCTTGAAAACTTCAGCGTTGTGTGTCAGGGATTTTTTTCAGCATGTGACTCAGGTGTCACCTCAAAGAGCTGGGGCAGGAAAGAATGGAGCATCCAAAGCTGCAGGGCTCATGGGCAAATAGAGACAGGCTTTCTGGATTAGCCTGAATCCAGAAACAGCTTGAGGGAAATACAGAACAGCCAGAAATCCTGAATAGAAGAAGACAGATGACAGCACTGGGACGTGGAGAAAATGAGAGAGCTGGGGAGCAAGAGCTGGAAGAGTGAGACATGCCTTCCAGATGGAGTGGGGCGTCACCTCCTCTACCTGTCCCGTCACCCTCTGGGGAGTGCAAAGTTGGAAATAAACAGCGCAAGTAGAAGCTGCCTTGCTAAGGGGTCTTTGATTTCTCCGTGACAATTGTTTGACTTAGTGTTAAATGCAATTATAATATGAAAAATTAACATAAGCATTTTCCAGATCATACAGATTATTACCTTATAACAAAAATGCCGATTTCATTGTCCACATTTGCCTTTGCACTGGGATTGTGTTAGTAAAAATTAGCACTGCAATAATTGATGTGGTCTGGTGAGAAAAGGACAGAGGGGAAATTACAATGTAAACGGCACACTTCTGCCAGGTGAAAGCCAAATGACTTCATGGATGTTGGTGTGTTAGTGGGAGGTTTGAATCATCACAGGGAACAGGCAAGCCAAACTCAAAGGATCTGTTGAGTGTATTCCTATTCCTATCCTTGGTGGGGGGTGACTCAGTTTGAGCAAGCAATATCAACTGTAACATTGGATTAATTTTGTAAATTTGAATTGTTTGGGTTCTGTAATTTTGTATGTATTTGATCTGCAAATTCATTTTGATTTAGCAGTGATCATCAGGGCTGTCCACAGATATCCAGTTCCTTCTTCCAGGACACATGTGGCATGAAGCTTTAGCATCTCTTTGTTGAGTGGGACACAGGACTAGTTCTGGCTGGCAAGTTGTGAGATATCCTTCCCATTTTTCTTCACCTTCACTCCCATATCTTTGATCCAAGAACTCCAAGAAAAGTAGCATTGCAATTATCCTAAAAGAGACCACCCAAAGCCAGTGCACAAAACTTGCCTTTGTTAAAATCTCATAGAGTGAGATGGAGCAAAGGCAGGACTTGCTGGGCGTTGCCAGCACTTGTGCTTCTAGGCTTTGGAGTCGTGACACTTGTCAGATGGGATGCTGCGCTGTTCAAAGTTACCTATAGACAATCCTCATGAGACTCAGGCTTTCTCTTTGGCTCCTCCAAGGTAGGATGTGCTTAGGAGATGGCTGTTTGCTCTTGCTTGGGCCAGCTAGAATGAGAGAAAGCTCTGGGTCTGTACTCCTCAGAATCTTTGCACCTCCTTAGCATGAGTTGCAGTAAAAAAAAAGCTTACCCACTGCCATGTGCTGAGAAAAATCCTGGCACCCACAGACATTTTCGTTATTGATGATGATGGTAATAATAATAGCAATTTTATAGCACTTTCATCCAGTATATGTTGCAAACAAAAATAATCAATTCAATCGGCACATGTGTTCTGCCGTCTGTTCTTTTCTCTTGGAGCCCCGCCTCCCTCCCCATGTACATACATAGCACAGTATGTAAATCTCCACCTCCAACACACACACACACACACACACACACACACACAGTGCTCTTGCTTCTTGATAACAGCTAGTGTTTGCCTGAAATGAAAGTTTATAAAACACAATTTCTACATTTAATCTCCTCAACAATGCTGTGAGCTGTCATTTTCCCCATTCTCATGTAGGAAAATTGATCAGAGAATGAGAAAGTGCTGATTCTGGAGCCCTCACTGAGGTTCCATGGGAGCAGGATCAGGCTGAGATCAGGGAAGGAAACTGAGAACGTGCAATACTAACTGGGCCTGTTCAAGTGCCCACCTACAGGGAGCTAAGTCCAAAATCTGCGATCGGAAGGCAGAGTCAGAAGGACAAATCAAAGGTGGAATGGCACAGAAGAAGGAATGATTGGAAGAGAAGCTAAAACAAAAAGGAAATGAGACAAGCAAAGAGTAAAGACTATCAGAGGCCAGTGGGGAATTTAATGATCTTCTTTTCTTGGGATAGAGCTGGTTCATAAAGCTGTATGATGTCACTAGACATGTTGACTCTAAATCTGGGCCACTTTTTTATCTCAAGATTCCTGTCCTGAGGTTCATGTATACACGAAACTTTGTTTCTGTGTGTTTGCAGATGTGTGTTCTTTAAGGCAGATGTTTCATAGATTTTATCAGATGCTTAAAGGGAACTTTGTTGCCTTCCATCTAAGTAATTGAACTGCCTTCACTGTGTGATTTGGACCCCTTCTGTTGTCCCCTCAGTTCTGAAATTTAATGTCCCACCCTATCCCTTCCAATCCTGGAGTGTTCTCTATGAGCCACTCTCCAGCTCATGAATAGATTAATTGATTGATTAATAGAAAATCTCTTTGGTATCTAAACCAGTCCTAGATACCATTGTAGAATATACTTAAGGCATAACATTGCCCGCATAGACCTAAAGACCTGGGCTTAACGACAAGACACGCAATGAGGGCCCGAGAGTGAAAGCCAGCAGTGAAGTCAGTTGGTGAGATCCAGACAAGTTGTCAGAAGAGGAGAGTTGAGAGAGGTTCTGAGTTATCAGACAGCAGCATGTGTTGGTGAAGAAGAAAGAACCGTGCCTTTGGAGACAAATATTCTGGGTCTCAGTCCTAACTACCACCTACTACACAGTCTTGGTGAGTTATTAATGTCTCTTACTTGTATGAGAGACACTAACACTACCTTGGTAGGTGTTATCATCATTACAATGGGAGATTATATAAACTGATGTGTATAGCTCAGGACTGATGCTCTGAATGTGATCCATAATCATCAAAATCTAAGGTATGTAACTATTTATTTTAAAAGTCTATATTATTCAGTTTTGTATGTCTACAAACATTTTATAAATTGAATCAGACTTTGTGTATTCTTTATCACTCAAATATACAGAATATATAGAGTTGGTCATTTATGTTGATAGATGGAGCTCTGGTTAATAATGGTTTTTACTTCAATGACTTTACCACAGTTTATTTATATTGTCTTCTGTTAGTAGATCACATGTATCTTCCCCCCAAATCTTTGTTACTATAAATGTTTGTGTTATGAACACACTTCGATATGTAGGTGTTTCTCCAGAAGTGGAATGGCTGGCTTGCAGGGAGAAAGCCAACTTGTTTACCCAGTATTTGTAACAATTCACACTCTCATAAACAAACTATGAAAATCTCATTGCCTTCCTAACGCTTGACCTTGTCAGAATCAAAAATATCTTTGTGTCCAAATGGCATAAAAGGATGGATAAGTTTGATTTGTGTTTTTCTGATGATTAATATAATTAAATAACTTTTCATAGCTGTGGCAGTTTTGTTTTATTTTTTAACTGGTATGCATTGCCATGTCTTTGTCCACCTTCCTTATGTCTACTTTTTTGGATCTTATTCTTATTGACTCATAAAAATTCTTTTTGTATTATGAATACTAATCCTTCATCAATAAGGGAAGCAAATATCTTCTCAAAGTTTTGTGCTTTTTTTCCTCTCATTTCTTCATGCTCTTTTTGATGAATGGAATATCTTGGTTATAATGCTGATAAGTATATCAAATTTAGGTAATATATGCGTTCACATTTTAAGAAAATCCTCCCCACTTTCAGGTCAAAACATTCTCTGTCATTTTCTTGAAAATGAGCAGTTCTATCTTTTACATTTAGAAATTTTATCCATCTGGACCTGATTTTTTGTTTGTTTTTGTTTATTATGGTTTAAGATTTCAATTTTAAAATTTTATATTTCTGAACAAACATCTCAGAGCACGTTATTCAAAAATTTTATTTTTTCCCATTGATTTGCAAAGTTATCTCTGTAAAATATCAACTTTTGAAGTGTACCAATCTGTTTTTATATTCTTTACTGTGCTCCACAGATATGTTAATCTGTATCAGAATTAATAACACACTGTGCTAATTGCTATACATTTAATAGTAACTGTTAGTATCTAGTAGAGAAAATATTTGTTCTTTTTTTTTTCTTAGAAGTATCTTATCTATCTTGACCCTTTATTCTTCCTTATTTATTGTCATGTTCCTATTAGAAACATCTCAGTATTTTTATAGAAATTGCATCAAAAGGATAGATCAATTTGAAGACAATTGAAATTATTTTGAAGTTCAGTCTCCCATTAATGAACATAATATATCTATTTATTTAGATCTAATTGAATTTATTTTAATAATGTTTTAAAATTTTCTCCATAAAGATTTGGGACATTTTTGGCAGATTCTTGGCTAGATAAATAATAATACTATGGCAGTGTAAATGGTTTTTCTCCTCTTTTTTGCTAGTATATAGAAATAAATTTTAATTTGCACATTAATATTTTATCCAGCCATCTTGCTAAATTGAATATTCTTTAAACAATTTATAGTTTCTTTTACATCTTCTATGAAGATAATGTAGTCAGTCCTTGAACAATGATGGCTTCTTTTTCATGTTTTGGACTGTTTTTCAGCAATACAAATCATTTCCCTTTTTCTGCACTCTATCACTAGAGTTAGAAACCTGAAAATTATGTTTATCAGAATCTCTACCATCAGGAGTTTTCAACTAGGTTCCACCATTGAGAAGCACTCATATAAAGTTCAGAAGCTGTAAGAGAGGCATGAGTTAAGTCAATATTTTTCTGATTGCAGCTGGCACAGTTATGAGCTTTGCCAGGGTGAGATCTTATGTGGGAAAAAAAGTGAAAGTGTTAGTCACTCAGTCATGTCCAACTCTGCAACCCCATGGTCTGTGTAGCCCACCAGGCTCCTCTGTCCAAGGAATTCTCCAGGCAAGAATACTGGAGTGGGTAGCCATTTCCTTCTCCAAGGGATCTTTCTGACCTAGGGATCGAACCCGGGTCTCCTGCATTGCAGGCAGATTCTTTACTGCCTAAGCCAGCAGAGATTTCATATTAGCTTCCTACAAATCATTCACTTTAGGACTAGATGAGTGTGATCAGTAAATAACTTCTCAGATTTTTTGCAACTCCCTGGCAGCTGTCTGCCTGCCACTGCGTTCTAGTGCCTTCCTTAAGCTTTCTCTGGCCCTTCCGATATTTTAAAGTACTTAAAGGACTTCCTTTTCATACTGTTCATGGGGTTCTCAAGGCAAGAATACTGAAGTGGTTTGCCATTCCCTTCTCCAGTGGACCACGTTTTATCAGAACTCTCCACCACGACCTGTCCATCTTGAGTGGCCCTACAAGGCATGGCTCATAGTTTCACCGAGTTAGACAAGGCTGTGGCCCATGTGATCAGATGGTTAGTTTTCTGTGATTGTGGTTTTCATTCTGTCTGCCCTCTGATGGAGAAGGATAAGAGGCTTATGGAAGCTTCCTGATGGGAGAGACTGACTGAGGGGGAAACTGGGTCTTGTTCTGATGGGCAGGGCCATGCTCAGTAAATCTTTAATCCAACTTTCTGCTGATGGGCAGGGCTGTGTTCCCTCCCTGTTATTTGACCTGAGGGGTCTCTTGTGGGGTCACTGCTCCTTTCTCCTGGGTCCTGGTGCACACAAGGTTTTGTTTGTGCCCTCTGAGAGTCTGTTTCCCCAGTCCTGTGTGAGTTCTGGCGGCCCTATGGTGGGGTTAATGGCGACCTCCTCTAAGAGGGCTTATGCCATACCCAGGTATGCTGCACCCAGAGCCCCTGACCCTGCAGCAGTCCACTGCTGACCCATATCTCCACAGGAGACACTCAAACACTGTTGTCTCAGTCTCTGTTGGGTCTCTGGGTCTTGGTGCACACAAAGTTTGTTTGAGCCCTCTGAGCATCTCTGGTGGGTATGGGGTTTTATTCTAAATGTGATTTTGCCCCTCCTACCATCTTCTTGGGGATTCTCCTTTGCCCCATCCTAAAGGAAATCAGTCCTGAATATTCATTGGAAGGATTGATGCTGCAGCTGCAACTCCAATACTTTGGCCACCTGATATGAAGAACCAACTCATTTGAAAAGACCCTGATGTTGGGAAAGATTGAAGGTGGGAGGAGAAGGAGACAACAGAGGATGAGATGGTTAGATGGCATCACCAACTCAATGGACATGAGTTTGAGTAAGCTCTGGGAGTTGGTGATGGATAGGGAAGCCTGGCATGCTGCAGTCCATGGGATCGCAAACAGTCAGACACGACTGAACAACTGAACTGAAGTGAAATGAAATGACTTTCTACTTGAAATACCTAGAGCTGTTCTTACTGGTCAAACTCTGACTGATTACATTATTTTGCATCAAAAGTATTTCCAAGAAACAGATCTTGAATGATGGTAACTGGACTTATTTTGTGATCTGGTTACATGCAAGGGCAGTGTTAGTTTCTCTATTGATAGCAAATGGTAGAAATTGTTGCTAGTTCACAGCCCAAAGTGGCAAAGGGTTTATGAAATGTTTCACCTAAAACTCTTACAGTGAATTACTATTAAAGCAAGGATATAAACTGCCAAGTAGCTGGCTGCATAAGTGAGAATATCAAGAACAGCAGGGCAAACTGAATACATATGACTGCCCTGGAACATGTAGAGAAAGAAAATGAGAGGCTTAGTCCTTTTAATTCTCACTCAAGCTAATGTTATAAAACTTGATATACCTACAGTTGCACTAAAATAATATCTACCATGGCTGTATAACCAATGTACCTAATAATCAGCTGCAAATCTTATCTTGTGGGTAAGAAATGTATGCAGAAATACAACACAAATTGAAATCATGGCTTTCTGAGAGCTCATACATAAAAGTGAAGGTACCGATGGAGAAAAACTGAGGTCTGAGAATTGGAATGGGGCATTTTGGACAATTTGGATATATGTAATTACAATGATGATTCCCTCTCCAAAATATCCTTGTCTTCAGAAACAGTCACTTCTTTTCAAAAACACAAGCTTATTCTTGCTTAAAAACCAAGTTCTCACCTGAAGACTCTACCTTGCCTGAGAATATTGATTTTCTTTAAGACTCACCTTCATCACTTCTCATTACCTACAGGATTCAAGGAATGCATGCATATTACTATTTCACATGCTAAAAGAATCGCAGGATTGGGCAAATTTTCCTCGAAGGAAACCAGATGAGTATGTGTGGAAATAAACTCTATAGGTACTAGATCAGGACAAAAGTAACACAAAATAAGATTGTGTCAAGTGTATTGATATGAGCCCATTCAATAGATATTCTAGATTTAATGTGTTAGCTGGAACAGCTGGGAAAATTGTTCTAACTCTGGGCTTGGTTGATTGACTGCAACCTGAAATCAGTGCTGTGTTTAGTCAATCCTCTGTCCATGGGGATTCTCCAGGCAGGAATACCAGTGTGAGTAGTACGCACAATGGGCATGTTTATTCAAAAATGCAAAACAGTCAGAATGATAATTATATCGACACATAGGGGTCTTTGGTGAAAGCTAATTCATTATAAATTCTCAAGAATTGAAAGAGATGCCTTTCTTGATATGTGTAATTGAAAAAAATTCAAGCTTGGTGTACCAAATCTGTGAACCAAAAATCATATTTTTTTTACCCAATTCCAAGGTCTGAGATCACTCAGAGCCTTTTTATTAAAAGCAAGACCAGTTGTCCCTAAGGAAAGACTCTTCACCCTTTCTACAAGTATACACTGCAAATCTTTTTATCCAAACTTCACACAGAGACATATAGCCATTTATCATGGTGTCTCTGTTCAGGGGAAGAGGAACTAGACCCCAGACTTTGGGGGATTACTAGATTACTAGATGTTCAAGAGTAGGAACATCACTATAAAGCCTAAACATCACTGTGTGTTGTTGTTTAGTCACTAAGCCGTGTCTGACTCTTTGCGACCCCATGGACTGGAGCACATCAGGCTTCCCTGTTCTTCACCAGCTCCCAGAGCTTGCTCATACTCATATCCATTGAGTCAGTGATGCCATCCAACCATCTCATCTCTATCTCCCTTTTTCCTCCTGCCCTCAATCTTTCCAAGCATCAGGGAACAACATTATAACCCACCAATAAGAGTAAGGGCTTATGTGAACTCCCAATGGGCCCCAACACAGTGAATCTAAACCATCTTTAATTCAGGGTGAGATCAAATAGGAACTTGGCTTATACGGGAATTTCTAATTCAACTCCCTGTGGTCCCTTTTATGGGTCCAGATAGTATCTCTTACTCCTATACAACTGTGGAAATACAGGCCCCAAATCAATGAGAGGTGGCTTCTGCAACTGGCTTCAGC
This sequence comes from Dama dama, assembly GCF_033118175.1. Taxonomy (NCBI): domain Eukaryota; kingdom Metazoa; phylum Chordata; class Mammalia; order Artiodactyla; family Cervidae; genus Dama; species Dama dama. The sequence goes on along the minus strand of NC_083696.1, from coordinate 42,614,934 downwards.
AAACTCACATTTCCAAATTTGCATTTTCACTTCTTTTTTTGTTCATTTGCTTTTTCTTCTGAGAATGTCACTTAATTCTTTGATAACTCAGTGGATGTCAGTGGATGTATTTAAATATATGGTTTATTTTCTTAATTATATTAGAATTTCCAGGCAATTTATAAAAGGGGAGTTATAAAGTCTGGTTTGCTTTATTGAAAGAAATAAAATTCTCTATCATAGTACTAACAGCGCTTGGTAAGTTTGATTTTGTGCCACAGATACATAGATAAAGATGCTTTCCATTCTACTGGATGCTAAGCTCCGTGCAAGTCACGCGCTGTCATATTTATCTCTGCATGTGTTCAGTTTAACAAACACACAATGAAGGCTTAGTTCAAGCTCAGCACTGTGCTGAGTGCTGGGGAGCAATCCTGGGATTCTTGTATTTCATGTTTGGACGATAAGAATGACTCTCCAGCCAGCGCCTCCATTCTAGTTCGATCAGTCTTTACTAGAGCTGAAACATCAAATGCTTGTTCTGTGTTTTTGCCAATTGCTATTTTTCTCTATTTGGGATGCCTTCTTCTCCACCCTTTTCCTAGCCTATACCTCCCTGCTTTTGAAAGGTATTAAACCTCACCCTCTTCACGAATCTTATTGATACTGAATAATATAGAAACTTTGTTTCTCCTCTGCCTTTCAGGGTGCTGCTTGTACTGATCAATTTAAGATTTGAGGACTTGTTTCCTTATGTCGTTTAATATTGCCAACCACCCCATCTCCAACCCACTGCTAGATTCCAAGCTCCCTGAAGATGGAGGCGGAATCGTATACCTCGCTTGTATTCTCTACAGCTCACTGCACAAGTGCTGGCTACATGGAAAGTGCTCAATAAGTATTGAATAATTGAAGAGGAACTCGATAAACAACGATTGCTTAATTGATTAGCTCCACCAATAAATCTTGCTTTGAACAGAAGCAGAGCCAGTGAAGATACTCAGAAGGCAGCCTGGGTCATTGTTACTCTGAAGAGTGAAAACCTCCGTGAAAGTTAAGACCGGGTGGGAGAGGGCTGGAGAATTGCCCTGTCTTGACTTCTGCAGGGTCTCTGAGACCCTGAGAGCATGGGTGGGTGTGCTCAGTTGTTCAGCTGTATCCAGCTCTTTGCGACCCCGTGGACTGTAGCCCGCCAGGCTCCTATGTCCATGGAATTCTCCAAGCAAGAATACTGGAGTGGGTTGCCATTCCTTCTCCAGGGGATCTTCCTGACGCAGGGGCTGAGCTTGGGTCTCCTGTGTTGTAGACGGTCTCCTGCATCACAGGCAGATTCTTTACCAACTTAGCCACCAGGGAAGACAAGAGCACAAGTGTGTGATTCAATCCCCAGCTTCAATACTTCCCAAGTATTTAAACTAGAGTAACCTGCTTAATCTCTCCAAGCCGTGGCTGCTTCATCTTTAACCTGGAAGACCTACCTCTCATGGTCATTGTGAGTTTGATGCACATAAAGCCTTTAGCACAGTGCCTGGGCCATTATAAATGTGCAATACATGCTCATTGATTTTAGCTGCAGATTGATCCTGAAGAGTGGATTGAAAGAGACACAATGAGGAAACTTTTATTCTGTACTGGTAATACCTTCCACTTTCATGTTTTACAGCATTGCACCATTTTAATCTAATGTTCTTAAGAGGGAGTTAAGAATTAAAGGAGCTTATGCAAGTAAATGAGTGGCAGAGTCATTTGGAGACTGTCAACTCCTAATATGGGTCCCTTCCTCCATCCACATCTGTACAGTGGGATTGGCCCAGGGAAGAAATGTGGGTTTCTCTTATGCACCTCACCGTTCCACAAACACATGTTGAAAACCTACTGCATACCAGGAGCTATGCCAGGCAGGAGGATTACAGGTATGAAATAGGCATCTGAGCTTTCTATGTAGCGTCTAAAGTGAAAGTGAAAGTCACTCAGTCATGTCCGACTCTTGCGATGCCATGGACTATACAGTCCATGGAATTCTCTAGGCCGGAATACTGGAGTGGATAGCCTATCCCTTCTCCAGGGGATCTTCCTGGCCCAGGAATTGAACCGGGGTCTCCTGCATTGCAGGCAGATTCTTTACCTACTGAGCTATCAGGGAAGCCCATGGGGTCTAAAGCGACAGCCAGAGTGTAACAAGTCTTACATACACTGAAGGTGTGTCTCCAGGAGCGAAGCATTTCGTAGCCAGAGCCCCTCACGTAGTCTGTAGGCAGGGGCTTCCAGCAACACTTCTCCAAGGAAGAGACATTTGGTGTGAGACCAGACAGAGCTGCAGGTGGCAGTTTCATCTCCCACAGCAGCTGGCATTGGAGTGGGAGATGGAGAAGACAGAGTCTCCACGGCTGCCTGCAGACCCAGGCTCAGTGGGACTAAGCAGGAGGCATGCACATCCTGGCTATGCCTCCTGCCAGGCGGAATCAGGATGTCAGTAGCTCAAAGCAACGCCTTCACTCGGGCTGTCTGAGTCCCTTCTCTCTCTCTCCCGTATCACCTCACTGCCTCTTGGGAGGAAGAGAACAAAAGGGCATTGTCTCCCCACTCTATGTTTCATGGGGAGAAAAGGAGAGAAGGTAACTTCTGGATCTCTTACTTGAGATGGAGTGTTGTCATGGAAACAACCATTCCCCTGGGATTGCTTGGGCAGGCAGGAATTGACAGCCAGAGCTGGGGACATTGGCTGAAGAGGCCTTTCATAAAGGCCATGAGAGGTGTTTTTGCATCTGGCCACTTCTTCCACAATTTAGCCCTTTCAATCCACACCCACCCTCTTTTCACATAAACACCTTCCTCAGTGGTATTCACGTATCTTTCCAGATATGAATGAGAAACATTGGCAAATCACTTGTCTACAACATTTTGTCTAGGTTTGTCTCATTCAATCCTCTCAACAAACTTGCGGGGCATTCATTTATTCATCCAAAAATCATGTGTCCCAAAAACCAAATATATACCAGGCGTAACCAGGTGGAGCCAGAGGTCAAGAATACGCCTGCCAATCCTCCAGATTCAAGAGACTCAGGTTCTACCTCTGGATTAGGAAGATCCCCTGGGGGAGGAAATGGCAACCCACTCTAGTATTCTTGCCTGGAGAATCCCATGGACGGAGGAGCCTGATGGGCTAGTCCATGGGGCTGCCAAGAGGTGCACACGACGGAGCAACTAAGCAGGATGGCTACTTTCATTCTTTGAATGAGGAAATTGAGCCTCAGAAACATTTAGTTACCTACCTTGGGTGGCATACTGAGACAGTGATAGAGTAAATGAATAAGTCGTAGGGCTCAAGTCAGTCGACCTGACTTTAGACCAGACCGGAAAACAACAGAATTCAGTGGTCTTTGGGTTAATTCATTTGTGAGTACAAATAAAGATGGGATAAACCTTGGGCATGCAAAGCAAATAATGGCTAAGCAGTTAAATCAAAGAATTCATTGGCAAATTACATTCCTTGACTATCTAGCCTGCTTGAAACCAAAAACCAAACAAGAACATGAATTCAAGCACTCTGTCTTTTTTTCCAATGCCTACTCCTATCTCCCTTTCCAAGCAAGGCTCTAATACTTACACAGAAGTATAAAAGAAAAAAAAAAAAAAGCTTCAAATGCTACCCCACCCATGGATGGGAATGGTAAGCAGGGGTAAGGCTGTAATCATGTCTGTTGCTGGCCTCATAGTGAAGGTCTGTTTATGCAGTGAGCTCAAATGGAAAGCACCAGCTTAGTCTTAAGCATGGTGGAAATGTGAGGGGAGGGGAGGAATGCAAAAGCCATACTCCATGGTGTGTTGGAAGCAAAAGGTAAAAGATTTTGAGTGCAGTGACATCACAAATCCAGATAGAGAAATCAGACTTTGGGGATTAATGGTGATGATGCTGTCACATTAGCTCCTTCTCCATCACTCCTCCCAGGAGCGTGGATAAGGAAATTACTAGGAAAGCAGTGTCAACTACAAATTGGCACTTGACAAGAGCATTTGCCAGCAACTAAACAACAGCACGGAGGAGGCAATGGCACCCCACTCCAGTACTCTTGCCTGGAAAATCCCATGGACAGAGGAGCCTGGTGGGCTGCAGTCCATGGAGTCGCTAAGAGTTGGACACGACTGAGCGACTTCACTTTCACTTTTCACTTTTACGCATTGGAGAAGGAAATGGCAACCCACTCCAGTGTTCTTGCCTGGAGAATCCCAGGGATGGTGGAGCCTGGTGGGCTGCCATCTATGGGGTCGCACAGAGTCGGACACGACTGAAGCGACTTAGCAGCAGCAGCAGCAGAACAACAACAAGGGTATTTGCCATCTGCCTGTGGTGCTGCAGCTGTTGACTTTTGACACCCCCTGAATGGAATTCAGAGTGGAGAGTAAGGCACTCTGTGCTCCAGGGAAACTGGTGGAACAGGTCTTTAGACAGTTAGATATTCTCAGGAACTGATTTCATGATCTCAACCCTTGCATCTTCTTATATCTAGAAAAGCACTAGATCCCTTCACGGTGACATCAGCTCCTCGTGACTAGCAGAAAACCTTTTGTAAAGTAAGCACTTGATTGCATTGAACTCCTCCTTCACTGAAATGTTATATATTGACCTTCCCCCAGTGTCTCTTTGGAGCAAAGGCATTGTCTCCTGGGCTGCAGTCCTCGTTTTGCCCCCAGTAAAGCTAACTTGCAGCTCTCATGTTGTGCATCATTTAGCTGACAGCAGGCAGCAGCAAGCAGAATTCTGATGGAATCAGAGGGAGGGTGCCTCTGACCCTCTCTCCCACATAGGAACACAGGTTCAGAGTTTAATCTGCTGATTCTTGATTGTGTTTTGGGAAAAATTATTCTCTAGCAATACTTTCCTCATCTGTCAAATGAGTGTAATAATATCAGACTTACAGAGTCTGTGTGAGAGGGAAACCTACCACCCGTGTGACATGAGAGAAGTCTGCCTTGAGGAGTAGGTAGGGTTTGGGATGAAGACCCCTATTTCCAAGCCTCTAAACACTCAGATATGTGATCATCTGAAAGACAGACTTCTCCAGAGCCCAGCATCCTCTTTTTCGGAAAGGAAAAGTAGCAAACAGATGCCTTGCTTGAATCAAAGGAATTAACAAGTGAAAGAAACGTGCTACTAAACTATGAAGTCCTGTTCAAATGGAAAGATACATCATTGACTCTCTTCTAAAGGGGACATTGTGTAGCATGAATACCTATCATCCAGGTGCTCCTAGCCTCCACCACTTCCTACCAGTGCCCTGCCTGGGGCCTACAAAGGAGTAGAAGATGTGGGCCCCTCCCAACTGGAGAACAGCCCCCAAGGTAACAGGCAAGTGGGCTGTGGGGGAACTAAACTACCCTCCTTTCCGTGTCAGATTGAGGGGAGAGATGGTGTGAGGTGTAGGAAAGGAATCCTGAACGAGGCCAGTCAAGGGGATTCCTGGTGGAGGTGACACAGTAATGGGGGTGTGGATCCTGGCCTGAATGCCTCCAAAGGCAGACAGGGATTGGGAAATGGAGTTTGTTAGAGAGATGCTCCTGTTACGGGAAACACTGACTGAAACTGCTCACCCTGGCCAGGCACCATAGTGACCATTTGCATGAGTTGTTTTACGACAGGTGGTCCTGGTAAAGAACATGAAACTTACAAGTCACCACCAACCGGAAGAACTTGGGAAAGGTCAAAACGAGACGCCGCTTGTTCTACCAACCTCCCAGAATCCTCATCGCCGGAATCCATCTTGGCTGAGCAATGTGTGGGCCACCAGGAAGGACCCTGAGTCAGAGTGATTGGCCAGAGATGACCTGGAAGCTAATCGCATCACCATAAAACCCAAGACTGTGGCAGAGCAGCCCTCCTGGATTCCCTTACCTTCCTGCTCTCTGATGGGCACCCTTCCCAATAAAGTCTGTTCGTTTGTCAGCATGTGTATCTCCTCAGACAATTCATTTCTGAGCATTAGTCCAGAGCCCACTCTCAGGTCCTGGAAGCCCCCTCCCCCCCACCACCACCTTCCTGCAACACTCCCAGAAAGAGAGGAGTGGGATTGGGAGACAGAGAAGGGGGCAAGGCCAGCAGAGGGTCAGACACTGTGCAAATCACCATCACGGGGCCACCCTGCAGGACCCCCTTTCCCCCCCAGGAAACTGAGGGTCCAAGAATCTGTGGGAATTCACTGATTCCCATCCCACAGATTAGGCATTTCGTCCAGACACGATCATTTTCTGGAAACCTAACATGAGGATATGTAGGTCGACATTGGTGTGTATTTATGGATCAGAAGTGTCAGCAGTTAACTCTAGCTAATAACCTGGGTCAACTTAGCTGTTGGACACTACACACACAGTGTTTGGGGCCTAGTATTGTGGTACTTTTAATGGCCTATGGAAATGTTTTCATTCCTTTTAAAATCAGAACAAAAGCATGAATCATATTCACACACCAACACAGTAGCAAAATATGGTTCTTAATATTATTTTCTAGAGCAAGGAACTTATGAAGGCAAAAGTGACTATACAACCCAAGAAAGTCATACTGTGGTTCTGTTAATGGTTGTAACGAGCAAACCCTAAACTTTCACAGTCTTAACAAAGCTGAGGTTCCTTTCCCAGACACAGCAGGGCTTTTTCATTTTCTACACATGACTTCTAAGGTACACTGGCTGTTAACATTCAGGTGACAGATGAGGATGAAGTAGGGAAGGTTGCACATGGGAGTTTTCACAGAGAGGCTGCAGTGATGGGCAGCTCTTCCACCCACATGCCATCAGCTGAACATCAATCACACGACCACATCCCCTGCAAGGGCTGCTGGGAAACATGGTCTGTCTGTAAGCCCCAGTGAAGAGGAACATGCTTATGAGGAGTTACACTTTGTACGGAGGGAAAGAGCACCTATTTGAAATTGAGACTCTCCAGGATAGTCCCCAAAGAGAGCCAAAGAGACCCTGAGTGGAGGAAACTTTGAGGTCTTGCTTTCCTGCCTGTGGAAAGGCAAGGAAGTCGGGGCAAGGACGTTGGAGCCTACGCCATTGCAGAATTGAACTCTGCTGTCCCAGGCTCCCTCCCTGTCCCCTTGAGAACACTCAGAAGTTACCCCTTCCCTGTCTCACCCCCAGCCGTCCCTCTCAAGGCTTTATTTAAAGCACACACATTGTAGCTCCTTTCTCCATTAAAAAACCTACTCAGCTCCTTTCAGCAGTTGGAAGGGTTCACTGCTGGTCTCTCACCAGAGCACCACCAGTGCCTAGTGAGTCAGCCTCATCATGACTGACATGGCCGGCATTCGTATCTTCTTTGTCACTTTGCATTTTGGGGGCTCTGCTGGCCCATTAGGGGGTTTTTCATGACTGTAATTGCTCATCTTCAGCCTATCGCTCGGTGAAAGCATTGTGGAGGTCACATTCCCAGGGCCCAGGGGAAGCCAAGTTTACATGACCTGTTTGGTGTCACCCAGCTCCAAGGTCCTGCGCAGGGGGTCACACGCCCTCCAAGGTCACTATAATCTCTTCAGTCCCTCTTGTCCTTCCCCAAAGAGGAGCCTCCTCAGTAGTTATCACCTACGAGTTTTCACTCACTTGTCACACTGGGAGAAATTACACTTCTCTGAACAATAAACCTGGGCATCTGTGTATTAAAGTGAAGTAGAGGTCAGAGAGGTGGCTTTGCCTCACTGAGGAGTGTGCAGGGCTGGGCTGGGCCGAACAGCGAGAGCAGAGTTGAGCTGCTAAAGTCTACTTCAACAACGGGAAATCCACAGGGAATTTCTGTGGAATTAGATATATTGCTGGACGTGAATAATTAAGGAGTCTGATGTGGTCAGGTAGATTAATGTCCCTCTGAAAGCTCCGGATCAATGTTGGAAGGGGAAAAAAAAAAAAATAAAAGACATGCATAATTTAAAAAAACTATCAGAAACTTTGCTTGACATGATGACATTACTGATTTTTTTATGATCTTCTCAAATATACTCTATAACCGTTATTAATTTAGTATCGTTAATAGCTCATCCTTCAAATGTCAGGCTAGAGCCAAAGCTGAAAAATAGAAATGCTTAGGGCTGGAAAAAGTCTGGGGAGGGGGGAGAAGCTCCAGGAGCATGAAGACCTTGGTGGCTTCTAACTCTGTCCCTACTGACAGCGAATTTCGCTCCTGCTGTGGCTGCTGCCTCTTGGGCCCTTTGGTTTGTGGTTCACAAAGATGGTCAAAGCTGATCCATTCTGGATATCTTCTGCCTGGGCATGGACTGGCTTTATGTGCAGATGACGTGGCCAGGATCCAGTATGGGAGGACTTTGGGGGTGCTCTAGAAGGTCTGTCCTAAAAAATAAATACCTCTTGACGGTCCCTGATCTCCAAGGGTTCACAATCAGGTTAAGCATTCTTTTGGATTAAGTGTGGTGCTTTCATGGCCGGGTCATTTTTAAAAGGCAGGAGTCTCCAGAAGGAAAAATAAGCTAATAGTATTGGTAACCAGTGTTTACAGAACACTTAAAATGTGTCAGAAACTATTCTAAATATTTTATATGCATTAGCTCGTTTAATCTTCACAGCCACTGAGATTATTATTATTCCCAAATATATGTATAAGGAAACAGAGACACGGAGATACTAAGTAACTTGCTTGAGGTCACAGAGCTAGTAAGAACTGGAGCTGGAGTGGCTTCCTCAATAGCTCAGCAGCAAAGAATCTGCCTGCAGAGCTGGAGATGCAGGTTCAATCTCTGACTCAGGAAGGTCCCCTGGAGGAGGAAATGGCAGCCCACTCCAGTATTCTTGCCTGAAAAATCCCACGGGCAGAGGAGCCTGGCAGACTACAATCCAAAGAGTTGCAAAGAGTTGGACATTACTGAGTGGCTAAGCACACACTGGAGCTAGGACTCAAATCAGATATGATTCTAATAACCTATCTCTTATTCTCTCTGTCCATATATAACTCCATACACACACACACACATATACACATAGACTCTTGCTAGGTTCCTGATGTCTTAACTGCATGTGTTTTTCTGCAAAGAAGAAAACACTGAACTTTTCCAGAAAGAAGGGGAGCTGAGGTGGCTGGGAGGTTAGTGGTAGAGCTGTGAGGTGGTCCAGAAGGAGTTGCTGGACAGAGATAGAGAAAATGGTCCCTTTCTCCAACAATAGCCAGCCAGCTCTGTCTTTTCTAAAAGACTCTGGGAGTGCTCCCTTGGTTGTGTTACTGAGTCCCGTGTTGGGATGCAGCCTGCCCCTCACACACTCCAAGTGGCTCTGCATTCTGACTCAAGCTGCTGGACAGGCAGTTATCGTCGTGGATGAGACAAGAAGAGCCCAGAAAGGACAAAAAATCCACATACTTCAACCTGGAGAGGATCTGCCACCTGGGAATCTAGGTGGAGTATGGCAAAGACAGAATCTTTAATGAGAGACTTCATGGAAAACAGTGGAAATCAGAAGCCTTGGGGTCAAGTAGATGATGTTGGACAAGCTTTCTCACTAGACCTCACTTTTCTGCAACAGAAGATGAGAGCATGACCCTCGAGGCCTCTGCCTGGCTTGTGTTTCTGTGACACAACTTCCCGCCCCTCTCCCTGCCCCCAGGGCCACCAGCAGCCTGGTGCCTGAGATGTGGAGCTGTCCCAGGAGGGCAGGGTTGGAAGCCTTGTCCGGGGGCATCCACTCCTCAAAACAACCTGCCAGGCTGATGGGACATCAAGTAGTTCTTCAAAGGACCATAGTATCACGTCCTCCTGGGGGCAAATTCAGAGATAGTCCTTAAGAGAAGGGATGGCTAATCTTGGATTGAGTCCAAATACAGATTTGATTTACCAACTGCAGTCCAGTTGCTCAGGGGAAAAAAGGATTCTGAATCGTTTGTATTGAAGACTGAGTCTTTGATACAAATGAGAAAGCTGGTTGCCCATATAGACGTAGGCTTAGCCAGCAAAGGATAGTTTGTTGCTCAGCAGCCTGCAAAGGGGCCTGGATGCCCTCACAAAGCACAGTGTCCAAGTGTGTGGGCACACAAGCATGTGCGCACTCATGAGCACACACACATACACACCCACGTAGTCTCTCACTATTGAATTAATCAAGCTGGATCTCAGCTATGGGAAAATCTACATTTTAATATTAAGTTAGCAATTAATAGCCAAGGCACTTAGCTCACTTTGCTTTTATTGGTTTTACCATAGGTTCAGATGGGAAAGTGGTGTCCCTTCTTCCAGCCAACAAACTGTCTCCCACCCACCCACCTCTTAAGGATGAATATGTTTTTATCTCATTTGCATCCAATTATTAGAGCATTGACGCTACAGTCACGTAGACCTTCTTTATATTCACTGGAAAATTAAATTACAAAAGTTTTTCTGTGTTGCAATTTATGTTCTGGTTGGAGCCGATTGTTTTCTTTTTTTTTTTTGTATTCTGGCAAATATCAGTCTCTGGGACTTAATGAATTCATGAGCATTGATTCCTAGGGGGAATAGCATGCAGAGCATATTGGAAAATAGAGAAGCTCAGTCTAATGTCAAAATGTTTTACCTTCTCCCACCCAGGCCTTAGACACACACTTGGGAAATTCTTGTGGACTCCAGGCAACTGATCTCTGCAGGCACCTGTCTAGACAGCTTAGTGAAGTGGAGGGGTGTCTGCAGAAAGCTATGCCTTTTGAATACATTAAGTGATGGATACCTTTGGATCTAGATATTTTATGTAATCTGTTATTTTAGGGAAAATCAGAAATCAGTGTCAGCCTCCAGCCTGGCCATTACCCAGTTCCTTAAAGCTGGTATCACTGCCTCCACCAGGAGCAGAAATCATAGACTGACAGTCTCCTTGTCTGTTTTGTTTGGGTTTCATATATACATATATACATATAGCAAACATCTCACTATTTGGAGATGTCACAAAGCAAGATCCAGATTTTGACTTCCTTCAAAACATCTGAAGGTCTGACAGCACTGAGTTGACATTAAACCTGATAGCAATTTAGGGGTATTGGGAAGTAGCTCCCTTGAAACAGGTCAGGGGTACACTCAACAATTTTCCATCATCCTTAGTACTGGTGACTTCTGGATGGAGGCCCAACATCATTTGCCATTTTTTAAAAAAATCACACTTATGCTTCTTGTTTTTCTTATGGGAGAGAAATATATCTCTCTACTACAAAATCTATTAAAAGGAGGAGAATAAAAATAGACCTGGAGACCTAATATTTCAATAAAAGGGAAGAACATATTTCTTAGAGCAGGTAAAACTATATTTCTGCTTATTTTCCAAAGGGAGTGCTTTAACAGATTTTTCTTAAGCCTGGCCTGCCTTATTTGATTTTGATACTTGCCTTGGACCCTAGAGGCATTTGAATTTGAGACCCTTGACTCACATCTCAGCCTTAGAGATTTTTAGGAAAACCCTGACATGAAGCAGGTCCCCTCACACTGACACAGCTCCCTCACCTAGGGGTGCTCAGAGTCAGACGCCCTTCCAAAGCCAGGAGCTGGGACCCTGTCTTCTGTTGCTCACAGTCTGCTCCAGCACCTCTCACTTCCGTAAGTCCTGAAGTTCAATGCTAGCTATCAGTTTAAGAGCTGGGACCCCACTCTCTATAGAAGGACCCTTCAGAGGTAACCACTTCCGGGGTTCACTCCCAAGTGTCATGGTGATGCCTGCTGAATGGCACCTCTCACTTCCTATTAGAGACTCCTGCGTACCTATAAGAAACTTCTCAGACGGCTCAAGTGGTAAAGAATTTACCAGCAGTGAAGGAGATGTGAGAGATGTGAGTTTGATCCCCAGGTCGGGAAGATCCCCTGGAGGAGGAAATGGCAACCCACTCCAGAATTCTTGTCTGGGAAGTCCCATGGACAGAGGAGCCTGGGGGGCTGCGGTCTATGGGGCTGCAAAGAGTCAGACACGGCTGAGCGCACAAGCAGGTATGTCTCTAACCTGGATCGTTCCTGAGTTCCACAGTCTCTCCAACCTCCTCGCTTGTCTGAGCTCACTGTATATCCTCTACCCACTACTTCTGCGCGTTACCCTGAAAAAAGATGAGGGACTGAAATCCATTGGGGAAACGAAGGGCTATGTCCTAGAGCTTGAACTAAATGTCATAATCAACCCAGACAAGAGAAGTAACTGGTGGGGGGCCTTTCACTGGTGGGCTGAGAAGTTCTGGTTCTGTCCACCACCTGGCATCTCTTTTTGTTCATATAAACAACATGAATAAGCATTTCCAAAAAGGCCATATGCTGCCTTTGAAACTTACATTACAGGGCCCACCTGGTTAATAAGGCTCTTGTGCTAGAAAAATGGATGGAATCCAGGGCAGGTTCACATTTCACCAGACTCAGAGTGCTTATGAGGAACCACTATGCTGACCTGCATGCTCCCACTTTTTGCATCTTTCAAGGAGCAGGTGGATAAACTAAAATGTGCTTGAAAATGAAAGTCGCTCAGTCGCATCCAACTCTTTGCAACTCCATGGACCGTAGCCTGCCAAGCTCCTCTGTTCATGGGATTTTCCAGGCAAGAATACTGGAGTGGGTTGCCATGCCCTCTTCCAGGGGATCTACCTGATCCAGGATTTGAAAACGGGTCTCCCTCCTTGCAGGTAGATTTTTTTTTTTTAACACCATTTGAGCCACCAGGGAAGCCCCATGTTTAGACACCAAAAGACAGTCTTCCTCTGTGTGGTAAAGATTCTGAACCTGAAGCCCAAAGAGATGTGATCTGGAAGGACAGGTATGCTCAGTTCCTGGGGATGCCACAGTGAGGCACCTCTAGGCTGAGTCACCTCCTTACTGGGCTTTCTGTTCCCACCCAAACGTCATGGCAGACACCAGTGGGAGCTGCCATGACTGCCAAAGTGGAGGCTGCACCACAGAGTCATCATAGGATATTTTGAGAAAGAAACCTGTCAAGACATAGCTTCTCACTTGTCTCAGCCTGGAGCACTGTGGGAAGGAATCTGTGCTGCGAGTGGGCGCCCCTGCCTCTTCCTGGCTGGCACCATTTCATCATGAGCAGCACTTCCAGAGACTAATCCAGACACACTGTTGCAGATATGTCTCCCACCCAGCAGGTGTGGCATCCATCTGGAGGCCCAGGTGAGCATAAACCATAGGACAATTCAAGAAATAGGTGGAGTTAGTACTGACAACTACATCCTGGCCAAGGACAGCTAATTTCTTATACCTGGAAACACAAATCCAGATCCATACTAAGGTGAATCCTGGTTCCAGGTTAGAGTCTGTAGAATGGCTGCCCCACATTGAAAAAGGGCATTCTTACTCCTGGTTGCCCACACCTCTTATCTGGGGCCTCAACCTCTCTCGCCCATCTCCTAGTTGGCTTGTTTGTTTCTCCCTTTTTCTGATTTCTAACATTTGACTTTAACTTTGTTATCACCTGTTTCCCCTTCCCTTACAGATTCCCCTGGCATGTTTCTTTTTAAAAAATTTTATATTGGAGTATAGCCTGCAATGCAGGAGACTTGGGTTCAATCCCTGGGTGGCGAGGATCCCCTGGAGGAGGGCATGGAAGCCCACTCCAATATTTTTTCCTGGAGAATCCCAAGGACAGAGGAGCCCGGCAGGCTACAGTCCATGGCATCACAAAGAGTCGGACACGACTGAACGACTAAGCACAGCATGAAGTTGATTAAAGGGGCTTCCTAGGTGTCACTAGTGGTAAAGAACCCACCTGCTGATGCAGGAGACACGGGTTCGAGCCCTGGGTCAGGAAGATCCCTGGGAGGAGGGCATGGCAACATACTCCAGTATTCTTGCCCGGAGAATCCTATGGACAAAGGAGCCTGGCAGGCCACAGTCCACGGGGTCACAAAGAGTTGGACAGGACTGAAGTGCCTTAGCATGCACGCACACAGCAAACAGGATGAGCTTGGACTTGGTAACACTGACAAATACTTTTGGCATCATTCTTACCCTTCTTCCTGACCACAGTGGACAAGAGATGCCTAGGGATGTAGCATTCATGGTGCGGCATTTGAAGAAAGTCACGTGAGAAGGATGGCAGGGCAGAATGAGAGAATACACCAGGCTCTTATGTGGCACTGTGGAGGTACCAAACCTGAACTCGATTGCTCTGCCTTGATTTCTTGTCAGGTGGAAAATTGTCTCTATTTTGTTAAGCTGCAGCTGTTGGTTTTTTGTTACTTTTCAGCCAAACTCATTTCTAATGGATACCAAAGCCCTATCTCTTTGCTCCCAGGATTTGTCAGACACCTTGCCTCAGGTGTCTAATACTATGGGCTGAATTATAACACACCCCGCCCCCTGCCAACCCCTCCCACCCCTCGCCAAATTCATATGTTGAGGTCCTAGCCCCATTAACTCAGAATGTGACCATATTTGGACACAAGGTCTTTAAAGAGGTAATTAAGTTAAGATGAGGTCTTAGAGTGGACCCTAATTCAGCATTATTGGTGTCCTTATGAAAAGGGGGGGGAGCAGGTCTGAACACAGACATATCCACAGAGGGAAGGTGAATGAGAAGATCTGGGGACAAGGCCATCCACAAGCCAAGGACAGACAGTTGGGACAGATTCTTCCCTCGCAGCCCTCAGAAGAAGCCAAACCTGCAGACCCTTTGATCTCAGGCTTCCAGCCTCCAGAGTTACCAGAAATACAGTTCTGCTTTTGAAGTCACTCAGTCTGTGGTCCATTGTTATGGCAGCTCTAGCTGCCTAACACACAGATCTGTATTTCCTTCCCATGGCATCTTATCCTCTCTCAGTAAGGGGCTTAGCAGTTGGACTACTCATGTGAGTAGTCCACATCATCTACATCATTTTCTCTTTTTATAAATTCCTCTGGTGATTATTATGGGCACTATAGTTTGAGAACCACTATTTAGTTTAAAGTCTTATACAACAAAAATAAAATAGTACAGAAATAAATACTCTACTGACAGATTAGGGGAGAGAGTCCTGGGGGCAAGGGTAGACTGAAGTGAGACCAGGAGACTGAGGTGCTTCAGGGGAAGACTATGAGCCAAGACTCTAAAGTAGGAAAGCAATAGGTGTGTTTGGGGGTTATGATAATAAGAAGAACCCCAATCAGCATCGTATAACACTTTGTAGCTTATGCTGCAATTTTACTTCCACTGTCTTCCATTAAATCCTCACCTGTCAGGATTACAGGGGAGGTTATGGGTTACCTGTAACCCTGTGTGGAAGTTCCTATTTTATTCTCTTAACACAGGGTAAGACACAAAGTCTAGTTATTAGAAAGAGCATGTACAAGTTGTCAAAGTCTCCATGGTTTTAGGGGGCAACCAGAAAGCCCAGTTGTGAGAACCGCCTCATCTCATCCACCACAGCTCTGCCTGCTTGTCTCTGGGCTGACATAGGAGAAGGGAGAAGAGTGAAGGAGTCATTGGAAATGGGTTCTTGAGACAGCCCTAGGATGGAGGGAACATAGGACCTGGAAGGCTTTCTCCCTTCCATCTGTATACTTAGGACCCATTTCCAAAGGATACAAAGTAGTGACCAAAAATCAGGTAGTGCCGATGGGAAAAGATGGGGAAAAGACTCCAGGAGTTATCACTCATACTATCCCACTAAGGAGGCTCTCTCTTCCCCACCAGCCTCATACCAGCCCACTTGGGATTTGTTGTGCAGGCCAGGACTCGAGATGAAAACCCTTCCTTTACACCCATATGCAGCAGTAAAAAGGCAGTTGGAGCGTGATGGAGAGCGTGATCAGTCTGAACACTGCTGAAGCCATGGCACTTAGACAGAGTGGACCCTAGCACTGGTGGAGGTTAAGTATCTGTGTTCCTATTTGTCTATCCATCTGTCAGTCTTTCTGTCATCCACCTATATATCTCTGCTTCTTACGATACATATTCGAGGCTACTGATAAAATTCTCATGATATAAAAGAAATACTCAAGGGAGTTACTGGGCTGAGGAGCCTATGAAAGGAAAATATGGTGGAAAAGTAAAAGTGAATATACAGACCATCAGGTGCAGACCGTAAGATTTGTTGCGATAGACAGTTCCTAGGTATGACTGGGCTTCCTGGCCGCCAAAAGTTATAAGAAGCAAACTGCCCTTAATGGTAAAAAGAAATAAACAGAAGAATGCCAGTTGTAAGCAGAAAAGCAGAACAGGTTTTTCTGATGATGAGACCCAAGAGGAATGTCTCCCCTGGGTCTTCGTGGAGAAGACATTGTGCTGTGGAGGGAAACATTCTCAGCAATATCCCCAAAATGGCATTTTTTTGGACTATTAATCTGAGCCTCTCAATGGCATGGTGCCAAAGAGTAGAGGAAAAGCAAAGTGGTCTCAATGAAGCATTTTGATGGTCTTCTGAGCAAAAGCTAACATTTAGACTTCATAGAACAGGGTCTTAAATGTGAGGATGCACACATTTCTCATGTACCCTTTGCAAATACATCGAAAATTTATTCCCTGTATAGATAAATGTGGGCTTCTCTGGTGGTTCAGATAGTAAAGAATCCACCTGCAATGCAGGAGACTCGAGTTCAACTGGTGAGTTGAGAAAATCCCCTGGAGAAGAAAATGGCAAACCACTCCAGTGTTCTTGCCTGGAGAATTCTATGGATAGAGAATCCTGGCGGGCTATAGTTTATGGGGTTGCAAAGAGTCAGACATGACTGAACGTTTAACTTCAAATTTTAAAGAACTGGAAACAGAGAGAGTGTGTTCTCCTACCATAATACAACTAACTAGCAATAAGTAGCAAAAAGATGACCAAAGTCTCCAAACACATGGAAAATACACAATACACTTCCAAATAGTATTGGTCAAAGGACATTTTAAAAAATACAATGAGCTAAATAAAAACAAAAAAATTATATTACTGAATACATATATTAGAAAAAAGGGAAAAAAATCTCAATAATCTAAGCTCCCATGTTAAAATTAATAGAAGATAGAAAGCAAAATAAACTCAAAGCAAACAGAAGGAAGAAAATAACAAAGAGCAGAAATTAATGAAATTATGACCAGGAAAAAATTAAAGAAAATCAGTAAAACAATGAGCTGATTCTTTGCAATTAATAAATTGACTAATCTCTAGCAACATAGGCAAAGTAAAAAAGAGTACTACTTCAGGAATTAAATATGGGAATATCATTACAGGCCCTGTAAATACACACATACAAAATAATAATAAGGGGATTCTATGAACAACTCTGCACGCATCAATATAATAATTTAGATAAAATGGACTGATTTACTCAAGAAACACAGACTTAACACAAAACAGAAAATAGAAAATTTGAATGGTCTGTAGCTATTAGAGAAATTATAATCATAATTTAAAAACTCTTGAAAAAGAAATCTCCAGACCCAGGTGGCTTTACTGGAGATTTCTACCAAATGTTTAAAGAAGAATTAACACTAATTTATTCCAGAAATAAAGGAAAGGAGGGAAGGCATCTGATTTTATTTTATTAAGCTAATATTATATTACACTGATATCTAAACCAGGCTAAGAAATATGAGATGAAAGAAAGAAAAGACAAATGAAAGAGGAAAAGAAGAAAACTACAAATGTCTATTTCTAGTAATATAGGTGCTAAAATTATTTTTAAAATGTTAACATATATAATTCAGAAATACATAAAAAAGAACTCTACACCATGGCCAAGTAGGGTTTATTTCAAGGATGTAATTTGGCTCATTATTAAAAAGTTAATGTAACATACCTGGTGTGTGTGCTCAGTTTTGTCTGACCCTTTGTGACCACGTGGGCTCTACCCCGCCATGCTTCCCTGTCCATGGGATTCTCCAGGCAAGAATACTGCAGTGGGCTTCCACTTCCTTCTCCAGGGGATCTTTCAGACCCAGGGATCAAAGCTGTGTCTCCTGTGACTCCTGCATTGGCAGACAGATACTTTACCACTGAGCCATCTGGGAAGCCCTGATCATACCTTATTAATTATCTAAAGAGGAAAAATCATGTAAATAGATGTAGGGAAAGCATTTGACAAAATTAAGTGTGCATTTATGACAAAATCAGGAAAATAGGAATAGAAGGAAACTTTCCCAACTTTCATAATGAGTATCTATGAAAACCTAGAGGTGATATTATATTTAATGGTGAAAGACTGAATGTTGTCTCCCTAAGACTGGGAACAAGGCAAGGATATTTATGCTTATCACTCATATTCAACATAGCACATAGTCTAGTCATGCAATAGAGCAAAAAAGGAAAGCAAAGACACACAGATCAGAAGAGAAGAAATAAAACTGGCCCTATTTTCATGTGGCATGGTTATCTACATAGTAAATCACCAGACTGAATCAAATAAACAAATGAATATATAAGAATACCTCAAAGAACTGAATTCAGAAAAGCTTCATGATGCAAGATGAACAAACAAAAATTAATTGTACTTCAATATACTAGCAATAAAAATATGAATTCCAAAATTAAAAATACAGTATAATTTAAAGTCACTCAAAAAACATGAAATGAGTGTAAATCTAAAAAAAATATGTGTGGAACTTGTATGCAGAAAACTATGAAATGCTAATGAAATACATTTTTAAAGTCTTAAATAAATGGAGAAACAGTGTTTATGGGTTAGAAGACTCTACACAGAAAAAATTTTCCCTGAATTGATGTACAGATTTAACACAATTTGCATAGAAACCCTAGGAAGATTTTTTTACTATATATAGGTAAGATTATTCTAAAATGTATATGGGAAGGTGAAAGAGCCACATTAGCTAAAACAATTTGATAAAGAACAGTACATCGAGAGGAATCAGTCTACTCAATTTGAAGACTTAATTATATAGCTATAGTAAATCAAGATTGTGTGGTTGGATAGAGACACATAAATAAATGAAACAGAATAGAGAATGCAGAAAGAGACCTACATAAATATAGCCAACTGATTTTTAACAAAGGCATAAAAGAAATTCACTGGAGGAATGATCACTTTTTCAACAAATGGTGCTGAAGCAATTGGATTTCCATGAGCAAATAAATAAAGTTTTACCAAAGTTTCAAGTCTTACACAAAAATAATTTAATGTATCATAAACTAAATATGAAACTAAAACTATAAAACCTTTAGAAATACCATTTTAAAAATCTTTGAGATCTAAATCTAGGCAAAAGTTCTTAGGCTTGACACCAAATGCACAGTGCATAAAAAGAAAAATTAGTAAACTAGATATCATTAAAATGAAAAACTTTTGCTCAGCAGCAGATCCTGTTGGGCTTCCTGGTGGCTCAGTGGTAAAGAATCTGCCTGTCAATGCAGGAGATGTGAGTTTGACACTTGGGTCAGGAAGATTTCCTAGAGAAGGAAATGGCAACCTACTTCCATATTCTTGCCTGGGAAATCCCATGGACAAAGGAGCCCGGCAGGCTACATTCCATGGAGTTACAGAAGAGTCGGACGCAACTTAGTGACTAAACAACAACAAGAAGACGCTGTTAAGAGAGTGAAAAATATAAGTTATGTCAAATAGCAGCACTACCCAATGTTACCTACAGATTTAATCCAACCCCTATCCAAATTTCAGTTCTATTTTCTAGCAGAAATAGGAAAAACTCACCTTAAAATCCATATGGAATTTTAAAGGACCCTGAATAATCTCAACAATCTTGAAAAAGAACAAAGTTGGAGGACAGAGGCTTCCTGATCTCAAAACTTACTACAAAGCTAAGGTAAAGAAAACAGTGTGGAACTACATTCCACACACAGACTGGCATGCTAGAATAGACAGTATGTAAGTAAACCATTATATATGTGGTCAAATGATTGTCAATAGAGTGCCAAGCCCATTCAATGGGGAAAAGATAGTTTCTCACAAATGATGGGAAATCTTGGTATCTACATGCAAAAGAATGAAAGCTCAACCTTTATACAAAAATTAACTCAATAAGATCCACACCCAATTATAAGACTTAAAACTATAGCACTCCTGGAAGAAAACATTGGACAAAACTCCACAACTTTGGACTTGTTAATAATTTCTTACATATGCCTCTAGAGGCATAGAAAGAATAAGATAAAGTGAGTAAGTAAAGAGAGAAAAGAATAAGAATAGAGAAATTAGGCTTCACGAAAATTTTAAAATTTTGTGTCTCAAAAGACACTGTTAAGAGGGGTAAAAAGGCAACCTACAGAATGAGAGAAAATATTTGAAAATCATATATCTGATAAGGGGTTAATATCCAGAATATGCCGAGAACTCTTAAAACTCAACAACAAAAACAACTAGCGAATTTAACACTGAGCAAATAACTTGAACAGACGATTCTCCAAAAAAAAAGAAAGAAACATACTAATGGCCAATAAGCAAATAAAAAGATTCTCAACATTAGTAATCATTAGGGAAATGCAAGTCAAAACTGCAATAACACCTCACACCTATCAGGATGATTATTAGTAAAAAAAGAAAGAAAGAAAGAAAGAAAATAAGTGTTGGCAAGAATGTGGAGAAATCAAAACCCTTGTGCACTACTGGTAGAAAAATAAAATGCTACAACTTGCTGAAAAAAAATTCCTCAAAAAATTAAAAATAGAATTGCTATATGACCCAGGAATTCTGCTGTTGAGAATATTACCCCAAAATGGAAAGCAGGGATTCAGGGAGATATTTGTGCACCCATGTTTATAGCAGCATTATTCACAATAGTTAAGATGTGGAAGCAACCCAAGTGTCCATTCATAGGTAAAGAGATAAACAAAGTACATAAAATAAAATATTACTCAGGATAGGCTTCCCTGGGGCCTCAAATGGTAAGGAACCTGCCTGCAATGCAGGAGACCCGGGTTGGGAAGATTCCCTGGAAAAGGGAATGGCTACCCACTCCAGTATTCTTGCCTAGAGAATCCCATGGACGGAGGAGCCTGGCCAGCTATACTCCATGGGATCACCAAGAGTCAGACAGGACTGAGCAAGTAACACTTGCACTTTTCCTTTACAAAGGAAAGAAATTTTGACACGCGTTACAAAATGGTTAAGCCTTGAGGACATTATGCTAAGTGAAATGCATACACACACACACAAAAACCCCACAAAACAAATACTGTATAATTCCATTTATGTGAGATGTTTAGACAGTCAAACCAAAGAAACAGAAAGTCAAACCTTGATTGCTGTGGGGAGGCGGAATGGTGTGTTATTATTTAATGGGTATGGAATTTCAGTTTTGCAAGATGAAAAGAATTTGGAGATAGATCCTAACGATGGTTGCACAATGTGAATACACCCAATACCACTGAACGATATATACACTTAAAAATGATTAAAATAGTAAAATTTATATTTTGTATATTTTACCACAAAAGTTAGAGAAAATTAACTCGAAAAAGGTCATAGACATAAAAGCAAAACTAAAACTAAAAAATTTTTAGAAAACATGAAAAATTTTGTATCTAAGGCTAAGCAAAATTTCTGAGGCATGGCACCAAACGGACAACATGTGAAAAGGAAAATTAATGAATTTTATCTCATCAACAAGGAAACCGTTTCTTCTTCAACACGTCCTACTAGGAAAATGAAAGATAAGCTATAAAACAGACGAACGTGGGCTTCCCTGCGGCTGACACGGTAAAGAATCCGCCTGCACTATGGGAGACCCAGGATCGATCCCTGGGTCTGGAAGGTCCCCTGGAGAAGGGAACAGCTCCCCACTCCAGTGTTCACGCCTGGAGAATGTCATGGACCGAGGGGCCTGGCAGGCAACAGTTCATGGAGTTGCAAAGAGCTGGACACGACTGAGCGACTAACTCTTTCACTTCCAGGTGAACATATTTGCAAACGGCACATCCAACAATGAGGATTAGTATCTAGATTACATAAAGAACTCTCAAAACTCAGTGGCATGGACTTCCCTGTGGCCCAGTGGCTGACTTCACGGCCCCACAGCATTGGGGCTTAAGTTGATTTCTGATCAGGGAATGAGGTCTCACATGCCACAACTAAAGATCCTGCCTGCCAAAACCAAGTTCAAAGAGCCCGTGTGCCACAACTAAAACCCACTCTTGCCAGACAAATAAAAAATTTTAAACAGTGAACCACAGCTGTGGTTTATCCCCCACCCAAAAAACCCTCACTGGTGGAGAAAAATAAACAGTCTAATTAGAAAATGGTCAACACATACACAGAGACATTTCACTGAAGATATATACAGATGGCAAAGAAGCACAAGTAAAGATACTCAACATCATTGGCCATTAGGAAATAGAAATTAAAAACCACAATGAGATATTATCTACTCCTATCAGAGTGGTAAAAATGAAAAATAGTGACAGGACCAAGTGTTAGTGACTCTGCAAAGAATCTGAATCACTCATACATTGGTGATGAGAATGTTAAATGAATGGTACAGTAACTCTAGAAAACAGTTTGTTAGTTTCTTCAAATAAAACCAAACGTGCATCTACCTGGCTACGTTACCCAGAAAAATTAAAACTTATGCAGACACAAATATCTGTAGATGAATGTTTATAGCAGTTTTATTCATAATAGAAACTCAGAATCCCATGGATAGAGGAGCCTGGTGGGCTACAGTCCAAGGGGTCACAAAGAGTCGGATATGACTGAGTACACACACACACACACACACGTGAAACCTTAGTATAAAATCTAATATATGATGAACATTCCAAAATCATCTCGGCTAACGAGTGGCAGAGCCATTGTCCCAGGAGCTCCAGGCTGGGGCATTCTGATGCAATGCTCACATTCTGATATTCATTCCTGACAGTTGAATTCACCCACAGCAACACCACGAAGCTCTTCCTGCTCGATGGGAAAGGGAGAAGGGAGAAAAGAGTACCTTAGCTCTGCGCGTCTCAGCTCCTACCAGCTGTTCTGACTCGTCCTACAAATGGTAAGACCCTAGAAATCAGCAGTTTCACATAGCTCTTCCCATACCTCTCTCCTTTATATCTCTGACCCACATCCCTACCACCGTTGCATACCCTCATTCCATAGTGAAAAAAAGAGAAAGACTAGAGGAAAGGAGATGTCTGGTGAAGATTACACAGCTGATTAGAGACTAAACCCAGGCCTTTCAATCTCTCCACTGCCTCTACTAGGAAATAGTTTCATGGTGACCCTTTCCTGGTGAATAATGCTCCTGCTGGTATCAGTGATGTGCCAGGCAGTTCAGGGAAGAGGAGATGGATGGACACCATCACAACAGGGGAAGACTTGCCTTGGGTCCTGAATGAACAGAGTGCATCCCTAAGCAGAGGTGAGTGGGAAAGACAGCACAGACCACAGAGCAAATTAAACAATAGAATGGAGGAGGAGAGGAATATGTGTGGATGAAAAATGAGCAGACATAATCCTAGAGCCCCTGTTCACTCTGATTCCTAACAGACCTTACCTCTGTAAGTTTTCCCATTTTCAAAATGAGATCCTTGCTCTCTTTCTCTTAGGTCAGTGGCAATGCAAGAATGAGATAAGAATTGGAGCTCTCCTTACAAACTGGGAAGAGATGGGTCCACACATGAAACTGCTGTTAGCAGAAGATGAGTTTGGGGAATCTTGACAATCAGGCTGTGGAGTCTGAACAGGAACCTCTAGGAACCTGGAGAGGCAAAGGTTTCTTCTAGGTGTAGCCAGTTCAAATTCTGCCAGCAGGGACGACGGTATGGGGTCCACCCCATGACCCACAAGGTCAGAGAGCAGTGCAGATCATTAAGACACACGAGGCAGACCTGCGCTGGGCATCAAGGCCTGGGAGGACCCCTGGTCCCACACTCATTGTCACCGTGCCCCCGGGCTCTGCCAGGCTCCCCTCTTAGTCTCCAAATAGGGATAAACACGCGGGCCTCTCCACAGTGCTTGGGAAACTGTAAAGCGCTGTCCCCGTGGAAGGGATGGTGGCTTTGAGGAGCAAAGACACCTGGGCCATGGACAGATGGCAGGTGTCAGCTGGAGCCGGCCCTCTTGGCACTTCTCCTGGGGGGCACACTGGCTCAGGTCTCAAAGGGGATTATGCTCCCAGAGAAGGCAGAGCGCTGCTACTCAGGCTTAACTGAGCTCACAGGCTGGTATTCTCTCCCATATCTTCTAATTAATAGTCAGGATTAACAGCTGCTGCTGCTGGGCCTAAGCCATCTAATCAGAGGCGCACAGGCTCCTGGGTGTTCAGCATTCCCCGCGCTCCGCAGCCTCCCCCAGCCCTTGGAGAAATGCATTCAGAAATTAAAACAACAAAAACAAGAAGAAATCCATCCTCCTCCCCCTCCCCAGAGCCTCCTGGGATTGGAATTGTGCCTGCCTCTCCTCTGAGATGAAAGCAGAAGGACCTCTCCCCCGGGGTTGCTTGGTAGAGAGGGTTTCTGGAAGCTTCTCTGAGAGGGCATGGGGTAGCAGCCATGCGAGGACCCGGGTAAGACACACCCTGAGAGCACGAATCACCTATATCATTCTAATAATGTTAATAGTAATAATAAAATAACAATGTCATTGTTAAACATCTACCATTTGTTGAATGAGTACTATGTGCCAAGGGTAAGTCTGTTTGACATGAATCAATTATTTCACATGCACAAAAGCCTAAGTGATACATATAACTATCATCTCTTTTATATATACCAGGAACTAAGGCACAGAGGAACTGAGCCACTTGATCAAAGTCATACAGATGGGTAGTGATGGAAATGAGATTTGAACCCAGGTACCCTTGCTCCTGGGCTTTCCTGTTAGCTCAGCTGGTAAAGAATCTGCCTGCAGTGCAGGAGACCTGGGTTCAATCCCTGGACTGGAAAGAGCCCCTGGAGAAGGGAGAGGCTACCCACTCCAGTATTCTGGCCTGGAGAAGTCCATGGATTGTGCACTCCATGTGGTTGCAAAGAGTCAGACTCGACTGAGTGACTTTCACTTTCACTTTTCACCCTTGCTCCTAGGTGTCACTAGTGGTAAAAAAAAATCCACCTGCCAATGCAGGAGATGCAAGAGACGCAGGTTCGATCCCTGAGTCGGGAAGATCTCCTAGAGGAGGAAATGCCCCACACTCCAGTTTTCTTGCCTGGGAAATCCCATGAACAGAGGAGCCTGGTGGGCTACAGTTCATGGGATCACAAAGAGTCAGACACAACTGAGTGAGCACACCCATGCCTTCACCCGATGTATGACACCCATGTGGAAGGAAAAGTAAGGGGCCCAGAGACCTTTCTTTCAGCCACCCCATCACCTTCCAAGACAGCCTCTGAGGCACATCTACAGATCCTGGATCTCAGAACAAAATTACCTTGTAATCCCTATAAAAAGCGCTCTGCTGGTCATGTCAGCAGGGTCTCCAACTGTGTCCCAGGGTCAGTCACTGTTCTGCTGAGAGTCAGCAGAATAGACACGTCTGCTCACCACCAGAAACGCTGAGTGAGTGGTCAGGGAGCCACCCACACCCCCAGAGACTCTTCCTAGGGGTGTCTTCGACCACCTCCCGCAGGCCACGCCCTCCACACTGCTCTGACTCTGGCTTCCTCTTAATGGACTCAGCCTCCTGTCAATGCCTCGTCCAGCCCTCTGTCTGTCCTCATGCATTTCTCCTGCAAACATCCGAGGACCATCTTCTACATGCTCGACCCTCTGCAAGGGGCTGGTGCTAAAAAGATAACCCACTTCTCTGCCCTCAACTCACGCTTTCGCTGAAAGCTCTGATTGTTCATATGCTGCTTCTCTCCAGCCTCCCTGCTGAGGCTCTCAGGGCTCTCACTGGCCCACTTCTCACCAGGGCTCTTCCTGCTTCTCCTCTGGTAGCTTCCGCCTTCCCAGTGGGATGGTACCTCTCTGTAATCACGCAGTTCCGGGGCCCTGTCCCACAGCAGCACCAAATGGTAATAAGACTGAGTCACACTCACTTTTGGTTTGTCAGTGTGGTCACCTAGAGAAGCTAAGGTGTTAACTGTCGATGCTGGAAGCAGTGGGGGAACACAATATTTGGCATCAGATATTGGCTGGCCAAAAAGTTCATTCAGGTTTTCCCTAAGATGTTACAGTAAAACCTGAACGTTACTTTTTGGCCAACCTGATAGAAACAGATTTGGAGCCTAGCAAGTCTCCTTATTGGGGCTTCTCAGGTGGCGCTAGTGGTAAAGAACCTGCTTGCCAGTGCAGGAGACATAAGAGATGTGGGTTCAATCCCCTGGAGGAGGGCATGGCAACCCACTCCAGTATGCTTACCTGGAAAATCCCATGGACAGGAGCCTGGTGGGCTACAGTCCATGGAGTTACAAAGAGTCAGGCACAACTGAAGTGACTTAGCACGCGTGTAGGCAAGGCTCCTTATTAGCTGAGATAGGCAGCCTCAAAGAAGGCCCCACGACCCCACATCCTGGTATTCATGCCATTGTACAACACCCCTTGCTCTGGAGAGTGGACTAGAGTTACAGACTCATTTGTTGTATTGTTTTAATTTATTTTTAATTGGAGGATAATTGTTTTACAATGTTGTGTTGGTTTCTGCCACACACCAACATGAATCAGCCAGAGGCAAACCTGTGTTCCCTTCCTCTTGAATCTCCCTCCCACCTCCCACCCCATCCCACTCCCCTAGGCTGTCACAGAGCACCAGGTCGTGCCCCCTGCGGTATAGAGCAACTTCCCATTAGCCGACTATTTTACACAGGTCATGTATGTTTCAATAGAGCAGAGCAGAAGTGAAGGGGTACCACTTTCGAGATTAGGTGAGGATAAGGCTGCAACTTCCATCTCGGGCACTCACTTTTCTTCCATTTAGAGAAAGCAGCTGCTGGGCTGCTGAGTGGCACTCCCATGTGTCAGAGATCTGGTATTTCCACCCACATTCAGAGACCCTGAGGTACCCAAGCTTAGAGATGGATCACCACCACCCCAGCTGAGCCTTGAGATGACCAGCCCTGAGCAACGCTGTAAGTGCGTGGGGACCTTGAACCAGGAGTGCCCAGCCCCACTGTGCCCAGATCCTGACCCCCTGAGCAACGCTGTAACCTTGTGGGGACCTTGAACCAGGAGCGCCCAACCCAGCTGTGCCCAGATCCTGACCCCCGGAAACTGAGATGCATGCGTCCTCCATTGCTTCAGTCGTGTCCGGTTCTTTTCAACCCCATGGACTGTAGCCCACCAGGCTCCTCTGTCAATGGGATTCTCCAGGAAGGAATACTGGAGTAGGCTGCCATTTCCTACTCCAAGGGTCTTCCCAACCCAGGGATCGAACCCGGGTCTCTTGCGTTGCAGGCAGATTCTTTACCACCTGAGCCATGAGGGAAGCCCCCAAACAGGTAATAAATGTGTATTATTTTAAGCTACCGAGATTTGGGATCGTTTGTTATGTGGCAGTAGATAACTAATACACTAGCTGAGTGACACTGGGCAACATTTTTGGTTTCTCATTTTAACTTAAAATATATTAAAAATATAGAATGGTATAAGAAAGCCCCATGCCCCACTTAGAGCTTGGTGTATAAAGGATTCTATTTTTCTAGGTACATAGGAGGCAGCGTGATCTGCTTGATGTGAAGATGACTAGCAGTACTGTTTCAATGACTATTCACACATAGGTAATCTTGTTTTACCGCTCTTCCCGGTGGGCACATTGTTTAACTTTTCTTGGCCTTAATTTCTTCTTCTCTAAAATGGTGTGTTCTAGAACCTTTTTTCCTCAGCTATGACCTGAGCTAAGGCAGCTGGTCTGACTAGTATGGTGACCCAGACATATAGGAGACCAGTGAATGTCTATTTCTGCCTTTCCTCCCTTTCACCCCGTAGATAAACCAACGTGCACTCGGGCCTTCGGTGACTTAGGCTAAAGGAGCGACCCATCCAGGCATCCTAGATGACAGGTTACTGGAGGCGACCTCACCATACAGGAGGGTAAGACCTGGCACAAAGGTTTTATTCATGCTCTTGATGGACGCCTCCTCATGGAAATTATCATGAAAATGTCATTCTCTTATTCTATCCAAGAAGTCACAGCACAATTTCAGAATTATTATCTTGCCAGAAAGGAATACTGGATGACCAGGAAATGAGCCCTTGCCTTCAAAGAACACAAGAGGGTTGATGCACTTTAGTAACCATTTCAGTACCAGGTTCTAGGAGATGGTCAATCACACACAGGAGGGGAAATACTCTACTGGTGTTTCCCACGTGGCTCCCGGTAAGGAATCCACCTGCCAATTCAGGAAATGCAGGCTCTATTCCTGGGTCAGGAAGATCCCCCGGAGGAGAAATGGCAACCGACTCTAGTATTCTTGCCTGGGAGATCCCATGGACAGAGGAGCCTGGTGGGCTATGATCCATGTGGCCCCAAAGTGTGGAACGTGACTGAGTGACTGAGCATGCGCTTGGAACTGTGTAAGGCAAAAGGCGTCCTTCAGACTCACAGAGACGGTGCTAAAGGAGCAGCAGAGAGCAGGCATGCCAATAGCTCCTGGGACTTGAGAGTGGGCGGCGTGGACGGCATCGCAGTGAAGTGGTGGGAACTGAGAGTGGGCGACGTGGACGGCATCGCAGTGAAGCGGAGTTGACAAGGAACAGGCAGATGCTGCAGGAAACTACAAGCTCCACGGAGAGGCTTGAGGAGGGTCTGAAGATAGAATGGGGTGGGGGAGGAGGCAGGATGGAAGCAGGCAAAAAGTGCCAGAGGAGAGGGGGAAAATCAAAATGCAGGAGAAAGGAGATAACTGATGGGGCAAAGTCCAGATGGTAGTGTGACAAGTTGGGTGTCCTTTCCCCTGAGATCGCTGATGTTCTTGGAGCTTGGTATATAAAGGATTCTATTTTTCCAGGTACAGAGGAGGCAGGGTGATCTGTTCTTTGTGAGGATGAGAAGGGGCACTGAGGAAAAACTGTTCACCACAAAGAGTGGGAATCAGTTCAGCATGTCCCATCCCGGTGGGTCAGCTTCCCTGTGAACAATGAGGAGTGGCAGATTTCAAGGACCAGGAAGAAGGAAGAGGTACATTTGAAGTCTAGGACCTCCCAGAAAGGCAGCTATGGGAGAGACAAGGTGGGCACTGTGATGGGCGCAAGGGTAGTTCTAGATGAAAAGAGCAAGGAGACAGGCTGCAGGACCCTCGTCAATCCCACGGAAAGCTGACGTGAAATACTCTTAAGAAAGAGCACAGGGCAAGGGGCTGTGACTGTTTCTAGGCCTTGAAACCCTGGGTGGCAACTACCCACTCTGGCTGGAGAAGCCGTGTGGTGCTGGCAGGAGATGTGGGTGGCGTGCAAGACCCAGGTCATGCAGGCCCAGAGGCTGGTTTGCAGGGCTGTGGGGTGCAGGCCACCACCTCCCACAATGCCTTTCTTCCAACACTCCAGCACAGAGGAGCCCAAGATGCTTTATAACTTTCAATCCTCTTTTTATGATGCTCGGAACTTGTCGCCATCTGCTATGCAGGGCTTTAATGCAAATCTGAGTTTGCTTTTATGGTTTCAATTAACCTAATAATAAAGCAGGGCCGGCAGGCTCCCAAAGAACCTTCTCCTCCCACCCACTTCCAGGCAAGCTTCCCCCCACCTCCCCTGATATGAAAGTCCATGATGGTGTCTTTCTGCGACTGGAGACCCTTCCCCATTAACCGTGTCCTGTCTGCACCACATTAACCTTATCCTGTCGCTACCGCAGTGGCAGCTGGGGATCTCCTCAGATGGGGAAATTCACAGCTCAGGGCCCAAATCGACATCTGGCATAACAGATGCTACTTAACTACAGTCTTCTCAGGCCAGGAGGTGTTTCCTGAAGCATGGTGTAAAGGGAAGTTCATGCACCTGAGACCAAGATGTGGCTTCAGGTCTCACTTCATCATTGGGCCACCTCAAGCCGTTGTCTGTGCCTCTCTGGGCTCACTGTCCTTACCCATAACAAGATAATTGCAGACACACTCTGAAGGATATTATGAGGATTAATCACCTAACTCCTAAGAAGTCCCCTTCTGGTTTCAGTGGGAACCAGAGACTGGTTGGGAAAGTGTGTCCAGGATGATCAGCTGTCCCAGTTTGCCCAGAACAAAGGGGTTTCCAGGGACTCAGGATGTTCAGTGCCTAAAATCTGGAATGTCTTGGGCAAACTGGAAGGAGTTGATCACCCTAGGTGTGTCACCTTGGGGCACTCCACTGGCAAGCCGATGAAGTAGCACCCCAGTTCCAAATTCTATTCTCTTACTTGCCGTGACTTGCTTGGAAATTCCATGAAGCCTTGAGTACTGGAGTTTTAAGAATAAAATTATTCTCATCAATTTCTTCCCAAAATATTGGGTTGGCTAAAAAGTTCACTTGGGTCTTTCCATTACATCTTATGGAAAACCCAAACAACACTTGGCCAACCCAGTATAATTTAAAACAACATTAAGACCCCATGCATTTGCCTATTATCTCATGTATACCACCAGCTACACTCAACATTTGGGAAACCAGATCCTGGCAAGGCTGGAAAGTAAGCTGAGGCCACATAGCAGCCAAATCACAGGTGCTCTGGTCTTATAATCACTGTCCCTCCATTTCCTCAAAATGGAGCTAAAATACCTACTTTGGTGAGAGTCAGAGATAATATGTTTAAATGCCTTACATTTGGCAGGTGATCCATTAAATGGTGGCACTAGCTCATTATTGTTTTTAAACCTAACTCAATTGCTATGTGTATCTATAAAAGCATCTGACATTCGGCCTTAGGTTCTCATTCATCCTTCCTTTGGATTTGAATGTCCTGGTATTTTCTGCCCTTGTTTGATTAGGCAGCTATCAGTTGGCATTTTTTCAAGTAAACACAGCCTTTGATTCTAATTTCCAGATTATCTTCTCTTAAAGCACGGGTGAAATGTACCCTCCTATTTAAAGCAGTCACCTATCCATTCATTTACTCTATGAGGGTTTTACTGGGCTTTCTGCTCCCAAGGGGATTTTCCTAGACTAGACATTCTTGCGTTCACCCAGAATGCCAGAATTTCTGGTTTTCAAGCTGAAATCACCTGTGTTCAGAGTCTCTAGCAAGACAGAGTCAGTAATTCTAGAAGGCTGCCTCAAGGAGAGCACTGTTTGGTTCTGGGGGCAGAGATCAATGTTAGGTCTGTTCTTTCAGCCATTGTTGTAGGCATGGTGCCTGGGGCCCACTCTGTGTTTAAGGGCCCACAAAAACATTTTA
Organism: Dama dama; assembly: GCF_033118175.1. Classification (NCBI taxonomy): domain Eukaryota; kingdom Metazoa; phylum Chordata; class Mammalia; order Artiodactyla; family Cervidae; genus Dama; species Dama dama. The sequence goes on along the minus strand of NC_083696.1, from coordinate 42,583,861 downwards.
ATTTCTTCTCAAATAGGAAGAACAAAATGGATATAATCCAGGCTGGATGATGTTTGTCTTTATATCAACACAGTGGTAAAATATAATTGTATATAAAATATATTTAATACATATTTAAATATATATTTAATTCACACTTAAATATATATTTGGGCTTCCTAAGTGGCACTAGTGGTAAAGAACTCGCCTGCCAATTCAGGTTAGAAGTAGAAGATGTGGGTTCAATCCCTGGGTTGGGAAGATCCCCTGGAGGAGGGCATAGAAACCCACTCCAATATTCTTGCCTGGAGAATCCCATGGACAGAGGACCCTGGCAGGCTGCAGTCCATAGGGTTGCACAGAGTCGGACATGGATGAAATGGCTTAGCATGCACACAGCCTAGTTCTGTGTATATCAGTAACTCAAACGAAGCGAATTAGCCCTCAGTCTAGTAAGTGTCAGATCCAAGCCCAGGGATTCTTGCTCAAATCTGAGCCTTTCCATCACTGTAAACTGCCTTTAGGGAGACACATCTTCCTAAAGTTTTCTTCTCTTGATTCTATACATCGTTTCACTTGGCGTAAAGACAAAGACCAATTTCAACTTGAAAAAGAAAAAAATAAAAGCAAAGCAATGACAACATAAACACCAAAAATTACACCACTAATATTTTCTGATGTGGATCTGTTCAAATTCACAGATCCTTGTTGTTAAATGATGTGGCTGAGAAACAAAAATGAAGGCATTTACTTTCCAAGCAGAGAGGACACCAAGACAGAAGCCTGAAGAAGAGTTTTATTTTTCACTCTGTTTGGACATTTAGGCTTTTCATGCTGCCCTTCTGAGAACTGCTTAGAGAAGGCCTAACTACTTATTCATCTGCCCTCTGCCAGTCTCTACTCAGGAACCTCCTTAATGCCAAGAGCCTCAAGGGACCAAGATCTCTGGTGCTGGTTTAGCTTCTGTTTCTGGCTGTTCTCATGACCACTCCTTTCCTTCCCATCTGCAATTTTCACATCCTCACTCTGTTACAAACCATTTTTAATAAAATGTAGACACCCCAGAATGCCTTGGTGAATGATGGTAACATCTCTCATGGTAACCAAGCATTGAAAGGGACACATCAAAATTAATAAATAAATGGACCAATTTGCACTAAAATGCAGTTGTAAATAAGCCACTTTAAGAGTGAGAAGGGCAGGGGCTGTTTGTTCTCATTCCTAGTAAGAGACAGAGACAAATTGGGTGCAGATCGAGATCCAATAGGTGCTGGAAGTAACAGATTAAAATCTATGGAAATTAGGGAATGCTTTACTGAGTTATGTTAGACAGATGCTAGAGAAGCTGGCCTGGAGGGAGATCTTAGACAGCTCGGTAGCCCTTCCAGTGCTTGAGTGTATAGTGAGTCTCTCAATAATGTGGGTTGGTCAGTGAACGCCCAACTTTCCTTTTAAGAATTCTTATTGGTTTGAAACTTAAGAGGCCACCTTTGTGGTTTTCCTCTGCCACAATCTTCGAAGTCTAAATAAGAACTTCACTGTGTTTTCAGGCGGCCCAGTTTTGTTACCCCTAAAATGGGAACAATTAAACGGTGCTTCATACCTTAAAGTTTGGGGAAGAGGATGAAGGTGATAAGAATCTGAAAGAAACATAAATAGGGGGAAAGGTCCTAGGATTTGGGAGAGAACTCTAAGAAATATAGCCATGTAACTTACCTTGGGTTATTTATTTCACTTCTGGGGGCTCAAAGTTTCCTCATCTGTAAAATGATCTCAAGGCTCATCAGTGCTTCTCAAACCTGGCTGCACTTCAGAATCATTTGGGGAAATTTTAAAAAATAGCAATGCCTATGTCCCTTCTCAAGCCAAATAAAGTAGAATCACCCCTAGGGGTGAGTCTCAGACATCAATCTACCTTAGAGCTCCCAGATTCTTCTGCTGTTCAACCATAGTTGTGGACTGCTGAACTTATCCCTCTAATAGTATGACTTTCTAATTTGTTTTATAATTGCTTGAGATATATCAGCCTTGATCCAGAGCCATTTCTACCTTAAGGAAAAATGTCTCACTAATAGAAGGTGGCAGAAGGGTGAGCCATGAAGTCATATTGTATAATAGTGGATGTCATCTTTTTCAGGACAATAGTCCATATAAACAGTTGAGCAGGAATTTTGGCATTAGAGCAATATTTTTCGGTGTTGTTTCTTAACATTGGATGTGTGAGTGCTAAGTCGCTTTAGTCATGTCCGACACTCTGTGACACCTGCCAGGCTCCTCTGTCCATGGGATTCTGCAGGCAAGAACACTGGAGTGGGTTGCCATTTCCTTCTCTAGGGGATCATCCCCAATCCAGGGATCAAACCTGTGTCTCCTGCATTGCAGGTAGATTCTTTTACCATTGAACCACCAGGGAAGCCCTACCTATATTAATGTGAGTTTCTTTTTGTTGCTGAGTGGTAGTTCATGGAAGGAATATATACATCTAACCATTCACCCACTGAAGAACATTTGGAGAGGCTCCAGATTTGGACCCTCTGAATATGCATATTTCAGAGGGTTTGGGGCCCTCTGAATATTCACAGCAACTATGAATAAAGTTGCTATGAACATTTCTGGACAGGTGTTTATGTGAACATTAAGTTTTGCATTTTGGGGGATAAATGTCCTGGAGTATAATTTCTGAGTTGTATGATAAGAGCATGTTTAGCTTTGCAAGAAATGGCTCTTTTCCAGAGTTGCTATACAATTTTGCATTCTCACCATTAATATGTGAGTAATTGTTTCTTTGCATCATCATCAGCATTTGGTATTGTCACTATTTTTTATTTTAGTCATTCTGTTAGTTATGCAGTAATATCTTCTGTGGCATCAATTTTTATTTTACTAATGGCTGATGATGTTAAGCACATTTTGTGATTTTAATTCTTTGAAATGTTGAGGTTTTGTAAGGATACAATTATCATGTTGAATATTTCATGGCTCCTCAACAAAAACTGTATTCTGCTGCTGACAGATGGTGTTCTATATATGCCAATTTATTCTATAGCAGTCTATAACATATAGCATTCTTAGCATATTCTATATGCTATTTTTGGTAATTTCTTCTATACTCTTGCTGATATTTTGACTAGTAGTTTTATTAGTTGTTAAAAGTGGGGGTGGTAAAGCCTCCAACTGTAATTGCAGATTGTCTATATCTCCCTTCTTATCTATTGAGTATTTGCTTCATGTATTATGAAACTCTGCTGCCTGGTGCATATACACTTAGAATTTTTATGTCTTTCTGGTGGGTTGATCCTTTTATCCTTATATAATGTACATTTTATAGATCCCCTGGAGAAGGAAATGGCAACCCACTCCAGTATTCTTGCCTGGGAAATCCCATGAACAGAGGAATCTGGCATGCTATAGGGCAGGGTTGCAACAGTTGGACATGACTTTAGTGACTAAATAACAACAAAATGTACCTTTTGTCCAGTAATTTTCTTTGCTCTGAAGTCTACCTTACCTGATATATTGATTTAGATAACATACTAATAAATGTACATAACATATATATTTGTATAGAATATTAACATATGCAAAATTATTGAAATGATGTAATCACAGAGAAAGATAGCAGATTATGGTTTCCAGGGGTTAGGGAGGAGGATGTGATAGGGAGGTGGCTGTGGCTATAGAAAGATGAGGAGGGATCCACACAAGTTGATACATGCAGAATTCACACACACTACAAGTGACATAGAACTAAATACACACCCGTACACACAAGTGAGTATATTTGACACTGTGAAATCTGAGTAAATTTGACTGGTTGTATCAGCATTAATTTCTTAGTCATCATATCGTTTCATGGTTTTGCAAGATGTTACCATTAAGAGAAACCAGATGAAGGATAAACTGCATCTCTGTCTCAGTGGCATGTGTGTCTTGAAATGAAAAGTTAAGAAAATGAGTGGGCCAGACTTTCCTGGTGGTCCAGTGGCTAAGAATTCAGCTGCCAATGCAGGGAATGCAGGTTTGCTCCTTGGTCCAGGAAGATTCCACGTGGGATGGGGCAACCAAACCTGAGCACCGCAACGACTGAGCCTGTGCTCTTGAGTCCTCAAGCTGCAGCTGCTGAAATCCGAGTGCCTAGAGCCCGTGCTCCACAACCACAGAAATGAGAGACCCAAGCGCCATGACGAGCAGCAGCCACCACTCACCGCAACTAGAGAAAAGCTGCGCACAGCGGGGAAGGCCCAGCACCGCCAGAGCCGGATACACGAACAAAAGTTTAAAAAGTAGACAAACGGAACTCTCTCTGCTTTTATATACCTTTGACATGTTCCTAGTAAAATATTCTTGAGAAATTGATGGGAAATTAACATAAATTCTGCTCTTTATGTTTTATAAACTCCTGATGTTTTATAAATATGTTTTATAAATTTATAAATTCTACTCCTTGTTTGTGTTTTCCCCATTCGTTTCGTTCAGCAGACACTACAGGAAGACAGTTAGCCCAGGACGTTGTGCATTTACCCCTGCCCCCCCTTGCCTTTTTAACATTCCCATCTAAAATCCTATGTAACCATATGCTAAACCTCAAGGAACCCTTGGCTGGGGCAGGGGCCTCATTACCTAACTAGGCTTGGATTGGAGGGAGACTTGCCTGAGGACATCTCACAGTCACGGTCAGACCCCATTTGGTGTTGTCTTCATACTTAATTCTTTCCTTGGTTGACTTTCTTCTCTTTTCATCAACCCATGCAAATATGGAGAAAAGTACTGCAGGATTCTGACCCTAGATTGTAGACTCTGGACCGAGCTTCATCGCTGAGTCCAGATTAAGCAAGTCACTGGCCCTCTGAGAGGAGCTATTTCCTTGACTGTTCAATAAAAGTGTTTGTACAACCACAGTACAACCGGCTGCCTTGAGAAACCAGTAAGGAGGCATGTTAAAGAACTTCACAAACTGGGACTTTCCTGGCAGTCCAGCAGTTAAGACTTCACCTTCCAATGCAGGGGATGTGGGTTTGATCCCTCGTCAGGGAGCTAAAATCCCACAAGCCTCATAGCCAAAAAGACAAACAGAACAGAAGCTATGGTGTAACAAATCCAATAAAGACTTTAAAAATGGTTCATGTCAAAAAAAATTCTTTGAAAGAAAAAGGACTTCGCAAACTGCAGTGTGCTGTGAAAATGCAGATTGTGGTCATTTATGTTTAGATCCTTCTCACAACCCTTTTAAAAGCTCTTGAGCTCTGTTTCCTCAGGAGGGCACAGATGACCTGGACTCTGTGTGACGTGGAAATATTGCTGGTCACTGCATGCTTGCTTCCCCAGCTGCAATGTGTGTTCCAGAAGGATAAAGCTAGGGCTTCTGCTTTGGAGCACTTGTGGCAAAGTACATCCTCCTCAAAACTGTGATTAGACTCCAGGCCAGGTCAGCTTGTGAGAAGTGGCTGCTGATCTCCTTGACCTCAGGGCATTGCCAAGGGAACCAAAATGCCAGATATGAGATGCTCAGACGGTAGAAGAGATGCCTTCAGGAGAGAAGTGGTGAGTTTGGAGAGGTACTTAAGGGAACTGATCCTCAGTGGAAGGCCTAGCTGTGCCCCTGTGGAAGTGAAGGTGAAGGATGGTCAGGAGAGGTGTCTCAGGTGCCCATCCCCGCCCCTCCTTCACCAAGGATACACCAAGTCCTGTGCTTCCTCCCAGGCTCCCCCCAGCTCCTCCTGCCCCCAGCTTCCTCTCTGCCAGCTCATAAGACTGACCCCACGGTACGGTTCTTGCTCTTTGGTGCCTGGCTCTGTGCGTCCCTCGAAGGCAGAAGCTGACTTTCATATCTGCATTTTTTTGCGTGGAATATAGTACGTGTCCAACAAACATCTGTTGAGTGAGTGTGTGAAAGGATGCAAAGGACAGGGAAGCAACGAGATGCTGACTGCATCGTTTGTATTGTTATCATTTATGTATGGCCCAGAAGCATCACCACGGTCTCCTTTGATTGGACATCCTGTTGGGGATGGTGACTGGTGACCCAGATGGCCCGCTGAAGGAGGCCATCACAGCCTGGTCCACCTCCCAGAGGTGAGAGCCCTGGTCCAGGGGTCTTGCCACTGATGCTGGTTTTGAGATTCCCAAATGTCACTCACTGACCCAAATTGCAATGAGGCCAAAAAAGATCAGACATCAGACCCATACCAGGCTAAACATAAAGGATTTTGAAATCCCTCTCCTTGTTCCACCTCCATACACACAGAACCCTGCTGCGTGGGGCTCTAGGCTCCTAAGGAGGCAAAGGGAATATGGGTTTCAGGCCGAGGCTGCCTCAGGGCGGTACCTACGCCTGCAGACATGAGGATGGACATAAATAGATGAGACACAAGGGGAGGGGTAGATTGTGTCCACTACCCGTGCTCAGGAGAACCTGTCACTAGAAAAAAGAAGGATCTTTTGAAGCTATTGGCAGGAGAAAATCACTCTGAGAAACCTGCCTGTTGGACAGCTAACAACTAAGGTGAGTGCTAGCCCCTGAGCCTGAGATGTCCCAGTGGCACCTTGGGAAGAGGATCAAAAACAGAAATTCCTCCTGCTCACACTTTTTCCTTTCTCTGGACAAGGTGAAGTCAGAGGCTGGCCTCTGACAGCAGGCGTGGCTTCCACGGCAACCCAAGATGCTGCCACCACATCATAGCAAGAGTTATAGTCGGCTGACATAGCCTCAGGCAGTGCGTAAAAGGGGAAATCAGCATCGCATTAAAGGGAAATGAGTATTTGTTTTGAGATGTATTTAAAAGCTCTGGCTGGTTAATTATTTAAGGACCAGCGGGTATCTCAGCTACCATGGAAACCTCCGGCTGGGTGATTCCTTCCTGGACGCATCAGACACCTGTCTGCCACAGCACACGCGGGCATACTCACACATATATACACATATACAGGTGCGCACTCTTACACACGCACATGGTCACATACACACAATCACTCACGCAGAAACAGTCACATGCTTGCACACACATTCACACACACCCACACAGATGGCTCTGTCAGACCCTTCAGGAAAGAATGGTCTGAGATGCTGTGTCTTCCTGCTCTCACTTTGAATGTGGGGCTCAGAGAAGTCACAAGGACTGGAAGAACCTCATGACTTTTGCAAGATATCCTGGGTATGTCCCTTCAATTTCAAGCATGTTGTCCTTTGCGAATAAAGTCAGGCACAGAATTCCACAGCTGGACCCTCATGTGGGTCCAGCACGACGGACTCTGCTAACCTTCGTCAGAGGACTTAGGGACATGGAGACAAGGGGCTGGGCATGCTAGGGACGTGACTCCTTACTACCTCCCCTTAATAGCTGTGTGATTTTGGTCAAGTTCCTTAACCTCTCTGAACCATAATTGCCTCATCTGTCAAATAACACGCACACAAAAAAGACCTAGCTCAGAAAGGTGAGCACGAAATGAACACACGACAAAGTGGCACGCGTGACCTAGTGGTCCTCTGTCAGGGGCCACATCTCTGCACCGCCTGCTCTCGACCTGCAGATCCCCGCGCGGGCTCTAACATGGCCCCGCACACAGTGTGGTCCCCCTGCCCTCCTGTGCCCCTCATGTCCTGAAGGATCTGGACGCGCACCTGAGGCTCTGGCCAGAGGCAGCTGGAGCCTCGTGCTGGCTGCAGGGGGAGGATTCGCTGGCTGGGAGGGCACTCAAGTCCAGGGCCTGACGTTTCCTTTCACAGGAAAGGGTGTCCCCACTCCACACTGCTGTGGCCCTGCACCACTGAACTATGTAATTGCATATTTGTTCCTGTTGGGTCTCGAAATATTAGAGCCCAGTGTATAATTCTAGGGCTCCAACTGCCATGTAACCACAAAATAAAAGGACAGATAATGTGAGTGAGGCTGCAGCCCATACCACTCTGCTTAATTAATAGGAAATTTTATTAAGAGCAGACAGAAAACAAACCTCTGCTGACCAGCCTTCTCAGAGTATCCTTAAAGGGATGGTGATGCCTCCTGAATAATCGGGTTCTACTGACTGTCTTTCATCCACCTTGTCTGTGGGCATCTTTGATGATCTTGTGCTCGGTTAGCAAGCAGTGGGGTGGGGGCAGGGCCACACTAGCGGGACAAGGGCTGAGACGATGTGATCAGGGAGATGTTGAACCAGTAATCCAGTGGGTCTTCAGGTGTCAGGGACCTTCATCTCCAGGACAGAACACATCCAGAGATCAGAAGGCAAGGAAATAGAAATGATTGTGCCTGTGGATGCATGAGGTCTAGAGAAGAAATTTACCGAGAATCACACAGGCAGGAATAAAACATCCCCAGTCTGGAGCAGAGAGAGGGAAGGGGGCGAACTCTGGCCAGCAGGGGAAGGCAGAGTGGATGAGAGACCAGAGGGAAGCCAGTGCACTCAAGCCTGAGCCAGTTTTGTGCCCACCAAGGGGTTCATTCCACACTCCCCTCGAAGCCCCAGGGAGCCAGGCATGTGGCTTTGAAAAGGCCTGAGACCAGAAGGAACGTCTCCCTGGGAAATGAGAGCAAGTGAGAAGGAAGCAGTGAAAATAGGGCACACTAAGTCAAAGCATCATTTATCCAGGTCTCACTTCAATCACCCCTTCTGGGGACTTCTGGGGACTTCCTGGTGGCTAAGACTTTGCTCTCCCAATATAGGGGCTCTGGGTTCATTCCCTGGTCAGGAAACTAGACCCCACATGCCTCAACTAAGAGCCAGCACAGCCAAATAAATAAATATAATGTTAAAAAAATAGCCAGTTCTGGGTACCAGGCATGGCACCGAGGATGCTACAGATACAGCTCGATCAGCACGCCATCCTGCCACATGTGTTCTAATTCTGTCTCTGGTTTACACGTGATGAAGTCAAAAACACATAGAATTTAAGTAGCTTGCCTAAGGACACATAGGGAGTCAGTGGTCCTGCCAGGAAAGACACTCAGCAAACTGGCTCCAGAGTCTGGAAATCAAGAGAGGACCGTATGTGGTACTCCCAAGAGCAAGTGGGGGAACTGAAAGATGTATCTCCTGTAGACAACAGCCTGGACACATCGGGTGGAGGGTCAGTATGAGACAGTCACTCAGCTTGACTGGCAGAAGTAACCTCTCTCTCTCTCCATTTCTCCTTCCTCATGCCAGTAACAAGAATGATGGAAGGAGGAGTCAAGGAATTACATGACAGACCAGCAAAATTGTGTCTGATATACGTATCTCAAATTGGTCTACACCTTTCAGCAGTTCTTTCTACCATTTAGAATTATGTGGCCGGTGTAAGGGGTGTCCGTTAAACGGGTCCTCAATTGCACCTTTCCTCACTTAAGAATACCTGTAGGGAAATAGAGTAGGGGCTCTGGTTTGAATTTTGATGCCATTTCTGCCTTGGTTGAAAAGAAGAGAGAATTTTGTCCTGAGGACAGTGAATTGCAAGCTGGGTAACACAGTATTAGGACCGAGTGGGGTGGATGGCGTGACAGTCCTTGCCTTCTGGGTTCCTGGGACCTCACTGGTGTCAGTTTGCCTCTTGGGTCACTCCTTCAGCACAGGCCCTGCTGGGCATGGAGGCCACTAAGGCAAGAGTACCCAGGGTCACAGCTGTGTGGTGAGGTCAGGTTTCCAGGGGGTGGGCAGTGCAGAGGCCAGAGAGCCTTGTCCTGTGACAGTCAGAGTTTCCCCTCCTCCCTCAGCTGTGTCTGGATGGGGCCAACGTCACTCACCCATTTACTGAATGACGTATCTAGAGAAAAATCCCTTGGGCTCTCAAGTTTTCTTTTCCAACAGTGCAAATAAAGTAATGCTGCTTATCCCTGTTTTTGGGAAGCCTTCTAGGATTTTGCCAGGATGAACGCAGTAGTTGGTTGGCCAGGGTTAACGTCCACTCCTGTATCCCGCTTTCCACCAGTCAGTTGGTTCTCAGCAGACTGAAGCGCTGAGACCATGTTCAGCTCGGTAGCACAAGTCCAGCAAATGGGCTCTCTGGGACCCCCAGACTCACTGTCAGGTTCAAGAGAGAAACAGAAGAAAAACTGGAACCTCAAAGCCAAACATAAGACACATGAGAATCTCACAGTCCCTAGACTGCCAGCCACAGGATCGGCTTCAAACAAACAGGGGCTGGTGTGGCTTTAACTTCGGTACCATGATCAGAAGGCGGGGAATGCACCCTCAGTCCCCTTCCAAAATCTGCCTTCCAATCACTCACCTGGTCTCTGCTCAAACCCCTCACCCACCCCTACATATGGCCCTCCATAGGGTAAGTATGTAGGGGCCTCCCGGTTTTTCCATGGTAAAGAACCCACCTGCCAATGCAGGAGACAGAGGATACGTAGGCTGGGAAGACCCCCTGGAGAAGGAAATAACAACCCACTTCTGTATTCTTGCTGGGAAATCCCATGGACAGAGGATCCTAGTGGGCTACAGTCCATGCGCTTGCAAAAGAGTCAGACAAGGCTTGGTGACCGAGCACGCATGCAGGGTAACTACCTCCTAATGCCCACTAACTTGTAAAGCTGATGCTTCTTTCACTAATCCTAGTTACTCACTTCAAGTGTCCAAGAGATGACCTTCATGCTAGTGAGGATCCCAGGCAGAAACCAAGGACAACCAGTCATGTTCTTTCCCTTTGGCAAGCTCAGAGCATATTTGCCATCAGCCTGAATCTTAACTGACAAGGATCCCACTAAGGCTCATCTGGTTAGGACAGTTTCTGAGACAGCTGAGGGAAGATGTGCAAACACAACCTAAAATGCTTAAGAGCTACCTTGATTTATTTTATAGAATTAGGTCCTCCTAGGTCCTCCTAGTCTAGCTTTTGGAGAAGGAAATGGCAACCCACTCCAGTATTCTTGCCTGGAGAATCCCAGGGATGGGAACCTGGTGGATTAGACACGACTGATGTGACTTAGCAGCCAGCAGCAGCAGTCTAGCTTTGGGTAAGAACATCCTGAGTGACGATAGCACCAAGATATTGCAAAGGCACTTAGATTTGGGGATAAAGAGATAGACTCTGTGTTTCTGCATGTGTGTGTGTGTATGTGTGTGTGTGTGTGTGAGCATGTGTGAGAACACAGACGTGTATAACAAGGAAAAACTGAGTTCTGCATGGGAAGACCTGGATTCTAGATCTATGTATTGTTCAAATGATTCCTATGTCCACTTTCCACCTTGTAAAGTTAGCAGTCATTTTATGAATTTCCCAAATAGCTCCTTTAAGTTTTCAGGAAGTATCTTTTATTCTAGTGAAACCACCAAGTAGCCACATCACTTGGGACATTTCCCTAATGTTTTTTAGCTTCTGTGTTCTGATCTGTAACATGGGGCTGAGGGTATTTACCATGCAGGACTGTAGTGATGATTAGATGCCCAGGACTGTGCTTGCTTAGCTCTAAGTCACAAGGAAAGTGCAGCCCGGGTGCCTGCATGTCTGTCTCACAGATCTTCCCCCGAGCCCCAGCAATTTCTCAGTCACGTCTGCAAGTTTCAATCATGGTGTCAGGCACTCCAGACAGAGCCCCAGTCCTCAGCTCGCTCAGTCTCTACAAGTGTCTAGATTAGAAAGCTGACATCTGAATCTACTGACCTCCTATCAGCGGCCAGGGATTCTGTTTCCTAAGAGTAGGCAGCTAAAAATCCAGAATCACTGTGGACAGTGACTGCAGCCATGAAATTAAAAGATGTTTGCTCCTTGGAAGAAAAGCTATAACAAACCTAGACAGCATATTAAAAAGCAGAGACATTACTTTGCCTACAAAGGTCTGTATAGTCAAAGCTATGATTTTTCCAGTAGTCATGTATGGATGTGAGAGCTAGACAATAAAAAAAGGTTGATTGCCGAAGAATTGATGCCTTGAAATCATGGTGCTGGACAAGACTCTTGAGAGTCCCTTGGATAGTAAGAAGATCAAACCAGTCAATCCTAAAGGAAATCAGCTCTGAATACTCATTGGAAGGACTGATGCTGAAGCTGAAGCTGAAGCTCTAATACTTTGCCACCTGACGTGAAGAGCCAGCTCATTGCAAAAGATGCTGATGATGGGAAAGGTTGAAGGCAGGAGGAGAAGGGGACAACAGAGGATGAGATGGTTGGATGGCATCATTGACTCAATGGACTTGAGTTTGAGCAAGCTCTGGGAGATGGTGAAGGACAGGGGAGCCTGGTGTGCTGCAGTCTGTTGGGTGGCAAAGAGTCGGACATGAACAAGTGACTGAACAACTACAAAGACTGTGCAGGAAAGCCCTTCTCCCTCATCTGTACTGAAAAGGGCCATTCCTCCCAACAAAGAAATGAACGAGGGAGGAAAAGGTATTTGTATGGGGTAAAGGAGAGATATTTCCTCATCCCTGAGGCTCCAAACCCATTCTTATCCATAACAAGATCACTCTGTGTGCTTAATTGCTCAGTCATGTCCGACTCTTTGTGACCCCTTGAACTGTAGCCCACCAGGCTCCTCTGCCCATGGGATTCTCCAGGCAAGAATACTGGAGTGGGTTTCCATGTCCTCTTCCAGGGGATCTTTCCAACCCAGGGTTTGAACCCATATCCTCTGTGTCTCCTGCATCAGCAGGCGGATTCTTTACCACTGAGCTGCCAGGGAAGCCCCCAGTGAGATCCCTACCCCTTGCACATCTCTGTTTTCATCATTTGAAGTCCTGCCTGCCCTTTCCTGGAAGCTGGTGGTGTCTACAAGTGAAAAGACCCATGCTGCTGCTAAGTCACTTCGGTCGTGTCCGACTCTGTGCGACCCCATAGATGGCAGCCCACCAGGCTCCCCTGTCCCTGGGATTCTCCAGGCAAGAACACTGGAGTGGGTTGCCATTTCCTTCTCCAATGCAGGAAAGTGAAAAGTGAAAGTGAAGTCACTCAGTTGTGTCCAACTGTTGGTGACCCCATGGGCTACAGCCCACCAGGCTCCTCTGTCCATGGGATTTTCCAGGCAAGAGTACCAGAGTGGGTTGCCATTGCCTTCTCCGGAAAAGACCCATGCAAGTTACTAAACAAAAATACAATTAGGCTGCTGGGTGAGAAATGAAATTGTTGTGAACAAAGCATGCCAACTCTATGAAATTCTGCTTTTTAAAACGTGATGGCTCCAGGTGTTCATGCGGAGGTTCAGCACACCAAGGCTTTTAAGGGGAACAGACACAGTTCTTCCAGGAGGCTGAAATCTTAAAGGTCATCAGGTCATTCCGATTCTGGGAGCGGAAAGCACTTGGATGGAACAGGCCCTCGAGGGTCCTGAGATGCTGGGGGTGGAATCAGTACAACCTCATGCAGATACAGCCCTGCCCTGTTTACGCCTCGGATGTCTCTCTCCACAGAGCAGATGCATATGAAATGAGAGCACAGAAAATTATTTGTCAGGTCAGTGCAACAGGGCCCTCGGAAGTCTTGTGTCAGAGACCGCTTCCAGGTAGTGTGTGGGTATGAGAAACCTCATGAATAATTAAACACTTGGCATTGAAGCTTCAAGACTTTTTCACACATGTTAATTTCCATTCATTTCTTCACTCTTCCTTGGAGCCAGTGTGGGTCGAGAATGAATGGGCTTAGCTCCATCCTCACAGGGAGAGAAGGAGGCACACAGTGGGAGAAGCAGGGCGGCCCACGGTGACAGCCACTCAGCCTGTACCGTCCAGGCCTTAACCAGAAGGTAGGGCCCCAGGAGAGCTGTATACACTAGGCTAGGGAGAGAAAAGCAAACATACAAACAAAACACAAAAAACACCTCCAGGACTTCCCTGGTGGCCCAGTGGTTAAGACTCTGTCTGCCAGTGCAGCGGACACGGGTTCGATCTCTGGCCCAGGAGGGCTCCACGTGCTGCATAGTAACCAAACCTACGTGCTGTTGCTGCCGCTGCTTAGTCATTTCAGTCGCATCTGACTCTGTGAGACCCCGTGGACTGCAGCCCGCCAGGCTTCCCTGTCCATGGGAGTCTCCAGGCAAGAGTACAGAAGTGGGTTGCCATGCCCTCCTCCAGGGGATCTTCCTGACCCAGGGACTGAATCCGCATCTCTTATGTTTCCTGCGTTGGTGGATGAGTTCTTCATCACTAGAGCCCCCTGGGAAGCCCATCCAACACAGTAGTCACGTGGGAAAAAAGGATGTGAAATACATCAGTCATTTCTGTATTGATTACACATTGAACTGATATTTTAGATATTTTGTATCAAATAATACGTATTACTAACATTAATTTCACTTGTATCTTTTGACTTTTTAAAAATGTAGCTACTTGAAAATTTAAAGGGACATAGGTGGTAGCTACATTTATAGGTTATGCCATTTTTCTGTTTTTAAATTATATTTTATGTTGCTGTATAGTTGATTTACATGTTGTATTACTTTCAGGTATGTAGCAGAATGACTTTGTTGCTGTGGCTCAGTCTCAAAATTAGGCCCAACTCTTTGTGACCACATGGACTGCAGCACTCTAGGCTTCCCTGTCCTTCACTATCTTTTGGAGTTTGCTCAAATTCATGTCCATTGAGTCGGTGATGCCATCCAACCATCTCATCCTCTGTCACCTGCTTCACCTCCTGCCCTCAATCTTTCCCAGCATCAGGGTCTTTTCCAATGAGTTGGCTCTTCGCATCAGGTGGCCAAAGTATTGGAGCTTCAGCTTTAGCATCAGTCCTTCCAATGAATATTCAGAGTTTTTTTTCCTTTAGGATGGACTGGTTGGATCTCTTTGCTGTTCAAGGGACTCTCAAGAGTCTTCTCCAGCACCACAGTTCAAAAGCATCAATTCTTCAGCACTCAGCCTTCTTTATGGTTCAACTCTCACATCCGTATACGACTACTGGAAAAAGCATAGCTTTGACTATATGGGCTTTTGTCATATTCTGTTGCACGTATACTATATGTTGTACATATATTATTCTACGTATACTATATCTACTCCCTTTGAGTGGCGTGAGTCTAGGTGCTTCTGCCAAATTCCTGAGAAATCAGCAATCAGATCTCCCCACAGGAAGCTGATTTGTCTGGTGCATTCCATTTCATCTAGGTGACCCTCTGTTACTTGGATAGAACAGTAGCCTTCATCCTCAGTGAAATAGAAAACCAGACTCAGAGACACAAAGGAACATGCTCGAAGCCACAGAGCCCCTCGGGTCAGACCAGGGCTGGGTTTCACATCTCCTGACTCCCAGACCTGTTTTTGTTCCGCCAGATGTAGGATTCCCTTTGCTTTTAAAAGTCCAGCTCTTAACTTCCTCTCTGCAGTAATTTCATAGCAGGGTATAGCTCTGAGCTTTTCTCCACAAGGATTGAACATCCCCCATTGCCCTGGGACTTTAGAGCAGGCCAACCTCATGCATCAGGGTCCATGAATCCTCATAGAATTAAAACACTTCCTTTCTCCTTCCACCAGTATAATCCAGTCTTACTCCCAAACTCCCTGACTTAACATTGCATAGAGAGATAAACTGGGGCTTCCCAGGTGGTGCTAGTGGTAAAGAACCCACTTGCCAATGCAAGAGATGTAAGAGACATGGTTTTGATCCCTGGGTGGGGATGATCCCCTAGAGGAAGAAATGGCAACCCACTCCAGTATTCTTTCCTGGAGAATCTCATGGACAGAGGAGCCTGGCGGGCTACAGTCCACGGGGTCACACAGAGTTGGACACGACTAAAGCGACTAAGCAGCAGCAGCACCAGCGGAAGCACAGAGAGCTGAGCTAGACCCTCTTCATGCACAAGCTGAGATTCTGAGCTGTGTGTCGCCATGGTTTGTGGGTCACCACACTGCTGACAGGGAGCGTTCTGCTGGAGGAACAGGCAACCAGCATCTAGCACCCTTCCATCAAGCACCTGAATCTTTGCCTGGATCCTTGAACATTGGGATATTCTGAAAAGAGTATAGGCAATGCCTTTGGTGGCTCCACCTGCCCAAGACAAGGAGCAGCTGGGACTTAAACACTTCTCATCAAGCTCCAAGGAGTTCTTCATGAACTAGACCCTCACACTCAACTATATAAATTCTAGTTGGGCTCCATTCTAGTGGGTCCTATTTCAATTCCCTAGTAACCTTGGTTTTATGCTGCCAAGACTCACTGTATCAGCTCTCTTCTTTAGGATGTGCCCTTCCCCACTGGCTGGGAGAGGAGGCTATGGCATGATGACTACTGTTCTTCCAGGAGAGGTTCCTAAAGGCTCAGATGAACACATTGGAGAGCCCTTTCTTCAACAGGAAGGCCTCCTGCAGGAGCCCAACCTAGATGATTCTCACACTACTCTGCTTCCTCCATCAAAAATGATCACTCCATACACATGAACTTAACTTACTTACAAAACAGAAACAGGCTCACAGACTTAAAGAATGAACTTATGGCTGCCAGAGGGAAGGACAGGGGAAAGGGATAGTTGGGGAGTTTGGGATGGACGTGCACACGCTGCTGTATTTAAAATGGGTAACCAATAAAGACCTATTGATTAGGGAATGTACAATATTTCCTCATGTGGCCAGCCTGGATGGAAGGGGAGTTTGGCAGGGAATGGATTACATGTATTTACATGGCTGAGTCCCTTTGATTTCACCTGAAGCTATCACAAAATTGTTAATTGGCTATACCCCAATACAAATATAAAAAGTTTTAAAAAATGATCATTCTAAAGTAGACTGAGGAAGTTATCCCATTCTCCCTAACTACCAAAGACTGCTGTCCAGGGAGAAGTAAGAGGATAAGTTGAGATAAGTAAGAGGCAGGAATCGTGTCTACCCTAACACTCCCATCAGGGAACAGGGAGCAGTGCGTCCATTGAGGAGGAACAGCAATCAGAGTCCTGAATTTCTGAATGTACCAGAAGACTGGGGGAGGGGGTATTAAACTCTTGAAAGTAGTATCTAGTCCATCCATAAGTGGTGAAACTCATCCATGTCTGCTCTGCAGCTCACTTCTTCAGAGAGAAGGTAACCAACGAAGGCGAAGCGTAGAGGAGATGGCCACATACCCAACCAGTGAGAAACCTGAATTCTCCAGAGATTCAGGAGAAAATGAATAGGCTTGTGAATGCCCGACTGAGTGTATCCAGAGAGGAGTGAAGTATCACAGGAAGAAATTAGGTAAAAGAAGAGCTGAGACTTGTTAAGTCTCAAATTGACAGAAAGAGACAGAATCATGGGAGAGCCTGCTGGAACCCCTTCCAGGAGTTGTGAAATGCATTTAGAGATTCTCAGGACCAAAGCAGGCTCAGTAGTCAAACAGAAAGGAAACTTTGATTATTGGAGACCCTTCTTAAAAGTCACCTGCTTTGTGACACCTTCTGGACCACCAGGCGGATGGTCATCCCACCATGTGTGCTTCCAAAGTGCTTCTCCCAGCCTGGGCAGAGCACTCAGCACACGCGTTTATGAATGTCTGACCCCACGTCTACTTGCCCACCAGGTCATCAGAGGGTAGAGGTCAAGGCTAATTGATCTTTACATCTCCAGCGCTCAGCACACTGAAAGCATTCAATGAGTGCTTGTTAAATTGATAGAGGAGTTCAGGGAGTGACCACAGTGAATGATCATGTAGCCAGAGAGAGAGAGCAGAGGTCCTCACAAACAGGCGAGGCAGGGAGAGAAAAGATGGCTTCAGGACTGCTGTGTGTGTTTGGATAGAGGCTTTGTGTGAAGGGGACTTCTGTAGGCTGGGTTTCACAGCTGGCATCCTCAGGAATAATCAAACATTTCCAGGAGCTTAACAGCAACTAAAAGGGAAAAGAAAATACAGTGGTCTAAAGAAAATAGAGAAAAGACCAGAGCCAGGAAATCTCTATTCTAATTTCTACCTGAAAGGTTGGCACATCACTAACCTTTGATCACCAATGGTGTGTTGCATACACATCACCCAAAGCTTGACAAAAATTTTCTAGAAAGGGAGAGAGTCTGATTCATTTTTTTCAGGGTTCGGGTGAGGGAGCAAGTACCATGTAGAAAGTACCATCTGAGACAAACGA
The DNA here is from genome assembly GCF_033118175.1 of Dama dama. Classification (NCBI taxonomy): domain Eukaryota; kingdom Metazoa; phylum Chordata; class Mammalia; order Artiodactyla; family Cervidae; genus Dama; species Dama dama. The sequence goes on along the minus strand of NC_083696.1, from coordinate 42,565,940 downwards.
CCTTTCAAAGATCCCTTTTGCTCAAGTCACATCTACCTCTTTTTCTTTATGTGGACACATATGCATTTATTAAGTGAGCACATGGGGGACCCAGTTCAGTAAGACATAGCACGATACAAAGTCGGGGGGAGGGGTGTTCTCTGCTTTTCAGTTGTTTACAACAAACCCTCACCCGGCCAGAGTCTCTTAGTGTGTGTTCTCTTCTGACTCTGTAACCCCATGGGCTATGGGTCACCAGGCTCCTCTACCCAGGGACTATTTCAGCAAGAACACTGGAGTGGGTTGCCATTTCCTCCTCCAGGAGATCTTACTGACCCAGGGATCGAAGCCAAGTCTCCTGCTTTGGCAGGTAGATTCTTTACCCTTGGGCCACTGGGGAAGCCCAAAGAACCCCTCTGCATCAGGAAAAAGAGGATAACTTACCAAAAGAAGATCATTTACAGAGAAGGCACGGGAAGAGCAGCATCTCTCTTCTGATTGGTGCCTTGAAAGTTACCGTGTTGGTGCTCAGTCATGTCCTCTCTTTGTGACTCCATGGACTGTAGCCCGCTAGTCTCCTCTGTCCATGAAATTCTCCAGGCAAGAATACTGGAGGGAGTTGCTATTCCTTTCCCCAGGTGATCTTCCCAACCCAGGGATTGAACCTGGGCTCCTGCATTACAGGCAGATTCTTTACCATCTGAGCCACCAGAGATGAGATGCCTTACCCACCAGTTTAGCAGAGGCTGAGGGTCTGAGGAGGTATAATTTGTGGTGGGGAACACCCTAGTGCCAATTTCTGCCTAGTTGGGACCAATATAGGACATTAGATAGGAAAGAAGCCAGCTTTAAATGTTGGGGTAGAGCCAGGATGGGAGATGGTGAAATCAAGATGAAGTAGGTATTGTCTAGCTGAACACAATGGCAATTTCAAAATTGCATCCTAGGTTCTCCTCCGACACTCCCATTATGGAGCAGGTCAGGGGAACCTTGTAAGCTGTCTCACCATCCCAACAATTCCCAAGTGTATGGCCCTATTTTTATTCTACACATGCTTCTCGAGCATCCCAGATGTGCCAAGTAAATTGTAGGCACCGGAAACACAGGTGTGAGCAAAACAGACAACAACATCCACCCTCACAGAGCTTCCACTCTAATGGGTGGTGGTAAAAATGAACAAATAAAGTGCTAGCACTACCTTTCTGGCTCCTCAATTAGGACTAGATCTGGTTCTGCATTTTCTTCCCATCCTCAGTGGTTGCATCATTTCTCATGTAAGCTTTTTCTTGACTCGCTTAACCAATTCAATACTGTGGTCTCCATTTCCATGACCTGTTTTGATACTCACCTTTAAAATGGATGAGAGGTGATGAGAGCAACCTAGATGCACACCTTGGGGCAGATAGAGAAGGCATGGAGGGTGTGGCAAATTTAAAAAGAACAGTAAGGCCTGGCTTTGCTCATAGCATGACTTTTGAGCAAGGACATGAGAAGGTAAGAGAGCAAACCACAGAACATCTAAGGGAAGAGCATTCCAGGCAAAGGGAATAGCAATTTAAACAGAGTGCCCAGGCATGATGCTAGAGAAAAAGGATCTGAGTTGAAAGCAGCCATTCTCCAGGTCGAGAGACTATCGCAGTACTCTCTTCTTCATAACAACATATCTAAATTATTCAACCCAACATCTCATGTCTCCCAGAACAATCCAGTCTTACTTTCTCAGCTCCCCATTCTAGTTCTTCAGACCCTACTGGACAAGATTCCCTATCTCTGACACTAAGCTCATCCCATCTTTAGGCTGCTATCAAGGTCATTCCAAGGCCAATCATGAAGCATAACCATCTGAAGATTGACTTGGACACAGATGTAAAAGATAAAGACTGGGCCATCAAGAAAGACTCCTACAGGAGGACTCATCTCAAAAACTGATGCGGAATCTAGTTTTTCTCTCACTGAATCTCTCTATCTCTCCAACCCCATTCACAACATGTCCTGCTGCCTCTTGCCTCCTGGGTCCAGGTAGGACTTACTGCCTGGTTCTATAGAGTCTTCCAGCTTTAGCACTTTGGCTCCTCCACTAGGACTAGATCTGGTTCTGCATTTTCTCCCCATCCTTAGCTTCATTTTCTCATGTATCCTTTCAAATCCCTACTCACTTAACCAGTTCAACATTGTGGTTTTCATTTTCATTTCCATGACCCACTTTGGCTCCTCTTGATTTCAAGTCTGTACTATTAGAAGCCACCTGTTAGAGTTTTAATTCTACCTGTGTAAATTTGGGCGGGCATTTCCCCATTTCTTACCTCCAAATGCGGCACCTGGCAGAATGAGAGTGTTGGACTTGAAAATGTCTAAGATCTTCTCTCATCCTGGTGCTCTCAGATTTCAGGTCAAATTCCCACATTCACTTTTTTCTCACTCTGCTTTCTATCATTCACTCCTCCTTCTTCATGAAGCCTCTGTTCTGCACTAGGCACTGAGTCAGGTCCTAAATAGATGAAGATGAGCATGATACAGTATTTCTTGTAAAAGACTGAGACAGACGGATCTACATTTAGAGTTTTTTTAAGAGAGAGAATCAATAGGATATGGTGATGACCAATAGTCTTGCAGCAGGAGATAGAAGAGAAGTCAGCTTTCTATCTAAGTGACTAGATACATAGTTAGGACTTCCCTGGTGGCTCAGATGGTAAAATGTCTACCTACAGTGCAGGAGACCCAGGTTCAATCCCTGGGTTGGGAAGATCTCCTGGAGAAGGAAATGGCAACCCACTCCAGTATTCTTGCCTGGAAAATCCCATGGACAGAGAAGCCTGGTAGGCTACACTCTCCATGAGGTCACAAAGACTTGGACACGACTCAGCGACTTCACTTTCACTTTTTCACTTTCATTGCCTTTAAGAGACAGGGATTGTTACAGAATAGAGAGCAAGTTTCAGTGGAAGATATTGAATTCAGATTTGTCTGTATTAAATTTCAGGTATTTTTCGGATGATGGCCATTCTGATTGGCATTACTGAGGGTATGGGAAGGGGAAGGGATAGAATGGGAGTTTAACATTGACACATACACACTGCTACATTTAAAATAGATAACCAAAAAGGACCTAGTATAAAAAAATTAAATTTAAAAAATGTTAAATAAGAAAAAAAAAAAAAAAAGGTACACTTTCCTGCCTGGAAGCCTTCCTACTTGTTACTGCATTGTCCCTGACTGTCACCTGAAGTCCACACTCTGGTAACCATCATTATCTCTATTCTGTTAGCACCTGGGTATGATTCATTCTGTTCTTTGTTTTTAAATTGCATTTCACTTTGTTTTGGTCCCATATGTACATCCTTCCTGAATCTTGGGGAGAGCGCACCGTCTGCTTCAGCCCAAATCCAAATCCGTTACTTGCAGGTACCGCGTGATGCCTCATACAAGGTTCAGCTCAGCCTGTAGCAAACGCTTGCTAAATCCCCGCCTTGTCAGCGCCCCAGGAAGGGCTAGCGTCAGAAAGCCTCAGGAGATAATGTAGGCGGGAGAGACAAGACTCCCCCCGCTGCTCCTGCACTTCAAGAACACATGTCCCCCAGCATGGAGGGCAGCATCGAGCTGCTCATTTCATGTTCACTCTTTCAAGTTGCCGTTTTGAAATTTGACGTTCAAAAGCTCACAGGCTGTAGTAGGCAATCAATCCAAATGGAAATGTGTGAGGGCTGGCAGACCAAGGAAAACATGTTTCTGACGGTCGGGATTTTTTTTTTTTTTTCCTTATGATTTTTCTTTCGCCACATAGAAGTCTCTCTCTCATAACAAAGAGAAAATCGTGAAGATGAAGGGGATAATGAAGAACGCCACTCTCCCACCTGTAGGAACAGGAATGGGTCTACTTGAATGTGAGCACGTGGGTGGGAGTCGGGGTTGTGCCCACAGCACTTGGAATCTGGTGAGGAAAAGCAGACAGGTACAGCTGAGCTCTGCAAACTGCACGCGGGGGCCGGGAGGGACGCAGAAGGGGATGACAGACAGGAGGGGCAGGGAGGAGGGCAAGGGGGTGGGGTGAGAAGGGAGCAAGCTGGGCAACTGGGAAGGGGGTGTTCGATCGTGCACGTGCGCTCCCAGAGGGAGAGAAGGAAAAGGAAGTTAACATGCGCTGGAAAACTGTTCAGCGTCAAGACCTTCTGCGTAGAAGTTTTTAATTCTCTCAACCACTCTTAGCTGGCTTTTGTTATTATTACTAATGCCACTATTATCATTATTATTATCCTGGGACGTCCTCGACCATTTTCTCCCTCAAAGCGTCTCCAGCAGGCTTGATTCAGGCTCCACCTCGCTCACTCTGAAGTCCATGTCCCTCTGACCATTGACTGGGGCTGATAGTGTGTCCTGCAGTCTCGTGAAGCAGGGGGAAGATACCCACACAGAATCACTCATTCAGGGGATGAGCAGAGTCTGAGGCCACACTGAGACCATGGTCACTCCCCTGAGTGGCCATTAGAGGAAGCTCCAGCTGCTCGGGATGGTCGTCCATGCAGGACTCCTGGGGAGAGGACAGCCGGTCCCTGAGGGCAGTCTGGCTGACAGTCTCTGGGTGGCTTACAGGACCCTCATGGGACCCTGCTGCCTCCAGATTTTGCTGGGGACCTGGGAAGGACAGACCTCTAGGTCCCTTCACTGCCTCATGATGACCTCACAATGCTTATAGTCTTCTTGCTGATACAACAGCAAGACTATACAAAGTCACTCAGTCGTGTTTGACTCTTTGTGGTCCCATGGACTGCAGCACACCAGGCTTCCCTGTCTTCCACTATCTCCTGGAGTTTGCTCAAATTCATGCCCATTGAGTCGGTGATACTATCTAACCATCTCATCCTCTGTGGCCCCCTTCTCCTTTTGCCTTCAATCTTTCCCAGCATCAGGGTCTTTTTCAATGAGTCGGTTCTTTGTACCAGGTGGCCAAAGTATTGGATCTTCAGCTTCAGCAACAGTCCTTCTAGTAAATATTCAGGACTGGTTTCCTTTAGGATGGACCGGTTTGATCTACTTGCAGTCTTATCATGTTCCTTTTCTTCTCCCCTTCTCCCAGAAGCCTGGGAAAGTCCTTCAGGAAGGCCTACTGTCTCCACCTCTTTTGTAGGACGTTGGTCTGTACCCCTCCAATCCCATCCCTGTCACCTTCTCCACAAAACCTTACTATTCCTTACTACATGAACTTTTGCTGGCCTGGCTCAACGATAGTGGTAATTGAGCAAAGGCATTGAAAGAAGGAGGCAAGAATACTTAAAGGTCTATGTATTACACATGGAAGGCTTTATCAGGGATCCTGTATGGCAGCGACATTCGTTGGCAGAGAGGTACATGTCCCTAGTCTTCAGATTTCCGTAGTCACACTGCTATTGATATTAACACAGTCCGAAGATCTCAGAAGCACTTTGCAGAGTCTACCCTTTGATTGAGAATAATGCTGCTATGAGCAATGTTGTGTGAACATCTGTTCGTGTCCCTGCCTCAATCTTTTGGCACATACCTAGACAGGGAATTGTGGTGTCACGCTCTAAATGTGTGTTTAACTTTTCAAGGAACTGCCATACTGCTTTTCACAGCAGCTGTACCATTTACATTCCCACCAATGGTACAGAAGCTTTCCAATTTTTCTGCATCCTTGCCAGCGCATTGTTTTTTAAATTCTTACAAAAGTCATTCTAATCAGTGTGATAAAGCATTTTTAATAATCATATCTAACATGCTAGCTTTATTTTACAAAAGAGAAGATTATGGTTCAGCAGATTAACTGACTTCCCTGCAAACATCAAGTTGTCCAAAGGATAAAGGAGCTCTTTATGACCCTCCAGGGGCCCACCAAAGCTGGTAAGATGCCTCTCTGCATAAGCCTTAGTTAGAGATTTAGAAAGTCTTAGAAAGTGTTCAAAGGAGAGGTTTGAATATATTGGGTTGGCCAAAACTTTCTTCGGCCAACCCAATAACATAAACACAGTATGTATATTGCTTCCTAGGTGGTGCTAGTGGTAAAGAATCTGCCTGTTGAGGCAGGAGATATAAAAGACATAGGTTCAATCCTTGGGTGGGGAAGATCCCCTGGAGGAGTGCATGGCAACCCACTCCATATTCTTGCCTGGAAAATCCCATGGACAGAGGAGCCTGGCGGGCTACAGCCCATGGGGTCACAAAGAGTCAGACACAACTGAAGCAACTTAGTATGCACACACACAGGCAGTATGGATGTTATCCTTACATTTCAAGCTTGCCTTTCTTCTGAGCAGAACCACCAGTCAATAGAAAACAACTCCTTTTCTCAGCCAGCAGATGGTTTAAATGTGGATGAAAGAGAGACAGAAAGTGTCCAGTTCCCACATAAGCCCCATGGATGGGGTAGGCTTGTGGGGAACAGACATTACATACAGAGCTCCTCCCCAGGAAGAAAAAAAAAAAAACAAAAAAGCAAACAGCATCTCTCCCACCACCAAAACCAGAAACAAGCAGTGAAGGAGCATCGAGGTGACCTGCTAAACAAAGTGGTACCCTTCCCCCATGCTGGGTGATAAAGGTGCAGCAAACCCTAAGTAGTCAGTGAGATGGTGCCACTTACAGAGCTCTTACTAAGTGGCTGATGCTTAACCTCAATCCTGCGATGGCATTCAGACAGGCACCTGTTACATTATCTCTGTTTACACAGAGATTTGCTCAGAGCCATGGAGCAATAGGTCACAGCATTTGGGGGCAAGATGGTGCCAGGATCTGAGTTCTGATCTCTCTGCTTTTGAAAGCCACATTCCTTCCATTTCAACTATTCCTCTTTCAATGGGGCAGGTGTAAACCCAGGAGCACCAAAATCTGGACCAGGAGGTCAACAAAATCGTGTGTGTATCAAATCCTTTGTGACTCTTTGCAACCCCATGGACTGTAGCCCACCAGATTCCTCTGTCCAAGAAATTCTCCAGGCAAGAATACTGGAGTGAGTTGCCATGCCCTCCTCCAAGGGATCTTCCAGATCCAGGGATCAAACTAATGTCTCTAATGTCTCCTGCATTGGTAGGAGGTTCTTTACCACTAGAACCACCTGGGGAACCTCAGCAAAACCATGGGGTCAGCAAAATACAGCTTCCTGGAGCATTCTCTTTCCTCAAAGTTTTGAGAACAACAGCAAAAATCAAAACATTACTTTTTTTAACCTTAAAATATACATTATGGAGTAGAAAGCAAAATTCACCCAAAATTCCTAAGAGAAAACACATGGCTTCAAAGAAAATTTCACACTGACAGCTAACTACCTTAGGCAATATTCCCAGGACCCTGGGGGTGGGGTGTGTTCACACCTCTGCTGTTAGGACTCCTTCCCTGGAAAACTTGGAGCTGGGCTGCCCTACATTAGGGCAGGCAAAGCTCAGCTTAGCAGACCCATCAGCCTGGGCTTGAATGCTGATTGTCGTTTGCCAACCATGGGTTCCTGAATGTTTAAAAAAAATCTTAGGCAACTTAACCTCTTTGGGCTTCATTTTCCTCATCAATAAGATCTGGCAAAAATAGTACAACTACTTCAAACAGTTGCTCTGAGGATCAAGTAAAGATTAAGTAAGTCACTATGAGGATTGTTGTTATTGTTCAGTCACTAAATCATGTCTGACTCTTTGCCACCCCATGGACTGCAGCACGCCAGACTTCTCTATCCTTCACTATCCTTCATTATCTCCCGGAGTTTGCTCAAACTCATATCCACTGAGTCGGTGATGCCATTCAACCATCTCATCCTCTGTCACCTCTTCTCCTGGCATCAAGGTTCAATCTTTCCTGGCATCAAGGTCTTTTCCAGTATATACCATGAGGAGGTTTATATATATATATATGTAATGGTGCCTGGAATATAGTAAACGCAACATAAGAGTTCTTCTTATCATTGTTGACTCTGAGCCTGTTTACTTATTTATAAAGTTGTAAGTCTAATGTATATCTAATGTATAGCTTGTTAGAGTGTCATGAACGTTAGATGGTATATTACATTCAGAGCGCACAGCATAGCGCTTTGTTGTTACTATGCAGTCGCTAAGTCATGTCCAGCTCTTTGTGACCCCATGGAGTGCAGCATGCCAGGCTCCCCTGTTCTTCACTGTCTCCCGGAGTTTGTTCAGATTCAGGCCCATATAATTGGTGATGCTATCTAACCATCTCATCCTCTGCTTAGCAGATAGCAAGTATTTCACAAATGGTAATTATTCAGATTACTATCACAATAGTGGGCTTCCTTGGTGGCTCAGTGGTAAAAAAAAAAAAAAAAAAATCTGCTTGCAATGCAGGATGCAGGAGTGGCAGGATCAATCCTTGGGGCAGGAAGATACCCTGGAAAAGGAAATGGCAACCTACTCCAGTATTCTTGCCTGGGAAATCCCATGGACAGAGGAGCCTGGAGGACTATAGTCCATGGGGTCACAAAAGAGTTGGATACAACTTAGAGACTAAACAGCAACGATATCACGTTAGTACTGTTTTGATGGCATTGGACCATCATTCCTGGAGGAGTTCAAGGTATAACCTCACAATCTGTTGATGTCAGTCTCATGGATTTCAAATTGCTTAATATTTCACATATTTTCTAAACTGGTTTCTATAGATGATAGAATCTTGGGATTTTCCAATCACAGATTTGAACCACTTTGGCATGTCTGAAATTGTTTTAAGTGGTGCTGTTTTCTCTCTGATGCAAAGGAGATCAGGAAGACATGCCCTTAGTTTTATCTTTCCCTATTTTCCAGGACTTTCTCAGCCTCCAGCCTCCTCCAAGAAGACTTACAGGATGATCCCATCCCTTGTCACATACAAAACCTTTTAAAGCCATATGTAATCAGATGCATTTTTTGTCTGTCTTGTCTCTTTAATTTGGCTGTGAGTTCTCTGTAGAAGGAATATGATTTTAACCTATGGTGTGCAAAGTAGGGATGGGAATTCCCAAACCACAGGCTCTTTTTTCTAATTTATCAGTCCAAAGAAGGGGTCATTTTTTGGTAACTTTTATCACTTCCCTGGCCCAAGGGGGCACTTCTAATGTACACCCAACATCATACATGAGAACAGTGATGAGTGTGGACTATTTTAGGAACACTTATGGTACTTCATAAGTATTTGAAGATGAAGCCCATCAGTTCTGAGTTTGGATTTTTGGGTTCCTTTAGCATCATAAGAAATGGAGGGGTTAACAGGCAAGAAGCTCACAAGATGTTAGGGAGGGAACAGAATCCATATCTTCAGACTGGGAAGTTGTACACCTTCCTTTGGGGACGGTCACTATGAAAGAAACAACAGTCTACAACTCAATACCTGGGGCTTTACCACCTGTGAGTGTAGGTGGGAAAGTCCTGTCAGCAACAGTCCCCAAGAGGCCATGGTAATCGGGCCCTGACCCCAGGGTATCCCCCATGGGCGTGTTCTGGAAAGTCTTCTCATTGCACCTGAGAACCATGCGCAGGAGCTGCTTTCCCGGGGGTACATGCTCGGTGCCCCTGTGAAGCTGATGGGAGACACCTGCTCTGTCTGAGCCTGCAGGGTTCTGGGCCGTGTGTGGTCTGGGGGGCCAGCTGGATGTATGGGGAGGAATGCCTCATACTTCAGCTCGGCTTCTTGGCAGGACGATGGGATCCTGATAGACAAAGTTCAGCCTCTCCAGTCTCTGGCTCTAACTGGCCCCTCCTCCCTTACCGAAAGTCAGTCGCTGGGCATAAACAGGAGGAAAATGGACCTGTCCCCACTGTCCTCTCACCACAGGGAGTCTGCATCTCTTCTGATGCCCTGGCCCATCACAATAACAATAAGCGATGCAGGAAAAGCAAGCTTAGTATCTATAAAGAGGAGAAAATTATTTTCTCAGTATTTTATAAAAAGTCCTAATACAGAACAAGTATGCAAAAGGTAGGCTCCCTGGACCCTCACCCTTCTGCTTGCACAAAGACCAAATGAAGCGGGGCTCTGCTGGGACGTTCGGCTACAGTTAATTTGTTTATCCCTTTCCACCCCAGAAAACACGCTCACATACATTATCTCAATTGATTCTTAGAGGAACTCCATGTAGAGATTGGTGTTTTTGTCCTATATACACTGCTCAGAGCTTAGAAAAGCATATCAAATTAAGAAAGTTTAAGCTTCAGGTGGAAAGGACAGTTCCCAGATGAGAGCTGGAAGTGTCTAAAGCTTAGGCAGAAATATCAAAGGAATAAAGGGTTTGGCTCCTGGGCCAAATATCCAAATATGCACGTGATCATGTGTGTGTACATGTGTGTAAGTGTGTATGCATGTTTATGTGTATATGTATCAATTTGTTTGTGTGTGCATGTGTGTCTATATGTATATTTGTGTATGTGCATGTGTATGGGTAAGTATGTATGATTGTGTGTGCACAGCATGTGTGTATGTGTGTGCATGTATGTTTGTGTGGTCATGTGTATGTGTGGGTGTGTTTGTGTATACATGTGTATGAGTGTGTGCATGCTTGTGTGTGTACATGTATGTCTGTGCATGTGTATATATATATGTGTGTTTGCAAGTGCATGTGTGTGTGAGTGCATTGCATATACATGTATATGAGTGTATGTTTTCATGCGCACATGTGTGTTCACATGTACACATGTGCTCACATGCATGTGTATATGTGCGTGTGAATGTGTGTGTGCGTGTGTGTGCAGTGGGTGCTTGTATATGTGTGTACACGTGTGTGTTTATGTGCACAAACAAAGGTTCTGAGGTCTGCCCGAAATGCTCTCTCAGAGGTCCAGGTTGGGAATGGAGAAGGTAAACTGTAAAGAACCTGGGGCTGAGAGTGGTTTCATTGTTTGCTATCATAACAAGGGCCCTCGAAAGCTCCCGGGCATCATGCCACCCTTCCTCTGGCCAGGGCACAAGGAATCCTGGCAGAGTTTACCCACCTCTGCTGAGCGTGCCAAGAGCTCTTTCTTCACTGACTGTCTTCCCAGCTTCTGTCTGAGAGAGAGGCCAGATGGAGGAGGTCAGTGGAGGGGCAGACATTCCCTTAGCTGTCCCCCAGGCTGTCCGCCCTAAACCATCAGCACAGAGGAAGGAGGAATGCTTTAGCTGAGGTGATGTCAGATGCTGGGGCGAGACGGTGAGCCAGGGAGGGGAGGAGGGGCCCATCCCTTGCTGTGGAGCAGGTGTCAGCTGCCACATCAAGGTGGGAAGGAAGGGCCTGAAGGGGCATCTCTGAGAGGGAAGCCCGCAGACAGCGTGACACATGCTCACCAGTCAAGTGTCCCACCTGCTCCTGAGACCCTGGAATCAGATATCTTCTCCCACATCAGTGACAGGATGGGATGGAAACTTCTGATGCCAGACTGCTGACCATCAAGACCAGCAATGAGCATATGAAAATTAAGTTCTAGAACAAATTACAGAACAAGCAAAGAAGAGACTTGCCCTAAAGTCCAGTGGATAAGACTCTGTTCCCTTTCCAGGGGGCGTGTGTTCAATCCCTGGTCAGGGAACTAGATCCCAATGCCTCACCTAGGAACCTGCATGTCACAACTAAGACCTGGTGCAGCCAAATACATAGGAAACAAAAAAAAGAATAAAGAAAGAAGCAAGGAAATAGAGATGGAAGGTATGGGAAAACCTTGTTCTTTCCATGCCCATCACCTTTGCTGGCAGTTATTAAACTCTTAATGAGGGTCAGGATAAAAAGCAGTGAGTGGGGACATCAGGGAAACTGTAGGAGGCTGAATTCAGCATGCAAAGGGGAGGAGAGGGAGGAAGCCAGAGAAGAAGGACATGTTGAAAAAATTGCAAGAAAAGCAAGAGGGAATTGTGCAGGAAGTTTAAAAAACGTCAGAGAAGAGGTACATTGGGCAGGCCTTTAGAGGTGAGCTGATCTAGTCTTTAGCTGATAAAAGAAGGAACCACAGCCTCAAACAGTGAGTAGGTGCAGAATGCTTTGTGATGGAGACACCACAGATGCTGGGATTCCCACAGAGGCCCTTAACAGCTGTGGGGCCCCGATTCACTAGCCTCCCTGATCCTCAGTTTCTTTAGCCATAAGATGAAAGTAGAAAAGCCTAAAAAGTTACTGTGCAAATTGTGAGAAATCATGGCTGTCAGTAACAGCACAGAACAACCCTAAGGCAAGGGGTTCCAAAGTCAGCTCAGGCAAGGTGTTATGTTTCCAATGCCACATAACTAGTGTGTTAAAACCACATATGTTTATTAGCTCAGTTTCCATGGGCCTGAGCCCCTGGCACCGCTTAGCTGGGTCCTCTGTTCAGAGTCCTTCCAGGCAGCAGTCATGATGTTAGCTGAGGCTATAATCTCATCAGAGCCTGGGGCCCTCTTCCAAGCTTGCTGAATGTTGGCAGAATTCAGTTCCTTCTGGTTGTAGGACCGAGGCCCTCGGTTCCTTGAAGCCACCCTCAGTTCCCAGCCATGTGGCCCTCCCCACCCATGATAGGGCCATGAAGGACTCCTAAGATAGAGTTTTCCATCTGCACAGCATAATCACAGAATGATATCCCAGCACCTTTGCCATATTTTATTGGTTGGAAGCAAGTCTTGGCATGTTCCTCATTAGGGAAACAACCTAAATATCCATTGACAGATAAACAAGGTGTACTTATATGCACTGGGCTTCCCCGGTGGCTCAGATAGTAAAGACTCTGCCTCCAGTGTGGGAGGTTCAATCCCTGAGTTGGGAAGATACCCTGAAAGAGGGCATAGCAACACACTCCCGTGTTCTTGCCTGGAAAATCCACATAGAAGGAGCCTGGTGGGCCACAGTCCTTGGGGTCACAAAGGGTCGAACATGACTGAGTGACGAAGCACACACACTTATATACAATGGAATGTTACTCGGCCATCAAAGGACAAAACAATGCTATTTACAGTGACGTGGACGAACCTCAGTTCAGCCACTCAGTCATGTCCAACTCTCTGTGACCTCATGGACTGCAGCACGCCAGGCCTCCCTATCTATCACCAACTCCCAGAGCTTGCTCAAACTCATGCCCATTGAGTTGGTGATTCCATCCAACCATCTCATCCTCTGTTGCCCCTTCTCCTCCTGCCTTCAATCATTCCCAGCATCAGGGTCTTTTCCACTAAGTTAGTTCTTTGCATCAGGTGGCCAAAGTATTGGAGTTTCAGCTTCAACATCAGTCCCTCCAATGAATAATCAGGACTGATTTCCTTTAAGATGGACTGGTTTGAGCTCCTTGCAGTCCAAGCGACTCTCAAGAGTCTTCTCCAACACCACAGTTCACAACCTAGAAACTGTCATACTGAGTGACATCAGAGAAAGACAAATATCATAGGGTATCACTTATATGTGGAATCTAAAATAATAGCACACATGAACTTATGTACAAAACAGAAATAGACTCACAGATGTAGAAAAAAAACTTCTGGTTGCCAGCAGGGAAAGTTGCGGTGGGCAGGATACATTGGGAGATTGGGATTGTCATAAACACATTACTATATATACAATAAATAACTAATAAGGACCTACTGGATAGCACAGGGAACTTTACTCAACACTCTGTATGACCTATATGGGAAAATAATCTAAAAGTGTGAATATATGTATATGTGTAACTGATTTACTTTGCTCTACACCTGAAACTAATGCAACATTGTAAATCAACTACACTCCAATGAAAATTAATTAAAAAACAAGGACAAAAACAAACAAAAAGAAAAAAGCTGAATGTCTCTCTGACTCCAGGAGAGCAGATTATACACAAAGATGTAACTCTTAGTTGTCACCATAGGCTGTGTCTCTGGGCAAGTCTACCTTCTTGGGCCTCATTTTTCTCCTTTGTAAAATGGCACCATGAGGCAGTCACTATGGTTCAATGAATTGATATCCCTTAAGCATTAAGACAATGCCTGGTCCATCATTTGTACTACACGTACTTATTAAATGTTTTAAAAATAAACTAATCTCCAAAGTACCTGTCATGCAGCAAGCACTCAGAATAAAGGAGCTAAGTCTGAGGTCCGCAGGCTCTGCTAAAGTGGGCCCAGCATCCCTTGGACAGGAGCTAATTCTGAGGCCCGCAGGCTATGCTAAAGTGGGCCCAGCATCCCTTGGACAGGAGCTAATTCTGAGGTCCGCAGGCTCTGCTAAAGTGGGCCCAGCATCCCTTGGACAGGAGCTAATTCTGAGGTCCGCAGGCTATGCTAAAGTGGGCCCAGCATCCCTTGGACAGGAGCTAAGTCTGAGGTCCGCAGGCTCTGCTAAAGTGGGCCCAGCATCCCTTGGACAGGAGCTAATTCTGAGGTCCGCAGGCTCTGCTAAAGTGGGCCCAGCATCCCTTGGACAGGAGCTAATTCTGAGGTCCGCAGGCTATGCTAAAGTGGGCCCAGCATCCCTTGGACAGGAGCTAAGTCTGAGGTCCGCAGGCTCTGCTAAAGTGGGCCCAGCATCCCTTGGACAGGAGCTCTGTCTCTCTGGGCTGCCCTCTGTCTTGGGGAGCAGAGGGTAGAGGAATCTGGGATCTGAAGGGAGGCAAGTGCAGGGGTTTTTCTCCTTTTGGTCAGTTGTTAGAGTATATTGCCTCCTTCCGGGGCCCTGGCATGCTCTCTCCCACTCTGGACGGGGAACTCAGCACGTCCCTCCACCAGCCTCCTCCAGACCCTGCAGCCACAGCCCTCCACCTCCCTCCCTCCCTCCCTTTTCTTTCTGAGATAGCCAGGGCCTGGCTTCCCAGCCCCTTCCCTCCCTATCCCTCCAGCAGAGGGCCAGACAACCCCTTTCTCCACAGCTCTCCCTCTTTCTAATCTAATTTATGCATAGCATTTCTCATATTTGTAAAACATAAAAAAGAAAAAAAAAACCCTTAAAACTAAGAGGCTGTTTTCCATTCCTGAGGTGGGCTCGGCTTGCTGCCATGCACACTCCCATGCATATATTTGAACAAGTTTGATTCAGTGTAGCTGACACAGAAACCACTTAGCCGTTTCTCCTACATCATCCTAAGTTAATACTCCTGACAGGCTGCAGGAGGCCTTTCAGCAATTTTTCTATTTCAGCTCTTCCCCTCTGTCTCCCATCTCCCTCCCCTGCCTCCCGCATTCCCTCCCCTTGCTGCAAAATTTGCTTCCACTCAAAAGCTGACCAAACCTTTGCAGTTTGAGGCAATTGCATCTTAAGACCCAGTTGAAAGGCGAGCAGCTGCTATAAATGGGAACAGGGCAGCCCCACCTGGAAGGGCTGGATTCTGCGTGTGCTGGATATAGGAGGCGAGTGGGGGAGTTTAACCGCTCTGGAAAGATAAGAGATTTGCCTGCTCCACACCCTTCACTGGGGAGCTCTGACTCCAAGGCCTGCAGCAGGCCTGGCGGTCACTATAGTTTACCTGCTTCAGCTTCCTGCCGAGCTGGTCTGGGCTCTGTGTTCTCCCTTGGGCGCAGGAGAGATTTCAAAGGTCTCAGGCCCTGAATCTCAGATCCCAGTGAACTCTAAGCCCAAAGGGAGGAGGCTGAATGGCACTAAGCAAATATGTCTATATCGTTCCAGGCATTTCTCTCTTCATCTCCTGTCTGTCTTTCTCTCCTTCCTCTTATGTCTCTCCATCTCTTTATCCCTGTTTCTCTCTCTCACACACAAAGCCAAGCCTCGTGTAGGTGCCTTGATGCACACTTTTGCCTTCACCAGCCTCTCCTCCTTCACCCCTTTCATCCACCCCCTTCCCTTTCTCGTTTCCCAGTTTATCAAGCTGCTGTCCAGGTTCATGTTCAGCAGAACAGTGTGTGTGTTTCTGTGTGGACAGGAGGTTGCCGCTTCACCACTGAATTCTGATTCACCCTAACGCCTCTTGCCTGGAGAAAGTGGCTACGGCCCTGACACAGTCATCAAGCCTTAGGCTGGCCTCTTTTCAGGCCTGGTTGAAGGCTGACCCCTGACTCTGCAGCCCCACATCCAGAGGCTGGCTTTCCCAGGCTGGGCTGCCAGCAGGGGGCAAGCTGCCCTCACAGCCGCTGGCACAGGAGCCAGTGACAGCAGCAGGGAGGCCGGGAGAACGGCCGTGGTTCACCTTTTGCTGGGGAGGCAGTTATTTAAGGCCCAAACTTCTCTGCTGCCGGCATCCTGTTTCCGAGCCCTAAGACTCAGGGCCAGCCAGGAAGAAGCCTGGTTGAGAAGCAATAAAAGGGAAGCACAAAATTAGCACAACCTGCCTCTGGCACGCAGTGTCAGGTTACAGGTATGGGGCCTGGACCAACCAGTCTCCCCAGAATAACACTGGACTTCAAAGAGCAGCTTGCTCTTGTTGTTAAGTCACTCAGCCGTGTCTGACTCTTTGCGACCCCGTGGACTGTAGCCCACCAGGCTCCTCTGTCCTTGAGATTTTCCAGGCAAGAATACTGGAGTGGGTTGCCATACCCTTCTCCCGGGGGATCTGCTCGACTCAGGGATAGAACCTGGGTCTCCTGCATTGCATGCCTATTCTTTACCGTCTTAAAGTGGTTACCCCCTAAGAGTATTCTCACATTCAGAGGGAACTCAGGAAGCCTAGAAAAGGTCCAGCCCAAGGATTTAATGAAGCTTTGGAGAAGTGACCCTGGGCAAGTTGCTAACTATCATCTCTGCCTCTATGGTTCGTTTAAGAAATGTAGAGATAGGACTTAGGCCAAGAGGTCTTAACCTGGGGCCCATAAACGGGTCTGGGGAATCCAGGAACTTTCTACAAATTGTATGAGAGGATTCACATGTATGGTTATTTTGTACATGTGCCTGGGAAATAGTCGGTAATTTCCATCAGATTTTCCAAGGGGTCTCTGAACAGAGAGAGTTTGAAAATTAATGTACTAGATGAACTTCAAGTCGTTTCCAGATCTGACATTCTGAGTCAGATGAGTGGCTGTCTAATGAAGGAATTTCAGGACATGGCAGATGAGGAAATGAGGACCAGAGAAGAGCTTTCCAGGAGGTGCAAATCATAACGTTTAGGTCCAGCAGTGAACAGAGCTGTGTGTGTGTGTGCGTGCTAAGTCGCTTCATTCATGTCTGACTCTTTCCAACCCCATGGACTGTGGCCCTTCAGGCTCCTCTGCCCACGGAAGTTTTCAAGCAAGAATACTGGAGTGGATTGCCATTTCCTCCTCCAAAGGATCTTCCTGACTCAGGGATTGGACCCGGGTTTCCTGTGTCTCCTGCATTGGCAGGCATGTTCTTTACCACTGAGCCACCTGGAAGGCTGAATAAAGCTGTGGCCTTAGGTAATCACTAGCATCTGTGAGCCTCCCTGAGCTATTCTTACACGGGTTTTTGTTGCTAAAATAATAGAGCAAAGGGTTGGTCACGGGGGACTCTGGTGAAGTGAGTACCCCAGACTCAGTCCCCTGGGGGCAGCATCCCACTGGTTGTGTCAACTGAATCCCATCTCAGCTGCCTATCAGTCTCAACTGGACCAAGACTTCCTCTAGCTAGATCACCAAAGATTGCTTCAGGGTCCTCTGCAGAAGTTTCTAAAATGCTAGAAAATACCCACATCCTCTTAGGAAAACAGAATCTTATGCCATGTTGGATGAGAGGGTGGTGAATTCTATTTTCCCTTATCCCAGTTAGCTTTTATTGCTAACATATGCGTTCTAAGATCACATTAGGTTAAAACAGACATCATCTTTATTCTTGATGAGAAAGAAGAGAGCGTTTGTTATAAATTGACATCAGTGTTAAAGAGTGTAGGAAGTGGGTATGGAAGGAGAGCATGGTTCTGTCTACTTTGTATTGTGATGGGGGATAGTGATGAACCCAAAGGTCTCAAACGTATTTGGCACCACATGCTTCACCTTCAGCCACCATCCCTGGTCGCTGTCAGAAGCTCAGTGGCTGACAGCCACAACCAGGTAGCCCTTCTCTGCCATCCCACCTCTTCCAGCCTCCAGCCTGGTCAAGCTCTTTGACTGATTCTGCCTATAACCTGTGAGAGTTAGTTCTTCTCTGCATCTCTCAGAAGACCTTCTCTCCCTGTCTCCAAAGCCTCCAAGCACAGGATAGGAGCTGAAGATGCCCTGGGGTACCAGGCAGCTCTGCCAGACAGGCTGGGGCAGAGTCAGGACCACGAGGAATGGCTTTGTGTTAGGCTGCTTTCATTAATGTAGGCTAATAGCGTATCATTCCATAATGATTTGACTTTCTCTCTTTGCAAATATTGGTGAAATATGAAGTTTGCTCAAGTTTCACTAAAATGTATGTTTAGATCACATGGGATTTGAAATGGAAATTCTTATTAGAGCTTCAAATCAGCCAATGCCCACCTGTCCAAGAAGCCCCATCCAGCACTGGCATAAAGGCCTCTGCCGTCAGCTGAAGTTGAGAATGGGAGAACTGGGGACCTGTAGACATACTGTGAGGGCTTCCTAGGTGGCACTAGTAGTAAAGAACCCACCTGCCATTGCAGGAGATACAATAGATGAGGGTTTCATCCCTGGGTTGAGAAGATCCACTGGAGGAGGACATGGAAACCCATTCTAATATTCTTGCCTGGAGAATCATCATGGACAGAGTAGGCTGGTGTGCTACAGTCCATGGAGCTGCAAAGAGTTGGACATAACTGAAGTGACTTAGCACTCACAAGTACACATGTTCAGACATATTTCAAACTCTAGCATTAGGAAGGCAAGGAGGGAAGGGTCTGATTCTGAAGAGTATGGTAAAAGGAAATGGGCAGTGTTCAGTATAAAGAAAGACCTGCCAGGGTCAATGGGCAGTGACCTGCAGAGGAGGTGGGGCAGTCTGTGATGGGGATCAGAGGCTGCCAAATATGAGGATGAAGACACAAATGCATGCTCATGGTCAGAGAAGCCTGGCTGGAGACAGAAGGGCCCCTGGAGTTTAGGTGCAGAAACTCAAATGTTTGATAAAGAAAGCAAGGTAGGGACCCAGCCTTGAGGTAGTGGAATACTGGATGAGACATCTAGGTAAAGGTTCCAGTACAAAAGCTAATGCTCCTTTTACCAGGAAAGTCATGGCCTCAGAAAGCAAGCTAAAAATGGTTTTGAACCATAGCAAAAGATCAAGGTTACCTTGATGCTGAATTCTGAGGCTGAAAGTCCGGTATTGTGGTGCTGGTCAATGCAGCACCATGGTGAGAGCCCTCTTTCTGGCTTGGTGACAACGTCCTTCTTGCATAACGAAGACATAGCCTCTGTCTCTTCTTGGTCATTGTTGCTCACTTGCTAAGTTGTGTCTGACTCTTTGTGACCCTGTGGCCTGCAGCACACCAGGCTCCTCTGTCCTCCACTCTCTTCCAGAGTTTGCCCAAATTCATGTCCATTGAGTCAGTCATGCTATCTAACCATCTCATCCTCTGCCACCCTCTTCTCCTTTTGTCTTCAATCTTATTAAGCCATTAATCCCATCATGGGAAACCTAACCCCCACTACATTGTCATCTAACCCTAATTACCTCCCTAAAGCCCCCATTTCCATATGCCATCATCCTCGAGGTTAGGACTTCAGTATATGAATTTGTAGGGGACATAACTGACTCCACTGCAGGCGTTACACTGTAAGTCAGGCTCAGATGGCTCCTGACGGCAGACTTGCAGCCCCAGCTCCAGGGAGGGGAGACGAGTAGAGGCAAGAGCATTATCTCAGGAAGAAAGAAAAGGAAAACATGTCTTCCCACATGAAGATAGAGTTCAGTATAGTTTTTGGTGAGCTATTCTGAGTCCCCCATGGCTAGGACTAGACAGTCAAGAAAGCTTGGCCAAGGTGCCAATCCAAGTGATACTCTACCAAGTAAGATAATTCCAGGACATGGGCCTTCTATTCCCCAAAGAGACATGCATTTGTAAAAACAGCAGAAAGGCTGCAGATACCATTTATGGGGTAAGAATGGGGAGCCAGGCCAGGATACCTCAGGAGACGCCTACTGTAGAGGGCCAGAGAGTGTGGGCTGGAGGCAGGGAGATGCTCAGATCAGCTTGATTCTTCTTGGGCTTCTCAGGGAGCTTCCCAACCCACAGCAGACTGCCTGGCCAACACACTGATGACTTTCCAATGAAAGTGTTACAGACACAATTAGGTTCTAATTATAGGAGTGAGCTATGAGTGGATGAGGTCATTGCCACCCTCTCTCGCCCTGGCACCTTGATGGTTCAATGTCCCTTGGCCGAGATCCAAGAACCCTTGTCTTCACCTGGCAGCTGAACTGTTTCTGGCAGTAGACATGGTGGGAAGAACATAGACTTTAGACTCAAACTGGGATTCCAATGCTGGCTCTCCACCAGTTAGCCATAAAACCTTGGAACAATTATCTAATCTCTCTGAGCTTCAGTATATTCATGTATGTAATGGGAATAATAAAAACTAACAAAACATGTCTCACAGTGTTTTAATAAAGATTCACTAATAATAGTAACAACAAAAACCACTGAGCATCTACAGTGGTCTGAGCACTAAGTCACTTAGGTCCATTATTTTGTCCAAATAGACTGTGGGCTTCATTTCCTTAGTTTTCTTTGCCTGGGAAGGACTGGAAATTGGCACCTGAGCCCATCAGGCAATAGCTACACAACTGCAGGTCTTTTGTTCTCAAGGCAATGATCAGTCCCTTAGGGGTTGGCCTGGAAAATCTGATTCTATTCCATGAGGCTTGATGTGAGGGTCAAGCAGGGGACTGTTCTCCTTGTGACTTTGGGAAATCACTGGCAACCTCATGTATCCCAAGAAAGGGCTGGCCTTGGAAACAAATCTGAAAATGGTTCTGAACAATAGCAAAAAGTCAACGTAATCTTGATGCTGAATTCTGAGGCTGGAGGTCCAATAGCATGGTGCTGGTTGATTTAGTTCCTGGTAAGAACCCTCCTTCTGGCTTGGAGATGATTTCCTTCTTGCATGATAAATAGATAGCCTTCAGCACGTACCTGAGTCCCTCCTTCTGTCTCACAAAGACCACCCTGATCTAATTTGGGTTGTCTGGTCATTCTTAGCCCCCTCCAAGCTCCAGGAGTGAGTAGACACTGTCTTGACCTCCACCACTCTGTTCATATTGACCCTTCTCTTTCTCTACCTGAATATCTCTCTCCATAGTCAAGGTCTTGCTTAAATGATGTGTTTTCCATGGGACCATCACAGATGCTCTTGACCAGAACCCAGTGACCCTTTTCCTCTTCTGCTCCACTCATCTATTTGAAACTTCCGTGTTAGTCCTTATCACATTTGGTCTTAGCTCAGCCATTTGTGGGTGAATCTGCCCCTCATACCCTACCCTCATTGTCTAGATAGAGCAAATCACACCTTATTTATCCTTTTATACTGCCCTTTCCTCTTAGCATGGGATTCCCAGGTGGCTCAGTGATAAAGAATCCGCCTGCTAATGCAGGATATGCAGGTAGATATGGATTTGATTCCTGGGTTGGAAAGTTTCCCTGGAGAAAAGAATGGCTGCACACATCAATATATTTGCCTGAAGAATCCCATGGACAGAGGAGCCTGGAGGACTACAATCCATGGGATTACAAAGAGTCAGACACGAAGAGCACACACACACTTCTCTTAGCATAGAACTTGGCAGAAGACATAATAAAGGTCTGTGAAACTGAAGTTAATTGTGATCAGTCACTATGTCTCTGGACATGTAACACAGACTTGGAAGTGAAGGAAAAGAACATTTCGGAAAGTGCTAAGGCTGCGGGAACAAGGCCAGGATGGCCTCAGATTCCTAAATAAGATGAGAGTCTTGGCAAGTCCACTAGCCCTCCTAGAAAACAAAAACCAAGGATGCTCTATCCCAGGTTGGCTTTGGACAAACAACAAAATGGACTTCTTATCACCAGGAGCCTTCAGCTCCCTTTCCAGGCCCATTTTCCTGCCTCCAGGATCCCATGCTACCCCCTGCTCTTTTAGTGCCCCCCTTCAAAAGGTTTCCTACCAGTGCCCCAAGCTCTGGAACTTGCCATCTGCTCTGATCCTAAATAACCTACTGAAAACTTACTTACCTGGTTTGCATCTCCTGAGAGTTTTGTTTTATATGGAACTAGATCTGACAAATGAAGCCAGTCAAGAGGCACCTACTGTCTTTACATAATACTCCTGATCCTGGGAGTGGGCAGAAAGAGCCCTGAAGGGAATCTAGCCTCCTCCCACAATTTTCCTCACCTCCAAGATCTCCCCAATGGTTCATAGTAACTGCTGGATGAGAAGCATAAGAGGGAACAACCCTTGCATTTGAATGGCAGAGCTCCCCTCTCCACCACTCCCCCGACTTGTCCACTTGAGGATTTTGCCCTTCCTGACAGTGTCCCAGCAAAGAGCTGAGGCCTCCTGGTGCTCTCAGACAGGAATAAAACTTGCAGATTTACTGCCCCAACTCATCTCCCATGGTTTGGACAGATCTGTCATTGCAATTGCCATCACTTTTATGACTTCTAGAAGAGAAGATATTTGGTTATGAATCTCACTGCCTTTTCTTCAGAAAAGGCAACCCAAATAACTGCAACTAACACCGAAATAATACCCTCCAACTTAAAAAATGTATGTTTGCTGAGCTTCAGGACAAGTAAGACAAGTTCCTTATTCACCTCCTTCCAATCTGCCCAAGCATCCTGTTGCTCCGACCCTCTGTCATCTCTATAGTCATCCTTCTGGAGCTGGCCGTCTCCAGGGTTCCGACCAAAGAGAGTGAGTCTGGTGGAGCTTTCCTGACTGAGACAGGTTTGTTGATGGGAGTGGAGATTGGAGTCGAGGACAGAGCGTTGCCACAAATTGAGAAGAAGGTGCTGAGGAGGGTTGAAATGTACAAAGAAATGTAACTTTGAACACATGACAAACTCAGCCAAAGCTTGCCTGGACCCCACCTTGGCATGGGTGCCTGTCTGTGACATTACTGTCCAAGCAAGGCAGCTGGTCCAGAGACAGAAGGGTGCTCCTGGGGGCTCCATCCTCAGCCTCTCTCCTGCAGTCCTCCCCATCTTCCCCTGGCAGCTCATTTACTTTCAGCAGCCTCTCATTTCCCTGTGTTAGTTTTGTCTCAGGCCCAGACCCTGTTCAATATTTGTCTCCCTAGCTCCGCTATTTGCTCTCATTTCCATATGTTTAACATACATATTAACTGCCTCCTGTCTTGTCCCAGTGCTGTCACTGGCTCTTCCAGCCTCAGACTGGGTCTCAGGACCACTGGCCACCCCAGTTTCTGCTGCTTCACTCCCATCCCACCAAGAGAGTATTGGGGGGCTATTACCCGGAGCCAGCTGACTTGCACCCACTCCTCACTCCTGTCCTCCTCCCAATACACAGGGGACCCGAGTCTGGGCAGGAAGGTCTCAGAGCTCTCCCCTGGGCTTCGCCCCAGCCCCAGGTTGTCCTTTCTTTCTTCAGGCAACACAATATCGATTGATATTCTAGAACTATCATTTTTCCCTTAATGAGAAGTCAGGGTAAGAATACAATTAAAAGTTCTAAAAATGGACTCTGAGGCCAACTCTGAGTGTCCTTTCCCTTACCACAGCCATCATCTTCTGCTAAATTCTTTTTATCCTCCCCACACCACAAGGCCAAGCTGCCTTTCTTACAGGAGTTCAGAATCATTGGCTCTCTGAAATGAACCTTGGAGGTCATCTAGTCCATTCACTGGGGCTTGATTGCCCCTTCAGTGTTGCCTCCCTGAGCTCCTCCTGTGGGCCAGGCCCTGGGCCAGGTATCAGGGACGCAGGATGACAGAGGCCTAGGCCTTGCCTGGAAAGAGCTGATGTCTAATGTAGGAGGGAGAAACATCCTAACTCTAGTGCAGTGTGTCAAGTTCAACACAGGCATAAAGAGGCTTCCCCAGTGGTTCAGACGCTAAAGAATCTGATTCCAGTGCAGGAGATCTGGGCTCAGTTCCTGGGTGGGGAAGATCCCCTGGAGAAGGGAATGGCAACCTACTCTAGTATTCTTGCCTGGAGAATTTCAGGGACAGGGGAGCCTGGTGAGCTATAGTCCATGGGGTCACGAAGAGCTGGACACAACTGAGCAACTAACACTTTCACTAAAGGGACCACCAGAGGAGGACCTTAACTCAACCGAGACACCAGCAAAGGGTCTCTACAGTCCTTTAGTAATTGATGACTTCAGGTTAAGGGGAATTCACCACCTTCCAAAGATTCATTCTTTCTCTAAGTCTTAACACATACACTTGTTTCTGTGAATGCATCTCTATTGCCTGCAATCGGCAATCTAACAATTTAGCGAAAAGCTGCATTAACTTTGAATGAATCCCTCTGCCTCAAAGTCTCCATTTGTAGAAGGAAGAGAATCAAACTCAGTTATTTCTAGCACCCCTAAATCCTGTTGTTTCTACAGCAGATGGTTCTCAAATGGGCCTCCCTCTCCATTCTCACTGCTGGCTCATTCCTACAATGAGCTTCTGAGGTTGGAAGAGAAGGTATGATTAGTAGATGTGTTTTCCGTATAACTGAGTGGAAGCATAAACAAGTTAAGTTGCTTGTCCCAGGGGGTAAATAATGGACTCTCGGTTTCTCTGACCAGGAGCCCAGTTCAATGTCTGTCACACCATCCTGTCTGAAATAGGGGAGCTGGAGGCTACAGGTGCCTCTGCAGCTTCTCCCTAACAACCTCTGAAGGAGACCAGCCCCCACCTCCTAGATAAAAGTGGAGATGATCATTCACAATTACAGGGGTCCCCTGCCTGGTCATCATCTCCTTTCCAGGCCTGGAAGCTCAACCATCTGGGATATGAAAAGACAGAGCCCAGAGCCTGCGTTGAGACTTACTGTTCTGGTTCCTTATCATCACCAGCTAATGCTGCTGGAGCCTGTGGGTCTACACACACATACTGCAGGCTTCCTCCAAAGGCTGCACTTGTGTTTGCTTGGAGAAATTATCTGGAAAATGACCTCTCTCCCAGGCACCTAGAAATAGTTCCATTTTCAAAAAAATTTTATTGAATTAATTAATTAATTTGGCTGCATCAGGTTTCAGTTGCAGCATGCAGGGTCTTCATTTCCTTGGGGGGGATCTTTTGCCGCAGAGCACAGGCTCTCTAGTTGTGGTGTGTGGGCTCTGGAGCATGTGGGCTCAGTAGTTTCAGAGAGGGTGGCATGTGGCATCTTAGTGCCCCCAACCAGGGATTGAACCCACGTTCCCTGTGTTGCAAAGCATATTCTTAACCATTGGGCGCCCAGGAAGGTCCCCTAGAAATTGTTCTTTTGCACGCGTGCTAAGTCACTTCAGTCGTGTGACCCTATGAGCTGTAGCCTGCTAGGCTCCTCTGCCCATAGGATTCTCCAGGCAAAAATACTGTAGTAAGTTGCCATGCCCTCCTCCAGGGGATCTTCTCGACTCAGGGATAGAACCTGTGTCTCTTATGTCTCCTGCATTGGTGGGTAGGTTCTTTACCACTAGCACCACCTGGGAAACCTTGATGCCACCTTAAAAACAATTTTGGAACCAAAATGTAGATAGCCGAGAGTCAATAAAAGCCTACATGGCTGCTTCCAGGAGAGACCAGACAGGCTTTCTAGAGCAGCCAATGCCTCACATTACTGTTAACACGTGGAGTTGAAAGGCTACTGGACTGAGCTACACAAGATCCGTTTTCAAGTCCCAGCTCTGGTCCCTAGTACCTGTGTGATGACACATAGGCACTCTGCCTCTTTGAGTCACAGGTTTTTCATCTGTGGATTGTCAGTCATCCTACTTTCCTTGGTAAATCACAGGATGAGTGAGTGGATGGATGAATGAGAATAATACTTGCCATGTATTATGTACCTAGTATGTGCTACACACTATATCAGGCATCGTGCATCCTTTAGCCTGTTCAGATTTGCAGCACTCCCATGAACCAGGCATTTTCCCTACTTAGTCACTACAGAAATCTAGAGTGGTTAAGGGAGCTGCTGCCCAGGCAGCAAATCAGTGCAGGGCAAGGATGCAAACCTCAGCTCTTTCACTACACCGTGATGTCAAGTAAGGGAATATATCCTAACACGCTTTAAGAATTCATTTAAACATCCTTTAAGAAAAATGAGTTGATGTAAAAACAAAGGATCTCATCATTGGAAGGAACCCAGCATCCAGAATTAGACCCAGTAATCCGTGCAATTCTTCTTAGCCCTCCTCCTTCAGCTCCCCGAGGCAAAGACTACAGCCTGGAGGCACAGAGGGGGGAAGCGCCCACCTCACCCCTTGCTTCTGTGGATGCGGGTGATAGGGTGGGTCCCTCACAATACCCCCACTCCTAGACCAGTGGAAACCCTCTTTTACCTTTCCAGTGTGCTACTCGCTTTGGACCCTGGACCATGGGAAGCGACTGAGATTTATGGCTTCTCTGGGAGTCTACAGAGGGCTCATTTCTGCAAGCTTCCCATTTCCTAAAAGTTCTACCTATGAATTTTTTAAAGTAAAATTGATTGAAATTGATTTTATTTACATTTTGCTTTATTTTAAAGGTTTCACAATGCTTCTTAGGATAACTGCAACCTATGTGTTCAAAAACGCTTGAAATCCTGGACTGAACACATGTACAACTCCTTGTAGATCATCACAAATCTTTTTCTTTCCAACTTTAAAATTCTAAATCCTGTCAATTCCCAACTCTCCTTACTCTCTCTGGGAATGGCACAGAGACCCAAACCACATCTACTTGATACTCAAACTAAAACCCAGAATTTAACCTTCGCTTGCCTGGCATTTTCCTCCCAAACTGGATTTCAGAAGCTTGTCTGTACCTCTGTTTGTCTGTCCAGGGTTTCCTAAAGAGAGAGCAAGTTCTCTTTTTTTTTAATCAGTCCACCATGACTTTGAACATGCAGCTGAACTCTCTCTGTGCCTCAGGTTCCTCTCGGTGATAACTGCCACAAGCCCTCCCTACAGCTACTGTGACACTGAAATTAAAGATGCCACACCATGAACCACACCATCCTTGCTTTGTGTGATCATGGTGCTGAGAGAGCCACTCGCTAGGGACCAGACTCTTTTCTACCCCTCAGATGCTAAGTTTTGGAGAGGGAACTCAGTCAATCACTTTAATTTTCCCTGGTCACACCCAGTCTGGGTTAGTTCCCCTCCCACAGAGATCACCGAGCATGCCATTAGAGTCCTCAAACTGGGATGTAGTTGTGCATCCATCAGTCTCATTTGCCAAACCCTAAGCTCTTTGAGAGTTAAGAACACATCTGCCTTCTTCACTACTGTGTCCTCAGGGCCTACAGAGTGGTCAGCACCTAGTACCTATAGAAAATACACAAAATAAGTCTTTCCACCTTCCCTGGGCTATAAAGACAAGCAAGAGGCAATCTTTCAGCCACTTTATGTCTCCTGGTTTCAATGTCCCCATCTGTGAAAAGCTTAGCTTGAATTAGATGTTCTCTACTATTCTTTCCTGCACAATAATCTATAATTCTGTGATTTTAAATAAGGTAATTCACTGAAAAAGCATGGGAAACTATCACACTTCAACCAACAGAAGGAATGTTTAACATTACTATTATTATTCTGTATGGTTTTCTGAGCTGTGCATCCTGGCAGCTCACACACAGAAGAGATACAGCCTTCTTCCAAGAGACCAAAGTCTGGCCTTGCCCACAACTGCCCAAAAGGGCTTCCCAGATGGTGCTAATGGTAAAGAACTCACCTACCAATGCATGAGACATAAGCAACACGGATTCAATCCTGGATTGGGAATATCCCCTGGAAGAGGGCACAGTAACCCACTCCAGTATGCATGCCTGGATAATCCCATGGACTGAGGAACCTGGAGGATTTCAATCCATAGGGTTGCAGAGTCGGACACGACTAAAGCAACTTGGCACACACCCCCGGAATTCAGCAGCAGCACTGCGACAGGCACCTATGGGTCCAGCTTCCTTCCTCCTCCTCAGAAGGGTTTCCAGAAATTTGTGACAGCTCCTTTATCTGCTGACATCTGAATATCAAGACAACTGTTGTCAAACACAACTAGTTAGATAACTAGCTAAGATTACATGGACCAAACAAATTCAGTTCTGTTTGTTCTATTTTATGGGCTTGTAACTAGCATTTTTAGGGCTTTTGACGTGACTCTAGTGGTAAAAAATGTGCCTGCCAATTCAGCAGATAAATCAGACTGGGATTTGATCCCTGGGTCAGGAAAGTCCTCTGGAGAAAGAAATGGCAGCTCACTCCAGTATTCTTGCCTGGGAAATCCCATGGACAGAGGAGCCTGGTGGGCTACATTCCATGGCGTCACAAAGAATCAGACACAACTGAGCACACACACACATGACTAGCATTTTTATTATCATTGAGACCTTGGTTTATCAGATCATACTAAGAAACTGGAATAAAACATTTCAAATGGCTAAAACAACAACCAACAATAACAACAAAAACACAACCCTGCTCAAACTGAATGGATTAGACCTTGCCCTTTCAGATAGTCAGGGAAGACCTCACTGATTTTTCTTTTGGCCAGTTGGTTTTGAGGATCTCTTTCTTTTTATAGCCATCTTATAAAAGGGAACAATCAAAAATCAATAATGCAAACAAACAAACAAGCCAGGAAACAGGAGGAGAAGAGAAACCAGACAGTCAGCGGGCTTGAAGTTTAAATCAGAATACAATGGTTTAACTCTCCCGAAGACCAGACTATTGTTTCTTATCAGATTTCCCCTTGAACGAACAATTGTGAAGCCACCCTGTCCAGAGCAATGAGTTGTCACTCCGCCAGATGAGCAAACACCATTGATTTTAATGTGTGTGAGGGAAACAGGGCCCAGCCCTCCCTCCACTCAGCGAAAAATGACACCTCTTTCGGTTAAGGCTGAAGTGGAATACAGCCTCTGTACTCTGAATTAACCCTCAAGAACAGGATTCTGGGAGAAGTAGTAAAGAATAGTTTTATTGCTTTGGCAGCAAGGGGGCCCTTGCAGACTAATGCCCTCAAAACTGGGTGTCCCAACCTAAGGGTAGGCTAGGGGAGTCATGAGGAGCTTTATAGTCAAGGGGACAGAGTTATAGATAAGGATAGGGGTGCAGGCAGGGCCAGCATTCCTTTGATCCAGAGAGCATCTGGCATCAGGTGATGATGGGCAGAACTGTGACCTTTTCTGGAATAAAGAGTGCTCACCAAATAGCTAACATCTTACATTTGGTGGGGCTTTTAGTTCAGCAGATAGAGAAGGCAATAGCACCCCACTCCAGCACTCTTGCCTGGAAAATCCCACAGATGGAGGAGCCTGGTAGGCTGCAGTCCATGGGGTCGCGAAGAATCAGACATGAGTGACCGACTTCACTTTCACTTTTCACTTTTATGCATTGGAGAAGGAAATGGCAACCCACTCCAGTGTTCTTGCCTGGAGAATCCCAGGGATGGGGGAGCCTGGTGGGCTGCCATCTATGGGGTTGCTCAGAGTCGGACATGACTGAAGTGACTTAGAAGTTAGTTCAGCAGAAGAACTCAAAGACATTTTTATATGCATCCCTTGAGGGAGAACCAGGACTCTGCCCTCAAGGCTGTGCTATTGTTTCTTGGCTGCTCCTTCCTTGTCTCTGTATCCCCTCCCTTCTCTGATAAGCAACTTGTTTGAACCTCCCCTTTGGAACTCAGGAAAGGAAACACAGGTGCCCAGGAGCCCCACAAGGTCCTGCTTGGTTTCAAGGCTTTGAGGAAAGCATTAGTTGTCCAAGGAGGACCAATTGCCCATCCAGTGTCCGCTGGATGGAAGGGTTCTCCATCAGACTGTGCCCAGGAGTTTCCAAGCACAGGGCAAATGCTGTATCAGGGAATGTGGGCTGTTGGTATGGAGGTCCAAGTGTGGAAAGGACTAGGGAAAGGGTCACACTTCCCTGTGAGGATGTGGAAAGGAAGAACTAATACACCATCTCCTGGAAATCTGACCAGCTAGGAGGTCCGCACTGGCCAGGGCTGAACAGGGGATGATAAGTAAGGCCAGCAGCATTGGCAGGACTTGCTTCAGGGGCCTTGTAATCCATGCCCAGCCTCAATGCCTCCATCCACAATAAAAAATGAGTTGAAGAGTTTGCATTGGTTGGGGGATTCACCAGTGATAAGTAGTTATCAGAAATTAGAGGCCATCAGGCAGACAGATAGAGGCAGTTCCCAACAACCAAAGAGCTTCCCTCCATATCCCCCAAAGAGATTCCAGGGCATTACCAGTCATTTCTGCTGATCCAACAGGCAGGGGTTTTCTCTTTAAAGACCACGACCTTAGGTCTGTGGCCTTCTCTGTTTACTTGGTTAATTAGTAGACATCAATAAATATTCATAGCACTAACTGATGAATGCTCTGCACCAGCTGGGGAGAAGACAGCTGCAATAAACACACTGCACTAATACGAGAAGCAACTACAGTTAACACATTTTCAGAAATTGGTTGCAGAAGGAGCTTGCATAAGCCCAATAAAGATGAGACGGAGAATATTGGACACATGATCAAGTAAGTGTTCTCTGCACTTTTCTAAATAGTTTGCTGGCCTTGTACTCAGGAGAGGGAAGATCAGTCTTTGTGTTAGGGGATACACTGACCAAAACTGCTCACCCTGGCCAGGCACCATAATAACCTCTCGTGTGAAATATCTTACATAAGGAGGTCCTGGTAAGGAGTGCAGAACTAACAAGCTAACACCAACCTGAAGAAATTGGGAGAGGTTGAAAGCAGAGAGGAGACACCAGTCTATATGTCCTACCACCCTCTGGAATCCAACTTGCTGGCATCCATCTTGCCTGAGTGATGAATTCACCACCAGAAAGGACCCTGAGTCAGAATGATTGTCTAGAGACAACCCAGAAACTAATCCCATCACCATAAAAACCTCAGACAGCAAGCCACTGTGGCCGAGTAGTTCTCCTGGGCTCTTTTTCTCTGCTGCTCTCTGCCCAGGCATCTCTTCTCAATAAAATCGCTTGCTTTGTCATCACATGTGTCTCCTTGGACAATTTATTTCTGAGCATTAGACAAAAATCCATGCTCAGGCCCTGGAGGGGTCCCTTTTCCTGCAAAATTTGTAGTCAGCAAGGCCCCAGTCTGAAAGCTGAACTCTGAGGTGTGGTTCTCTTAACAACACAGAGTGTTGACTTAGCCCAAAATTGAATAACCCTAAATTTGAATAACCCCTGATGGTTCTGAAAACTTTTCCATCTGCATTTAACAGTCTACAGAAGAGTGACAGTGAGAAGCTGAGAGCCCCAAGAACTTGATACGGAGGGAATATAATTGTGCTCTGAGAGTTAAACCTGGTAAAATTCACACACAATGGAAGTGATTAGGCAACTGTGAAAGTCAAGAGGTTATCTGTAATTGTAGGACTCAAGTGTTTAAGAATACCCAAAACTCCAGTCAAGGTGGTTTTGGGTTTGGGGAGAAATCTCAGGGAGATAAAATGAGAGTGAGACTGTAATTTGGTAAGAAGAAACCTAATCAGTTTTATTGTGGCCTCCTTGGAGAAGGACCATTTCAAAGGCTGGCCTGTCAGGCTGGTACAAGTGTCCATCCAACTGACAGGCAAATACTGACTGTGGAGACAGATGTGTCAGTCTGTTCCAGCCAGTAAACATTTGAGTCATAAGGTTATTTTTTCTGCTTCTGATTCTGTGATCCTCAAACAACCTTCTGATAATTTTCTTTTGCCCATAAACTTGCTGGAAGAGAAAGAATGGGCTGGAGAGGCCAGGATAACTTCAATCCCTCCATTCCAGAGCCATTTCTACTGATGCCTCTGAAGATGTGTTACCATGAATCCATTCAGTAGGGTAGAGTTGATGAGACCTGGGATCCAGGAAGAGGGCAATTTTCTAAGAAAAATGGCAATTTCCTCAGACCATGCTCTTAAGGAAAGATAGGTGTCGAATTAGCCTCTTCTTTCAGAAAGGCAGCAATCTCTAATCCCCGCATGTATGGCAGAGATCTTATTATTACCTGTCCTATGTATCATTGAGTAACCAAGCTCAGTCACTGAGGTCATTCAAGGTCACAAAGCACTTGGGGTTTTGACTTTACACCACCACAAGGCTCCCTTGGTACAGAGATCTTCACATCATAGAAAGAGTCACAAATGATTTCCAAAATCCCCACCAGTCTTTTTGAAAAGCCCAGACAAAGGCTCCCCACAATCCTAGTTAAAAGGGCTGACCAGTGGGGGTCAATCCCTCAATCAGATTTTCTTTGTAAAAACAGAGGTCAAAAGGAGGTACTCTGAAAACATCCTTTCTGCCTGCTGTTCCACGTCCTGGGTGTTTCAATCTCTGGCTCCTTTCTGGGTCCTCAGGTTCATTCCCAAGACCCTGAGCAATTGGGGTCCTCTTGCCAAAGACCAGGAGGCATGGCCAGGAGGGATCTGTCTGCTCCCTCTGAGTGGGTCCCTTCAGCATTCCCTCACTGTCACCTATGGACCTAGAGCCCATGAGTGAACAACAGCATGCAGTGGGGTTAGGCAATTCCGGGTGGTCAGAGGAGCAGACCTGCCCTCCCCCTCCTTCCTCCATTGGCCATCCTTAGTCATGGCTACCAGACATCCACTGGTCAGTCTCCTGGGGAGATATAACCCCGGGGCACCTGTCTCCACAATCTCTATAGCTGTGCTCTTGGATAATTAGCCCTTCAGGATCACCTCCAACATCCAAGCTTTCTCAGGGTCACGGGCCATCTTAATGAGCTGGTGGTGACAGCAGTTCAGTTCAGTTCAGTTCAGTCGCTCAGTCGTGTCCGACTCTTTGCGACCCCATGAACCGCACGCAGCATGCCAGGCCTCCCTGTTCATCACCAACTCGCGGAGTCCACCCAAACCCATGTCCATTGAGTCGGTGATGCCATCAAACCATCTCATCCTCTGTGGTCCCCTTCACCTGCCCTCAATCTTTCCCAGCATCAGGGTCTTTTCCAGTGAGTCAGCTCTTTGCATCAGGTGGCCAAAGTATTGACGTTTCAGCTTCAACATCAGTCACTCCAATAAACGCCCAGGGCTGATCTCCTTTAGGATGGACTGGTGGGAACTCCTTGCAGTCCAAGGGACTCTCAAGAGTCTTCACCAACACCACAATTCAAAAGCATCAATTCTTTGGTGCTCAGCCTCCTTTATAGTCCAACTCTCATATCCGTACATGACCTCTGTATGGTCATATGGTCATATGGAAAACCATAGCCTTGACTAGATGGACCTTTGTTGGCAAAGTAAAGTCTCTGTTTTTTTAATATGCTGTCTAGGTTTGGCATAACTTTCCTTCCAAGGAGTAAGCATCTTTTAATTTCATGGCTGCAGTCACTGTCTGCAGTGATTTTGGAGCCCAGAAAAATAAAGTCAGCCACTATTTCCCCATCTTTTTGCCATGAAGTGATGGGACTGGATGCCATGATCTTAGTTTTCTGAATGTTGAGCTTTAAGTCAACTTTTCCACTCTCCTTTTTCACTTTCATCTAGAGGCTTTTTAGCTCTTCTTCACTTTCTGCCACAAGGGTGGTGTCATCTGCCTATCTGAGGTTATTGATATTTCTCCCTGCAATCTTGATTCCAGCTTGTGCTTCTTCCAGCCCAGCGTTTCTCATGATGTACTCTGCATATAAGTTAAATAAGCAGGATGACAATATACAGCCTTGATGTACTCCTTTTCCTATTTGGAACCAGTCTGTTGTTCCATGTCCAGTTCTAACTGTTGCTTCCTGACCTACATACAGGTTTCTCAAGAGGCAGGTCAGGTGGTCTGGTATTCCCATCTCTTTCAAAATTTTCCAGTTTATTGTGATCCACACAGTCAAAGGCTTTTGGCATAGTCAATAAAGCAGAAATATATGTTTTTCTGGAACTCTCTTGCTTTTTCGATGATCCAGCGGATGTTGGCAATTTGATCTCTAGTTCCTCAGCGTTTTCTAAAACCATCTGAACATATGGAAGTTCACGGTTCATGTATTGCTGAAGCCTGGCTTGGAGAATTTTAAGCATCACTTTACTAGCGTGTTTGATGAATACAATTGTGCGGTAGTTTGAGCATTCTTTGGGATTGCCTTTCTTTGGGATTGGAATGAAAACTGACCTTTTCCAGTCCTGTGGCCACTGCTAAATTTTCCAAATTTGCTGGCATATTGAGTGCAGCACTTTCACAGCATCATCTTTCAGGATTTGAAATAGCTCAACTGGAATTTCATCACGTCCACTAGCTTTGTTCATAGTGATGCTTCCTAAGGCCCACTTGACTTCACATTCCAGGATGTCTGGCTCTAGGTAAGTGATCACACCATCATGATTATCTGGGTCGTGAAGATCTTTTTTGTACAGTTCTTCTGTGTATTCTTGCCACCTCTTCTTAATATCTTCTGCTTCTGTTAGGCCCCTACCATTTCTGTCCTTTATTGAGCCTGGGCATTTTACAGGGCAGATTAGATTCTGAGTTGTCCCTTGGAGCATCTCCTCTGTGGTCTGGATTCCCCACCAAATCCTAATTCCTCCCTTTACTCAGACCAGGACTCTTGCTTGCCTCCTCACAAAGCTTTTCTCTCCCCAAAAGAGTCTTAGGAGTCCTCCTCTTCCCCCATCTCAGCAACCCTTTCCAGTCTATCGACTCCCTTCTTCTCATTCTCTCTGGGGAAATTTTTCCCATTTTAAATTTCTATCACCATCATTCAATGTCTGTTCTGCTTCCATTTCTTAAAGCCCCAAGGCAGATCCCCAAACAAAACCCCAGCCAACCAGTGTCCTTGCTCCATATGCTCCTTCTTTCCTCGCCTCCTGATTTTAGCACTCACTCTACCACCTCTTAAAGCATTTGTGCTTGACCTGCAAGAATGCTTCCTGTGCTTGATTTATTTCAGAGAAATGAGGTTCTAATTATGGCACATTCATGCAGCAGAATGCTATGTAGCCATTCCAAATGATGGGGTAAGAAGAAAATGTAATGAGGTGGAAAAATGTTCATAACAATACATTCACTGAAAAAAGAGTCTACAAAACATTGTGTACAGAGTTTGCAATTTTTTTTTAAAGTGTGAATTTATGCCTACATGACCGAAAGCATCTGTCCCTAAATGGTCATGTGGTCATCTAAGTATCTGGGCTGTGTCAGGATTGCAAACATTAGCTTCTGTATATTTTTCTATATTTTCTAGTCGGTTTCACAATGAGGAAAGAATACTTTTGTAACAAGGAAAAAAACACAATAAATGTGTGGTTTTTTGTTGTTTTTTTTTTTCCTTGAAATACCAGGAAATCTCTCTCCATCCCCTCTCTCCTCTGTGGCCTTTCTGGCTTTATTCACATTGGCAGGTGGACTTGTTTTTCTCGGCAAATGACCCAATTGAAATAAGACTCAATTTATGAGAGCAGACTGGTTGTTGGTAGCACACACACACACACACACACACACACACACACACAAGGTGTCATTACCACACAAAGTGTCATCACCAAGCAATGATCTCTCCAATTGTCAGAAAGACACTGTCTTCTCCAGTCTGGCTTGCTCTATGCTTGGGTCTGCTCAGCTGTTCTTGAAGGCGCAATGGGGAATGTTGCCATTTGAATTCTTACATATACTAGAATCCTCTCTTTGCCTCGGAGAGGCAGTATTGTATAGGGGTTACCGGTGTTGTTATTTTTTTAATTCCTGGATTGAAAATTTGGGTTTGCTTTTCAGCTCTGCTACTTACTGACTGATTATTGACTTTCTGAACGTTGGTTTCCCCATCTGCAAATTGATAATAATGACAACACCCACTTACAAGGTTGGTTTGAAGACTGAACAAATATAATCAAGTGCTTAGTGCAGTGCTTGGAATACAGTAAATATTTAACAAATAGATTCATTATTAACCCCTGAAGAACCTTATTCCTTAGAGAAAGAAGACTTTGAATTTTTTTAATCTTATATGATTGAACTTGAGGAAGAGACATAAAGCAGATTTTTTATTTTTTTTCATAAAGCAGATTTTGACAGCTTAGAGAGGACAAAGAAAGGATGGCTTAAAGTGGATAGTTCTGCTCCTGTTTCAGAAATTTTTATGGACACAGAGCCAGAGAACATAAATAGTTTAAATTCCTTCAAAAGAGGCCTTCTTTAAAAAGATCGCTCTTGACCAGTCTAACTATTCTGGGCCCTAAGCAAGAGACCACATTCCAATAATGATCTGCTCAAAGTCAACAGAAATTCTGGCCTTTGGTTTAGGGGAACAGAACCTGAGGGTTGAAAGGAACCTTAATCGTCTTCCAGTCAAACCTTCAACTCAATGGGTGCTTGAATCTTTCCTAAAACATTCACTCTGTGTCATTATCAAATCTGCTTTACCAGTCATGTCATGACGGAACACGCATAAAGGTAACTCTGAATTGAAGTTCTTCCTTGTATTAAATCTGTGTGTTTTTTAGCTTGCAACTTGTTGAAAGCTACATTTCTAACACTTGGAAGGAAAAGAAAATGCTAATCCTTTCCCCTCCGTGGGATTCTTTCAAATATTTGCAGCCAGGGCCAGTGTATTTCTCTCAGTTTTATCTTTTCAGACTAGACAGCACCAGTTTCCAAGATAATTGCCTACATGTAAGGCTTTGTGGATTTCCGCCCTTCTAGGTCCTCTCCTCCAGACTTGGTCTAGCAAAGTATGGCACGTAGAAAACATTCCTCCATCTGTGGCTTCACTTACACAGGATGTAGCAAAACGGTCACCTCTTACTTTAAGCAATGCAGTTTTGTTCTGGTAGTCAAGAGTGTGTTTGCTTTTAGGTGACCTCAATGAATTTACTCTCAACTAAATCCCAGGCATTGTGTGTTTTCCTTTACAACTACTACGTTGCTAAAGCTGAAGCTCCAAAACTTTGGCCACTTGATGTGAAGAGCTGACTACTCATTGGAAAAGACCCTGCTGCTGGGAAAGATTGAAGGCAGGAAGAGAAGGAGGCAGAAGATGAGATGGTTAGATAGCATCACTGACTCAAAGAACACAAATTGGAGCAAACTCCAGGAGATAGTGGAGGACAGAGGACCTGGCATGTTATAGTCCATGGAACTGCAAAAAGTCAGACAAGACTTAGTCACTGAACAGCAGTGTTATAGTCATCCCATGCTATGATTGTGGAGTTGTTAAACTCCAATCCTAAGCTCAATACACAATATTACATTCTCCTTGGTTAAATTTCATCAGTTTAGATTCATTTCATTCTTTCAACTTGTCAAGAACTTTGGGAACCTGATTCTGTCTTCCAACATATTTACTAACCATCCCAAATTTGTGTCATCCACAAATTTTATGACTATTGCTTCATATATTTTGACTAACATTGAGGTAAGTAAGAGCCCTGAGAAAGGTCACCAAAAACCTCTCTCTAATTTATCACCAATGTGAATTTTTGCATTATTCACTAAGTTATTATGTCTAAAATCTTTTTATCCTTTCTTTGTATTTCTTAAGCTAGAGTAGACTAAGGCAGAATAGGATAGATAGAATGTAATGCAATGTAATTTTCTTTTTCAAAATGTCTTAATGAAATCCAGAAACGCATTTTCCAGATCTACTAATCTAAAATCTTTACTTAGACCAAAAAAAAAAAAAAAGATAAGCCTGACATGACGTGCTCTGGGAGAACTCACTCTGGAATGTAGAATTCTCTCTTTCCTTTTCTGGATAGTCTTAAACTTTGCTTTTCTATAACCCATTTTGCAATTTTGTTTTGTTTTCTCATTCCCTTTTTGAAAATTGCCCTGACATTGGTTCTCTGGTTTCCTGACAATTCTCTGTTCTTGAAGATTCCTCAAAGATCCCAGTAACCTCATAAATGTGAGTTAGACAATTGTGAAGTGTAAGGTGCTGAGTCCAGGAAGTTTACGTATGTTTAAATCACTCAGACTTTGGTCATAATTTATTTATTTATAATAAGTTTACCTATCAGGAGCTGAGAAAAGCAAACATATAAACAAATAGAAAAAAAAGTTGGAAAATAAATTTGTTGCTTTGGGTTTGGGATGATTACTTAACTGTAATCCCAAAGGCACTAAAACCAGAAGGTGAAAAACTGATGGCTATTACTCCAAAATTAATTTGGGACAGCTCTGAAGGGCCCTCCGAGCTCCTAGCTTCCTGTGGGCTGGCTGAGACTTCTGCTATTGCCACATCATGATTTGCCTTCCCGTTCTGCCCAGTCCTGCATCCTTTACTCCTTTCTAGGAGTCATTCCTGAGAGCACTCCCCTTAAACCTCCTGCACACAAATCTCCATCTCCAAGTCTGCTTTCTAGGAGCCTGAACTAAGACAGTTGGTATCAAGAAGCAGACTTTATTTTATTTTTTCAATTATTTATCTGTTTAATCTTCAGTTGTGTTGGATCTTCATTGCTCTGAGTGGACTTTCTCTAGTTGCATTGAGCAGGAGCTACTTTCTAGTCACTGTGCGCTGGCTCCTCACTGTGGTGGCTTTTCACACCTGGCAGGCTATAGTCCATGGGGTCTCAAAGAGCTGGACACAACTGAGTGACTTAATCTCAGTACACACCCCTACATTGCAAGATGGATTCTTAGCTGCTGGACCACCAGGAAGCCAAGAAGCAGACTCTGAAATGGGATTTTGGAGTAGTATATCTGCATAGATCCAGCTGTGGATGAGACCTGCCACGGGAGGTAGCTGAAGTTCTGGTGCACTGTAGTAAGAGTTATTACAGTTTTTACCAGGTGGTAAACTGGGATGAGATACCAGTGGGAGGGGAAGCACTGGAGGTTGAAATATCTCAAGGATTTGAGAAGTATCAGAAAGCAGTCACTTTCAAGCCTATGGGATTGAACAGCTGTTGCTGAATGCTATTAATGCCTTGGAGAGAGACAATGAAGACTGAGGTGATTAATTACATTAATCACCAATTTAAGGCAAAGTGTAAAAGTCAGAGGGACTCCTTAGCAGTATATAAAGAGGGCCCTCTCCTGCAGAAGGAGGCAGGAAAAGTCATGGATCAGGCCACAAACTTAATTATAAAGACTTATTGTTGTTGTTTAATTGTGAAGTTGTCTCTGACTTTTTGCAACCCCATGGACTGTAGCATGCCAGTTTTCCCTGTCTTGCACTATCTCCCAGAGTTTGCTCAAATTCCTGTCCATCGAGTCAGTGATGATATCTAATAATCTCATCTTCTGCCACACTCTTCTCCTTTTGCCTTCAATCCTTCCCAGCATCAAGGTCTTTTCCAATGAGCCAGCTCTTTGCATCTCATGAGCCAAAATATTGGAGCTTCAATTTCAGCATCAGTCCTTGCAGTGACTAATCAGGGTTGATTTCCTTTGGGATTGACTGGTTTGATCTTGCGGTCCAAGGGACTCTCAAGAGTCTTTTCCAGAACCACAATTAGAAAGTATCAATTCTTCGGTGCTCAGCCTTCTTTATGATCCAACTCTCACATCCATATGTGACACTGGAAAAATTATAAGGATAGCAAGATATTAGAGAAGTTTGAATTCTGAGCCTCAACAAGTTGGCTACACCAAGGTCAGAAATGTGACTGAGAAACAGTGGAAACCTGAGTGTTAGGATGGGGACACTCATCCTAACTCAACCTGGAAACTCCGTATTCTCCAGAACCCTAGAAATGGCCCACTCTTACCTATTAGAAGATGACTCTCTCCCTCCTCTTGCTTAAAAGTGCTGCAAAGGCCTCTTATTTGTCAAACACACACCTCCTTGAGGACATAACCCCACCTGGCTTTCTTGGTGCAAGACCCGTAGTTAAGGTCATGTCTCTGTATAAGATAATTGGGAAGTTATGGGCCCACCAAGGGAGAAAGGGGGTCACATGTCAAAGGGGATGTGAGATCTATCTATGTGTAGCAGCAGGAGATGGGACTGGCTCCTGAGAGTCTTAGGTCAAGGATGGTGGATCAAAAAGTTTGATAAAAGGGAGCTTATTCATATGGGTAGACCCTTCCAGGACACTTGCTGGAGTGACCCATGCTAAATGAAGTAGAAATGCCAAAACTGTAGCGGCAGATTATGGAAGAAATTCTGAGAGTGGTCATGCTAGAATGAATACACTATGAAAAGAATGATAGTCTCAGCTGACAGGGTTCCATGTGAGAGCCTAAAGGACACTTCATTCATCAAAGCAGTAAGGAATATGCAGGTGAGAACATAGGTGTCCCTCCAAAATTTGTATATTGATGCCCTAAACCCTTGTTGTTCAGGCGCTCAGTCATGTCTGACTCTTTGCAACCCCATGGACTGTAGCATGCTAGGCTTCTCTGTCCTTCACTGTCTCCTGGAGTTTGCTCAAACTCATGTCTACTGAGTCTGTATTTTGGAGGTCAGGTCTTCAGAAGTAATTTAGGCTAACTGAAGTCATAAGGTTGGGACTCAAAGGTTATAAGATTAGAAAGCAAATTCTCTCTCTCTCCCCCTCCCCATGGGGCACACACTGGCAAACAACACAAGAAAATGTGGGACATAGTAAAAAGGTGGCCATCTGCAAGCCAGACAGAAAACTCTCACCAGAAACTAAATTGGCTAGAAACTTGATCTTGGATTTCTGACCTTGAGAAATATGAAAAATAAATTTCTTTTTAAGCACCCAGTCAATGGTATTTTGTTATGGCCTCCAGGAGGTTACTAATAGAGAAAGATACTAAAATTCTTGAAAAGTTCAAGGCTTGGCTGATCTTTGCAGACTGGAACTTCTAAGAGAAGAGTATGTTACAGAACTGAACTCCCCAGTAGGAACAGAGATGACAGAGTCATGCAATAATAGAGGCCAAGGAGCAGCATTTAACCATCCACGGTAAGGTGAGTACAATGTCATGATGATTGACAAGGTCAGTGTGGCAGCCAGGTAGAGGTCTGACCCGCAGAAAGCGGTGAAGATTAAGGGACTTGTCATATTAGTAAAAACTTTTTGAGGCCAGTGTCTGGGGCATGCCAGGATATTCCCTTCAAAGTAAAGAGCAAATGATTGTGTTGCCCGTATTGCAACAATAAGAAGGAAGCACAATGCTTAATTGGCCTCTTCTGTGCTTAGAGGAAGCATATGCTACACTGGTGAATATGGTGCTAATCCATTTCGTGGCTGAAATGGAAGGCTTCCAGCTTTGAAGGGGGCATAGAGCAGGAACAGGCTCTGTAGCAGGTCGGACTGTTGTGCAAGCAGCCTTAAAATATGTGCCACACACCTCACAGACCCTGTGGTACTATAGGTATCGCAGAGAGAAAAGACACCAGGAGGCATTTATAGTAAGTCCTCATGGAAGAAGCAAAATGTGTCAAGGCAAGGCCACCTACAGCAGAAACTGATAGTAGTAGTGGTAGTGAGAGTCATGCACTCATGTCCGACTCTTTGCAAACCCCTGCCCTATAGCTGTCCAGGGTCCTCAGTCCATGGGATTCTCCAGGCAAGAATACTGGAGTGGGTAGCCTTTCCCTTCTCCAGGGGATCTTCCCAACTTAGGGATCAAACTCATGTCTCCTGAATTGCAGGCAGATTCTTTACTGTCTGAAACACCAGGAAAGCTAATGCTACTATTAAAAAACCACCCTAATGGCAGAAAGTGAGGAGGAATTAAAGAGCCCCTTGATGAAGGTGAAAGAGGAGAGTGAAAAAGCTGGCTTAAAACTCAATACTCAAAAAACAAATATCAAGGCATCCGGTCCTATCACTTCATGGAAAATAAAAGGAGAAACAATGGAAACAGTAATAGACTTTATTTTCCTGGACTCCAAAATCGCTATGGATGGTGACTGTAGCCATGAAATTAAATTTACTCCTTGGAAGAAAAGGTATGACAAAACTAGACAGTGTGTTAAAAAGCAGGGACATTACTTTGCCTACAAAGATCCGTGTAGTCAAAGCTATGGTTTTTCCAGTAGTCATGTACAGATGTGAGAGCTGAACGATAAGAAAAGCTGATCACCAAAGAACTGATACCTTCAAACTGTGATGTTAGAGAAGATTCTTGAGAGTCCCTTGGACAGCAAGGAGATCAAACCAGTCAATTCTAAAGAAAATCAACCCTGAATCTTCATTGGAAGGACTGATGCTGAAGCTGAAGCTCTAATACTTTGGCCACCTGATGAGAAGACTGACTCATTTGAAAAGACCCTGATGCTGGGAAAAGTTGAGGGCAGGAGGAGAAGGGGGTGACAGAGGATGAGATGATTGGATGGCATCACCAACTCAGTGGGCATGAGTTTGAGCAAACCCAAGAAGTGGTGAAGAACAGGGAAGCCTGGCGTGCTCCAGCCCATGGGGTCACACAGAGTCAGACATACTGAGCAACTGAACAACAACAACTATTCAAAAACCAGCTACTAGCTTTGCCAAAGGACACAGATAGAAACTGAATATCTGTCTGTGGGGCACCAAGTGGCTATGCAGGAGAACTACCCTTCATAAGCTGAATTCTACCAGGTTCCCCAAGTAGTAACTGTAGACAGACTCAGCAACAATCCATTGCAAGGTTGAAAGAGCTCCAAGTCAGGCACAAGCAGAGCCACAAGGCAGAACAGATCAATCATAGCCCCATTTTTCACCATTGTTATCCTAGCATCCCTCTGTAAGTTCACACTTACGGCGCCTCCCTTTCAGCTCACTCTGGCATGATGATCAGCTGATAAAGGAGGAAGAAGGGGAACTTGATCATGAATAGATTGGTTGGGTATGTGACTGGAAACTGAAAATAAACTTTTGCCAGAGTATAGCCCCATTCAGAAGTGGTCCTGAAAGATGGCCTTGAGGAGAAATACTACCAGCAGGAAAGGTCTTTGAGTTATCCATCTGGATATTTACCTTGAGTGGAAAGAAAAGTGGCCTGAAATAAGACTACATATGGTCTCATGGGCAATAATGAAAGCCTTGGCCAGTTGGTCAAGGGATTGTACACACACACACACACACACACACACACAGATTGGAAGATTGAAACAAGAGAAAGTGGAGAAGAATCTTGTAGACTGACTCAAATGAGTGGCCCAAAATGTGAAGATTATTATGTTATATGGCAATGCTCTTCAGAGAGAACCAAAATAATAAAGCCAACAATAACTTCACTCAAACTTGGTTCATGGCACCCTAACTTGCACACTGGGTTCATAAACACAGTAACCATGACAGGAATGGATACCATACATGGGCTCAACAGCATGGGCTCCCACTTACCAAGGCTAAATTAATTCTTGAAGCTGCCAAATGTCTACTCTGTTTACAACAGAGACAAATGCTGGGCCTGCAATATGGCATCAGTCCTAGAGGAGCCCAACTTGACACTTGGTGGTAAGTGGGTTACACTGAGGTTTTCTACCCTGGAAGGAGCAGACTTATCTTGATGGCATTGGCAAATATTCTGGTTATGAGTGTGCCTTCCTTGACCAGAGGTGCTTAGCCAGCACAGTGGATCAGTGTTTAATCCATTGACATGGGATCCTACAAAATATCTTATCAGAACAGCACACCCACTTTACAGCCAAGGAGGGAAGGCAGGGACACATGACCATGAGACTTACTCAGCCTATTATTATACTTCAGAACTGCCAACTTGATAGAGCAAGAATATACTCTTTGGAGGACACAGCTTTATTATGATAATCTGAGCTTATGGGGACTATTTTCCATGGCACAATATACTTTTCTATTGCCTAAATCAATATCCATTATATATTTATATAAGATCTCTCTCTATACTGTAGAAATGGGTACAGAAACTGAAGAATGGTAGTTGGAACAGCCCTGCTTAACATCACTGGAAGTGACACTTTGAGCAAGCTTTCATTAAAACTTATTCTATTGCTGCTTTGTGACTTCTTTGGGCTTGTAACCATGAAAGCAGCAGGCAGAGAAAGCGGTCATCATCTCAGGAAGTCAATTAACACTAACCACAAGAGGAGATAGGGTCACTTGCTATACAGTGTAAGCAAAGAGAAATATATTTGTCACTTCAGTGATCCACAGGAATTTCTCTTGACACTTTTCTACTCATTTGACTATAAATTGGCATGTGCTCCAGTTACAGCCCAAGAAGGGTTTGATGACCATAAGTTTAAAT
Organism: Dama dama; assembly: GCF_033118175.1. Taxonomy (NCBI): domain Eukaryota; kingdom Metazoa; phylum Chordata; class Mammalia; order Artiodactyla; family Cervidae; genus Dama; species Dama dama. Next base: position 42,522,052 of record NC_083696.1, on the reverse strand, counting down.
CCCTCAAGGATAAATGAATGGGTTACTCCAGTCTGTAAGTCTCATAGACCAGCAAAGGTGCTGGCTCAGGGTTAGAGAAATCTAAAGTATACATAAAGTAGGGAGAAAATAGGTTTCATGAGGAAATGAGAACAGTCAGAAACTTGGCGAACCTGAATCAATTTCCAGGGAATTTGACCTAACATAGTGTTCATCATTTCATGATTATCAATCTACCCACTTCTATAATTTTCTCCTACTATGCTCAGTCACTCATATGTTAGCACAGAGAAGGTGGGTTGCTTCTTTTCAGATGAAGGGGAACTGATGGATAAGAATGGGGTTCAGAGATATGAATGTTTGAGATTCACACCCACACACGGAATGCACCCACACATGGAAGCATTTGAGTAACTAGGGAGGAAGGATGCTGTTTAGTTGCTCAATCGTGTCTGACTCTCTGTGGCCCCGTGGCCTGTAGCCCACCAGGCTCCTGTGTCCATGGGATTTCCTATGGACAGCAAGCATACTGGAGGGGATTGCCATTTCCTTCTCCACAGGATCTTCCAGGTTTGATCCCTGGGTCTCCTGCTTTGGTAGGCACATTCTTTACCACTGAGCTACCCGAGAAGGTCTGAGGGTGGAAGGATAGCAGATTTTAATATAAAAGTGAATGTTCAAGTTCATGTATTTTGGAGGCAAAGTTTGAGGTGATGATGTGTCCCACCATCTGGTACTGGAGCAAATGTCTCAGTAAGAAGGTCACTGAACAAAGAAATCATGAAATCTGATGTCCAACGTGTGGTCCGTGTGGTTGTTGACTTCGCCTAAGACAAAGAAGAGCAAGTGTTGAAAAGTAGATGGTGAATCAAGTGTTAAATCTTAATAAATAAAGAAGTATGATGATGAACTCTTCAAATGACTGTTAGGGAAAGGGGAGAAAGTGCTGTGGTCATGGGATTTGAGCCTTAAAGGCTAAGGGCTTTTACAAAAGGGATGGAGGAACTGTCTGGAAATGGCTGTGGGAGGCAAAGAGAACAGTTACCAAATATCCCAATGCAGGATTACAGTGAATTTGAGACAAAAGATCTCAATTGATAAAAGTCAGCCAAGTTTTAGTTAGAGCAGGAGACAAGAGAAGAACCAAGGAGGTTAACATTATTTAGCTAGAGTCACACATAATGCAAGTGATAGAATTAGGATCCAACTCCAACATGCCTCACAGTGAGTTTTCACAAAAGGGAAATACAAAGAAAATGTACAAATTATATCTTGTGCTTCTGTTGATGTTACATCAATTAGTAACTGCTTGGTGGTCAAATACCTTTGAGAAATGTCAATATAAGCTATTGTAAAATAGAATCAGTCAAAGATACTACTAGATAGATGACGGAGGTCTTGACATCAAACAGAAGATGGAAAAAGGGGCTTCCTTAGCTATCCAGTAGTTAAGACTCTATGCTTCCACTGTAGGGGGCATAGGTTTGATGCCTGGTTGGGGAAGTTCTCTATGCCATGAGGTATGGCCAAATAAGAAGCTATAAATAATTTTTAAAAATCAAATAAAAAAAGAAGGTGGATAAAATGTTTCACAAAATACGTATAAAGTAATGCATATAAAGGCGCAATCACAAAAACATGCATGGGCTTACTATTGGCAAACTCCTATGTCTTTTTGTATTCTCTATCCCCACTCTCAAGGGGCCAAGAATCCTCTCAAGGGGCCAAGAGTCTTAAAACTGCTAGCTTGGGTCATTGACTCTAGTTCCTGGCCTGTTATTACCTCCACTCCACAGCACTCCACACTCTGAAACTTTCTTTTTTTTTCCCATTTCATCAACAAGGGTTAGTCAAAGTGCACACTTTCCAGACATTGCAGGTGAACTAGCTTGTTCAGACTGTAAAGTGTTATTAACCATTCAATAACCATTTTCCTTTAAGACAAGACAGAAACTATACTACTGGTAACATGAACAACAAATTATAAGACACATTTGATTTATGAATTTTGATGTGTGCAAGCATTTTTCCACTTGAGGAAATAAAATATGATATTTAACCTTTTATTGCTTTGTTTTTTATAACTTGAGACAATTATTGATATCACTTGGGATATTTTAATTAAAATTATCATGTGTAGGTGAAAGATGGTGTGAGTATTAAATGATATTTTAAACTGATAACAAACAAACAAAAAATATAGGCAGGATCCTTTAAATGCTTTAATGTGTTATCCCACCTGGAGGGACTTGAAAAGAGGTCACCTATCACCTGGTGACCAAAACCGCAATTTCTCAGCACAATGGATGTGTGGTGGTGGGAATTTTAAGCTCCACTTGAGAACAGAGAGGATTTATATTTTAGCAGGTCAGACACTCACTGTTGCTTTGAAATCTTACCGAGGTGATATTAGCCAATCATCTCCATATGTATTGGGACCCATCCTGCCTGTTGCTTCCCTGCAGTCGCTCTGTCCCTTAAGATGACAAAAGAGGCTGCTCAGGACTGCAGAAATGAGGTTCCATCTGGAGTCCCTTTTGTTGCTTGTTTATTTATGCTCACGACATGGGCAGTGCCCGATCCTGTCAGGGGGCGAAGCCCATTCTTCAGTCTGTTCTGCTCTTTTGATCAGTAGAAGCCCAGAACAGCACAGGTTATGGTCCCTTGTCCACCGGCAGCTGCCTCCTCTGCACGCTATCTCACCAAGAAGCCTTCAGCTGGCTGAGGGGACTGTGCATGTTGCTGTAGGGATTGATGGGCTTTTAGTGCAGGGGGACAGTTGCTTTGTCTCATCTTGACAATGCTGCTATTTAAATCCTCGAAGCGGGCACCGTGACCCAACCACACAGCTAATGAGGCTTGGCTTGCCCAGCTCAGTCTACCCTCGGAATGTTAGCGAACTTCAATGTTCCTGAGCACAAAGGCTCAGGATGCCCACGATTGTGTGGAGTGGTGTACGCTGACTCTTGCATGTGGAAGTGGAGCCCCCGGAGGCTCCAACCTTTTGGAGAGATTTTCATGCTAGGTATGGGGGAATGGGGCAGGGGAAGCAGACAGATGAGCATTTTCCGGGCCTTCTTCATAGAGAGTTTTGCATGAAGATCCTAGAATGGACCTCCAAGCACATTTTATCAGCCCTCAAGCCTAGAGGTGGAGCAGGGGTAACTTGGCTAAAACAAATAAGGACATAAAATTTCAGAGCAAGGCTTCTGGACCCCTAGGTCACTGCCTCATCCCCATAGCAAAGTCCTTCACCTAGAGCCTCATCCAAAAGAGGATGATGCCCTCATTTTACTTAGGCTTAAACCATAGTTATTTTTAGTTGCTTAATCATGTCCGACTTTTTGCGACTCCATGGACTTTAGCTTATCAGGCTCCTCTGTCCATGGGATTTCCCAGGCAAGAAGACTGGAGTGGGTTGCCATTTCCTTCTCCAGGGGATCTTCCCAACCCAGGGATCCAACCAGAGTCTCCTGCTTGGCAGGTGGATTAGTTACCACTGAGCCAGCTGGGAGGCCGCATAAACCATTCAATCATCCTTAGTTCTTCCTCCCATATCCCCCTGCCTCCTGTGCACTCTCAGACACTATTTCCTGAATCGAGCCCCATTCAGCCCTTCTTTGCTTTCCCACCTTCACCTTGGTTAACTGCCTGTGACCTCACTCCTTGGCCATAACAGTAACTTTCCAAATGGTCTCCCTTCCCCTCAGAATTTGCTCCACCACTTTACCTGCATACCACACCTACATCCAGTTTCTGAAAACTCCTTTTCCATTTTTTAAAGGAAATGCTTTAATTTACTTTGAAACCAAATACTAATCCTGAACATCGTAACATACTAATATTGAAACTTGACAAACTGTTGTTAAAAGGACTCACAAGTTAATAAGGAAAACTCATTTTTAACTAGACATATCCTTTCATCAATAAGCAATTTGCCCAAACTTCAAGAAAAGTCAGCTTAACAAGACCCCTATATGCATAGTTTTCTACATGAACAGTGTAAAGATAGTTACAGTCCAGTCAATGCCAACAAGTTAATAGATTTTATATCCATATAGTCTAAAGTGCTTCTTAAAGGAAATCAACCCTGAATATTCATTGGGAGGATTGATGCTGAAACTGAAGCTCTAATACTTTGGCCAGCTGATGTGAAGAGCTGACTCATTAGAAAAGACCCTGATGCTGGGAAAGACTGAGAGCAAGAGAAGGGGAAGACAGAGGATGAGATGGTTGGATGGTATCACCGACTCAATGGACATGGGTTTGAGCAAACTCCAGGAGATAGTGAAGGACAGGGAAGCCTGGTGTGCTGCAGTTCATGGGGTTGCAGAGTCAGACATGACTTAGTGACTGAACAACAAGTTTAAAGTAATTATTTTTATAATATATGGAAATGATTTGCCCAAGATTCAACTTTCAAAGGCATTGTGAGCTCACTTCCTACAATCTCAAACTTGAAAACTCCTTTCATTAGAGCCTTCCTCTGCTCAAGAAATTGCTCTGGCTCTTCATGGTCACTGCAATAAGGTTCACATGTGAGGTCAGTATTCAGACCAATGACCTTTCTTATCAAATCTTCAACTGTTTCCTGTGCACTTCCTACCAACTTGATTACCTCATCCTTCCCCCCTGAAACTGTAGGCATTCTCACCTCCACACTTAAGTAGTCCCTCCTCCTCCCATTGAGAAGTTCTCCATTTCTTCTCAGGCAAATTCTACACTCTTTCAACCCCAGACCAAGCTTCCTTCCTGCAATGAGGACTGTAACTGCTCCGTCTCTCACTCCTCTGGCCTCTGACTTCCTGGAGCTGTTACTGTCTTCATTGCATATTTGAGCATATTTGTTATAATTTACCTGCATTTCAGGTGTAGTTGTACAGCTGTGTCCCGTGTCTTTTCAAGCAATTTACAAATATTTCCACTTGGTCGCCCATGATGTCTTGTAGAGGGCTCTACCACAACAGGGGCCTAATACGTCCTCATGATGCTGAATTGTAAGCAAGGTTTGGATGTGCCTTTTCTCTCAAGCCAGCATTCATTGGCATCTTCTACATGAGCCCTCCAAAAGTTCGCACTGATGCTCTTCTGTAACTCCTAAAACCAATTATAGGTACCAAGTCCCTATTAACCAAAAAGCAATTCAAGTTCCACTTATTTCAAACAATTTGAGACTCAATCAAAATCCAGAGGAGAATCAAGACAATTCTCCAAAATTTGTCATAATGGCATCGGTGTACATGGTGAAAACATTTCATGGTTTAATCTAGGATAATGTGCAGTAAACTTGAAATTAACCAGAGCTCAGCCCTGTACTGTTTTGTTTTGTTTTTTAAATTTATTTATTTTAGTTGGAGACTAATTACTTTACAATACTGTAGTGGTTTTTGCCATACATTGACATGAATCAGCCATGGATTTACATGCATTCCCCATCCTGAACCCCCCTCCCACCTCCCTCCTCATCCCATCCCTCTGGGTCATCCCAGTGCACCTGCCCCGAGCACTTGTCTCATGCATCAAACCTGGACTGGTGATCTCTTTCATATATGATAGTATACATGTTTCAATGCTGTTCTCTCAGATCATCCCACCCTCGCCTTCTCCCACAGAGTCCAAAAGACTGTTCTATACTTCTGTGTCTCTTTTTCTGTCTCGCATATAAGGTTATCATTACCATCTTTCTAAATTCCATATATATGTGTTAGTATACTGTATTGATGCTTTTCTTTCTGGCTTACTTCATTCTGTATAATAGGCTCCAGTTTCATCCACCTCATTAGAACTGATTCAAATGTATTCTTTTTAATGGCTGAGTAATATTCCATTGTGTATATGTACCACAGCTTTCTTATCCATTCATCTGCTGATGGACTTCTAGGTTGTTTCCATGTCCTGGTTATTATAAACAGTGCTGCGATGAACATTGGGGTACACGTGTCTCTTTCAGATCTGGTTTCCTCCGTGTGTCTGCTCAGCAGTGGGATTTCTGGATCATATGGCAGTTCTATTTCTAGTTTTTTAAGGAATCTCCACACTGTTCTCCATAGCGGCTGTACTAGTTTGCATTCCCATCAACAGTGTAAAAGGATTCCTTTGTCTCCACACCCTCTCCAGCATTTATTGTTTGTAGATTTTTGGATAGCAGCCATTCTGACCTGTGTGAGATGGTACCTCATTGTGGTTTTGATTTGCATTTCTCTGGTAATGAGTGATGCTGAGCATCTTTTCATGTGTTTGTTAGCCGTCTATATGTCTTCTTTGGAGAATTGTCTGTTTATATAACTTTTCCAAGCCTAGGTTTCCTTCTGTGTAAGATTTCATAACATCTTGCTTCTAACCGAGTGGAGGATTAAATGTGGTAGCATATGTGAAAGCTCTTAGCACTATCTCTGGATGTGGTAGGTGCTTGTTGCACCTTGTGTTTTCTTGCTTGTGACTGGTCACCATGGGAAGAACTCCACACATCACTGGTGGCTGTCCCATCTTGTGCAGAGGAGTCAAAGGCGATGAATAACTACTCGCGTCTTTTCAGAAGTAGAAAGGATTCACCAACCTCAAAGTGTTTTCATTCATGATAGCACCATGGGCCCTAAAGAAAATACTTCTTCCCCAACTCCATGTCCACCCACCTGACCCTTTTCTCTAAGTTCTGGAATCAGGTTGACCTGGCAGTCCAGCTCCATTTAGTTTCTCAGGGCCTCCCTCCGTCTTGATGCTTCTCTGCTGCAGAGTGGGCTGAAGCTGCAGAAACAGGCAAATGGGCAGAACTTGAATTTCACTCACCACCCTGCACCCCTCTGAAGGCAGGACTTGATGTTCACCCTGAATGGGCCTTAAACAGAATGTTCTGTAAATTCAGAAAGTATTCACAGAGCTATCCCTAGAAAGAATAAAATATATTGTATAGAAGCAGTTTAGAAATTATTGTAAAAAAGGAGGGGGGGAAGCGTGTTACCGTTTCACCTCGATGTAACAAACTGTGCTCACAGGACATCCAGACCTGGGTGTGGCACCCACTTCTGCAGGCCTTTAGAAAACGGCTTTTTGCTCCTCTGCTCTGCAACAGGCAGGAAAGATGGCGCTAGTGATGAAGAACCTGCCTGCCAGTGCAGGAGACATAAGAGATGCGGGTTCAATCCCTGGGTTGGGAAGATCCCCTGGAGGAGGGCATGGCACCCCTCTCCAATATTCTTGCCTGGAGAATCCCCATGGACAGAGGAGCCTAGCAGGCTACAGTCAATGGGGTCACAAAGAGTGAGACATGACTGAAGCATCTTAGGACCCAGATCTGCACCATTCACCACCATTGCCCCTGGCATCTCACCGATTTCCTTCTTTCTGGGAGAAATATGGCATTTCAGATGTGACAGCTTCTCTCCCATCTATGTGCTTGCTCTGATGAGTGATATCACTACGGCTCCCTCAAGGTTGGCTCGTTATGAGCAAAAACTGCTCAGATAAATCAGGGTGATCTAAGGGAGAGGAGTGGGGCTGGGGAGACTCTTTCACTTACTCTCTACCAGACAAGCATTGCTAGGAGAATCATAGCAGAGCAGATTCCAGTGGAAGAGGGAAGCCAAGGGGTCCAAATGACCCAGCACACAGTAGTGTCAGGGATGCACCAAATCTGGTCTTGCTCTGCCTCACTGGAACAAAAAGTATCACCACCTGGTGTTCTGTAAAGCAGGCTCCCTCGGCTCCTGCTGCTTCCGCTCTTGCAACCACCAAGTTTATTTCCATACGTTTATAGAAGTAAATCTCTGCCTCCACCGAAGCTGCTTAGGATAAATGGTCTAACCAGGAAAGCAAGCAGATATAACTACACTGCTGTAGTTGCGGCAGAGGGATGAAAGAAAGCAGATTCTAGCAATATTTAAGGCAAAACTTGAACAATTGTAGCTGTCCACTACAATGGAGCCACCTGTCCAATAACACAGAAAAGTGAAGGTAAAGATGTCAGTCACTCAGTCATGTCTGATTCTTTGCGACTCCATGGATTGTAGCCTGCCAGGCTGCTCTGCCCATGGGATTCTTCACACAAAAAGACTGAAGTAGATCCCTTCTCCGGAGAATCTTCCTGACCCAAGGATTGAAGCTGGGTCTCTCACATTGCAGGCAGATTCTTTACTGTCTGAGCCACCAGGGGAGCAATAGCATAGTGAGAGCCCTGTCAGTGAGGCTGTCCAGGAGGATCTGGCAGGGTCGTTTCTGAGAGCATTCCCCACTGGGTGGGACGCTGGACTAGAGGGTCTCCAGTTTTAGGCATCTTCAGATCTTCTATGGGAAGGACAAACTACCCATATAAGGTGATACAGGGGACAAAAAGCAGTGTACTCAACTCCAGCACCATACTCAGCTCTGGCATACAGAGGCACCAGGCTTAGTGTTGGAGACTGTGCTAGACCTCCCTCAACATCTATCACCTTCTCTGATCTCCTCAGTGGGTTCTAGGCAAGTTCCTACTTCCTCCTTTTGTGGAGAGGAATGTTAAATGTTAGTGGCACTCTTGGGGGAGAGTGTTCCCTTGGACCACCATTTTGTGGTTACTTGAAACCACGTTTAGACAGAAAGAGAGGAGAAGTGACAAACTGTGCTGACTGCGGCCTCTTGACTCCTGTTTCATTCATGGCTTCTGCTGGAATCTGATGGCCTCTGGGGAAGTGCCCAGTGATTCTCCCAGAGATCCATTCCCAAGAGACCACAGACATCCTCTAGAGAAATAGCAGAGAATAATGATTATCACTGTGACTTTTGGCATAAGGAAGACATCGTTTTGGAGGCTGTCATAACCACTTTACCAGTTACCAGCCTTAGTATGAGCTTGGTCAAGTTATTCCACTCTCTGAAGCTATTCCACTCTCTAAACCTGTTTCATCATCTAAATGATGGAAGTTAGTTCCCACCGCAGTGGGATTTTTGTGAATCCTTTGTCTATATTCAGTGCCTAGCACATCGTAGGTGTATGGTAAAAACTGGCTCTTATTATAGCATTGCATTCTACTCACTTGGGCTTCCCAGGTAGCTCATTAGTAGAGAATCTGCTGCCAATACAGGAGAGGCAGGAGACAGGGATTCGATCCCTGGATCAGGAAGACCTGGAGTAGGAAATGGCAACCTGCCTCAGTATTCTTGCCTGGGAAATCCCACGGACAGAGCAGTCTGGTGGACTCCAGTCCACAGGGTTACAAAGAGTCAGACACAGCTGAGCAACTGAGCACATATGCATGCGTCCTACTTACCAGCAGCTTCTATTTCCACATGTTCTGTTGTCCTGTCCCCAGGTCTGTGCCCCCATCTTCAGCCAGATTCTGCCCGCCATCATTTCTTTCACTCCTGTCTTGCATATTCAAAGACATTATTTCAGCAATTCTTCCCTATTCTCTCCCTTGCATTACTGAATTTTTTCATTTTCTGCTGAAATAGCTCCATCAGCATACAAAATATTGCTTTATTGCTTCTTTTCTCATCTTAAAAAGACCCTTCTTGTGATCCTCACGTGCCTACCAGTCACTAACCTGGGGGCTCCCCTTGCAACAAAATCCTTGAAAGAATTATCTCTATTCACTTTCTTCAATTTCCCTTTTACCATTCTCTCCTAAACACAATTCAATCAATCATTTGGCCACACCAGCCCAGTAAAACTGATCTTATCACAGTCATCGATGACCTCTGCATTGCTGGACTTGTCTTCATTCAGCTGACCCTTTAATAGCTCTGACCTAGTTGACAACACTCTCCTCATTGATACATTTTCTGAGCATGGCTTTCAGACCACCACTCTCTCCTGATTCTGTCTGCCTCACTGGCCACACCTCAGGCTCCTTTGCAGGCCCTTTGTCCTTGCTTCTACTTCATGGGGGGACCCGGGGCTCATTCCTTGAGCCCTCTCACCTCTGTCTACACTCATCTCTTGTGGCCTTCAGTCTTACAGCCTTAAATAACGTCTGTATCCCATTAGCCCTCAAGTTTATATTTCTATTCCAGATCTCTCTTGTAAATTACCATCCCACTAACAGACTAGCATGGTCAAGTTCCACTTGGAAATCTAATAGAAAAATAAAAAGTATCAAGTCCAACACCAGACCTCTGTACTTCCTGGAGTCTTCTTCAGCTCAGTAAATGGCAACTCCATCCTTTAATTTACTCAGGTCAGAACTTTTGTCAAAACCCTTGATTCCACTCATTCATTTATATCATGTATCCAAATCATCAGGAAAAATTATACAGCCCACCGTTAAAAATATTTCTCAAATCTGGCCACTTGCCACCATTTGTAAATAAAGGTACAGCCCTAAGTCACCACCACCTCTCACTCAGATTATTGCCATTGGCTCCTAACTTGTCTTGTAGCTTTCACCCCCTCTTCTGTCTAATCTCAACAAAGCAACAGGATAAAACTCTTAAAAACTAGTTAGTCCATGTCAGTTTCCTCTGGTTTCCCATCCTACCAGGAATAAAAAGTCCCACAATATTCCCTGGAGTCCTATGTGATCTGGATTCCTATTGCACACTAGGTCATTTCTTCCTATCCTCTCCTGCCTCTATCCATGCCAATCATCTCAACTTCTTGCTGCTATTTGAGTTCTCCCAGTACATTTCTGCTTCTGGACCTTTGCACTGGCTCCACCTAGAACAGATGTGAGCATATCTAACTCCCTCAGTTCCTCTCAGTCGTTGTTCAGATATTCCTGCTCCTGAGACACTCCTCAACCACCTTAATCCCAAGCACAGCATTCTACCCCCATGCAAGACTTCCAGTGGCCCTGACTCAGGTCTGCCTTCTAAAAACTTTCTATACCGCTTCTCTTTTTAAATATGCTATATAATTTACCTACTTTTTAATGGGGCTTCCTTGGTGGCTTGGAGAGTAAAGAATCTGCCTGCAGTGAAGGAGACCTGGGTTCGTTTCCTGGGTTGAGAAGATCACTTGGAGGAAAGGAATGACAACCCACTCCAGTATTCTTGCCTGAGGGAGTCCATGGACAGAGGAGCCTGTGTGCTACAGTTCATGGGGTCAGAAAGATCTGTATCTAGTGTTTAATATTTGCCTTCCTCCCCTCTCTCCACAGCCTGCTTGCCTATAAACACCATCAGGACAGGGGTCTTTGGGTTTTGTTTTTGTTTTTTTTAATATTTATTTAGTTATATACATGACTGTGCTGGGTCTTAGTTGCAGCATGCGGGTCCTTTGATCTTCCTTGCAGCATGCTGGATCTTCAGTCGCAGCATGCTAACTTGTAGTTGTGGCATGTGTGATCTAATTTCTTGATCAGGGTTTGAACCCAGGCCCTCTGCATTGGGAGCATGGAGTCTTAGCAACTGGACCATGAGGGAAGTCTCTGGGGCTTTGCTTTCTTTACTGCTTTATTATCAAAGCATGAAACAGTGCCTGGCACAGAGTAAGCACTCAGCAAATCTCTGCTGAATGCAAGAATTAATTATTATTAAACCATTTCATTTTCCCCTCACAATAACACATTTAGACACAAACCAAACTCAGAGAACTATACGCAAGGGTCCATTTCCTCAGAGATCCTTGCAGGCAGCAAGGTGAAATCAGATTGTCAATACTACTGTGTGACTAGCAGGTCTAAGGGGCTCAGCTATACCAGCCTGTATGTTAGGAAGCGTCTGCACCATCCTCCTGGTAAGGAGGCTTCTCAGCCAATCAATCTGTGTAGCAACTGCAATACTCACTATGAGACTCAATACTCACTGTGAGAAGACATGAGGAGTTAATACAAGGTCCCTGCTCAAAAGGCAACACTTAGCCACATAAAACAATAAGCAGACAATACCAGGCAGTATATCATCAAGTGCTAAATTGGGTGTTATTGAATCTAAGTGTTGTTAGAGTTCAGAAAGGGGAGAAATCAATGTGCTCTGAAGCTGTACCCAGAGCTCTGGGTCAACACTACTCATGGTCCTTGAGGACAGGGGCTACATCATCTTTTAATTTTCCTTCTGTTTCTCTTTTTTTTCCCTTTCTTGTCTACTTGCCTGCCTCCTTCCTTCCTTTATTTTCCTTTCCATAGACCTGCACAGTGATGTGCCTCTAATAGGTACATAATAGCTGTTTTCTTTGTATTTTCCCTAACTTCTCTATGAAAGGATTTAAAATGGCTTATAAGGATATAAACTAAATAAATAAACAAGCTTAAAAAGAAGGCGACAAAGAAAAAGCAAAACAAGGCAAGATTCATAAAGCCAGGCCAAGAAAAGAGGAAAATACTCTTAAAATACAAGCCGTAAAAGACCTTGCCTTTGCAATAGATGAACCACTAATTTGGCCGCAAGCTTTCACACAAACTATTTGAAAAGGACAATCTGATTAATTACACAATTGACAGTATCCTTATGACAAAAACAGATGAATTGCTCAGCAGATACTAAACTATTCCAGATCCCTAAGAAATACTGTGTGTTTCTCCATAGAGACCTCAGGGAACAGACATGTTATAATGTAACAAACAGTACCCTCGAGGAGCTTCTTTGTGTAGACTCAACCATGAGTGTCACAGCGCTGTGTATTATACAGATATTTTCAACTGTTTGGGAGTGTTCTTATTTTGTTAAACTTAAGGTCATGGACACCATACATTTAATTGTGGCCTATGTCCATAAATTTAACAAGGTAAAAGGGATTAGGGCAAATTTAAGAAAGACATTGCTTTTAAAACACACATACACACACACACACAGTCTTCAACCCAACTAGAAATACTCTTATCATGTCTTACACACACTACTTTTTATATTTAATGTTGTCTGTACTTTCTAGATTTCTACTTCTAGATTTTAAGTTCAGCAAGTCCAAATGTGAAATGGCATCTTGTGTTATCTTTATATCCCTCACAGCAACTGGCATCTTGTCTTACTCTAAATGAATATATTTTTTACTCAATAGATATTTATTAATTTTCTGCTATGTCTTAGATACCGTTTTGGCAGTGAACAAAATCTGAAATGTCTTAACCTCAGTGGGATTTACAATGAAGGAAGCGATTGCGATAAGACAGACAAGAACAGATATAAATTAGTAAACTGCATAGTATATAAGAAAGTACAACTTGTTCTGAAAAAATAGATAATGGAGTAGGACAAGAGGAATTTGTAGTGTGTGTGTGTATATATGTGTGTGCTTGTGTAGATGCACTTGGTAGTATTAACTAGGGTAGTCAGGGTGGACCTCATTAAGAAGATGAAACTTAAGCATAGAGTTAAAGAAGATAAGAAAGATAAGCAGATATCTGGGGGAATAATATCTTAGGTGGGCTTCCCTCGTAGCTCAGTACGTAAAGAGTCTGCCTGCAGTGCAGGAGACCTGAGTTCGATTCCTGGGTCCGGAAGATCCCCTGGAGAAGGAAATGACAACCCACTCCAGTATTCTTGCCCAAGAAATCTCATGGACAGGGGAGCCTGATGGGCTACAGTCCATGAAGTCACAAGAGTCACTCATGACTGAGTGACTAAGCACAACTCCCAAATAATCATGGTTTATTGGAATTATTGTTCAGGATAACAGTATATATAGAGGTATAAGGCACATAGAAAGACAAATATGGAATAATAGAAGTTCTCACATTTTCTGTGATAACAATGTGTTGTTTAAAAAGCAGAAGTATGCATTTTCAATGACAAATGATACTGTTGTGATGGCCAGATTGGAAGGAAAATGCCTTAGTCAAAATAGGCTAAGTAAGCTGCAGGAACAGACTCTGAAATCTCATTGGCTTAGTGCAAAATGATTTAGGTCCGATTCTGAAATGAGTCTATATTAGGACAGCTGTTCTCATAGGGGATAAACCTTGCCAAGATCATAATCAATAACAATATCTGGAAAGCTTTGCTTTAGGCCCTCCCTGAATCTTAAGGAGTTAATAAAGTGTTAAAAAATGATTAAACCCATACTCTTCAATAAGAACTACATGTGCATTGTGTGTATGTATGTGCGTGCGCTCAGTCGCTCAGCCATGTCTGACTCTTTGCCACCCCATGGACTGTAGCCCACCAGGCTCCTTTGTGCATGGGATTTCCCAGGCAAGAATATTGGGGTGGGTTGCCATTTCCTCCTCCAGGGTGTCTTCCTGACCCAGGGATGGAACCTGGCTGGGCCTCCTTCATTGGCAGTAGTGCCACTAGTGCCAGCTGGGAAGCCCATTGCCCAGTTTATTTAAAAAAATTACATGAAGCTAACTACATATATTCTACAGGGAACTTCTGTATGTTTGTATGTTAGAGATGGTCTGATACAGACTTTAATTTTTTTATCACTAAGGAATCATGGAGAATTTTATCAATATATACTTGAGAGAAAATCTCTACCCCATAAAACTTTTTCTCCTTGCATTTCCTTCTGATATTTCTGTGACCTATTTGTTTTGACTTGTATTGGTCCGAATTCCTATGTTTAGTTTTTAAATCAGATTCCTTTATGTTAAATTTGGATATCTTTTAGCATCTGTCCATAATTATCCAAGGCTTGAATCAGTTCAGTTCAGTTCAGTTGCTCAGTCGTATCCGACTCTTTGCGGTCCCATGGACTGCAGCACGCCAGGCTTCCCTGTCCATCACCAGCTCCCAGAGCTTACTCAAACTCATGTCCATTGAGTTGGTGATGCCATCCAACCCTCTCATCCTCTGTCATCCCCTTCTCCTCCTGCCTTCAATCTTTCCCAGCATCAGGGTCTTTTCAAATGAGTCAGTTCTTCACATCAGGTGGCCAAAGCATTGGAGTTTCAGCTTCAACATCAGTCCTTCCAATGAACACCCAAGACTGATCTCCTTTAGGATGGACTGGTTGGATCTCCTTGCAGTCCAAGGGACTCTCAAGAGTCTTCTCTTGACTAGTAAGACTTGAATAGTAAAGGATAGAAAGAAATAATGTGTTTGGAGTAAGTTATACAAAGATGATGGCCTGTTTTGTTTTGCTTCATTTTCTGTTTGTATGGTTTCATATGTTTCCATATTCATATACCCTCTGCCTGTTTCTTCTGGTCTCTAACCCTGCAAAATGCACTCAACCTTACGAATCAGGGATAGAAAGAGTCTTACAAGCTTGTTGTTCAGTTGCTAAGTCATGTCCGACTCTTTGCTACCCCATGCACTGCAGTTGGACAGGCTCCTCTCTCCTCCGTTATCTTGTGGAGTGTGCTCAAATTCATGTCCATTGAGTCAGTGATGTTATCTAATCATCTTGCCCTCTGCCACCCCTTCTCCTTTTGCCGTCAGTATTTCCCAGCATCAGCATCTTTTCCAACGAGCTACTCTTCATATCAGGTGGCCAAAGTATTGGAGCTTCAGTTTCAGCATCGGTCCTTCCAATGAATATTCAGAGTTGATTTCTTATAGGATTGACTGGTTTGATCTCCTTGCTGTCCAAGCGACTCTCAAGAGTCTTCTCCAGCACCACAGTTCAGAAGCATTAATTCTTTAGCACTCAGCCTTCTTTATGGTCCAGCTCTTACATCCATACATGACTACTGGAAACCATAGCTTTGACTAGATGGATCTTTGTCAGGAAAGTGATATCTCTGCTTTTTAATACATTGTCTAGGTTTGTGATAGCTTTCCTTTCAAGGAGCAAGTGTCTTTGAATTTCATGCCTGCAATCACTGTCAGTAGTGATTTAGAAAGGATAAATTTCATTTAGGGGATGAGACTCACTCATGGGATAAAAATATGATTTTGGACTCTGGTAGAGTTCAAGAGTCCTCTTCACTTGTGTTTTTTAAGTGTTCTAGAGTTATAATTTTAGGTTGTAATGACTTTAAAACTTTGGGCACACCAAGGACTTTTAGAATAACACAGCTGTGGAAATGCTGAAAGAGATGTGTTAGTTCTGGAAGGCTGCCCAAGCTTCAGCTGCTGGAGAATGGATCCATCCAGATGGAATTCCTGGAGGTTCAGAAAGAGATAAATAAAAAGAAACAGAAACAAAAAGAATTTGGTCCATCTATAGTGAGACTGTAAGATGATTTTGAAAAGCAATTTAAATTTCTTTCATTTGTTTTAATCAAAATAGAAGGTTGAGTTGTTTTATCTAAGTTCAGTTAGGTCATTGCATTTTATTAGAAAATCATCCATTTTAGTAAGATTTTCTAACTAGATAACACAGAGTTGAAAAGTGTATCTTTTTGAGTTTCAAGAAATATTCTTAGGATTTCATGTTGTATCTTAAGCCTTTTGTATTTAATCTCACTTTTTTCTTGTTTATTATACTTGCCAACTATTTATCAGATAAGTTTTAAAAGGCTCTTGGATTTTTATTTCAAATTCCTATTGCTTTTTCAATTTCTAATTCATTACTTAGAGACTAAACAATAACAACAGAATTCCTGTTCTGTTATTTTTTATAATTTCTGATTTTTTCCCTACTGTTTTGGTTATTTTTTCTGATTTCTTGAATACTTAATTTTAAAAAATGATTCTTTTTATTTATTAAAAGCCATGAGATTTTAATTTATTAATTATTTGGCAATTAGAAAATATGAACAGAAAATGCTTCTTTCAGGAAATTTTAGTTTTCTTTGTGATCTAGGGTATAATAATTTTTTATAAACATGTCATGGTTACTTGGGAAAAATATATTCTCTCAAGTTACACATTTTGATATTCATCTATAAAATTAACCTTACTTGTTACATTATTCAATCCTCTCTACCTCCATTTGTTCTAGTCAATTTAATCTAGTAAAGACTGAGAGAGCTTGCTAGTCTCCCTTTATGTGTGATGCAATTATTCATGAATGTCAAAGTCATTTTAAAAAAAGTTTTTATTGGCATATAGTTGATTTACAATGTTGTGTTATTTTCAAGTATACAGCAAGATGAATCAATTTTGTGTGTGTATTTGTGTGTGTGTATATATATATATATATATATATATATCCATTCTTTTTCAGATTATTTTCCCATATAGGTTATTTAAAAATATTGACTACAGTTACCTGTGCTATACAGTAAGTCCTAGTTAGTCATCTATTTTATAAATAGCTGTATATGCTAATTTCAATCTCCTAATTTATCACTTCCCTTCACTCATAATTGATCACATTTCCCCTTTAGTAACCATAAATTTATTTTGAGGTCTGTGAGTCTCTTTCTATTTTATAAATAAGCTCATTTGTATCATTCTTTATTAGAGTCCACACATAAGTAATATCATATGCTACTTGTCTTTCTCTGTCCACTTTATTTCAATTAGTATGATATTTAAACATAAATATTAATGATTATTATATCTTTGTTATGGAGAATGACCCCATTCTCCTTTGAACAGCTTTTTGTCTTGAATTCATAGGACCATCTCTTCCTCATTTGTATTTACATGATAAATCATTATACATCTTTTTGTTTTCAAAGTTTTATGAATTTTGCTCTACTTTCATGTAGCTAAGACCATCTCATTGGGCTCTACAGTTTTGTTTTTTGTGGTGTTTTAATACAGTCTATCAACCCTGGCATTTTAATGTGGATGCTTAACATTAATAATATTTATATTTTGAGACAATTTCAAACTTATAGGAACATTGTGAAGACAATACAAATTTCCACTTTTCCTACTCAGTTTCTCTATTATTTACATCTTACATTAGTACGAAGTGAAGTGTTAGTCGTTCAGTCATGTCTGACTCTTTGTGACCCCATGGACTGTAGCCCAGCAGGCTCCTCTGTCCATGGGATTTCCCAGGCAAGAACACTGGAGTGGATTTCCGTTTCCTTCTCCAAGGGATCTTCCCCACTCAGCGATCAAACCCAGGTCTCCAGCATTGCAGCTGGGTTCTTCACCATCTGAGCCACCAGGGAAGCCCTTTCATGAGTATAACACATAACTAATTAGCCAATATTGGTACATCATTGTTAAATTAAGTTGAGTTTTTCTCAGATTTCCTTAGTTTTATGTCCTGTCTTTTTTTTCTGTTCTAGATCTCATCTAGGACATTGCATTATATGAAACTGTCATGTCTTCTTAAGCTCTTCTTGGTTGGGACAGTGTCTCAGACTTTCCTGGTTTTTGGTGGCCCTGATCATTTTGAGGACTACTGGTCAAAAATATAGCAGAGTGTTTCTCAGTTGGAATTTGTTTGATTTTTTTTTTTCTGAAAGTATGGGCTTTAGGGAGAAAGGGCACAAAATTAAAATCCCATCCTCATCACATTATGTCAAGGTTTCATACTATTAACTTGGCTTATCACTGTTGATACTAACTTTGTTTATCTGATTTGTTAGCTTTCTCCACTGTAAAGCTACTCTTTGACTTCCTTTTCAGTACTGTACTCTTTGTCTTGTTTTTAATACATACATACATACATATATATATATATATATATATATTTAATTTGGCTCTCAAGTGTTAGTTGCAGTACATGAGATCTTTAGTCGAGGCATGTGAGAGATCTCAGTTGCAGCATATGGGATCTAGCTCTCTTACCACGGATTGAAACTGGGCCCTCTGTGCTAGGAGCCCAGAGTCTTAGCCACTGGGCTACTAGGGAACCCCCTCGGCACTGCAGTCTTTGGAAGTTAGTCTCTCTGTGCAGCCTACTCTTAAGGAGGGATCAGCTATGCTTCACTTCCTTATGGGTGGAATATTTACCTAAATTATTTGGAATTCACAACAGGTGACTTGCCTCTTCTCACCCCTTTATTTATTCAACTTTTTCTTTCATATTGGTATGGACTCAGATTATTTGATAATTCATGTTAAATTCAATGGTATCATGTTTATTTTGTCACTGTAATCTTTTCAGTTTTGTCTGTTTAGAGTTCTTTCAGATGGCTCATGTGTCCTTTTGACAAACTGCTATTGCTATTTTGTTTGTTACTTTAGCACTTTCTCACTTTCAGATAAATTAAGATGCTTTTGACATAAATCAGATCCTATAATTTATTTTTTTATAAATCCTTTACCTAGTTTTGCTCCCCTAACTTCTGAAATTCTTCTCATTCATGTGGCTCCTATGTAAAAAGCAGGGATCTAGAAGTCCACAGATATGACAGCTACATTTTTCAACAAAAATGAGATTACCCTGATGACAGACAGCTCAAATTTGAATCATTTCATAAAATGTAACTAATTAAAATGTGCTGACCAAAAAGTAATTGATCATATATTTGAACTTTTTAAACTACTTTATCATAACAGTATATTTTTTTCCAGTTTGGCAAGAGTACTTGTTGGTCAGAATAAGAATTACCATATTTCTGTGTGTGTATGTGCTTTTTGCAACCCCATGGACTGTAGTCCTCCAGGGTCCTCTGTCCACGGAATTCTCCAGGCAAGACTACTGGAGTGGGTTGCCATTTCCTTCTCCAGGAGATCTTCCTGACCCAGGGATTGAACCTGAGTCTCCTGCATCTCCTGTATTGGCAGTTGGATTCTTTACCACTGAGGCACCTAGGAAGCCCTAATGATAGTTTTAAGAGAGTTTAAAATGAATCTAGAGCAAATAAAGAAATGAAATAAGCCATTGAACTGGTACTGTTTCAAATAGTCATATAAGTATTTAGTATGTATTTATTCTATTTATGCTTTTTATACATGTGAAATGTTTATCTGTCAGTTATAAATATATAAATACAATTTAAATTATTAAAGTGAATTTAATTAGTTTTATAGTTGATGTTTACTCTTTTTAAGAAAAATTGAATTTCTAAGTCTTGCTTTACAAAAAAGATACTCCAGACTCATCTTATATATTTCATGCCATAGTCCTAAAATCAACCATTTCTTAAAGAGCCCTGCTTCTTTTTACTGGAGCATGCTATTAAAGTCCAAGAACTGGATTCTAGACCCTCTAATCAGACAGGAAAGGAAATATATATCATTTATTTATTTTTAACTTAAATTCTGAAATAATTATAGATTCACAGGAAGTTGCAAAAACAGCATCTAGAGTCCCTTGAATTCTTTGCCCAGCTTGCTTCGACTTCTATAACTGTCAACATCTGTAACTATAGCACAAGCTAGTCCGTGACTAAGTAGACTACAAACTGTACTCAGATCTTACCGGTATATTGCAATGACTCATGTGCATGTATATACAATTCTGTGCAATTTGATCCCATATGTAGGCTTGTAGAACCACCACCACAAGCAGGATATAGACCTGTTTTCTCACCCAAAGCAACTCCCCTGTACTATCCAACTATCATCATGACCACCACCTCCCCCCAACCTCACCCTTGTTTCAGCACAGCTGCTGATCTGTCCTCTGTTTACATAGTTTTGTCATTGTGAGGATGCTATATTTAGAATCATGCAATGCTAACCTTTTCAGATTGGCTTTTTCACTAAGCATCACACCTTTAAGATCTTTCCAAGTTGTGTTCATGACCTCCTTATTTCCTGTTTGTTGCTGTGTAGTATTCCATGGCAAAGATATACCAGGGTTTGTTTAACCATTCACCTTCCAAAGGATATTGGATTGTTTCCAGTTTGGGGCTATTGCAAATAAAGCTGCTATGTATATTCACGTACAGTTTTTTGTGAGCGCAAGTCTTCATTTCTCTGGGATAAATGTCCAAGAATTTAATTACTGGAGTCATATTATAAGTGCATGTTTGGCTTTATCAGCAACTACCCAACTATAGTCCAGAGTAGTTGTATCATGTTACATTTCCATCAGCAGTTCACACCAGATCTACCTTTTCCACATCTTTTTCAGCATTTTATCTTATCTTTTAAAAAGTTTCAGCCATTCTACTGGGTCCATAGTGATATATCATGGTGGTTTTCATCTGTATTTCTCTAGTGGCTTATAATATTGAACATCTTTTCAAGTCCTTATTTGCCATTCACCTCTTCTTATGTGTTTTTTCAGTTGTTGGTTTTTTTGCTGTTGACTTCTGAGGATTCTTTATGTATACTCTAGATAGAACTCCATTGTCAGATGAGTAATTTGGTAATATTTTCTCCCAATCTGTAGTTTGCTATTCTTATCCTCTTAACAAGGCATTTCATGGAGCAAAAGCTTTTTATTTGAAGAGGTCTAATTTGTCCATCTTTAATGGAAACTTTTGGTGTACTGTTAAAAGAATTTACCTAGGCCTAAATCTTGAAGATTGTCTCCTATGTTTTACTCTAGCAGTTTTAAGATTTTGTGCCTTACATGTAAATTTGTGATTTTTGGTATTTATTTTAAATACTGATATATTTTACTGTCTACTGTCATCTTACTTTGTGCTTTATTCCTTAACAGTTCTTTTGACATTTTTTTCCTCCTTTTTTTCTCCTCTTATGATTTAGCTAGTATACACACTACATTTAGGCTACATAATTTCAGTCTGTAAAATAATTGACTCTATTTTCCTAATTATCAATGCTAATGAAGAAACTAAATCTAATAACTTTGATTATTCAAAATTTAGACCTGGTGGCTCAGATGGTAAAGAATCTGCCTGCAGTGAGGGAGACCCTGGTTCCACCCTTGGGTGAAGAACCCCTAGATAAAAGCATGGCAACTCACTCCAGTATTCTTGTCTGGAGAATTCCATGGACAGAGGGGCCTGGTAGACTACAGTTCATGAGGTCCCTAAGAGTGGACATGACTGAGTGACTAACACTTTCTCTTACATTTAAAATTTAGCCTGCTCCTAATTTTTTCTTTCCTCACAAAATTATTATTCATATTATGTGTCTTCTCTTGTAAAAATATACTTTTTGACATTTGCATTACATTTTACAACTATAACAATTAATTTGATAATTCTATATTTACTTAGTTTTATTGATCATTAGTAATTCTATTTTAAACAACTATCATTTTAATTGTTTCGTTCATTTCCATCATTATTATTCATAATATCTTCAATTCTCTGAGTAACTTTAATTCATAAGAGATAAATCAGTGGTTAAATTTCTGAACCACATCCAAAAATAAATTTTTCTGACTCTCATATGTGAATGCTAACTCCTAAGGATATGAGATTCTTAGGGCTCCATTTTTTCTAATGTTTTGTTCTTGGTTTTAATATTCTGGAGACATTCTATGATTTTTTTGATATTTGGTGATGTGGAAGAGAAAACTGGGGATATGTGAAGAGTGTCAGATGAGAAATCTTAAGTAAACGAGAACCGAGGGCACGGAAAGGAAAGGAAGCAGAAAGTTCCAGGAAAGAAAACTAAATCAATAATTAAATGTTGCCCCAAAGGTCAAGTAGGTTGATCACTGAGAAAAGTTATCGCTTTTGCAATTAGAAAATAATTTTAACCTTTAAAAGAACAATTTCATGGAAATGCTGAAGGGAGAAGCCTATTTCTGAGCTCTGGGAAGAGCTTTAGAGATCAACTAGTTCAAAGTCTTCCGTTAACGTCCAGGAGGTCAGGGAAATGACTCATCAAGGTTGTTAATAGACCACAGAGCCCGCCTCCTGCTTCAGTGCTCTTTGTATCTATAACAAGACCCGAAGTGAAGGAAGGAAGCCTACAGAAAAGAAGCAGATGGAATCATCCAGTGGAAAGAAATAAGCAGCAACAAAGAGCTATTTTTTTTTTTTTTTTTTAGTTTTTTTTTTTTTTTATTAATTTTTTTTATTATTATTATTTTTTTTTTCCCAGTGGGTTTTGTCATACATTGATATGAATCAGCCATGGATTTACATGTATTCTCAATCCCGATCCCCCCTCCCACCTCCCTCTCCACCTGATTCCTCTGGGTCTTCCCAGTGCACCAGGCCGGAGCACTTGTCTCGTGCATCCCTCCTGGGCTGGTGATCTGTTTCACCATAGATAGTATACATGCTGTTCTTTTGAAATATCCCACCCTCACATTCTCCCACAAAGTTCAAAAGTCTGTTCTGTATTTCTGTGTCTCTTTTTCTGTTCTGCATATAGGGTTATCGTTATCACCTTTCTAAATTCCATATACATGTGTCAGTATGCTGTAATTCCAGAAAAATAAATGACCCAATCAAAAAATGGGCCAAAGAACTAAACAGACACTTCTCCAAAGAAGACATACAGATGGCTAACAAACACATGAAAAGATGCTCAACATCACTCATTATTAGAGAAATGCAAATCAAAACCACAATGAGGTACCATTACACGCCAGCCAGGATGGCTGCTATCCAAAAGTCTACAAGCAATAAATGCTGGAGAGGGTGTGGAGAAAAGGGAACCCTCTTACACTGTTGGTGGGAATGCAAACTAGTACAGCCGCTATGGAAAACAGTGTGGAGATTTCTTTAAAAACTGGAAATAGAACTGCCATATGACCCAGCAATCCCACTTCTGGGCATACACACTGAGGAAACCAGATCTGAAAGAGACACGTGCACCCCAATGTTCATCGCAGCACTGTTTATAATAGCCAGGACATGGAAGCAACCTAGATGCCCATCAGCAGATGAATGGATAAGGAAGCTGTGGTACATATACACCATGGAATATTACTCAGCCATTAAAAAGAATTCATTTGAACCAGTCCTAATGAGATGGATGAAGCTGGAGCCCATTATACAGAGTGAAGTAAGCCAGAAAGATAAAGAACAAAGAGCTATTAAAAGGAGTATCCAATAGACGTGGATCTCTGAAGGAGTTGGGTAAAGCAATATGAGAAAAAGAGAGAGAGAGAATGAATACATGGGATGTTCATGTCTTCTAGAATTTAGATCAGAGACAAAAAATCAAAAGGCTCCAAAGAACTCATTTATCCAAGATGAAAATGGAGGCTAAACAGTTGTTTTGCTAGAATTGGAAGACCAGGAAAGGAACATGAAAAGAGTCTGTATCAAAAAAAAAAAAAAAAAACAGTCTGTATCTGGAAAAGGCCACTTCTTGTGGAAGCAGAGGTACCACTGAGAGGTCTCAAGCAGAGTTGAGTTGATAGAGCTGCTTCATTACATTCATTTCACTTCTCCATTGCATGCAGCAGATATGCTAAAAATCCTTCTGGCATCAAAGTTAAGCAATGCACCTAAATCCTGTGGACTGTCCCACAGTGGGACATTGGAAGAAGGCAAGTTATTTGGAAGTGATCAGAGTGAAAATAGGGCCAAAATAGAGAAAGTGCCTTCAGTAGAATATATATTTATGGGCTTCCCTTGTGGCTCAGCTGGTAGAGAATCCACCTGCAATGCAGGAGACCTGGGTTCAATCCCTGGGTTGGGAAGATCCCCTAGAGAAGGGAAAGGCTGCCCACTCCAGTATTCTGGCCTGGAGAATTCCATGAACTGTATAGTCCATGGGGTCGCAAAGAGTCAGACATGACTGACCAACTTTCACTTTCATATATATATATAGTTGTTTGTTGTTGTTTAGTAGCTAAGTCATGTCTGACTCTTTTGCAACCCCATGGTCTATAGCCCACCAGGCTCCTCTGTCCATGGGCTCTCCCAAGCAAGAATACTGGAATGGGTTGACATTTCCTTCTCCAGCAGATTTTCCCAACTCAGGGATTGGACCCAATTCTCTAGCATTGGCAAGCAAATTCTTTACTACTGAGCCACCTGGGAAGCACATATAAATATATTTAGATGCAATGAAACACAGAACTAAACTCACTCCAGCTAGAGTAGATAACTTATCTTAGGTATTTGTTGTTTTTTTTTAGTCGCTAAGTCATGTCCAACTCTTTGCAACCCCATAGACTGTAGCCCACCAGGCCCCTCTATCCATGGGATTTCCCAGGCAAGAATATTGGAGTGGATTGCCATTTCCTTCTCCAAATCCACTGATATTTTGCAGTTTAATTTTCCCATTTTATATCATGTTTAATTTAATATAACATCTTAAATCCCACTGAAGATAGAAAAGCTAAATCCCCTCCCTCCAACCCCCACATACACATCAATAAAAGTGGAAGCATGAAAGTACGTCAGACCAAAGAAGCGTGGCTCTTATCAGTGCAGGGCCTTTGACAGTGATGGATCTGGTGCTGGCCTGCAGGCCACAGAAGGGCTGGGGTCAGAGATCTTCTTGGCTGGATCCCCAGCAGCTCCAGTTTTGAGCAGCTCTAAGCCAGTTAGTAAGCAAACTGGGGCTGCTAGCCATCAACATTTCTCAGTTTCATGCAGCGTACTGTAATCTATCCCTGTCATTTAGACCCAGGCTATGGTCTTTAGGTTATTTCTGAGATCTTATTGCATTTTTTATTCATAGAGAAGTAAGATTTAGGTATCGAAGATCAATAACAGCCTCCATCATGCTTACATTATTAATAAGAAAGATGTTGTATGAAGACAGACTGGTGTATTGAATTCGCTCAGCCGCTGGACTCATTTCAGACAGGTAAGACACGCTGTTTGCATTTCACTCTGTCTATTCCTTCCTCCAGTCCCTGTGTACTATTCATACCTCTGGGAGTATGGTCTCTGGTACCGGCATGTCATTTCACACCTGCTTTGGTCCAGCCAGACATCAAAGAAGGGAAGAAATCTAATTACTGGAAGAGGTCTTGAGAAGCAAAGATGTCTAGGGTTTCTTTGCTGCCCTGGATTCCTGTTGTGGTGCAGGCTGTCTTGGCTCAGTCAACATCAACACCATCAACAAGAACAATAAGGCTAGGTGAATGCTTTTCCATTCACAAAGCCCTTTTTCCCCTATACATTGAAGGCCAGGATTTCCTCTTCCAAATCCATTATCGTCCAGCACCAACAGCTGCAGCTTAATATTTATACCTCTCCCACACTGTAAGTTGTCTTAATGTGCTAATTACTCTAGTGTTCTGTCCAACTCAAGGCAAGATTTTGCTTTTTCTTTTCCTCTAGTACTTTCCAGAGAAAGTAGAGAAAAACCTCAGAGGCAGAGAATGAACAGTGTTCCTTGAGGAAGAAGAGCAAGAACCAAGGAAAACTGTGACTTCTGTGCTCTCCAAATTGCTTGTCAAGCAGGAGAGCTGACTCTGCTGTTGTCTCGTAATGACCTGACTCTATAGGTGAGTGAAATCCTTCAGAATTGTCTACAAATCTCTCATCAGCCTGGGACCAAGTCTGGCCAGGGAACAACTTTCCCAGTCTTCTTTTTAATTGCATTTATAAGTATACTTTTATTGCAGTATCCTTGCTTTACAATGTTGTGTGAGTTTCTGCTATAAAACAATGTGAATCAGCTCTACATACATATACCCCCTCCCTCACGACCCTCCCTCCCTCCCGCCCCCATCTCACCCTTCTACGTCATCACAGAGCACTGAGTTGAGCTCCTTGTGCTATGTAGCAGCTTCCCACCAGCTATCTATTTTACACGTGATGTATGTCAATGCTACTCTCTCAATTTCTCCCACCATCTCCTCCTCTTCCACATATTCACAAGTTTGTTCCCTACGTCTGCATCTCATTCCTGCCTTGCAAATAGATCTCCTTCTTAGTCACCAGAGAGTCTGCTCCCTGCCCATGCAGACCTCGGTGAGGGGAACCCAATCTCTGGAGATTTTGAACCCATGAGGACAGGGAGGAGTTCTTGTGTGACTTTGAACCTTTCAAGTCCAGCAAATGGTGCACAGTCAACACCCGCTAAGAGTCTGTCTACTGAACTGAATGAGAACAAAAAACAAACCCAGGACAGAGATCAAGCCATCCTGTCCTTCTCAGCTTCCTCCATAGAGCATCACGGTGCTGTAAACAGATACATAGGTGTTCCGTGAACCATAATTCCTAAATATAATCATTTTAGTGCTTATCTTCCTTTCCCCATCATACGTGTAGGTAAGCTTCTCTTTCTCTAATAATCCCTTTCTTTCTTCCCAAAAATAAATTCAGAGTCCAAAAAGCAGCAAGAATCTAACAGCTTTGGGGATACCCAAGGTCAACCTTGAGTAACACTTTCTGGTTCCAACACAACTTATTCTAACTACTGGATCACTCTTTTCTCTTGGGTAGACGTTGACGATAATCTTAACGGAGGAACAACTTCTGGATTTCTAAATAGCAATTCCCCTCTTGCATTGCCTACATTTTTTTTGTATTCCAATTTCCTCCATCTCCAAAATTATTTTTGGTTAAGTCACTAAAGCTAAGTAGCTTGTATATGTCTTAATAATATTAGAATTGGGACTCAAAGGCAGGTTTTGCTAACTCCAAATCTCATGCTCTTAATGAAGCTACCCTATTGTAATAGCAACAGAATTCAAAACAGAAAGAAAGTAATTGGAATTATAATAGTTAGGGAAGGTTTTTTGGAGAATATGGGGTCATCAGCTGGGTCCTGAAGATCTTTGGGTTTTGATTTGATAGAAAGGAAGGAGGCAAGCATTTCAGGGGGAGGAGACCGCATGGACATATCACAGACAGGGATGTGTACAATGTCTATGTGGAAACACTAGGACGTGAGGGCAAACAGCAAGCCAAGGTTGGATAGGTACAGAAGAGCAGCCTGAGGAAGGTGGGGTCAAATCTAGTGGCCTTTCTTCTTGCTGTGGTTGAGCTAGCACCACTCATTTCTCTGTGCCTGCCCAAGTCTGGACAGATTAAACCCTGAAACTTTCTGCACTTTTTGCCCACCGTCTCTTTCCTTTCTGAATGCCAACCAATGGGCAGCCCAAACACGTTTCTCACAGTCTAATTAGTGTCAACAATAGTTCAAACTAATCGCCATAATTAATGGAAAGACAAGGCTATGACTGGGAGAATTATAAATGAGAATAATCAAGTGTGATTGAGTCTGGAGCAGCCTCTATTCAGGAAAGCTGGAGGGGGAACAAGTCAACTCATCCTCTATTCCTTTCATTCCTCCTAACTGAGCCCTCCCACCAGCCTGGCCCCCCATCAGGCAGCATGAATACAAGAAACGTCAGTCTCATCAAATCAGAGTCTATCCAGAATGCAGGCAGTGACCTCTCCCAGTGAATTACTGTTATTAGATTTAATTATATAATAATAGTGGCACAATGGCCTGGGCTCCCTCCTCTTCCCCCAAAACTCCCCTATACCTACAGTGACAACATCCTTAGAATGGAACCACATTTTCTCTTTGTGTTTCTTTTTTTTTCCTTCTTCCCTAAATCACATTCTTTTCAAAAATTCTCTTTATTGTTCTTAATTTCTCTATTTCTTTTTCTTTCCTAATGACACCGTCCCTCCTCTCCTTTCTTCTATCTTCTCTTTTCACTCCCTTGCTCTCTTTCCTTCTTTTAGCATCCCTCTCCTCCCTCTCCACTCTGTTCTCTGCTTTTACAATTCTTCTGTAAAGACCTGGCTTCAAGAAAGCCACAGACATCTGGTCTTTTACTCTTATATTCCTTTATGCACTTATGCAAAAGAAAAATGGGGTGAAGGCATCCTTGTCTGTGGGGCTTTCTTTCTCTTTGATACCACTTTAGCCAATGTCTTCCTGATTTTACTCTAACATGAGATCTCCAAGTCTTCATGATGATCCCTCCTTCCTTCATTGTTCCCTCACTCCCTCTCTCCCTCTCTCTCTCCCTCCCTTCCTTTTTCCCACCCTTTTCCCTTTCAATAAATCCCTAAACTATACCATGCACATACAGGTATGAAATAGAAAATGATGAAATGAAGGCAGATCTACTTCACCTCTGAACTTCCTATCTTTTTGATAAATTGGCTTCTTTTCCAGCTAGATTATTCAGTAAGTGATTCTGACATCGTGGATTGGCTTTACTTGTTCAAATCTTTTTTTCCTTTCTTCCTAGATGGAAATAGTCAACAAGCTAGACTACAATATTTTTTTTTTTTTTCCATTTGAAATCCTCCTAATGTTCTGAACTTCTTCAGCCTCACTTTCACAAAACAAACTTCTCTCTAATCCATGAACAGATTTCTGTTGGGCCCCAAATCCCAGCATTGCCCTGATGGTCAAAGCCAGTGGCTGAGTTCTAGACTCTAACAAGGTAAGACGTCTTTGTGTCCAGTGAACATGAGCTAAATGATATGTCGTTATTTGTATTTTTTATTTTGAAGGAAAATCCATAAAAAGTAGTTGTATTAGTAATTATGCAAAGCTGAATGGTATAATCTTAAATGCAATCTATTGCAGTCTATAGCAACAAGAGACAATGTGGACTATAATATAACTATCTTTGGACCTGTCCCCAGACATACCCTAGCGACCTGATGGGAACTTCATAAGGAGTACAAGGGCAGCATTTGGTGGCTTAGAAAGAGGTCAAATAGGACTAAGAGAAATCTGAAAGAAGAGGCCAGTTTTCACTTTTATGTAAAGGCTATTAATTCAGTGAAGCAACAGAGGAACAGAAGAGCCAGAAAGAAGGGTGAAGTCTGGCCAATGCACGAGCTAATCTATGAGACCATGTTGGCACTTCATTAGGATGAGGAAACATTTGGACTTGGGGGTTTTCCGAGCAGGATGGATGATTTATTTCTCCTTTCATGTATATATGCAACCCGAGGGTCAGCAAGATTTTTGGAATTCATATTGCATACAGTTCTGGATATTTCAGCAATAATCTTCAAACACCATACTTCTGCTACCATGTATTTGTAAGAGGCAGCATGGAACTGTGTAAAGAGCACAGAGGATTTAGAATCCAGAGACCTGGCTTCCGGACACCGGTACATATTAGCTGGGCAAACCGGAGCAGAACACAATATTTCTGTGCCTCGGGGTTCTCTCTGTAAGATGGAGATCATCATAATGAAGATTAAAATAACAAAATATTCATATCTGGGCTTCCCAGGTAGCTCAGTTGGTAAAGAATCTGCCTGCAGTGAGGGAGACCCAGGAGATGTGAGTTCAATCCCTGGGTCAGAAAGATCCCCTGGAGAAGGGAATGGGGATCCACTCCAGTATTCTTGCCTGGAGAATTCCATGGACAAAGTAGCCTGGCAAGCCATAGTCCATAGGGTCGCAAAGAGTCAGACACAACTGAGTGACTAATACTTTGACTTTTCTATTTCCATATTTATATCTGTATATTTCTTGATGGCACAGGTTTGTTGTGAGAGTCACAGAATACATGATAAAGTGCTCTGTGAACTGTTAAATATTATTCACATTGGTTATTGCTTTATATCCCCCACAGAGCTCAACTCTCCAGGTGCTGGGCATGTATTAAGTTGCAAAATAAGTATGTGTGGACTGACTGATATCTGCTTCTCTCACTTAATACAGAAGAGAATGGTTATGGATTAAGTAACTGTTTCTAGTTTATGAAGGTCATATCACATTCCCCCCAGGAATGTGGATCTAAGAAAACCAGTGTAAAGAACAGCATGAGGATTATGGCCGGGTGTACCACTGTCTTCAGCAGTCCCAAATGTGACCTGTCCCATTTAGCTGAGATTGTCTTCCTCTGCATCAGAAGAGGCACCCTACCTTGAACTTTTGAATGCTTATATCTCCATTTGTTTTAGCTCCTTGAGGATACACACCCTACCCTGCCATGTTTCAGTCTCCTGTATATTGTCTGAAAGGCTTCCCAGGTGACTCAGCTGGTAAAGTATCCACCTGCAATGCAGGAGACCCCAGCCAGATTTCTGGGTTGGGAAGTTCCCCTGGAGAAGGGATAGGCTACCCACTCCAGTGTTCTTGGGCCTTCCTGGTGGCTCAGATGGTAAAGAATCCAAGTGCAATGCAAGAGACCTAGGTTTGATCCCTGGGTTGAGAAGATCCTCTGGAGGAAGGCATGGCAACCCACTCCAGTATTCTTGCCTGGAGAATCTCCACGGACAGAGCCTGGCGGTCTGCAGTCCATGGGGTCGCAAAGAGTCGGAAACACCTGAGCAACAAACACAGCACAGAATGGCATACAGTCTGAAATGTTTCCCCACAAAGCAGGATAATGGTCCTTTTTAACTCAAGTATAAGTGATTTACAACGGTGTGTTAGTTTCAGGGGTTTACAGCAAAGTGATTCAGAATATATCTGTATTATTATACTATATACATAATATAATATAGTATATAATATTATATAATATATATATAATATATAATGGCCTTAATTCTACATATAGCATATTAATTCTTTATATATATAAAATCTTCTTTTTCAGGTTCTTTTCCAATATAGGTTATTTAAAAATCTTTAATATAGTTCCCTATGTTATACAGTAGGTCCTTTATATATGTCAGTTGCTCAGTCGAGTCCAACTCTTTGTGACCCCACGGACTATAACCTACCAGGCTCCTCTGTTCAGGGGAATCTCCAGGCAAGTCTACTGGAGTGCGTTGCCATTCCCTTCTCCAGGAGATCTTCCCAACCCAGGGATCGAACTCAGGTCTCCCAAGTTGCAGGCAGATTCCTTACCATCTGAACCACCAGGAAAGGTGTTTTATACATAGTAGTGTGTATATGTTACTCCCCGAAATAAAGATGGCAATCTCGTCCATCTTTGTATTGACTCTGTGTCTGGCCTGGCATTCAACACAGCACAGGGGCCCAGGGCGCAGATGTAGTGTTGAGTGATGTAAAAGCCATCCTGACTTAGCAAAATAAACCTTGCTAACGAGCTCTGAGGAGAAGCTAAGACTCCCCCCCTTCCCCAAAGAGTGGGAACAGTTGTCTTTCCGTGCAGACTAGAGCCAGTGGCAGTGAACTCAGGCATGGCTGTCAGTAACTCCTTTCCACAGGCAGACAGGGAGGGCGTTTGCCTCCTTTCTCGACGCCCTCACCACATTCTGTCCTCCCGTCCAACTTAGGGCTGTTCTGCACTGCTTGTACACACAGAGCTCTCCTTAGACTCCAGTGGTTTGAGGGGGCGGGATGGGACTGTTTCGGATCACAGCCCACCCAGTCCAGCCTTCTGCTTCCAGATGGGGTTCATACCTGCACACGCCTCCAGGCTCATGCATACCGGCAAGACACAGAGGCTGCTTGAAAGCTGTTGAACACCCTCTTGTCTCTAAAATCTCCCCCAGAGTCACCTCAAAGCTCACTTTTCATGACTCATTCCTTTAGGAAAAGCATGGCCTCCGCAGTTACTCTAGGAGGAAAGGGAGTAGGAGGTGGAAATATAGCAAGAAAGGAATAAAGGATTACTGAGCTCCTGCTATAAGTCAGGCACGTGGCTAACTATGAGATCTT
The DNA here is from genome assembly GCF_033118175.1 of Dama dama. NCBI lineage: Eukaryota > Metazoa > Chordata > Mammalia > Artiodactyla > Cervidae > Dama > Dama dama. The sequence goes on along the minus strand of NC_083696.1, from coordinate 42,490,126 downwards.
ATCTAACTCTCATGATATATCTGATTGGGCTGGCATTATCCCCATTTTACAGATGAGATAACTGAGGGTCAGAGGGGTCACATGACCAGAGAGTGGTGGAATCAAGACTAGAGACATCAGAGTTCTTATCCTGTGCCATCCCTGTAGACCATCCGTATGGAAGGCTTAGAGCTTTCCCAGGGCAAGGACGTGGTGTGGGATACCAGGGCCGGCTGGGGTGCCCCAACAGGGCACAGTTGTTGCATCCAGTTGGAAACCTACCCAACATTCACCCTGGAACACTCATTCTCCTGTTTAAAAAAAAAAAAAAAAACCACATTCAGTTCTAATTGTCTCTCAGAATTCTAAATTGTTGATATACTTATTTTTTCTCCACTAGAAATAAACTGAGATCATGATGGGAAGGAAATAGAGACTTGAGAAATGCTAAGTACTTTAAAATGCACTATTTATTGTGCCATGAATTGTATTTTGTTACCGAGATTCTTCTGTTATTATGTGATTTTGGAGAGGGTTGGGTTCTTTTCACACGCGTTTTTTTTTTCCCCCCTGTTCTCCAGGGAGCTTGTAGTACTTAAAACTGTGTTGTATAATAGATAGTATAATCACTGTAAATTAAATGTGCCTCTGCCGAGTTGTGTTTTATGTTAATTCCATTGTGTGGTGGCAGCTGCTTGGGAAGGAAGCTACAGATTGGCAGGGGACCTGAGCTTCCAGCGCTGCCAAGTGCCCACAGCTACAGGTTCTGCGCCACAAGTAATGTGCTGGCCCTGCAGGGAGCTAGTGCTTTGGAAGGCGTGCAATCCATGCCCCATGACTGGGCTGGGAAAGAGTAATGTCAATTCCTGGGACAATCACCAAACTGATCTTCTCTAAGGACCATCGAGAAACAGGGCCAGGTAAGGACCTTGGTCTGGTCCATCCTAGACCCAGAGACCCTAGACCCTAGATTTAGAGTGCAAAGTGACTTCCCTGGTATGTTATCTATTATCCATTTCCAGTATCTCGATATGGACCCTCCACATCAAAAGGGGCCTGTGAATTTGTTTCATGGTTGTTATTGGGTCGCCAAGTCTGACTCTTCTGTGACCCCACGGACTGTAGTCCCCCAAGGTCCCCTATCCATGAGGTTTCCCAGGCAAGAATACTGGTGTGGGTTGCCATTTCCTTCTCCAGGGGCTCTTCCCTACCCAGAGACTGAACCCGAGTCTTCCACATTGGCAGGCAGATTCTTTACTATTGAGCCACCTGGGCAGCCCTTGAATTTGTTTAGGGAACTGTAAACTATTCATAGGAACAGAGCTCCTTCCTGTTGGACAGTCTTGGAAGTTGAAGAACCTTTGAGATCGGAGAGGGCAAGGACAGCTTAGAAGAATCAAGGTAGGTGGAACAAAGAAAGATGCACCCAAACCTACCTCCAGCTGGGAGGGAGAGATGGGCTGGACTGGACACCTAACCAGTCAAGGCCCTAGGAGATGCTCTCTGAGCGTGGAAACCACAGGAGACTAAAGAAACTAGTGTGGACAAACACCTACTTTTGTTTAAGTTGAGCATTTACCATTTACCAGCCACCATGCTGATAAGTGTTTTCCAACTTAGTTCTCACTTTATTCATAAGATGTCAAAATTATTAGCTTGCTTTATAAGAAAACACACTGATTTGGGGGTTAGAGATTCATTGGGAAAAGCCACATAACTACAATTGATTATGCCAAAATCATGTCTACAGATTGCACCTTACCTCCATCGAAAAGAGTTGAGTTGCGTTGAAAGGGCAAGATGAAGGAAGTCCTGCAGCCGAACAGAGAAGTGAAAAGGTGATTAAGAGCCACAGAGGTTCCTTAGTGCAAGAATAGAGTGACAAACTTAGCTCCTTTCATGACGTCATGGGAGTCTGTGTGCTAGAGAGATGTGCATGACGCATTCAATCTGAACATGGAGGCAAAATTCTATGTAGAGCATGCGTCTTGGTCTGCTAGTGCTGCCATAACAAGAGACCATAGACTTAGTGGCTTGAGCAACAGAAAATTATTTCTCACAGTTCTGGAGGCTGGAGGTCCCAGATCAAGGTGCCAGCATTTTCAGTTTCTGGTGAGATTCTCTTCCCAGCTTGCAGATGCCTGACCACATCTTGCTATGTCCTCATTTGACAAAGAATGAGGAAGTTCCCTGATACGCCTTCTTACAAGGTCACCAATCCTACTGGATGAGAACCCACCCTTGTGACCTCATTTAACCTTAATGACCTCCTTAAAGACCCATCTCCAGTGTGAACGGAAAGGGGCACAGACATTTGGTCCATTACAGGTTGGTTGGCCAGGCACTGCGGCCCCAGGGGGCTTCCCGGGTGGCTCGGTGGGTGAAGAATCGGCCTGCAGTGCAGGAGACCCAGGAGACACAGGTTTGATCCCTGAGCTGGGAAGATCCCCTGGAGGAGGGCTGGCAATTCACTCCAGTACTCTTGCCTGGAGAATCTCATGGACAGAGGAACCTGGCAGGCTACAGTCCATGGGGTCACAGAGAGTCAGACACCACTGAAGTGACTGAGCGTGCATGCATATATACATATATACATGTATTTACACACACACACACACTCATGTATATATATATATACATACATAAATACATTACTATATATATGTATATTTACCCTTGGACGCATAGATAACAAAATACATATGTATAATACATTTCTTCTCTTTGCTTATCAGTATTTTCCAATTTGTATTCAGCAAATATGTTTTCATTGTCGGTTAAAGAACAGAGTTAAAAATAATCTGAGCCCATTTGCCCTGGGGCCGCAGTGCCTGGCTAAGGCTGTGTGCACAGCGAATGCCCATCTGCTGTGCCCAGGCCAGCTGGTTCCAGTGGCTCCCGCTTAGGGATCAGGAGGTGGGGGAGGGCAGAGAGGACATCCCCTAACTCCATCCAGTGTCTCCCTGCTTTGTCCCTTACACCTCAGGGCCGTCCCTCCTCTCCTCTGCCCTTCTCAGACCTTGTTGCTACATTGAGACCAGGGGCAGCTACCCAAAGGGCAGGCACGAGATAAGCAACAGGCTGCCTTGGAATTGATATGCAAGAAAGAGCAGCGGCAGCCTTTGTATCCAAGCCTCACAAAAGCAATTCTCTGCAGTTGATATAAAAAGGTGTCAGTTCTGGTTTAAGTACTGTATTACCAGCAAAGATTTATCTGCCTCAAAGCCGGGCCTCACGCCACCAAGGGAATAAACAGCTCTTCTGCTTATCTATTTCACGGAGCACAGTATTTCTGCGCTCGTCTCTGCCTCCAAAAGGACTTTTTTCTTTGCCTTCCCCCATTCATCTCCAGCAATTTGCAGACACAAATTACTCACGCCCAGTGATGATGAGAGACGCCCTGGTCTACAGCCCTCTCACCTACTGTCTGGGGAGACCACACAAAGGAAACAAAGAGAAGAGCATCTTTTAAGCTGGGAGCAAGTGGGGACATTGAATCTGATGTGGAGGAACTAAAGGATATAGAGGAGCAAGGGAAAGCCACGAGCCCAAAAGCATTGGTAAGAGATTGACTGCTTTAGGGGAAACAATCATTTTAAATGAACTGAACTGCAACTCACAGTACTGTTAGTATCCTCTGTGGTATCCGAGCTAGTCAGGTGTCCTGGTACACAGAATATGGTATGATATGGTGGCCTGGCCACCTAGCTACCAGGACCTGGCACAGAGGAGGGTAAGGTCACATGAGGCTTTGTCACTTAAAGCAGCAGTCCCCAACCTTTGTGGCATCAGGGATCGGTTTCATGGAAGACCATTTGTCCATGGACCCTGGCAGAGGATGGTTTCGAGATGATTCAAGCACATTACTTTTATTGTGCACTTTATTTCTATTGCATCAGCTTCACCTCAGATCATCAGGCATTAGATATTAGAGGTTGGGGACCCCTGACTTAGAGGATCCTGGCTTCAGGATGGAGCTCTGGGACCATTTGCCATCCAACAGCTATGGAACTCTTTTGCCAATGGGATCTGCTTAGTCACAATTACAGTTTCTTTTCTAGTCAATGAATTTGCCAAGAATATTTCTTCTATCTCATGTGACTGTCGTAGGGATCAAAGGCTGTGAAATATCGGCATTTAAACGCCGCAGACGTGTGCCTCTGTGTGTGCTCATAGAGTACATCTAATCAGGGAGGCTTGAAATGAACAGAGAACAACTTCTTTCATTCTACAGGTAGTAGCCAATTTCACTGGCAAGTATTCCTGGGAGATGGAATATGTGCGTGGCTGCTAAGTCGCTTTAGTCATGTCCAGCTCCACACGACCCCATGGACTGTATCCACCAGGCTCCTCTGTCCATGGGATTTTCCAGGCAAGAATACTGGAGTGGGTTGCCACGCCCTCCTCCAGGGGATTTTCCCCACCCAGGAATCAACCCCACATCTCCGTGGTCTCCTGCACTGGGAGGTAGATTCTTTACCACTAGCACGACCTGGGAAGCCTGGAAGATGTAGTAGAGGGGCTTAAACCTGTGTTCAGTTGTAAATGACAAAAATCAGATCTTTTCCTGAAAGCCCTGTGTAGGGACAGAAAGCTGGGTTCCGAGGGATGGACAGGAGAGACAGATTTTCAGGAGATGGAAAGAGTACCAATGTGGCAGGTGTGCACAGGGCATTTGAGGACATAACTCCCTGTCTATAGATTTGTTTTGTTCCTGCCTGGCTAGTTCTCAGATTTTCCAAACCACATTAGCCAGGCAGTGTTAGTTGCACAGTTGTGTCAGACTCTTTTGTGATCCCCATGACTGTAGCCCGCCAGGCTCCTCTGTCCGTGGGATTCTCCAGGCAAAAATACTGGACTGGGTAACCATTCCCTCCTCCAGGGGATCTTTCTGACCCAGGGATGTAACCCGGGTTTCCCACATTTCAGGCAGATTCTTTGCCATCTGAGCCATCGGGGAAGCCCTTAGCCAGGCACGGGCACCAGGAAAGCTGAGGGAAGAAGGGTGTGCTGGAAACCCTCAAATGCCCCGCCAAAGGCACCACTAACTTTAAAGGAAACAGAGTCTCAGCAGCTGTCCCCCCTTCTATAAGCTGCAGTAGCTTTTGCAGTGTGCTTCATTATACAAACTGCCCTGTCGCTGTAACCGTGGCTGGCTGGCCAGGGCACAGGAGGCCAGCTGAAGACAGGCACACAGGGGTCGAGGGGTCCTCCCAGTGCCTTTAGCCTGACCTGCGGGAACTCTGGCCACTCTGGGTGAGCAAACACCAGTGTTCCTGCTGGGCTTATTGAGTAACCTCCTTTGCCGCTTTACATTCTGGTGCAGCCCTGTCTGGAATACAATGCTCATATTCCGGTCAGGGGCTCAGCCTCCAGGTGGCAATGAGCCACATAGATATGTGTGTACACAGACGGCCGCCTTTCCCAGGAACTTGGACAGCATCCAGCCCCACATCAAGGCAGCGCCTCCCCTCAAGTATCATCATTGTATTATGAATGCTGCTTAGGGGAAAGAAAAAAGCTCATTTATTCTCATAAGTTTCCTTATTGGTAAAATATTCCATGGGGTACATCAACTGACTGCAGCATTTGGTAGGATTATCTCAAGGATTCTGACTTCAGAGAATACTGGTGTTTCCTTTGGGGCAGTGTGGAAATAGCCTTGCTTAGGCCAACCCTGAATATACATTGGACGACTGATGCTGAAGCTGAAGCGCCAATACTTTGGCCACCTGATAAGAAGAGCCGACTCATTGGAAAAGACCCTGATGTTAGGGAAGATTGAAGGCAGGAAGAGAAGGGGATGACAGAGGATGAGATGGTTGGATGGCATCACCGACTCAATGGACATGAGTTTGAGCAAGCTCAGGGAGATTGTGAAGGGTAGAGAAGCCTGGTGTGCTGCAGTCTATGGGGTCGCCAAGAGTCAGACACAACTTCTTCTGCCCTATCTTTCTTTTATAAGCTTCCTTCCAAACACTATATGGTCCAAATACTATCTTGTTCCTGAGACAGTCACTGGAATACCTGGGCATCTTCCCTGGGCCCACGTGGTCTGAACAACATTTGAAGCATCAGTGAAGAATTTTGTGCATGTACTGAAAGATGGAGAAGATTAACTGGAACAGAGGAGGCATTACCTTGTCAGGTACAGCTACCTATAATTCATGGGCTTCCCAGGTGACTCAGTGGTAAAGAATTCACCTGCCAATGCAGGAGACACAAGTTCGATCCCTGGGTCAGGAAGATCCCCTGGAGGAGGAAATGGCAAATCAGTCCTGATTTCTTACTTTGGAAATCACATGGACAGAGGACCCTGGCAGGCTAAAGTCCCTGGGGTCACAAAAAAGTTGGACATGACTTAGTAACTAGACAACAACAACTTATAACTCAACCTGCTTACTTAATTCTTGATCCAACATAAGCTTGTTGAAACCTATGATGTGCTAACTCTGTGCTAAGTCCTGGCCATATAGAGGGTAGTGAAAATACAAAAAAAGAAAGAAAACAAAGAAACACAGAGCACAGTAAGAACTGCAATGGAGCCATGCTAGAAGGATAACTAGATACAAATCAGGTTGAGAAAACCAGTATGCTCTCCTCCCCAGCACCCAGCTCAGGTCTCTAATAAAATGTCAGCAGATAACCAGTAACCAGATTCTAGGTTTATAGAACAACTTAAGAAAAGGAGCCCAGAGGAATAACAATGTGGGTTGAGATTAGGGAATGGGAGTAGTATGGCATGGTTGAAATAGAGGGAGAAAGATGCTAAGCAGGCATGGGTTGGAGTGGGGTTGTATGGGTACCAATAATGCATATGAGTAAATTAGGAGTTATTGTTTAAGGATGCGGTAATAATGAGCAACACTGTTGCTTGACCATCCAACAGCTATCCTTCTTTTCCATTTCATTCTCACTAATGTTATAGAGCTTCCATGTGATTTAGGCAAAGTGCAGGGAACCACAGTCTTCCCATCTCTCTTTCCCACAAGTGGCTTAGACAGAGCATATAATGTGATCCTACTCAATGAGACATGAGTTATTCTGAAGGTCCACTGGAATGGATTTTTATGGTTCTTTAAAAGAGATGTTCTATTAGAAACAGTCCCTTTTCCTGCCTTTTTATTTTGCATACTCATACATCATCTGAAACTGCTGCGGCTATCTGTGGACCCAAAGGGGAACCAGTTCAAAAAACCAAGCCAGAAGTGGGATTGCTGGGTCATATGGCAGTTCTATGTCCAGTTTTTTAAGAAATCTCCACACTGTTTTCCATAGCGGCTGTACTAGTTTGCATTCCCACCAACAGTGTAAGAGGGTTCCCTTTTCTCCACACCCTCTCCAGCATTTATTGCTTGTAGACTTTTGGATAGCAGCCATCCTGGCTGGCGTGTAATGGTACCTCATTGTGGTTTTGATTTGCATTTCTCTAATAATGAGTGATGTTGAGCATCTTTTCATGTGTTTGTTAGCCATCTGTATGTCTTCTTTGGAGAAATGTCTGTTTAGTTCTTTGGCCCATTTTTCTGAGGAAACCAGATCTGAAAGAGACACGTGCACCCCAATGTTCATCGCAGCACTGTTTATAATAGCCAGGACATGGAAGCAACCTAGATGCCCATCAGCAGATGAATGGATAAGGAAGCTGTGGTACATATACACCATGGAATATTACTCAGCCATCAAAAAGAATTCATTTGAACCAGTCCTAATGAGATGGATGAAGCTGGAGCCCATTATACAGAGTGAAGTAAGCCAGAAAGATAAAGAACATTACAGCATACTGACACATGTATATGGAATTTAGAAAGGTGATAACGATAACCCTATATGCAGAACAGAAAAAGAGACACAGAAATACAGAACAGACTTTTGAACTCTGTGGGAGAAGGGGAGGGTGGGCTGTTTCAAAAGAACAGCATGTATACTATCTATGGTGAAACAGATCACCAGCCCAGGAGGGATGCAAGAGACAAGTGCTCCGGCCTGGTGCACTGGGAAGACCCAGAGGAATCGGGTGGAGAGGGAGGTGGGAGGGGGGATCGGGATTGGGAATACATGTAAATCCATGGCTGATTCATATCAATGTATGACAAAACCCACTGGAAAAAAAAAATAATAATAATTAAAAAAAAAAAAAAAACCAAGCCAATACACTGAAGATGGAAAAATGAACAAATGAAAAGAACCTGATCTGTTGATGCCACAGAATCAAACAGTCCTAGAACTATCATGTTCCCACACTTACCAACATGTAAGACAATAAAATTTGATTATCCTTTAACCTGTTTTTAGCTCAGGTTTCCACTATCTACAGCCAAGGCCATCCTAACTGATATGCAAAGGGGCATGATATTCCCAACTAGGCATGCTGATTTGAGGTTCTTCCATAGCTAACAGGACAGGTATACACAGTGAGCAGTTATTAATATTAATGAAGAACTGGAGCTCAAGATAAAACTGAGCTGAGGACATCCGTATAGAGGTGATATTTTAAACTAGGTGGTAAAATAGAATTGGCAGCCATTTGTTAGCTTTGGAGGCACAGTTTTCATTGAGCAGCAAGGGTGTAGACATGATGTTTTAACCATTAATGAGTGGTGTAAAAGTATAGAGAGAAAATGGGAACACAGTGTATCCTGTATTTTCAAAAGTCTGTTGAAGAATGAAAGGAAGGAGATAAAACTGTAGCTTAAGAGAATAGCACTACCGAAAAAAAAGAGAGTTTAAAGATGAAATGTTTAAGCGTGTGTATAGCTAGGGAAGGGATGGGTGGGGACACAGAGAATAAAGGAGAGGGGAGATATGGAGCAGTGGCAGGACTAGAACCGATGAAGTACAAGGGGTGGGACAGCTTGAGGGAAAAAAGATGAAGGAGGACTCTGAGAAGGCAAAGATAAGGGGGTCATATTGCACAGTCCTTTATGGATTGGAAAGCATGTTCATCTACATCACCATGTTTAGTCCCAACAAAACCCTGTACATTGTGCTACCAAAACCTACATTTTACTTTTTAGAGAAAATTGCAATGGACTCTTTATTTTATTATTATTATTTTTTTGGCTGCCTTGTGCAGCTTGTGAGATCGTAATTCCCCAACCAGGAACTGAAAACCAGGCCGTTGGCATGGAGTCTTAACCACTGGACCACTGGACCACTGGGGAATTCCCCATAACTTTCATTTTAGAGGTAAAAAGCCTAAGGTCTGAGAAAGCTCACAAGCAGCAAATTATAGTGATAGAGTGGAACCAAGCTCTGTGAGACCCCAGATCCTGCACCCTTTTGTAATATTGGATCCAGCCACTTGATTCCTTCCTAGGAGGAAAGCAGGAGTCCTCTCTGGCTGCTCATGAGAGTGTCCTTGCAACTTTAAAGCACAGAGTTCTTGACTCTGCCCCTTTTATGTTCTGATTCTGTTGGTCTGGGTTAGGGCATGTACATCTGTACTGTTAAAAGTCTCATACCTTTGGGATCTACTGGTCTAGAGAATTAATGAACATTGAATCTTAGGAGGCTTGGACTATGCTGCGTTGAAACCTTAGCATAGTATTCTGTGCATATGAATTTCTCAGAGTCTTAGTGGAGGACAGAAAGAAGCAGAAAACAAAGAAGGAGAAAAGAAGGGAGGATTATCTCTCCTTTATTTTCTCCACTCACTATTCCATTGACTCACAAACCCATACATCCTCATAGCCAGACTAATTTTGCAATGGACTGTATTTCAGTCCCAAATTCCAAATTATCTTTTCTTCTGAGAACAGATTCTCTTGTTCCTCCAGTGCTTAGTCCACAAGCTGCTTCTCAGCTAAAGCTCAGGGACAATTTGGCATGTGTCTCCATTTAAGTTTCTTTAACGACTTTGACCAAAAAGATTAGAAGAGACATGATGGAAGACACTCTAAAGAAAGGGCATCCATTTAACATGGAGCCAGGTAACTGCAACACGCCTCCGCGTTCTCCCTCCTGGAACACGGCATAAATGTTCATGAGGTCACCTTCCAGCCAAAGCATCTGTCAGCTCCTGGAGGACTCAGACTGGAAGGACATTATGTCCAGACTGGCATATATGACTTGAGCTGAATATTGTGAGCAGATATATGGTTGGACTGACCAAACACCATAAAACTCTAAAGTTACCCTATCCCCTAAGAACTCAAGAAATTGTAACCTGTGTTCCAGCAAGTTGAAAGCTGAGTCACAGATGGGCAAAGTGAAAAAAGCAAGCTTTAAAATATCATTTCTACTATTGTTATTATTATAACTTTAACCTCTATGCTGTCATCTGCCATGGGAACCGTCAATAAAGAGGCTACACTGGGGGGACTTCTCAGTTGTTGTTGTCCTTATTCTCAGAAAAAAAAAAGGGGAGGAGAAAGAATGCTTTCTGCTTTGCTGTCCTCCAGCCTCCAAAAGCATGAAGAGTCAGAGTGTGTGCCTTTCCCCGCCTCATAAGTCTGCCCAGTTCCATATATTTTACATGCCTGCACAATGCATTTTATGAAGAGTATAAAAGCCAGATGGGAATTATCTCCTTCCCTTGTATGGGCTGTCTCTTTTTGGGGGAGAGATAACAGAGACCTATTTCATTTTGCTGCTTGCTACTGGATGCTCTGCTATAAATTGAGAAAAGAAGCTCTTTTTGAAAAATGCTTTCTTTGACCCCATTGTCACTGGGAAACTGCAGTGAGAGAAATACCATTCTCTATCGGATCTCAGTTTAGAGCAGAGCAAGTCAGGACAGAAGTAGTGCTTTTCTTTCTTTCTCTTCTTCTCCTCCGTCCACCTTTGTTCAGGGGAGGGGGCCAGGGAAGGAGCGTAGGTCTCCTGCTTAGAGGAGGGACTATGAAGTGGATATGAAGAACACTCAGAAACAAAGTCCTGGCTTTTCTGAGCACCGCCTGCTCTGGGCAGAAAAGGTGCAGAACCCCCAGAGGAAGGTGTTCATTCACCCTGAGCTGTGTGTCGGGTACGCCTGGCACATTATCGAATATGCGCCACCAATATTTCATTATCGGCCTCCTATGCAGCCCAGTCCACGCCTGGGTGAACCTAGAAATTAAACTGTACTTTCACCTCTGAAGAATGTTGCTCCTGCCAGTGCTGAAGGGGAGAGATTGCCAGGCCCCTGGGTTATCGAGTGATGCAAGTGGAGAGCAGTGGCGTCGGGCACAGAAGCACTCTTGTTGGGGCTGGTGGGGAGGTCTGTTCGTGGTCCACCTTCCTGGAACTGAAAAGCTTATGTCAAGCATTCTCAGCTCCCCTTAGGGTCACTGGACCAGAAGGTGTAACTGCAATACCACTGATGCTGCTTGGAGCTCCTGATAAGATAAATTTCCCTATACTCTTTTCTGCCCTCTCCAAGCATCCACTGGTAAAATCTGAAAATGGCAACCCACTCCAGTATTCTTGCCTGCAGAATCTCATGGACAGAGGAGCCTGGCAGGCTATAGTCCATAGGATCACAAAGAGTTGGATGTGACTGAAGTGACTTAGTGTGCACATGCATGCGCACACACACACACAAACATACACACACACCATCCTACCCTCCATCTATCTAGCAGGTGAAATGTGTTGTCTCTGGTAATAGAGTGTGGATGAATTTATCACATCTTACCTTTCTAAAGGAAGTCATCCAAAACCTGTGTCTCAATTTCTTTACCATCTGAGCCACCAGGGAAGCGCTAAGACAAGCATATATACAGCAAAGGGTCTGCTCTCAACTTTGCTGGAGTATTAAGACTTAAACACATGAGATTTCCACAGAAAAAGACAAAATATATATGATATGTTCTAGAATAGATAACGAGAGATACAGACACTGAAGAACAGAAGAGTTCAGTTTTGCCCTGGAGACCAGCAAGGGATTTATGGGAGAATGACAACTCAGGCTGACCCAAATGTGGTTCAGATTTAGAGAGGCAAAGAATTATCTAGTGTTCTAAAGAGATCAGGTGTATTTCACTTGATATTACTCCACTTCATGTGTGGGAAAGAGGAGACCGACCAGCTAGGTGGCACTGGAAGCTGGGTGGAATTCTGAGGCTCCGTCCATTGTGTTTGATGTAGGGGAGCTGGCCCTCTCTTGCCCTCTCCTCAGGCAAGAATATCTCGCATGAAACCACAAACATTTCTGCTCCAATGCCCAGCTTATAGCTGAGGACACAATAAGGCTCCTCTTTCTCCACTTTTGGGTGGTACCAGTAACAGTACCAGTGTTCGTAGTGATTTTTTTTCTAGATTCCTGGAAATGAGAAAAAGAGACAGTAGGATGGTTGAATCTTACAGGTACCCTACTATGGCCAAGACAGGCTCCTGGGATCCATACTCCTCTCCCCAGACATCAGAAAGCAGGGTGGAAAGTATGGGCTTTGTTTGACAGGTGACTAAAAGTACTGAGTCGAGAAACTCAGAGTCCTGGAAGCCACTTCTCATCCTTGCCCTCGAAATCCTTGGAGACACAAGTGCATAATGGGAGGAAAGTGTTTTTAACCTCTTACTTTGGGATTGCTGATGGGTGGCTTTAGATGGCTGATATCACATTAAGCTGAAGACCCTCAAAGGGTGTCTATAGGTATGCTAGTCATCCCTGCTTTTATTCATGAACATTTCTACTTGAGGCTGTTTTAAGAAAAGAGAAAAAGTAGTTCATCATAATGTTTCCATTTGATCAGATTTTGTAATGAGATTTTGGGCATGGACTCTGTGTATATCTATGCAAGTTAATAGACAAATAGAAAGACAAATGGGTACTGGTATAAAGGTAGATAAATGCATGGATAGAGATAGATAGATAGATAGATAAATAGATAGATAGATAGATAGAGATGGTCTACAGATGACTCCTTGCTATATTTATGCATTCAGCATCCCAACTCCATTTAACAGAAGCCAGTCTGTGCTTTCTGAACAATTACACATGCAGACACAAACCTCTGCAGTGGATGCCAGAAGGACATCATGTCCCACCTGAATGCAGATGAGGTCTGGTGTCCAAAGGAGCCCCAGTCACCTGCATCCACAAAGGACACACAGCCACCGTTACACCCTCAGGTACAGAGAACCCTTGGCCAAAGATCTGAGTATGCTGAACTTTTTTAGAGGCAATGGCCACTGGAGGCTAGGATCTCATTAAACAGTTCTTACCCACAAAGTCTTAAAAGGCAGGACTCTATGCCCGGCAGCCCCGGGGATGCTCTGATCCCATGTGTTTACTGACAGAAGCCAAGTGTCCATGCTGACACCTACCCTGGGCTTCCTCAGATCTCCTAGCCAGACTCCACTATTCCTGAAGAGAAAAAGCTTGCTTTTCAGGCTCTGAAAATCTGCATGCAGTGATGAAAAACACAAGGCTTTCTCAAACATGCTGGTCAGGTGACCCTCTTCCTCTTCCCTCCTGTAGCTATAAAGATCATGAAGAAGAGGAAAATGAGAAGGGCAGGAAGGGAAAAGTCCTCAAGTCAACTAAAGAATTTGGCCAGTGGCTAGCAAAGAGAAGGGAATGCTTTAGAAGAAGGTGAATTTATTCATGGACACCTGTCAGAGACTGTCATTCCTCTGGCTGAACTATAGTCTGAATTTTACTATTACATAAATCAGTTCCTCCTGGACTTAATAACTCTTCTTTATAGGTTTCTTCCCACTCATAAATAAACCTCATTCCATATGTATATACTGCAAAATACCTGCCTGATTTGCAGCATTGTTCATCGGGAGAGGTAGGTGCCAGCCCCATTTTACACTGGAGTTTTTCTATAGTCACACCCTCTAAAGAGACCCCTTTTCCCGGGGGTAATGCCAACCTCAAAGAAGAAGGTTCTTTTCTAAAATATCTTCACTAGGTGCATGGGATGACATGTTTATTAAAGATGGAGAAGACCATGGAGAAAAAATATTTTCTTTCAAAAAGCCAATAGTGACTTTCAGAAAAGATCCAAGTGCAAAAGTGCTGCGGGCACAGATGTAAAGGGATTTTTGCCTCTCCTTGCCGGTGGTAAAGTCAGGATCGGGCAACATGTGCCTGTTCAGTTTTGCTGGCAAATTTACGAGGTTGCAGATTTTAAGAAGATGGGCCAGCTAACAGCTGCCAAAGTCCAGAGGTCCTCTGGAAGGCTGCTACAGATCTGGGGAGTCAAGTTGGGAGAGTCACTTACCCTCTCCATTGTGCTAACTCTGCACAGAGTAGTGATCCTTGGCATTTTGACTTGCAACATCCCAAGTAGGTTGGATATTTGGACACCAGTTCCCATGCTACTCTAATGTGGCAAGATAACAAAGTGCATTTTTTAAACTATGCATTATAATACTCTCAGGGTTTTGTACATTCTCAGAAAGACCTCCATAAATATTCAGATTCTAATTTTAAAAATGTAGTTGGAAAGGATGTTAGTGAGCTAACATTCTTGCTAAAGGGTGTTAGCAAGCATTTGCTTCCAAAATCTTATCCAAGGAAGTGAATACCTCAACAGCAACCCTAGCAGATGGGCACTCAGGCCTTCCTCGTGCTCCTAGCAGGAGAGCCACAAAGAGGTTCAGCTGTTATCTCTACTGTGCTTCTCAAGCATTAAAATAAATCACAGTTCACTTTGCTTAAACAATATTTCAAAGTGTTGTCATTAGGATCAATGAACATTCCATGGGAATTCAGACTTCAGGAGAAAATACACCAATAAAATATTTAATGACACAGGTTCTGTATCACCATTAGGAACCATTGTTGTTTAGTCACTCAGTTGTGTCAGACTCTTTGTGACCCCGTGGACTGTAGCCCACTGGGCCCGTCCTTCTCTGGGAATTCCCAGGTAAGAATACTGCAGTGGGTTGCCATTTCCTTCTCCAGGGAATATTCCCAACCCACGGATTGAACCCATCTCTCTTATGTCTCTGCATTGGCAGGCAGAGTCTTTACCGCTGAGCCACCAGGGAAGTCCCAAAATTAGAAAAATAAAACAAATGAAAATGTAAGAAATTCTGTGACCTCCTATGATGAGAACACTGAAAGTCAAAATTTAGTGTTCACAAGAAAGCGGAAAATAGTAAGTGTTGACAAGGATGAGGAGATATTGGAACCCATATACTTTGTTGGTAGGAATATAAAATGGCAGCTTCTAGGGGAAAGTTTGGCAATTCTTCAAGTTAAAAATAGAATTATAATTATGTAATTCAACAAATCCACACCTAGGATATACCTGAAAGAACTGAAAATAGGGACTCAAATAAATACATCTACATGCATATTCATATCAGCAATAATAGCTAAAAGGTGCAAGCATCCCTAAAGCCCATTAGTGGTTGAATGGATAAACTGTTACAATCAAAGAGTGAACTATTTTTCAGCTATACAGAGGAATGAAGTATTGATACATGCTACAGCATGGATGAATGTCAAAATGGGATGCTTAATAAAAGAAGTCAGACCCTAAAGATTATATAGTGTGATTCCATTTATATGAAATATCTAGCCCAGGTAAATCCACAGAAACTGAAAGCAAATTGCTGGTTGTCAAGGCTGGAGTCGGAGGAGACTGAGAAGTGACTGCTCAGTGAATACATAGCTTCCTTTTGGGGAGATAACATGCTTTACAGGTAGATGGAGGTGGTGATTGTGCAGCATATGAATGCACTAAATGCCGCTGAATTTTTCACTTCAAAATGCAGAATGCTTTATTTTATGAACTTTACCTCAATAAAAACTTTAGAAAAAAAATGTAAAGATCTCTGTTCAAGCCTCTGTCTTTGTTGTTGCTGTCAACTGCACTGTGAGGCTTGGAGGATCTCAGTTCCCTGGTTAGTGATTGAACCCAGGCATGGCAGTGAAAGTCCAGAACCCTAACCACTAGATATCCAGGAATTCCCCTATTTTGAGTTTCATTTCTAAGACTAGTAGTTCATGTGTCCTTGGGCAAGATGATTCACTTCTCTGAGCCAAAGTCTTCCCATCAACATGTAACCCAGGTAAAGTTGGTCTGCCTTGTGGCCAGTCTCAGCACCATAACATATATAGAAGCACAAGATTAATGTCCCAAGAGAACAGAAAAACATTGAAAAGATTTTTAAGTCAAGATCACCACTGGAAACTGCAAGAATTTCTCTCCTACTATGCAACAAAATTACTTTTTAAAAGAGACCTACCTCCCCTTGGGTCAGACAGTAGAGAATCTAACTGCAATGCAGAAGGCCCAGGTTTGATCCCTGGGTTGGGAAGATCACCTGGAGAAAAGAATGGCTTCCCACTCCAGTATTCTTTCCTGGAGAATCCTATGGACAAAGGAGCATGGTGGGCTACAGCCCATGGGGTCACAAAGAGTCAGACATGACTGAACAACTAATATTTAACTTGTCTTCCCTTTGCCCACATTGAAAAATGAAAGTAAAAAGTCGCTCAGTCATCTCTGACTCTCTGCGACCCCATGGATATACATTCCATGGAATTCTCCAGGTTTCTCACATTGCAGTCCATGGAATTCAAACCCCAGTCTCCCACATTGCAGGAAAATTCTTTACCAGCTGAGCCTCCAACGAAGTCCAAGAATACTGGACTGGGTAGACTATCCCTTCTCCAGGGAAGCCCTGGCTAGCAGACACCAGACACATAACTGGCCCATCATCTGCTTTTGTAAATAAAGTTTTATTAGCACACAGCCATACCCTTTCAATGATGCATTCTCTGAGGCTGCCTTCATGCTAAATGCAAAGTTAGGTAGTTAAACTACGGCCTGCAAAACCTAATATATTTACTGTCTTGCTACATCCATAACACATTTACCAACCTCTCTTATAGAATAACCTAATAAGATATCGTCAACAAAACAAGAACTTGTGAATGAGACAATAAAAGCACAAAATGGCATGGAATGTGAGACTGAAGCCCTAATGAAAAGAAATAAGCTGGTGCGGAAACATGACTTGTAACCGATAAATCCATTGGAAAGTGGGGGACCAAATTACTGCTGTAGAAAAGTTGCCTAATCATTGTGAATATTAAGGACCAAAAATTTAATTAAATTTTAAAAAGAGAGACAGAGGGCAAATGTCACCTAAAAATCATAACTCTCACTTCTTACTGCTTTTAAATCTCCCATTTTAAAGTAAAAAGGAAGCTTTTAGGAAAAGCTCTCACCTGTAGTGACAGAGGTATTTTAAGTTCAGAGATTCTTATAATTTAGCATCAGATTCTTTTTCTTCAAGTAATATTAAATTAATTACATTTATTCAAAAATAGGATCTCTTATGAAACTGTTTCCCTAATATCCTTAATATCTCCCCTTTCAACTGTATATTTGCAGGAAAACATGTTCAGAATGATGTTCAGTTAGTTATAATAATGATCATTTCTGGATGGTATGATTTGTAGTGATGTTTTACTGTCATCTTTGTATTTTCTTCTATTTGTTTTAAAAAGTTAAATAGTTCATTCTTTTTTATAAAAAGAGATTCTTCCTTTAAAAAAAATCAAGGCCAATAGCTAAATGTTCTTTTCCTTCAGTTTTATTGAGATATAATTTACATAGTGCACTGCATACATTTAAGACGTGAAGCACAATGATTTGACTTACATACATCATGAAATTATTACCACAATAAGTTTAATAGCAGTCATCATCTCATGTAGGTACAAAATTAAAGAAATAGAAAAGAAATACTTTTTTCTTCTTGAAGATAACTCTTTAGATTTGCTATCTTAACAACCTCCATACAGAACATAGAGGTGAGGTGAGGTGAAAGTCGCTCAGCCGTGTCCTACTCTTTGTGACCCCATGGACTATACAGTCCATGGAATTCTCCAAGCCAGAGTACTGGAGTGGGTAGCCTTTTCCTTCTCCAGGGAATCTTCCCAACCCAGGGATTGAACCCAGGTCTCCCACACTGCAAGCAGATTCTTTACCAGCTGAGCTACAAGAGAAGCCCACAGAACATAAACAGCAATGTTAATTACCTTATTCATGTTGTACACTACATCCCTAGTTCTTGTGTATCTTATAACTGGAACTTTGTACATTTTGACCGGCTACATTCAGCTGTCCCTATCTCCACCCCACCTCCCCTCCCGGCCTTCAGTAACTACAAATCTAATCTCTGTGTCTATGAGTTTGCTGGTTTGCTTGCTTGTTTTTTGAAGTATAATTGACCTACAACACTATGTTAATCCGATATTTCTATACATAGCAACTGATTACCATCATGAGTCTAGTTACCAGCTGTCACCGTACGAAGATACTACATGATTATTGACGGTGTTCTCCACACTGTTCACTTCATACTCGTGACACTTATTTTGCAATCGGAAGTTTGTATCTCTTAATCTCCCTCCCCTATTTCTCTAACCCTCCCATTCCTTACCACTCTAGCAATCACCTCTTTGTCCTCTGTGGCTATGACTCTGTTTCTGCTTTGTTACGTCTGCTCATTTGCTTTGTTTTTTAGATTCCACATTTAAATGAAGTCACAGAGCATCTGTCTTTCTCTGTCATGTTTCACTAAACATGATAAGCTCTAAGTCCAGCTATGTTGTTGCAATGACAAGATTTTATTCCATTTTTATGACTAATATCCCATTGCATATATACTATATCCGTTCATCTCTTGATGAGCACTCAGGGTATTTTCTTAGCTTTTGTAAATAGTGCTGCAGTGAGTATGTGTGTGTTAGTCTCTCAGTCGTGCCCGATTCTTTGAGACCCCATGGACTGCAGCCCACCAGGCTCCTCTGTCCATGGGATTCTCCAGGCAAAGATACTGGAGTAGTTTGCCATTTCCTTCTTCAGAGAATCTTCCCGACCCAGGGATTGAACCTGGGTCTCCTGCACTGCAGGCAGATTCTTTACTGACTGAGCTACCAGAGAAACCCCACAGTGAATATAGGGGTGCACATATCTTTTTTAATTAGCTTTTTTGTTTTCTTTGGTTAAATACTCAGGAGTAGAAGAGCTGGATCATATGGTAGTTCTATTTTTAATTTTTTGAGGAATGTCTATACTGTTTTCCATAGTGGTTGTACCAGTTTAACTTCCCACCAACAGTGCAGGAGAGTTCTTTTTTCCCCACTTCCTCACCAACTCTTGTTATTTGTTATTTTTGATAATAGCCATTCCCATAGGTGTGAGGTGATATCTCACTGTGGTTTTGATTTTCATTTCCCTGATGATTAGTGATATTGATCATCTTGTCGTGTGCCAGCTGACCATCTGTATGCGTGTATTTTAATTTGGGAAAATGTTAAGGCATTACCTTTAGGGGTTGGCATATGGGTGACTGTCACCTTCTTCCTTGTACTTTTGTATATTTTTAAATGTCCCCAATTTTTAACCAATAATTTAAATAATACTTTAGTGATTTGTTTTTTGAAATTGCCCATAGCACATAGCATAAGCAAGGCAGGCACACAATCCATGTTCATCAGAAGTTTTATTGATATGTTTTTCCTAAAATTTGCCGGGGGGTGTTCACTGTTCTCAAAGGCAGTAAGATTTTAAGATATTCTTGACACACAGATACTTGCAACTTCTTTCATATTTTATTAATTGCAGTAGAATTAAAACTGATTTCCTTTGTAATAACAAGGAAAGAAAGAAAACAGTTTATATAGTTCAAGATCCCCCAACACTTTGCATTTTATGACAAGCAAAAATATCCAAGTCATTTCGACCCATTCTTCACCCCAGTCCTTCTCATCACAGGACAGCAGTCACTCACCAGACGTGTTTTCCCAAATTTCCTAAAGCTCTGACCAAAGTCAGCCCAGGCTTTTCTGGTTCTCTCATCCCTTTTGCCACATTTCTGGAGTTATTTTTTCTTCTTTCTCTGTCTCAAATAGCACTTTGTCTTTTCTAATGAAAACAATGTTGAGCTTTCTAAGATTTGTCATCCTTCTTTCTACCAGTTACCTAGATTAACCCCATAGAAGGACAGACGTGGTGGTGCAGACGCAAGAAGAGAACTGTGGACGCTCAGGAACAATCGCCAATGGTTTCTCAGAGCTTTTACAGCTCTCAACTCTGGTTAGGACCATGCTCTCCCGAAAGTGAAAGCATTAGTCACTCAGCCGTGTCCGACTCTTCGCAACCCCGTGGACTGTAGTCCGCCAGGCTCCTCTCTGCATAGGATTCTCCAAGCAAGAATACTGGAGTGGGTAGCCATTCCCTTCTCCAGAGGATCTTCCAGATCTAGGAATCAAACCCAGGTCTCCTGCATTGAGGACAGATTCTTCATCATTTGAACCACCAGGGAAGTCCATGCTCTCCAGCAAGGAGACTGCAATTTACAGAAATCATTAAGAAATGATTCAGGAGGTATCTAATTAAGTCCTCAAATGTGTGTGCTGTTCATCCAATAAAGAAGGGTGAGCACATAAGCGGGCTGGGATAACTGGGTGTGGTGGCATGGAGAAGTTGGGGCTTTGGCTGAACTCCCAAAGAAGATAAGACTTATGTAAGTGACAGGGAGAAGGAGCAAGTGCCATGAGACAGATGCCATCAACAAAGTGCAGAGGTGGGCGGGGCATGTCAGTCTCTGGACCCAGGGGTGGGAAACACATGATTTTTAGAGGGAGCAGAAAGTTGTTGAACTGGGAACAACAATAAGAAGTCAAGAGATCTACAGTCCATAATCCCACATGGAACCATGATATAAGTCATCTGAAATAGGTACTAATTGATTGGATTCTGCATTCAGTCACAGCCAGTTTTCTGTAAGGAATCATCTTTCTCCTTCTCCCCTACCTTAGGGTTTCTTCCTAACTTCGTGGCCACTGAACCAACTCATTCCCTCTCATCTTTTACTCCACCAAGATAGGGAGATAGATGGAGTTGGGTGAGCAGCATGGGCATGGTTGATCAGAGTAAGGAGACACTGGCATGAAGAAGGAAAAAGCCAAATAGGAAAAGGAAAAGAAAGAAGGAAGAAATTGGTCCTTCTCTTTTCCCCACACCTTGGAGTTTTCAGTTGTTGATAGAAAACTTGAGCGTCATCCAACTGTATGTTTGATGCAAACATATATCCTGAAGCCTTGCTGCCCTTCTGGGATCCAAGTGCTTGTCTATCCAACTGCCTACTCTGGTAGCTTCCCTTATCTCATAGGATTAAGCATCAAGCTCACCAATGCCATAATGGAGTCCTTCTTCTTTCCCATCACCTGCTCCTGCTCCTGTGTGCTTTTTCTCACTTCCATCCTTCCAGTTACTCAAGCTGGTCCCCCTTTTCTACCTCAAGTCCCAAATGCAAGTTGCTGCCAGGTTAATCTGACAGTAATCCTACCTCCAGAGCTTCTCCTGATTTTATTCCATTGTTTTCACTCCCACTATCATTGCCCATTTTGGTCCCTTGTTATGTCTATGACAGTTATCTCTTAACTATTCTCCCTGTATTCATTCTCATCCTCATCTCTACCACCTTTACCATTTCTCTGATGCTATGGCTAGGGTGGGCTTCCTAATGTCAAAAGTACTGTCAAGTCATTTTGTTGTTGCTTAGTCACTAAGTTGGATCCAACTCTTTGCTACCTGCCAGGCTCATCTGTCCACGGGATTTGCCAGACAAGAACACTGGAGTGGGTTACCGTTTCCTTCTCCAGGGTATGGTTTAGTTGCTAAGTCATGTCTGACTCTACATGGACTGTAGCCCACCAGGCTCCTCCATCCATGGAATTTCCCAGGCAAGAATATTGGAGTGGGTTGCCGTGCCCTCCTCCAGGGGATCTTCCTGACACAGAGATGGAAACCACATCTCTTAAGTCTACCTGCACTGGCAGATGAGTTCTTGACCACAAGCACCACCTGGGAGGCCCCTCTCCAGGGCATGTCTTTTGTTTTAAAAAAAAAAAAAACCATGTGGATTCTCATTGCCTTCAGCCTGATGTCTAGATTCCTTGATGCACTATATCTGATCCATTGAATTCTGACTCTATCCACAGTTCTGGTCTCATCCCTCACTTCTTCCCTACAACTAACTCACCACTCCATCAATTTCCTTAGCCTTTACTAGTAGTGATCTTATAGCTGCTTTGTGTGTGTTATCTTCCCCGTCTCTCCCTACTGAGATATTTTTGTTCCTTTCAGGCTTATTCAAGTATTTCATCCTCTTCTTTGAAAACATGTTGGATTTCCCCCAGCTAGGATGTGCCTAGAACACTCAAAACCATAATGTATTTTGGTGAGGGATGAATGATTCAATCAATCAATGAATAAAGAGATTAATAAAAGATGGAATTCTTGCTTGTCTTTGAGGGTTTCTCTTGCATTCCAAGCCATTTTTTCCTGTCCAGGCTGAGCTTCCCCAGAGCCTGTCTGTTCTGATCGATCCATAGCTCCTACTAACGTATGAATGATGCACCAGTTAACTATAGGATTTGACTAGTTTTTGTTGTAGGCACTTCCGCTTGGGGCATGTAAAAGAAGCTGCAGTTTGGACTTTAGCACGGTGCTCTGAGCCTTCAGTTTGACATTCCAGGTATGAAGAAATACTAGCAAGTTCAAAAGCAGACCAAACCTGAATGCAATATTTAGAAGGCTGCTCTAAGACTATGCTCCTGGATCAAAACGCATAATGCACATGGCAACTCCCTTGGATCTCCATAGCAGGCCAGTGTTGGGAGACAGGCTTCAGCACAGGTGAGCTTTGTCGGCTCTGCATCCATCTGTTCCCTCTCAGCTAACCTGACCTGCAGGCTTAGAGGCCTTGAGAAGTAACGACCTTTCAGGCTGCTTGCCTGAAATGCCCATGCTAGAGATCCATTTCCTCCAATGATGACTATTATGTTATTACTGCCATACCCTGAGACAATCTCTACTTTGGATGACTGAAGACACTACAGCCCCTGGGGAAATTAACAGAATAGAACTATTTGAATTTGGGCACAGAGGATATGAGCAGAGTATAGAGGACTTCTCTATAAGGCATGCTGGGAGAACATAAGTTGCTGCAGGAAGGATTTAGGAAGTAAAGGCTGAAGAGACAGGAGGATGAGGGAAGGGAAGTAAGAAACTGCCAGAGGCCAGCAGTGTCTCGTGTTTGTTAAATGGTATCATAGCTTATAAAGTCATCTGAAGTGCACTCTTCCTTTTGATTCTCATAATGCCACTATGGGTTAAGAGAAAGCAGGTACAATTTTCTTTCATTTCATACATATGGAAATCTAGATTCAGGGATGTCTGGTAACTTACTTTGGGTCAATCAGCTTTTTAGGAGCTAATCCAGGATTTCAAACCAGTCTTCTGACCCCTTAATGGTCTTATTTCCACAACATCCTGCCTCTGAATGTGTTTTTCCACTGGCAAAGTGAGTCTAGCATAAATCTAGACTTGTAAATCTAGCATCTAACCAGCTTTCCATTAACTAGTTACCAGGTCTGGGGACCTAAAGGGGGACTCTTTCAGACCTGGAGACCTTCTTCCTCTGCTTCTCCTTGGTCTCTCAATTGACAAGGTCTCAAACAGGCTCAAGACATGACTAATTTTACTAAACTTTGTGGACTTCTGACACCCAGGTGCAAAAAACTGTCTCCTGGTATCTATCTGCCAGCAAGCACCCCGTGTCAAAATCGAACCCCGATGATGATTAAAATGGCTGCGGTGAGTTCTTGCCTGCTCCTCCTGCAGCCATATTGAACAATTCAAAATGATAATCTGGCATGTGGCAGTAACTCAGACGGAACAGGTCCATCACTCACAGAGGGGGTGGCACAGCCTCCAGGGTTCCTGTCTTTTGCCAGAGCCAGCGTTTCTTCTCTAAGCCTTCACTCATCTTCTGCAAAATTTATTTCTCCAGAATGTCCTTCATACACATCAACACTGTGCACTTTACCCAGAGAGTCAATCTCCAGTTGCCAAGAGAAAGGGAAGGTTCCTTGCGGGAGATTTAAAGAGAAGCTTAAACTCAAGGTCTGCAATGTCGTGAGAGCAGGAGAAAGGAGGGGTAATGTTGGAATGAGAGAGAGGACAGTGGTTGAACCCTGAGATGGGTCACCCTGAGATCAAATCTATGTGTCCCGTGTCTCCGGCATAGCAGGCAGAGTCTTTACAGCTGAGCCACTGGGGAAGCCCTATCAGAGAGATGTATCAGAGCAGTGATGTTATTACCAATAAAGACCAGGATGGAGACTGTATTTTAACTCGGTCAGACCAGTTGGCTTGATATAACTCTACCCTTAATGTTGATTGGGGTTTCCCTGGTGTCTCAGACAGTAAAGAATCTGTCTGCAATGCTGGAGATACAGTCTGATCCCTGAGTCAGGAAGATTCCCTGGAGAAGGGAATGGCAACCCACTCCAGTTTCTTGCCTGGAGAATCCCGTGGACAGAGGAGTCTCATGGGCTACAGTCAGTCCATGGGGTCACAGAGTTGGACACAACTGAGCGACTTCCACACACTTGATATCGATTATCCTCCCAGCCTCAGAGAGCTCTGAAAATCAGACCTTCACCTGTAGATGCACGGAGAGGAGGAGTTGAAAGTATGTCCTTCCTACAGGCAGGCTGGCTAAAGACAGAGGGAAACAAGAGGAAAGTAAGGACCCACGTGGCCTCTGCTCTTTCTCTCAAGCTCTCTAATCAAAGCAGACAGAGAACAGGGACAGAGGCCCAGACTGCTCTCCCGGAGGAAGGGTCTGTGCCTGGAACAGACGATAGGGACACGTAGGGAGTAGGCCTCCCGTCCCCCAACTCCCAACATGCATGTGTCCTTCACAGATTAAACTACTGCAGCCCATTCTGAAGACAGTTTATTATAGCAATCCCCCACATGGTCCAGATGATTATTTTCATACCTGGTCTATCAATGAGAAAAATGGGGTTCTAAATAGCAGGTCCATATAGTCAAAGCTATGGTTTTTCCAGTAGTCAAGTATGGATGATCCTGGGCCATAAAGAAAGCTGAGCACCTAAGAATTGATGCTTTTAAACTGTGGTGTTGAAGAAGACTCTTGAGGGTCCATTGGACAACAAGGAGCAAACCAGTCCATCCTATAGAAAATCAGTCCTGAATATTCACTGGAAGGACTGATGCTGAAGCTGAAGCTCCAATACTTTGGCCCCCTGATGAGAACAGCTGACTCATTAGAAAAGACCCTGATGCTAGGAAAGATTGAAGGCAGGAGGAGAAGGGGATGACAGAGGATGAGATGGTTGGATGGCATCACCAACCCAATGGGCATGATTCTGACCAATCTCCAGGAAATGATGACGGACAAGGAAGCCTGGCATGCTGCAGTCCATGGGTTGCCAAGAGTCGGACAGGACTGAGTAACTGAACAACAACAAATAGCAGGTAAATTGACTCAGTCACCAGGTCCCAACATGATAGAACTGGGATCCAAAACAGATTTCTGACCAATTTTTGAAAGCGGGTTTCAAAAAATGTAACAAACAGGTCAGGCCAGACATTCTTGCACCCAGAATTATTAATAACTACAAGAGAAGTGAACAGGCAGACTGACTGGGTCAGTGAAGGTAGCTGTAGGCTAGAGAATACGCTTTCATTTAACAGATACTTAAACCTACTGATGCTGAAAGCTGGGCGGTGTGCTGGGAACAGAGCTACAGACAAGACAGACGTGATTTCTGCCTTGGAGAGCTAGGGTGGAATAGAGAAGTATCTAGAATTCTAGGGGGCTTCCTAGATGGAGCTAGTGGTAAAGAGCCCACCTGCCAATGCAGGAGATGAAAAATACTTGGCTTCAATCCCTGGGTCAGGAAAATCCACTGGAGGAGGGCACAACAACCCACTCCAGTATTCTTGCCTAGAGAATCCCATGGACAGAGGAGCCTGGGAGGCTATAGGCGTGGGGTTGCAAAGAGTCGGACACAACTGAAGTGACTTAGCACACATGCACTAAAATTCTAGGAGGCCCTTTGGAGAGCTCTAAAAGGAAGCATCCTCAGCCTCGGGCTCATAGAGTTGCCGCAGGGCTCACATCTCAAGAGGTCATTCCAGACTCAGGGTCACCACCAATAGAAACTGGCCTTGTGTCTGGAGTTTAAGAAGCTGGACCATGCTTTGGGAATCAGTGCAGCTGAATGAAGGAGTTGAACCCTGAGTGCCCATTAAAGTACAGTAGCCAGTCTGATTGTAATAAGAAAAAACTCTTTGCTCTGTTATTTCATCATTTCTTTTTGTTCACACTTTTCCTGTCTGGCTTATTCTATTTTTCTCTGCATCCTTTAGTAAAGTTCCTTCTCAAAACTCCCAAAATTGTATGCAATAAACCAAAATAAAGGGGAATTATTCATGCTTAGGTTAGAGTTGCTAGAGAAGGACCAGGAAGTGAGATGCAGTGGTGACCAGAGCCAAACCTTGGAGATCCTGGAAAAACCAGTGGAGTGGGCAAATGGTGTGATTATTGCTGTTTAGCCACTAAGTCATGTCAGACCCTCTGTGACCCGTGGACTGCAGCACACCAGGCTTCCCTGTCCTTCACTATCTCCCAGAGTTTGCTCAAACTCATGTGCATCAAGTCTGTGATGCCATTCAACTATCTCATCCTCTGTCATCCCCTTCTCCTCCTGCCCTCAACCTTACCCAGCGTCAATCTTTTCCAATGAGTCAGCTGTTCACATCAGGTGGCCAAATTATTGGAGCTTCATCTTCAGCATCAGTCCTTCCAGTGAAAATTCAACACTGATTTCCCTTAGGAAGGACTGGTTTGATCTCCTTGCTGTCCAGGGGCCTCTCAAGAGTCTTCTCCAGTACCACACTTTGAAAGGATCAATTCTTTGGTCCTCAGCCTTCTTTATGATCCAACTCTCACATCCATACATGACTACTGGATAAACCATCGCTTTGACTATATGGACCTTCATCAACAAAGGTGGACCTTCATAGCCCTTTCATTATGCATGTTTCCCTGTGTCTATCTTGTGAATAATGGACCATTCAGAGAGAGCAAGGCAGGGTTCAGCCCTTGCTCAATGCAGAGGAGTATCTGGCACAGGTATTTGATGTCTCTTCAAAGGGTGAATTTATCATTTTTTGCAAGTCTTCAATGTGTCAAATCTACTTAGACTTACAATGAGCATCCATGGCTCCGGTTATCCTTGTATCTCACCTTAAAAGCTTTCTGGTTGTCTTTTTGCCCCCACAAGATGTTTAATTTATGGACAATAAATGCATTCACTCTGTGGTTCAGATCAATGAATTTTTTTTAGCATCAGGCTGTTGTTACATGCTTAATGATAATTATATAAATATCATATGGATTGAATCAACAAATATGGATTTACCTGAATAGCATGTTTCTCCAGATATCCATTATGAAGCCCCCATCTTTGTCATCAATTAATCAAAACCTATCTCTTATTTTATTTTGAATTTCTTCAGCAGTCTAATTGAAGTATAATTGACATACCATAAACCACCCATATTTTTTTCTTCCAATTTTTTTTTTTTTGAGATACAACTGACATGCAGCACTGTGTAAGTTTAATGGATATAGCAGAATGATCTGACTTATATACATCTTGAAGTGATTATCACGATAAATTTAGTGAATATCCATCATCTCATATAGATATACAATTAAAGAAATGGAACAAAAAATATCCCTGTGATGAGAACTCAGGATTTACTCTAACTTGCATATATAATATACAGCAGTGTTAATTATATTTACCATGTTGTATATGACATCTTTAGTATTTCTTTATCTTAGAAGGAGGAATAGGATGAAGACAGTTGAAAGGTAAACTGTACATATTTAAAGGAACCGTTTGGTAAGTTTTGACATCTGGTATACCCATGAAATCATCACCATAATCAAGATAATGAATATAAAGCTCCATCACCCAAATTTTCCTCCTGCGACTTTGCCTGCTTTCTGCTCTCCTCACTCCACCTTACTCTTGCCAAGAAATTCATGATCTGTCATTATATACTAGATTGTGATTGTGTAATCTATGAATGTGCATAGATGGGATTGGACAGAATGCATCCTGTTTTGGTCTGTTTTTTAAATTTTCATTCAACATAATTATTTTCAGATTCATCCATGTTGATAAATGTCAACATAGATGACAAAATGTCAAGAAATCATTCCTTCCTATATCCTGGCATATCCCACTGTATGGATATGCCACAGTTGAACCTTCACCTGTTGGTGGACATTTACATAGTTGCTAGTTTTGCGGTATTACAAATAGAGCTGCCAGGAACACTGAAGTATAACCTCTGTATGGACTTAAGCTTTCCTTTCTTATAGGTTACATACTTAGGGGTAAAATGACTAGATCATATGACATGTGCATTTTTATTTTTTAATTTTTAAAAATTTTCTTTTTTCTGTTTTTATAATTTTTTAAAATTTATTTTTATTTTTGGCAGCACTGGGTCTTTGCCGTGGCATGCGGGCTCTTTTGGTGGCAGCGCACAGGCTTCTTTAGCTGCGGCACAGCCTTGTCTTTCTGTGGCACGCGGGCTCTAGAGTGCATGGGCTCCGTGCTGGTGGTGTTCAGGCTTAGTTGCTTCACAGCATGTGGGATCTTAGTTCCCTGATCAGGGACTGAACCCATGGCCCTTGTATTGGAAGATGGATTATCAACCACTGGCCCACAAGGGAAATCTCTGTGTTTAATTTAAAACCAGAGGGATGGGATGGGGAGGGAAGTGGAAGGGGGGTTCAGGATGGGGAACACATGTAAATCCATGGCTGATTCATGTCAGTGTGTGGCAAAAACCACTACAGTATTGTAAAGTAATTAGCCTCCAACTAATATAAATATGGGAAAAAAATTAAAAAATCAAAAACAAAAAAATTAGAAAATATAAAAGATTCAATGGCTGATTCATGTCAAGGTACGACAAAAACCACTACAATATTGCAAAGTAATTAGCCTCCAACTAATAAAAATAAATGAAAAAAAAAAAAAGAAAAGAGAACCAAAAAAGAAAGATTCAAATGTTTTCCCAAGTGGTTGTAACATCAAACCCAACAAAAGTTATGAGAGTTCCAGCTTTGCCATAACCCCCTCCAATACATAATAATATCAATCATTTTCATTTTAGCCATTTCAGTAGACATGTAGTGGCTTCATATTGCTTTAATTTGCATTTCCTAAAAGCTAATATTGCTCAACAAATTTTTAGTTGCCTTCTTATTTTGCTATCTGTATATCTCTTTGATAAGTTCAGTTCAGTCCCTTAGTCGTGTCCGACTCATTGCGACCCCATGAACCGCAGCACACCAGGCCTCCCTGTCCTTCACCAACTCCCGGAGTCCACCCAAACCCATGTCCAATGAGTCCGTGCTGCCATCCAACCATCTTATCCTCTGTCGTCCCTTCTCCTTCTGTCCTCAATCTTTCCCAGCATCAGGGTCTTTTCCGATGAGTCAGCTCTTCATTTCAGGTAGCCAAAGTATTGGAGTTTCAGCTTCAACATCAGTCCTTCCAATGAACATCCAGAACTGATCTCCTTTAGGATGGACTGGTTGAATCTCCTTGCAGTCCAAGGGACTCTCAAGAGTCTTCTCCAACACCATAGTTCAAACGCATCAACTCTTCGGCGCTCAGCTTTCTTTATAGTCCAACTCTCACATCCATACATGACCACTGGGAAAACCATAGCCTTGACCAGATGGACCTTTGTTGACAAAGTAATGTCTCTGCTTTTTAGTATGCTGTCTAGGTTGGTCATAACTTTCCTTCCAAGGAGTAAGCATCTTTTAATTTCATGGCTGCAATCACCATCTGCAATGATTTTGGAGCCCAGAAAAATAAAGTCAGTCACTGTTTCCACTGTTTCCCCATCTATCTGTCAAAAAGTGATGGGACTGGTTGCCATGATCTTAATTTTCTGAATGTTGAGCTTTAAGCCAACTTTTTCACTTTCCTCTTTCACTTTGATCAAGAGGCTCTTTAGTTCTTCTTCACTTTCTGCCATAAGGGTGGTGTCATCTGCATATCTGAGGTTATTGATATTTCTCCCTGCAATCTTGATTCCAGCTTGTGCTTCTTCCAGCCCAGCGTTTCTCATGATGTACTCTGCATATAAGTTAAATAAGCAGGGTGACAATATACAGCCTTGACATACTCCTTTTCCTATTTGGAAGCAGTCTGTTGTTCCATGTCCAGTTCTAGCTGTTGCTTCCTGACCTGCCTACAGGTTTCTCAGGAGGCAGGTCTGGTGGTCTGGTATTCCCATCTCTTTCAGAATTTTCCACAGTTTATTGTGATCCACTCAGTCAAAGGCTTTGGCATAGCCAATAAAGCAGAAATAGATGTTTTTCCGTCTCTTGCTTTTTTGATGATCCAGCAAATGTTGGCAATCTGGTCTCTGGTTCCTCTGCCTTTTCTAAAACCAGCTTGAACACATGGAAGTTCGTGGTTCACGTATTGCTGAAGCCTGGCTTGGATAATTTTAAGATTCACTTTACTAGCATGTGAGATGAGTCCAATTGTGCAGTAGTTTGAGCATTCTTTGGCATTGCCTTTCTTTGGGATTGGAATGAAAACTTCCCTTTTCCAGTCCTGTGGCCTCTGCTGAGCTTTCCAAATTTTCTGGCATATTGAGTGCAGCACTTTCATAGCATCATCTTTCAGGATTTGAAATAGCTCAACTGGAATTCTATCACCTCCACTAGCTTTATTGTAGTGATGCTTCTTAAGGCCCACTTGACTTCACATTCCAGGATGTCTGGCTCTAAGTGAGTGATCACACCATCGTGATTATCTGGGTCATGAAGATCTCTTTTGTACAGTTTTTCTGTGTATTCTGGCCACCTCATCTTAATATCTTCTGCTTCTGTTAGGTTCCTACCATTTCTGTCTTTTATTGAGCCAACCTTTGCATGAAATGTTCCCTTGGTATCTCTAATTTTCTTGAAGATATCTCAAGTCTTTCCCATTCTATTGTTTTCCTCTATTTCTTTGCACTGATCACTGAAGAAGGCTTTCTTATCTCTCCTTACTATTCTATGAAACTCTGCATTCAGATGGATATATCTTTCCTTTTCTCCTTTGCTTTTTTGCTTCCCTTGTATTCACAGCTATTTGTAAGTCCTCCTTGGACAGTCATTTTGCTTTTTTGCATTTCTTTTTCTTGGGGATGGTCTTTAATCCTGTCTTCTGTACAATGTACCAGACACTCTGTCTATCAGATCTAGTCCCTTAAATCTATTTCTCACTTCCACTGTATAGTCATAAGAGATTTGATTTAGGTCATACCTGAATGGTCTAGTGGTTTTCTCCACTTTCTTCAATTTAAGTCTGAATTTGGCAATAAAGAGTTCATGATCTGAGCCACGGTCAGCTCCCGGTCTATTTTTGCTGACTGTATAGAGCTTCTCCATCTTTGGCTGCAAAGAATATAATCAATTTGATTTCGGTGTTGACCATCTGGTGATATCCATGTGTAGAGCCTTCTCTTGTGTTGTTGGAAGAGGGTGTTTGCTATGACCAGTGCGTTCTCTTGGCAAAACTCTATCAGCCTTTGCCCTGCTTCATTCCGTACTCCAAGGCCACATTTGCCTGTTACTCCAGGTGTTCCTTCACTTCCTACTTTTGCATTCCAGTCCCCTATAATGAAAAGAACATCTTTTTTCAGTGTTAGTTCTAGAAGGTCTTGGAGGTCTTCATAGAACTGTTCAACTTCAGCTTATTCAGCATTACTGGTTGGGGCATAGACTTGGATTACTGTGGTATTGAATGGTTTGCCTTGGAAATGAACAAAGATCATTCTGTCATTTTTGAGATTGCATCCAAGTACTGGAAGGTGTCTGTTCAAATCTCTTGCCCATTTTTTAAAATTTGGCTATTTGTTTTCTTACTGTTGAGTTTGGAGAATTACTTAATATAATCTGAATACAAATCCTTTGTGAGATAAATTCTTTGCAAATATTTTCTCTCAGAGTATGGTGTGTCTTTTCACTACTTGAATAGAGACTTGAAAAGAGCAGAAGCTTTCATTTTTATGAAGTCCAATTGATCATTTATTTTGTTTTCTTGTTTATTAGTGGAACAACTTTTTGGTGTCATACCTAAGAAACCTTTGCTCAGCCCTAAGTCAATGAGAATTTTCCCTAGAATTCAATGAGAATTTTCCCTAGAAGTTTATTAGAGCTTTATACTTAGGTCTATGATTCAATTTTAATTACTTATTAATAGATGAGGAGTATAGATCTTGCATACAAATATTTAACTGTTTCAGCAATTTTTTTTTAATTCTTGTTATTACACAAATGTCCTCTACAATTTTGTAAAAAATCAGTACTGCATATTTGTGAGGGTTTATTTCTGGACTCTCAATTCTATGCAATTGTATTATTTGTCTAACTTTATGCCAAAATCATACTTTGTTGATTATTGCAGCTTTATAGTAAGTTTTTAAGTTAAGCAGTGTTAGTTCTTCACCTTTATTAAAGTTATTTTGTGGAGTCTAGATTCTCTGTATGTCCATGTGAATCTTAGAATTGACTTTTCAATTTCTACCTAAAATCTTATTAAGATTTTAATTGGGATTGCACTGAATCTATAGATCCATTTGTGAAGATTTGTCATCCTAACAACATTAATCTGTCAATTTACCAACACAGTGTTTAACTCTCATTTATTTATGACTTACATAGTTTGTCAGCAATTTTTTTTTTTTTTAGTTTTCAGTGAATAGGAAATCTTCTGTCAAGTATTTTCTATCTTTAAAGATATTATAAGTGCTATTTTTAAAATTTCAATTTTTGATTCTTACTTGTTAATATATAGAAATGAAATTGACTTTTATACATAGATCTCATCTTGCAATTTGTCAAACTTACTAGTTCTGGTAGAAATAATATGGAGAAGGAAATGGCAACCCACTCTAGTATTCTTGCCTGAAGAATCCCATGGACAGAGGAGCCTGGCAGACTACAGTCCATGGGATCACAAAGAGTTGGGCATGACTTAGCAACTAAACCACCACTAAACCAAACCATATGTTATATATTTTATTTATATAATATCTCATAGAATTTTCTACAAAGATATTCATGTTGATATAGACACATTGTTTGTATATAAAGACATTTCACTTATTTTTTTCTTTATCATATTTTATTGCACTGGCTATCATCTCCAGCACAATATTGAATAGAAGGAATTGGGTGGACATTCCTGATCTTAGGGAAAATCATTAAGTACAATGTTAGCTGTAGAATTTTGTGGATTACCATTATCAGGTTAAAAAGTTTTCTGTTATTTTTAACTTGCTATAAGATTTTCTCAGTAATGTGTATTGGATTTTGCTAAATAAAACATTATCATAGTTGTTTAGAATGAGTGATACATGTTAAAATCCTATCTTTTAGATAGCCAGGGGAAAAGACACATTATGTACAGAGGAATAAAGATAACAGCATACTTCTGAAAAAAGATAACAGAAACAAACAAAAAAAAAAAGTCACCTCTCTGAAGAATAAAGTTATTTCTGAGACCCTAAAAAAAAAAAAAAAAAATAACAGAAACAATGTAAGCAAAAAGATAGTAGGAAAACATCTTTTAATTACTGAAAGAGTAACACTCCCAACCTCCCATTCTATACCAAGTAAAAATACCTTTTAAAACAAAGGCAAAATAAAGACATGCAAAATCTGAAAGAATTAGGCACCAGCAAACTGGCACTACAAAAAACGCAAAAAGAAAGTGAAACTAAGTAGAAATACATATCAACGTCCAGGAGTGAACAGTGTAGAAAATGATAACTATGTGAGTAAGTATATGTATACATATTTTTTCTTTTTTATTTAAATCACTTTGAAAGATAATTCATTGTTCAAAGAAAAATGTGGTGTTGTTTCTATCATACATATAGAAGGAAATTATCTGATAACAATTGAACGAAGAACAAGTGGACATATACCATTGTAAGGTTTTATACTGTACATGAAGTGACACAACACTCTTTGAAGGTAGACTGATAAGTTAAAATGTGTCTTATAATCCTGAAAACAATATCAAAATAATACAACAAAGAATTGTAGTTAATAAGTCAACAAAAGGGATAAAAAAGTATAATAAAAATTCATCAGTCCAACTACAACAAAGTATCATCTCACCCCAGTCAGAAAGGCCATCACTGAAAAGTCTACAAGTAATGAATGCTGGAGAGGGTGTGAAGAGAAAGGGAATTCTTCTACACTGCTGATGGGAATGTGAATTAGTGCAGCCACTATGGAGAACAGCATAGAGGTTCCTTACAAAGCTAACAGTAGAGCTACAATACAACCTAGCAATTCCACTCCTGAACATATATCTGGCAAAGATGAAAATGCTAATTTGAAAAACTACATGCACCCCAATGTTCATAGCAACACTATTTACAATAGCCAAGATATGAAAACAACGTAAGTGTCCATCGAAAGATGGCTAAAGAAGAAATGGTACATGTATACAATGGAATACTACTAAGCCATTAAAAAGAGTGAAATAATGCCATCTGCAGTAAAATAGATGGACCCAGAGATTATCACACTAAGTGAAGTCAGTTAGAGATAAATATCCTGTGATATCACTTATACGTGGAATCTAAAAAAATGATGCAAATGAACTTTTTAACAAAGCAGAAATGGACGCACTGACAGAAAACAAATTTATGGCTACCAAAGAGAAAGGGGGAATACAATTCTTTAAAACTCAGTCAATACAAAAGAAATTATAAAAAGAACAGAGAAGGTAAGTAGAAAAAAATAGAATGATAGATTTAATCCAACCATATCAGTAAACACATGGATTGCCTTTTCATTCAGGTTAGGACTGTGACTTTTCATTTTACCCTATGACATCTAACATGGGTTACACACGTTGGCTTGTGGAATAATTTCTGTCTCGGTTGTACCTCAACACATTAAAAAAAAAAATCATGTCATCCCATTTTACTGAAGAGATTGAAGTGTGAAGTTCAGTTACTCATCCAAGCTCACACAGAAAGCTGTGGCTATTTCTGACTTTAACTCCATTTCCAGATTCCAAGTCTGAGCTGCTTCTATACACCAAGAACTCCCTGTGGAAAGCAGCAGGAAGTCTGGGGATATGGGTCAGAGGAGAAGGGAGCACCCTGACTCCAGATGTGGCAGAATCAAGGTGAGAAGCAGTTTCTTTGATTATCCTTCCTTAGGTCCACCTGCTGCCTGGAGCAGGCCAGCTTCATCCACATTCATCCCTCTGGCCTTCTCTCAATGGACTCAAGATGCTATATCTGAATCATTCAGGCTCAGTATACAAGGGTACCTGGTGAGCTGAAATCCCCCCAGATCACCCACCCAGCTATGCTTCCTGGTCCATGACTGTGTGCACCTGGAAGATGGGGTTGGGAGGAGCATCTTCCCAATTTGCCCAGAAATTTCCTCTGGGTCAGTGATGGCTCTCTCTCTATTCCCCTGGCCCACCACTCAATTGGAAATTCCTTGAAAGTAGAAGCTGCTTAATTGTCCTTTGTACACTCACAGTGGATTCTCACTCAGGGTCCAGTCCTGGTCCATGACCCTTATCCCACGGCTACTGAGTGTGCTGGTGCTTATGTGTGCATGACCTGCTGTCACCCAGGATGATGACCCCTCTGCCTCTAGCAATCAGGCTATTTTAATCATTCACTGACTTTTCCTTTCTTTTGGCCTCCTCCCATCCTCCCTCTCTCCTTCCCTCCCTCCCTGGGTGGGGAGGTGGGGAAGGATGGGGGTACATCTTGTTTGATGACCTCCCATCTTGAATGGTAATCACCGTCCCACTAGATGTGGCTTCTCGTATCCTTGACTTTATCTTAATAAATAATCCAACACATTTAGCAGAAATCATTGCATCTTTGTTTAGGGATTAAGCCTGGAGATATATTTAAACTGCGCTGCGCGCTGGTAATCCTGAAAGGGCTGAAGCAATCCTGATAGCATGGTGGGGCCGCGGCAGTTAGTGCGGTCGCTCAGCTGCAGATGTTATTAAAGCAGCTGTTATTAAAGATAAGAAAAGATCAGTATGCACGTGCACACATGTGCACAGACTCACTCCAGCGTGCCTGGGTGCATGCAAAAACACATGCCCACATACTCCAAGTGCATGAACTCATGTCATTATGCTTGCAAGCCTGTGCAAACTCATTTGAGCTCACACACACAAGCATAGTGAAACATGTCTGTTCATGCATATATAAGCATATATGCCTATTCACATAATTTTGCAAGTAAATGTGGTGAAGTGTCCATGTTTACAGGGCTTCCCAGGTGACATTAGTGGTTAAAAAAAAAAAAAAAAAAAACGCCTGCCAGTGCAGGAGGCATAAGAGACCTGGATTTGATCCCTGGATTGGGAAGGTCCCCTAGAGGAAGGCATGGCAACCCGCTCCACTGTTCTTGCCTGGAGAATCCCTTGGATAGAAGAGCCTGGTGCGCCATAGTCCATAGGGCCGCAGAGTCAGACACGACTGAAGCGACTTAGCACGCATGCTTGAACACACATCTATGTTTACATGCAAACGTGACCACCTCCCTCTACTTCTGGGGCTACAAATACACAAACAAACAGAGGCTCTGAAACCATCTGGTACAAGGTACAATGCTGAGGACGTGAGTCTCTGGGCTCTAGACATACAGTTTGCAAACAGCTCTGGGTCTGCATCGATATTTCTTCTCGCATCTGTGCCGAGCAGTCTCTATCTCCCTGGAGTTGTAGCAATGCCTTCCTTGGCTACCTTATGATTCCAGGAATTACTTGGAAACTCTACTGGAGTCAAATCAATTCAGGTTTCTTTGGCCCCAGGAGTTAGGACACTGAACGCTACCTGCATTGAAGCATCTCTGCTACCTGCCCACAGTCTGCCATGAAGCCATGTCCCCAGCCACTGGCGTCCTTGATGTTTCTTTCATTTATTCATTCATTATCTCGGCAGGTATTTCTTGGGTTTCTGCTGGGTGTTTTGTGCAATGATTTGTATAAGATAGAAGTACATATAAGGCATATTTCTGTCTTTCAGGATCCTGTGGGAGGGGATACAAGGCCTACATACAAAGAATTCATTATGTCACAATAAAAAGCAGTCACATAATGGTACAATAACGCTGAGATTCCAAATGAGTAGGTGTCAGGGGCCCACAGGACTATGTTTGGATGTTCACTAGAGGGAGTTACAGGACACAGCATATAATTGTACTCATGGCTAATGTTTCTTACAATGATGGTGGTGCTACTGGTAAAGAACGCACCTGCCAACGCAGGAGAAACAAGAGATGCATGTCCAAACCCTAGGTCTGGAAGATCCCCTGGAGGAGGGCACAATAACCCACTCCAGTATTCTTCTCTGGAGAATCCCATGGACAGAGGAACCTGGTGGGCTACAGCCCATGGGGTCACAAAGAGTCAGACACAACAGAAGCAAGTTAGCATGCATACACAGTAAAGACACGCAGCTGGATCATAAGGCAAAAGGGCTCAGTGGGCTTCTGGGGGAACCCATGTGCAGGCTTCCTCTTGTTCTCTCCTTCCCAAGACTGAACACACAGCACACAGCAATAAAATTGCAATGACACATTTGTGACCTTTCTGCCCAGAGAAACCCATCAGAAACACGGCCTGAGATTATTAATGGGGGCTGGTCACATAGGCACATGTCTATGCGTGTGCCTAGACCAAAACTCCAGCCTTCTGGAAGGAAAGCACAGACTCAGCACAAAGAGTCTAGACACAGCAAGCCACTCTTACCATTTGGGCAAGGTTCTGTGACTGTAGGGACCTGCTTACTAGCCAAGGGCCAACCTTGCAAGCAGGCTTTTCTAAGGATAGCAGCATCAGATCTACTCTGTCAACTCTGTACAGAGCAGTAAGGAAAAGTGAGCAGTGCCAGGGAGAGAAACATGAACATGAGCTGGGCATCTCAATGGAGCAGAAGGCAGTTGCACTGGGTCTTGAAGGCTGATTGGGATTTGAGCAGGCAGAGAGGACTTATATCCCAGGAGATAGCAGCAAGGTGGCTAGGAAGTTGGGAAATGGAGGGAAGGGACTTCTTAACCAAGTCGACAAACTGGGGTAACCACCAGGAGCTGTAAACTCTGCCAGACAGTGGGGATTTAGATCAGTCGTGAAAGAGCTATAAACTAAGAAGAGAAATAGACGAACAGCCCAGCAGTATCAGTAGCAGGATGAGAGGAACACTCAGTCTTGTCTGAGAAGTCCTGATCATCCAGAGCTAGCTGGGACCTGAAGGACCAGTAAGGAGTGAGCCAGCTCAAGGAGGATGAGAAGGACAATGATGTCCCAGGGTTGCGCATACAGAGGGGAAAAGGAGAAGAGGAACGTGTTGAGTCCAACAATCTCCACCAAAGTACTGTCCTCGTCAGGCTAGGGCATTTTGGTATGCTTCTGCTTATTTGTTTTGTTGCCAAAATAAGATCTCAATCAGAGCCAGGTTCACATTTAATCATACAGTCCTTTTACTATCTAATGCCCATTGAAATATGTAGCCTTTTTGTAGGGAGGACACCAGAGTTCATCACAGGGAGGAGACTTTCTCATGCTTAGCTTTGATGCTTCCTTCCATTAGCTCACATCTAATATGTCAGTGAATCCTCTTGTCTCCACTTTCAAGTGCACCCCCAAGCAGACCATCTCTCATCATCGGCACAGCTATTGCTGGAGCCCAAGTCATCGGCATCTCTCTCCCACTTTCCCTGCAGCAGCCAGAACATTCTTCTAAAATGTAAATCAGATTGTAGTTCTCTCCTGCCTAAAACCTCACACACGTTTATCATTGCATTTGGTATAAAATCTACCACGGCCTAATGTCCCAGTAGTCCAGACCCTTGCCTACCTCTCCACCCTCCAGACATCACTCCCCATGCTATTCGCTAGGCTACACTCACCTTGGTCTTCTTTCTTGTTCCTGGGACACATCAGGCTCGTTCTTGCCTCAGGACATTTGCACATGCCATTCCCTCTGCCTGGAACTCTCTTTTCCCTGCTCACTAGGTTCTTGGCTCCTTCTGACACAGGTCCCTGGTGAGAAGCACCTCTTTAGATAGAACTCACCAAGATTCTCTATACCTGCCAATACCACCCCATCTCAATGACTTACTATGTGGTTATTGCATCCTTCTCTTTATATAACTACTTACTGCAACTTGGATTTTTTTCTTATTTGGATTTTATCATCTGTCTCCCTTCAATTTCATTATAAATTCCCAGATGGCAGGAACCCTGCCTAGCTCACTTAGCCAGCAGTTTAAAATATGCCTGGCACTGTACTCAACAAATATTTGTGGAATGAGTGAATGGTGACTCAGCTAGTACGTGATTAGACTGGGGCATTTATGGGGTCCTAAGCCCTGTCTTCCATCTTTGCTCGGGCACAGAATATGCAGAGCACTCCCACAGGGGGATGCCTGGGAAATGCATCACAGAGAGGAAACCTAGGCAGCCAGTGGACAGCAGGATGGTGGGCCCTGAGACCTGCTGCACATGTGGGGGGCAGAAAAGGTGTCTGAGGATAGTCCACCTACAGGCAGCGTGCAGGAGCCCAAGGACGCAAGCTCAGCAAAGAGCCTTACAATGAAGAAGACAGGATCATTGTGGAGTCCAGACAGGTGGTCAGAAGGCGTATCCTGGTTAACAGGACTTTCTTATTGACAGGGGAGGAAGGCGACAAGGAGGAAGACTGAGGCTGACAGGCCATGTCAGGGGTGAGTTAGCCTGGACTTAGGGTGAGCACTTCCCTCCCTGGGAAGACTGGTGAGAGAGTCAGGGTTGACCCTGAAGAAACAGGGGCGCCCAGCAGAGCAGCAGTGCGGAAACCTCCACCTGCATGGAGTGCAGTTGGTATAATCACATGGATGGGGCAGCTGGGGTGTTTGAGCTAGGACATGATGGTGGGGGGTGGGAGGAGGGTAAAGAGCAAAGAGGGCTTAGCATGAAGCCCCTGTTTTGCTCAGAGGGAAAGGAAGTAGGAGCCTGTATGAAGTAGTCATGAGGTCACAGCTGTAGATGCTAGGAGGCAGCACTGGGGTGTAGGGAGCTGGGAAATGGCCAGGCACAGACTCCGCTCCTTCACACTTTTGCCAAGGCCAGCCTTGAATGGACTTCACTGGAACCAGCGACAACAGAGGGTGGGATAGGGCTTTGGAAGATCTCTTCAGCAAGAGAGAGAGCCATGCCAATGGTTCTTCCCACTGCCATCCAGCCAAGCTGGCCCCATTGAGGCCAGGGAAATGCAGCGAACTCTGCTCCGTCTCTTGGGCTTCCCTGTGGCTCAGACAGTAAAGAATCCGCCTGCAATTCAGGAGACCTGGGTTCAGTCCTTGCGTTGGGAAGACCCCCTGGAGAATGGAATTGGCCACCCACTCCAATATTTGTGCCTAGAGAATCCCATGGACAGAGAAGCCTGGAGGCTTACAGTCCTTGGGACTGCAGAGTTGGACACGACTGAGCGACTAACACTTTTACTTTCTGCTCCATCTCTGCTAAGAGTCTGGGAAAGCCGTGATGAGGTTTTTCTACATTTTATGCCAAACCTTTGGTTTTCCCCAGCTCCAGAGGGTTAAATGGGGGGAAGAGGCGGTCGCTTCAGGGCCGACAGGAGTGCAGCCCTTCCCCAGGTGCAGTGATCCACACAGAAGGGCCCTGCCCCGCCCCGTGGAGTCTCTGGGGCCCGGCTGGGAACAGCCCCGCTATGTTTGCATGGATGCGACTCCCCAGCAGATGGCGAATCAGACCTCGATGTCTCTGTGTGTGCTTTGTACATTTCACTTGTTGGTAATGAATTTACAAATCCTTTAAGTACGGGAAACAGAGCCTTCCCACGAGCTGAACAGATGGGAGAGAAGGCTTTCTAAAGGTTTCACAAAGTGGCCTCTTTTCCCCACTCCTGGTTTAACATCTCTTGCTATGTCTACAAATGCTTTAATAGTTGGGGATGAGGGGGAAACCTGCACTGCCCTTCTTTCTCTGGCTCCCCAGGAAACATTTGGAAGGCCTGCCTCCCACAGCCAGGAGCCCATGAGCAGGACAGCACCACCAGGCCCTGGTGGGAACCTTCGCCATCTGACGAGCTGGAGTGTGTGTGGCACAGTCCATGGAAGGAAGGAGGGAAGGAGAACTTCTTGCAAAGCTGACACCAATTTTTCTGGTGGGGTGAGAGCCCCAGGGCTCCTTCCAAGTGGGACTGATAAAATGGTTTATAATTGCAAAGCTCCAGTAAACGCAAGGATGACCTGGAGGTTTCAGCCTTCCCTTTGCCATCTCTCTCTGCAGTGGGCTCCCATCTCAGATGGCATATCTTTTGCCACACCTTGACTCAGTACTTGACCGCGTGACTTGCTTTGGCCAATGAGATATTAGCAGACCGGAGGCAAGCAAAGGCTTTAAATGCACTTGCCCAGCAAAGCTGGTTCTCTTGCTTCATGAGAAGGACATGCCTGGGCAAGTTTGATGGTTCTAGGAGGTAGAGGAGACACGTGGAGCGGAGCCAGTTCCCTGCTAACTAGACAGGGACATGGGCCAAGAAAGGCAAATCTTAACATGCAAGACTCTTGACTCTTGACATGCCCATGGTCAAGAGTCTAGAGAAGCAGTCACCAACTTTTTGGCACCAGGGACCATTTCATGGAAGACAATTTTTCCTTGGATGGAGTTGTGGGGATGGGGTTGCAAGATGGGTTGTAATTTTGAGATAATTTAAGTGCATTACATTTATTTTACACTTTATTTCTATTTTGTGGCAATCTCAGGATATTCCGCCTTCACTTTAGGGTTCAGGTCCATGCTCCTATGAGAATCTAATGCCTCTGCTGCTCTGACAAGAGGTAATGAGAACAATGTGGGACAGCTTTAAATATAGATGAAGCTTCGCTTGCTCATTGTTCACCTTCTGCTGTGTGGCCTGGTTCCTAACAGGCCATGGACTGGTACTAGTCAGTGGCCCGGGGGTTTTGGATACCCTGGTCTAGAGGACAGTCTTCCTTCTACCCTCAGCCCAGCACAGAACACCCAACCTGGAAGAAACAGTAGTTACAGAGATGGCTAGAGTTTACCAAATGTATATGAAATGAAAAAGGGTAATAGTTACACTAACCTTACAGAGTTCCATTGAAGAAGTGAAAAATAAGAAATCTAAAGTATTTGCAACAGTCTTTGGCCTGCAGCAAACACTGAGTAAATGTCAACTAGCATTATCTATGTGCATTGACTTTGATCATTAAAACCATCCCTAAATTAAATATTATTATCTCATGTTACAGATAGGGATGTTGAAGCATAGAATAGTTTAGTGACTTAGCCAAAATTATACAACTGGATAAGTGAAAGACCT
Organism: Dama dama; assembly: GCF_033118175.1. Lineage (NCBI taxonomy): Eukaryota > Metazoa > Chordata > Mammalia > Artiodactyla > Cervidae > Dama > Dama dama. The sequence goes on along the minus strand of NC_083696.1, from coordinate 42,447,914 downwards.
GGGATCAAAATTCACATTTGCTCAGCGATGGAAACAATCAAGAGAACAATACAAAACCAGATGCAAGATAAGTACATGTCCAGAATTAGAACACACAGAAAATGCTGGAAATACCATAAGGGAGAAAACTCAGATTGGTCTGGAGCAGGGTTTCTCAAACTTGGCACCACTGACACTTGAGGCTGGATAACTCCCAGGTGGCGTGGTAGTAAAGAATCCTCCTGCCAATGCAGGGGGCACGGGTTCAATCCCTGAGTTGGGAAATCCCCTGGAGAAGGAGATGGCTGTCCACTCCAGTCTTCTTGCCCGGAGAATCACATGGAAAGAGAAACCTGGCGGGCTATAGTCCCGGGGTCACAAAGTCAGACACGACTAAGAGACTAAACAGTAACATCAACAATTCTTCGTTTGGGATAATCTGTCCTGTGTGTTGCAGGGTGATGTTACAAGCATCCCTGACCTCTACCCGCTAGATGTCAATATAACCTTCTCCCCAAGTGATTGCAACATTGTCAAATATCCCCTGAAGGGCACAGTCACCCCACACTGAGAACCAGTGTTTGGGGATCTCAGGGAAGGTTGCAAATAGAAGGTAGACTTCAAAATGTCCAGATAAGAATATACATAGCAATCCCCAGGTGTGAATTTCAAGGATCAATAAACACATAAAAATTAAACATTAAGAGAGACTGTTTCAGAGAAAAAAAAAAAAAAAAAAAACAGTCCTTTCTAAGAAAGCATTACTGGCAATTTTAAACTAATATTCTAAAAAATATGTTTGAAAAGTTAAAATAGGAAATTTATAGAATCTGATTGGATGGAAACTATACTGTGTGTGTTTACTTCATAAAGTGGCATCAACTGTACATCTTTATTTACCAGTACAAGAGGAAATGAGGCAGGAAAGACCAACTTATTCTGGTATTTTCCTCTATATTTGCAACATACTCCCCACACGGTGGTTTCAAAGTTATTATTCTGGTTTTAGCAGAAACAGTGATGCTGGCGATACGGTTTGGCACCAGAATGAGAACTAGCATTTGGTTGACAGCTGCCTTGTTTGGACACAGTCTTCAGTCTCATCCATTGCCTCATATTTCTGGCTTCCCTTAATATGAGGGGAAAAAAAGATGTGCTGATTTATAAGATCCAAATTCCCTTTGATAACTGTATTAGATTTCTAGGTCTGCCATGACAAAATACCACAAACTGGATGGCTTCAGATGATAGGAATGTATTCCCTCACATTTCTGGAAGCTGGAAGCCTGAAATCAAAGAGTCAGCAGGTTGCTTTTTTCTGAGCACCCTGAAGAAAAATCTGCCCTAGGCCTCCCTCTTAGCTTTAGTGATTGGCTGGCAGAGCCTTGGCATTGTCCCTTGGCTTTCAGGTACATCACTTCAATCTCTGTCTCATCTTCATGTGTTTTCACTGCTGTTTCTCTCCTCTTAGAAGGACACACTGTAATCACATTGGATTAAAAGACCATCCTGCTCCACTTCAGGACTTCCCCGGTAGCTCAGCTGGTAAAGAATTTACCTGCAATGTGGGAGATTCCTGGGTCAGGAAGAACCCCTGGAGAAGGGGTAGGCTAACCAGTCCAGTATTCTTGGGATTCCCGAGTGGCTCAGACGGCAAAGAATCCACATGCAATGTGGGAGACCTGAGTTCAATCCCTGGGATGGGAAAATTCCCTGAAGAAGGGCATGGCAACCCACTCCAGTATTCTTTCCTGAAGAATCCCCATGGACAGAGGAGCCTGGAGGGTTACAGTCCATGGCGCTGCAAAGAGTCGGACATGGCTGAGCAACTAAGCATAGCACAGTACTCCACTATAACTTCATCTTAACAAATTATTTTTCAATGGCTCTATTTCCAAATAAGTTTCCTTTCTGAGGCACTAGAGATTAGAATTTCAATATATCTTTTGGGGGAATACAATTCAATCCATAACAATAACCTATCATGTGAGACCCACTTTGGAATGACATCTACTCCATCAATGTTACTCTAGTACTCTTGCCTGGAGAATTTCAGGGACAGAGGAACCTGGCAGGCTACAGTCCATGGGGTCACAAAGAGTTGGACACAACTGAGCAATTAGCATACACTATTCTGTCCAGTCTCTCCTCTTTATGTACCTTTATCCCTTTGATCCCTGAAGGAATGGGCCTACAAGTGATCAGTCTTCTATAATCCTAGAACCCCATAGAGGATACCATCCCTTGCAGCCAATTGTAACCACAGGATTTTGCTGCTACCCTGCCATAGCTTTAAAGTTGTTTTCATACAGTATCATGGGTGTTCTCCACCGCCCCATTCATCCCTCCTCCCCAAAACTCCTTGTAAGCACTCACGATCTGCATTTGTAGAATCATGACAAGAACAGCAGGTTCCATCTGAGGTCATGAAAGCGGTTTTGTTTGGTTGGATGATAAGATCCTAAAAGAAAATGTACCCTTTCTTCTGGTATTACAATGTGCTGTTGTTATGTCCTTGGCCTTCCAGAAACCTCACGCACCTGTGTGCTAAGTCTCTTCAGTCGTCTCCAACTCTTTGTGACCCCATGGACGGCAACCCACCAGGTTCCTCTGTCCATGGAATTGTCCAGACAAGAATACTGCAGTGGGTTGCCATTCCCTTCTCCAGGGGATCTTCCCAACCCAGGGATCAAAACTGCATCTCTTATTTCTCCTGCACTGGCAGGCTGATTCTTTACCACTAGGGCCACTTGGGAAGCCCTCCAGAAACCTCATAGTCACTTCAATTAGAAAGTTGCCCCAGTTACCATGCATGTGAAAGTTAGGATAGTATGTAAAACTTCTTAGTGCCCTGAAGTGGGTAAAATGTAAGTGGTGGGGATAGTAGGAGAAGGGGAGGAACCGGAGGAGGTCTCAGAAAGGCAGGCTGGGACAGAGGGGAGGATGAGCCCTGCAAAGAAATAGCAGTGCTAGGTAAAAATCAATGGGGAACATTTCTCAGGGGCTGATATTAGGAAAATGGGCCAAGAGAGTCAATGACAGCTGCCTATATAGGGCATGGACTGGCGTGGTGGTGATGGAGCCTAGCCAGGTGGGACACAACTGAGCTCCCATCAAAAACCTGAGCAAGTGCTGAGAGGAAAGGAAAGACCATGATGGGTGTGGCTTAGTCCTCAGCTCTAAAATCCATTACTGTAGCAAGTCAACATGGTCTTGTCACCAGGCAGATCCCTGCCAGGGAAATCCTAGTAATAGTAACCAAGAAATTCATCCAGGAAGGGTCAGCCTCTGTTTATTTTGAGGAAATATCTTCCCAGCAGGGTTGAGCACAACTTGCTTAGCCTCTCTGTCCTCATCTGTAAAATGGGGACATATGAAAACTCTAATATTTTTTCCCACACTTAGGAACCTTGCATCAGACCCCAGGGACAGAAACAGAAGGGGAATAGGGGGACTCCTTTTCTAGTGCTTTCTCCAATCTCTCTCTTCTGCTCCTCCTCCATAACCTCCCACCTTGTTGAACCAACTGTGGGTTTCTTATTAAAGCTCTGGCTTCATAAATGCCTCCTTGGCTGGCAATTGATTTTCTAAAAATGGAATCTGCATGCAAGCTCAACCCCACAACAATTGAATTCTTCTCTACCTAAAATCAATTGTAAAAGTGTATGTAAAACTATAATAGCGCTAAACATCTTGTAATAAGGTGATTGTGCTAAGTGAGCATCTGATTTAAGAAGTGGCTCAGCGGTGCAGGGTTGGATCACACCACCTAATCAAGGGCCAGCAGGAGACACACTGGCTCCTAGGCGAGCCGGCAGCCCTGGAGGTACAGTGGCAAGACAGGGGCAGTCGGAGTTTCAGGGGGAGAAGCTGGGCTCACAAGTAAAGGGATACCCCTTATTCACTAAATTCTCCCCCATCCCTACCCCCAAAATGGAAATTAAACCTCAGAGGACAGGGAGAGAGCAAGAGGAAGGAGGGATAAATAAAGAGGGGCCAAGGAGGCAGGCATCCCAGGTGATTCAATGATAAAGAATCTGCCTGCCAATGCAGGAGATGTGGATTTGATCCCTTGGTCAGGAAGATCCCCTGGAGAAGGAAATGGCAACCCACTCAAGTATTCTTGCCTGGGAAATTCCATGGACAGAGGAGACTTGAAGGATTCAATCCATGAGATCACTAAATAGTAGGGAACAACTGAGTGATTAAATAACAACAAAGTAAGCAGGCAGAAGGCTGGAGGGCTGGACGCAGAGTAGGCAGGAGTCCCAGCTGGCCAAAAATGGGCTCCTAGGGAGGGAGTGTGGGAGGGGGAGTCTGAGACCCAAGCCGTGCCTACGGGATGAGCCTCAGCTCTCTGCACAGTGAAGCTCCATGTCCTCATCTGCAGAATGGGAGATGGGCACACAGGACGGGGGTGGGTTCGCCATGGGCCTGGTCTATGAAGGGTCAGAGGTTCAGAGACGGGATCCTTCATCCAGCGGACCACCTCAGTCTCTCCAGAGCCCTCCAAACTCTCAACCCATTCCCCTACTCTATTATTTTCCAAAATGCTGCCGTTAGATTAGTCTTTGCAATACAACTTCTGTGTCACATTGGGCTCTCTCCCTCATTCTCTTCTTGAAGAAGCAGGTATTTCCAAGAGAAGTAAAACTCTTCATACCATGGCAGTGCAGGTACTCCTGGGGGAGTCAGTGGGGTGGGGGCCCTGGAGGAAACCATGCACTTTCAGATATGGACTCAGCACCCAGTGGCTGCCAAACCCTGAGCAAAACATGTGGGCACAATGCAACCTTGCAGAACCCGCAGTTTAACAAAGGAGAAAGTTACAGTTCCAGGTGCCAAACACCAAGGGAGGAGTGATGAGGTGGGGGTAATCATGGGGAGCAGAGTCAGTTTCACTACTTAAAGGAAATGGAGCTCTGCAGTGAGGCTTGAAGGAAAGGTAAGATTTGGTGAAAAGTGGGAGGGAGGAAGAAGAGCATCTCCTAAATCAAGGAGGCTGCTAGACGTAGAACTGCTGGAAGCTGAACCCGGAGCTGTGAGTGGTGAGACTGGAATTGATATGTAGAGAAGGAGAGAATTATTGTACAGATGAACTTATTTGCAAAACAGAAACAGAGATGCAGATGTAGAGAATAAACTTATGGATACCAAGGGGCAAGGAGATGGGATAAATTGGGAGACTGGGATTGATATATATACACTACTATGTATAAATTAGGCAACTAACGAGAACTGACTGTATGGTACAGAAGCTCGACTCAGGGCTCCATGGTGACCCAAACGGAAAGGAGACCCAACAAAGAGGGGGTGTATGTATGATTGACTCACTTTGCTCTACAGCAGAAATAACACAACACTGCAAACCAACTATCGTCCCATGCACATTTTAAAAAGCAAAATACGGTGGGAGAGGTTAAGACAAGTCAGGACTCAGTCTGACTTAATAACTGAATTTTCAGGGTTTGAGAAAAGATCTTCTGCAGTCTAGGATAGTTCACAGGTTCCTCTTTCCCTAGAAAGCCTTTGAATTTCAAAACAGCCCCTACTTTTCTGTCTCAAACTGAATGGATCAGAGTCTTGCTCTTTTGAACAGGTTTTCTCCAAGGGTTGAAATAATTACAGGGGTCACCTCTAGGTGATTCACCCGAAGGTGGTTAGTGACTCCCTAGATATTTTGAAGAAGATGTAGGCTTCCCAGATGGCGCTACTAGTAAAGAACCTGCCTACCAATGCAGGAGACATAAAAGATGCAGGTTCGAGCCCTGGGTTGGGAAGATTACCTGGAGGAGGGCGTGGCAATGAACTTCAGTAGTCTTTTCAGAAGAATCTCATGGGAGAGAGAGGGGCCTGGGGGGTATGGCCCATAGAGTCTCAAACAGTCGGAGACGACTGAAGCAATTTAGCATGCACGAGAAAGATGCTAATATTGCACGCACTAGATCACCACCTAGTGATGGTGATGGGTCCTCACTCTCCTGCCTGGAACACTGAAGGCTGACCTTTCATCTGTGTGAGCTTAACGGTGTACTGTAGTAAACTGTGGAGTTGCACAGATGGCCCCAGCTCTGTGACCCCTGGCTTATTTCAACCAATGAGCTTCATCACTGGAAAGGAGATTCTAACAACCTGGATTTGAGTGTTGCTCTGTGGATTAGGTGAGATATGCATGTAAAACCTTCATCCCAGTGCTTGGCAAAGAATAAACACTCAAAATAACTAAAATGTTAAGATGTATCTATACACAACAATATATATATATATATATATATATATATATATATATATATATATATATATATATATATATATATAAAAGACACAGATTCCTTCTAATAAGGGCTTTCCTTCTGCATGGTGACACAAATGATGGTAACATAGAAGAAAACTCACAGTGCTGACAGAGGGGACAAGTGCACTGTAGACTGGCCTCCAGAGAGGCGGCCGTTGGTCACTCACACCTAAAGGATGAGAAAGATTCGACAGGCGGCGGGGGGAAGTAAGGGACTCTTGGAACAATCATGACTGCACATGGTGGCTGGCTAAACTGAAGTTTACTACAGTATACAGTTAAGCTCACAGAGATGAGAGGTCAGCCTTCAGTGTTCTAGGCAGGAGAGTGAGGACCCATCACCATCACTAGGACCTTCAGCATCTTCCCCGTGCGTGCTAAATGGCTTCAGTAGAGCCCTGCCTTAGGCTCCATTTCTGGTTTTCCAAGCTGAATTTAGACCCTGGGACCAGCAACCGAATCTTCCATTTGTGTGTGTGCCCCTGGTGAGCTCTGGACCATGTGCCCTGCACAAGAGGTGCTCAGGGGAAAATTACACATAATGGTGAGACACAGGGCTTGAAAGGGCAGCAAGTTCATCAAAGAACCAGGAAGGGAGCCCTCTGCTCTAGAAATGCCCCTGAAAATACTATCTGGCCTCAAAAGCAGGCCAGTTTTGCTAAGCAGATGGACCTGGGCTGGAACCCTGGCTTCATTCATTAGAGGTGTGGCCCTTCATCTGTAAATTAGGGATAAAAACAGGAGGATGCCAAGCACTAAGCCATGCCAAGTTCTTAGCACCGCCTGGCATGTGGACATGGACAATAAACACTAGCTTAAAACACAAAACAACAAAAAATAAAAGCAAGTAAAGTAAATGTTGATGTTGCTCAGGTCTGCTTTGAGACTGAGGCTTGAAAGTTGAGCTTCAGGTTTTTCCCGATCTGCCTGGTGTCAGCCCAACTTCTAAGCAGAGGACCGCCCCAGCCCCATGGGAGGTTGTTAACAGAATACTTTTCCCAAGCTGACCTGAAGCACAGGTGGAGGGAGGTGATTAGCAAGCTGTCCAAGGCCATGGCAGGATTCACGGAGCCTCCTAGTAGAAACCCAGCCACAACAAGCCCTTAACCCTTAAAGGTACGTGACTACTGAAAAAGAAAATTTCACAAACATTACAAACAAATGTCAAAAGTACCTGGACTAGTAGCATTATCCCATTTTATTGATGAGAAGGAAGCTGAGGTCTTTAGGAGGTAAGTGACTTTCCCTAATAGCAGGCAACCAAACCATCTAGAGAGCTTCCCAGGTGGCTCAGCAGTAAAGAATCTACCTCCAGTACTGGAGACGCAAGAGATTCGAGTTCAATCCCTGGGTCATAAAGATCCCCTGGAAGAAGAAATGGCAACCCGCTCCGGTATTCTTGCCTGGAGAATCCCATGGACAGAGGAGCCTGGCACGCTATAGTCCATAGGGTCACAAAGACTCAGAGCACACATACACATCATCTAACTGTTGGTCTCATTTCACCTTGCCTTTCATTTGGTTCCTGGTGTGTCCTAGCAGGAGATGGAGGGCAACAGAGGTGCATGGTTGTAACAGCCATGGCTGCGATGCACGGCCACCTGGTAGGGTCTGCCTTGGCCTGGGCAGAGCGTGCTGGTGAGTGCTGTTGGCACATCATGCCCAGAGAGTCCTCAGTGCTCTCCAGACCCACACCGGCCACCTCTGGGGTGGGTACACCTGACCCAGGGAAAGGAAGAAGAGTTCGAGGGCCTCAGGCAGTCAACTGGGTTGTAATTCAGTCATCTTTATTTTTGAGAAAAAGCTGTTGTTACGTCTTTAGCCCAAGGTGATACTGATCATCACTGCTGACCCCAAGCCTGACTCTTTCTCCAGGAGGGTTTTGTCAAAGAATTACACCACTCACCCTCCTTTTCCCCTTCATCTCTCTGTAGGTGAAGGGACCATAAAATTATCATCTAAATGGAAATAACTTTAAGAGAGAAAGGAAGTGCTACCTTGGAGAGGATTCCAGGCTGACAGGCATAAAATTGGGGGCACCATCTTGGCAAGTCAGACATGTGTGTGCGCTCAGTCACTTCAGTTGTGTCTGACTCTTTGCAACCCCATGGACTGTAGCCCACCAGGCTCCTCCGTCCATGGGGCTCTCCAGGCAAGAATACTGGAGTGGGTTGCCATTTCCTTCTCTAGGGGATCTTCCCGACCCTGGGATTGAGCCTGGGTCTCCCACATCTCAGGCAGACGCTTTTAACCTCTGGGCCACCAGGGAAGCCCAGGCAAACCCATATATATATATATATATAAAATAATAGGCTTCCCTGGTAGCTCAGCAGGTAAAGAATCTGCCTGTAGTGCTGGAGATTCCGGTTTGATTCCTGAGTCAGGGAGTTCCCCTGGAGAAGGGATAAGCTACCCGCTCCAGTATTCTTGGGCTTCTGTGGTGGCTCAGATGGTAAAGAATCCACCTGAACTGCGGGAGACCTGGGTTCAATCCCTGGGTTGGGAAGATCCCCTGGAGGAAGGCTGGCAACCCACTCCAGTATTTTTGCCTGGAGAATCCCCATGGACAGATGAGACTGGAGGGCTGCATTCCCTGAGGTCACAGAGAGTGGACATGACTGAGTGGCTAAGCACAGCACAGAACATGAAAGAAAACATGGATGGTAGATGGAGCAACGTTCTACTGAAGATAAAATTTTCTCAAAATAATCAAGGGAACTATCCCCAGAGAACAAGTCATTTACCTAATAATGAGTGATAGAATTTTCACCGCAGAGACTGTCTAAGCTTGGGAGAGGCTGACATCTGTGCTTTCCACATCCAGACCTTTGGTTTGCAGCCTGACATTGTTAAGATTTACCAGGGTGGTTTCCTGGAGATGTTCTAACTTTGAGAGGAAGAGAAACATAAAGAAAGTAAAACCAGGGTCTCTGTCCATTGGGCAGAGTTTCTCAGAAAGTGTTACTCACTCCTTCTACTAGTATGAGCAAAGACCTTGGCTGTTGGGTCATTAGTGTCCACATTTGAAGCTTTTCTTTATTGATTTCTGTTGGGCTTCAGCCCTTTTGCCAATCATCTCCTTAGAGAGAGAAGACTGGACAAAGACACCTCTTCACATCCCTTTCCAGATGTCTATTAATAAGATTCTGAGAGTCCTTTCAGAGAGACCTCTTGTTTATTTAGGCAAAGATGGGTCTTTGTTTTTCAAGCCTCCTGTTCCCTCCTAGCCTCCATACATAATAGGATAACATATACTTGCATTCCCATCTTGGAAATTTTTGCCCACATTTAAGTTACTAGCATCAGAGGGCAGACAGACTGAAACCACAATCACAGAAAACTAACCAATCTAGTCACATGGACCACAGCCTTGTCTAACTCAATGAAACTAAGCCATGCCATGTGGGGCGACCCAAGTTGGATGGGTCATGGTGGAGAGTTCTGACAAAACGTGGTCCACTGGAGAAGGGAATGGCAAACCACTTCAGTATTCTTGCCTTGAGATCCCCATGAACAGTATGAAAAGGCAAAAAATATAGAACACTGAAAGATGAACTCCCCAGGTCAGTAGATGCCCAATATGCTACTGAAGATCAGTGGAGAAATAACTCCAGAAAGAATGAAGAGACAGAGTCAAAGCAAAAACAACATCCAGTTGTGGGTGTGACTGGTGATAGAAGCAAAGTCCAAAGCTGTAAAGAGCACTATTGCATAGGAACCTGGAATGTTACGTTCATGAATCAAGGCAAATTGGAAGTGGTCAAATAGGAGATGGCAAGAGTGAATGTTGACATTTTAGGAATTAGAGAACTAACATGGACTGGAGTAGGTGAATTTCACTCAGATGACCATTATATCTACTACTGTGGGCAAGAATTCCTTAGAAGAATTGGAGTAGCCATCATAGTCAACAAAAGAGTCCAAAACACAGTACTTGGATGCAATCTCAGAAAGGACAGAATGATCTCTGTTCATTTCCAAGGCAAACCATTCAATATCATGGTAATCCAAGTCTATGCCCCAACCAGTAATGCTGAAGTTGAATGGTTCTATGAAGACCTACAAGACCTTCTAGAACTAACACCCAAAAAAGATGTCCTTTTCATTCTAGGGGACTGGAATGCAAAAGTAGGAAGTCAAGAAACACCTAGAGTAACAGGTAAATGTGGCCTTGGAGTACAGAATGAAGCAGGGCAAAGGCTAATAGGGTTTTGCCAAGAGAAGGCACTGGTCATAGCAAACACCCTCTTCCAACAACACAAGAGAAGACTCCACACATGGACATCACCAGATGGCCAACACCAAAATCAGATTGATTATATTCTTTACAGCCAAAGATGGAGAAGCTCTATACAGTCAGCAAAAACAAGACTGGGAACTGACTGTGGCTCAGATCATGAACTCCTTATTGCCAAATTCAGACTAAAATTGAAGGAAGTAGGGAAAACCACTAGACCATTCAGGTATAACCTAAATCAAATCTCTTATGACTATACAGTGGAAGTGAGAAATAGATTTAAGGGACTAGATCTGATAGACAGAGTGCCTGATGAACAATGGATGGAGGTTCGTGACATTGTACAGGAGACAGGAATCAAGACCATCCCCAAGAAAAAGAAATGTAAAAAAGCAAAATGGATGTGTGAGGAAGCATTACAAATTGCTGTGAAAAGAAGAGAAGAGAAAAGCAAAGGAGAAAAGGAAAGATACACCCATCTGAATGCAGAGTTCCAAGGAATAGCAAGGAGAGATAAGAAAGCCTTCCTCTGTGATCAGTGCAAAGAAAAAGAGGAAAACAATAGAAGGGGAAAGACTAGAGATCCCTTCAAGAAAATTAGAGATACCAAGGGAACATTTCATGCAAAGATGGGCTCAATAAAGGACAGAAATGGTATGGCCTTAACAGAAGCAGAAGATATTAAGAAGAGGTGGCAAGAATACACAGAAGAACTATACAAAAAAGATCTTCACAACCCAGATAATCATGATGATGTGAGCACTCACCTAGAGCAAGACATCCTGGAATGTGAAGTCAAGTGGGCCTTAGAAAGCATCACTATGAACAAAGCTAGTGGAGGTGATGCAATTCCAGTTGAGCTATTTCAAATCCTGAAAGATGATGCTGTGAAAGTGCTGCACTCAATATGCCAGCAAATTTGGAAAATTCAGCAGTGGCCACAGGACTGGAAAAGGTCAGTTTTCATCCCAACCCCTAAAAAAGGCAATGCCAAAGAATGCTCAAACTACCGCACAATTGCACTCATCTCACACGCTAGTAAAGTAATGCTCAAAATTCTCCAAGCCAGGCTTCAGCAATACATGAACCGTGAACTTCCATATGTTCAAGCTGGTTCTAGAAAAGGCAGAGGAACCAGAGATCAAATTGCCAACATTTGCTGGATCATCAAAAAAGCAAGACAGTTCCAGTAAAACGTGTATTTCTGCTTTATTGACTACGCCAAAGCCTTTGATTGTGTGGATCACAATATACTGTAGAAAATTCTGAAAGAGATGAGAATACCAGACCATCTGGCCTGCCTCTGGAGAAACCTGTATGCAGGTCAGGAAGCAATGGTTAGAACTGAACATGGAACCACAGACTGGTTCCAAATAGGAAAAGAAGTACGTTAGGCCTGCTTATTTAATTTACATACAGAGTACATCATGAGAAACGCTGGGCTGGAAGAAGCACGAGCTGGAATCAAGATTGCTGGGGAAGATATCAATAACCTCAGATAAGCAGATGACACCACCCTTATGGCAGAAAGTGAAGAAGAACTAAAGAGCCTTTTGATGAAAGTGAAAGAGGAGAGTGAAAAAGTTGGCTTAAAGCTCAACATTCAGAAAACTAAGATCATGACATCCAGTCCCATCACTTCATGGCAAATAGATGGGGAAACAGTGGAAATAGTGGCTGACTTTATTTTGAGGGGCTCCAAAATCACTGCAGGTGGTGACTGCAGTCATGAAATTAAAAGATGTTTGCTCTTTGGAAGAAAAGCTCTGGCCAACCTAGACAGCATATTACAAAACAGAGACATTACTTTGTCAACAAAGGTCCATTTAGTCAAGGCTATGGTTTTTCCAGTGGTCGTGTATGGGTGTGAGAGTTGGACTATAAAGACATCTGAGTGTCGAAGAACTGATGCTTTTGAACTGTGGTGTTGGAGAAGACTCTTGAAAGTCCCTTGCACTGCAAGGAGATCCAGCCAGTCCATCCTAAAGGAGATCAGTCCTGGGTGTTCATTGGAAGGACTGATGTTGAAGCTGAAACTCCAATACTTTGGCCATCTGATGTGAAGAACAAACTCGTTTGAAAAGACCCTGATGCTGGAAAAGATTGAAGGCAGGAGGAGAAGAGGATGACAGATGATGAGATGTTTGGATGGCATCACTGACTCAATGGAGATGAGTTTGAGTAAGCGCCAGGAGTTGGTGATGGACAGAGAGGCCTGTCGTGTTGCGGCCCATGGGGTGGAAAAGAGTCAGACACGACTGAGCGACTGAACTGAACTGAAATATGCCCCAAAATATATGCAAGTGTACCGCTGCTCAGTATGTTGTTTTCATGATCATCCCGATGCACCCACTGCTCTTTAAATGTCCCCATCACTCTAGCTCTGCTCACTGATTTTGACAAGCACCTTGCCCCGTTGAATGCCTATGGGAACAGCTCTCACAATCAGAATATGCCCGAGCCCAGTTGCTTTGGCCCCATCCATCTTCCCAGTGGTTGTTTGTCACTGGTCGTTGTGTGCTAGAGAAAGCCATGATTGAGATGCCTTCCTCCACTCCTCCAGTGAAGGGAGAGCTGGGTCAGTGAGTGCAGAGGTCAGAGATCTCTGTGAACTGTGTGAAGAGCCATAAAGAAACCGTGATGGCACCCCACACATACATACACAGCCTCGTCATTATAACCTAATAGATACTCTTTAAATCTGCTTGGTGATCTCCATGAGTCCAGTGGCTTGTAGGAAGGTCATAAATCCTGAGGTCTGTAGCATCTCAGCTCTTGTCTTTTGGGCATAACATATTTAAAAGAGCAGTTTTCATCAGCTGTAAAACAAAAGCCAAGAAGGTGTGTCCAGAGCTTAGAGGAAAAGGAAATATCTGACAGAGAATGTTGAAACAATTAAATCCGAGTTGCTCATCTAATTTACAAATTGGAATCACCTGCTCAGGGCGTGCCTCGCTCACTCCATCTCTCTCCCTGTAGCCTGATTAAGGATTCCAGGCAACTGACTAGAGCTCCCGGACACGCATAAAATAAACTCCCTGATCTGCAAGCCGATTCACACAGCAGCTTCCCTAATAAAGCATGAGGTGAAGCTGCCAGGCACATCTGTTTTTATCAGAGATCTCCAACATATCCCAGGAAAGTAGGACAGACAGAGGCAATGCTAACCCTTTATGAACTTACCACATTTCTGCAAATGGGCTCCGTGTTGAAGATGTGGCCCAAACCACTGAGATAGTCCTGCAGGTAGAGCTGTGTTCAGATGTAGAATTAATTGTGAAATCGTTTAATTCATTTCTTGAGCAAACGTTTACTCTCTACTCTGTGCCTAGCTTGGGGTAGGCACTAGAACAGAGGTCATTTGCCAGTTGCTTGTAAGAACTGAGTGAGGGCATGACCACCTCAATGAGGAGAGAAAGGATAAGGAATCAAAAAAGTTTCCACCATATAGCAATCTCAAAGGATAGAACTGGGGGAACCATTATGAAATCTGAGGGGAAAGCCTGGCTTGAGATACATTATACCTTCTCCTGTATATTTCTAGTATATAGCTATATGATGGGAGTGGTGAAACTCTTTATTTTCTAGTCACCAACTGAATCTGGAGCAGTCTTATACCCATTGTGTTATTTGCAATGTTTGGACTTTAACCCAATGCCTACCCAAGCCCCTTGAGTGCTTTAGAAACATTGTTTGCTTTAGTCACTAAGGATGCAGGAAACTAAGGACCTGAATAGATATAATACCTAGTCTTGGGGACGATGCCTTTTCAGCCTCTCATGCCCTTCTCTACAGTGCTTCAGTCTGGGAACCACCCCAAGTTTCCTAAAAATCTTCTGATTTCTAATTGTCATCTCTTCCTAGATGAATGGTCTCTTAACAGTCTTCATATGTTTTCACGTCAGGGACACCTAACAAGTGGTAAAGCACCTTGTATAATGTCTGGCATGTAATAGGGTCTCAATTGCTATTATTAAGACTATTTATCATAATCATGTATTCACCATGTATAGGTAAGAGAGGGTTTCATTTCCCTGGAAACTGTTACCTTCTGTCTTCAGTATGTACTCCTCACTGCACAAACATTATATTTACACATAGGACTGCCCAAACATTAGAACATACACAATTATATTCAATTCACTATGCCAAGCCACAGAGGTAGAAAGTCTGGTCCTGTCTGCCTGGGAGCTCACAGGCAAAATGCTACTTGAATTCAGGATGACATTCTGTGCATTTTCCCTGATGGTGTGAGAAGATGAATCTGCCAGGGAAGGAAATGCCTTCCCACTCAGAAAATTCACAGTGAGTCCAGCTATGTTTTCCAGAAGGTCCCAGTATATTCTAAGAACACAATAATTCTCTGCCATTTCACATTTCTCTTCCCTTGATGGAATTAGAATGGAAGCTCTTTGATACAGATATACCTGGTCATCCTGGAGTCACTGGGCAACAGTGGGGAGAAGAAAAGAGCCTATGAATAGAATTTCTCGTATTCATACCTGGGACTGAGTTTGAAGGACTGGATAACTAGGCCAAAGCCATAAAGGGCCAGGTAGAATCTAGACTGGGCATAGGGGTAAGTAACTCTCAAAAGAGAGTCTGAGTGGTAAGGCATAATACTTCCTTATTTAACTCCCTGATCATCTACAGAAGGGGAATGAGGTAACCTGAAGGCAATGGGAATTTCCCTAAAATAGCAAAACAAACCATTGCCCCTTACTCCCAGTCTTCAACCTGACGGACTCCCACAAACCTGCCAAAAGTGGTATTACTGATCTATCCAACGGCTTTCATTTTGTAATCACAGACTTTTTGATCCCCAAATAACCCATATCCTAGCTTTTCTTCTTTTTTGCACAAAACATGTCCTAATTAATCATTTAAAATATTTCTTAAAGTTAGTTTTATGAAAAACTCATACACATGAAAAAAATTATATAATTTTGCTCAATCATATATATTTGAAAATCTGAAAAAAATACCTAATTTTCCAGGAAAATGTAAATTACCAAAATTGACCATAGTAGAGATTGACAATTTGAATAGATCAATTACCAAAGAAAAAAGTTTGTTTAAATATATATATATATTATGTGTATATATGCATGCTATATATGTTTTAATCAAATTATATATACATAATTGCAAGGAGATCCAACCAGTCCATCCTAAAGGAGATCAGTCGTGGGTGTTCATTGGAAGGACTGATGTTGAAGCTGAAACTTCAATACTTTGGCCACCTAATGCAAAGAGCTGACTCATTTGAAAAGACCCTGATGCTGGGAAAGATTGAGGGCAGGAGGAGAAGGGGATGACAGAGGATGAGATGGTTGGATGGCATCACTAACTCAATGGACATGAGTTTGAGTAAACTTCGGGAGTTGGTGATGGACAGGGAGGCCTGGGGTGCTGCAGTTCATGGGGTCACAAAGAGTTGGACACAACTGAGCGACTGAACTGAACTGAACTTTGTCAGATATTAGAACATATTATAAGGATATAGTAATTAATAGAGTATCATAGTGAATCAAGAGAAAGTATGTCAATGAAATGGAGTGGATTATCCAGAAATATAACCAAATACTATAGAAAAATGTAGTATATAAAAATTTACTACATAAAATTTAGTGGGTGATAAATATGGTTTTGTGTATCAGTGGGAAAAACATGATATTCAATAAATTGTACTGATAGGATAGCTATCAAGAGAAATTTGAAATTAGAATGTGTACCTTCTACTGTATAGATTAATTGACTCCTTAAATATATAATATGGAAACACTAATGTACTAGAAGAAAACATGAGAATTTTTTTTGTTTTAATAATTTTAATTTTGAGAGTCTATTTTTGAAACTTCATTACCTTTATCATTCATCAAGATAAGTTTGCTACAGAAATTTCCATTTTTTCTCAATAATAAAAGGGTCATAAAAATTCAAGTAAAAATTAAAGAAAAACTACAAAATATTTTCAATATTTATCCTAACAAATATCTAAAGAATTCTTACAGGGCTATAAGAAAAAGACCAAAAAGTCAATTTAAAAATGAACAAAGGTCATGAACAATCAATTCACAGAAAAAAAGTACAAATGGCTTCTAGACATTTAAAAAGATGTCGGCCTCCATGTCAATATGATGGAATGAATCTCAATAACATACCCTGTTTTACCTATCATACTGCCAATAAATGGGACATCAAGCAATACTATTTGACAAGACTATAAGAAACCAGCTGTTTCCACTCACTGTGAGTCATTGTATAATTTGGTACAACATTTTTAAGGGCAATTTTATATATCTGTTGAAGTCAAAATGTATATACCCTTTGAACCAATGATACATTTACTAAAACCTTTCTGCAGATAAGCATGCTCATGTACAATCAACATGTATGTAGAAGGTATTCATTACAGCATCTTTTGCAATGGGGAAGGAAATCTAAATGTTAATCAGAGGGGCACTGGTTAATTAAATAATAGCATATATTTACAGTAGAAGATATGAAGCCATTAAAAAGAATAAAGCAGCTTTCTAGACACTAATATGAAAAATAAACTCAAAGATGCTGTCCATCAACAAAAAATGAATAAAGAAGATGTGGTACATATATACAATGGAATATTACTCTGCCAATAAAAGGAATGAAATTGGGTCACTTTTAGAGACATGGATGGATTTAGAGTGTCATA
Source organism: Dama dama (assembly GCF_033118175.1). Taxonomy (NCBI): domain Eukaryota; kingdom Metazoa; phylum Chordata; class Mammalia; order Artiodactyla; family Cervidae; genus Dama; species Dama dama. The sequence continues at coordinate 42,430,709 of NC_083696.1, read as the reverse complement.
CAGAGTGAAGTAACTCAGAAAAAGAAAAACAAATACTGTATATTTAAGTATATATGTGGAATCTAGAAAAATGGTATGGATGATCCTACTTGCAAAGCAGAAATAGAGACACAGACATAGAGAACAAAATATGGATGCCAGGGGTAGAAGCGAGGGTAGGAGGAACTACGAGATTGGGATGAACACATATACACTGCTGTGTGCAAAATAGATACTAGTAAGAACCTACTGTGGAGCACAGAGAAGGCTCCTCAATGCACTGAGGTGGCCTGAAAGGGGAGGAAGCCCAGAAGGGAGGCAGGTATGAACACATGTGGCTGACTCACTTTTCAGTCCAGTAGACACTAACACAGCATTGCAAAGCAACACTACTGCAAGAGAAATTAATTTAAAAATTAAAAACCAAGGTGCAGAGCAAGATGATTAGTGTACTCTCAGGGCTTACCTGATAGCTCAGTTGGTAAAGAATCTGCCTGAAATGCAGGAGACCCCAGTTCGATTCCTGGGTCAGGAAGATCCGCTGGAGAAGGGATAGGCTCCCCACTCCAGTGTTCTTGGGCTTCCCTGGTGGTTCAGATGGTAAAGAATCTGCCTGCAATGTGGGAGACCTGGTGTTGATCCCTGAGTTGGGAAAATCCCCTGGAGAAGGTCATAGCAACCCACCCACTCCATCCACTTATTTACAAAAAATGAAAAAAGGACAAATGTCTATAAGTTCTTGTAGATGCACAAAGTTGCTCTAAGTCATATAAAAAATGTGAAAGAGGTGCCCATTAGAGAGAGGAAGAGGGCCATGGGGAGACAGGGTTCACATGGGATTCACTATCTCCCTCCTACCATCTTCTATGTTTTGAACATCCTAATATGGAATACAAACAGTTGATGCACTGAATACATACAATGTATGTATTGAACGAATACAATGTATATATTGAAGACAAACAAATCATGTATCCTTGATTCAGAGTACTAAATGCCCATAGATTCCCTTTGCCCAGATGGGCATTCATTTGTGTAACGTTCATCTATGTCATCTGCGCTAGTAATCAGCCCTGTGGTTCCATGGCTCATCTTCAAGGACCTCACTCTAAACAGAGCTCTCTGCTCACTGCTTCTTCCACACCTTGTCTCTTCCTCATCCTGTTCCTTCTCTGGTGTTTTAATCCTTGACCTCAGAAATCTCCCCTCCTACCCACACGCCTTCAAATGCCACAAGCTGCAACATCAAACACAGTCACACCGCCTCGCTGGGGCGCTCCCTCCTCACGCTCCAGGACACATCCCTCTACTGAATCCATAATCCCTTCCTGTCGTCTTTCCTGCGGCCAACTACACCTGCCTGACTTTACATGGTGCCCTGAGAGCACAGACCTGTCCTACTTGTCTCTGTAGCCCCACAGTGACTTAGAGGCAGTAGGTGCTCAACCAAAGAGAGGAGATTGATGGCTTGCTCCTACTACCCTCACTGATCATCTCACTCAGCCAACAGTTCTGGGGATCTGGTATGATCCAGATGCTACAGGGACCATAAGACTCACTTTAACAGACTTGATCAGTGGGCTGACTGACAAGTCAACTGTGTCTTCCAGCCTGCCCCCTCTTATGGCTCCAAAGACCCATTCCAGGGCCCATGTCGCCTGTCCTCCTTCAGCCAGGAATCCCACGAAGCCCAGTCGCTCAGGCTCTGCACCCCATAAGAACTGGAAATCACCCCTTTTGGTACCTTTACTCTGCATCCCAGATACACCACTCTCAGCCTCTAGGACTTAAGGGAATTCAGAGGAGAGATGGGAGAAAACAATGCATGCCCAGCAGTATAACCAGATCTGACAGGTTAGTTTGAACAACAAAATGCAATTTCTACCAGATCAAGACTGTGAAGACAGCAGGGTTTGAAGGCTGGGGACCCAGGTCTGGCAGTCTGGTTGGGTGCGATGCCTTTCCTTTCTTAATCACTATCCCCTCTGCCATCTCAAAGCAGACTTACAAAAAACTGACAATGAGATGACAGAGAAGATGAGAAAGCATCAGTGAAATAACAGGGGGACAAAGTTGGGCTTCCTGATGGAGAGAAAATCTCACTGGTTCATCCAGCCAGTGTCCAGGGCACCAGGGGGTCTGAACAGGAGCTCCGTGCCCTCTCCTCTTCCGAGGGCTCCATTATTCATTTGGGAGGTGGCTTCTTTTCGCTTTTCTTCTTGCCCCTCTTTTGATCTCTTCTGGTGCAGTGCTGCTGTTAACAAAAAAATATAGCTTGTTTGAGACAAAGTGTGTGCAATCCCTCTTCCAGAAAGGAGGCCTTTGAAGAAAAGGCGAGTGATCAGAATAAAGACAGGGACCCTGGAGGGAGGGGCTGGCAGGAGGTGAGGGGGAGGGAGGGGCGGTCTGGGCTAGGAGGGCAGCTTTGATCTCCCTGCAAAGGCTTTTACCTTCTGTGGTGTCTTTATTTCATTGTTGGGGCCACAGGAGTCCTCTGCCAGGGTGTGGAGTGAAGCGGCTGAGGAAGGGAGGTGAGGCTGTAAGCATTTTGTTGTTGTTGTTCAATAACTAAGTTGTATCCAGCTCTCTATGTCCCCATGGACAGTAGCCCACCAGGCTTCTCCGTCCATAGACTCTCCCAGGCAAGAATACTGGAGTGGGTTGCCATTTCCTTCTCCAGGGGATCTTCCCAACCCAGGGATCAAACTCTTACATCTGTTACGTCTCCTGCTTTGGCAGGTAGGTTCTTTACCACTGAGCCATCAGAGAAGCCCATGCAAGTCTTTAAAATGATTGAAGAGATAACAGTTATCCCTCCCACCCATCCCTAAAGAGCATTGTCTGGATCCACTGGTAATGCCCTGGTAGGGAGACTGGCCTCTCTTCCCATCCACTTTCTCCAAACACATGCACACTCACTCATTCACACCCATATTCACATTCATGCACACACAGTCATATACTCACACACATTCCTACCCATGCACCCACTCTCCACACACACACACACACACACACACACGGAGTCAGACCTGACAAGTTTATTTGTGCAAATGTGATCGTCGGCAGCTTCTGTGATATTCCTTCCCTGGAGCCTAGGACACATCCTTTCTCCAAAGATCACTGGGCCAGGCTGCTCCTGTTTCCTGCAAGCCCTAAGCCTTGGACTTAGTCAAGTTTCTCCCCACTGGCCTTGCTCTGGAACTTCTCCACTTCCATCCTCACAGCACCTGCCCTCAGCAGCCTAAACTAATCCCCTTAAGCCAAGGCAGTAAAGAGTAATAGCAGCATCTTATGCAGTGCGTGTTGGTGAGATCTGAACTTTGGTGTGGTCCAGGCTCAAGGCCCGGGTTGCAGCAGTGATGGGGGACTAACAGGCCTCAGCAGCAGGCTGGTGCAGAGGTTCCTAGGAAAAGTGGATGTGAGTGAAACTCTCCCTTTCAAATCATACCAAGAATCCCATGGAACATGAGCTTGGCCTTTGAGGGGGTGACTTCACTGGATATCCCTTTAGAGTGTTCAGACTCTTGGAAGAGGAAACTATCAGTCGTACGAGGGTGGACCCATCCATGTTGGGTCCACCAGAGGGACATCTCTGGTGGCCTCAGAAGGCGAGAGACTCCAGGCATCAGAAAGGCATTCCCTCCACCCCCTGACATTCCGTGGAATAAGTGTGTCTTAAGATGATGGTGATTCAGGGAAAAGCCAGGCACATGGACTAATTGGGATCTTCTCCCAGGTCAGTGGTCTTCCCAGGCAGTGCTGGTGGTAAAGAACCTACCTGTCAGTGCGGAAGATGTAAGAGACTCACGTTCAGGCCCTGGGTCGGGAAGATCCCCTGGAGGAGGGATCTACCAACTTCCTTGCTGCTCCTGGAAACTACCAGGCACTTCTGATGCTTTCGAACTGTGGTTCTAGAAAAGACTCTTGAAAGCCCCTTGGACAGCAAGGAGATCAAACCAGTCAATCCTAATCAAAGTAAAGTCTGAATATTCATTGGAAGGACTGGTGCTGAAGCTGAAGCTCCAATACTTTGGCCACCTGACACAAAGAGTCGTCTCATTGGAAAAGACCCTGATGCTGGGCAAGATTGAGGGCAGAAGGAGAAGGGGCGACAGAGGATGAGATGGTTGGATGGCATCATTGACTCAATGGTCATGAGTTTGAACAAACTCCAGGAGATGGTGAAAGACAGGGAAGCCTGGTGTGCTGCAGTCAGTGGGGCTGCAAAGATGGACATGACTCGGTGACAGAACAACACCCCAGGCTCAAGGCTTTTTTGTTTGTTGTGCCTTCTCCCTGGAAATACTTTTCGCCAGACAGACATATGGAAAATATAGCCCCAATCAGTGTAACGTTTTCTGCCAGGCCCTTCCTAAACCCCAGGCCCTGGGACTCCTCTCTGTCTTCTTGACTTTGTCTCTGTCCATGGCCCTTATTGCCATTTAATGTGTTTAAACTTAATTATTTGTTCATTGTCTGTCTCTCTCTGCTTGAATTAATCTCCATGAGGGTATCAATTTTAGTTTGTGGTGTTTACTAGTGTATCCCCAAAGATGAGGATAGTGTCTTGCATATGGTAGTACACATTAAGCCTTTGTTGAATGGATGAACAGATGAGAGGTACTTACTAAGCATCTGAGAGGCGTCAGGCACTGTGTAAGCACTCAGAATGAATTAACTCCTCTGGTCTTCACGTTGACTGAGGCAAGTACTTTTGTAATCCCTGTGATATAAGAATGGGAGTCTGTTGTGATTTGCTAGAAGAATACATGAGATGATGTATGCAAAGGAAAGAGAAGTGAAAGTCTGTCAGTCATGTCCAACTCTTTGCAAACCCAGGGACTGTAGCTTGCCAGGCTCCTCTGTCCATGGAATTCTCCAGGTCAGAACACTGGAATGGGTGGCCATTCCCTTCTCTGGGGGATCTTCCTGACCCAGGAATCAAACCAGGATCTCCTGCATTGCAGGCAGATTTTTTACCAGCTGAGCTACCAGGGAAGCCCGTGCAAAGGAAAGGCTCATAGTAAATAACCAAAAAATGGTGACAATAGCTATCATTATCAATAGAAGCTACATAATCTCTGCTCACCTACTGAGCACTTTCCCTGTGGCCAGCCCTATGCTGGGCACGAGAGGGCTGATTGCTGGGCTGGATGGAGACGAAAAGCCTTCATGGAAAAGGGCCACAGAATCAGCCTCTAATTAAGTGAGAGGCACAGTCCGCCTGCCCCAGGTGCTCTCCACGGAGCTGGGTGAGAGTCTTGGCTCCATTCCCAGAGAGGGGCAAATGCCCTGGCAGGGATGTAGTGAGCAGGGAGGGGTCCCTTTCAGGTTGTGGATACATGGGGAGGAGAATGTTTCAGTTGTATGCCTGGACCTCCTCCCTCACCCCACTCCCACCACCCAACAATCCTTCCTTGTGTGACCTCCAGAGGACAAGCACATCCCCTCTCTTGGCCTCTGGTTCTTCATCTATGAAAATGGAGATTGCACTTCAGCATTCTAGTATTTTTCCTCCAGATCCGAAATGCTGTCTTTCTGCTTCCTCTGGTTAGAGGTACCAGAACATGCAAAATACCCCAAGTGGCAGCCTGCCCAGTGGGTGAGATGAGAGAAAGGCTGAGAACATTCGCTGGGCCTGTACTGGCTGGCAGGGGCGAGATGGAGCTTCCCAGGAGGTCATCCAAATGCAGGCAGGTCAGTCTAGACTTGGAGCCCCCAAGAGCACTGACTCCTGAGACTCCACTTCTGCTCATTCTCTATGCATTGAACTTCAAACACCAAAGAGGCACTCAGGCAGCAAGATGAGGGGACTGACCATTAGAGTCTCCCTTGCTTCTTTCCCCCTTCATCTCCTTCAAGACAGGATTATGGGTTGCACCTACTAATTCTTATCTGGAAGCAACAAGCCGACCTTTTCTCCTTGTGGAGCTATATGACCTGCCTTCTCACTCCTCTTCTGCAGTGGAGGGGACCGGAAGCCATTCCTTTCCCCAAGCAGAGCCTGGATGGAGGTGTGTGCTCTGAGTGAGCTGGCTGAGGAGTCAGCATGAGGTTCCCCATGCCTTCTCCCCAAGGGCAGCGGTACATGGAACACAGGGGAAGGAGGGTATGCCTGGTACTTAGGACCCTCCTCGAGGGAGACACCTGGGAATCCTCCTCCCTATTTGCCCTCCAAGGACAAGCAGAGCCATCAGAATGAAAGTGTGCCCAGGGAACTTGCATATTCACTCATCTGCTTTTGGCTAAAGACCTCCCAGTTCCAGGCACTGTTTGAGGCCCCGGGTGCAGAGATAAATAGCACAGCCTGGCAGGAAAACAGACAAAGGACAACAGAGTGAAATCCATGCTGTAAGTGTCTCTGATAGTGGAGAGCTTTACGTAGAGAATTCCATGGACAGAGGTGGGCTACAGCCATGGGGTCACACAGAGTCAGACACGCCTCAGCTTGAGCATGAGGCAGAGAGGACACAGTTTATGTCATATCCATGGGGGACTGAGTGACTAACACTTTTCAGGGGTGTCACTCTCTGCTGAGAGAGGCAAGGAAGTGATGTCTGAATGGACTTTTGAATCTTAAGAAAATTTATCGGAGGTCGGGAAAAGCAGAGGAGCAAAACATAACACAAGTTAGTTGTTAGGAGACTTAACATCACAAGGCAAACAGACGCACAGACATAGAAAACAGTTTTACAGTAACCAAGTAGTATGTATCTGTTAATCCCAAACTCTTAATTTATCTCTCCCTCCTCCTGCCTTGGGATTCCCAGGTTGTGCAGCAGTAGAGAATCCACCTGCCAATGCAGAAGTTGCAGGAGATGCAGGTTGGATCCCTGGGATGGGAAGATCCCCTGGAGGAGTAATGACAACCCACTCCAGTATCCTCACCTGGGAAATCCCATGGACAGCGGAGCCTGGCGGGCTACAGTCCATGGCGTCGCCAAGAGTCACATGACTGAGTGACTAAGATTTCACCTCCTTTCCACCTTACACAGAACATCCATTCACTCTCACTACTGGGAGGAAGCCAGGTCCCAGTGCTGAAAGACAAGTCCTTCCTGGTCCCTGACCGCATCCCCACCATGCCCTAGACCTGACCACCAATGCCTGCATCAATCCTTGTACCAGTTCCCGTTCTGATACACTGCCTTGCCTCTGCAGATTCTCAAGATTCCAAGTACCTTGTGCCTCATCTAATCCTGGCTCTGAGGTCCAGGTCTGAGCCCCCATCTGGTGACTAAAGCCCTATATCCTGCAGGCAACTCAGGAGGGTATCTGAGTTTATCTGCCTGCAGGTTGGTTATCTAGGCTTCATCCTTCCCGGAAAAGTGTTTCTAAGCTTCCTCCTTTGGTAAAGATGCTTCAGAGAAGTTTGCTTGCTTGGCCAATAACTAGAAGCAAACTTGCCAGTGAATGCTAGGCTTAGCAGTGAGGTTGAACTCCCTCACCCTGTTCTTTCCAAGAGAAAATCTAGGGAGCAGATGTCAGGCTTCTTTCTGCCTGCCTCTATGGCAACTGACCTGTGTCTACTCCAGCACAAGCCGCCAGACCCTGGATACGATAGTATACACCCATCTTCCTCTCTTGCAAGTCTTTGCCTATTTTTATCTGTTGCTAGATAGTTCCCATAGTACTGCCTGAGTACACAGCAGTCACTTAATAATGACACAGTGGTTGCTCACTGGTCTAGATGAGGGACAGGACAAGTTGGAGACTGTCCCAAGCTTTTTTTCTTTAAAAAGGAAATTCTTTTTATTATTTATTTAAAGTGATTTAATTGACAGATAACACTGTGTTAGTTTTAGGTGTACGACATAATGAAATATGAATATATTATGAAATGATTGCCACAAAAAGTTTAGTTGCTATCCATCATCACACAGTCCCAGAATTTTATTTTTTATGATGAGAATTTTTAAGATTTACTCTTTGCAACTGTCAAATATGCAGCATGTATGTGTGTGTTAAATTGCTTCAGTTGTGTCTGACTCTGTGCGACCTGATGGACTGTAGCCCACCAGGTTCCTCTGTCCACGGGATTCTCCAGGTGAGAAAACTGGAGTGGGTTGCCATGACCTCTTCCAGAGATCTTCCCAACCCATTAAAGCACAGGATTTTGAACTGGGCATGTATCTCAGTTCATCTTCACAGCAAGTCTTCTAAGGAAGTATCAAAGCACCCATTTCACAGATGTGGAGAGAGCAGAGAAGAGATGAAGAAGCCGACAGTGGGGGGTTGAGTCTGGAAGAGTGAGTTCTGCCCAGCAAGGGTGTAGGGTGGCAATATTAGTGGTTGGAAAAATGTTTCCCCTTTGATCCTCTGTTTTCTCATTCAAGTTTTGGAGAGTTGGACTAAAAGGCCCCAGAGAACATTCCAGTTCCTTTTCTCTCCCGCATAAAGCAGGAGACTCTGGGAAGCCACCTCAGCTGTAGGAGAATAGCTGACACATTCCTAACAGACCACAGGTCTCCCCATGGGGAAGCAACCTGCCTGTACCCTCCCCAGCTGCCCAGGCATCTCACCCACTGTGCGCTACAATGCACGGGGATTTTCTCATTTTTAACTGGGGTGCAGCTGCTTTACAACGCTGTGCCAGTCTCTGCTGTACTTGAGAGGAGTCAGCTATATGCATCCACACACCTCCTCTCTCTGGGGCCTCCCTCCCACTCCCCAGCCCACCCCTCCAGGTCATCACAGAGCACTGAGTTGAGATTTCTCTTATACAGCAGGTTCCCACTAGCTATCTGTTTTACACATGGAAGTGCACCCCAATATTCATTGCAGCACTGTTTACAGTAGCAAAGACATGGAAGCAACCTAAGTGTCCACTGACAGAGGAAAGGATAAAGATGTGGTACATATATATCATGGAATATTAGTCAGCCGTAAAAGAGAACAAAACTGGGTCATTTGTAGAGACGTAGATGCATGGGGTTTCTAAGACAGGGTCCTAGAGAACCTCCAGCATCATTGCTGGGTAGCAGGTGAGAGGTTGGGTCTGCACATATCTCCTGCAGACTCCTAGGGACTTACTTGGGCTGCCTGCTTAAGATGTGGGAATGGAGGTGAGAAAGAAGGAAAAACTGACAGTGGCCTTGGGAAGATGGTAATGAGTCAAATCCTGGTGAAATATGGGGAGTGTTTCCTCCGGGGGCAGTTCCCTGCAGTCTGGGAGTGCAAACAGTCCTTCTGTCCATCTTCCCATGAGAAAACCTGGTTGCCATTTCTCTTTCAAGAAGGCCCAGACACCTGTATTCAGGAAATCACAGATTGTTGTTTTTTCAGCCTCCCGGGAGGAGCCAGGATGACCCACTGCACTGGTTTTCAGGCTGTTTCTTTGTTTGAGCAGCAGAACTCTTCAAACTCTGACGTGGGGGTGGGAGTTTCCGTCTATGAATATTGAATAGCGGGACCCCAGGCGGGTGGCTCAGTCCTCCCCCATCCACTTCCTCCCAAGTCAGGCCCTGAGAGAGCAATGAGGATTCCCCAGGACTTGGGTGACGACTCTTTGAAAGACATCGAGCAGCTAGTTATAGATCAATTCACTACCAACAAAACAGTCATACACCTCAACTGATTTAAAGAAGAGGAAATGTTACAACCTCAGTTAGCAAGAAACCCAACAGCTCTACAACCTCACAAGGACCAGGGTATCTTGTCTTTGTCTCTAATGCTCTGCCACATCCAGGATGTTCAAGATGTAGATATTTTATTTAGCTGCCTCCCCTAGTAGGCATCCCAGTTGGCTAAGTGGTAAAGAACCTACCTGCCAATGCAGAAAACACTGGAGACTTGGGTTCGAACCCTGGGTTGGGAAGATGCCCTAGAGAAGGAAATGGTAACCCACTTCAACATTCTTGACTGGGAAATCCCATGGACAGAGGAGCCTGGCAGGCTATAGTCTATGGGGTCACAAAGAGTCGGACATGACTGAGCAACTAACACACACACACACACACACACACACACACACACATATGTGATAATACTAACCTTATAGAAGTATATGAGGCCCAGCAGGTCGAACATAAAGCAGTTAGTACCCAGTGAAAATGAAGTCGCTCAGTCATGTCTGACTCTTTGCGACCCCATGGACAGTAGCCTACCAGGCTCCTTCGTCCCTGGGATTTTCTAGGCAAGAGTACTGAAGTAGGCTGCCATTTCCGTCTCCAGGGGACCTTCCCGACCCAGGGATTGAACCCCGTCTCCTTACTGCAGACAGATGCTTTACCGTCTGAGCCCCCAGGGAGCCTTAGTACCCTGTGGCTCTCATCAAACGGGATCTCATCATCACGCCCACCGCCACCATCATCATCTTCATTGTATGAGATACATATGAAGTGTTAGTCACACAGCCTTGTCCAGCCCTTTGTGACCCCATGTACTGTAGCCCACCGGGCTCCTCTGTCCACGGATTTCTCCAGGCAAGAATACTGGTTGGGTTGCCATTGCCTTCTCCAGGGGATCTTCCCGACCCAGGGATCGAACCTGTCTCCTGCATCTCCTGCATTGGCAGGCAGATTCTTCACCATCTGAGCCACCAAAGAAGCCTGTGATTTTATAAATATAATCATACATAATTATACCATCAGTACAGACTCCTGATCCAAAAATGGACATCCACACAAGAGTCTAGAAGGAATCCCAGCAGGATTCAGTCCCCAGCACTGGGAGACAGCTGAACTGCTGGGAGTGGAGGAGATGCACACATTTTTTTGTAGATACTCCATGACTGGGAGGAGAAACAGCCCCAGAGCGGGAACAACTCAGTAATTCCTCGGAATGTTGCACTTTGTCGGCTCCACAGTCGCCATGGGAAAAGGATGCAGTGGATGCAGTCGAGAGGTGGATAATTAGCATCACCACATTAATCATGCCGATCCACCACCTCCCGGCACCCACAAGTGCCCCGCCCCCCACCAGACACACGCGTAGAGTTACTCCTTCGTGATCTGGCATCTGCCTTCCCGCCCCTCCACTGCTCCGCCCACCGAGGCTGCCAGGCTGTGGGGCTGGTCCTGCCCGAATCCAGACTAGGGCAAGGGAAGGCACCTGCAGGTGATCTGCCTCAAGCCCCAGAGCTGGCCCAGGGAAAACAAGTAATGAGGAGGAGCTGGACTGAGCAGATTCTCTGTGCTTCCTCATCCGGAACATCAGGCAGGGAACACCAGGAAGTCCATATGCTGCCTTCTGATGGGTTTGGGGCGTGGAGAGCCAGGCGAATAGCGCTTGCCCCCTGAGATGGTTCCGGATGTGGAAGTCAGTCAGGCATGCAGGCTTGATAGCAGCGCTGCATGCATTCAAGCCCAGTCTGGAGTCATTTCCAGAATGTTCTCCCTTCAAAATGCCCCAGACTAAATTACCTCTGCTTTCTGAAAATGAAGATCTTCTAGCTGGGTTTTCTCCCTCTGCTCCCTCCGCTTATTCCTCTTTCTCAGGCTCCCTCCATCCTCCATAAACACCCAGTTCCTCCCCACTGTGTTGCATGCTTCCTGGCTCTGCAGTGCCACCCACAGCCCCTCCTGGATGCCTTCTCCTCTCTCTCTGTGGGAATCCTTCTTCCTGCTGAGCTCCTTGCCAGCCCTGGTCCCCGGGCTCGCACCCACTCCAGCCCAGAAGGAGCCAGCGCCTCCCTGTCCAGCTCTGGGCGACTGCCCTCCCAGGGGGTTGCCTTCTATATGTCAATTCCACCAGCACCTGGTATCTCACTGATGTGACCAGGGGCACAGCAAAAGGAATGGCTGAGAAGCGGTTCCAAGTCCAGGGGCCAAGCAGAGACACGAACATGCACCTATGTGCTGGGGCAAGAAGGTGAGAAGAAATGGGGAGGGGCACCGACAGGAGCTCCAGAAGAGAGGATCAGCGGCGATAAGACAGAGCCAGCCCAGCAGAACAAGGAGGACATAGATGATAATGGGACCAGGACGCTGTGGGGCGATGTCAGTGGGGGTGTAGAGAGAGTGCAGGGCTGGCTGAAGAGCTGGCCCAGGGGTTAAATAGAGGTTGACACTAACAGGCAAAGGGGAGAGAGGAGAAGAGAAAGAAGAGGCTCAGCTGAACTCTCTGGTCTAGGATCAGGAGACGCATGTGAGTTTCATATTTTTCCTATCTAAACCTTGAGTGAGGTTCATCATGAGCATGATAGTCAAGACAAGCCCCTGTGCCATTAACAGCCTCCAATCCCTCTTCTGCAGCATCAGCCCCTGATCTAAGGTAAGTGTGGGTCATGTCGGCTGTGCAGGGGGAGCAGGGGAACTGGAGGACCCGATCCAGTCCTGGGCACTGGGCGTTCCCATGCAGCTGGAATCCAACTGTGGCTCCCAAGCTGAATCAGAGCCCCGAGACGCTACCTCTTACTTCTCCTGCCACCACCCTCAGTTCAAACCACCAAGCCTGTGGCTGTTCCCAGGAAAGAATGTTCTGCCACCAGCAAGTTTGCCTTTTCTTTGGTCGGCCTAGGGTGAGCCTTCCTGCTCCCTCCAGCTCCACCGTTAGAGACCCCAATCCTTCAAGGGAACACCAACTCTGGGAACCAGGAACTGCAGGACAGCAGAGAGACCCCAGATCCAGATCCGAAGAGAAGAGAGCACTGCAGAGAGAAGCCATGAGGATGGAGAGCAGCAGCATCAACCCCAGGATAGGGGAGCCAGTCCCCACTTTGGGGTGTAACTAGGGAAGCAGCTCTTTCTAATAAAGGCCCCCCAGCTGAGCTCACTCAGAGCCCCAACATTCTCACTGGGAAGCTGTATCCTGAATGGCATCTTATTCCAGTTCTATCACTTGCCAGCCACTTTCATTTATTACAACAGTTTCATCCTGGTCCTTCAGTCTCAGTACTGCTCATTTTAAAACCTCAGTCACCAACTCACATCAAAGCTTCCCTCCTGTGGCTATAAAAGCCAGGTGTGTGTGTGTGTGTGTGTCTGTGTGTGTGTGTGTGTGTAACTGTGCAAGCATGTAGGGGATAGAAAGGGTTGTGTCACCAGATTTAACAAATGAAAAATGCAGGCTTCAATTTGAATTTCAGATGAATATTCATCTTGAATGTTGAATGAAAATATGTAAATATATTTTTAAGTATAAGTATTCAGTTCGGTTCAGTTGCTCACTTGTGTCCGACTTTTCACCCCATGATCCACAGCATGCCAGGCCTCCCTGTCCATCACCAATTCCCAGAGTTTACCCAAACTCATGTCCATTGAGTTGCTGATGCCATCCAACCATCTCATTCTCTGTCATCCCCTTCTCCTCCTGCCCTCAATCTTTCCCAACATCAGGGTCTATTCAAATGAGTCAGCTCTTCACATCAGATGACCAAAATATTGGAGTTTCAGCTTCAACATCAGTCCTTCCAATGAACATCCAGAACTGATTTCCTTTAGGATGGACTGGATGGATCTCCTTGCAGTCCAAGGGAATCTCAAGAGTCTTCTCCAACACCACAGTTTAACAGCATCAATTCTTCTGCACTCAGCTTTATAGTCCAACTCTCACATCCATACATGACCACTGGAAAAACCATAGCCTTGACCAGATGGACCTTTGTTGACAAAGTAATGTCTCTGCTTTGTAATATGCTGTCTAGGTTGATCACAACTTTCCTTCCAAGGAGTAAGTGTCTTTTAATTTCATGGCTGCAATCACCATCTGCAGTGATTTTGGAGCCCCAAATAATAAAGCCAGCCACTGTTTCCATTGTTTCCCCATCTATTTGCCATGAAGTGATGGGACCGGATGCCATGATCTTAGTTTTCTGAATGTTGAGCTTTAAGCCAACTTTTTCACTTTCCTCTTTCACTTTCATCAAAAGGCTCTTTAGTTCTTCTTCACTTTCTGCCATAAGGATGGTGTCATCTGCATATCTGAGGTTATTGATATTTCTCCCAGCAATCTTGATTCCAGCTTGTGCTTCCTCCAGCCCAGCATTTCTCATGATGTACTCGGCATAGAAGTTAAATAAGCAAGGTGACAATATACAGTCTTGTTGTACTCCTTTTCCTATTTGGAACCATTTCTGTTGTTCCATGTCCAGTTCTAGCTGTTGCTTCCTGACCTGCATACAGGTTTCTCAAGAGGCAGGTCAGGTGGTCTGCTATTCCCATCTCTTTCAGGATTTTCCACAGTTTATTGTGATCCACTCAGTCAAAGGCTTTGTCATAGTCAATAAAGCAGAAAGAGATGTTTTTCTGGAAGTCTCTTGCTTCTTCGATGATCCAGCAGATGTTGGCAATTTAATCTCTGATTCCTCTGCCTTTTCTAAAACCAGCTTGAACATCTGGAAGTTCACGGTTCACATATTGCTGAAGCCTGGCTTGGAGAATTTTGAGCATTACTTTACTAGTGTGTGAGATGAGTGCAATTGTGAGGTAGTTTGAGCATTCTTTGGCATTGCCTTTCTTTGGAATTGGAATGATAACTGACCTTTTCCAGTCCTGTGGCCACTGCTAAATTTCCAAATTTGCTGGCATATTGAGTGCAGCACTTTCACAGCATCATCTTTCAGGATTTGAAATAGCTCAACTGGAATTCCATCACCTCCACTAGCTTTGTTCATAGTGATACTTCCTAAGCCCACTTGACTTCACATTCCACGATGTCTGACTCTAGGTTAGTGATCACACCACCATGATTATCTAGGTCATGAAGATCTTTTTTGTACAGTTCTTCTGTGTATTCTTGCCACCTCTTCTTAATTATATTCTGCTTCTGTTAGGTCCATACCATTTCTGTCCTTTATTGAGCCCATCTTTGCATGAAATGTTCCCTTGATATCTCTAATTTTCTTGAAGAGATCTCTAGTCTTTCCTGTTCTATTGTCTAAGTATTTCCCATGCAATATTTGGGACATACTTATCCTGAAAAATATTTGCTCTTCATCTGAAATGCTAGCAGAACTGAGAGTCCTATATTTTGTCTGGCAGCCCTGGAGTACATGGTGTGGCTCGGGCCCCTGTCCTCTCCTTCAGAGTGAGGCAGGAGAAGGGAGAGCTGCAAGGAAGACACACCTTTGCCTGGTGACCTACGTAGGCACCAGGCCTTTTTCCACAGTTGCCGTTGCTTCCCTGGCAATCACTGCCTGGCTTTGTTGCCCTCTGTGGTGAGCATCAGACTTTTCCTTCCTGCCACATCCCCAACCACATGCATTGAGGTGGGTCATCACAGAGAATCCTTCATCCTTATCAAAAGGAAGAGTGCTGGCCTTTCACTGTCCCTCTCTCATTCTGTTTCTGCCTCTTCAGGACAATCACATGGGGGCAATCAGCCAGCCTGTTGGACAGGCAGAGCACCAACCGGAAACAAAGTGCCCATCTTCCTGTCTTGCAGAGACCCCAGTCTTAAGACTGACTCTCTTGGAGCTTCCTCTCTTGGTTTGGAGGGGAGAAAGGGTTCTCCTCCCCACTCCAAACCAGCTTCCTTTAGGCTGGTCCTCCCCTTAAATTCACGGGGAAGTGAGGGTGATGGCATCCTCAACTTTGGGGATCCTGCTGGCCCACTAGGGGCTCTCTGTGCTCAGAGGTGGGGGTTTGGTGCCTTTTACACTCAGCTCTGGGTCTGAGCTATGGTTTCCGGACAATGGGAGAGCTCATTTGACTTCGCGTTACTATCAGTTCAACCCAAGTCTCATGCTGGGGGAGGACAGAGGTCCAGCCCAGCGCAGAAGGTGCTGGATGGGAGGTCGGGTCTTTGCCTGAAAGGTCAGAGGGTCTTTGCCCTGACCATCCCTGTCTGACCATGAGCAAGATGCTCTTCTTCCTGGTCCCAGTGTCACCTTCTGTTAGATGAGAGGCTGGCTCAGGTTGTCCCTTCAGGAACTTGTGGTGTTACTGTCATTGCACACCCCCTCTGGGACGGGGGAAGGGAAGATAGCTGAGGGCACCAGGGAATCCAGCATGTGGAGCTTTAAGAGTTAGAAGTGGTGTCTTCACTTTCCAGCGCCCACCCTTCTCTGCTAAGAGACCACTATTGTCCTTCCTCAAATTTCCTTCTCTAAACTCTTATGCATTAGGAAAGTGGGGAAGGGGGCATCTGCTCCATGGAGAGTGGAGGGCTGCCCCCGGGAAGGGCTCCTGGTGCCGTGAAGTGGCGAGGTGGCTGTGGTGGACCCCACACCATCATAGCACACCATGTCGAGCTTTTCACTTCCATTCTATGTATAGGCAATTTTTTTGCAATCTCTTGGTTAACTCTTATCACACCCATTTGATATATCATTGCCCCATTTCATAGGCAAGGAAACTGAGGCGTATGGAATTCATGGAGAACACACATCATTCTGGTTCGACGGGATGCTTTTCCACCTTGTAATCTTTTTTCTCTCCACTCGACAATGTAGTGAAGAAACTTATTAAATCACTGGTCTGTGTAACAGCTGATGACCAGTTAGCATTGTGATCTTTGGAAGCCATCCAGTATTTCACTAAAGGAGCTCTGGCAGCATCTGCCCAACTTTAAAGATGAAACTGTTTTCATCCCCCTCCCCCCTCCCTGCCCCACCATGGTGCCTTGCTATTGCTTTCCTGGCCTACAAGGTGAAGGTGGCCATGGCTCTCTCAGGCTCGCAGACCCCTCCCAGTCCCAGCTGCTGGGCACCCAGATAACCTCAGCTAACCTGGGGCTGGCACTCAGCTAGCAGCCACTGAAACTTCTCTATCCATTGTTTAGACCAGTGTTCTGATTGGCTGACATCCATGCTGTTGTTGTTATTGTTTAGTTGCTAAGTCATGTCCGACTCTTTGTGACCCCATGAAATGCAGCCTGTCAGACTTCCCTGTCCTTCACTATCTCCTGGAGTTTGCTCAAACTCATCCATTGAGTCAGTGATGCCATCTAACCATCTCATCCTCTGCTGCCCCTTCTCCTTTTGTGAGATGGCCTTGAGGATAGGAACAGAGAAAAGGTTCCAGGAGTGGGAAATGGCAGGAGCAAGGCAGGGAGCATGACTGAGCTCACATATCTAGGGTCAGAACCCAGTGACATCCTGTGAACAGTCAGAACTGTAGTGGACAGTCAGGGAATGGCCAGATCAGGGCAGATGTGCTGCATGCCCTGAAGAATGGTATTTCTTCTGAAATATTCTTTGAGCCTTGGGCTTCCCTGGTGGTTCATATGTTAAAGAATCTGCTTGCAATGCAGGAGATCCAGGTTTGATCCCTGGGTGGGGAAGATCCCCTGGAGAAGGACATGTCTACCCACTTCAGTATTCTTATTGGAGAATTCCATGGACAGAGGAGCCTGATGGGCTACAGTCCTTGGGGTCACAAAGAGTCAGATATGACTGAATGACTAACACTTTCACTTTGTGATTTGCAAGGGAGCAGACCTGAAAAGAGATGAATAAACAGGAGAACATAGGCTGAGGGGCTGAGGCCCTCTCTACACACTGTGCCCCCACCCCCAAGAGATTCTACCCCAGACCCTCAGCCCACACCCCAGCTTCCTCAAGGCAGCAGGAGGATCAGCATGCAAGGATCTGATGGCAACAGTGACAGGTGAAGAGGTAAAGTCGCAGTGCATCCAACCACGTGCCTCCTGTTTGCACATTTGCAGGTTCCAGGTCTGGCCACCCTGACTGCGTCCCTGGGTTTACAGACACATCGTGCGGAGGCGAGAGCCGACCTTCCCTCTCAGCGCTCAGATGCACGTGCACATCTGCACGCTGATCTAGGCTCGCTGCACAAGCCGCAGACTATTAAAGCTGATAACCCAACCCTGAAGACCCCTACCAGCCGCTGTGAGGAGACTTGGCACCCACCCCTCCTTGCCGGCTCAGCCCCCGTGGCTAGAGTAGACGAGTCTATTCATCTTCGTTTCCTGCATCTCCACCTCCATCAGCTGCTTGACTGCCCCCGGATGGGCCAAGCCTGGGGATTGGACTACAGTGCAGGTTTTCTTGAGGGAAGGTACAGAAGAGAAAGCCAGTAAATACTTAATCTCTGGCTGGCTCAAAGTGCTGATAACCAGTTTATGGGGAGAAATGTGCAGCTTGTAGTCTCCAGAAACTGAGTTTCTAGTTCATTTCCATCCATGTAGGAGGAGGGCACGGGGACTGGCTGGAGAGTGGGAGATGTTGGTTTTAAAAAAATGAAAACCCATTCCTCTTTCCTTTGTCCTGGTTTACAGAAAAGCAGAGACTTACAGTCTCCAAGGAGAGGGGACAGGAGCCCCAGGAGGCCTCAGGGTATATGCCAGGGCAGGCAGAAGTGAGAGACCAGCACTGTGGACCAAGATGGACACAGCCTGAGATGGAAGGAGCCGGCTATATCCAGGCACTGGCAAGCTTTGGAGTTCAAAACCTGTCTATACCATTGTCACTTTGTAGATCTTGCATACGTGCTGCATGCATATTCAGTTGTGTCCAACTCTTTGCAACCCTGGGGATTGTAGCCTGCCAGGCTCCTCTGTCTATGGGATTTTTCAGGCAAAAATACAAGAATACTGGAGTGGACTGCTGTTCCCTCCTCCAAGGAATCTTCCCGACCCATGGATTGAACCTGAGTCTCCTGCATCTCCTGCATTGCAAGTGGATTCTTTACCACTGAGCCACCAGGGAAGCCCCTTTGTAGATAAGCTCTCTGAACCTCAGAGCCTTCAGGACTTGGTAGGTGGGACAACAGGATTGTTAACATTGAGGTCTACTTGTCTGGGTTTGAGAAAAGTCCTCTTTCTAGGTTGGTGGCACACTCTCTCTGGGTTTCAGTTTCATCATCTGGAAAATGTCTGGCATGAAATAATCACTCAGTAAAGGCTACCTACTTATTATATATAAGTGTGTTTATACATATATTTATTATGTTATATATATATATATATTTATTTATTATGTTATATATATATAACATAATAAATTCTAGGGACTTCTCTGGTGGTCCAGTGGTTAAGAATTCACTTTCCAATGCAGAGGATGTGGGTTCGATCCCTGGTTAGGGAATGCTGTGGGATAGCTAAGCCTGTACCCCAGAATGAAGGTCAGCACAGCCTAAATAAATAAATTGTGTATCCTGTAAGGAGAGCAGATTTAGGCAAAAAAAAAAAAAAAAAAGAAAAGAATGGTAGCTACTTAAACTCAGATCACAGGTACTCAAGGGATCACCTGCCTTATGGAAGTGGGGACCACCACAGGACCCTGACGTCTGTATGCTTGAATAATGGACACTACTTATGAAGGAACTGTTCCATTCACTTGCCAGGTTGGTATGTACTGAGCTTCATATTGACCTTGGCTCCGAACACGCTGAAGAGAAGTCGTGGCAGATAAGAATGTCAGCCTTGCTGTAATAGGGAAGAACAAATCTGACTCCATATTAGATCTGTTTCTTTTGTTTAACTTTTGTATTCTATTGCTTTCAGTTAAGAATGTTGCCTATAGTCTGAAATATACAGGACAGCCCATTCTCAAGGTTCTTTTTAAGGGTATAAGACTTTTCCATTTACACCTAGATAAAAAGTTGCAGAATAGGGAGAGCAAGATGGTGGAGGAGTAGGTGGATGTGGAGTACATCTCTCTCCAGGGATACATCAGGAATACACCCTCAGACACAGAAGTGCACTCAAAACACCAGCTGAAAGCAGACAGAAGTACCTGACCAGTGGAAAAGAATAGATAGACCCATGCAAAACTCAGTAAGATGAAGGAACTAGGGAGGAAAACAGAAGTGTTAGTAGGACTGGACCTGCCCTAGGCAAGTAGGGGAACTGAAGAAGGGGTCTGATCCCCACATTGGGGCAATTGTCTGAGTCAAAGGAGAAACATTTAAGGCTGAGAGTAAAATAACTAATCTGTGGCAGACAAATTGAAATGAGAATCAGTCCTTGCCACAGCCATACATACCTCAGGCAGGAACGCTGGTACCCTGGAAGGCGCAGCAGCTGGGAGTTGGAGTTTAGGGATTGTGGAGCAATCCCAGGGCAAGTGCTGCTGTTGACTGCAGAGAGACAGATTGAGGGGATGTGAAGGAGGAGATCATAGTGGGAAATGATGGTGGAGGAAAGCCAGGCTACCATGGAAGCAAGACGATACTGCTGAGTCATTCGTAGTGGGTGGAGCCATCACCATAACCTCTCTCTCCTCACACACCAGCATCGCCAGCTGAACAATAGGAAGGCTGGCCCATTAAATGCCTGATGCACTGAACTACAGAATAAGACCTCACCCAGGGTGCTCCGTTAAGTGACCGATGTGCTGAACTACAGAGTATGACCCCATCCAGAGTAACCCTTTAAGTGCCTGACGTGCCAATCTACAGAGTAGGACCCCAGCCAAGGGGGCCCCTCTATGTGCCTGAATGGGCAGAGCTACGGAGAAAGACTGGCCAAAGAGGCCTTCTGATCGCCAGCTACAAGAGGCTCAAAAAGACTCTAACAGGGCCATAATTCCTGAAGCGGAGGCAGGCCTTGTCCCTGCACACTTGGCGCTGCCAGGGTCCCCACAAGCCAAGAAGCTGTGCTATCTTCATGCTCAGCTCTCACTGGGGCAGAGCTGCCACAGGCAAAAAACATCTTGGACCTATAAGTGCAGGGTCGCTTCAGTCCTGTCCAACTCTGCGACCCTGTAGACTATGGCCTGCCAGGCTTCCCTGTCAGGTAGGGGGATTCTCCAGGCAAGAATACTGGACCGTATTGGACCATATTGGCCAATACTGGTTGTGATATCCTTCTAGAGAACTGTATTTCCTGCTGCCCTAGCTGCCAACTCCCCTGAGTCCCTGGTGCTGCCAGAGCCCCTAGAACCCAAGCAGCTGCCCCACCTCCACACCTGGCCCTCACAGGGGCAAACCCAAGTCTTCCAGAGCAGCCTCAGGAGCAAACCCCAGGGGGTGACCCACATGCAGCGGTTGAAATAAAGCCACAATTGAAACCCAGGGGCAGTGTGAGTAAGGAAGAAGACCCAAAACCTTCCCATCTGTACAAGCTGCAGATTAAATCCACATTGTACTTTATTTTTGGTGGACTGCTTTGATTTTGCTTATGGGTGTGTAGGTATATGTTTATTTTCAGTCACATTTTTTATTGTTGTTATAAACCTCTGCCTCTATGTTGGGCTTTTGCAGTTCTGAGGAGTTTTCCTGTTTTGGTGTTGTTGCTGTTGTTTGTTTGTTTTTCTTTTTTCTTTCTTCTTCCATTTTTTTCCTTTCCTCTTTTTTTTTTATAATTTTAATTTTTAATTTTTTTAAACCTATTATATTTTTTCTACACTCATTCCTTTGTTTGCCTTTCCTACTGTTCTTTTCCCCTTGCAGTTAATCTTTAATGTATATAAATATTTTGTATCTATTTCTGTTTAACTTTGCATATCTATTCTTTCTTTCTTTTCTCCTTTGCTTTCCTCTCAACATATTTGCTACTTTTGTTTTCATTGCTTTATTCCCCTCTTGGCATCTTGGTTTAGTTTTGTTTTCCAGTTTGTGCTTAAGTTAGTTTTGTTCTTAACTGGTAAATGTAATTTTTGATTTCCTTTGTTCACTGGATCAATCTACTGTATTTTTGTTGGACAGTTTTCACTTTGCTCATGGGTGTACATGTATATATGTATATTCCATTATTTTAATTATTATTTGCCTGATTTGTAACTGCCATTTGCCTGGGGTTCATCTTTGGTTTCTTGTTTTGGGATATTTGTTTTACTGTCCCTTCATGCCATAACATACCACTTGTGGAAACTTTGTTTCTGACCAGAGATCAAACCCTGAGCCTCAAGAATGGTGGCACTGACTCCAAGACTGTAGACTACCAGAGAACTAACGCTAGGGAGTATCAAATAGTGAGAACACACATAAAGGAAACCACTTGAGTACAAGACCCGGCATCACTCAACCACCAGTAGCACCCTGTGCAGGATGCCTCATTGAAACAACAAGCAAAACAAAAATACAAACCCAATCATCATCAGACAGGAGTACCACCTCACACAACCTTGCCCATCAGAGGAAAAACAAACCAACAAGCAAAAACTCAGCACAAATCTCACCCTATACAAAGCTCACACAAACCACTGGACTGACTTTAGGAGGGTAGAAAACCAAAAGGAAGAAATAACTCAACCTTCTTCAAGGAAAGAATTAACTTTCCTTGAAGACTGGGGAAAGGAGACCTCAAACACAATAACTTAAAAAAAAATGAAAAGGCAGAGAAATATTGCACAAATGAAGTTACAAACTAGAAACACAGAAGTCCAAATAAATGAAGAGGAAATAGGAAAATCACCTGAAAAAGAATTCAGAATAATGTTAGTAAAGATGATCAAAAACCTTGAAAACAAAATGGAGAAAATGCAGGAATCAATTAACAAAGACCTAGAAGAATTAAAGAATAAACATACAGAGACAAACAACACAATTACTGAAAGTAAAAATACTCTAGAAGCAATCAATAGCAGAATATCTGAAGCAGATAAATGAATCAGTGAACTGGAAGCTAAAATGGTGGAAATAACTTCTGAAGAGCAGAATAAAGTAAAAAGAATGAAAAGAGCTGAGGACAGTCTCAGAGACCTCTGGGACCATGTCAAATGCATCAACATTTGAATTATAGGGGCCCCAGAAGAAGAGAAAAAGAAAGGGTATGAGAAGAATATTGAAGAGATTAAAGTTGAAAATCCCCCCAACATGGAAAAGGAAATAGCCAGTCAAGTCCAAGAGGCGCAAAGAGTCCCATACAGGATAAACTGAAGGAGAAACATGTCAAGACACATACTAATCAAACTAACAAAGACTAAACACAAACAAAGAATATCAAAAGCAGCAAGGGAGAAGCAACAAGTAACACACAAGGGAAACCCCATACACTTAATAGCTGATCTTTCAGCAGAAACTCCTCAGTCAACTGCAGGCCGAAAGGAATGGCAGGATATATTTAAAGTACTGAAAGGGAAAAATCTACAACCAAGATTACTGTACCCAGCAAGGATCTCATTCATAATTGATGGAGAAAGCAAACGCTTTTCAGACAAGCAAAACTTTAGAGAATTCAATACCACCAAGCCAGCTTTACAACAAATGCTAAATAGACTCATACAGTCAAGAAATACAACAGAAAAAAAATCTACAAAATCAACCCCAAGCAATTAGAAAATGGCAATAGGAACATATATATCAATAATTACTTTAAATGTAAATGGATTAAATACTCCAACCAAAAGACACAGACTGGCTGAATGGATACAAAAATAAGACCCATATATATGCTGTCTAAAGAAATCCACTTCAGACCTCAAGACACATATAGACTCAAAGTGAGAGAATGGAAAAACATATTCCATGCAAATGGAAAGCAAAAGAAAGCTGGAGTAGCAATCCTCATATCAGACAAAATAGACCTTAAAATAAAGAAGATTACAAGAGATAAGGAAGGATACTACATAATGATAAAGGGATCAATCCAAGAGGAAGACAAAGCAATTGTAAATATCTATGCACCCAACATAGGAGCACCTCAGTACATAAGACAAATACTAACAAATGTAAAAGGAGAAATTGACAGTAACACAATAGTAGGAGTAGACTTTAACGCCCCACTCAAACCAATGGACAGATCATCAAAACAGAAAATTAATAAGGAAACACAAGTCTTAAATGATACATTAGATGAGATGGATCTCATTGATATCTTCAGGACATTCCATCCAAATGCAGAAGAATACACCTTCTCAAGTGCACATGGAACATTCTCCAGGATAGACCACATCTTGGGTCACAAATCAAACCTCAGTAAATTTAAGAAAAATGAAATTGTATCAGGCATTTTCTCTGAACACAGCACTATGAGACTAGATATCAATTACAAGAAAAAAAACTGTAAGAAACACAAACACATGGAGATTAAACAATATGTTTCTAAATAACCAACAGGTTACTGAAGAAATACAAAGGGAAATCAAAAACTTATAGAAACAAATGAAAATGAAAACACAATAACTCAAAACCTATGGGATGCAGCAAAAGTCATTCTAAGAGGAAAGTTTTTAGCAATACAATCCTACCTCAAGAAACAAGAAAAACATCAAATAGACTACCTAACTTCACACCTAAAGCAACTGGAAAAAGAATAAGGAAAAAACCTAAAAATTAGTAGAAGGAAAGAAATCATAAAGATTTGAGCAGAAATAAATGAAAAAAAAAATGAAAGAGAGAAATAATAGTAAAGATTAATAAAACTAAAAGCTGGTTCTTTGAGAAGATAAACAAAATTGACAAATCCTTAGCCAGACTAATCAAGAAAAAAAGAAAGAAGAATCAAATAAAAAAAAATTAGAAATTAAAAAGGAGAGGTTACAACAGACAGTGTAGAAATACAAAGGATTATAAGAGACTATTATGAACAACTGTATGGCAATAAAATAGATAACCTGGAAAAAATGGACAGATTCTTAGAAAAGTTCAATATTCCAAGACTGAATCAGGAAGAAATAGAAATTATGAACAACCCAATTACAAGCACTGAAATTGAAGTTGTGGTCAAAAATCTCCCAAAAACCAAAAGCCCAGGATCAGATGGCTTCACAGGAGAATTCCATCAAACATTTAGAGAAGAGCTAATGACTATCCTTCTAAAACTCTTTCAAAAAATTGCAAAGGAAAAAACACTTCCAAACTAATTCTACGAGGCCACCATCACCCTGATACCAAAACCAGACAAAGACAACACAAAAAAAGAAAATCATAGGCCAGTATCACTCATGAACATAGATGCAAAAATCCTCAACAAAATTTTAGCAAACAGAATTCAGCAACAACATAATCAAGTTGTGTTTATTCCATGGATGCAGGATTCTTCTATATATGGAAATCAATCAATGTGATACAGCATATTAACAAATAAAAACCATATGAACATCTCAATAGATGCATAAAAAGCCTTTGACAAAATTCAGCATATATTTATGATTAAAACTCTTCAAAAAATGGGCATAGAAGGAACCTACCTCAACATAAATAAAGGCCATATATGATCAGCTTACAACAAACATTATTCTCGATAGTAAAAACTGAAAGCATTCCCCCTAAGATCAGGAACAAGACAAGGGTGTCCACTTCTGCCACTATTATTCAACATAGTTCTGGAATTCCTAGCTACAGCAATCAGAGAAGAAAAAGAAATGAAAGGAATACAGATTGGAAAAGAAGAACTAAAACCCTCACTGTTTGCAGATGACATGATACTGTACATAGAAACCCCTAAAGATAGTATCAGAAAATTACTAGAGCTAATCAGTGAATTTAGCAAAGTTGCAGAATGCAAAATCAGTACACAGAAATCACTTGCATTTCTATATACTGACAATGAAAAATAAGAAAGAGAAATTAAGGAATCAGTCCCGTTTACTATTGCAACAAAAAGAATTAAATAGGAATAAACTTACCTAAGGATATGAAAGAACTATATACAAAAATTATAAGACACTGATGAAAGAAATCAAAGATGACATAAATAGATGGAGAGATATTCCATGTTCCTGGGTAAGAAGAATCAATATTGTGAAAATGACTATACTACCAAATGCAGTCTACAGATTCAATGTGATTCCTATCAAATTACCAATGGCATCTTTCACAGAACTAGAACAAAAAATTTCACAATTCATAAGGAAACACAAAAGACCCCAAATAGCCAAAGCAGTCTTGAGAAAGCAGA
The DNA here is from genome assembly GCF_033118175.1 of Dama dama. Classification (NCBI taxonomy): domain Eukaryota; kingdom Metazoa; phylum Chordata; class Mammalia; order Artiodactyla; family Cervidae; genus Dama; species Dama dama. Next base: position 42,405,101 of record NC_083696.1, on the reverse strand, counting down.
ATGGAGCTGGAGGAATCAAACTTCCTGAGTTCAGGTTATACTACAAAGCTGCAGTCATCAAGACAGTATGGTACTGGCACAAAAACAGAAATATAGACCAATGGAACAAGACAGAAAGTCCAGAAATAAACCCATGCACCTATGGGTACATTATTTTTGACAAAGGAGAATATACAATGGGGCAAAGACAGCCTCTTCAATAAATAGTGCTGGGGAAACTGGACAGCTACATGTAAAAGAATGAAATTAGAATGCTTCCTAACACCACACACAAAAATAAACTCAAAGTGGATTAAAGCCTAAATGTAAGACCAGGAACTATAAAACTCTTAGAGGGAAACATAGGCAGAACACTTGATGATATAAATCAAAGCAAGATCCTCTATGACCCACCGCCTAGAGTAACAGAAATAAAAACAGAAGTAAACAAGTGGGACCTAATTAAACTTATAAGCTTTTGCATAGCAAAGGAAACTATAAGCAAGGTGAAAAGACAACCCTCAGAATGGGAGAAAATAATAGCAAATGAGACATCTGACAAAGGATTAATTTTCAAAATATACAAGCAGCTCATACAACTCAATACCAGAATAACAAACAACCCAATCAAAATGTGGGGAAAAGACCTAAACAGACATTTCTCCAAAGAAGACATACAGATGGCTAACAAATACTTGAAAAGATGCTCAACATCACTCATTATTCAGTTCAGTTCAGTTCATTTCAGTCACTCAGTCGTGTCCGACACTTTGTGACCCCATGAATTGCAGCACACCAGGCCTCCCTGTCCATCACCAACTCCCGGAGTTTACCCAAACCCATGTCCATCGAGTCAGTGATGCCATCCAGCCATCTCATCGTCTGTCATCCCCTTTTCCTGCCCCCAATCCCTCCCAGCATCAGGGTCTTTTCCAATGAGTCAACTCTTCACATGAGGTGGCCAAAGTACTGGAGTTTCAGCTTCAGCATCAGTCCTTCCAATGAACACTCAGGACTGATCTCCTTTAGGATGGACTGGTTGGATCTCCTTGCAGTCCAAGGGACTCTCAAGAGTTTTCTCCAACACCACAGTTCAAAAGCATCAATTTTTCGGTGCTTAGCTATCTTCACAGTCCAACTCTCACATCCATACATGACCACTGGAAACAAACTACCGCACAATTGCACTCATCTCATACGCTAGTAGAGTAATGCTTAAAATTCTCCAAGCCAGGCTTCAGCAATATGTGAACCACGAATTTCCAGATGTTCAAGCTGGTTTTAGAAAAGGCAGAGGAACCACAGATCAAATTGCCAATATCTGCTGGATCATCGAAAAAGCAAGAGAGTTCCAGAAAAACATCTATTTCTGCTTTATTGACTACGCCAAAGCCTTTGACTGTGTGGATCACAATAAACTGTGGAAAATTCTGAAAGAGATGGGAATACCAGACCACCTGACCTGCCTCTTGAGAAACCTGTATGCAGGTCAGGAAGCAACAGTTAGAACTGGACATGGAACAACAGACTGGTTCCAAATATGAAAAGGAGTATGTCAAGGCTGTATATTGTTGCTCACTATTAGAGAAATGCAAATCAAAACTACAATAAGATATAACCTCACACGGGTCAGAATGGCCCTCATCAAAAAGTCTACAAACAATAAATGCTGGAGAGGGTGTGGAGAAAAGGGAACACACTTCCTCTCTTGGTGGGAATGCAAATTGGTACAGCCACTATGGAAGACAGTATGGAGATTCCTTAAAAAACTAAGAATAAAACCACCATGTGACCAGCAATCCCACTTCTAGACATATACCCTGAGGAAACAAAAATTGAAAGAGATACACGTATGACATTATTCACTGCAGCACTATTTACAATAGCTAGAACATGAAAGCAACCTGGATGTCCACCGACAGATGAATGGATAGAGAAGTTGTGGTACATAAACACACTGGAAAATTACTCAGCCATAAAAAGGAACACATTTGAGTCAGTTCTAATGAGGTGGATGAACCTAGAACCTATTATACAGAGTGAAGTGAGTCAGAAAGAGAAAGATAAATGCCATATTCTAACACATATATATGGAATCTAGAAAAATGGTACTGAAGAATTTATTTACAGGGCAACAATGGAGAACAGACTTATGGACGTGGGGAGAGGGGAGGAGAGGGTAAGATGTATGGAAGAGTAACATGGACACTTACATTACCATATGTAAAATAGACAGCCAACAGGAAGGGAATTTACCGGTGGCTCAGGAAACTCAAACAGAGGCTCTGTATCAATCTAGAGGGGTGGGATGGGGCAGGAGATGGGAGGGGATGTATGTACACCTATGGCTGATTCATGTTGAGGTTTGACAGAAAACAGCAAACCTCTGTAAAGCAATTACCCTTCAATAAAAAATTAATTAATTAAAAAAAGTGAAAGTGGGGCTTCCCTGTTGGCTCAGTGGTAAAGAATCTGCCTGCCAATGCAAGGCCACAGGTTCTATCCATGACCCAACAAGATCCCAGATGTCTCAGAGCAACTAAGCCCATGCATCACAATTATTTAACAGTAGGGCCTGGGAGCCAAAACTATTGAAGCCTGCATGCCCTAGAACTCATGCTCATCAACAAAAGAAGCCACTGCAATGAGAAGCCTGAGTACCACAACTGGAGAGTAGCCCCCTTCACTGCAACTAGAGAAAAGCCCGTGCAGCAGTGAAGACCCAGCACAGTCAAAAATAAATAAAAAAATAATTTTTAAAAAAAATGAAAGAGGGCCCCTCTTCTGAGAAAGCTAGACTCAGAAGAGGAAGGTAAGTCACACATGAATCAGGAATCTTTATCCTCACCTCACCAGCCAGGAAACAGTGTAAACAGAAAAAATCAAGGTGTGCTTTCGATCCTGCTCCCTCCCAGGGAACATGAGAGCTGATAATGGCTTCTGCTCAGAAAGCACCACTACCCTGTATTGAGGGTGTGGAGAGGGATACTCAGAGGAGCCGTGGCACTTGTCCAAGGCCGATGCTGGCCAGGTCACTGCTAAAACCCAGCTGCCCAACTACAATACCCCGCTCCCAGCCACTCCACACCGAGCGATCTGGGTCATGGCCCTGGGTGAACAGGCCGGTCCGGGCTCCTTCCACTGCCCCAGGTGCTGGTCCCATGGCCTAAGTCCCTCCACCCAGGCCCTCTGACAGTCCTGTCCCTTTACTTCCCTGCAACACTTCTCCACACACACACACACCACACTGTCCAGAGGTGACATTTCTAGACTGTCATGATTAACCGCCCAAATGAGTGATAGAGACAGGAAGTGCTATAGGTTTTTAAAAACAGCCCGGAAAGCCCCGGGCACACATGGGGAGGGCAGAATGCCACTCTGCGTGTCTGGGAGAGGGAGACGGCTGAGCCAGGGCGACCTGCCCCCACCCGCTGGTGCTGCCGGAGCACCAGGGCCATAGTGTGGAGCTCGAGGTCTCAAAGTGGTCCTCTGCCAACACTTGTCTGACAAGAGGTCCTGGGTGCAGTGCCCGTAGGGGGCCTCCCTGGACCAACAGACACTGAGGGGCCTGGGAACCACCCGTGAAAGAAGGCCCACTGACTTGGCACAGGAGAACACGGAGAATGATGATAGAGCAAGGGAGGGCAGAGTTTCCACTGGGGAGTTAATGCCAAGCCACAGTGAGTAAAGAGATTAGCCTCTATTTCCATCCCCTCCCAGGGCCTGGGACTCTCAGGGCCACTGTGAAGCCCAGACCAGCTGAGCAGGATGCTCTCTGGGAGCTGTAGGTGTGCAGGGATCCAGGTGCCCAGAGTCAGGACCCTCAAGCTGAGAACAGGGGTCAAATGGGATACATCAAAGGGACTCAAAATCAAGGAGGTGAGTCTAAGACAGATATTAGAGACTGAGGCTAAGGCTGGAGGTGGGAGAGTGGGGGAGGAGGGAGTGGAGAGCTGCAGGTGGTGTGAGCAAAGAGGACAGATATTGTGGCGAAATCACCAGGGGTGAGCCCTGCTGTTTGTGTGGGCAGTCTCTGGCCTTGCAGCTTTGGGTGCCTTGTCATAAGGAAATCCATCAGACACGTTTAGAAATTATTTCTAGAGGAGAGTAGGGCCTCCTCTGAGGATCTACAGTGTAAGTCATGGGCAATCTGACAATACAGTGACCACACCTCACGACAGTGGGGTCAACCCCACTGACAGAGAGCTTGGGGCTGGCATTTTCCCTGGGAACACAAACCAGCATGTGATGCATCCACGAGCATCAATGGTTGCACTTGAATGCTTGCTGGCTTTCCATTCTTTTTTTTTTTTAAGATTTTTTTTTAATGTTGATCATTTTTAAAGTTTTTATTGAATTTTTTACAATATTGCTTCTGTTTTATGTTTTGGTTCTCCAGCCACAAAGCACTGTGGGATCTTAGCTCCCCAGCCAGGGATCGAACCTGCTCCCCCAACACTGGAAGGTGAACTCTCAACCACTGGACTACCAGGAAGTCCATGGCTTTTCAGACTCTTATCCTGTGTTTTCTGCGCTAAGTCACTTCAGTTATGTCTGACTCTTTGCGACCCCACAGACGGTGGCCTGCCAGGCTTCTCCCAACCCCACAGACGATGGCCTGCCAGGCTTCTCTGTCCATGGGATTCTCCAGGCAAGAATACCGGAGTGGGTTGCCTTGCCCTCCTCCAGCGGATCTTTCCGACCCGAGGACTGAACCTCTGCCTCTTGTGTCTCCTGCATTGGTAAGTGGGTTCTTTTTTTTTTTTTTTTAAATAATAGAATTTTATTTTCCCACAGTCCTGGAAGCCACAGAATAAATCAAGGAGTCAGCAGACCCTTGTTCCCCCGGGAAGATTTGGGTTCCTTTCCCTTCTTGGCTTCTGTTGGTAGGTGGGTTCTTTGCCACTAGCACCACCTGGGAAGCCCCAAACAACCTTCACACTCTTACCGGTTTCCAACTTTCCAGCCTCCCCCTTCCTTTTTTACATACAATGCACAAGACTTTTGCATGCGCCGCTTTGCCTTTCCTGTGGGCAGATGACCTCAGCAAGGGAGGGGCACACGCCTGTCTCTTTGAGAAAAGGGACATTCGGTCATTTTCCTCCTCATTTCTGCCTCTCATAGCCTAGCATCATCACAGGTGAGGAATGTTCTCTGAACCCTATGTAAACAGACTTCTGATTAAAGTGAAGGAGTCAGGTGATGAACACCAATACAAAGATTTTCATATTTTTTTATTATAAATAGCCCAAATATTTGGTCCCATTTCCAGTTTAAATGAGTAAACCATAATATTGATGGTTCGCAACAGATGCAAGATGAATTGAGCTTCTCTACCAGCTAGCTGAACCACTTTTAATGGGGAATATATCGAAGCTATAAATTCCTGCCGACAGGATTGCCATGCACTAGCATAATATATCTTCTATTCAATCTTTCATACATTATGTTTTGTCCTGCATTCCAGTGGATATATTTATGGATCATGAGCCTTTCTGTGAAGAAGCACCATGTACCACTCTGTTGTCTGTGGCCTCTGGAGACAGTCATCTTTTGTTCATGTTCTTTATACAAGAGTTGGGGTGTGGCACCTTCATCATCATGGATGAGTTTCCTTTCTGGGAATGAGGCTTTGTGGTCCCAACACTTTCTGGGATTTTACTACCCAGTGGGAGGAAAAGGCAGCAGAGGAAATGAATGGATGTTTACGCTAAACAGGAAAACCAGACCATCGTTCTCTCTCTTGGCATGGCAGTTGATAGCATCAGGTACGTTTTTAAAATCTAGCCACATTTTTATAGCATCAGGTACAGAAAGTAGACCCTCCGTGGCCATGATCGCCTTTCATTGTTGTCGTGGTTTTTCTCCCATCAGGCAAGAGTTTCTACAAACTTTCTCAGTGAAAGTGCACCTGTCACTCACTCAGTCATGTCCAACACTTTGCGACCCCATGGATTTTAGCCCACCAGGTTTCTCTGTCTGTGGAATTCTCCAGGCAGGAATACTGGAGTGGGTTGCTATCCCCTTCTCCCAACCCAGGGATCAAACCCTGGTCTCCTGTACTGCAGGCAGATTCTTTACAATCTGAGCCACCAAGGATCCCTCCTTAATGCCCCCATCTCCAATGTATAAGCTGTATGGAGCCAAAATGTAGCTTCGTTCTGGGAAAAAAGCAACCCAGCTTGAGCTAACATCTCTGAGGTGTCCCACTCCTCGGGTCCGTCTCTCAGCTTTGCTGCTTCCTTCAAAACCTCAGTCATCTGCAGCACTATTGTTGGGGAGAATGATACTTCCAAGAATGTGCTGGTAAATATTTAATTACTTTGGTGTGTTTATTACCTTTGTTTTTAATGTAATTTATTTAATTGTAAGTTTATATCATTTTATTTTTAGGAACAGCTCTGTTTAACAACAGTCTCCCTGGATTTCTGAAAATGGAACAATTTAGCTCTCAGGCACTGGCAGGAAGGAGGCGACTCTGGGACACCCACAAGTCTCACAGAGTGTGGTCTTGAAGATTAAGTCACGACTCATGTGCAACCAAAGTCTGACACAGAGGAATCTCTGCTTTCCGGATAGTTATCCACATTAATAAGAATAAGGGGAAGTGGGAGGGAGGAGAAAAAACAAGTTGGTGAAAGTGAAAGTGTTAGTCGCTCAGTTGTGTCTGACTCTTTGCAACCCCACGGACTATAGCCCGCCAGGCTCCTCTGTCCAGGGGATTTCCCAGGGAAGAGTACTGGAGTGGGTTGCCATTCCCATCTCCAGGGGATCCTCAGACAGATTCTTTACCAGCTCAGTCACCAGAGAAATCCAAAGAAGTTGGCACTTGGGACCATCTTCCTCAGGGAAGTTTCCATGGAAGAAGGCTAGTGACCCCTTACCCTTCGGTATCAGAACATCACAAGGTGGCTTCCTCATTCGGCTTCCAGGAACTGCTCTGGAAATTCCCCAGATGTCACATACAGCAAGGCCAAGGACCACTTGATGCAAAGAACTGACTCATTAGAAAAGACCCTGATGCTGGGAAAGATTGAAGGCGGGAGGAGAAGGGGAAGACAGAGGATGAGATGGTTGGATGGCATCACCGACTCAATGGACAAGAGTTTGAGCAAGCTTTGGGAGTTGGTGATGGACAGGGAGGCCTAGCATGCTGCAGTCCATGGGGTCACAAAGAGTCAGACACGACTGAGCAACTAAACTGAACTGAAGGACCACATCCCAAAGCTGAATAGAAGTGATCTCTGCATTACCCAATTCACTGTTCTTTGCATTACTCAAATTCACTGAGTTGAATGTGAGCAGATGTGCACAACCAGCTTTCTTTTCACCAAGGTAGACCCTGAGTGATTAAAGGACAATGACAAGGATAAAAGCAGGGAGCTTTTCTCCCTGGGTGAAGTGTAGCTGATATGAACACCTGCTTCATAGGATTGTCGTGAGGATAAATTGAACTAATCCATGTAAAGTGATTAGTCCAGGGAATGTTTGCCGAGGCACTTATTGTGCCTGTCAGACCTGAGGAAACCTAGTCTAATGGTGTAGGTGTTTGGCAACTGTTAGAAACAGTGATTAAGTGTCTGACAAGCTTTTATCCTCTTTGTATTGTGAACTTGAGAGATCCCAACCCCCCTCCTCAGCTTCCTCCTGCTTTTTTCTCACTGTGTTAATTAGTAGAAATAAAATTCCCCAGGGGATTCCCTGGCGGCTCAGTTGGTAAAGAATCCACCTGCAATGTAGGAGACCTGAGTTTGATTCCTGGGTCAGGAAGACCCCCTGGAGGAGGAAATGGCAACACACTCCAGTATTCTACCTGGGAAATCCCATGGACAAAGGAGCCTGGCAGGCCCCCTGACAGTCCATGGGGTCGGAAGAGTCAGACACAACTTAGTGACTAAACCACCACCACCAAAATTTCCCTAACCTAGAGATCCAAGGAGCCAGGTGTATTCAATGGGACATTCACATGATCCACTACTGCCCACCCATCCCCAGCCTATCTTGCAAAACACCTTTGGAGATTGGTCTTCTGTTGATCCAAGATCAACCTTGAAAAAGACGTTCCAGTGTACAAGACACAACTATGCCCAGTTATACATGGCCACCAATGCATTTTCTTTGTTTTTACTTTGCCTTTTGCTAGCTGTGCCATGACTCAACGCATTTTTGTGTTTATACAAAGTTTATTTGTATGACTTCATGTTAAACCTCAGATAAATGCTTCCTTATGTGTTTAAAAAAAAATAATGAGAGAAAGAGCACAGGATGTGGAGTTGTTGAAGCCCTGAGTCTAACAGCAGCCCAGCAACGTGCCAAGCAGCTTAGGCCACGAAGCACCAGTCTCAGTATTCTCGATGGTGAACCAGAAGAGGTAATCCCTAATTCAGAGGGAGCCATGAGGGGGGATTTAAAATTCTTTGTAAACTGAATCTGCACTCTACTTGGGTTAGTGGGTTCGTGTGGTAAATAGGCGCCACGTGAAGCGTTTTGCATCCGTTATCTCCTAGCGTGCACACACGCACAGGAGGAAGAACAAGGCTCTCTCTCTTTCGGTGTGTGCACACACTCTCCCCACCGGTATGGTTTATATTTTGTCTTAGATGGTTATTTCTGTTTTACTTAAGGTCATCTGTTAATTTTTTCAATTTATAACATGTCATTAGGAAATTTTTCTATTTTTAGCTGTATTGAAATATAACTGATATGCAAAATTAGATACATTTTATATACATCACTTGATGAGTTTGGACATATACGTACACCCACAATACCATCACCATAACCAAGGCACTCAACTTATCCTTCACCTCCAAAAATTTCCTTGTGTTCTTCTGTGTAATTTTTGGTAAGAACAATTCACATGAGGTCCATCTTCTCAACATATTTTAAAGTGTGTAATACCTACAGTATTAGCTACAGTGTTCCCTCGTATATATGGTGGGCATACTATACCCACTATATTTCAGTATTTCATGAAGTATTTCAGTATTTCATCTCTTGTCATTCCCTGAGCATTTCCACATCCCTCTGAACATACCCAGACCATCCACTATATGATGATCACCATTTTTAACTAGACCCCTATCAATGGACATTCAAGTTATTTGAGTATTTTTCCTTAATACATGCAAAATACATTTTAAAAACATATGCAAATGCACACCAAAGTGCAAGTTGACATGCAGGAACACAAGCAGTTGCAGGATAAATTCCTAGAAGTGGAACTGAAGAATCAGAGGGTATATACAGGGAATTTTGGTAGAGAGCGTTTGAATTAAGTTCCCACCTATAAGGATTAGGAATTCCTTTCACTCCAAACCTACCCAATATATGTGTCATCAAGCTTTCTGATCTTTTGGCAGTCTGATAGGCATCTTATAACTCATTTGGTTTTCTCTCTTCATATGTAAGATTTGACATATTTTCATACCTAGGGATAATTGCATTTCTTTTTATGTGAATGCGTCATGTTCTTTTTTTTTTTTTTTTTGGAGTAAAATTGGTTTGCAATGTTGTGTTAGTTCTCCCGAACAATGAAGTAAATCAGCTGTATGCACACATACAGCTCCTGGCCCTCCTTCCCCCTGCGCCCCCATCCCCCGCCTCTAGGTCGCCGCCGGGCATCGAGCTGAGCTCCCTGCGCCTGCGCGGCACAGCGGCTTCTCGGCAGCAGATGCGCTCACTGTATATTTCACACCTGCGAGTGTGTGTATGTCCGTGCGCCTGGTCTCCCAGCGTGTCCCTCTCCTTCCCTCTGCGCCCCCATCCCCCGCCTCTAGGTCGCCGCCGAGCACAGAGCTGAGCTCCCTGCGCGGCACAGCGGCTTCTCGGCAGCAGATGCGCTCACTGTATATTTCACACCTGCGAGTGTATCTATGTCCGTGCGCCTAGTCTCCCAGCGTGTCCCCCTCCTTCCCCCACTGTGTCCACATGTCTGTTCTCTAAGTCTGCATCTCTGTTCTTGCCTTGGAAATAGGTTCATCTGTACCATTTTTCCAGATTCCACATATATGTATTAATCCCACCACTGGGCATATACCCTGAGGAAACCATAAGGGGATGCGTGTACCCCAGTGTTCATTGCAGCACTATTAACAATAGCCAGGTCACGGAAGCAACCTGAATGTTCAGCGACAGATAAATGGTAGAGAAGATGTGGTACAATGTTACTCAGCCACTAAAAGGAGTGAAATGGGGTCGTTTGTAGAGATGCGGATGGACATAGAGTCTGTCATACAAAGTAAGTTAGAAAGAGAAAAAAATATCATTTATGAATGCTTCATAGTCTTTTCTCATGTTTGGCTTGGACTATTAGGCTTTTTTTCTTAAGGATGTTTGTGTGTGTGTGTAGTTGCTCAGTCGTGAAGGACAGGGAAGCCTGGCACGGGTCACAAAGAGTTTGACAGGACTGAGCGGCTGAACAACACCAACAATGTTTCCTCTTATCTCTTTACCAAACTCTCATCCACTAGACAGAAATCTGCCTCTGCTTAGAAATTTCCCCTGTGCTGGTTACTCCTACCTCTGATACCGATGGGCTCTGTTTATTCCCCTTACACTTATCACAGCGTATTAATGCTTTGATTTATATGTTTGAGGTAGATTAGAGAAGTACTGGATCACAGAAGGATTGTCCCCAATACGTTCACATACTCCATGCACACCCACCCCAGTGTGGTCCAAACTCTTCCTGACTCTGGGCTTGGACATGGAACAAGATTTGGCAAATGTGTCAATCACGATGTTCTGTAAGCAGAGGTTTTAGAAAGTGCTTGTATATTGGAGTTTGCAGTGTCTCCTGTTCTTTAGGTTCACAGAGACAAGCCTGTGAAGAGTCTATCATACTAGGGGTTGAGAAGTCTATGAGGATCAGCAACAAGCCACCTGGCTGAGTTCCCTACACCAGCCAGCCTGCCTGATGCATGATGAGCTCATTCTCCATCATGCAGTTCCATCCAAACTCCCAGCTGACCACAGAGATCAGCCAAGCCAACTCAGAGCAGAAGAATCCCCTAGCCAACCCACAGAATTGTGAAAAATAACAAATGCTTGTTGTTTGAAGTCATAAAGTTTTGGCATAGTTTGCTACATAGTAAAAGTTCACTGTCCTTCTTGCTCAACTGTGATCACTTCAATGCCTTATTCACTGAATACAGGGCCTAGCACCATGCTGGACACATAAAGTCTTCCTGATTAGTATTTTTAAGATGAAAACCATGATGGAATCAAAAGGAGTGATTCCAACTTTAACCTTGTTGTTACTGTTCAGTTGCTAAGTCGTGTCCAACTCTTTGCAACCTCACGGACACACCAGGCTTCCCTGTCCTTCACTGTCTCCCAGAGTTTACTCAGACTCATTTCCGCTGATTCAGTGATGCCATCCAACCATTCCACTCACTGTCGCCCCCTTCTCCTCCTGCTCTCAATCTTTCCCAGCATCAGGGCCCTTTACAATGAGTGAGCACTGTGTATCAGGTGGCCAGACTTTACTGTATGCTTGTGCTGAGTCGTTTAGTCACGTCCAACTCTTTGCAACTCCAAGGACTGCAGCCTGCCAGGTTCCTCTGTCCATGGGATTCTCCAGGCAAGAATGGGTTTCCATGCCCTCCTCCAGGGCATCTTCCCCACCCAAGGATCGAACCCAGGCCTCCTGCACTACCAGCCAGGTTCTTCCCCTGTGAAAACACATATCACATTTTCTATGGCTGTTTTGTATAAGTGTCTTCCCCATCAGACTTAAAACTCTGCGAAAGCAGAGGGTTCCCTTCTGTGTTTACTCCCCGTTGCATCTGTTCAGCCCCTAGCACAATAATGGGATAGGCCCTTGGCAAATATCTGTGGAAGAAATGAACCAAGACCACTGGCATGTGCCTCAATGTGACCTGGCAGGAGAGGTAGGATTAATCACCTCTCTGCACCAGATACAGCCTTCAGCCCCAGTGGCCCCCTTGGCATGACCAACAGGCATACATCCCCCAAAGAGGAAATGTGAATGGAACAGAGAAGTGGTGATAACCTGGGGGAGGAGAGACTCTTAGAATCAGACACAGGTGGTCGTCTTCTCCTGAATCTAGGCATGTACTCATATGCACAGTGCACAGTCCTTTCCAATGGGACTAATCTAGAAAATTCCCAGGTCAAGTAGCCTAGGAGTCAAGAGACTGAAGACCAGGCCCTGTTCTGCTGTGTGACCTATTTCAGCTGACCTAACTTCTCTGGGGGACAGGAGAATGCCGTGCCAGCCTAATACATCAGTTCAAGGGAACATAGCAAATAATATGAAACTGTTTTGTGAAAACAAAAGCCAAATAGACCCCCTTCAACTCAAAAGCAGCCTGTGTCATGTTTCAGAGGGTGTTTGGAAGTGGGTATTACATTTTCCCAGAGAAACCATATTGAAAATGATGGTTTGGTTCCCTGGCTCCCACTCAAAAGCTCATTTACACCACAATGTAACTGAAATAACACAAACATGCAAAGAAAAAAGGCAGGAAAAATACTGTTGCAGTACCAGTAATTAAAACAAAAACAATACCATGGAATAAGGAGTGGTGTTTCTGATTCATCTCAAATGCTAGTGCTTAACAAAAATGGATTTAATTAGAGAGGAGGGGGATAGGAATAAGGTTCTGTGGTGCTTCGGGAGCATCTTCCGGATTCAGATGTTCCCATATTGAGTTGGTGCCACTGTGTCCCCCCTCCATGTCGAGTTGTACCGTTCTTAGCACTGTATCCGAGGTGTGTGCCTTTGCTGTCAGCTGGTCCATATTTTGGGTCACAAGTGGAAGTGAGGAAAGAAAAAAGAGATCATCTGGCTGAGTGCTGAAAGAGAAGAAAGAGGATGCAAGGATGGGATGCTAAGCCTGGGAGCAAAAAGGCGACATTTCTGAGACTTGTTATGCAATGTTCTAGGAAAGTCTGCCATGTTCTCTGGTTCTTTCTCCATGACAACACGCAAAAAAACATGTCCTATTTTGCAAAGGAATGCACAGAGTCTGGCCGGAAAGGTGCCTTGGAGCCAGAGTTGGGTCTCAAGTTTGCTTGATTCTAAAGCCCATTTCCCTGGTTTTCTCTTCCTTGGTGGATAAGGAGGACAGAAGGAAAGAGGAGGACTGTTTCTAAGGAGATGCTGAGGGGGTGGAGGCCTTCTGCAAGGCACCAGGGCATCACATTTCCTGAATACATGACTGTCAACAGAACAAGGCACTGAGGAGGCTTCAGGCTTAGGGTGAGAAAGGAAAACACACAAACCACCATCTGCGACAAATGAGGGCTTGAGAGTCAGGCTTGTGACTTCAACCAGAGCCTGAACAAATAAATGCAAGACACCATTTACCAGCAGATATGAGCCCACCCTAAAACCAATGGCTCACAGTGAGATTAAATCCACAGAGAGACAAGGAAGAGCACAATCTCAGAGCTAAGCACAAAACCCTAAAGGAGAGAGGTTAATAAATAAATAAAGCAAAATTAATAACAGAAGAAGACATGCTGAATGGAAAATGCACCTTGCCAGGAAGACACTGTCTCCTCGGGTAAACAACTGGCAAGAAAGCGCAGGGAGGGAAAGAAGCTTTGCAAATTATCATTTTCTCTCATGTTGATCAACCCAGGGGTTCTCGCTCATAAAATTAAAAGAAATAAAATTCAACTGTAACCAGCTCCCTGGGGCTCCTCGGAAGTGCTCACATGGCAGGGAGAGGACTGGGGGAAGGAAGCACGTTAGGTTCCTTCATCCCATTGTTCACTGTTCTATGTAGCAGTGATGACCAAGTTACAGGGTCAGCAAGGATCCGCATCCCCCAGATGCAGGGCTCTGACGGACCGCCCACCTGGACCCCAGCACAGCCTCCAAGCTGCGGGCATCTCTCGGTTCCTCCCACAGCTGCCTCCTTTCTGATCAGCCTGGCAAGTACGCACTCGCACATGCAGTCACGTGCTCTGTGTGATGACACAAACGTGCCCCCGGGTGTGCAGATGTCCCCAGCAGGGTGCCTGCCCTCAAGGAACCGATGACCCAGTTACAGCAAAAAGACTGATGTGGGAAACTACCCAAGAACCACTTTTAGACCCATTCAGAGCACTCGCCCTGAGCCCAACAACCTGCTTCACTCCCTTCCCCATCTCCTCCTGATTTCAGGGATCCTCAGCGAGATGCCCATATTTGCAAGGCATGTGGCAACCTCAGGGCTCCGGGTTTCCCAGCTGGAAAATAGGATTGATGTAAAAAGTGGAGATGCCCATGAAACCCAGCTCTTCACGTTGCAAGTTAACTCTGCAAATAAATCACTCGTTGGCTTTTAAAAGTGATTTTGGAAATGCAAATATTAGCTGTTAGCATTGGTGGGTCAGAGGTGACATCAAAAGTGGAGCAGAAATTGGACTACTGGGCCATTCCTGATATTTGTGCTTAATACCAAGTGAAATGTACTCTTTGAGAAAGAAACCTTTGGCTTAACAAGCAGAAAATGACTCTGAGCCCCTAGCAGCTCGGCTTTACTCCTCTCTCTTCAATCGGCTCGCTCTTACAGACCCGGCAGGCGGTGCAGGCCTGGGGGCTCTCCTCTGCTCCTCCTCATTCTTTCCTCCTCCTTTCTCTGTCTCTGCATCTCTTTCTTTCTCTGCCTCTGTCCTTTTCTGTCTGTGTCTTCCTCTGTCTCTCTGGGCATCTCTTTCTTTGTGTATCTGAGTGTCTGTCTGTCTCTCTGTGTCTCTGTTTCTGCCTCTCTGTCTCTCGGTGTCTCTCTGAGTGTCCCTCTAGCTCTCTCTCTCTCTCTCCACCTGTGCGTGTCTCTTTCTGTCTTTGCCTCTCTATATTTCTCTGTCTCTCTCTCTCTCGCTCTAACTGTGTGATCAGCTGGACATACAAACTAGTAAAAAGAGGAGGAAGCCCAGAATTAGGAGAGCAAATCATGGTTGATTATCAGGCCTCCTAACAACCAGACATTGAATGAAGCATTTTATAACCATGATCTGAGTTTGCATAATCACCCTGCGTAGAGTGACTGACACTCCCAAGTATTATTTGGGTGAAAAATTCTTAGCTTGGCCTCCCAGGTGGCGCTAGTGATAAAGAATCTGCCTGCAAAGAAGGAGACCGGGTTCGATCCCTGAGTCAGGAAGATCCCCTGGAGGAGGAAATGGCAACCCACTCCAGTATTCTTGCCTGGAGAATCCCATTGACAGAGGAGCCTGGTGGGCTACAGTCCATGGAGTCGTGAGGAGGTGGACATGACTGAACACAGGGAAAATTCCCAGAAATGATGAGAAGAGACACCAGAGTTCAACAGGCGGAGATTCTTACTAAGAGTTCAGACTTCTGACAAAGCAAGAGCCCTGAAAGCAAA
Source organism: Dama dama (assembly GCF_033118175.1). Classification (NCBI taxonomy): domain Eukaryota; kingdom Metazoa; phylum Chordata; class Mammalia; order Artiodactyla; family Cervidae; genus Dama; species Dama dama. The sequence goes on along the minus strand of NC_083696.1, from coordinate 42,389,775 downwards.
GGGTTTCTTGTTGTTGTCACTCAGTCGTGTCTGACTGAGTCGTGTCCACGGAATTTCCCAGCAAGAATATTGGAGTGGGTTGCCATTTCCTCCTCCAGCGGATCTTCCTGATTCAGAGATTGAACCCAGGTCTCTGGAATTGGCAGGCGGATTCTTTACCACGGAGCCACTAGGTATGTACCATACCTAACATTGTATGTTAAAAAGAGCTTGGACGTCCCAGGCAAGCTGAGTTGATTCGGACCTATTTTCTACAACTCACCAACCGTGGGATGCAGGGTGGGGCAGTTGGTATTTCAGAGGCTTTGTTTCCTCTTTAATATATTAGGGAGAACAATATCAGAGGATCTGGGTGGTTATGCAGATTCAGTGGTTATAGGCTGCACTGTGTCCCCACTAGATTCATATGTTGAAGTCTTAAACCCAGTACCTGAAGATGTGACTATATTGAGAGATGATGTCTTTTAAAAGATAACTGAGTTAAAATGAGGTCATTTGTAGTCATGTCCAACTCTTTGAGACCCATTGAGCTGTAGCCTGCCAAGCTCTTCTACCCATGGAATTTTTCAGGCAAGAATACTGGAGTGCAACCCACTCCGCATAGAGTCAGACACGGCTGAAGCGACTTAGCATGCATGCATGCATGCCATTTTCTTCTCCAGGAGATCTTCCCAACCCAGGGATCAAACCTGAGTCTCTGGTATCTCCTGCATTACAGGTGGACTCTTTACCTGCTGAGCCATTGGGGAAGCCCTGGTGGGCCAATACAATTGATGTTCTTAGTAGAAGAAGAGATTAGGACACCCATATACAGAGGAAAGACCATGTGAGGACAGAGGAAGAAGAAATGGCTGTCCACAAGCTAAGGAGAGAGGCCTCAGAAGAAACCAACCTGCTGACCCTGGATCTTGGACTTCCAGCTTCCAGAGCTGGGAGGAAATACATTTCTGTTATTTAAGCCACCAGTCTCTTGCACTTGTTTGTGGCAGCCCTGATAAACCAACACAAGCATTTCAAAGATAGCTTAGCCTTCTGATACAGATATGGAAACTGAGGTCTAAGAAAGTCAATTGACTTACCCAAGGCCACCGAACTAGTTAAAAGTCAGCTGAGGCTCAAACCTCTATGTACCGATGTGTATCCCGGGGCTCATTCTAAGATCCTATGTTGTGTTTAGGGACCAGAAAGCCAGACCAGCTTCAACTCTCCATGAAGGGCACTCTCCCGTAGGCCTGGTGAAGTCATCCTGGTGCCTCAGTCCTCTGAGACTCTGTAACACTAATTAACTGAAGCCTGTGTTCAGCACTGAACAGCGTCAATTGGTCTAACAGTCATCTGCCCTTCCCTACTGACTCATGTTCCTGTATCACTTAGAGGGAGCGCTTGTGTTTCAATCAGTAACTGATTGATTAATCTGGGTATAGGAAGAGGGACAGATAGAAAAGGAGGTGGAGGATCACAAGACTCCTAAAAGGAAGAACCAGAGATACTGAATCACTAACAGGTTCTGACCTTGTGATCACCATATAATTGGGTCTAAGTATTCAAAAGGGGCCACTCTCCATATCCATCCTTTGAAAATGCAATTCCTCAATCAGAGGACACAGTCCCAATTCTGTCACTAATTTTCTCTGTGATCTTGAATCCATCACTTAGATTATTCATGCATTCATTTTCTCATGTGGAGAGTGAGGGAAAAAGAAAAGCCTGCCTCACCTACCTTACAGACATACAGTGAATATCAAATAAGATAATGTACAGGAAAGCACTTGGAAAAGTATAAAAATGTTATTCAAATATGAAATGTGACAAATCCTTCATCCTCAGGAATATATGTGGATCGGAATGAATCTCTGTCTGGAGGAGGCAGCAGCAGTCATAATAGAAATGTGAGGCCTGATTGATGGCCAGTCTACATGAGTGGCTTTCAAATTTGGAAAGGGAACTGTGGTGTGTAATGAAAAAAATTTGAGACTAGAAATCCTAGCCCCAGCGGGAACAATGCGTGTGGTCTCATATAAGCCCCTAATTCCTCTGAGGCTAAGTTTCTCATGTCGAACATGAGGATAATAATCACCTTGTCTTCCAAACGAGGTTACTGTAAAAATCAAGTAAGACTGCATACACACACACATGTGCACACACACCCATGTGCCTGGATTTAAAAGAATAACATGTTAAATAGACTGAGTGGGACAGGAGCTGAGTGTTAGGGAAGAAATTGAGTTGGGAAGATTCTAGCTGGAGATACTACATGTTTGCCCACAAGGTACTCTGATGAGAAAGTCAGTTATAGAGTATTAGAAAGGGCTTGGAAGTAAAGAATTATCTAGATAAGCAGAAGTAGACCAACCAAGAGAGAAAATGTAAATTCAGCCAGACATCAACAGGTAAAGACCGTGTGACTTTCAGAATTACAATATTGGGAACTCGACTGGAGCAAAGCTAAGCCTTTTTTCGGGTATAATACCTGAATAAGAACATTCAGACCCATATTTCCTCAGTAAACAGGGCAATGGAGAAAAAATATTCACACTGTGGATAGAAGCTAAAAACCTTGGAGTGAGACAGAACCTAAAAATCTAATTAATTGCTTTACCTTTGTCAATCTGAACTGAGCAATGAGATTGTATTTGTAATTTGGTCACCTATCCATATAGTTCATCCCTTGGTTGCTCTAAATATTCTTGTTACATGATTTTTATTCCCAACTATTTGTATATATAACACCTTGAAAATATTAAGGGGGAGAAAGTAGCAAGAATTGTCCTGTGTGCTTTATATCACTAGACATCTATTAAATGTTCAATTCTCAGAACAACTTAGAAAATTATAAAACTGGAAACCTGTGAGTCTTACAATTAAGAAAACTAAAGCTCAGAGGGTAATATCTCAATAAAATGTGATAATTAAATCCAGAATTAGGCCCAACTTAACAGGTGGCACTAGTGGTAAAGAACCTGCCTGCCAATGAAAGAGACATAAGAGATGTCGGTTCAATCCCTGGGTGGGGAGGATCCCCTGGAGGAGAGCATGGCAACCCACTCCAGTATTCTTGCCTGTAGAATCCCACGAGTGAGGCTGGTGGGCTACAGTCCATAGGGCCCCACAGAGTCAGACCTGACTGAAGCAACTTAGCTCACACGCATAGCCAACAGCCTGTAACAAGTGCCTGCTGATACTTCCCTTCCCTAGAATAAAAAGACTTGAAAAATAGTGATGTTTCATGATAAAGGTTTATTTCTCTCTTACATAAAAGAAACCCAGAGATAGCAATCAGGTGTGTCAGGGTAGATCCAGTCATCAAGGACCAGGCTGTTACTGTCTCTGCTTCACTATCTCTAAGGTATAATCCTCATCTTCACGGTCCTAAAAGATTACCAGAGCTTCAGCCATCACCTCCATGATCCAAGGAACAAAATGGAGAAAAAAAGACACTCTCCTTCGTTTTCTAAGTGACTTCTTGGAAGTCCCACACTAGATGTCCTCTTGCATTTCATTGACTAGAACTTAGCTACATAGCCTTCTAAGTCACAGGGGATTCTGGAAAACATAGTCTTTTATCTGGGAAGCAATATGTCCAATTAAATTTGGTTCTTCTACCAGACAAAGGGGATTATGAATATCAGGATGCAACTAGAAATATCTGCCATACTACAGTTTCCTAATTCCAAAGCCTGTGTTTTTTCTTGTTGTTTAGTCACTATGTAACGTCTAACTCTTTTGCAACCTGGTGGAGCCAGGCTTCTCTGTCCATGGGATTTCCCAGGCAAGAACACTGGAATGTCTTGCCATTTCCTTCTCTGCATGCTCCTTGGAAACCCCTAAAATGTATCTATTTGAGGAATTCTCAGACCCATTTGAAAACTAGTGGTGTCAGCTCAATCTAGTCCTGCTGCTAGATGGGAAAATAAAAGCAGCATATCTTGATAGCTGTTACTATTGCTATTATTTAAGGGACAATTGGCCTCAATGGAACAAAGGGTGCAGTGAACACTGAAGAGATTTCCAAGAAGTTATCTTGTGCCTGTTCAACCGAGATACAACTTTTACGTATGGTCATGAAAATTATGGTCAGAAATGCTTCCAATATAAATGTAATTTGGAGAGAGAAATACCAAGACTGGAAAAAGAATGGCTAAAATCTAAGTTAAATTTTGTTCTATCTGTTGGCTTTCAAGCTTGCTGAAGTGAACATTTCAAAAAGGAAACAGAGCAGACAAATTTTATCATTTTGCAAAAACAGGTCTAGGTGTATTTTGCAGATATAAATGATCATGAAGAAATACCACAATTGCAACAAAGCATCTTACAATCATATGGGGCCAGCATTCTGGAAACCAGACCGAAAAAATATAACAATGCCCATTGTGTTCACTCACTGCATCATTTCCAGAGCTGCAGCATCCAGTCGGGTCTGGGACAGTGGTGTTTTGTCCAGCCCAGCCCCCACAGCATCCCTCCACATGGCTCTAGAAGCTTCTTCTACCCCATTTTCCTTCATTCCAAAGCCAATCTAGACGAGCTCTTTCTGGATGTTAGACGAGGAGGCAGAAAACTAGGGACGTTTCCAACTACCTCAAATCAAGTCATCTCACTCTGGACAGGTTCCTTCTCCTGTCTGGACCTAGATGTCCTCGTGTATAAAATGGACAAGTAGACCGGTTAACCAGAGGTCCCATTAGCACCAGATTTCACGAACACTGAATTGTGTCATAGCATAAGCTTTGGTGTGGGAACCAGGAAGTGACGACCATTCTGTGCGCATGTGCTGAGTTGCTTCCGTCTGTGTCTGACTCTTTGCAATCCTATGGACTGGGGCCCGCTAGGCTCCTCTGTCCATGGGATTCTCCAGGCAAAAATACTGGAGTGGGTTGCCATGCCCTCCTCCAGGGGATCTTCACAACCCGGGGATCAAACCCATGTCTCTTACATCTCTTGCATTGGAAGGCGAGTTCTTTACCACTTGTGCCTTCTGGGAGCCATTCTAGTTATTTTAAAAATTTGCACACTACAAAGGTGAGTCTGTTTGAGAACTGTCCTCCAGAGCTTCATTCAATCTCACAAGGAAAAACAAGCACAGCTATTGTTTCAGTCCTCTGCCCTGGAGCCCCAGGTAAGGAGCCTTTTGCTGTCTCCAGAGATGCCTGGGGGATCAAGGCAGCACAGTGCTCTGAGCCTGCTAAAAGCCTGAACTCTTGACTCAGACCTAAGTTCAAATTCCAGATCAGCAGCTTCCTGTCTGTGGTCCCTTGTGTGTGTGGTCTTGTTGACTCTCTGCTACCCCATAGACTGTAGCCCACCAGACTTCTCTGTCCATGGAATTCTCCAGGGAAGAATACTGGAGTGGGTAGCCATTCTCTTCAGGGGATCTTTCCAACCCAGAGATCAACCCGATCTCCTGCCTTGGAGGCAGATTATTTACCACCTGAGCCACTAGGGAAGTCCCAGAAATATTCTTAACCTTTCTTTTAATATCCTGATCTCTAAAGTGGAGATCATAATGCCACATATCATAGGGTTGCTGTTAAAATGAATGACATGATGCAATTCGGGCTCCTAGCCCAGTGTCTGGCACTTACTAAGCATTCATCCAATATTAATTATTATTATTATAGAAACTTTACTTACAACACTTAGAGACAGAACAAATCCTGCTCCCTGGAAATCTAAAGTTTGTGAGCCTGCCTGTGAGTTTTCTATGCCTTAAACCTCAGAATAATTCAGATGAATTAAAATGTTTTATCTGCAACCCCACAGTTTGTCCCCAGTCTGGCAGGAAATAGTCCACAGTTCCACCAAATAATTCAAAACCCATATCAGAAGGGATGAGAGAGAGAGAGTGTGTATGTGTGTGTGTTGGGGGGGGGGGCGCTGTGGGTGTGTGTATGTGAAATGCAATCAAAGAGATAAAAGAAAAGAATCCTGTGTTCTCTAAAAATAGGAGGGCGGTGGTGGAGGGACACTTGCAACCACTTCCAGGAAGAATCAGCTACCTACAGACATTACCTGAACACATAACATAAAGCTCATCTTAATCAATGGAAGCGACATTGCTGAAAATCTGGTGAGTTTCATCTGGAGCTGACAACATGGTAATTTATATTCTGCACAGTGTAACCAAAGAGCTTGTTATGCAAACACAGGCCACTGATTTGACAAATCTCCTGGAAACAGAATTAATGTCTGTATTCTGTGCAAAGATGTAATTTATTTTAATATTTTAAAGAGATAATATATATCTATCTATCTCTATATATTCAGGGAGTAAGATATATGCACACATCGAGATATATATATTTAAATAGAGTCAAGCTTAGGGGCTGGGGTTGGTGTGCTGCAGCATTAAAAGGTCTGAGGACTACAATGAAAATGGCATTGCTGATTACTACCAGCATCTTTCATTTGGTGTGTTTCTCTTTTTATTCCTGGTGATAACATAAATATTATTCTTTTGTGAAAATGCTTTATTTATGGTGCCAGAGCAAGGAACGCATTTCATGGTAATTGATGTTTTTTGATAGAGAGCAAGTTGAGCTCTGCCCAACTGCAGAAAAAGTTTTAATTGGGTAGAAGTCTCCAATGGATATTTCCTAGTTATTTTCTTTTCTTTTTTAAAGGGAAAATTTTTGTTAAAGGAGAATTTAGCCCTGGCTGTTTATAAAGGATTGACTCTGAAGACTGGGGATCAGCATCCTGACCTCCTCCATGCACCGCAGACTATGAGACCAGCAGAGTTTAGGAGGGCAGCTCCAGAGAGACACATTTTATCGGTTTCTCAAAAAAACAGTTTATGGAACTCTTTTGGGGGCGGATCTTCTACGTCTTGGGCTTCATCAAAGCTTTGACAGGTATTTGCCTTTCAGAAGGAGACCTCAATCCTTGTTTTTCCCCAAGGGGAAATCGAGAAAAGAACTGGCTTCTCATCAAATCTTTATAGCCTCTTTTCTTCGCTCACCTCCCATTTCCATTTCAAAACTATGAACTGGGGAATTAAAACCACTCTACCCTGATTCCCTAGTTCCCTTGAGTCTGAGCACTCCTTTCTCCCTCACCCAACCCCCTCATGGAGGAAGTTAATCAAACCTGTTGCTACGGCCCAACTGAGGGGTCTAAACTAGAAATCAATGTCCGATGGCCCTGGGGACCCATTTTGCTGCTTTCTCTGTTAATGTCATGTCAGGAGATGTCACCAGGAAGCCAGGCTACTGAACAGAGCATCAGTCCCCATTTGGAAAGGCCCATGACAGTCCTCAGGCAGGTGAGACTGGAGAAGAGAGTCCCACTGGGAGGATGCTATTGGGGTTAGACAGTGGGCCTGCTAAGCTCTGTCACTTTTGCTGACAGAAGAACCAGGCTCAGACGAAGGGAGGCAGGAGGCTGTGCTCTCCCACGGTCAGAGCGGGCAGTGGGCTCCCCAAGTAGGGGCCAAGTCTGCGCCAGGGGCTAGCTAACACAGATCCACCCCCTCCCTCATTCTGTCCAAGTTTGTTTTGAAAAGTAGGTAAATCTCAGGGGAAAACAAAACAAAACTTGAGTCTTACTGAGTGAGATTGACCAGATGGCCTCAGAGAGCAGCCATGGGGCTAACCTCAGTCTGTCCAGTTTCCCCATTTTATGCCCTGTACACTGACCTAGATTCACTGCACACTCCCTAACCACCCAGATCTCCCAGTGTACCCGAGTTTTTCTTCTCCCTGCTTGTCCCTCACTTCTCACTGGCAACTGGCATCTGGCTCCCAGCAGAGCTCTGGTCAGTTGCTCACCACTCTGATGGTCATGATGCATAATTCAGACTTGGGTTTAACTCGCAGCTATACAGTGCCTGCTGGGATCCAACATTGCTCCAGGTGCCATGCGTCATGTACTAATCAACCAGAAGACCTGGGTTCCAAGCCTGGTTCCACAGGTCATCGTGACCTTAAGCAGATCAGATATTGGCTCAAGACAAACATCATCTCCTCATTTAAGCCTTCTCAGCCCCTACCTCTTTCACAGACCTTGAGATATTAGGTGCTCCTTCATCTCTGCCCCTTCAACACTCATTATTTCTGTAAGTCTGCAGTGCCCCCATACCTCTATCTTTCTCTCCATCCCAGTTATGAGTCTTCTGAGCAAATGTATTGGTCAGTTTAGTGTTGTGTACCCAATGCCTAGCTGTTTGTTTGTTTGTTTGTTTGTTTTTAAATCTTCCCAACCCAGTCAAACCTGGGATCGATCCCAGGTATCAAACCTGGGTCTCCTGCAGTGCAGGCAGATTCTTTACCAACCAAACCACCAGAGGAGCCCCAGTGCCTAGCTTAGCACTTGGCATATATTGATGCTCAATAGGCATGGCTTGAACATGTGAATGAGTTCAAGAAAAAAGGAGATAAATATTAACATTACCTGAGTTTTCAGCTACTTCTCCAGTGCTTGCTAGGTTAAGGCGGAGGTTGACACAGAAATTGCTGAAAACTTAGGTTTCGAGCTAAGGGTCCATGTTTCCAATTTATAGTTCATAGAGGAGATTTGAGAGCTTAGCAGAACTTACTAAGTATTCCCTACACTACAGCACACTAGGAAAGGTACTTTAGTCAGTCTAGACCTTGATTCTAAAACAACTCAAACCAAATCACTTAAAACCACACAGAAATCTTCACTACTGGGAGCAATTTTCTGCCAAGGGATGTCTGGGCAAAAATAACATGCCGTTTTCTCTTGGATGGTCATTCATTACACACCATAGCGAATAAATCTAATTTACATTTTTGTTGTTGTTGCTCAAAATACTCAGGCAGGATTGATGGGACTGGGGTGATGCAAGAGGGCAGAACCACAGCCTGTGATTGCATCGTGGGTCTTTCCCTGTGAGGCTGGAAGGGGGTTCCTCTCCCACCCTCCAGAGAGAAAGTGGGAGAAAAACCCTGCAGAGATCAACTGACTTGAGGGACAGGACTGCGTGGCTCCCGGCCCTCCAGGGGGTCACTCTGGTTCAGTAGCTTTCACACTTTCCAGTAAAGCAGTGTGGGAGAGCCTTCCATTTCTACCCAGCCCCTCAGCTACAGAAAAAGTGAAATTTTTACCCTCTGCCTCAAACAGGCCCAGAAAATCAGGAATCTCTCCCAAGCTATTCCATAGAAACCTCACATGCAAGAGGTTTGACGCTAGAGACATTTACCAAGAATAGAAGCAGAGCTCCAAAGTGGGCCAGCAAGGCGCATTACCCGCGGGGGGCGGAGGAGGAGGCCAAGAGCCGGAACTAAATACACGTCTTAGCTACGGGAAGAGCAGAGGTTTTTCTCAAAGCAACAACAAAGGGAAAAAAATCTCCCCAGGTTGAAGAGATGGAGGTGGAGTTTGCCATGCAAGAGGGCTTTCTAGTAGACAGTTTTTATCTTGACAGTGGTGTCCTCTTAACATGTATTTACTTTCTAATTACCCAAGACTGGGTAATTAACCTGTCACTAGACCGTGCTTGTCAACCTAATGAATGGATAAGGATCTGAGTGTTAATAATCAACCTGGTGGAGGCAAGGTGATCCCTGTTCTTATGACTCCGTTGACGTGTTTCTCTAGCATAGTTTTCTCTTCCTCACACCTTTATTTCCTCTACTGGGAATACTTACATGTTACCCAAGGCTTCCAGTGGTATAGATGCTTGAGAGCATCAACTGAATTCAACAAGCCATTGCTAAATTTGCCCCAGAAAACTGCCTTTTTAAAATGTTTTCTTTTTTTTTTTTTCCAGAAATAAGAAGGGAGAAGAGATCGGCATATGTGGTAGACTATAAAATCCTGGAGGTAGATGACATCTGGGGCCATCAAGATATATTTCCGCTTCCAGATTCCAGTATGACCACTCTGTATCACTTGACAACCAGAGCAATGGAGTTCCTGCTTCTCCACCCAGACAGAGAGAAAGATCTCTCTAAGCAGACATCCTAACAGGCCTTTGTTTTGCCTTTCAGGAAGAAATTTGACAAAGCCACGGACCAGAGTTGGGAGGGGCCCAAGGATGAAGCTGGTGCCGTGGTCCATCCAATCAGCAAATCCAGACCCCTCTCTGAACCTCTCTGAGGGACCCAGGCCCCATTATCTCCAGCCTCCCCACTCCACATTGCAGGTAGACTTTCAGGCTTCCTACATGAAGACATGGTCCAGGTCTCGTGATTTGATTTCTGGTCAATGTCAGGGCCACTGATTGATAGTTCACCAAAGCCCAGGTCCAGACTCATGATTGCAGGCTGGAGTGATCCATTCATTCATCTGGAGGCTCCCCATCCTCTCCACACCATCCTGTCTACACTGTCAGGTAAACACAGCCAGAATCGCGACTGTGACCAAGGGACTAAACTCTGAAAGAGAATCCTTTCTGTCTCTTCTCCTTCCTCTTTGTTCTTCCCAGCATTCCCTCCCCTCTGAAGTCAGACAGGTGTGGTTTTGAATCAGGTGCCCATCATTCTCCAGCTGGACCCATCATGTCACCTCTCTGAAGGTCACCTGTGCTGGTGAGTTAGAACACTCATGTTACCTCATGTGCATGGCAGGAGAGAGCGAGATTTGTGTAAAGGGTGGCATCTTGCAGATGGTCCATAAACCCAGTTTCCTTTTCTCCCTTCCTTTCCATCAACCTCGGTCTCTGGGCTCCCTCACCTACATTTAAAAAGAAAAAAGAAAAACAAGGCTTTTCCTTGAACCACAGACCTGCCTGTTTCCAGCCTCAGATGCTCGGAGTAGCACAATGGTGCCAATGCTGCAGATGCCTTGTTATGCCCCGAGGAGGCTGAACCTAGAGACAGGCTCAAGCCTCTTTCTGTTTTTGAAAAATCTCTCCCCTGAGGTTACCACCTGAGGATTGGGACATGCATTAGGGAGGTGAAAAGGAAACGATGCTGAGGTTCCTCTAGGGAGCAGCCCATAAAAATAATGGTGTACGAAGCAACTGGCTGCCTCTGGGGACTCCTTGCCACTGCCATCAGTGCCCGTTGGTGTGGCTCCTGAGAGTCCTGGAGCTGCCCTGGCTTCTGGGCCCTAAGACAAAAAGGTAGGAGGTGTCGTGGCCACTCACATGGGTGGGAGGGCTGCCTGCCACACCACTGTGGGTCAGCCCAGCCTCTGCACTTCTACGCTCCTTCCTCCATCTTCCATCCTCTCTCCTGGGTATGCTTGCCACTCAGTCATGTCTGACCATTTGCGATCTCATGGACTATTGCCCGCCAGGCTCCTCTATCCATGGAATTCTCCAGGCAAGAATACAGGAGTGGGTTGCCGTGTCTCCTCCAGGGGATCTTCCTGACCCAGGGATCAAACCCCGGTCTTCCACATTGCAGGAAGATTCTTTACCATCTGAGCCACCAGGTGTGTATTTCACTCATCTTCCCTCCTGGGGGGCGGCGGGGGGGGTTCCCAGGTGGCACTAGCAGTAAAGAACCTGCCTGTCAGAGCAGGAGATGTAGAGATGCAGGTTTGATCACTGGATCAGGAAGAGACCCTGGAAAAGGAAATGGCAACCCACTCAGGTATTCTAGCCTGGAGAATTCCATGGACAGGGGAGCCTGGCGGGCTACAGTCCATGGGGTCGCAGGGAGTTGGACAAAACTGAGCGACTGAGCACACACAGCTCCCTCCTCCGTGGTCAGATCCAGCCCCACGGCTACATCACCATCATCTCATCAGCTCCCCACGCAGGCGGGCTTCCCAAGACAGCTTGCTTCTCCTCTTAGGACTTTTCTGTGTGTCTTTCCTTGTGTTTCCTGCCATCAAAGTCCTTCTCTCCTAAATCCAAATCCCTCTCAACTAGGTGTCACATCTGAAAGAGGCCTGATAAATTAATCCCTGCTAAAATGTCCTGGCTAAAACTGACAGCGGCTTAATGTGCTTTTAGCTTAGTGCGTTTGAGACCCTCCCTGGGGTGCTAGCCTTTATCAGGGGATTCCTTCAGACACAGCAGAATGTTCCTCAAAGATGGAAATGGTGCAGGCTTGTGTGCAGTGGGGACAGCAAGGGAAAAGCTTGAGGGAAGTATGGCTTCCATGGATCCTACCACCCAGCTGGGTACCTACCCATTTCTGAGCATTCCTCAAACATGTAGTAAGACATCACTCTCCACTGGGCAATCTGCTAAGCACTGGAAGATTGGGAAAAGAGGGAAAACTGGGAAAGATTTGTAGTCTTTGATTTAATATTCAACATTCATCTAAGTTTATGTGGTAGACCAGAGATCGACAGTAAGTGGGAAGTACATGGGGGCTTCCCTGGTGACTCAGTGGTGAAGAATCCACCTGCCAATGCAGGAGAGGAGAGTTGGATCCTTGGGTTGGGAAGACCTCTTGGAGGAGAAAATGGCAATCCACTCCAGTATATTTGCTTGGAAAAAATCCCATGGACAGAGGAGCCTGGCGAGCTAGTCTACGGAGTCACAAAGAGGTGGACAGAACTGAGCACGCATAGGGAGAAGAGAAGCTGGTGGCCAGTCAGCAGCCGGCAGAATGGCAATAGGGCCTGCATGCTGCATCACACCGGATGCCAAAGAGCTCTCTCAGGGCCTTGTCCTTCCGGCTTCCACCATTCTAGCATTGTCCCCTCGGACTCAGAATGGCAACACTCTTATTCTATAACCTGTTTACACCGGTTCTGAATGTCTCCTATTTTCCAAGGCAGCCTAATTTCCAAGAGGAAGCCCATTACCTTTCCATTACGTGATAGAGTATAGCCGGTCAGATTGTATGCTAATATGTCCTAATTGTTGGTTCAGAGAATATGCTTAATGAACCTCTCCAGCCATATGGTGGATTTGTCCTCTGGGCAGAATACAGGATTACTAAGGAATGACCTAGAGGTATTTTGTCCACGCATTTTCCACCAACCTTTTCCTCTCCAACCACACTTCTCAGAGGACACTGAATATTCCCCGGCTGGTAGGGATGAAGTCAACGAGTTCAAGGGCACCTCTCTTCTCTGAGCTGAATAGATGTCCCCCCTACTGGGCATCTCTCACCCACTGAACTTCTCCCACGACTCCTGCGAAGGAAGCCCTCCCCGAATCCTGCTCCTCTGCTTGCAGCCTCCTAGCTTCTTGTCCAAGCTCATTAGATTGAACCCCAGTCCACACTCTCTGCTGCACCTTCCCTCCCCGATTGCCCGGCAGGAGGGTGGAGGTGACCTTTAAATGTCGCTGGTAAATGCCAGCCGATGCTAACTGGCTCCAAATCTCTGCACGGGCGTGGTTTTCCCAAAAGCAGCCGGTGGCATCACTCAGGCCCAAAGGAAGGATAGCTGGCTGCTGGGGACAAGTCTGTGCGTGGAGTAGGCACGTGGCTTGCACTCAGCCTGAAACCCTGGGTTCCCATGGCCAGGCTGTCACTATACTGGGAAGGGGATGTCTGTACTATTAAATGTTAGAGCTGGAAGGGTCCTTAGAAACCATCACCCTTTGTGGTTTCTGGGACAAAGCCGAAGTCTCAAGAAAGAGGTCAAATATATAATTTTGAGAGCCTAATAATCTGCCAGGAAATCTGCTAGGTACTCGGCCCACCCTATATTTGCTTTTTTAAATGTTTTATTGTGGTAAAGTCACATAATATAAAACATACTATTTCAACCATATTTAACTGTACAGTTCAGTGGCACTGAGTAAATTCACATTATTATACAACTCTCACCATCATCGTTTTCCTGAATTTCTCACCTTCCTAAACCTAAACTCTGTTCCCCATTAAACGGTAACTCTCCACTCCCCTCCCAACTCCCCTCATCCCCAGGCATCTACCAATGTACTTTCTGACTCTGTGAATTTGACTATTCTCAGTGTCTTGTATCCCTACACATACTTTTTACTAAATGAATGAATGAATGATAGGGTGTTTCAGTTACTCTGCAAGGTAGGCATCATCGTTATATTAAGATAAAGAAACACACACTCTGTTAAGTCGAGTGAGTGGTCTAGGGTCACACAGCTAATAAGAAGCAAAGCCAGAATTCAAATCTAGGTTTTCCCGATTCTAGAACAGTTTCCAGTGGTCCAGCCTGCCCTGTCCCCGTGCCTCACTCCTTCTCTCTTCCATCATCAAGAATAGGTCTGGAACTTTTGTTTTTTAAGTTCTTTTATTTATTTATTTTTAATTTATGTTTTATAATGTTGCATTGGTTTCAGTTGTACAATGAGCATCAGCGATAATTATATGTAAATCTCCTACCTCTAGAGGTTCCCTCCCTTCCCCCATCCCACTCCTCTAGATCATCACAGAGCACCAGGCCTTGAACCTATTTGCAGGCAAGGAATGGTCTGGAACTTATGATTGCTCCATGCCCCCTGATGGTTTTCCCGAGTCACTGGTTTCATTCAACAATTACTTATTTATCAATTAGCATCCTCCTGTTCCACTGCCTGAAGGTTTCATTTCCCATTACCCTGCCTCCATGTGTTTGTCAGAGTGAACTGCCTACAGGACGAGTAGGAGGAATGAGTGAGGGGAGACCCTCTCTCCAGAGACATCACACTACGAGCCTATAATCGCTGAGCACTGTAGGGATGTCTCACTTTCCCCTGTTTTCTTATAAAGGGGAGGCTCAAGACCCAGCACAGGGCCCAGCACAACACCCAGCACAACCCCAAGCCAGCTGGGGGCTGGCTCTGGGTCTAAGTCAGGGCCCCTGGGCCAGATGCTAGTGTGGCTCCAGTTAAAAGCAAGTTCTTGTTAACTCAGTGAGTAACACAGTGGGCTCCTGAATATGCCATCAAGCAGAACCATATCCTCAGTTTTCCACCAGACATCTCATAAATGGGTATAAGAGAATTCCTGAAGAGTAGCCACTGGCTGACAACACAGTCATGGCCACTTTGGTCTCTGAATCAAGGCAGGATCATTCTGCAAAGAGTCATAGCACGTGGTCCCACTTTCCTTAGACTCCCGGAAGTAACATTTGACTACTTTCAAGTGTCATGACTGGAGGAAGGCATGGAAACCCCACTACAGTATTCTTGCCTGGAGAACAGACAGAGGTGCCTGGTGGGCTATAGTCCATGAGGTCACAAAGAGCTGGACATGACTGAAGTGACTGAGCACGCACACACTCAAGTGTCATGAAACTATTAAGGTTCCTAGTGTCCGTAGGTCCCTAACTTACAAGTAATCAATAAAACAGGAGTCAGGCTGGATTCAGTGAATTATCACACTAACCAGATTTTTCCAGTAACTTGTTTATACATTCACTTGTTTATTTGTTCTTCCCTGCATTCAGTAAAAGCATTCATTCATGAATCAATACCGGCTGAACTCTCAATGTGTATGTGGTCCTTTGGGAAAATACAAAGATGGAGAAGATGGTGTTCCTGCCATCATGGAAATTTACAGTCCATTTACCAAGAACAATAACACAAAAGCCAGAGCCCTTCTGTTCCAGTCAATCTACATTCTGGCCCCTGTTTCAATTGGACGTAGGTTCATCACTGTCTTGCCTTTACTCTTGGCCTTTGCCCACAAACTTTCACTTTTCATTTAATCACATTATGTTAAGAGGCTTTATTAAAAATTTTTGCCAAATCCATGCATACCTCCACCCTCCCTACTGTCAGAGGATCCCCTCAGTCAAGGAGAAAATAATCAAAACAATGAGAAAGAGCACTGTCAGTTAATACAGTTTAGACATAGGAATGTGTGAGTAAATAAGTGAGAGGACTCATTTCTCTACTTGTTAAGAAATTACACATATACACTATTAATGCTATGTATAAAATAGATAGGCTTCCCTGGTGTCTCAGACAGTAAAGAACCAGCCAGCCAAAGCAGGAGATCCGGGTTCAATTCCTGGGTCAGGAAAATCCCCTGGAGAAGGAAATGGTAACTCCTTCCAGAATTCTTGCCTAAAAATCCCATGTACAGAGGAGCCTGGTGGGCTACAGTCCACGGGATCACAAAGAGTCAGACATAACTGAGCAAATAATACTTTCACTTTTTCACTCCATAAAATAGATAACTAATAAGAACCTACTGTGTAGCTCAGGAAACCCTAACCAGTTCTCTGTGGTGACCTGAATGTGAAGGAAATCCAAAAAAGAGGGAATGTGTGCATGGCTGGGTCACTTTGCTGCTCAGCAGAAATTAACCCAGCACCGTAAAACAACTATTCTCCAACAAAGGTCATTAAAAAAAGGACCTACAGGATGGGCTTCACAAGCCTGTCCTCACTACAAAGGATGTCTCAGGATTCTGGCACCCTGATAATCCTGCCACTGGTCAATCAAAATGGACAGGAAAGTAAAGTGGCATATCTCCCAAGAAGTCTTAAACAGGCTTTTGATTTTCTGGTTTCATAAACAGGGAAGATTGAGACTCATTTTATTTGAAGTAGTTGGCATAGTCCCAATAATAATTGCATGCACTATTCATACTGGCTGAGTGGGTGACATTCTGTGTTTATTTTCCATCCCAGCAGAAGCTGAAAATGACCTGTTCTAATTGCCCTAGGAAGTGTCTCTATTTCCAAGACAGCATGCATGTATGGAGCAATGGAGAAAGAAGGGAAAAACTGACTCTCTGGGGAAGGAAAGGTCAAAAGATGTCCACTCTAATGTAATAGTCTTTCTAAGAAATCAAGAGCAAGTTGAAACAGGTTGGAAGACTCAACACTGCAGCCTGTGATGCTTGGAGCAGGGGAAATGGTGGGGGAGGAAGAGTCTACATCATAGGTGAACAGGTTTTTAGAGAATGAGAATTTTTTTTTAACTGAAGAATTTAGAATTCTAATCCTAGAGCTGGAGAAAATGGATGTTTAGTTTACAAAAATTCTGTGGCAAGAATCCAGGAAAAAGACTAACAATGGGAATCTAAAGCCACCTGTGGACTGAAGACTCAATCAGAAAATACTTTTCTCCATCTATTATTAAAGGAGGTGAGTATAAGCATTCTAGTCATGTTAGCTTAAGTGTAAAAATGACAACAGAAAGTGGGGTGTACTATTTTGGGGAGAGGTGGTGGTTCTGCCCATTCCTCCTTCACTGATGACTTTATTCTGATTTTTTTCTGGGGCATCCCTTTTCCATTCTAGGTCCATGAGCTATTGGTTGGGGTTAAGTTCATCCTCAGCACTAGATGTGAAGCACGTGACCATAACCCGACCAATCAGTTCATCACAGACTGGTACAGAATGGGTATATGACCTCACTAAGTCCATCGGCAACATTTTCAGGGCTTCTATAGGAAACACTAGGAATAGCCTTCTTCATTCTCAAAAGTTGGAAGTTGATGGAAGCCACTGCAGTCATCTTTAATCCACAGGGGGAGACCTTACCTGAGAAGTGAGTCAGCATCAGAGAAAGCCAAGAGATGGAGAAAAACTGCATCATGGTGACATTGATCTCTTGCATCTAAGATATCAGATATGACCATATCTGATGCCAGACGTAGAAATGGGACTTTGTGGTTCTAGTGAAAGCAGTTTGAGTTGGATTTCCACCACTTTAAACTAAATGAGACCTAGTTCATATACAATAATTGAGTACCCTATTGGAAGATCCCCTGTAGGAAATGGCAACTCACTCCAGTACTCTTGCCTAGAAAATTCTATGGACAGAGGAACCTGGTGGGCTACAGTTCATGGGGTCGTAAAGAGTCGGACATGACTGAGCACACACACACACACACACACACACACACACACACACATCACAATGGGTAATAAAACTGATAACCTTCCCAGGAGCACAGAACTATCTAAGACTGACTTACTGGTGTTTATGACACTCCAAGAATCTCTTATGCTTTAATAAAATGCCATATGCCTTCCTGCTGTGTCCAGGGTTGGAGAGGATGTGTGAGGGCATGGAATCTGTGACAAAGGTCTCACGCCTCGTCAGTTTGAGCATCACTGGCTCAGCAGGGCAGCAGTGGGTGTTTCCCCAACAGTAAAAGACCCTTTAGCATCATGGTGACCACAAGCCACCTTTCCAACTGGTCCTCCTAGCAACGGGCAGCATATTATCTCACGGGAGTTCTCACAGAAAGGAAAACGAGTTGTCATGGAAAAAATTCTCATCCGTAAGTTAGCTTTGGTTTGGATCTCACTCCCCTGTGTACAAACTGACAAATCCCTCTGGGCCTCTATTCCTCCCTGTCCACCTGGGGGATGGTGGTCCTTCATGCTGAACCAGGCAAGCCCTGAAGTGCTGCTCTACTAGGTAGCATTATTAGGGAAGCTAGAAATTTCTTCCTGAGGACACAAGCACCCACATTAGCTTCTCTTTTAGGTAACAAACAAACATAGTCTTTGGTATAATCACAACTAAATTGGAAATGCTGGCATTCTCCAGAACAACCTATCTATCCAGAGAAGCTAAGAGGCCTCACATGCACAAAATCATATTTCCCCAGGCATAGGATTAATTAAAACTATCAAGTGTACCCAGCTTTTTGAAATTAACTTTGAAAGTGTTTGGTGTGAAGGGATAAAGAAAGAGACTAGGCAATGGGGGGAAGCAGCCCAGGGGTGGGATGCTGGGAGAGAGAGACACTAGAGCTGTGTGTTTCCTCTTCAGAGAAAAAGGAGAACAAACAGCAATGTGAAAGTGTCTCTAGGATGGACAGCCAAGTGACAGATAGCTGTGCATTCACCCCTCTTCCCTGTGCAGACCAGCTCTTTATTCCCTGGTGAACAGGGGCTCAACACTCAGAATACCTGAGGCAAGGCAGGTGGTGTGAAAGGCAGGGCACAGAGGAGAGTCTTTGGAAGACAGGTGGATCAGCTTGCCCTTTCTCTCTCTTTCTGGGAGGGAGAGGGAGAGAGAGCCTACCATCGGCGACTGAGGACACTCTCCATGGAACATGGTGGAAGTTGATGCATCTGGTTGAGCACTTCCTTCTCTTTTTTTCCCTTGCGAATAAACCCATTTCTGGCACTTTTCTGAGCTCTTGGACAGATGGTCATACTATGAGCAGAAGCAGCAGAGAAATGCACCAGGGCTCCTGAGTCCAGCTCTTGTCCACCCATTTATCAGTGGTGTGATTTTAGCAAAGTCATCTGCTGCTTCCTAAGACTCAAATCCTTACCTGGAGGAGGAAGAGGGAGTCTGAGGTATTCCCTCTTCAAGAAGTACAAGTGAGACATTAGAAGTAAGTCAGATAACACATAAAGGATTTCCATAGAATTCCAGTAGCCCTAAAAACATTTCCACATTTCCCTTTACTCAAATGACTTTAGGCTGGTGAAGCCCTGGTGGTGATGGAACCAAAGGACTTTGGAAAACTCTGGACTGATAACTAACATCCTTTCATCCTTCCTGTTGAGGTTCTGATTTTAGAATAGTAAGGAAATGCATTTTCCTTGTCTTTTGTTGTCACTGTGATACAAACCTACAAAGCATATCCAACTTCCTTTTGCTCTCACTTTGGCAAGCTTGAGATCTTCTCCTGAGCCCACTCACCAGCTGCTTGTCTCCAAGCTCCCCTAGATCTCAGGGAAGAAGTGCCATGGGTTCCTAGAAGTACACTTCCCACATCTCCCATCTCCACACTCCACTGACTGTGTACCTCCAAACCTCAAGCATTATGAGGCTTTGAACTCTAAAACTTCTGAAACTGAGGGATCTGTTTCTTCATGCATTAATCCCCTACTTACCTTCCCCAGGCTTCAATGGTAGCTCAGATGGTAAAGAATCTGCCTGCAATGCAGGAGACCAGGGTTTGATCCCTGGGTAGAGAAGATGCCCTGAAGAAGGGAACAGCACCCACTCCAGCATTCTTGCCTGGGAAATCCCATGGACAGAGGAGCCCAGCAGGCTAGAGTCCATGGGGTCACAAAGAGCCGGACACAACTTAGGGACTAACAGTTTCACTTTCATAACTTTCCCCACCAAATTAGATGTCTACTCAACACTTGATGTCTTCCTGTCTCCTTCCTAACAAAAGTCAGGATGTGGTTAGCTTTTCCACTCACCTTCATTCAGTCAGGTGATTCAGGAGGAAAAATAAAAAACCTGTTACGTTCTTCAGGTACAAAGGGTTTATCTTGATGGGTTTAAGCCAATCATGGTGGTCCCAGCCCCCTTTCCAAGTGTTGAACCATAGACATATAAATTGTGGCCAGCAAGAGATGGAAGGATAATTGTTGATGGACTCCGGGAAACATTTTCTTACTTTGAAAAAGAGACATAAGGAGACCGGCTGCCCGTGGAAGTCTTCAGGTTTGAACATAATGCCCAGCCATGAGGACAACTGTATGCGTGCATGCTCAGTCACCTTTGACTCTTTGCAGCTCCCATGGTCTGTAGCCTGCCAAGCTCCTCCCTCCATGGAATTCTCCAGGCAAGAATACCTGGGTCTCCTACATTGCAAGCAGATTCTTTACTGACCGAGTCACCAGGGCAATGGCATCAGTGTTTACATCCCTTGGAGTTGGGATATCCTCTTACCTGCAGCCAGAAGTGCTCATCGAGATTCACCAAGTCTCACCATTTTCCATGGAGTGTCCTCAGTCCCTGGTTGTAGGCTCATCAGTCTGGGGGAAGACTTGCTGACACCACATCAGATGTGCTGCCATAGATGTGCCAATGCGTCTCAGGGGAGGAGGGGGCACTGCCTGTCATGGGAGACCCAGCATCCCATGGATTGCCAAAGCCAAGTAGTCTCTTCCATTGCTTTCAATATCTTCCCATCCAGATCACACTGTTCTTGCTTGGATTATGTTGATTGTATTGCTAGCTAATTATCCTCCTACAAGTCTTGCCCCAACTCAGCTTTGTTGATTTCATTGCCATGAGAGTGAACCAAGGTCCACAGCTCGCCACAGCCCATCTCCTGCTTAATAGCTCCCCCACTGTAGACAGGATATAGTTCAAGCTCCTTTGCAGGATAAAGAACATCACAAGGACTAGTTCCAGGCCTCATTTCCAGTCTCATCTCCCACAAGATTCTGCTTTGCCTTTTATGCTCTAAAGACAGCAAACTTGACCACAGCACTTGGCTGTCCCAGGTCTCCACACTCTTTCCTACACAACTTCCTTTGCCTGGAAGGTTGTTTCTTCCTTCTGCATCTGGCTGATACTAATGCCTTTTCCAGATTCAGCTCAGGCCTCATTTCCTCCTAAAAGACTTTCCTGAATATCCAAAATATTTTAAATCCATTCTGGGCTTCCACTGTACCCTGTGCATATCTACAGCATAGCAATGACCACATAATATTAAACATTTCTGTTTGAGTCAGTCTCCCCCCCAGATGCTAAGCTCCTTAAATGGGGCAAGAACTGTTACTTACTCATTTCCGCATACCTGAAACCTGACATACTGTCTGGAACATAGTAGGTCCTCAATAAATAGATTGATCTGAAATGTGAATTTCATAGCTGACAAGCACATGCAAATACTTACCATGAGGAAATAAAACAAAAAATGCCTCCCATCTGGGTCTAGATACTTCCTTCACTACCCCCATTTAGGCACATAAAAATTATTGGCAAGAAAGAGAACCAGGCCTAAGAATTTGAAATAGGACAAGTTAAAGAAAAGTGCATCTCAAAGCTTATACTAGTCCTTTATGATGCAAAATTGGACATAGGGTAAATGGTTCTATGACAATTTTTTAAAAAATCAGTATCTTTGCTAATAAATAATAAGGATCAGGCCAGAATGGGCAGGAAAATGTTGAAACAAAGATATCTAATTTAAGGATTTCCCTACTAGTTCAGTGTCTAGGAATCCACCTCCAATTGCAGGGCACTGAGGTTTGATCCCTGGTCAGGGAACTAAAACCCCACATGCTGTGAAGCAAGTAAGCCTGTCCACACTCTCTGGAATCCAAGTGAGGCGGTCAGACAGAAGCCACAACAAAGATCTCATGCACTGCAACCAAGACTCGACACAGCCAAAAATAAATTTGAAAATTTTTTAAAAAGGCAACCTGATTTGTTCTGATAGATAAAATGGGAGGAGATTGTGTTTAGCACTAGTAACACTGTCGGGACATACACTAGTCCTGTGTACATACGCTAGTAACATACACACTCTGCGGGAGAGTGAGGGTGGTAGTAGGTTATAGAAAAGTGGCAGGAATAGTCAAAAAGAACTTTGGGGAAAGAATTATAATATTCAGTTCAGGGGTGTTTCCTATGTTGCACTTGTCTGCAGTCAGTCTCTTGGAGTCAACTGCAAGGCTTTAGTAAGAGCCTTAAGGCATTCACACCAACGCTGCTCCCTGGGGCCATGAAAGAAGGACGCTGACAGCCCGTCCCACCAACACGGCTGGGTGAATTAAAGAGCAGAACCCTGAGTATAAGCTGACCGAAGAAACTTCATCTCCTTCCCTTTCATACACACTCATCCCCACGTGAAATAACAGGTTTGATGCAAAATATCCAACAGTTCAAGGGATGGGAGCTTCAAATAATTTGATTTACAAAACAAACGAAAGGGTGAGCCAAGATTAGAGGATCTGGAAATACGTGGCCTGCATATTTAAATACAGCAATCATATGTGTATAACATAAATGTGCATATATGTACACATGCATATATAGATACATAGACTGTACTGTTCATTTTAAAATAAATTAGTAGTTAATTTGTTAGCTATCATTTAACTAGTATTAAATTTTTAAAAGCAGTTAATACACTTTTTCACTTGTGAGTGAAATATTAAATCTTCGGCAAAAGAAAAAAAGTCAATAAAAACAAAAGAAAAGTGATGTGTTTCTGGATTCCCTGGTGGCTCAGTGGTAAAGAATCTGTCTGCCAATGCAGAAGACACGGGTTCAATTCCTAGTTCAGGGAGATCCTACCTTCCTCGGAGCAGCTAAGCCTGAGCACCCCAACTGTTGAGCCTGTTCTCTAGAGCCTGGGGACCACAGCTACGGAGCCCATGCGCCACAGCTTCCAAAGCCTGAGCGCACGAGAGCCCATTCTCCACAGCAGGAGACACCACGGCGAGCAGGCCGAGCCCCAGGACTAGACAGCAGCCCCTTGCCACGCCTGCAGAAAGCCCGCAGAGAAATGATAACCCAGCGCAGCCGCAAATAAATAAGTCAACAAAGTGTTTTTTAAAGTGTTGTTTTCTTTTTTTTTTTTTCACTTCTTATTTTGTATTGGGCTGTATCAATGCTGTGATAGTTTCAGGTCAACAGCAAAGGGGACTCAAAACGTGCTATTTTCTTTCTTGACTTTTAAGTACTGAACTTAGAGTGTCACTTAGAATATTTTTCTTCTTTTACTATTGTCAGCATTTTTAAGCAGATAAATTCCAAGTGGTAATTCCTGCCAATATCCCCTACATTTCAGTCCTGCAAAGTCACAAGTTTTCATGTATACCTCACTTGGCCTATGGAATGGATTATGTATGTGTGTGTGTGTTTTTTTTTTCTGAAAAAACATGAAGAAATACGCTGTTCAGCCACCTCTCTTCTTCTTGCTTTACCTATCCCAACCCCAGAGGAGCAATTGACTGCTGTCTCTGCCTGCATCTCTTTTTCTGCCCAGTCCTACCCAAAACCAGGAAGCACTGGTGTGCGTGTGTGTGTGTGTGTGTGTGTGTGTGTGTGTGTGTGTGCGCGCGCGCCTGTGTGCTTAGTCGCTCAGTCGTGTCCTTTCTTTGTGACCCTATGGACTGTAGCCCACCAGGCTCTTCTGTCCATGGGATTCTCCAGGCAAGAATACTGGAGTGGGCTGCCACTTCTTTCTCCAGGGGATCTTCCTGACCCAGGGTTCTAACCCGTGTCTCCTGGGTCTTCTGCATTGACAGATGGACTCCTTCCCACGGAACCACTGGGGAAGCCCAGGACACACTGGTAGCCCAAGTAGCCAAGGTCTTACTGAGCAGGGGTGAGGTGTCCAGGCCTCAGCCCCTGATGCCCTTAAACCTGTCCCCAGCCATGAGACCATATGCCAAGCACCAGGGGGAACCCTCTGCTCCTCAAAGCCAGATTCCTCCATGCACATCACTCCCAAACCATCCTCTGTGTACGGTCGCCCTTCTGCCCCTCTCTCTCCCTCCTTATCAATCGTACTTCCTACCACCACCAGTGACATGCAAGATCCCCAGCTGGCTTACTTGGGATCTCAGGGACCTCAATTCTTGAGAGCCTGTAACTTCCTACATTCCCTGCCAATGGCTGGATGTGGGCCGCTGTAGGGCATCCCAGACATTCACTGGCTGGACTCTCCCCATGGATGTCGGATCCTGTTGAATGGAGCCAGAGCTCAGTATGATGGTCACGGCAGCCCCTGGACCGCCCCCTGTCCAGCTGCCCTCCACTCAGGGCTCCAGGCTCAGCCAGCCCAGCTCCTCTGCTGCAGCTGACCCTGCCCACCCTGCTCTGCATTTTCCCTCTGAGACTGAGAGTCCTCCTCCTCTATGGACTTTAGCAACATCCTCAGACTGATGCTGGGGAGACAACTTAGCAAAAACACATTAGAAACTTAGTGTTTTTCTGGTCTGACATTCTTTTATACCTGGACTGTTACTCCAAAGCAGAGTTTTGTCCATATGTGTAGTTTACCTATGTATACAAGTGTTAAATGGGTTTCCCTGGTGGCTCAGTGGTAAAGAATCTGCCAGCCAAGCAAGAGACATGGGTCCGATCCCTGAGTCAGGAAGAACTCCTGAAGAAGGAAATGACAACCCACTCCAGTATTTTTGCCTGGTAAGTCCCATGAACAGAGGAGGAGCCTGGCAGGCTATAGTCCATGGGTCCACAGAAGAGTCAGGCATGACTTACCAAGTGAACAACAATAACGTATGTGTTAAATTGACTTCTTTTCCACTCATCCCTTGTGGCTTCGTTTATCCAAATACGATTCAGGCCTGAAGACTCACATCACGAGCTGCTTCCCTTTTAAAGACTTTCCTGACGATTTCAAACTCTATTGACCATTTTAAATGCTTTCTTTCCTGGGGCTACTATTGGTAACACAATTTAAACCTTAATTTCACCATAAACTTTCCTGTATTTTCCTCAGATCTTATATGCATATACATACACACAGTGTATATGTGTATGTTTCCAATCAAGACTATAAGCTCTATGAATGCAGAGTTATACCTTAGTTTCTTGTTTCCTCTTCCCAGGATAATGTTCTTTACACAATTATTGCCAAAGAAGAAAGGGGTGAATTTTTCCAGTGGACAGACATCAAAACACCCAGGTAGATAGGCTATGGGGTAAAAAGCCCTGATGAATATATCTAAGGAAAGAAGATGAGCATCCCAGAAGCTCTAGGAGCATCTAGAGAGGTTCTGGATCAGTTTCTGCTAACCTTAGCCCTGAATCTCAGATAATATAACCCAAAGTCCTCAAGAAGTCTTGCCAGCCCATGACGGCTGCTTTCTCCCTGCGGATGACTCAATGCCAAAAGTACATCACTTCCAAGCCCCAGTTCAAACCCCCAACCCACCATTAAGTCATCTTCACTGCACATCAGGCAAGGATTGGAGCCAGTGTGTCTCTCGTTGGGTAGAAAACAGATGGCCGTACCAGAGAAAGCTGACGGAAGGAATTGCGAAACAAGTATCAATCAACCCAAGCAAGTCGCATTAGCAAACAGGCGCAGCGCAGCTCTGGGGCAGGGCTCTCTGGTGGCGTTTTTAGTGGCTTTTCTAATTAAGGATGAGCTGTGGAGCTCATCAGCCACCCTGAGTCCCCCTAGGATGTGGCAGGTGGCTCTGAGAGCACGCCTCCTACCATAACTTCCTGGTTGTGCTCAGGAGGAGCATCCATGCCAGCCAAGGAGCTGTGCAGAGAAACGGAGCAGGGGAGGAATTTAAAGGTACATCAACCCTGAAATAATGCCCTTTTGCCTTTTACAGCCTGTGCTCCCAAGTCCAGCACTCGCATAGGTGATTGTAACTTGATGTCCACTGTGCATTTTGTCCCTCTCCCCAGATGCAAATTCTTTTAGGAAAAAGGCCTCCTGTTAACAGCTTTAGCAATTCCAATAGCACTTAGTACAATGCTAGAAACATTGATGAATGATTCATTGAAATGTGGCCAGCTTGACCCATTGAATTTTATTTATATTCTTGGATGGTCCATATTCTAAAGCATTTTTCTATGTCCTACTTATCTGTCCCTTCTGCTTGTCTACATTTAAAAATTTACGTATGTTTCTATTGTTTCTCCTCTACTTATAGAGCCCTTTAGTGGGGATATGAAGACTTCTGCTTTACTCTAGATGCTTCTCTGTCTCTCTAGTAGCTGAAACAGGATCAAGCAAATCACTGGTTCTCCAATCATGCTTGCTGACCTGAAGCAATGTTTAGGGCTGAATGAAAGTGTGGATTACACATGTGATTCTCCAAGGCTCCAGGTCTCCTCTTATTGCTTGTTCTCCTTCATATCAGTGACAGGTACTGTGTAAGACATGTCAACACCCCACTGATTCTGTCCCCTTCAGTGTGATGACGTGTCTGTGCTCCCTGTTTGATTAGAAGGAGCCGATGTTCAGTCATTCAGTCACATCCAACTCCTTGCAACCAGTGAATTACAGCACACCAGGCTTCCCTGTTCTTCACTATTTCCCAGAGTTTGCTCAAGCTCATGTCCATTGAGTTGGTGAAGCCATCCAACCATCTCATCCTCTGTCACTCCTTTCTCCTCCAGCCCTCAATCTTTCCCAGCATCACGGGCTTTTCTAATGAGTCAGCTCTTCACATCAGGTGGCCAAAGTATTGGCGCTTCAGTTTCAATATCAGTCCTTCCAATGAATATTCAGGGCTGATATCCTTTGGGATTGACCAGTTTGATCTCCTTGATGTCCAAGGGACTCTCAAGAGTCTTCTCCAGAATTGATTTGAAAGCATCAATTCTTCAGCACTCAGTCTCCTCTATGATCCAACTCTCACAGCCACACATGACTCCTAGAAGAGCCAAAGCCAGTGGTCCTCAGACAAACACTGAATGGTCATTTTACCCAAAGTACTGACTCTTGATTGTTAAGCTACACATCTGTGCAATCCTTACATGCTGATCAATTCTATGTTATGCAACTAGATGAAATCTATAACATGTCCAGCACTGTCTGGCACATGGTAGAAACTCAGCTTGTAGTCTTCATTTCAAAATTATATTTATATATTTATTATAAACATTAAAAGACTCTTTATATATTTTAAGATTTATATTCCCTTGTGGCCTTTAGCATAGTTTTCCAGAGCTGAAAAGGAAAAGAACAGATGTTTTTTGCAAGATAGATGTCTATGACCTCACAGATTTCCAACAAAGTATTTACATTTTAGAACATGTGGGTGATAAGAATGATCACAAATCACAGATAGAGCCAAATATATTTCCTTTAAGGTCATTCTGGCTGATTCACACATGCTGTTGTTGCTGTCTTTTGTGAAGCATCATATTACCAACTTTTGGACAGCAAAGAAAACTTCACAAGTAGACATGATAAATATGAAGAAAGGCAAGCGGGAACAGGGTCCCAGAGCAGCAACCTTAAGGTGAAACTTAATGGATGCTCCTGAAAAGTGAAACAGACAAGGGTGTAGAAATCCAAAAGTCAGTGAGAACAGACCAGGGACAAGTCAAGGTAACCAGGGAGTCAAGGAAAGCCAATCTCTAATTCTGCCAACCATACCCTCTTTCCCCCCGCAAAAGAGAGATATAATTCTAAGATAAGGTTTGTGTACACTGCTGGATATTTCAT
The DNA here is from genome assembly GCF_033118175.1 of Dama dama. NCBI lineage: Eukaryota > Metazoa > Chordata > Mammalia > Artiodactyla > Cervidae > Dama > Dama dama. The sequence continues at coordinate 42,362,161 of NC_083696.1, read as the reverse complement.
CTTTCATCCTGGGAGCAGTATCCAGGAGGCACTCAAGAAAAGTATGGGACTGTTGAAAAAGTTAGAAGACCAGATCTGACTCACCTGCTTTCATGCTGAAGTTGCTTGTTAGTTCTCCCTGAGAGCTTGGGGGTAGACAATCTTTGCTGGGAGATATATACATATACATATATATTATACAAGTAATACATCTAAAACAAACTTTGCTAGAGTTTAGGAAAAGTCATGAAGGACAGATCCACAGAGAGTTCTTAAGGCAAAGATCGGAAAGATCCAGGTTAGCTATTTCCTAGACTGAATGGATCAATGATCTGAAAGGCTGTTTCTCTCTATGATTCTATGACTCCACATCACTGTTTAACTCTATACCCAGTGGAAATTCTTAATAGATCAGGGCTCAGGAGTTTAGCAGGGAGGAAATCAAAGCAGTCGGGAGGCATCGGGAAAGACAAGGATGTTCTTAAAGTCTGATTGAACCTGTATTCTCTGCCTCCACCTGACAAACTTGCCTTCAAATTAATTAAAAAGTCAAATCCAACTGTCATCCCAGTACCTGGTGAAGGAGCCAGCTGTTCATAAAACACTTTGTGCTTGCATAATAATTTTATGCTTTTCTAAGTGCTTTATCATCCATCAGCTCGTTTGAACTTCATGACAACTCGGCAAAATAACGGGGCAAGAATTGCTGGGGTGGCCATAGAATACACTGGAGCCAGGCTGCCTGAGTTCAAAGCCCTGTCCTGCCTCTTCCCAGCTAGTGATCTTGGGTAAAGGGCTGACTTCTCTGTGCCTTCAATTCCTCCTCTTTAAAATGGGCACAATATAGTGCCCGCACTGTTAGTTTATTGTCGGGAATAAACGAGTTGACATGTGGGAAACAGTTACAAGCCTGTTGGATTGCAAGAACTGAAAAAAATATCAGTTTTCAGTATTATTGGTTCTTGAAAGTTGAAAGTATTAGTCGTTCAGCCATGTCTGACTTTTTGCAACCCCAGGGACTGTAGCCCGCCAAGCCCCTCTGTCCATGGAATTCTCTAAGCAAGAATACTGGAGTGGGTTGCCATTTCCTTCTCCAGGGGATCTTCCCACACCAGGGATTTGTTGTACCCAGATCGCAGAATCCCACCAAACACCACAGGAGCCGCGGATCGATGCAAAAACAGTGAGGAACTTTATTACAAGCTCGAGCAGGGACTCTCTTCACACAATGGTGAAGGAGCCCCGAGTGAAAGCGGCGAATCTTTTTTATACTGTGCAGCAGGGGAAGCGGGAAGGGAGGCTTAAGGGGATTGGTTAATTCTTCAACTAAGGATGTCTTGCTAGCTACTGATTGGTGGGTTAGAATAAGGGGGGAGGGCGGGGTGTGAGGGACTTTCCTGTCCTCCCCTGATTGGCTCGTTGAGTTTCTTTCTCTCCTCGGGAGGGGTTTTACTCAAAATGGCGGTGCTATCTTAAAATGGAGTCGTTTGGGTTTCACATTTCACAGGATTGAACCCAGGTCTCCTGCCTCGCAGGCAGATTCTCTACTGTCTGAGTTACCAGGGAAGCCCTGTTTTGTAAACAGTCATTTATTTCTTTTTGACTGCACAGGGTCTCTGTTGCTGCTCTGGACTTTCTCTAGCTGCAGAGAGCGGGGGTCACTCCCTAGTTGCGGGGCGGGGGCTTCTCACTGCAGTGGCTTCTCCTGTCGAGGAGCATGGGCTCTACACCCTGCAGGCTTCAGTAGTAATGGCACCAGGTTTAGTCGCTCCATAGCATGTAGGATTGTCCTGGACCAGAGATCAAACCTCTGTCCCCTGCATTGGCAGGCGGATTCTTAACCACTGGACCATCAGGGAAGTCCCTGGTCCTAACTTTTATATACAGCCTAGGTCTAGCAGGGCACCAGACCTTCCTGCAGACACAGAGAGACTGATGCATCAAGAAAGGCGTTGCATGCTGTCAAGCACTGTGAACTGGTTCCCAGGTGAGATGGATCTGATGTGGTCATGCTGCTGACCAGATTCTGCTCTCAGACTTTCTGCAGAGGACAAGCAGATATTAGGCCACCGAGAGAAAGGGAGCTGTTAGCTATGCTCTACCCAAAGGCTCCTGCAAACTCCAGCTCTTTCAGGGAACAGCCCAGCCTCCAGTAAAGGACAGTGAAGCAGAGATTCACAGGTACCAACGGCCTGGAGTGGGTGGGGTGTCTCCTCAGCCCCTAGAAAGATGTGCCAGAGCCCAGCAAACATTCTGAGATGCAGACCTGTCAGCCAGTCCTCCCTGACAGCTAAAAAATGTCTCCAGCCTTGGAGGATGTCACAGCCTGTCAAGGATGAGTTTGATGTTTACAGTCCAGGATGAGGCCCAGGGCCGACATGAAACAAGACAGCCGCAGTCACCGCCGGAGCTTCCACCGAGGCAGCAGCTGGGGCTCTGAGAAAGCAAGAAGAGGAGAGGTGGGCCCCCCGCGAGTTGTCGTAAGTACCCCCGCATTATCCTTTAGGAGAAGACACTGAACGGGAAATAGAGCACAAACAGGCAATGTCAAATTTTAACTAAACTGTCAAGCATGCACAGAGAAACTTACAGGATGGCAAGGAACGAATCCCCGACTATTACAAGGTGGAGGGGCACCGGCTGTCTCCGCAGGCGTCTCTAACCCACTTCTGCAGGACCCCCTTGGAGGCAGGAGATGAGGCGGACCGGCTCTTAGTCCTCCTCCCTCATCTCCATGCCAGTGACGGCTGGTCAGTGACTTACGGTTCTGCCTATTGTTTCACCTGGAAATGATGCTCTTCAGCTACAAGTGTACACATTGATAACTAAAATTGGTGGCTCAGTGTTAAAGAGTCAGCCTGCAATGCAGGATATGTGGGTTCAATCACTGGATCGGGAAGATCCCCTAGAGAAGGAAAGAGCAACCCACTCCAGTATTCTTGTCTAGAGAATCCCATGAACAGAGGACCCCGTCAGGCTACAGTTTATGGGGTTTCAAAAGAGTCAGACACGACTTAGCAACTAAACAGACATGAATAAAATTGTGACCTATAAGATGATCCTGTGTGGCAGCATCCTGCCCACCCTGGCCCAGGAGGAGAGGGCAGCACCATCTTCCTGGCATGACTAGAACGCCCTGTGTGGGTCTTCCCAGCCTTTGGTTATTTCACCACCTGATTCTGGGCAGAATGCACACTAGACCTGGTACCAGAAATATGGAAGGTATCAGACCAGTCCTTTTAGAATGCTTGAGGTGGCTGAGGAGGGGGCAGGCTGACAGTGGTAGCGAAGGCTGCAGCAGCCAATGCTGACCTTGTGGGCACGGTTCAGGTCTCAGGGGCTCCAGGCGTCCAGAGGCGGGAGGGATATGACAGCCGCATGGCCGGCAAAGGCTTCCTAGAGGCTGTGGGACTGCAGCAGAAACTACCAAACAGGAAGTGATCAGGGAAGTGGAAAGGCAAGTGAGGAAGTGACGGCAGGAAGGGACAGTGTCTAGGGAAGGAGGCAAGGCTAAGATGGATATCGGGTATCTGGGTTGCAGGGCATACAGAAAGCGGAAACAGAGATTCCTGTAATGCAGTAAAGGGGTGGTGGGGCACCAGGGGGAGAATCATTTTCAGAGTCAGTTCAACATCCATGGGGCCAAAGGGAACCAGAAAGCAGGACAGATGGACCTGAAAGAGTGACCGAGGTTGGACTGAACTGTTCCCAACCTCCTCACCAACGTCAGACTGGGGCAGAGAGAAGGAAAGGGAGTCAGGGAGAGGGATAGGGGAACACTCAGAACCAGGAGTGGCTGCCGGCAGCTCAGCCTGGTCTACTGCTTTCCAGCCCGCAGCCCCCAGCCCCTATACCCATGTGTGTATGCGTGCCCAGATATCAGTCATGTCAACTCTTTAGGACCCCGTGGACTGATAGCCTTCTAGGTTCCTCTGTCCATGGGATTCTCCAGGCAAGAATACTGCAGTGGTTTGCCATGCCCTCCTCCAGGGGATCTTTCCCACCCTGAGATGGAATCCACATTTCTGGTGTCTTCTGCATTGGCAGGCAGATTCCTTACCACTGAGCCACCTGGGAAGTGGACCCATACACACAGCCCGAGGCAAAGCCAGGAGACTGAACGGAGATTAGAGTAGAACACACGGAGCCGGGCTGGATGATTCCAGTGGCAGGACCCCCCAGGGGACTCAAGGAGGAAGAGGGGCCCCCGAGGCGGCTTTTCCTGAGTGGTGAGCACCCTCCCACACCCTCCCTTGTGCCCTCAGGGATGGTGAGATATATGTATATGCCAGCTGGGCACACTCATGGGGAAAACAATCCAGTCAAACCTTCTGTAACTGGCAAATCAAGCAGTAAATCTCCTCTGCTCACTTTGGGGGGATCAAGACACAAGGTCCCTGGCAGAAGCACAGCAGGAGACCCGCAGCGATGGCCCCTTATCCCCGCCCACCCAGTGTACGCAGACGTAGAGCCTTTAGGCCTGGGCTGGTATCTGTGTTTCCTCTGCTCACACCCCTCCCTTCTCACATGATTGGCACCCACCAATACATATGCAAAATGTGGACGCACATCCACTCCTGTCCCCAGGCCTGTGACCCTAGGCCCGACATCCCGTGAGGCCTCACACGGGAAGTGATGAGGGCTGGGTGGCCAGATACATACAGGAGGACAACCAATTAAAGTAGAATTTACTTTATGGAAATTCTATGGAATTTATGGAATTCTATGAAATGGAAATGTAAAGAAAACAGCTTATAACTTATGTTTCAGAATCTTGTCTGTAACAGACTTCATGGCGTTCCCATAGGCTTTGCTGTCTAGTCCTTGTAGTTAGAGGTTTCTCTTGATCCACATTTTTTTTTTGATTACAGACTTTACAATTTAATAAATACTAGAATTTAAAAAAAAATAAAGTAGAATTTCAGATAGACAAGAAATAAATTTTTAGTATAAGTATGCCCTAAATATTGCCTGGAACATACTTATACTAAAAAAAAAAAAGGATTCAATCATATAATGTAACTTCTATTGGAATCTAGAAAAAATGGTACAGATGAACTTATTTACAAAGCAGAAACAGAGAAACAGATGTAGAGAACAAACATACGGAAACGAAGGGAGAAAAAGGGTGGGATGAACTGGGAGATTGGGATTGATATATATATACTACTCTGTATTAAGTAGATAACTAACGAGAACTGACTGTCTAGTACAGGGAACTCTACTCAATGCTCTGTGGTGACCTAAATACGAAGGAAATTCAAAAAAGAGGGGGTGTATGTACATATATGGCTGAGTCACTTCACTGTACAGTAGATACTAGCGAGCAACTATACTCTGATAAAAAATAATAAAGAAAAGGATTGATTGCTTATCTAAAGTTCCAACTTAAATGGGAATCCTGTATTTTTATTTTCTGAATTCGGCAACCCCTATGTAGAGTAACAGGCTTGGGAGTGGGAAGGGGAGGGGAGGGCAGGAAGAAATAGGCCATCCATAACTCGCTTTGAGAAAAAAGAGGAACTTAGACAATACTTTGGTTTGTTGCTAACATGTAACATTTTCCCTGGCGTCTCAGCGGATAAGAATCCGCCTGCAATGCAGGAGTCCTGGGTTCTATCCCTGGGTGGGGAAGATCCCCTGGAGAAGGAAACGGTAACCCACTCCCATATTCTTGCCTGGAGAACCCCATGGACAGAGGAGCCTGGCGGGCCATAGCCCGTGGGGTTGCAAAGAGTCAGACACAACTTAGTGACTCAACAACAGCAATAAAAGTGGACTAGCCAAGGTGGAGGTTTGTTGCAGAGGCCTCCACCTCACACCCCTTCCCGTGGTGACTCAACAGCCCACTACCTTGGGGTGAAGACCACTGGAACAGGACCCCTCCAACCTCTCATTTGTGTATTTGTTTTGATGTTCAACATAGTGATATTCAAATAATAATCAAAATACTTTACCACATGGTATTATAATTTCCATTTTACAGGTTCAGAGAAGTTAAGCCTTTTTTTTAAAGTCACATAACTTTAGGGGCTTCCCTGGTAGCTCAGATGGTAAAGAATCTGCCCGCAATGGGGGAGACCTGGGTTTGATCCTTGGGTGGGGAAGATCCCCTAGAAAACCAAATGGCAGCCACTCCAGTGTTCTTATCTGGAGAATCGCATGGACAGAGGAGTCTGGTGGGCTAAAGTTCGTGGGGTCGCAGACAGTTGAACACAACTGAGCAACTAACATCAAACTTTAAAAGGTAACTCCAGGATGATAAACCAGTGTTCACCAGATGTCAGACCTCCTTGCTCTCTCCCGTCCTGTGCCCAGGCACCCTGTCGCCTGCTAGCTTCCTCCCAGGGCTATCCTGAGTGCTGCCCAGTAGAACTTTCTGCAATGACAGAAATGTTCCATATCAGCGCTCGCCTCTGTAGGAGCCAGGAGCCTGACACCACCACTGAGCCCTTGAAGCAAAGGCAACTAGTGAGACTGAAAACCACACTCTTCACTCAATTTGCATCTCGTCTCTGTCTCTTAGGCTGCCCTGTAGGCCTGGATCTGGCATTTCTTGGATGCAACAGTAGTTCTAAGAAGCTCAGAGTTCAAAAGTCTGTTCTGTATTTCTGTGTCTCTTTTTCTGTTCTGCATATAGGGCTATCGTTATCACCTTTCTAAATTCCATATACATGTGTCAGCATGCTGTAATGTTCTTTTGAACTTTGTGGGAGAATGTGAGGGTGGGATATTTCAAAAGAACAGCATGTGTACTATCTATGGTGAAACAGATCACCAGCCCAGGTGGGATGCACGAGACAAGTGCTCCGGCCTGGTGCACTGGGAAGACCCAGAGGAATCGGGTGGAGAGGGAGGTGGGAGGGGGGATCGGGATTGGGAATACATGTAGATCCATGGCTGATTCATGTCAATGTATGACAAAACCCACTGGAAAAAAAAAATATATAATAATAAAAAAAAAAAAGAGAACAGAACATGGGTCAGCAAACCAGGGCCTGCCAACCAGTCCGCTGTCTGATTTTGCAAATAAAGTTTTATTGGTATGTCCATTCAAAAAAAAAAAAAAAGAAGCTCAGAGTTACAGGGACCCTTGGAAATCACTCTTATCCATTTCATTTTCAAGATGGAGAATTTGAGGGCCAGGGAGTGCAGGGCAGCCAGAGGTCTGGTGTTGGTAGTGACAGAGCTAGCACTGGAGAGGAAGGGCAGGGACAGGAAAGGCAAAATTCAGCGGTCCTGGTAACATGCAGGGCAGCCTTAGATGCTCCTACCCCCACTCTCCAGCCCTACCTCGGAACACCCATTACTGTAAGGAGGAATGTGGAGAAAGTTGTATTCTTGAGTCCAGCAGTGATGAATCTACGTGATGAATGGGAAAATCAGCAACATTAGCACAAAACCTTGCTGAGTGTCCCCCCCCACCATTATCTTGGAATTATAATTACATCAACCCTTAATATCCACACATGCAAGTCATTAGAGCTGACTTACAGCTTCCCACTGCAATCAGATATTGACTTTTTATTGCACCCTCTGAGAGCACTGTGGAGACAAACATGCCATCAGGGAAATCTCAGATTGTCCTAAGAAGGTCAGTGGCCCCAGTGATCTGCCTCAGGGACAACCAAGCCTAGCCAATCCCCACCCACCTAAGACCACCACGTACTCTTATTCTCTTTATGTCCTGCACAAGAGCATCCCACCAAGGCCTGCGGGTGCTGAAATGCAGCCAGGCTCACTCACTGAGCTCTGCACCACAAAACAGGTCTGACTGATTGGTTCGGAGACTCCTGACTCCCAGTAAACACACTCCCCAGAGTCTGGGTGAGACAGGTGCTAGGGTTCTCAGCCTGGAGAACAAACTGATGTCTTGAATGCACAGGAAACATGTGCAACTAGCCCTGGTCAGGGTACCTGTACACAGTGTGACCTTGGACTGGTCACGTCCCTCTCCTGAAGTTCAGTCCCTGAGCCATAACATGAGAAAGAAAACCTGCCTGCCATCCTCCTAGGAATGCTGCACAAATCAAATGAGCTGAGGTCTTTGCAAGTGTTTCCTAGTCTCTACATCCCGAAAGACAATCCGGGTTTATTAATTATTCGGCTGGCTCTCGCCCTTAGGGGACTATGGGAGGCTGAGCTGCCCATCCTTGTGGCCCACCCACCTTGCCCAGGTCCTCAAAGGCTTTCATTCCCTGGTCCTCAGTGCCCTGCAGCGCTGCACATCTGATGGGTGCTGGGGAACTTGCAGGAACCATGGCTACCAGCCATCAGGGAAAATACACATCTCTATGATGATTCTTTTGACTTTGAAAGGGTTTGTGCATACATCGTCTCATTTGAACTTCACAACCATTCAGTGATTTGTAGGGAAGACACTATCCTCACTTTGCAGAAAAGGAAACAAACTCAGGGGAGTGAAATGACTGCTTGAATTGCATAAATGTGAATTTGTGCGTCTGCAAGTGATACAGCTGGGACTGGGACTTTATCTCCCCAGTCACGGTATTCATGAGATTTCAGGTCCACTAGACACACAGACATCAAATACTTGTGGAATAATGAGAAAACAAATAAGCAGATAAATAAACAAAAGCTGTCTCTAAGCAGCACCAAATCGGGGGTTCATACAGCAGTCGGACTGGCACGTGTTGAGACCCACTGAACAAGTCAAGGTCAGTCTGTGCTTCTGAATCCTGCCGAGCCTCTTTTCTGACCTATCACCAAAGATCTAATTGGTGACATTTATGTCACAGGTTGGAAAATTCTTCAAACTCCAAGAGGCAAAGTGAAAGGTTTGGTCTGAACAGCCAACCAGTTGGCAAATTCAGATGCAACCCCAACTATTCCAAGTGGCCAGAGCAAGCTTTGGGGCACCAAGCGCATAGCTTCAGCTTGGGGTCTCTCTGATGAGTTCTCAAGTCTGAATCAGTAAGTGAGGTTTTCATAGCCCTAAGCAGGATGAAAACTGCCCAGTAAAAACACCTGCAGGCCTCCAAACAGATCATATTAAAATTTACCAAGAGGGGCTCAGTTAGGAAGTGAGGGTGAAAAAAAACTCTGAAGTCAAAGTGTTTGTAATGTATTTTCCCAAGAGGACTTGGTACAGAGATAGTTTTAATTAACAGTGCATTTCATTTAAGCTTAGCAGGCAAGTTATTGTACATTCAATAAATACCAGTTAGTTATTAAGAATATATTTACTTCTGACTTAACAACTACAGCAGGTTAGAGACACAGATTTCCGTGAAATCACAAACTGGAGCATTTGTTTGGAACAATCAATTGTTCTTTCCTCAAGATATAATAATTGCCTTATTGAATCTGGAGAAGCTCTTCTCTTGGTAATTTATGACAAACAAATGTCCCCATTTAGTTGCTCCATCCTTTTTGCCCAAAGAAGAAAGAAGATAGGGTAGGGAAAAAGGAGCTTCTCAAACTCAGATCCTTGACTTAAGGGAACAATTTGGCCTGGCACCAATTTACTGCAACTTTCTAATCTTAGAAATCTGGACACTAGACCAGGCAGGAAACCTGGAGAACTGAGTTCTAATAACAGTTAGTTGTTTAGTGTAAGTATGTTCCATTCAATGTTTGGGACATACTCATGTTAAGTAAGCATTCATAGCTTATCTGAAATTCAGATTTGACTAGACATTCTATTTTATTTTGCTTTGTTTCTCATTGTTCCATCTGTCAACCGTAGCCCTGATGAGCCCTGATTACACTTAACAGTATGTATAAGTCACTATGGATACCATTCCCACTCTTAATCTCACTCAGCTTCTCCACCACGAAGTCCCATCTTCCAAAGAACAGTGAGGAAACAGAGACCCAGAGAAGCAAAGTGACTTGAGCAAGGTCACAGAGACGGTGCCAGAAGCTTGATTTTATGGTCATCATTCATCACCATCATCATCATCCTTTTCTATGATTAACTAGTATCCATTGAATGTTAGTGATATATCAGAGCCTTTGCTCAGAAAATCTTCAGAATCACACCATGAGATAGACACTTTGTTATGTCCAGTTTTTAGAGCTGGGGTTAGTCACAGTCTCAAATCAGAATCCATGAGTTGTTTCCCTGTCAGCCATTTACTCTTTCCACTGTGACTTTTTTTTCTCTGTCTCTTCTATCCTCATCTAGAAATAAATCTATAGGATCAACACTAATTAAGTCCAATGGAGCCAAACACTCTGGTGAACAGGTAGAAAAATAAGACAAAATGAGAAAGAATGGTGGCGGGGTGGGGGGAATTGCATAGAGGCTAACAGTGCAGCCCAGGGAGACTCACACCTGGGTTTGAATCTGAACATGAATACTCACATGCTGGCAAGTGTGGGCAAATTTTGCAATCTTTCTGTGCCTTCCTTTCCTAAACTGCGAAATGGGGATGGTAAATGTTATCAGCAGTGCCTGATGCATAATAAGCACTGTATAAATATTTATTCTTGATGCTAATAAAATAAGGTGCCTGAAACCTGGGAACTGAGCATGTCATAGAGACAGCAGAATCCAGAGAAACCAGAACACAGAACCAATCACGCTCTGTGGCTAGTAAGTGCCTGACCTGCCTCATCTTCTCATGAGGCCATTGAGGACACAGGCCAAGTCAGCAAGAGGTATTCCCACACACTGTCTATTAAATCTCAAATAACCATGCATAACTTAGGCCAGTCTACATGATGGTGAAATTCTAGGATCTTCCAAAGAGTTCTAACATGATGAACACAAATCATGTACAAGCACTCAAAATGTTAACACTGATAAATCCAGATTACTTTTTCTAACCCCACTTTCCCAGCCAGAAAAAAGTACATCAAACTATAGACAAAAAGTTCTCCCCCCCAAAAAAATAGAAAATATGGTGGCCACACATGTATGTAACCACACCATTGCATGCAGAAATACTAGGTTGCATTAAGATACAAACTCACTTAAAGTCTGATATTAAGTTGTAGCTACTGAAACAAATGGGCTGATCTGTGTTTATTTATTTAGTTAATTATATCAGACTGTGTTCCCAGATGATTGAAAGGCAGCTTCCAAAAACAGACAAAGTACAGGATATATATTGCAAGCATGCTTGAGTAGCTTCTCTGCAACCCAATGGTCTGTAGCCCGCCAGGCTCCTTTGTCCATGGGATTCTCCAGGCAAGAATACTGGAGTGTGTTGCCATGCTCTCCTCCAAGGGATTTTCTTGACTCAGGGATCGAACCCATGTCTCTTATGTCTTCTGTAGTTGTAGGTGGGCAGTATATTATTGGCTATCATTAAAGTAATTTGAATTTCCCAAAATGTAATTAAAAATAAGTAAGAAAAGACCAATAATAAGAGGGAAAAGTTAAAATTAAAAGCTATCATAGAAATGACAAATTATCAAAAAGATTCAATGGCCAGATGGCTTTAGTGGTGAATTCTTAGTCAGACTATTATACAAATTGATTCAGAACACAGGCAAAGACTAAAAACTAACTGAGTCATTTTATAAAGTTGGCTTATGCTTTATACCAAAACTGAAAAGGATGGGCCAAAATAGGAAACTACAAACTAATTTCATTTATGAATAGAGATGCTAAATCCCTGAGGAGAATATTAGCATATGGAATTCAATAGTACATTTAAAGAATGATCAACTGCTACCAAGAATGACTCATCCTAGGAAGGCCAGGACAGCTTATTAATAGGAAGCCTATTAATATAAAAACTACATCAGTAGGCTCAATTAGAAAAGCTTAAAATAATCTCAATGACTGCCCAAAAGTTATTCAACAACAGTTTTGACTAGAAGCATTTAGAAAAATAGAAATGAAAGGGAATTTCTTAATAAAGACTATCGAGCTTAAACTAACTGCCTTCATCATACTTGCTTTAAAATTGATGGATCAGTTATCTATTGCCATAATAATGCTATGTAACAAGCAACCCCAAATCTCAGTGCTTTCAGACAACCAGAAATTACTTAACTGATGAGTCTGAAGTCTTACTGAGTGGTTCTCTGGTCTTGCCTGGGCTCACTGGCTGTTTTTTGAGTGATCTTGTGTTGTTTCAACTGGGATAGATGGTGTAACTCAGCTGTGCTACAAGCATATCACTTTCTACTTGGGCACACTTGGCATGTCTTTATTGCAAACACGGAAGATGAAACAGTTACCAGCCACCCTTTCAAAGCTTCTATGTGCTCTATGTTAGCTCACGTCCCAAGGGCCAAGTCACACAGCCAAGTTAAGGGTCAGGGTAGAGTGTACCCCAGAGTGACATGGCAACGGGCATAGCTACAGGGAGGAATGAAGAACTGAGGCCATTTGTCATTCCACAACATTAGGCTTCTCAGAAGATCAGCTCTACTGAGTGATAATGGAATTAGTGTTAAAATTTTTATTTTTACATAGAAAGATAGTCCCTGATCAAATAAATTCTGAGATGTTCTGGGTGGAGTAATAAATAATGTTAAACAAGTTTCTTTACAACAGGATGTGTCAAGCTTTCCTGAATGTGTCATGAAAATTTCCAAGTTAAGTTCATAGCCCTTCCCACAACAATTTGAATAGAGAATCTTTTGTTTTTCACAGAGCATCAGGAGAATCAAATACTTATAGGATACATTTTGGGAAAAAAAAGAAGATATAACAATGAGGTATCACTTCATACTAGTTTGCATGGCTGTAAACAATAAATGTTGGAGAAAGTGTGGAGAAAAGGAAACCCTCCTACACTGTGGTGGGAATGTATACTGGGACAGCCACTATGGAGAATAGTATGAATGTTCCTTAAAAAACTAAAAATAGAGCTACCATAAGATCCAGCAATCCCCCTCCTGGGCATATATCTGAACAAAACTCTAATTCAGAAAGATGCATACGCCCCAATGTTCATAAAAACACTACTTCCAATGGCCAAGACCTGGAAACACCCTAAATGTCTATCAACAGATGAATAGATGATGAAGATCTGGGGACATACATACAAAGAACATACAATGAAATATTACTCAACCATATAAAGAATGAAATAATGCCATTTGCAGCAGCCAGGATGGACCTGTAGATTATCACACTAAGTGAAATGTCAGAAAGAGAAAGACAAATACCACATGATATCATTTATATATGTAACCTAAAGAAAATGATACAAGTGAACTTTTTACAAAACAAATAGGCTCAGAGACATAGAAAACAAACTCATGGTTACCACAGGGGCAGCAGGGAGGGACACATTAGAATCTGGGGTTAACAGACACGCAGTACTGTGTACAAAACAGATACACACTGCTCCATACAAAGTATAGATACTCTATACAAAACAGATACACACTACTCTATACAAAACACGACCAGCAGGGACCGACCACACGGCACAGGGGGCTCTGCTCAGCGTCTTGTAGTAACTTATGATGGAGAAGGATGTACATGAGAACATATGAGGGTGTATATGCAGATATATACATGTTATCTATATATATATTATATAAGTAACTGACTCACCTTGATTTACACCTGAAAAGTTGTAAATCAACTCTACTTCAACTTAGAAAGTGTATATAAATTTTTAAGTGGCACTCACATAACAAAACAAAAATAATAAAACAACAATAATAAAATAATTCTAATAATAAATCTGTAGGATGTATGGCACCCCACTCCAGTACTCTTGCCTGGAAAAATCCCATGGACGGAGGAGCCTGGTAGGCTGCAGTCCATGGGGTCGTGAAGAGTCAGACATGACTGAGCGACTTCACTTTCACTTTTCACTTTTATGCGTTGGAGAAGGAAATGGCAACCCACTCCAGTGTTCTTGCCTGGAGAATCCCAGGGATGGGGTCGCACAGAGTCGGACACAACTGAAGTGACTTAGCAGAAGCAGTAGCAGTTGGATTTACATTAAGAAAACAGCAAAACTTTTCTGAGAGATATCAAGATTTAATTAAATGGAGGCACACTATCTTCCTGAAGGAAAAGAATAAATATTATAAAGAAGACAGTTCTTTCTAAATTGATTTATAGATTTAACATAACCCCAATGAAAATCTCAATGAGATAATACTCAAGTGTTGGCAAGAATACTGTGGAAATAGGCATTTCATAAGCTGGTGGGAATTTAAATTTGCACAATATTTTTAAAAAGCAATTTAGAGCCTTAAAAATGCTCATAACTATTGACCCAGATCTAGAAAGATACCTTAAGGAAACGATCAAATGTGACCAAAAACATGCTTGTATAAATTTTTTGTGACTACGTAAAGAAAACAAACAAAAAAAATTGTCAATAACCTAGGTATCCAACAATAGGAGAATTCCTAAATAGAGGTTCAGGCTTTTATTTTAGTGAAAATTACATATGATTAAAACCTATGGTTTCAAAATTGAATTGGATATGACAATAGTTACAGGGAAGCCGGACGTGCTGCAGTCCATGGTGTTGCAAAGAGTTGGACATGACTCAGTGACTGAACAATAGCAGAACCTATGATTTCAAATTCACATTGGATATGGAAATGTTTACACAGTAACTAGATGGGTGGCAGGGAAGCAGGACATCAAGATGTGCTACAATATGAGTTCAACTGGATTACTCATATTCATATAGAATGAAACCATGAGGCAATAAAATGAAATGTTATTACTTTTCTGTTTCCTAATTTTTATAAAATAAACAGGTAGTATATTTATGTTTTTCAAAATTATCTCAATAAACGTTTTAAGAATGAGAAAAATCTTAAAGATGACTAGAAACAATAAATGAGATCAGCCAAGATAATGTTGCAAAATGAAAATTACTGGTGTGTTGCGGATTGGGGATGCTCTGTGCACAACTGGAAGGATTTATTCCACTAAATAAAAATCAAATTATAAAATACTGTGGTAATAGTTCAAGAGTTGACATACCAATGAAAGAAAGTCCCCAAAATAGGTTATAAATACATAAGAAGCTAAATGATAATAGTATCATAATTAAATAAGATTTGGTGGTGGTTTAGTCACTAAGTTGCGTCCAACTCTTGTGACTGGTCCAGTCTTGAGCCATGGACTGTAGTCCACCAGGCTCCTCTGTCCATGGGATTCTCCAAGCAAGAATACTGGAGTGGGTTACCATTTCCTTCTCCAGGAGATGTTCCTGACCCAGGAATCGAGCCCGGATCTCCTGCACTGCAGGCAGATTCTTTACCGACTGAGCTATGAAGGATGCCCATAAGATGTGCCATTCAATATATGGATTTAGGAAACTTTACCATTTGGAGGAGAAAACACCCTACATAGATAAGATACAGTTTTAAAGACTTAAAGAGTTAAATTTAAAACATTGCTATATTTAAAATGGATAACCAAAAAGAACCTGCTGTATAGCACATGGAATTCTGCTCAATGGCAAACAACAGCCTGGATGGGTGAGAGGAAAGTTTAGAGGAGAATGGATACATGTATGTGTGTGGCTGAGTCCCTTCGCTGTTCACCTGAATCTATCACAACATTGTTAATCGTCTCTATCCGAAAATGAAATAAAAATTAAAAAATAAAAATAATATCATGAGGCTATTAAAATATATAATAACAATTTAGGCAACAAAGTGAATTGAGGAATGATAAAAATTTTAAAGCATAATCCATGGAATAAATTATCAAAGAAAAAGTGACTAATTTTACTATTTAATGATTAAAAGTTTCTTAACTTCAAGACGATCAAATAGAAAATTAGAAAGCATCAACACTGGAGGAAAATGTTTGCAACAAATAGAACTGACAATGGTTTAATCCTTTTACATATGAAGGACACCTACAGGTGCCTCATAGATGGGAAACACACAGCTGACTCTGCAAGGAGGCAGACGTGGGTGAACCCACCACTTCGCTGCTGTGTAATCTCTACAACCCTCAGTTTTCTCCCTTGTCAAACTGAGCATAACCATCCAAGAGAGTCGTTTTGAGGATTAAACGAGAAAAAGGATATAAATTGCTTTGAGTGCTCAATAAATGTCAACTAGAAGCACTTTTATTCATTCAATAAACATTTCTCTGGTATCTACTATGGGTGGGTTGCTGTGCCAGGCACTAGGGATAAAAAGGTGGATAAGACAGGATTTTACACACATTTGTCGTTGTTATTCAGTCACTCAGGCATATCCAACTCTTTGAGACCCCATGGACTACAGCATGCCAGGCCTCCCTGTCCTTCACTGTCTCCTGGAGTTTGTGCAGATTCATGTCCATTGAGTCGATGAGGCCATCCACAAACAGACATAAACTGGCAAGGACCACGGAAGGCAATATGTTACAGTGGGATGGAGACGGACTGACATGGGATAAGGAAGTTGGTTCCTCCTAGTCTACAGGAGGCACGGAGGCCTCCTAGAGGTGATGGTTTTAAGCAGAATTCTAACAAATATTAGGCAAACAAAGGGAATGAAAGATCAACAGAGGGAGAGCACAGCGTGGGTGAATGCTGGAAGGTGGTGAAACGGTGTGGAGATGCTTCTTCGGTCATGGCCGTGGCCACAACTGCAGGAGGGCAAGGCTGAAGCTGGAGGTGGAAAAAGAGGAAACCGGGGGAATTAGCAAGGTTGCACCGGCTGGATTAGGTAGTTGGAACTTTTCACATTGAGGGTGACAAAAAGCCCTGAAAGAATTTTAATTCAGAATGTGGTGTACATAGATTTATACTCTGAAATGTTCTCACTAGTTGCAGTGTGGAGAATGTGTTGGAAACAGTCAAGGTCAGAGGTGGAGGGTCCAGTTTGGAGAACAGATGGCTGGAGAAAGACCATGAGTCTGAGGCAGGACAGAGGCAGTGAGGATGAAGTGATGTGGATAGACTGGAGGGAAATTTAGGAAGCAGAATAACAGATGTGGCTGATTGAATGTAGAAGATGAGTGGCAGGGATTTGTCAAGGATGACACTCAGAAATCTGAAAGCCTTCAGAACATGAGTATAACAATTATCAAAACAGCTAAGGTCAGAAAGAGACAATTCAGAAAGAAATACAAATGAGAGCATGAAAGGAGATGCATGAGAAATATTCAATATCAGCTATATACAGAGAAATGCAAATTTTAAAGAAATGATTTGAGTTCAGTTCAGTCACTCAGTCATGTCCAACTCTTTGTGACCCCATGAATTGCAGCACGCCAGGCCTCGGGGTCCATCACAAACTCCTGGAGTTTACTCAAACCCATGTCCATCGAGTCGGTGATGCCATCCAGCCATCTCATCCTCTGTCATCCTCTTCTCCTCCTGCCCCCAATCCCTCCCAGCATCAGGGTCTTTTCAAATGAGTCAACTCTTCGCATGAGGTGGCCAAAGTATTGGAGTTTCAGCCTCAGCATCAGTCCTTCCAATGAACACCCAGGACCGATCTCCTTTAGGATGGACTGGTTGGATCTCCTTGCAGTCCAAGGGACTCTCAAGAGTCCTCTCCAACACCACAGTTCAAAAGCATCAATTTTTTGGCACTCAGCTTTCTTCACAGTCCAACTCTCACATCCATATATGACCACCAGAAAAACCATAGCCTTGACCAGATGGACCTCTGTTGGCAAAGTAATGTCTCTGCTTTTTAATATGCTATCTAGGTTGGTTATAACTTTCCTTCCAAGGAGTAAGCATCTTTTAACATTCAGAAAACTAAGATCATGGCATCTGGTCCCATCACCTCATGGGAAATAGATGGGGAGACAGTGGAAACAGTGTCAGACTTTATTTTTGGGGACTCTAAAATCACTGCAGATGGTGACTGCAGCCATGAAATATGATTTACCACCTACCAAATTATTTATATAAAATTTATATTCAGAAAAAGTTATTTTAAGGCACATGTTTAGTGTGTATGTTATGTGGCATGTGTGTGTGCTAAGTCACTTCAGTCGTGTCTGACTCTTTGCAGCCCCAAGGACTGTGGCCCGCCAGGCTCCTCTGTCCATGGAATTCTCCAGGCAAGAATGTTGAGGTGGGTTGCTACGCCCTCCTCCAGGAGTATCTTCATGACCCAGGGATCAAACCCACGTCTTATGTCTCCTGCGTTGGCAGGCAGGTTCTGTACCACCTGGGAAGCCCATGTTTTCTGGGCATATTGGTAAAAGAGTGGTCATTTATCGTTTCTGTGTTTCTTCTACTTGTGTTCACCTAACAAGTCTTGATAGACTGCCCACTATGGACATGTACAGTGGTAAGTGCCCAGAATGCAAAGTCAAGTAAGAACCTCTCCGTCCCCCTCTCTATGTGACAGAACCGATCCTGTAATTCGCTGGTTACAGGGTGGTATCACTGAGCAGTTATTAGCACAAGACGCTTAGAGAACAAAGACATACTTGGTAGAAGGGAAGAAATAGCAGAAGATGCTGGGATCAAGATTTCTTGGATTCTGGAGTTAACGTGAAGAAGGATGTTAACCATCCCCTACAGAAACTCATGGAGATATTTTAAAAATAAGTGATTCTGCTAAAATCTCTCGTCTAGGGACTTATCCAAAGGGGGCAAAATCGAGATTCTGGAGAATGACGGAGAGGCTTCTTCAGGGAAGGCGTACAGAGGTTCACTGCCCCCCAGTGGCGGGACGGGAACTGCAGCCCAGGTGTTTTTCATTTCCTCCTTCTAAGTCATTGCTGAGATTTGAGAACCTTTCATGGAGAGGACTTAACTGGTGGCTCAGACGGTAAAGCATCTGCCTACAGTGCGGGAGACCAGGGTTCAATCCCTGGGTCGGGAAGATTTCCTGGAGAAGGAAATGGCAACCCACTCCAGTATTCTTGCTTGGAGAATCCCATGGATGGAGGAGCCTGGGAGGCTGCATGCAGTCCGTGGGGTCGCAAAGAGTTGGACACAACTGAGCGACTTCACTTTCACTTTCATGGAGAGGAAATGACTCAAAGTGGATCAAAGATAGTGGCCAGGAGAAATAGGCTGATGTTTGTTTAAGCTCCTAGGTTAAGATACCACTTTTCCAAGAAGTGCTGGTGTTTGTAACTGAATGCCTTTCTTCTCTTCTCTCCCATCCCCATGACTGAAGGACACAAAACCTGGCTTAAGTATCAGGACAGCTAAGTAAAGTGGATTGGTCCATGGCACATTCATCTAAGTGGTGGAGTCCAAAATTCATTTGTGTTTTAAAAAATGTTATTCCTAATATATTATTATATTGTATCCATTGTTGTGAATTTCCAACTCCAGCTATTGGTTATAATTTATACCATCTCTTGGAATAACATTATTGAATAGAGACCCAAGACATACTTATTCCACAAATATTTTTTCATGGCAGGTGTTATTTGAAGTCTTAGAGATATGCGCATGAAAAGACTCCTTCTCCTCCTACAACTCAAGAACAACAACAACAACAAAGACTGGATTAAAAAATACGCAAACACTTGAATAGACATGTCTCCAAAGATAGAAGAGCACGTTAAGATAGACAAGCACATGAAAGCGCATGGCATCAAACACATGGAAAGACGCTCAACATCACTATTCACCAGGGAAATGCAAATCAAAACTGCAGTGCAATATCACCTCACACCCCTTAGGGTGGAAACTATCAGAAAGAAAGAAAATAACTCACTGGCAAGAATTTGGAGAAACTGGAATCCTATGCGCTGTTGGTGAGAATGTAAGGTGCTGCAGCCATTATGGAAAATAGCATGATGGTTCCTCAAAAAACGAAAAATAGACTTACCAGCAATTACACTTCTGGGTTTACTCCCAAAATAACTGAAAGCAGGGTCTTGAAGAGATATTTGCACTCCCACATTTATAGCAGTGTTATTCACAATAGCTAAAAGGAAGCAAACCAAGTGTCCATCGGCAAATGAATATACAACCAAATGTGATATATCCACACAATGAAATATTTACCTTAAAAAGGAATGAAATTCTGACACATGGTACAACATGGATGAACCTTTGAAGACATCAGGCTAAGTGAAAAGCAAGTCGCAAAAGGATAAATCCTATGTGATCCCACTTATCTGAGGTTCCTACAGGAGTCAAAGTCATAGAGATAGGGAATAGAGGTGGTGGCCAGGGGCTGGGGGAGGAGGGAATGGGGAGTTTTTGTTTAATGGGTGCAGAGTTTCAGTTTTGAAGCATGAGAAGTTCTGCAGATTGGTTTCAGAGCATATGAATCTACTTAACATCACTGAATTGTAGACTTTAAAATGGTTAAGAGGGTAGTCAATGTTATATAAATTTTACACAGCTTTTAAAAAAATGTCTGTTCTCTGTCTTCAGGCTGTTTACATTTTTGCACCACTAAGGTGATTTAACACTTCTCAGTCTAAATCCTTTCATCGCTAGTCAGTTTAGATGATGCATCCCCATACAGGTGGACGTCTTCCGTGTGGGTGCAGCTTTCCTGTTTTTTCTGCCAATGTGATGACTTGAAGTTTCTTTAATTCATAGGTCAGAAAAAGCAAAAGTATTAGTTGCTCAGCTGTGTCCAACTGTTTGTGACCCCATGGATTCTAGCCTGCCAGGCTCCAGGCAGGAATACTGGAGTGGGTAGCCATTCCCTTCTCCGGGGGATCCTCCCAACCCAGGGACTGAACCTAGGTCTTCTGCACTACAGACATATTCTCTACCATCTGAGTCACCGGGGAAGCCCGCAGTTCAGAAATCAAAAGCTCAATGAAGAGGAGTTGTTCAGTGTCAGAAAGCTACTGCAGAGCCCAGGAAGACCCAGTGCCTCCCTCTGGTTTACTTGAAAGCATTATTCCCCCTTTTTTTTTTTGCTGTTATCTGGAAGGGACCTTTGATTACAAGGTCCTGCAGCATTCCCACAAGGTCATCAGCTCAGCCAAACACACTGGCAATTAGTGCCCTGCCAAATGGTATGGTCTTACTTCAGAGTCAAGCTCATAAGGGTTCTTCAGTTCAGCTAAAGGCTGAGAGAGAATTTTCCATTCTCCAGTCACTCTTTGCCTTTCCTTTCAAATGGAATTAAAGAATCCTGCCCCAGCCTTCATGGTGGTGAGAAGGGTGGGGAGCAGGCTTAGGTAAGAGCAGTCTTCTTTTTGTAAGTCTCTACACCGACCTGAGCAAGTTACTTAGAAAGACTTGGAGCTGCTGAATCTTGGAGTTTTTAACAGAAGGAGTCTTTTTTCTGTTTTGAACAGTGACATCCAGGAGTGGTCTACCCTTAAGGTGCTGAGTACAGAAATGGCACCGGCAGGGCAGAATGAGGGGAGGGCAGAAGAAGGAGAGAGGAAAAGAGGGAGGGAAGGAGGGCAAAGGAGAGAGAGAGAGACAGAGAGAGATAGCCCGCATCAGCTTTGGAAATGACCTGAGGATTTAGAACTCTGCCTCCCCTCCATCAGTCTCTCTCTGGGCGTTCTCTAAGTGGCTGTGACAATGAGAGGCTGAGAAGCACTGGGGCTGCTCAGCCTGCAGCCTCTCTGGCCAGGCTAACTCCAGATGTTCCAGACAGATGTGCACCAGGGCCGCCCTGACAGCAGGAGCCCTCGCTGCTCCCCGGTGTCACTTCTTCCTGTTTCGTGTCCTGACATTTGGAACTCAGCCACAGTCAGGCTTATTGGTATTTTGTAGGTCACTTAGATTCTGGTATTTTTAGATTCAATAACAAAAAATAACTTATCCTTCCCTTCTCACCTTGTTCTCCCTGCACTCACTGCATATGACACCATCATGGGGTGTGGAGGAGAAAATAGAATCAGGATTAGCTAAGAGGCCATGGTTCATTAAAGGAGGCATTGGCTACAAGGTCCTATGCAAGTAACTCAGCTTCTTGAAGACATAGTGAGTGTGCTGTAAAATGGGCACATTGGTAATATCTGCCTCAAAATGTTATTGTAGGAATGAAATGAAGCAATCCATAAATACAGTATACAATGCCGCATAGTCACTATAGGGGTCAGAGGTCAAAATGTGTAGCCTTCACACTAAATCTGGTCTGCTCCATTCCTTGCTCCTAAACAATTTGAATGTCTTTAAATAGGTGCCTGCGGACGCCATTGCTCCATACATTTATCTCACGACTGGCCTGCTTCACCTGCTTTTGCTACCAGCTTTATCTAGAAAGTTTGAATTTTAAATCCCTGACAAGGGATTTTAAAGGGAAGCCTCATGCAGAATGTGAAACAGGTATCCATGCTGACCCACAGCCTGGTAGATCCAGAAATATAACTTTTCAAGATGTCGAGAAAGAGTCCCTTAGTGCAACCTCAGACTCACTAGACTGATGACAGCAATGTAGAAAGTCAGAGTGACCAGTTATGAGTTTGCAATGACAAAGAAAATGATCCTGAAGACCAAAACACTCTTGTCAGTATCTCAACAATGACAATTTACTACATACAAAACATCATTACAATCAGAGGCTCCTGGGTCTCTGTGGTGGCAGTTGTGGTATTTTAAGTCGTGTCTAACTCTTTACCACCCCACAGACTGCAGCCCGCCAGGCTCCTCAGTCCATGGGATTTCCCAGGCAAGAATACTGGAGTGGGTTGCCATTTCCTTCTCCAGGGGATCTTCCTGACCCAAGGATCAAACCCGGGGCCTCCTGCTTGGCAGGTTTCGCCTTACCACTGAGCCACCTGGGAGGTGGTCTACATGGTGTACTGGCGCTAAAATAGAATATCAGTGGTACTTGCTAGAAATTCCCAGGATAGAACTTAGCATACATAGGCATTTAGTGTCCAATAAAGGTGGCCATCTCCAACCAGTGAGGAAATGATAGATTTATTTCATAAATGAAGTTAGGATAATTTGTTAACTGTTTATAAGAATGAGTTGTCTACATTGTACTCCCCACACTATAAACCAACATAAACTTAGAACAGATATTACACTAAAATTTTTTATTAAAAAACGCAAAAGAACTAGAAGAAAATATAAGGGGATATTTAACTGCTCTCATGAAGAAAAGTCACTTCTAAGTGTATAAGTAAAGGAAGAACGTGTGAGGAAAAAATCATAAGCCTGACTACATACACACGTAAATATTTCTGAAGATGTAAAGATGCTGCAAACGAAATTAAGAGGAAACAACAAACTAAAAAGGAAAAAACAAAGGAGCCTAGGGCTAGGGATACCATCATGAACAAATCACATGTGATTGCTATGTCCACAGAGCTTTCAACCCAGTGGGCAACACAGACACTGAAGTCAGGACCATCCTCTAAGGAATCATTAAAAATAGTAATAATTCCTTCTGAAGTCAGAGAATGGGGACTCAAATCAGATGGGACGGTCAAGGAAGGTCTCTTTGAAAAGTGTTATTTTTGCCAAGAGCTATGAGGCAGTTGGAGTGAGTGAGACAGACGGTCAGAAGATGAAGAATTCAGACAAAGGGAAGACCTCTCAGTCAGATGTAGAAGCAGCAAGAAAGTCAAAATGTCTGGAGCACACAGTTGAGGTGGGAAATTATAAGAGGAGTAATTGAACAGGTAAGATATGCAGGTTGACTTAAGAAATTTGTGTATTTAATTGCAGTTACAGAGTTAGTCTTTTAATGTGTCTTATCAATAAGGAAGACAAGCACTCTAATGGGCAAATGAGCAAAGTAGGCAGGTCACTGAAAAGGAAATAGAAACAAATCTGTAGAGACAGATGCTAGGTCAGTGGTTGACTAGGGAACAGTAAGTAACTACTTATGGGCACTTATATGGGCACAAGGGATGTTTTGAGGGTGATGAAAAAAATTCTAAAATTGGTTTGCTGTGATGGTTGCACAATTCTGTAAATTAGAAAACTTTAGAAAAATCATTGAATTGTACATTAAATGTGTGCATTTTATGGAATACAAATTATACCTCAATAAAACTAATTTTTAAGTGTTCCACCTCTCTAGTAACCAAACAAATGTAAATTAAAACACAGTGTCATTTTTTACCTTTCAAATTTGCAAGTAATTTAAGGAATAACAACACTCAGTTCTGGTGAAATGTTGGGAAATGGGCATTTGTAAAATTCTGATAAATTTGGCAATAAGTGTCAAGCCTTGTTAGTTTGTCACATACCTTGGAATTTAATATAAGGAAAGAATAATATGAGTGTAGAAAAAAGGCTTATGAATGAGAATTTTATCACAAAATCATTATTACAAAGATGAAAAATTCAAGGTTGCACAGCAGACAATTGCTTAAATATGCAAGATACAATTCTATCTAACTACGATTATGCTGTGAAAGAGTGCATAATTACATGAAGTGGTGATAAATTAAGTTGAAAATTATAAAACTGATTAGCATATTCCAAGTTGGGGGAAATAATATATGTTTACATTGAAAAAGGCTTAAAGGACAGACATCTGTATCATTCATCTATTTCCATAAAATGCTGTATAACAAACTAGTCTGAAGCATAAAACAGTAAGCCCTCATTTTTGTGCACTGCTGAGGTGTCTGTCCCTCGGGAGGCAAGGCAATGGAACTGCAGGATCTCATCCATATTTCTCTCAAATTCCTGGCTATCTGGGATATTTCTTCTTGGCTGAAGCACAAAAGGACAGCCCAATTGCACAGGCACGTCTCGAGTCTCTGCTTGCATCTCTTACACTTACACTCCACTGGCCAAAAAGCCAGTCACAGAACCAAAGTCAGTCAAGGGGCAGAGAGGTACTCTTTGCCTATAAGAAGAGATGCTATACGTCATGGTGGGGAGGGGAAGAAGTGGAAATGATAAAGCATTCCACACAGTATCAGAAGTTTAAATGTGATTATCTCAGAGCAGTAGAACTGTGGGTTTTGTTTGCATTAGGGTTAGTTACCTATGGTGTATTATTCAACTTTTTCTAGGTTTATTTCCTTCTCATGTTACATACTGCTGTGGATCAACAGCAGTTCTGTTTTACATGTCTTTTAAACTCAGTAAAGAAACTTCACTTATCTGAGAAGCACAGTGGAAAAAAGAACAATTAGAGAGATTGAAATGGTTCTTAAAGTCTCTGCTGTGAAGTTGCATGCCACTTCTGGTAACATTTCATTGGTCAAAAAGCTCATAGAATTAATAGTAACACAATAATAGTGGGAGACTTTAATACCCCACTCACAACTATGGATAGATCAACTAAACAGAAAATTAACAAGGAAACACAAACCTTAAATGACACAATGGACCAGCTAGACCTAATTGATATCTATAGGACATTTCACCCCAAAACAATCAACTTCACCGGTTTCTCAAGTGCACACGGAACCTTCTCCAAAATAGATCACATCCTGGGCCATAAATCTGGTCTTGGAAAATTCAAAAAAATTGAAATCATTCCAGTCATCTTTTCTGATCACAGTGCAGTAAGATTAGATCTCAATTACAGGAAAAAAATTGTTAAAAATTCAAACATATGGAGGCTAAATAACACGCTTCTGAATAACCAACAAATCATAGAAGAAATCAAAAAAGAAATCAAAATATGTATAGAAATGAATGAAAATGAAAGCAAAACAACCCAAAACCTATGGGACACTGTAAAAGCAGTGCTAAGGGGAAGGTTCATAGCATTGCAGGCTTACATAAGAAACAAGAAAAAAACCAAATAAATAACCTAACTCTACACCTAAAGCAATTAGAGAAGGAAGAAATGAAGAACCCCAGGGTTAGCAGAAGGAAAGAAATCTTAAAAATCAGGGCAGAAATAAATGCGAAAGAAACTAAAGAGACCATAGCAAAAAATCAACAAAGCTAAAACCTGGTTTTTTGAAAAAATAAACAAAATTGACAAACCATTAGCAAGACTCATTAAGAAACAAAGAGAGAAGAACCAAATTAACAAAATTAGAAATGAAAATGGAGAGGTCACAACAGACAACACTGAAATACAAAGGATCATAAGAGACTACTACCAGCAGCTCTATGCCAATAAAATGGACAACTTGGATGAAATGGACAAATTCTTAGAAAAGTATAACTTTCCAAAACTGAACCAGGAAGAAATAGAAGATCTTAACAGACCCATCACAAGCAAGGAAATAGAAACTGTAATCAAAAATCTTCCAGCAAACAAAAGCCCAGGACCAGATGGCTTCACAGCTGAATTCTACCAAAAATTCAGAGAAGAGCTAACACCTATCTTACTTAAACTCTTCCAGAAAATTGCAGATGAAGGTAAACTTCCAAACTCATTCTATGAGGCCACCATCACCCTAATTCCAAAACCAGACAAAGATGCCACAAAAAAAGAAAACTACAGGCCAATATCACTGATGAACATAGATGCAAAAATCCTTAACAAAATTCTAGCAAACAGAATCCAACAACATATTAAAAACATCATACACCATGACCAAGTGGGCTTTATCCCAGGAATGCAAGGATTCTTTAATATCCGCAAATCAATCAATGTAATACACCACATTAACAAATTGAAAGATAAAAACCATATGATTATCTCAATAGATGCAGAGAAAGCCTTTGACAAAATTCAACACTCATTTATGATTAAAACTCTCCAAAAAGCAGGAATAGAAGGAACATACCTCAACATAATATAAGCTATATATGACAAACCCACAGCAAGCATCACCCTCAATGGTGAAAAATTGAAAGCATTTCCCCTGAAATCAGGAACAAGACAAGGGTGCCCACTCTCACCACTACTATTCAACATAGTGTTGGAAGTTTTGGCCACAGCAATCAGAGCAGAAAAAGCAATAAAAGGAATCCAGATAGGAAAAGAAGAAGTGAAATTCTCACTGTTTGCAGATGACGTGATCCTCTACATAGAAAACCCTAAAGACTCTTCCAGAAAATTACTAGAGCTAATCAACAAATATAGTAAAGTTGCAGGATATAAAATTAACACACAGAAATCCCTTGCATTCCTATATACTAACAATGAAAAAACAGAAAGAGAAATTAAGGAAACAATACCATTCACCATTGCAACAAAAAGAATAAAATACTTAGGAGTACATCTACCTAAAGAAACAAAAGACCTATACATAGAAAACTATAAAACACTGATGAAAGAAATCAAAGAGGACACAAACAGATGGAGAAACATACCGTGTTCATGGATTGGAAGAATCAATATTGTCAAAATGGCTATTCTACCCAAAGCAATCTATAGATTTAATGCAATCCCTATCAAGCTACCAACGGTATTTTTCACAGAACTAGACCAAATAATTTCACAATTTGTATGGAAATACAAAAAACCTCGAATAGCCAAAGCAGTCTTGAGAAAGAAGAATGGAACTGGAGGAATCAACCTGCCTGACTTCAGACTCTACTACAAAGCCACAGTCATCAAGACAGTATGGTACTGGCACAAAGACAGAAATATAGATCAATGGAACAGAATAGAAAGCCCAGAGATAAATCCACGAACCTATGGACACCTTATCTTTGACAAAGGAGGCAAGGATATACAATGGAAAAAAGACAACCTCTTTAACAAGTGGTGCTGGGAAAACTGGTCAACCACTTGCAAAAGAATGAAACTAGAACACTTTCTAACACCATACACAAAAATAAACTCAAAATGGATTAAAGATCTAAATGTAAGACCAGAAACTATAAAACTCCTAGAGGAGAACATAGGCAAAACACTCTCCGACATGAATCACAGCAGGATCCTCTATGATCCACCTCCCAGAATATTGGAAATAAAAGCAAAACTAAACAAATGGGACCTAATGAAACTTAAAAGCTTTTGCACTACAAAGGAAACTATAAGTAAGGTGAAAAGACAGCCCTCAAATTGGGAGAAAATAATAGCAAATGAAGACACAGACAAAGGATTAATCTCAAAAATATACAAGCAACTCCTGCAGCTCAATTCCAGAAAAATAAATGACCCAATCAAAAAAATGGACCAAAGAACTAAACAGACATTTCTCCAAAGAAGACATACAGATGGCTAACAAACACATGAAAAGATGCTCAACATCACTCATTATTAGAGAAATGCAAATCAAAACCACAATGAGGTACCATTACACGCCAGTCAGGATGGCTGCTATCCAAAAGTCTACAAGCAATAAATGCTGGAGAGGGTATGGAGAAAAGGGAACCCTCTTACACTGTTGGTGGGAATGCAAACTAGTACAGCCGCTATGGAAAACAGTATGGAGATTTCTTAAAAAACTGGAAATAGAACTGCCATATGACCCAGCAATCCCTCTTCTGGGCATACACACTGAGGAAACCAGATCTGAAAGAGACACGTGCACCCCAATGTTCATCACAGCACTGTTTATAATAGCCAGGACATGGAAGCAACCTAGATGCCCATCAGCAGACGAATGGATAAGGAAGCTGTGGTACATATACACCATGGAATATTACTCAGCCATTAAAAAGAATTCATTTGAATCAGTCCTAATGAGATGGATGAAGCTGGAGCCCCTTATACAGAGTGAAGTAAGCCAGAAAGATAAAGAACATTACAGCATACTAACACATATATATGGAATTTAGAAAGATGGTAACGATAACCCTATATGCAAAACAGAAAAGGAGACACAGAAATACAGAACAGACTTTTGAACTCTGTGGGAGAAGGTGAGGGTGGGATGTTTTGAAAGAACAGCATGTATATTATCTATGGTGAAACAGATCACCAGCCCAGGTGGGAAGCATGAGACAAGTGCTCCGGCCTGGTGCACTGGGAAGACCCAGAGGAATCGGGTGGAGAGGGAGGTGGGAGGGGGGATAGGGATGGGGAATACGTGTAAATCTATGGCTGATTCATATCAATGTATGACAAAACCCACTGAAATGTTGTGAAGTAATTAGCCTCCAACTAATAAAAAAAAAGAAAAGAAAAAAAAAAAGCTCATAGAGCCAAGCCCAGTGTCCTCAGGTGGGAAGGGGATCATTTGCTTCCCACAAAAAAAAGGGACTGAAATTCATATGGCAATGGACATGGATGAAGGTGGTGAACAGTGAAAACAGGAGTGCAATCTACCATATTTATTAGCATTTCTGGCTTTCCATAATGGCCATGTAATGCCTTTATTTGCTTCCCTGGCAGCTCAGATGGTAAAGCATTTGCAAGAAATGCAGAAGACCAGGTTCAGTCAGTGGGTTGGGAAGATCCCCTGGAGAAGGGAATGGCTATCCACTCGAGTATTCTTGCCTGGAAAATTCCCATGGACAGAGGAGCCTGGCAGGCTACAGTTCAGTTCAGTTCAGTCGCTCAGTCGTGTCCGACTCTTTGTGACCTGACTGCAGCACAACAGGCCTCTCTGTCCATCGCCAACACCCGGAGTTTACTCAAACTCATGTCCATCGAGTCGGTGATGCCATCCAGCCATCTCATCCTCTGTCGTCCCCTTCTCCTCCTGCCCCCAATCCCTCCCAGCATCAGGGTCTTTTCCAATGAGTCCACTCTTCGCATGAGGTGGCCAAAGTACTGGAGTTCCAGCTTTAGCATCAGTCCTTCCAATGAACACCCAGGACTTATCTCCTTCAGGATGGACTGGTTGGATCTACTTGCAGTCCAAGGGACTCTCAAGAGTCTTCTCCAACACCACAGTTCAAAAGCATCAATTCGTTGGTGCTCAGCTTTCTTTATAGTCCAACTCTCACATCCACGCATGACTACTGGAAAAACCATAGACTTGACTAGACGGACCTTTGTTGGCAAAGTAATGTCTCTGCTTTTTAACATGCTGTCTAGGTTGGTCATAACTTTTCTTCTAAGGAGGAAGCATCTTTCATGGCTGCAGTCACCATCTGCAGCAATTTTGGAGCCCAAAAAAATAAAGTCTGTCACTGTTTCCACCGTTTCCCCATCTATTTGCCATGAAGTGATGGGACAGATACCATGATCTTAGTTTTCTGAATGTTGAGCTTTAAGCCAACTTTTTCATTCTCCTCTTTCACTTTCATCAAGAGGCTCTTTAGGTCTTCTTCACTTTCTGCCATAAGGGTGGTGTCATCTGCATATCTGAGGTTATTGATATTTCTCCCAGCAATCTTGATTCCAGTTTGTGCTTCATCCAGCCCACTGTTTCTCATGATGTACTCTGCATATAAGTTAAATAAGCAGGGTGACAATATACAGCCTTGACATGCTCTTTTTTCTAGTTGGAACCCATCTGTTGTTCCATGTCTAGTTCTCACTGCTGCTTCCTGACCTGCATGCAGATTTCTCAGGAGGCAGGTCAAGTGGTCTGATATTCCATCTCTTTAAGAATTTTCCACAGTTTGCTGTGGCCCACACAATCAATGGCTTTGGCATAGTCAATAAAGCAGAAGTAGATATTTTTCTAGAACTCTCTTGCTTTTTCCATGATCCAGCAGATGTTAGCAATTTGATCTCTGGTTCCTCTGCCTTTTCTAAAACCAGCTTGAACATCTGAAAGTTCATGGTCCATGTAGTATTGAAGCCTGGCTTGGAGAATTTTGAGCATTACTTTACTAGAGTGTGAGATGAGTGTAACTGTGCAGTAGTTGAGCATTCTTTGGGATTGCCTTCCTTTGGGATTGGAATGAAAACTGATCTTTTCCAGCCCTGTGGCCACTGCTGAGTTTTCAAATTTTCTGGCATATTGAGTGCAGCACTTTCACACCATCATTGCTTAGGATTTGAAATAGCTCAACTGAAATTCCAACACCTCCACTAGCTTTGTTCATAGTAATGCTTCCAAAGGCCCACTTGACTTCACATTCCAGGATGTCTGGCTCTAGGTGAGTGATCACACCATTTGATTATCTGGGTCCTGAAGATCTTTTTTGCACAGTTCTGTGTATTCTTGCCACCTCTTCTTAATATCTTCTGCTTCTGTTAGGTCCATACCATTTCTGTCCTTTATTGTGCCCATCTTTGCATGAAAATTTCCTTTGGTATCTAATTTTCTTGAAGAGATCTCTGGACTTTCGCATTCTGTTGTTTTCCTCTATTTCTTTTCATTGATCGCTGAGGAAGGCTTTCTTACCTCTCCTTGCTATTTAACACTTATTTAATCATTTATGACATTTAACACTTATTTAATAATTTATGATTAAATAAGTTGAATATGGACAAAAATTTACTTTTATTACTTTTTCTTATCTTTTTTTGAAGTTTTTTCTTTTTATAAGACATGCATTTGACCATCATTTCACATATGCCTTAAAGGACATGCAGTGACTCTTCCCTTCTTTCCATTTCCTTTATTGCTGAATTCCAGAACCAAACACTTCCAATACTTGTGGTTGGTTTGTTCAATATTTATCTCTGCTTCTCCAAGTTATGTGCACATTTAGCTCCCTCTTGAATTTTACCAATTTTAGGCCTGACTTCTGACATGAAAGACAAGGCAGGAACTTGATTTCATCCTTTCACCTACCACCTACACACGTTCCCATATCCTCCCCGTGGGCATACATTGTGTTTGGGGTTGTCGTATGCACCAAAGGTCCATTATTATCACACTATACAGACTTTATGGGTGGATGAGTCTCAGATCACACCATGACTACTTACCCTTCCCAGCAGAGTTCTCTGTTTCGTCTTAACTTTTGTTTTTGCTCAGTTTGACTTTGCTTTTTGATTTGTTCATTTTCATGTTTATCACATCCCAAACCTAAACTTTCTGCTTGTTGTCTAAATTTCTCAATATATTTGGGACCATATAATGTTCTATTATTTTAATTTTTTTTTTTTTTAAGAGAAATGTCTCTCAGAGCCTTCTGAGCTACTCTAATCTGGGTTATTTACCCTCAATGCGGGGTCTTATTTCACTGTCAGCTAGAATTCCCTCTGCTTGTCTCCTGCGTACAAACTCATGTTTTCTATAACTCACCTCTTTCTCTCCCTCAGTTTACCATCTCATTTTGGTGAAGCATAGATTCCAACAGTTTCCCAAGAAAGAATGCCTTGGAGAAAAATGTCTTGAGACATTTCCTATCTGAAAATGTCTTTATTCTATCCATATGCATAACTGATCTTGTGAGCAGATGTAGCATTCCAGATTGCAAATCATGTTGCATCAAATTGGATCCGTTCTAAATTCTGGTGCCGCTATTGAGAAGCCAAAGTCATTCTGATTGCTTACCCGTTGTGTGTGATCTACCATTTTCCTCCCTGGAAACTCTTCTTTTAGTCCCATTGTTCTAAAATTTCTCAAAGATGTGCCATGAAGTGGGTCTGCTGTCATTCACTGTTCCAGCATTCATAGCTTTCTCTATCTAGAAACTTATCTTTCAAATATGGAACATTTCCTTAAATTATTGGGTTGGCCAAAAAGTTCATTCAGGCTCTACCATAAGATCTTACACAAAAACCTGGATAAACTTCTTGTTCAACCCAATATTTCTTTGATGATTTATCTCTACTATTTCCTCTCTTTGCTCTTTCTGGAACTATTATTCAAATATTATTTTTCCAGCACAGGTCCTCTAATTTTCTAATCTTTTCACTCCCGTTTCCCTTTTTTTTTTTTTTTTTTTTTTTGGCTTTCCAGTCTCTGAGAACTCCTCAACTTTATCTTCCAATCCTTCTGTAAAGTTTCTATTTTCTTCCACCATTGTTTTAACTTCTGAGTGATCTTGTTCTCAGAATATCTCTTTTCAAAATATCATGTTCTTATTTCAGGATTGCAATGTATTCTATTTTTCTAAAGATATTACTGATGGTTTTAATTTTATTTGTGTGCTATTTGTGCCATCTTGGTTCCATCAAGTCACCTTCTTGTATTTCTTTATTCTGGTGTCTGTTTCTCCTTTGGCGATTTTCCTTAGATTTCTGATTCCTTTAAATGTCTGGCTGTCTTTAATACCAGGAGTCTAAGAGTGTGGTAAGTATCACTGGGGTTCATTGGCCCTGTCACACTAGGATAATGCAGCTAACCTAATTCTTTGGGAAATTCCTAATTCAGTAACTTTAAACCATTCTTCTTAGGCTGATTGGGATCCTTGGGGAAGTCTTGTCAAATATCTTGCTTGAAACATAAAGTTACAGTTGCCAGGGTACAAGGAGCCAGTTGGGGAAGAAGGCTGGGGGAGGGAGCCCCATTTCATCCTCTTGTTTTTAGTGGGGGCCATATTATTAACTGAGCTTGGGATTCCCAAATCCAAAGATCTTCTGTTTCATCCTTCTAGAAAAATCCTCTGGTCTTGTACAGAGGTGGAAGAGTCGCTCATCTGAACAGAGTAGGAAAGAGAGTCTGAAGATCTAAATTATTATAGAGACCTTAAATCAATCCTTCTAATATTAGGCCCTCTTTTCACCCTTTGTTCCAGGCATGCCTGCTGCAGTTAATCAGAAACATAAATCTGGTTGCACCTCCATTTTGCTCAAAGCTCCACAGGGTTTTGTTTTCTGGGACCTGCTAGCTTTCTGCTCAGCCAAATACTTTCTACCTTTAACGTTTGGTTGCTGTTATTGCCTCATTTTAGGGATTCCCTGGTGACTCAGATGGCAAATAATCTGCCTGCAGTACAGGAGATCCAAGTTCAATATGGGTCAGGAAGATCCCTCGGAGAAGGGAATGGCAACCCACTCCAGTATTCTTGCCTGGAGAATCCCCTGGACAGAGGAGTCTGGTGGGCTACAGTCCATGGGGTTGCAAAGGGTCAGACACAACTGAGCAACTAACACTTTCCTCATTTTATCTAATTTTCCTTTTGGATTTTATCTTTTCAAAAACTCCTTTTACTGTGAATGAAATGAAGTTTTAGAAAGAGGCACAAGTGGATGCATGTGTTTAATTTTCCACTGTTATCCTCTTGTTTTTGTTTTCATAATTAAAGAAAACTGCCTATAAGAAAGTTTCCTTTATGATCCCCAAACCAGAACACAGAGAAGAGAGACAAGTGAATGCTTAGTGGAATCAAATAGCCTCAGCCATCTACCTATCACCTGGGGATAGATGATCCAGCCAATGGCATGCTAACATATGAAGTCCATGCTTGCCCTGCACATTCCTTATATAGGAACTGTCAGCATCATTCTCTGTGAGTCTCCTGTTCCTACACTTTCATTTTTTTCTTTTTCTTTTTTCATTATTTTTTCATCATTTTCATCCTTTTCGTTTTCTTTTACTAACATCTTTTTTTCAACATGTTTATATTTTCAGCAAAGTAATAGAAAAAAAAATTTTTTTTTTGTTTTTTTTTTATTCTGCATTTTTTTTTTATTATTATTATTATTTTTTTTTCCAGTGGGTTTTGTCATACATTGATATGAATCAGCCATGGATTTACATGTATTCCCAATCCCGATCCCCCCTCCCACCTCCCTCTCCACCCGATTCCTCTGGGTCTTCCCAGTGCACCAGGCCGGAGCACTTGTCTCGTGCATCCCACCTGGGCTGGTGATCTGTTTCACCATAGATAGTATACATGCTGTTCTTTTGAAATATCCCACCCTCACATTCTCCCACAAAGTTCAAAAGTCTGTTCTGTATTTCTGTGTCTCTTTTTCTGTTCTGCATATAGGGTTATCGTTATCACCTTTCTAAATTCCATATACATGTGTCAGTATGCTGTAATGTTCTTTATCTTTCTGGCTTACTTCACTCTGTATAAGGGGCTCCAGCTTCATCCATCTCATTAGGACTGGTTCAAATGAATTCTTTTTAATGGCTGAGTAATATTCCATGGTGTATATGTACCACAGCTTCCTTATCCATTCATCTGCTGATGGGCATCTAGGTTGCTTCCATGTCCTGGCTATTATAAACAGTGCTGCGATGAACATTGGGGTGCACGTGTCTCTTTCAGATCTGGTTTCCTCAGTGTGTATGCCCAGAAGTGGGATTGCTGGGTCATATGGCAGTTCTATTTCCAGTTTTTTAAGAAATCTCCATACTGTTTTCCATAGCGGCTGTACTAGTTTGCATTCCCACCAACAGTGTAAGAGGGTTCCCTTTTCTCCACACCCTCTCCAGCATTTATTGCTTGTAGACTTTTGGATAGCAGCCATCCTGACTGGCGTGTAATGGTACCTCATTGTGGTTTTGATTTGCATTTCTCTAATAATGAGTGATGTTGAGCATCTTTTCATGTGTTTGTTAGCCATCTGTATGTCTTCTTTGGAGAAATGTCTGTTTAGTTCTTTGGTCCATTTTTTTGATTGGGTCATTTATTTTTCTGGAATTGAGCTGCAGGAGTTGCTTGTATATTTTTGAGATTAATCCTTTGTCTGTGTCTTCATTTGCTATTATTTTCTCCCAATCTGAGGGCTGTCTTTTCACCTTACTTATAGTTTCCTTTGTAGTGCAAAAGCTTTTAAGTTTCATTAGGTCCCATTTGTTTAGTTTTGCTAAACATGGGTTGATACTATATACTACACACAGAGGGCAAACTAACTTCTAAGGTTTTTCATGAAGACACTTCATTCTAGAAACAATTGAAACACCATCTTATCCAACTCTATACAGCCACAGATTTGGGTAAACATAAAGTCCAAAATTCCAGTCCAGAATATTTAATAACTAAACCATCTACCTGAAGGAAAAGGAAATGATCTTAGCCCCTTTAAAAGAGGGAAAAGTGCCCTGAGCATAAAGTATCACAAATATCAAATATAAACTTAAATCATTCAAAATCAATTCACTTAGTGAAAAGCTGTGGTGTAGCCACTATGTGGAAAGTTCTGTCTTGGTCTGACAGTAACAGAGGGTAAAAAGCAAACATGGACAGTAGAATATATCCCTGACCCCACAACATTGTAATACAGTGATTGAAATAAAACAATACTGAAATAGAAAATGTAAGCCAATGCGAACAAACCTAGTTCACATAGGCCAAAAGAAAATAAGAAAGTGGAACTAGAGGAAGTAAAAGTAGAGACAGCAGGGGAAAAAGTGGTAATAAAATGAAAGGCCTACGTGCAAGTATAAAAATAATTACTTTGAGCATAAATGGCCTAAACTCATAAATTAAAAGATAGGAATTACCAAAATAGATTTAGAATATAACTTAACTGTGTGCTGTCTATAAAAAACTTGTTTCAAACATTTTTATATAAGAACACCAAAGTAAAATAATGGGAAAGGATATATGATTAAAATTTTAATAAGAAAGTTGGAATGGCTATTTGAACATCAAACAGAGTAGATTCAGAGCAAAGATAATTACAAGGGATTAAGAAAGATGTTACATACTGATGAAATGGCCAACTCACAAAGAAGATATAATAATACTAAAGGTGCATGCTCTCACCAACAGAGCTTTAAGATATTTCAAAAGCTGGTAGAACTAAAAGAAAAAATATAGAAATTCACAATTATAGGAGGAGACTTTAATACTTCTCATTAATAAATAGAACCAACAGACAGAAAATCAGCAGGGATTAGGAGAACTAAACAGACCACCAACCAACTGAATCTTGGCATTCATAAAGCATTCAATTCAACAAGAGCAGAATACATATTCTTTTTTAAGGCACATGAAAAATTCATCAAGGTAGACCATATTCTGGATCATAAAACAAATTTTAACAAATTAAAATAATTGAAATCAAACAAATTTAGTCCTCTAACCATAAAGAAATGATCTGTTAAATTGTGTGGGATCTGTGTGGGATACAGCTGAAGCAGTGCTCAGACAAATCTATGGCATTAAGTACTTATATTAGAAAAAAAGAAAAGTGTCAAGTTAATAATCTAAGCTTCTGTTTTATGAGAAAGAACAAAACACTCCCTGAGTATGTAAGAGGAAGAAATAGTGAACATAAGATCAGAAAACAATGCAATTGAAAGCAAAAACAACAGAGAAAAAATTAATGAAATAAAGAAAATCTCATGCTAAACCTCTAGCAAGACTGAAAAAAAAAAAAAAAGACAAGACGTATCTTCCTAACATTAGACTCTACAAACATTAAAGGGATAGTAAGTAAATATCATGCATAATTCTATGGACACTGAGTTGACAAACTGAATAAAATGGGCTAATTTCTCAAACAAACTACCCAAACTCACCCAACATGAAGTAGACTACCTAAATAGTTATAACTCTTAAAGAAATTTAATCTGTAATTTAAAAACCTTCTGAAATAGAAAACCCCGGTCCTGGATGGTTTCACTGGCTTGCAATGCATGTTAGATCACTTCAGTCATGTCTGACTGTGACGCTACGGACAGTAGCCCACCAGGCTTCTCTGTTCATGGGATTCTCCAGAGAGGAATACTGGAGTGGGTTTCACTGGCAAATCTTACCAAACATCTAAGGATTCACTATTTCTTTTAAAAACTATAAGAGCAAGAGACAACATCTAAACTCATTTTATGAGGTCACCATTATCCTGATTCAAAAATCAGATAAACACAATACAAAAAAGAAAATTATAGATCAGTATCCTTCCTAAATGGAGAAGGAAATGGCAACCCACTCCAGTATTCTTGCCTGGAGATTCCCGTGGACAGAAGGGCCTGGTGGGCTACAGTACATGGGGTCGCAAAGAGTTAGACATGACTGAGTGACTGAGTGCACATGCATACTTCTTAAACGTAGACACAAAAACTACCAAAAAGATTAACAAATAAAATCCATTAATAGATCAAAAGATTAATACTCTATGACTGAGTGGAATCTGTCCCAGGAACACAAGGTTAGCTCAATACAGGTATCTCTCACTTTTCAAAATTTCACTTTACAGCACTTTGCTTTTACAAACGACCTACATTAGTAACTGTTTTGGCTAAGCAAAAGGAATTTGAAGGAGGTTTTCATTTTTACAAAGAAAAGGCAAAGAGTGAAAATAGTGCTCATTGTTGGTTTTGCACCAAACTTTTAGAGTGACAGCATATACTATGAGCAGCAAGAGTGACATTGCCCAAGTTCCTTACTCAGGAACTACATTCAGAATCTCATCAAGCCACCACAGCTTTGAACTGTGTCTGTGAGCATCTATACTTTATTTTCTTCATCTGTTAGTAAGATGTAGCCTAAGGTAATTGCTTCTTCACTTTTTACCATTTCAGCTTATGAAGGTTTTCATAGGAAGTGCAGTGCTAGAGTGGCCAAGAGGAGATACCCTCCATCCAAGGTAAGTATCAGTGTCCATGAGGAGATACCCTAAATCCAAGGTAAGGAGCAGTGGCTACACTTTGATAGAGGAACCATGAAGAGATATTCCACGTCCAAGGTAAGAGAAACCTCAGTAAGACAATAGGTACTGAGAGAGGGCATCAGAGGGACGATAGACTGAAACCACAATCGCAGAAAGCTAGCCAATCTAGTCACATGGACCACAGCCTTGTCTAACTCAAGGAAACTAAGCCATGCCATGTAGGGCCACTCAAGATAGACAGGCCTTGGTGGAGAGTTCTGACAAAACGTGGTCCATTAGAGAAGGGAATGGCAAACCACTTCGGTATTCATGAGAGCCCCATGAACAGTATGAAAAGGCAAAAAGATAGGACACTGAAATATGAGCTCCCCAGGTCAGTAGATGCCCAATATGCTACTGAAGATCAGTGGAGAAATAACTCCAGAAAGAATGAAAAAACGGAGCCAAAGCAAAAACAACACCCAGTTGTGGATGCGACTGGTGATAGAAGCAAGGTCCAATGCTATTAAGATCAAAATTGCATAGGAATCTGGAATGTTAGGGCCATGAATCAAGGCAAATTGGAAGTGGTCAAACAAGAGATGGCAAGAGTGAAGGTCGACATTTTAGGAATCAGCAAACTAAAATGGACTGGAATGGGTGAATTTAACTCAGATGACCCTTATATCTACTACTGAGGGGAAAAATCCCTTAGAAGAAATGGAGTAGCTATCGTAGTCAACAAAAGAGTCTGAAATGCAGTACTTGGATGCAATCTCAAATACGACAGAATGATCTCTGTTCATTTCCAAGGCGGTAATCCAAGTCTATGCCCTGACCAGTAAGGCTGAAGAAGCTGAAGCTGAACGGTTCTATGAAGACCTACAAGACTTTTTAGAACTAACACCTGAAAGAGATATCTTTTTCATTATAGGGACTGGAATGAAAAAACAGGAAGTTAAGAGACATCTGGAGTAACAGGCAAATTTGGCCTTGGAGTACAGAATGAAGCAGGGCAAAGGCTAATAAAGTTTTTCCAAGAAAACACACTAGACAAAGTGAAAATCCTCTTCCAACAACACAAGAGAAGACTGTATACGTGGACATTACCAGATGGCCAACACCGAAATCAGACTGATTATATTCTTTGCAGCCAAAGATGGAGAAGCTCTATACAGTCAGCAAAAACAAGACCAGGAGCTGACTGTGGCTCAGATCATGAACTCCTTATTGTGAAATTCAGACTTAAATTGAAGAAAGTAGGGAAAACTACTAGACCATTCAGGTATGACCTAAATCAAATCCCTCAGATTATACAGTAGAAGTGACAAATAGATTTAAGGGACTAGATCTGATAGACAGAGTGACTGAAGAACTATGGACAGAGGTTCATGACGCTGTACAGGAGACGGGGATCAAGACTATCTGTAAGAAAAAGAAATGCAAAAAAAGCAAAATAGTTGTCTGAGGAAGGCTTTCAAATAGCTGTGAAAAGAACGGAAGTGAAAAGCAAAGGAGAAAAGGTAAGATATACCCATTTGAATGCAGAGTTCCAAAGAATAGCAAAGAGAGATAGGAAAGCCTTCCTCTGTGATCAGTGCAAAGAAAGAGAGGAAAACAATAGAATGGGGAAGATTAGAGATCTCTTTAAGAAAATTAGAGATACCAAGGGGCAATTTCATGCAAAGATGGGCTCAATAAAGGACAGAAATGGTATGGGCCTAACAGAAGCAGAATATAATTAAGAAGAGGTAGCAAGAATACACAGAAGTGTACAAAAAATATATTCATGACCCAGATAATCAAATGGTGTGATCACTCACCCAGAGCCAGACATCATGGAATGTGAAGTCAAGTGGGCCTTAGGAAGCATCACTATGAACAAAGCTAGTGGAGGTGTTGGAATTCCAGTTGAGCTATTTCAAATCTTAAGCAATGATGCTGTGAAAGTTCTGCACTCAATATGCCAGAAAATTTGGAAAACTCAGCAGTGGCCACAGGACTGGAAAAGATCAGTTTTCATTCCAATCCCTAAGAAAGGCAATCCCAAAGAATGCTCAAACTACCACACAATTTCACTCATCTCACACACTAGCAAAGTAATGCTAAAAATTCTCCAAGCCAGGCTTCAGCAATACATGAACTGTGAACTTCCCAATGTTCAAGCTGGATTTAGAAAAGGCAGAGAAACCAGAGATCAAATTGCTAACATCTGCTGGATCATGGAAAAAGCAAGAGAGTTCTTTATTGACTATGCCAAAGCCTTTGATTGTGTGGATCACAATAAACTGTGGAAAATTCTGAAACAGATGGGAATACCAGACCACCTGACCTGCCTCTTGAGAAATCTCCATGGAGGTCAGGAAGCAGCAGTTAGAACTGAACATGGAACAACAGACTGGTTCCAAATAGAAATAGGAGTACGTCAAGGCTGTATATTGTCACCCTGCTTATTTAACTTATATGCAGAGTACATCATGAGAAACACTGGGCCGGATGAAGCACAAGCTGGAATCAAGATTGGCAGGAGAAATATCAATAACCTCAGATATGCAGATGACACCACCCTTATGGCAGAAAGTGAAGAAGACCTAAAGAGCCTCTTGATGAAAGTGAAAGAGGAGAGTGAAAAAGCTGGCTTAAAACTCAACATTCAGAAAACTAAGATCATAGCATCTGGTCCCATCACTTCATGGCAAATAGATGGGGAAATAGTGGCTGACTTTATTTTGGGGGACTCCAAAATCACTGCAGATGGTGACTGCAGCCATGAAATTAAAAGACGCTTACTCCTTGGAAGGAAAGTTATGACCAACCTAGACATCATATTAAAAAGCAGAGACAACGAGAGGAGCTAAGATGGCAGAGGAATAGAGCAGGAAGACCACTTTCTCCCCTACAAATTCATCAAAAGAACATTTGAACGCTGAGCAAACTCCACAAAACAACTTCTGATCACTAGCAGAGGACATCAAGCACCCAGAAAAGCAGCCCATTGTCTTTGAAAGGAGGTAGGACAAAATATAAAAGATAAAAAGAGAGACAAAAGAGTTAGGGACAGAGACCCATCTGGGGAAGGGAGTTGTAATAGAGAAAGTTTCCGAACACCAGGAAACCCTCTCACTGGCGGGTTGGGGGAAGTTTTCAAATCTCGGAGGGCAACCTAACTGGGAAGAAAAATAAATAAAGCCCACAGATTACTTGCCTAAAAGCAACTCCCAGCAGAAAAGTACCCCAGACGCTCCCATCCGCCACCAGCAAGTGGGGGCTGGATGGAGAGGAGTGGGTGGCATTGCTTAGGAACAAAGGAAGGACTGAGCAATTCCAGAGAAGAGCTAGCCGGCTGCGGACCAGCCCATCCCCTGCCGGAGGCAGGAAGCAGGGGAGGAGGGGAAAGGGGCAAACTCGGCCTCAGAGACTGCATCCCCTACCAAACTGCAAACAGCCTTCCAGTTTCTAACCAAAGACTTCCTGAGATTCTGGATGGTTGACACCTGCCGGGAGGGTCGCAGCTAGAGACTAGCTCCCCAGAACAGACACAAGGTGCACTCGACCGGCGCGCGCAGAAACTGAGGCTGGGACAGCAGAGGGGATGAGGTGCACTGCACCTGGGGAGAGTGCGCCCGTCAAGCTCCTGGCTGCCTGAGCTGCTCGGGCCGGGGAAGGCACAAAACCCAGGCACAAACAAGTCCACGCTTTTGTGGAGTACCCGAAAACTGGAACCGCACGCAACTCAGGGCCCGCTCCCTGTAGAGCAGCCTGGAGCCAGAGCAGTGTAGACGGGGAAAGTACACACCCGTGAGGGGGGGCACACCCAGTGTGGCTGGAACACTGCGAGTGCTCCCCACACAGGCCAGTGATATTTGTCTGCAGCACCCCTCCCTCCCAGCAGCATGACTGAACAAGCGAACCTAAACAAGAGACCACCTCCGCCTGCTTGTGTCAGGGCAGAAATAGACTCTGAAGAGACCAGTAAACAGAAGCCAAATAAACAAAGGGAACCGCTTTAGAAGTGACCAGTGCATCAGATGAAAATCCCTGTAGTCAACACCGACTACACCGGAAGGGGCCTATAGATATCGAGAAGTGTAAGCTGGAACAAGCTTCAGCAATACATGAACCGAGAAGTTCCAGATGTTCAAGCTGGTTTTAGAAAAGGCAGACGAATCAGAGATCAAATTGCCAATATCTGCTGGATCATCAAAAAAGCAAGAGAGTTCCAGAAAAACATCTATTTCTGCTTTATTGACTACACCAAAGCCTTTGACTGTGTGGATCACAATAAACTGTGGAAAATTCTGAAACAGATGGGAATACCAGACCACCTGACCTGCCTCTTGAGAAACCTGTATGCAGGTCAGGAAGCAACAGTTAGAACTGGACATGGAACAACAGACTGGTTCCAAATAGGAAAAGGAGTACGTCAAGGCTGTATATTGTCACCCTGCTTATTTAACTCATATGCAGAGTACATCATGAGAAACGCTGGGCTAAAAGAAGCACAAGCTGGAATCAAGATTGGCGGGAGAAATATCAATAACTTCAGATATGCAGATGACACCACCCATATGTCAGAAAGTGAAGAGGAACTAAAAAGCCTCTTGATGAAAGTGAAAGAGCAGAGTGAAAAAGTTGGCTTAAAGCTCAGCATTCAGAAAACTAAGATCATGGCATCTAGTCCCATCACCTCATGGGAAATAGATGGGGAGACAGTGGAAACCGTGTCAGACTTTATTTCTGGGGGCTCCAAAATCACTGCAAATGGTGACTGCAGCCATGAAATTAAAAGACGCTTACTCCTTGGAAGGAAAGTTATGACCAGCCTAGATATCATATTAAAAAGCAGAGACATTACTTTGCCAACAAAGGTCCATCTGGTCAAGGCTATGGTTTTTCCGGTGGTCATGTATGGATGTGAGAGTTGGACTGTGAAGAAAGCTGAGTGCCAAAAAATTGATGCTTTTGAACTGTGGTGTTGGAGAAGACCCTTGAGAGTCCCTTGGACTGCAAGGAGATCCAACCAGTCCATCCTGAAGGAGATCAGTCCTGGGTGCTCATTGGAAGGACTGATGCTGAGGCTGAAACTCCAATACTTTGGCCACCTCATGTGAAGAGTTGACTCATTGGAAAAGACCCTGATGCTGGGAGGGATT
Organism: Dama dama; assembly: GCF_033118175.1. Taxonomy (NCBI): domain Eukaryota; kingdom Metazoa; phylum Chordata; class Mammalia; order Artiodactyla; family Cervidae; genus Dama; species Dama dama. The sequence goes on along the minus strand of NC_083696.1, from coordinate 42,319,157 downwards.
GGGGGCAGGAGGAGAAGGGGACGACAGAGGATGAGATGGCTGGATGGCATCACTGACTCGATGGGCATGAGTTTGAGTAAACTCCGGGAGTTTGTGATGGACCCCGAGGCCTGGCGTGCTGCGATTCATGGGGTCGCGGAAAGGCGGACACATCTGAACAACTGAACTGAACTGAACTGAAGCTGGAACAAGGAGCTATCTGAAACTGAACCAAACCCACACTGCCCGCAACAGCTCCACATAAATTCCTAGATATATTTTTACTATATTTTTAATTAAAATAAATTTTTTTCTTTTTTATTATTTTTTTCTTTTATTTTCTTTTAAAATTCCCCTTTACTCCTCTATTACTCCTTAATTTTCATTTTCTTTTATTTTCTTTCAAAGTCCTCTATTACTTGTTAATTTTCATTTCTAGTTTCATATATTTTTACTATTTTTAATTAAAATTTTTTTTTATTTTTTTTCTTTTATTTTGTTTTAAAGTGCTCTATTACCCCTCTATTACTCCTTGATTTCCATTTTCATTTTCATATATTTTTACTATTTTTTTAGTTAAAAAAATTTTTTTTTCTTTTATTTTCTTTTAAAGTCCTTTATTACTCCTCTATTACTCCTTAATTTTCTTTTTCATTTCACTATAACCTTGCAAAAAAAAGAAGACCCTATTTTTAAAGTGAACTTCATATATATTTCTTAATTTTTTGTGTGTTTTTGTATTTAATATTATATTTTTAAGAGTCTAACCTCTACTCTAGATTTTTAATCTTTGTTTTTCAGTATTTGATATCAATTTTGGACATTTAAGAATCCAATATTCAGTACCCATTTTTACTGAGGAGTGTGTTGATTACTCTCTCCCCCTTTTGACTCTGTTTTCTCCCTCAGATACCTCTATTTCCTCCCTCCCCCTTCTCTTCTCAATCCAATTCTGTGAATCTCTGTGGATGTCTTGGCTACAGAGAACACTTAGGGAACAGAGTACTGTGCAGATCTGTCTCTCTCCTCTTGAGTCCCCTTTTTCTCCTCCTGCTCATCTCTATCTCCTTCCTCCCTCTCCTCTTCTTCATGTAACTCTGTGAACCTCTCTGGGTGTCCCTAATGGGGGAGAATCTTTTCACCATTAACCTAGAAGTTTTATTATCAGTGCTGTATAGTTGGAGAAGTCTTGAGGCTACTGGAAGAATAAGACTGAAATCCAGAGGCAGGATACTTAAGCCCAAAACCTGAGAACACCAGAGAACTCCTGACTACAGGGAACATTAAGTAATAAGAGATCATCCAAAAGCCTCCATACCTACACTGAAACCAACCACCACCCAAGAGCCAATAAGTTCCAGAGCAAGATATACCATGCAAATTCTCCAGCCACAGGAACATAGCCCTGAGCATCAACATACAGGCTGCCCAAAGTCACACCAAACACATAGACCCATCTCAAAACTCACTAATGGACACTCCATTGCACTCCAGAGAGAAGAAATCCAGTTCCATGCACCAGAACACGGACACAAGCTTCCCTAACCAGGAAACCTTGACAAGCCAGTCGTCCAACCCCACCCACTGGGAGAAACCTCCACAATAAAAAGAAACAACAGGCTAACAGAATACAGAAAGGCCACCCCAAACACAGCAATCTAAACAAGATGAAAAGGCAGAGAAATACCCAGCAGGTAAAGCAACATGAAAAATGTCCATCAAGCCAAATAAAAGAGGAGGAAATAGGGAATCTACCTGAAAAAGAATTTAGAATAATGATAATAAAAATGATCCAAAATCTTGAAAACAAAATGGAGTTACAGATAAATAGCCTGGAGACAAGTGTTGAAAAGATGCAAGAAATGTTTAACAAGGACCTAGAAGAAATAAAAAACAGTCAATTAAAAATGAATAACGCGATAAATGAGATCAAAAACACTCTGGAGGGAACCAACAGTAGAATAATGGAGGCAGAAGATAGGATAAGTGAGGTAGAAGATAAAATGGTGGAAATAAATGAATCAGAGAAAAAAGGAAAAAAGAATCAAAAGAAATGAGGACAATCTCAGGGACCTCTGGGACAATGTGAAATGCCCCAACATTCGAATCATAGGAGTCCCAGAAGAATAAGACAAAAAGAAAGGCCATGAGAAAATACTCAAGGAGATAGTAACTGAAAATTTTCCTAAAATGGGGAAGGAAATAGTTACTCAAGTCCCAAGAAATCCAGAGTCCCAAACAGGATAAACCCAAGGCAAAACACCCCAAGACACATATTAATCAAATTAACAAAGATCAAACACAAAGAACAAATGTTAAAAGCAGCAAAGGAGAAACAACAAATAACACACAAAGGGATTCCCATAAGGATAACAGCTGATCTATCAATAGAAACCCTCCAGGCCAGAAGGGAATGGCAGGACATACTTAAAGTAATAAAAAGAATAACCTACACCCACCCAGATTACTGTACCCAGCAAGGATCTCATTCAGATATGAAGGAGAATTCAAAAGCTTTACAGACAAGCAAAAGCTGAGAGAATTCAGCACCACCAAACCAGCTCTTCAACAAATGCTAAAGAATCTTCTCTAGACAGGAAACACAGAAAGGTTGTATGAATGCGAACCCAAAACAACAAAGTAAATGGGACCGGGACCATACCTATCAATAATTACCTTAAATGTAAATGGGTTGAATGCCCCAACCAAAAGACAAAGACTGGCTGAATGGATACAAAAACAAGACCCGTATATATGCTGTCTACAAGAGACCCATCTCAAAACAAGGGACACAAACAGACTGAAAGTGAAGGGCTGGAAAAAAATATTTCACTCAAACGGAGACCAAAAGAAAGCAAGAGTCGCAATACTCATATCAGATAAAAAAGACTTTAAAATAAAGGATGTGAAAAGAGACAAAGAAGGACACTACATAATGATCAAAGGATCAATCCAAGAAGAAGGTATAACAATTACAAATATATATGCACCCAACATAGGAGCATCACAATATGTAAGGCAAATGCTAATGAGTATGAAAGGGGAAATTAACAATAACACAATAATAGTGGGAGACTTTAATACCCCACTCACACCGATGGATAGATCAACTAAACAGAAAATTAACATGGAAACACAAACTTTAAATGGCACAATGGACCAGCTAGACCTAATTGATATCTATAGGACATTTCACCACAAAACAATTAATTTCACCTTTTTCTCAAGTGCACATGGAACCTTCTCCAGAATAGGTCGCATCCTGGGCCATAAATCTAGCCTTGGTAAATTCAAAAAATTTGAAATCATTCCAGTCATCTTTTCTGACCACAATGCAGTAAGATTAGATCTCAATTACAGGGGAAAAAAATATTAAAAATTCAAACATATGGAGGCTAAATAAAACGGTTCTGAATAACCAACAAATCATAGAAGAAATCAAAAAAGAAATCAAAATATGCATAGAAACAAATGAAAATGAAAACACAACAACCCAAAACCTGTGGGACACTGTAAAAGCAGTGCTAAGGGGAAGGTTCATATCATTACAGGCTTACCTGAAGAAACAAGAAAAAAAGTCAGATAAATAACCTAACTCTACACGTAAAGCAACTAGAGAAGGAAGAAATGAAGAACCCCAGGGTTAGTAGAAGGAAAGAAATCTTAAAAATTAGGGCAGAAATAAATGCAAAAGAAACAAGAGGACCATAGCAAAAATCAACAAAGCTAAAAGCTGGTTTTCTGAAAAGATAAACAAAATTGACAAACCGTTAGCCAGACTCATTAAGAAACGAAGGGAGAAGAACCAAATCAACAAAATTAGAAATGAAAATGGAGAGATCACAACAGACAACACTGAAATACAAAGGATCATAAGAGACTACTACCAGCAGCTCTATGCCAATAAAATGGACAACTTGGAAGAAATGGACAAATTCTTAGAAAAGCATAACTTTCCAAAACTGAACCAGGAAGAAATAGAAGATCTTAACAGACCCATCTCAAGCAAGGAAATCGAAACTGTAATCAAAAATCTTCCAGCAAACAAAAGCCCAGGACCAGATGGCTTCACAGCTGAATTCTACCAAAAATTTAGAGAAGAGCTAACACCTATCTTACTCAAACTCTTCCAGAAAATTGCAGAAGAAGGTAAACTTCAAACTCATTCTATGAGGCCACCATCACCCTAATTCAGACAAAGATGCCACAAAAAGAGAAAACTACAGGCCAATATCACTGATGAACATAGATGCAAAAATCCTTAACAAAATTCTAGCAAACAGAATCCAACAACATATTAAAAACATCATACATCATGACCAAGTGGGCTTTATCCCAGGGATTCAAGGATTCTTTAATATCCACAAATCAATCAATGTAATACACCACATTAACAAATTGAAAGAAAAAAACCATATGATTATCTCAATAGATGCAGAAAAAGCCTTTGACAAAATTCAACATCCATTATGATAAAAACTCTCCAGAAAGCAGGAATAGAAGGAACATACCTCAACATAATAAAAGCTATATATGACAAACCCACAGCAAACATTATCCTCAATGGTGAAAAATTGAAAGCATTTCCCCTAAAATCAGGAACAAGACAAGGGCGCCCACTCTGACCATACTATTCAACATAGTTTTGGCCACAGCAGTCAGAGCAGAAAAAGAAATAAAAGGAATCCAGATAGGAAAAGAAGAAGTGAAACTCTCATTGTTTGCAGATGACATGATCCTCTACAAAGAAAACCCTAAAGACTCTACCAGAAAATTACTAGAGCTAATCAACAAATATAGTAAAGTTGCAGGATATAAAATTAACACACAGAAATCCCTTGCATTCCTATACACTAACAATGAGAAAACAGAAAGAGAAATTAAGGAAACAATACCATTCACCATTTCAACAAAAAGAATAAAATACTTAGGAGTATATCTACCTAAAGAAACAAAAAACCTATACATAGAAAACTATAAAATGCTGATGAAAGAAATCAAAGAGGACACAAATAGATGGAGAACTATACAGTGTTGATGGATTGGAAGAATCAATATTGTGAAAATGAGTATGCTACCCAAAGCAATCTATAGATTCAATGCAATCCCTCTCAAGCTACCAACGGTATTCTTCACAGAACTAGAACAAATAATTTCACAATTTGTATGGAAATACAAAAAACCTTGAATAGCCAAAGCAGTCTTGAGAAAGAAGAAGGGAACTGGAGGAATCAACCTGCGTGACTTTAGGCTCTACTACAAAGCCACAGTCATCAAGACAGTATGGTACTGGCACAAAGACAAGAATATAGATCAGTGGAACAAAATAGAAAACCCAGAGATAAATCCATCTACCTATGGACACCTTTTCTTCGACAGAGGAGGCAAGAGTTTACAATGGAAAAAAGACAACCTCTTTAACAAGTGGTGCTGTGAAAACTGGTCAATCACTTGTAAAAGAATGAAACTAGAACACTCTCTAACACCATACACAAAAATAAACTCAAGATGGATTAAAGATCTAAATGTAAGACCAGAAACTGTAAAACTCCTAGAGGAGAACATAGGCAAAACACTCTCCGACATAAATCACAGCAGGATCCTCTATGACCCACCTCCCAGAATATTGGAAATAAAAGAAAAAATAAACAAATGGGACCTAATTAAACTTAAAAGCTTTTGCACAACAAAGGAAACTATAAGCAAGGTGAAAAGAAAGCCTTCAGAATGGAAGAAAATAATAGCAAATGAAGCAACAGACAAAAGATTAATCTCAGAAATATACAAGCAATTCTTGCAGCTCAATTCCAGAAAAATAAATGACCCAATCAAAAAAATGGACCAAAGAACTAAACAGACATTTCTCCAAAGAAGACATACAGATGGCTAACAAACACATAAAAAGATGCTCAACATCATTCATCATCAGAGAAATGCAAACCAAAACCATAATGAGGTACCATTACACGCCAGTCAGAATGGCTGCTATCCAAAAGTCTACAAGCAATAAATGCTGGAGAGGGTGTGGAGAAAAGGGAACCCTCTTACACTGTTGGTGGGAATGCAAACTAGTACAGCCACTATGGAGAACAGTATGGAGATTCCTTAAAAAACTGGAAATAGAACTGCCATATGACCCAGCAATCCCACTCCTGGGCATACACACCAAGGAAACCAGATCTGAAAGAGACACATGCACCCCAATGTTCATCGCAGCACTGTTCATAATAGCCAGGACATGGAAGCAACCTTGATGCCCATCAGCAGACGAATGGATAAAGAAGCTGTGGTACATATACACCATGGACTATTACTCAGCCATTAAAAAGGATTCATTTGAATCAGTTCTAATGAGATGGATGAAACTGGAGCCCATTATACAGAGTAAAGTAAGTCAGAAAGATAAACACCAACACAGTATACTAATGCATATATATGGAATTTAAAAAGATGGTAACGATAACCCTATATGCAAAACAGAAAAAGAGACACAGAAATACAGAACAGACTTTTGGACTCTGTGGGAGAAGGCGAGGGTGGGATGTTCTTAGAGAATAGCATTGAAACAAGTATACTATCAAGGGTGAAACAGACCACCAGCCCAGGTTGGATGGATGAGACAAGTGCTCAGGGCTGGTGCACTGGGAAGACCCAGAGGGATGGGATGGGGAGGGAGGCGGGAGGGGGGATCGGGATGGGGAACACATGTAAATCCATGGCTGATTCATGTCAATGTATGGCAAAAACCACTACAATATTGTAAAGTAATTAGCCTCCAACTAATAAAAATAAATGAAAAAAAGAAAGAAATAGATATGAAAAATAAAAAATAAAATAAAATAAAAAACAGAGACATTACTTTGCCAACAAAGGTCTGTTTAGTCAAGGCTATGGTTTTTCCAGTGGTCATGTATAGATGTGAGAGTTGGACTATAAAGAAAGCTGAGTGCCAACGAATTGATGCTTTTGAACTGTGGTGTTGGAGAAGACTCTTGAGAGTCCCTTGGACTGCAAGGAGATCCAACCAGTCCATCCTAAAGGAGATCAGTCCTGGGTGTTCATTGGAAGAACTGATGTTGAAGCTGAAACTCCAATATTTTGGCCACTTGATGCGAAGAGCTGACTCATTTCAGAAGACCCTGATGCTGGGGAAAATTGACATCTGGTGGTGAAGGGGACAACACCAGATGAGATAGTTGCATGGTATCACTGATTCAATGGAAATGAGTTGAGTAAGCTCTGGATGTTGGTGATGAACCGGGAGGCCTGGTGTGCTGCAGTCCATGGGGTCACAAAGAGTCAGACACGACTGAGTGACTGAACTCAACTGACTGATACACTGAGATTGTGGGGAAGACCTGTAATTGAAAAATCAATCATTCTAACTTATCATATGAATCATCTAAAGAAGAAAAAGCACATGAACATATCAATTGATGCAATAAAAGAATTTGAAAATTTTAGCATAGTACATGATAAAAATTTTCAACAAACCAAGAACAGAAGAAATCTCATCAGTCTGATAAAGGGCATGTATAAAATCTCTACAAATAAGATAGTGTGTACTGGTAAAAGATTAGCTTTTCCTAAGATCAGGAACATGGCAATGATGCACACTAAAAGCAATCCTATTCAATATTGTACTAGAAGTCCTAGCAAGTGTAATAAGGGAAGAAAAATAAATATAAGGCATAAAGATTGGAAATGAAGAAATAAAAGTGTCCCTATTTGCAGATAGCATGACAGTTTATGTATAAAATTCCAAAACACAAATAATAATAATAGTAACCCTTCTAGAATGAAAATTAGAATTAAGCAAGATTAAAGAATACAAGGTCAACACACAAATTTATTATATTTCTGTATACTTACAATATATGTTTTGAAACCAAAATAATTCTAGTTAGAGTAATTCCAAAGCAATGAAATGATTTGGTATAAATCTAATATACCATATATAGAATCTGTATGATAAAAATTACAAAATGCTAATGAATGAAATCTGAGATGATTGAAATAAGTGGTTAAACATATTGTGTCCATGGATTGGAAGACTCAGCATAGTTAAGATGCTGGTTCTCCCCAAAATGATCTTTATGATTAATGTAATTCTACTAAAATCCCCACAATGATTTTTATAGATACTTCATAGAATGGACAAGTTTATTCTAAAACTTATAAGGAACTAGAGTAGCTAAAACAGTTTTGAAAGAGAAGAATAAACTTGGAGGAATCAAACTATGCAATTTTATGACTTATTATACAGGCACAGTAATCAAGACAACCTAGTATTGATGAAGGAATAGATACATAGATTAATGAAAAAGAAAGAAAGTGTCAAGAAACAGCCCATGAAGATAATTGATTTTTTTAAATAAGCATGCAAAAGCCATTCAATGACCAAAGGGTCAGTCAGTCAGTCAGTTCAGTCACTCAGTCATGTCTGACTCCTTGGGACCCCATAGATTACAGTACACTAGGCCTCCCTGTCCATCACCAACTCCCAGAGTTTACTCAAAATCATGTCCAGTGAGTCGATGATGCCATCCAGTCATCTCATCCTCTCTCGTTCCCTTCTGCTCCCACCTTCAATCTTTCCCAGCATCAGGGTCTTTTCAAATGAGTCAGTTCTTCACATCAGGTGGCCAAAGTATTGGAGTTTCAGCTTCAGCGTCAGTCCTTCCAATGAATATTCAGAAAAATAAAGTCTGTCATTTTTTCCATGGTTTCCCATCTCTTTGCCATGAAGGGATGGGACCAGATGCCATGATCTTAGTTTTCTGAATGTTGAGTTTTAAGCCAACTTTTCCACTCTCCTCTTTCACTTTCATCAAGAGGCTCTTTAGTTCTTCTTTGTGAAGATGTTTTTTTTGTATAGTTCTGTGTATTCTTGCCACCTCTTCTTAATTATCTTCTGCTTCTGTTAGGTCCATACCGTTTCTGTCCTTTATTGTGCCTATATTTGCATGAAATGTTCCCTTGGTATCTCTGATTTTCTTGAAGAGATCTCTAGTCTTTCCCATTCTATTGTTTCCCTCTTTCTTTGCATTGATCACAGAGGAAGACTTTCTTATCTCTCCTTGCTATTCTTTGGAACTCTGCATTCAAATTGGTATATCTTTCCTTTTCTCCTTTGCCTTTTGCTTTTCTTCTTTTCACAGCTATTTGTAAGGCCTCCTCAGGCAACCATTTTGCCTTTTTGCATTTCTTTTTCTTGGAGATGGTCTTGATCCTTGCCTCCTGTACAATGTCACTAACCAATGTCCATAGTTCTTCAGGCACTCTTTCTATCAGATCTAATAATCCTTTGAATCTTTGTCACTTCCACTGTATAATCTTAAAGTAGTGGTTTTCCCTACTTTCGTCAATTTAAGTCTGAATTTGGCAATAAGGAATTCATGATCTGAGTCACAGTCAGTTCCTAGTCTTGTTTTTGCTGATTGTATAGAGCTTCTCCATCTTTGGCTGCAAAGAATATAATCAATCTGATTTCAGTATTGACCATCTAGTGATGTCTAGAGTAAAGTCTTGTGTAGAGTCTTCTCTTGTGTTGTTGGAAGAATGTTTGCTATGACCAGTGAATTCTCTTGGCAAAACTCTATTAGTCGTTGCCTTGCTTCATGCTGTAATCCAAGGCCAAATTTGCCTGTTACTCCAGGTGTTTCTTGACTTCCTACTGACAAAACGTGGTCCACTGGAGAAGAGAATAGCAAACCACTTCAGTATTCTTGCCTTGAGAACCCCATGAACAGTAAGAAAAGGCAAAAAGATAGGACACTGAAAAATAAACTCCCCAGTTCTGTAGGTGCCCAATATGCTACTGGAGATCAGTGGAGAAATAACTCCAGAAAGAATGAAGAGATGGAGCCAAAGCAAAAACAACACCCAATTTTGGAAGTGACTGGTGATGGAAGTAAAGTCCAGTGCTGTAAAGATCAATATTGCATAGGAATCTGGAATGTTAGGGCCATGAATTAAGGCAAATTGGAAGTGGTCAAACAAGAGATGGCAAGAATGAACATTTTAGGAATTTAGGAATTAGTTCAACCTTTTAAGAATCAGCAAACTAAAATGGACTGGAATGGATGAATTTAACTCAGATGACCATTATATCTACTACTGTAGGGAAGAGTCCCTTAGAAGAAATGGAGTAGCCATCATAGTCAACAAAAGAATTTGAAATGCAGTACTTGGATTCAATCTCAAAAAATGACAGAAAGATCTCTGTTCATTTCCAAGGCAAACCATTCTATATCACAATAATCCTAGTCTATGCCCCAACCAACAATGTTGAAAAAGCTGAAGTTGAATGGTTCTATGAAGACCTGCAAGACCTTCTAGAACTAACACCAAAAAAAGATGTCCTTTTCATTATAGGGGACTGAAATGCAAAAGAATAAAGGATAGTCTTTTCAAATGGTGTTGGAGCAATTAGACATCCTTCTGCAAAATAATAATAAGAATAAAACCTCAACATAAACATCACACCATCTCATATATAAAAAAACTCAAAATATATCATAAATATAAATGTAAAAAGTGAAATTATAAAGATTTTAGAATAAAAACATAAGAGAAAAAGCTTCATGACCTGAGAATTACCAAAGAATTCCTAAACACTACACCAGGAGCATGGTTTATAAAAGAAAAATTTTAAGTTATACCACATCAAAATTAAAGTTCTTAAAAAACACTGTTAAAAGAATGAAAAGACAAGCTACAAACTCAGAGAAAATATTTGCAAATCACATATCCAGCAAAGTATTTGTTCCAAAATACAGACAGAACTCTCAAAACACAAGAGTAAGAAAACAAAAACCCCAATTTAAAAAATGGGCAAAAGACTTAGCAGATACTTAACAAAACAGATGGCAAATAAGCACACAAAAAATTGTGCAACATCATTAGCCATTAGAGAAATGCAAATTAAAGACATGATGAGATACCACTATATACTTACCCAAATGTCTAAAATAAGAAATACTGACAGTATCAAGTGCTAGGGTGAGTCCAGACTAACTGAAATTCTCATATGCTTCTATTAGGAATGCAAAATGATAGAGTCTCTCTAGAAAATCCTTTGGTAGTTTCTTATAAACATGTATCTCCATAATACCCAGAATCCCACTCCTGAGCATTTATCCCAGGGAAATGAAAATTTAGGCTCAAACAAAGTCATATTCACCTAAAAGCAGAACCAGCCCCATGCCCTTCAATGGATGAATGGATAAATAAATTATGGCACATCTACACAGCAGAGTAATACTCAACAATAAAAAAGAGCAAATTATTGATCCATGGGACACCTTGGATGAATCTCAAAGACATGTTGTCGCACAGTGTTACATACTGTATGGTTCCATTCTTATGACATGATGGAAAAGACAAAACTATAATGATGGAGAACAAATCAGGAATGGGGAAAGTCCAAGGAAGTTTGGGGGTGGCAGTAATGGAGCTGTTCTGTATTCTGAGAGTGGTAATGGCTACACAAATACATGTGTGTGTGTGTGTGTGCTCAGTCACTCAGTTGTGTCCAACTCTTTGCAATCCCATATACTGCAGCCTGCCAGGCTCCTCTGTCCATAGAATTTTCCAGGCAAGAATACCGGAGTGAGTTGCCATCTCCTACTCCAGGGAATCTTCCCAATCCAGAGATACACCTTGCATCTCTTGTGTCTCCTGCATTGGCAGGTAGATTCTTTACCACTGCACCATCTAGGAAACCCACACAAATACATACATGTGATAAAATTCATAGAACAGTATGCTCTGAAAACACTTAAAGTTGCTTATGATAATTTTTTAAATATAATTAAAATTAAACAAGAAGCACTAGGGAGGAAGCCATTGCTAAACCCTTTTGGGCAGACAGAGATATAGCTAAATCAGCTCTTGCTTTTCCGAATCTGAGTTCAGTGTAGAATCATATCATGCCATCTGAGTGGCCTTTAGACTCTCCGTCTCCTGCACCCACAGATCTAGTTTATAATTGCCCACCAAACAAATCTGCACTCCTCAGTAAGGCATTCATAAAGTCCTCTTCCTGACCCTCATGCTATGTGCCCTGAAGTTTCCAGGAAGCTGGCTCTTTTAATCAAGACAGGTAGAGAGGATGAGCAGGAGCCCATTCAGACATCTCCCTCCCACCACATGCAGGCTCTCAGCTGGACCTCCTAAGGAAATGAGGACGAGGTTGGGTGGCTTTCAGGGCTGTCATCAGAGGAGGGGGAGAGCAACTGGCAGTCCAATCAGCTTCCTCCGTGAGCGTGTCTGTGGCTATTTTTGCTTTGTGAATAGAAGGCAGGAAGTGGGCCAAGCTGGGCACACAGCCATGTGTATTTGTGTGTATGTGTGAACATGTGGTTATGAGAGAGAGCAAGAGGCTTTCCAAGAGAAACTGAGTGGGTGGCTGCCACTGACGGGGTATATGTAGACAAATACAAAACATCAAGCAATTACTGCAATCAGGCGCAGGGGGTATCTTCCTGCGTCAGCAGAGCTGTCTCTGCTCCCCCACGCCTGCTGCTAAGGAGCTAGTGTGCTCAGGGTCTGCAAGGGAGGGGCTCGGGCTGGGCCAGGAGGGCACTCTTGAAAGAGGCTCCTTGCCAGTGGGGGGCACCTGATGAGAGCCCTCCTGCCACAGTGGGATCACAACACCCGAAAACACTGACTGTACATGCCTACATTAGCCCCATAGCAATTTGAACCACATAGTGAAGCTTGATTCAGGCCCCACCTTTCTGATGCAAATCCTGTTCTTCTGCCCATTGGCTCTCCTCTTCATATCTTCTTGCTGTCCCCATGGATTTCTTGAAGCATCTGGCCAGTGAAAGAGCCCCTGGCTTCCCGCTGCTCCTCAGTCAGTAGTGAGAGTTCTGGAATAAGTGGTTCATTCAGCATAGTCAGGGTGTAACAGAACCACTGACAGAACCACTGTCTCCTGTGATCAGTAAGGGATGCCAGGGGAAGACACAGCTATCCAGCTTCCACCAAAAGACCTTTTGGCCAATTCCAGGAGTTCTGGATATGGGTATATCATGACTGCTGTTGAGTACTACTTGAGTATTGTTAAAAACAAATTCTCAGTGTCTGGGCTGGAGACCTGGAATCTGCATTTCAAGCACCCCAGTGATTTTGACATGCACCTAAGCTTGGAAGCCAACGACTTGTTAGGGAGTGAGCGGACCCAGGAGCCAGGAGGTGGGAGCACTGGGTCCACTCGTGCCACTGGTGGTGTGGGCAGCTCTAATCTGCTGAGGCTCAGTATTCTTATCTGGTCCATGGGGACAGTGCACTTGCCATGTTAAGTCGCTTCAGTCACGTCTGACTCTGTGACCCCGTGGACCATAGCCCACCAGGCTCTTTCATCCAAGCGATACTCCAGGCAAGAATATTGGAGTGGGTTGCCATTTCCTACTCTACATGGGGATAATAACATCAGTCTAGCATAACCTCAGGAGTCTGGGGCTGGTTTTGAAGGTATCCCCTGGCTCTTGGTGAAGGTTTACACTTGGCCAGTGCAGAGCATTGTTGGAATATTCCACTGGCTCTGGTGGTGGGCACTTTCAAGCAATCAAGCAAAGAAAACACACCTGGATTGAGGGTTTTCGTCCTTGACAGCTAACATAAGCTTAGGAGACAGTGGTCCCATCAGAAGAACTTCATGATCTTGTGAAAAGTGGACCAGGGTCTGGCAGTGTAAACTCTCATGTGAGGATGTGAGGCTGGGTGTTAGCTTGGAACAGACCTGGACTCAGGCATGTCTAAGCATGTCCAGAGCATGGGGCCATGGTAAGGGTCATTTAACTTGTGACAGCTCACTCTCTTTCCCAACCTACAGACATCATCTTTATCCTGATGCTGGGAAGCCAAACCCTTCACATCGGGGCTGTCAGGAGCACTGCAGGGAGCCCTGGGAGGGAGGGACCTCTGAGAAGACAAAAGTGAGGTATCATTAGCCTCTCTCCCCCAAACCACATGACTTCCAGGATACTGGGATGCTGGGTCCTTCCCACACTCAAAGCTAAGAGGCTCAGCAGAAGTTAAACCTGGGCACAGAGTAGTTACACCTATAATGGTGCAAGTTACATCATCCGTAACCTTTTTTTCACAACGGGCTGTTTCAAACAGCTGTAATTTATGGACGTTCTTCCAAGAGGAATTAGTCAATATATTTGTTTTCCCTTTGATATATAGCCACAGGAGCACGTCAGGCATGAGGTTTATTAAGCCTTGCCAATTTTCTGCCGCTTCTCAGAGCTATAGATTCTGCTTGCGGAGTGGGCTGGTTCCAACTCAACACAGGGGAAAAATAATAATAATAACATTTAGAATACTGAAAAACCTTCTAGTTCTCAGAACACAGAGTGCTCCAGGAGGAGAGCGGGAACCTTGGGAATGAGACTTTTGACTCTCGCTACCCTGGATACAGGGGAAATAGGAGCACTATGGGGCCAAAGAACAGGCTATAGGTCATGTCACGCTGCCCTGTTGGGCCGGTGGGCTGCAGACAACCCCAGGGCCTAAGGAGGACAATGATGTTCCTTCCACTGTGCATGGCTTCCACCATGGACAAGGCAAGATCTCCATCCTAAGTGACGGTGGTCTATCCACTCCAACAGCTCCCAGGTCAAGAAAGGATGCTGTCAACTCCACCCTTTCTTGCTCTACCACCCTGAAACAGGGCATAGCTTCTAGACTTGGCTCAGGGTACCTGCATGTCCAAAGAGACTCCCTAAGGGGAAAGGCAGCCTCAACCCCTCCACAAGGTAAAAGGTAGAGAGAGAGGCATGGTCCTCATCCTCAGTGTGCTTGATAACTGCTGGGTGTCCATGTGAAATACAGATTCCCAGGCACCACTCAACCCCATCTGGTGATCCAGTGGGTCTGGGTGGGGCCCAGGACTCTGCATTTTGTAGAAGAGTTCTCCACAAATTGACTCAAATGCACTGACCACCCACCTCAGGTTGTCACTGCTTAGACGAATCAGGCTTTCCTGTATCTGAGCAGCATGGTGCTTCTTCAGGCAAGGCACAGTGAAAGACATGAAAACCAGAGAAGAATTTAAAACTGTCCAATTCAAATGCTACTGGTGTGGCTTCCCAGGGGGCACTAGTGGTAAAGCATCTGCCTGCCCACGCAAGAGACCCAGGTTCGATCCCTGGGTCAGGAAGATCCCTGGAGAAGAAAATGGCTATCCACTCCAGTATTCTTGCCTGGAGAATCCCATGGACAGAGGAGCCTGGAAGGCTACAGTCCATGGGGTCACCCAGAGTCAGACACAACTGAGCACGCATGCAGAAATGTAGGAGTTGTAGCCACCTACCCAATCACATTGTGTATTCCTTCTTAGATCCATAAACGTAATCAGAACTGTCCTTATCAAGTGCCTAGGACTTACTGGAAGCCTGGCAGGTGTTATCCTGGTTATCTGAGCTAATGGTCTTGTAGCAGGGTTCCATTCTGGAGAAGGTAAACAGGTGGGCCAGATCATAGCATCTGAGAATCCTATCTGCTCTTTCCAGAACCACCCAGAACTACATGCTATGTCCCTGTGCCAGGAACTGTCCCAACTCTCCTTAAAGTGTATTTTCAGAAGCACTGCTTTCCTTTTCCTTTACTCTCTTTACTGATGACTTTCTTCTCAGAAGCCACTTTATGCTTTGAAAAACAAAGCATATGGCTATCTTGATCTCAGGAGCCAGACCACTTAGGCTCAAAGTTCAGTTCTGCTACTTTCTAGCTGTGTGACTTTGGGCAATTCACTGACCCTCCTCTCTCAGTCTTTGTCTTCACTTGCAAATTCTTATACCCCACCCCTGAAAGGATGCCTGTTTGGTTTACATGAGTATGTAAAGTTCATAATTAGTACACTAAAAATGTTCTCTGTCTTCCTGAACATCATTCGGCAGTCATATGCTGTCTGCCTGTGCAGGTTGGTAATGGAAAAGACTCATATAATCTGTATAATCTGGGAGATGGGACTGGACCCTGGGAACACTTGAATAGTTTTAGTTGCTAATCCCAAGAGGGAAAACACACTACATATTCATAGGCATCATGTGTGCACACACATATCTTTTTGGGTCACCAGAGATCTGGTCAGCAAATTTGAACTGCTAAGATCAGAAGGTGTGGGTGTGGCCAGAGAGGGTCTGGTCCCTGGAAGAAGTGTGCATCATCTGCATCCTGCAATGAATGAGAAAAAGAAGAGTCACAGAATGGATGGGTCAGCAGAGAATGAACGCACGGAAGTAGACAGAGCTGACCAGGAGAAGGCAGGTGGCTGGGAATAGGTATCAGAATGGCGTGGCACACAGCCCGCAAATGAGGGACACATCAGGGGACACACATTGTCAGGGATGGGGAGAGTCAGGGATCAAGGGAGGACTAAACATAAGCCCCCCAAGCACACCCCAACAACCGCATCTAAACAAATGCATCCAAAAGGCCACATCAGAGCATTCTACACAAACGCATGCACAGACACACACAGACACACACAGACATGATTGCAGGGGACACAGAGACACAGATGTGCTACACAGACACTCAGGCAAACACACACAGACACACACAAAGGCACACAGATACATATACACATGTTCAAGCGCTATGTCGCTAGGCCTGTCTGGCCCATGTGCTTTCCATGGCAGGGCTGTCTGAACATAATGAAGCGGGGTAAGAAGCCTAAGTTCTGTTGATAAAATCAGGGATCAGGAAAAATCAACCAACTTTAAACTTACACAGTAAATCAGGGGACTCTGAGGTTCCCAGAAGACTATAAAACAAAAATTCATGTGTGCTTTAATCCTATGCATATTGACTCTACCTAGAAAACTGACTCTGAAGAGTAACCGGATCCACCTTGGCAGCCCCTGGGAGTCAGGGCAGTGTTGACATATGTTAATGCGTTGATGTGAAAGCCCCTTCAGGAAGGCCCACACCACTGCCACTTTCGGGGAGGAAGGTGGGCTGGGCAACAAGCTGACACTCGCTTCTTCCCAGCCTTTCCTCTTCCCCTCAAGTCCCTCTGGCAGGTACTTGCCAGGCACCTTTCCCTGGCAGCGACCACGTCTGTGATGAAATTGAAAAGCTTGGTTACTGCTTTAGTCTCTCTCTCCCCTGCCACAGTGTAGACTTCAGGAGGACATGGAGTGTGCCGATTTTGCTCATTGTTGTGTTCCGAGTGCCTAGCATATAGTTGTTGTTTAGGTGCTCAGTTATGTCTGACACTTTGCAGCTCCATGAACTATAGCCCTCCAGGCTCCACTGTCCATGGAGTTTTCCAGGCAAAAATACTGAAGTGGGTTGCCATTTCCTTCTCCAGGGGATCTTTCTGACCCAGGGATTGAACCTGTGTCTGCTGCATTGGCAGGAGGATTCCTTACCATTGAGCCATCTGGGAAGCATATAGTAGATGTTCAGTAAAGGTGGAAGCATAGAAATTGACAAATAAATTAGTAGTGTTGGGAGTCATGAAGGCAGCCTGTTGCTGAAAACAGTGATCAGCATCCTCAGTAGGTCAGGTTCCTGGCATCATCCACAAACAGCTCAGATGCCTGATTCTGGTCCTGAACCCATTCTCCCTTCTTCCCACCTCCATCCCTCCTTCAAGGCAAGGCTCACCTGAGTCTCCTAGCACCATTCAGAGTCTTGTATTATGACGCAAAATGAGAAATCCACAAGATCATACATCAAAGATGTCAAGTCTGGGACAAAACTTTCTCGATGGGACACCATGGGAGAGGGAATAACACCAAAAGGGGTGGAGATGAAAATCACCAAGATGGGCCTTTGATAAAATAAGGATGATTTTCATCCCATATTCTGATTCCTCACTGTGCACCTCAGCCTGCTCTTTGCCTTCCACAACCTCAGCTAACCACAGCTTCACCACAGCTTCCCAGGGTGCCCCCGCCCCCGGACACCCTCCATCCATTTCATCTCTCTCCCACAAAACATCTGTTTTCAGATTCAAGACTTTGCCAACAACTGGAATTTATATTAAAGAATCAAGACTTCTACTGCCAGCCAAAATAAAGTAAAAGGAACAAGATTTATGTTCCCTCCTGAAGCAAACATAAAATAGATGAAATATATAAAATAAATAAAACAGACAATTGGAGGTCTGGTAGCACAGGACAATGACACATGAGAGAAGAGACAGAGATGAGGTGAGTCCTGTGATTGCTCCACCTTACTGCCCAGGAAAAATTTCAGCAGAGCAGGAATGGGGAATACAGGAGGAAACCAACATCTGAATCAGAGAAAAAGCTAGAAGTTCAAAGAGACCAAGGTCAGCCTTAAAAGACCAAGGTCACCTCTGAGGCCTGAGCTTCACTGGTGGTTTAGTGGTAAAGAATCCTCCTGCACTGCAGGAGACAGGTTCGATCCCTGGGCCAGGAAGATCCCCTGTAGGAGGGAATGGTAACCCATTCCAGTATTCTTGCCTGGAAAATCCCATGGACAGAGGAGCTTGGCAATTGACAGTCCATGGAGTTGCAAACAGGTGGACACGACTATAGCCCTGAGCATGCACACACATTCATGCGCCCATATAGTCCCTCCTCATTGTTCCAAGGTTAATCTGTGTGATCAATAGCATGTGGATCAAGTGGCTGTGTATCAGGATGGCAGGTTGTAGGCTTTCACCTTGTAGGCTATCTGTCTGCAGGCATCTGTCTGTCTATCTCTCATCAATTGCTCTGGGGGAAGTTAGATGCCATGATATGTGAGCATCCTTGAGAAAAAGCAATGGAGTAAATGGAGGCTTCTTGGGAGATTTCTCAGCACCTCCAGATGATCATAGCCCAGGTCAACAAATTGACTACAACCTCGTGAGAGACCCTGAGTGAGAACCACCCAGCTAAGCTGTGCACATTTGAGTGCAAGCTTTTAAAGAACAAATGCTTCTATTTTTCTTGTTGCTTTTCAGTCGCTAAGTCATGCTCAACTCTTGGCGAACCCATGGACTGCAGCAAGCCAGACTTCACCATCTCCTGGAGTTTGCTCAAACTCAGGTCCATTGAATCAATGATGCCATCCAACTATCTCATCCTCTGTCTCCCCCTTCTCCCCCTGCCCTCAATCTTTCCCAGCATCAGGGTCTTTTCCAGTGAGTCAGCTTTTCTTATCAGGTGGTCAAAGTACTGGAGCTTCAACTTCAGCATCAGTCCTTCCAATGAATGTTCAGAGTTAATTTCCTTCAGGATTGACTGGTTTGATTTCCTTGCTGTCCAAGAGATTCTCACGAGTCTTTTCCAGTACCACAGTTTGAAAGCATCAGTTCTTCAGCTCTATTTCTCTTGAGTATATGCTAAGGGGTAGGAGGGTTGGGTCTTATCTTAGATGTCTCTTTAACTTCTTAAACTTTTCCAAAACTGGTTATACCAATTCCATTTCCATTAGCAGTGTATAAGAGTTCTGATTTAGTCACATCTTCACTAACACCTGGTAACGGGCTGTTTGTTTGTGAGCCATTCTAGTGGGTTTGTAGCAACATCTCACTGTGTTTTGAGTTGGCATTTCTTTAATTACAAATGATGCTGAGCACATTTTCATGTGCTTATTTCCCATATACGTGTTTTCTTCTGTGGAGTGCTTTACAATTCAATTGCCATTTTTTAACTCTTTGTGTTCTTATTGAGTTGCAAAGCAGGATAATGGAGAAAGAAGTAACAAAGAGGACTATTTTGTGATGGAGAAGTTCTCTCTAGGTGATATTTAAGCAGACTACTAAAGGAAGTGAAGAAGTAAGCCATTTAAGTGTATCTGAGTGAAGAGTTTCCCATTAGGGACACAGGAGGTGCAAAGGCTCTGAAGCCCCAGGGTTCTTGGTGTGTCTGAGGACTATCAAGGAAGCCAGTGAGGCTAGAACAGAATAAACACAGAGAGAGAGAGTGGGGAACATTCCTGTAAGATAATCTATTTCACAGTATTAAAACAAGAGCCCTAAAATGAGATAGCAAATCTTAAAGGATCTTTGATATAGCAGACATTCAATTTAAAAAAATCAGTTTTACCTGAGTATTTACTCATTAGACAATGGTCACATTAGATCTTTTTTAAGCTGAGCTCCTGGATTCTGGATTGAAATGACTTGACCATTTTAGAGATTTTATTCCCTCATGCTGTGCCTGCCTCGAGGGCTGGAGATGCCTCCCCCTATGGATCTAGCCCAGCCGGAGGGGTAGAGGCTTGGAACAGGCAGCAGGGGAGGATCGTGTAATCAAGAATTATTTAAACTGTTTGCTGGACTTCATTTACCATTATGATGGGATATAAAAGTTTAAGGGCTTTTGCCAAAAAAATCTATGAACCAGCTCTATACCAGTTCTAATAAATCTGCAAAGAGAGAATTTATCATCTCTCAATAAATGTGTCTCTTCTGCACTATCTTCTGAAAACTTGAAAATCCTAGATATAAATCTTGGCGTTAGGCTTCATGTTTCTTTCCTCAGGGGGATGATGTTCCAGACTCAGGCATGGATGTATCCGGGGCCCCTCTATGTTCTTTCCTCTCCCACCCTGTGCTTCCCACTCCCAGATAACTTCTGCTTCTCTTCACCCTAGAGAGCTCCAGAGTGTTCTGAAGAAGCTGCAGACATACTGGAAAGTCTCTATGGGCCTCAGTTGCCTCATCTGGGAATACAGAAAGTTGGGTCACATGACCCAGAAGAGTTCTTCTTGTTCCAGTAACCTCTGGTGGTTCCCAGTCTGTAGCCACTGCTGCTGTCTTTAGAGGTTTCTTGGGTGGAGGCTAAGGGGTGAGGAAAGACCAGATGAGACATGTCAGCTTTTCTGAGGACCACACAAGGCCAAGCGTGCCCTCAAGAGGTAGACAGGGAACACAAAAATGCAGACTTGTTACATGTGACAACACGGATGAGCTTTGAAACTTACACTGAGTAAAAGAAGGCGGAGCGAAGAGGCCACACGTGGTGTGACTCCACTCATATGAAACGCCCAGAAGAGGCAAAGCCACAGAGAAGGAGTAGATGAGTGGTTGTCAGGTCACAGGGGAGGGGAAACGGGCACTGACCACTGATGAGAACAGAGTTTCTCTTTGGAATGATGGAAATGTTTTGAAATTAGACAGTGATAATGATTGCCACTGCAGAATGGTTGCCCTGCACAAGGATGACTCACAAATATGTGAAGTGTTCCGTATTTGGGGGAGGGGGCTTTCCTGGTAGCTCAACAGTAAAGAATCTGCCTGTGATGCAGGAGACCGGGGTTCCATCCCTGCGTCAGGAAGATTCCCTGGAGAAGGGAATATCATCCCACTCCAGCATTCTTGCCTGGAGTATTCCATGGAGAGGAGCCTGGCGGGCTGCTGTCCATGGGGTCACAAAAAGTTAGACATGGCTGAGTAACTAACAGTTTCATGATGTTTGCAAAACAGAGTCTGTGTGTCAAAAATCAATGAACAGTACACTTTAAAATGATGAATTTTATGTGATGTACATTCTACTTCATTAAAAAATATATAGCTCTTAAAGAACAGTAGACTTTGGAAAGGCGAAGGAATCAGCTGAGCACAGTAGGCAGAACCCTATCTCAGGGGAGCCAAGAGCTCAGCCAGCTTAGGTAAGGGTGAGGGCTCCAATCCACCCACTGCAGGAGAAGGCAGACTGACAGGCTAGCTTACCCTGGAGGTCTCTCCTCTCTGATCAAGGCCCCCACCCGGGCGGGGATGCTAGTCAGGGTTATCAAGTCCACAGCCCAGGAGACAAAAGCCCAAGTGCAAGCTGTGCTTCCCCAGGGGTGATCCCAGGACCACCTGCTTCAGAACCAACTGGGGGCCTTGTTAACAAAGCAGACCCCGAGCCCCATCCCAGACTGACCGAATTGGATTTTTATCTTTAACAAGCTCTCTAGGTAATTCTTTTGCACGCTCAAGTTAGAAAAGTATTTTGAGCCAGAGTACTTTTCAGACTCTAAAGGGTCTACCAATCGCCTGGAGACCTTATTATAATGTAGAGGATTCTGATTCCGTCTGTCTGGGGTGGGGCCTGAGATTCTGCATTTCTAATAAGCTCTCAGGCGGTGTTTGAGGGGCTGGTCCATGGATTCTGCTTTGAGTAGCAAGGATTCAGAGCGTTTCTAAAAGTCAACTGTGTCTTACAATCACTAGAGAAGCTTAAAAAAAACCCAAGGCCCGGGTCTCATCATCTAAGATTCTGAATTGCTATGTTGCTGTTGTTCGCTCACTCAGTTGTGTCCGACTCTTTGCAACCTCACGGACTGCAGTACCCCAGGCTTCCCTGTCCTTCACCATTTCCCAGAGTTTGCTCAAACTCATGTCCACTGAGTCAGTGATGCCATCCAACCATCTCATCCTCTGTTGCCCCCTTTTCCTCCTGCCTTCAATCTTTCCCAGAATCAGGGTCCTTTCTAATGAGTCAGCTCTTCACATATGGCGGCCAAAGAATTGGTCTGTGGGGTGGCCTAATCATCATTTTTTTTACAACTTCCCTCCGTATGCAACCTAATCTATAGCCATGGTTGCAAATCTCTGATGCAGAGAGAGACTGGGGTTCTAAGCAGGTATCCAGGTAGATTAAGGGGTGGAAATCCAGATGGTTTCTATGGATAAGAACAATGCAGGGGCAGGGACTGCTCTGGTGGCCCAGTGGTTAAGAATCTGCCTGCTAATATGGGGGACACGGGTTCCAACCCTGATCCGGGAAGATCCCACATGCTGCTGACTAACTAAGCCCATTTGCCACAACTACTGAAGCCTGCACGCCTAGAGCCCATGCCCTGCAACAAGAGAAGCCAACACAATGAGAAGCCCAAACATCACAACTAGAGAGTAGTCCCATTGCTGCAACTAGAGGAACCCCATGCACAGCACTGAAGACCCAGTACAGCCAAAAATAAACAAAATTTTTTTAAAATAATGTGGCGGAGGGGAGGGAAAACTGCTTCAGTTTCTGGGTTATACACACAAGAGAGCCTGTGTCTCACCCCTGAAGCATAAGAGAGTGAATACAGTACCAGAATGACTATCTTCAAGCCCAGCAGATGGGGGAATAAGAGTGCTCCCACCTGTTTACTGCCTCAGTCCTACAAGGCTTCAAGGATGAGCCTAAAAGTGAGGTCCCTCAGTAGATCCAGTTTGAGGAAGTTTGTGCTTCCTACCTTACTCAAAATATCCCAATTATTGGAGTAACCTTAAATCCGATAAAATATATTGCCCAGAAAGTCTTGGAGTTTGAGAAGGGACATCATCAGGTCATCATCTGATTGACCCTTTTACCCCTGTTTTTCCATACTCCCCCCAGCAGCAACTACAACTGGTTTTGATTGGAAAAGTTTGAGGAACAGGGACCTTCACACCCTTCCAGACTTGAATGGGGTCGGGGTTCTCTCAGCACTTGGGGAAAGAGATGCATGTCAAGAGGAGAAAGATGAGGAGAGCAGGGAACTGCAAGGACTGCTTGCCGGGAAAGGCAGAGACAGATGTCAAAAGCAACACACAGGCACGTTGGCAAGATTGTGCCCGAGCGGCATGAGCAGAAACACAGGCCATATTTCAGTGGGAAATAAAAATGTGTCTGTAATTAATGATCCTCTAGGAACACACGGCCCTTATTAATGTAGCAATTTGGAGAGACATAATTCACTAGCGTCAGGCTTGAATTGCCAGGATGGTTGTTCAGCTGGAGGAAGGCTGAGGGAGCAGGAAGTAGAAGTTGTGATGATGGGTTCCCGAGGGAGAGGGTGCTGGGAGGGGCCAGAGGCTGGGCTGGGGGAGCCACATGGATGCCTGGGACGCTGAGGGGAAGGTAACCACCTTCTTCCAGGTCATAGAGCCCCACCTCAGCACTATAATCACAGAGATGCATGTGTAGGCTACGAAGTCAGATGGCCTTGTTCATATCGAGGCCCCTCCCCTTTGCTGGGTGACCTTGGCCAAGTTCTTGGATGTCTCTCTCTGTACCCTGGCTTGCTCATCTGCCAATCAAAGCATAATAATTATACCTACTGGTAACATTAAATAAAGTGCTTTATTTAGCACAGTGTCTGGCACAGGCGGCTCTAGTGGTAAAGAAGTCACCAGTCAATGCAGGAAACCTAAGAGATGCGGGTTCAATCCCTGGGTCGGGAAGATCCCCTGGAGGAGAGTAGGGCAACCCACTCCAATATCTTGCCTGGAGAATCCCATGGATAGAGGAGCCTGGTGGGCTACAGTCCCTAGGGTCACAAAGAGTTGGACACAACTGAAGCGACTTAACACACACTGACTCGCATACATTCAGTGCTAAAGAAAATTTTTTCTGTCATTAAAATGGATTCTATAATTCTTTTTAAACCTTTTTTAAATGTTGCTATTGGTGTCTAATTGCTGCACAGTGCTGTGTGGGTTTCTGCTGCACAACAAAGCGAATCAGCCGCATGTGTACATCCACCCCTCCCACCCTCGTGCCCCCAGCCACCCCGCCCCTTAGGAATCAGCCGCATGTGTACATCCACCCCTCCCTCCCTTGTGCCCCCAGCCACCCCACTCCTTAGGTGACCACGGGGCACTGGATGGGCGCCCTGTGCCCCCAGCCACCCCACCCCTTAGGAATCAGCCGCGTGTGTCCACCCTCCCCTCCCGCCCTCGTGCCCCCAGCCACCCCACCCCTTAGGAATCAGCCCCGTGTGTCCACCCTCCCCTCCCGCCCTCGTGCCCCCAGCCACCCCACTCCTTAGGAATCAGCCGCGTGTGTCCACCCTCCCCTCCCGCCCTCGTGCCCCCAGCCACCCCACTCCTTAGGAATCAGCCCCGTGTGTCCACCCTCCCCTCCCGCCCTCGTGCCCCCAGCCACCCCGCCCCTTAGGAATCAGCCCCGTGTGTCCACCCTCCCCTCCCGCCCTCGTGCCCCCAGCCACCCCGCCCCTTAGGAATCAGCCGCGTGTGTCCACCCTCCCCTCCCGCCCTCGTGCCCCCAGCCATCCCGCCCCTTAGGAATCAGCCCCGTGTGTCCACCCTCCCCTCCCGCCCTCGTGCCCCCAGCCACCCCGCCCCTTAGGAATAAGCCCCGTGTGTCCACCCTCCCCTCCCGCCCTCGTGCCCCCAGCCACCCCGCCCCTTAGGAATCAGCCGCGTGTGTCCACCCTCCCCTCCCGCCCTCGTGCCCCCAGCCATCCCGCCCCTTAGGAATCAGCCCCGTGTGTCCACCCTCCCCTCCCGCCCTCGTGCCCCCAGCCACCCCGCCCCTTAGGAATCAGCCCCGTGTGTCCACCCTCCCCTCCCGCCCTCGTGCCCCCAGCCACCCCGCCCCTTAGGAATCAGCCCCGTGTGTCCACCCTCCCCTCCCGCCCTCGTGCCCCCAGCCACCCCACTCCTTAGGAATCAGCCCCGTGTGTCCACCCTCCCCTCCCGCCCTCGTGCCCCCAGCCACCCCACTCCTTAGGAATCAGCCCCGTGTGTCCACCCTCCCCTCCCGCCCTCGTGCCCCCAGCCACCCCGCTCCTTAGGAATCAGCCCCGTGTGTCCACCCTCCCCTCCCGCCCTCGTGCCCCCAGCCACCCCGCCCCTTAGGAATCAGCCCCGTGTGTCCACCCTCCCCTCCCGCCCTCGTGCCCCCAGCCACCCCGCCCCTTAGGAATCAGCCCCGTGTGTCCACCCTCCCCTCCCGCCCTCGTGCCCCCAGCCACCCCGCTCCTTAGGAATCAGCCCCGTGTGTCCACCCTCCCCTCCCGCCCTCGTGCCCCCAGCCACCCCGCTCCTTAGGAATCAGCCCCGTGTGTCCACCCTCCCCTCCCGCCCTCGTGCCCCCAGCCACCCCGCTCCTTAGGAATCAGCCGCGTGTGTCCACCCTCCCCTCCCGCCCTCGTGCCCCCAGCCACCCCACTCCTTAGGAATCAGCCGCGTGTGTCCATCCACCCCTCCCGCCCTCGTGCCCCCAGCCACCCCGCCCCTTAGGAATCAGCCACGTGTGTCCACCCTCCCCTCCCGCCCTCGTGCCCCCAGCCACCCCGCCCCTTAGGTGACCACGGGGCACTGGATGGACGCCCTTGCCCCACGGCTGCTCCCCACCGGCCGTCTGTCCTCTGCGCGGCGGTGTATCTATGTCAGTGCCGCTCTCCAGTCCGCCGCCCCCTCCCTTCCGCTGCTGCGTCCGTGACCATCCTCTGTGTCTGTGTCTCTGTTCCTGCCCTGCACACACGTTCATCTGTGCCGCTGTTTTCATTGCCATTGGCAGGCTTCATCTGTGTGAGAACAGGGGTGATGGCGGCAGCATATGGCCCGGTGTGGATTTCTGTGGGACCCTTTGCGAGGCTGTCTGCCTGACCAGCTGTGTAGACAAGGCGTCTTGCGACAATAGGGGAAAAAGCAAAGCAGAAAGGGCCTCTGTCCAACTTAACACACAAGTGCGCTTCAATGACACAGATAATAATCAGGAAAACAGTCGTCGATGTCCTAGGCCAGTGCCCTCTGAGTCTGATCTATGACCATGAGGAGGACAGGACCGGGAGCCAGGCAGCCTGGCTGAGAGTCCTGATCCTCCTTTACCAGCTGGGTGACCTTGGGCTAGAGGACAAGCAGAGATGGAAGAGCAACAATTCAGAGAGAGAAAAACAAATATCACATATTAACGCACATCTATGTGGAATCTAGACAAACGGTACAGATGAAGCTATTTGCAAGGCAGGAATGGACGCGAGCAGAGAGAATGGACCTGTGGACACCGGGTGCGAAGGGGAGGCTGGAATGAACTGGGAGAGTAGCGCTGACACAGACACGCTGCCAAGTGTAAAACCGTGAGTGGGAAGCTGCTATAAAGCACGGGAAGTTTTCAGCTCTGTGCCCTGTGATGATCTAGAGGGGTGGGGTGGGGAGGCGGGGTAGGAGGGAGGCTCCAGAGGGACGAGGTATATATACGCCTATGGCTGATCCACTCCACTGTACAGCAGAAACTCACGCAACGTTGTAAAGCAATTATCCTTCAGCAAAAACAAGTTCCTATGTCCTCCCAGGCAAACGCCCAGATCTGGGGCACAGATACTCGCTCTGGCAGTCCAGAGACGGCCTTGTTTTCTGGATATGGACTGTGCCTCCACCCTGATGCTGACCTACTCTCCCAGAAAGTCCTAGAAAAGAAGCCACATTCCCAAGTCCTGTCTTTCCTGAGCTCCATCCAGGGGCCCATGTGATCCCAAACGACATCAATTTGGACTTTCTCTCCACTAATTTAATTTTCTCTCTTCTGTATCATCAGATGCTCTCACTGGCTCCTTCCCTTCAGCTTATCAGCACACTCAAGTCTGTCATATCCCCAAACAAATAAACAGAGAAACATTCCTTGGTTTTGCTTCATGACCCCTGGCTTCCATGGGATCTGTCTCCTTTCCTTGGCAGGCAAGAATCTTGAAAAATAATTGGCACTAGCTGTCTCCGTTCCTCATTTCCCAATCACTATTAGAGTCATCACTCTGGCTCCAAAACACCTCCATTCCATGGAAACCACTCTGACCACATCCATCATCAACATTCCTACTGCCAGCTCCAAGGAGCCTTTTCCATTACCTGTCTTAACACTCAGCCGGATTTAAAAGATTGGCCACTCCCACCATTTTCACAGCTTACTTGTTTTGGTTTGCGTGGTGCAAGCCATTCCTGGCTCTTCTCATGCTCTGTGATTATTGGAATCTTCTCCTGCACCCACCCCTCAGCTGCTCTTCTGTCTATAATGGGGCACTCATCCTCTCTCTCCCCTTATTTTATATCCTTTTCTTACAAATATCATTAATTCCCATGGATTTAACTGGTGCCTAGCTATTGACAGTTTCCAAATCTTTATTTCTAATCAAGACTACCATCTTAGATATAAAACCCCCAAAGGACAAAAATAAATTATAATCCTGCCTACTCTATGTTTTCCTGTGAATTTCTCATAGATAGCTCAAACTCACTATATCCCAGAAAACCACCTCACCATTAGCATCTCAGCCTTAAACTCAGCTCTCTCTTTCTCCTGTGTTCCTGGCATTTGATGGACTACCCTCAACTCCTACTTCATTCCCCAAGCCCGAGATCCCTGCATCACTCACAACCCCTCCATCTACCTTATTCCCAACCGGCTCCATGTGCTGCCAGCTTTACCTTCAAAATATCTCATTTATCGGTCCCCTCTCCAATCCATACTGTCACTGCCTTAGTTAAAGCAAATCTCTCACCTGGATGTGTCAATTGTCTCTTAACTGGCCTTACTGTCTGGAGACCTCCAATCCATCTGCTTCACCACCGCTAAAGTGATTGATCTGTGTATCTCATCATCCCTTTTTCCATGCTGCAAGTCCTTCTCTGGCTTTGCTGACTACAAGATAAATGCAAATGATCTGTCCTGGTGTATCATGCTTTTCATAATCTGAGCCATCCGCCCTCTTCTCTCTGGCCCCATCACTTGCTGAATGACTTTAAGTTCCCAAAACACACTAGGTAATATTTCATGTCTCAGGACCTCTTCTTAGAATACCCCTATCCCTTGTTCACTGGGAGGCTAGATGAAGGACTATTACTTCCCTCCTTTTCTGGATTTGACTGCAAGCCTTTCTGATTTCTGGAAGTGATCAGTCACTCTCTCATTCAGCCAGGTGCCCATCTTTGACCTTCCTCTCCTGGTATGGCTTATTCCTCACAACTTCCCAGTGAGACATTAGCTCTCAAGCTCTCAGAAAACTTCAGAGGTTCATCTAGAGGAAATGATCAACAAGTAGTATGTGGACACATTTTTCCTAATTTCTTCTTGTAGTTTAAAATTATATTCATTATGATGCATTTGTTCTTATTTCTCTTATACAGATGAAATCTAGTTAAATCATAATAAATCCATACATAAGTAATACAGCATTTTTATAGATAAAAACAAACAAACAAATCCCCACAAGGTTGTAATACAAGGCACAGATTCTCTGCCACACATTCTGATGGAAGCTCCCAAAACTACATACAGAGAAGGAATATTCTTTTAAAAGTGAGGTTTAGTTGTTTTACAATATTATTTAAGTTTCAGGTGTACAACATACAACACAATTTAAAGGTTATGCTCAATTTACAGTTATTATAAAATATTGGCTATATCCCCTGTGTTGTAAAATATATCTTTGTAACTTATTTTGTATACATAGCAGTTTGTACTTCTCAATCCCCTATACCATCTTACTCCTCTCTCCTCCCCTCTCCCCACTGATAACCACTAGCTTGTTCTCCATGTCCATGAATCTGTTTCTTTTGTATTATATTCATTAGTTTGTTGTATTTTTTAGATTTCACGTATAAGTCATATCACAGAGTGTTTTTCTCTATGTGACTTATCTCACTAAGCATAATACCCTTCAGTTTCATCCATGTTGTCACAAATGGCAAATTTTCATTCTTTTTTATAGCTGAGTAGTATTCCATTATATATTATAAATAAATAATGTATATTTATATATTAAATAAATATAGATATTAATAAATAAATTCCACTATAAGTTATATTACACACACACACAGACACAGACACACACACACACACACACACACTTACCATACCATCTCTAGCTATTGGTCTGTTGATGGGCATTTAGGTTTCCTCCATATCTTGACTATTGTAAATAGAGCTGCTATGAACATTGGGCTTCATGAATCTTTACAGATTAGAGCTTTCTCTGGATACATGCCCTGAAGTGGGATTGCAGGATCATATGGTAACTCAACTTTTAGTTTTTTTAAGGAAACTCCATGCTATTCTCCATAGTGGCTGCATCAATCTACATTCCCAACAACAGTGCATGAGGGTTCCCCTTTCTCCGCATTCTCACCAATATTTTTTATTTGTGGTTCTTTTGATGATTGCCATCTGATAGGTGTGAAGTGATATCTCTCTCATTGTGTTTTTGATTTGCATTTCCCTAGTGATTAATGATGTTGAGCATTGTTTTAGCTGTATCTCATAAGTTTCAATACATCATGTTCTCTTTTCCATCAGTTCAAAATATTTCTAATTTTCTTCATTAATTCTTTTTGATTCATAAGCTATTAAGGAGTTTTTTTGTTTAATTTCAAATTATTAGCTGATTTACCAAATTTCTTTTGAGTTTTTAAATTTTTAATTTAATTCTGTTGTATATAGAGAACGTACTTTAAATAATTTGAAGTTTTTAATATTGATTGAAACTTATTTTAAGGCCTAGCATAGAGCCTTTTCTAGAAAATGTTCCCTGGGCTCTTAAAATGTTTGCATCTTATTCTTTTCTGGGGTGATATATCTATAAATGTCAATTAGGTTGTGATGGTTGATGGGGTTGTTCAAGTATTCTACAACCTGTCTGATTTTTTTGTCTCCATGGTTTTTCCAACTATTCCAAGTGTGGTATTGAAATCTTCAGTCATAGCTTTTGAATTGTCTTCTATCAATTCTGTCAGTCTTTTATTAATATGTTTTGAGTTTTATCTTAGGAGTTCATACATTTTAAACTATTATAGCTTCCTGATACATTTGCCTTTTATTATTATGAAATTTCCATTTTGTTTTCTAATAACATTAAAAATCTATTTTGTCTGATAATAATATAGACACTCCCACTCTCATGTGACTACTATTCTTATGTTTCATCATTTCCATCATATTGATTTCAAAGTAGTTGTGTTTTTATACCTGTAATGTAACTCTCATGGATATCCATATAGCTGAATTTTGATTTTTTTATGTACTCTGACAATTTTTGCCCTATTAGTGACTTGCAGAGTCCATGCAATCTAATCTAATTACTTCTTTTTGGAGGTTCTCAGTTTGTTGAATAATTGTTGACATTTTTTTCCTTAATTTTTAAAACATTTACAAAAGCTGCTTTGAAGTCTTTATTAAATGTCTGGGCTTGCTTAGAGTTTGTTTTACTCTGTGCATTGTTTTGTTCTCTTTTCCATAGGGTGAGTCACACCTTCTGTCAAATACTGGTTATATTTACTGACTATATTGTATTGACAGCAACTCTGATCAGGCTTGGACTTCCCTGGTGGATTAGATGGCAGAGTCTGACCTTAATGCAGGAGACCAGGGTTTGATCACTGGGTTGGGAAGATCACCTGAAGAAAGGAATAGCAACCCCCTCCAGTATTCTTGCCTGGAGAATCCCATGGACAGAGGAGCCTGGAGGGCCATAGCCCATGGGGTCGCACATGTGACCAACACTTCCACTTTCTCATGGGGACGCAGCAGCTGACCCATGAGCCTGGTCTATGTCTTTACCTGAATTGTCCCTGCCTACAGATTTAGGACTGAGTTTTTCAAGGGATGGACAGAGAAGGAACAGGAAAGAAGAAGAAAGGGAAATAACCCCTTTACCTCTTTGAGCTTCAGTTTCCTATTTCTAAAACAGAAAAAGAATAACTGTCATGTTGTTGTGAGGATCAAACAAATGTTACATATGACAACATTTTAAGAATTTTAAAATATTATACAAACATAAGAGAACAATATTGATGTCACCATTATCTTATCATTGCTTTCTTTCTTCTGTACCCAGATAATTAACTTCAAATGTGATGTATGGGAAAAAAAGTCAGGGATAAGAAAAAAAATCAGGAGCAAACACCTTTAAGAACTATGTATTTGACAAAGAGAAAATCACGTGAAGAGATAAAAAGAGAACAATAATAACAAAAAAAAAAAAAAAAACCACACAGGATAAAAAGAAACTAAAAGGAAAGAGAGAAAAAAGGGAGGAGACCCTTCTTGCTTCTTCTCTTTATCTTTCTAGAAACATAACCTCAAAGTAATTATTACTGTTGTTAATCTTGCAGTAAAACTTGTAAAGATCCCACAGAGCCCTGTAATCTATTTATTCCAGTTCTGTAAATTAGACCTCCTTGAGAGGCCAGTTGCCCTACCTATTAGGTAGCAGGAAAGGTGGAGTCATGTCCAAAAAATCAGTTTATTTAGTACATGTCGTTCCCTTCCCATGCAGCTATTGCTGTCTTCTAGAGATGCTGTATCATTACTTTGCTTCATCCCTGCCAGACCCTGGCAGCCTTTCATGGAGCTACAGGTAACAGTAGTCTGACCAGGGATCAAAGGTGACCCAGGATGAAAGAGAAATATGCTGGATGATGTAGGGTCACCGTCAGGCAGTGGAAGCCAGGCAAGAAAGAGGTGCTCCATGAGATTTAGGGTAGCAGTTTATATTTTGCAATCTTATCTCAGTAATGGCTCCCAGCAGTTATTAACTCTTTTTAGCTCTCAGCACATTTGCATTCATTATTGCAGTGATTGATCATAGATAGCATTTCCAGAGATCCGTAAGTTTTCTCCAATAATTTCATTTTGAATATTTGAGTTTTTATCTATATACACTAAAACAAATGATATAAAAATATATTTCATATAACTGGATAACTACATATAAATGAGCCTGGCACATTATTCTGATGTTCAAGCTTAAATTTGTGTTAATAATTACGAATAAGAAATACTGTGTTTTGAATTACTGGGAAAAGAATGCTTAGCTACTGAGCAGAGGCCAAACATTCGCTCAGAAGGACTGACATTAAGGCAGTCAGTACCATTGTAAGCCACAATTACTTTTCATTAAAGGATCCAACCCCTTTAGTTGATTTTGTTTATATGAACTTTATTAGTTTTGTGGTTCTGTTTGTATTTAATTTATAAATTTCTTTTGCTATTATAGTGATGTGAAATGTATAAACATAAGGAGTTTATGCCTAATATTATGTTTGTAAATATTTACATACTATAACAAAAAAGTCAAGTAAACAATGTAGAAGAGAGGGAGTATAAAGGTATTTTTTTCTTTTAAAAGGCTTATTTATTAGTAAAATTTGAAGATGGGGTGTATATCATCTCCTTGCTCATCACCACAGACCAACAAGGAAAGTAAACAAATAAGATATGGTTATTTTGGTTTACTGAAAATGATGTTCAGAGAAGTTGAATGACAAATCCTAGATAACATGACAAGAGCAGAACTATTGATCAGGAATTGCATTCCCCGGCCACCTCCCCCACATGTATCACACATGCTTCTCTCTGGGCAGGCATCATGGGATCATAGAATCTGAGGATGAGAGAAACTACAGGGTCATTTTGTGCTGTCTTTACCTACAGGTGGACTATCCCCTATTATATTTCTTCCAGGTGATCTGCACCAGAGACATGGACCTAGCCAGCCCACCATGAAGCCTTCTCCACATAGTATGCATGAATGCTAAGTCGCTTCAGTTTTGTCTGACTCTTTGTGACCCTATGGACTGTAACCCGCCTGGCTTCTCTGTCCATGGGACTCTCCAGGCAAGAATACTGAAGTGGGTTGCCATGCCCTCCTCCAGGGGATCTTCCCAACTCGGGATTTGAACCCGAGTCTCTCATTTCTCCTGCATTGGTAGGTGGGTTCTTTACCACTATCGCCACCTGGGAAGCCCCCCACATAGTATGTGATGGAACAAAAAGGGCAGAGAAATGTCACCACAGGTACAGAGTTTGAGTCACAATTCTGCCATTAGCAATGGATAAGTACAGATGACATTATTAAGATTACTGTCCTAATCTAGTCCTACAATGATGTTATTACTAATAATGAATTTGGTACTATTATCATCCACATTTTGCAGATGAGGAAAGTGAAGCACGAAAAGGGAAAGTGATTTGCCCAGGTTCTTGGAGTTGACCAGGCAGTGGAATGAGAATGCAAATGCAGGCTGATTCAGGAGACTGTGGTCCAGGCAGTGCTGGTACACCACAGGTCTCCTGAAGTGTGAAATATGACTAATGGATGACCCCAGTGCCCATTACCCAGACAGTGACCATGAGAGACACAGACCCCGAGCTAGATCCTTTCTCTGGAGACACAGACTCTTCTGATGGGCAACTTTAGCTGAAAGACCTCTGCTTACCCAAGCAAATCTTTCTTAGACGTCTGAGCCTCTTACTGTCCTGTTCTCCTTTACAGGGGAAAGATCTTGTTGTAAGATAAATAATGCCCCCTGAGAATACCCACTTCCCAATCTCAGAACCATTAAATATGTTAGCTTATATGTAAAAGGACCTTTGCTTTTATAAATAAGTTAAGGATTTTGAGATGAGAGTTATTCTGGATCATCCCAACGGTCCTATGTAATCACCCTTGTGAAAGAGAGGCAGGAGGATCAGAGAAGGTGATGTGACAATGGGAGTAGAAGCCAAAGTGATGCAACTGTGGCTTTGAAGATGGAAAAGGGTCATAAACTGAGGGACGCAGGCTATCTCTGGAAGCTGGGAAAGGCGAGGGACAGATTCTCCCCTGGAGTTTCCAGAAAGAGCACAGTTCTGTCAACAGTTTGATTTTAGCCAGTTCAGAGGTCTGACTTCCAGAACTGCAATAATCAACTTGTGTTGTTTTAAGTCACTAAGTTTGGGGTAATTTGTTACAGCAGCAATAGGAAATGATATAGATATATATCATAGTCTGATGACTCTTCCTGCCTCTTCCAACTGCTTTCTTTTTCCTTGTTAGGTGTTTCCTCTCAATGAATCTCTTGCACATCTAACTGTGCTTTGGCATCTGCTTTTAGGAGGATCCAAACGAACGCAAATGGTACTAACAGTGAGGGTCGAGACAACAGGCAGTGAGCAGGTAATTTGGACTGCTCACTACTTCATCTTGGGTAGTAAGTGGTTCAGAGATAGGCTATAGTAAAAGGGGGCATTCCCGTTGCTAAAATTCCATTGGTGCTAAGCTGGGAAGACATCTCGATGCAGAGGAACACTTGCGGGTGGTAAAGGGAAGCGCCACTGTAGTGATTCGGGTATTTGAATATATGGTGAAACTGTACCTACAAAGAAAACTGAGTTGGCTGACTACTGAAGAATTGTGTTGACATCCTGCAACGGGTTAATTAGAAACAAGTAGTCAAGGCTATGTTTGCAAGTTTACTGAAATACCACTCTACAGTAGAAGAGCAGACAAGGCTGAGCGGTGGGCTCCAGAAACATTTGAATCTCAGACAAGACAGGTCTGTTACATCAAAATCAGTGTGTATACACACACTAAGCTGCTTCAGTTGTGTCTGACTCTTCTTGACCCCATGGGCTGTAGCCTGCCAGGCTCCTCTGCCATGGGATTCTCCAGGCAAGAATACTGGAGTGGGTTGCCATGCCCTCCTCCAGGGGATCTACCTGACCCAGGGATTGAACCTTCAGCTCCTGTAGCTCTTGCATTGCAGGCAGATTCTTTACCACTGAGCCACCAAGGAAACTCTAAGATCAGGGTACTGTTGGGGAAAACCTGTGACCTTGAATCATATATAGAGATCTCCTTACGGTTTTTAGTTCTGTGGGCTCTCCTGAACCTTCAGAGCTTGTAGAGCTCCCATTCTTCCCTAGCAAGAGGTAGCATTTCCACTGTGATGAAAGATGATTTATCAATCTCCCTTCCACAAGGCAGCAGGTGCCTAGAACAGGAGCCACCCCTACATCCCCTCCTGACTACTAAATTGATAAGTAAGATTAATCTCAGCATACTAATCTGTCTACCAACAGGCTGAACCTAATAATGGAGGGAAGAGCTATACAACAGAGGTGTCTTGGGAATTAGCTGACAGGTACCAGCAGGGACTAAGGAAGTACAACTGGGATTGGATTTTGAGGGTGCTTTATCAATGGGGCCAGACTTGAATAACATAAGGAAGAATTCATTGATTTGGGGTGTTTTCTTGGGAGACAGTATTTCACACCCTGGCAAGGACCCTGTGAGATAAGGCAAATTTTCTGCTGTATAAAGAGGGGCTCTTAGAACTCTGTAGAAAGAGAGAGTCAGTGTTGGTAAAATAGAAATGTTCTGAGTTGTCCTAACAGGAGACAGAGGAAGAAAGAAGGCAGCTGAGGGAAGTGGACCTGCAGAAATGCATACAGTGTAAGGCCAGAAGACCCACTAGAGGACTGTAGTTCATGGAAGAGCCTAAACAGCATCAGATGAAGCTTGACCCACAGTGACCTGTGGAGGTGGTTAGTAGAGCATGGTGTCAATAGATTCAAAAGAAATAAGCATCCAATAAGGATGCTGCTGAGCACTAATAACCACAAAATGGAGGAAGAAGCTGAGGGTGCTCATCCTAAGAAGAAGACCCAGTGCCTTACAGTTCCCAAACCTTAGTCAATACTCAAATCCAAAACCCATTTTGGAAGGAGCAAAAGAGGAAGAACCCTTGTATTCTGGCAAGAACATATTGTGATGATTCTCCCAGTCCTCTCCCAAAAGAACCTAGAGCCATTTATCTGGATGACTTTACACTGGGGAAAAGGGAAAACCAAAATATTTTGAGGATTATTAGACATAGGGTCTGAGTTAACATTGATGTTCAAAGACTCAGAGCATTAACCCATTCCTTTTGTTAGACTAAGTGCTTAGAAAGGCCAGACAATAAAGTCCTAGTTGAAGTCTGACTCTAGGAGGGTCCTTGAGTTCTGGACCTACCCAGTAATCATCCTCTGCCCGTGAGTGTGTAATTACAACTAATATACTTAGCACTTGGAGCAATCTCCTTACTGGATCATTGTGACAGTGGGAAAAGCTAAGTGGAAACCTCTGAAACCGTTCCATCACTGACCATATAGTAAATTCAAATCAACATTGCATTAAAAAATACAAACAAACAAAAATGACAGGCTTCACATCTTCTTTTCAAGATATATTACAAAGCTACAAAAATTAAAAACAATATGATATTGACACAAAGAAAGACATATTGACCAATGGAATAGAATAGAGAGCCCAGAAATAAATCTACACATGTGTGGTGAACTGATATTCAATAAAGTTGTCAAGAATAGCAAAAAGAGAAAAAGGATAGTCTCTTCCACAAAGGATATTGGAAACATTGGTGTCTACATCCAAAAGAGTGAATTTGGATCCTTATGCCATACACAAAAAAGAAACTCACATGGAATATTCAGTTAAATGTGATGTAAAACTTCTAGAGGAAAATAGAAAAAAAGCCCCATGACATTGGCCTTTGCAATGATTTAATGGATATGACAACAAAAGCATGGGCAACAAAAGCAAAATTAGACAAGTGGGAGTATATCAAACTAGAAAGCTTCTACACAGAGAAGGAAATAATCAATAAAGTGAAAAGGCAGTCTGCAGCATGGGAGAAAGTACTTGTAAACCACATATCTCACAAGGGGTTAATTTCCAAAATATATAAGGAAGTCCTACAACTCAGTAGCAAAGAAAAAAGCCAATTAAAATGGGCAAAGGACCCAAATAAACATTTTTCAAAAGAAGAGGTACAAATCAGCAACAAGTGTATGAAAAGGCACTCAGCTTCACTAATCAAAGGGAAATGCAAACCCAGACCACAATGACATTATCACTTTACATCTACAAGGATGACAATTATTAAAATAATTTTTTTAAAGGTCAAGTGTTGGTTAGGTTGGGGTGCCCTTTCTGCAAGCTAGAAGGTAGTTCAGTTCAGTTCAGTTCAGTCACTCAGTCTTGTCCGACACTTTGCGATCCCATGAACTGCAGCAGGCCAGGCCTCCCTGTCCATCACCAACTCCTGGAGTCCACCCAAACCCATGTCCATCGAGTCGGTGATGCCATCCAACCATCTCATCCTCTGTCGTCCCCTTCTCCTCTTGCCCTCAATCTTTCCCAGCATCAAGGTCTTTTCCAATGAGTCAGCTCTTCGCATCAGGTGGCCAAAGTACTGGAGTTTAAGCTTCAACATCAGTCCTTCCAGTGAACACGCAGGCCTGACCTCCTGTAGGGTGGACTGGGTGGACCTCCTTGCAGTCCAATCGTCCCTCTTAGTCATGGGGTCTGCTCCCTGTGGGTGGGGTTGGACCAGTGGCTTGTCAAGGTTTCCTGGTTGGGGTGGGGGAGAAATCGGAGTCTTTATACACTGTTGGTGGAAATATAAAATCATACAGCCACTGTAGAAAACAGTATAGAGATTCCTCAAAAAGTTAAAAATAGAACCTACCATACAACTCAGCAATCCTACTTCTGAGTATTTACCTAAAAAATTGAAATAAGGAACTCAAAGAGATATGAGCACTGCCATGTTCACTGCAGTGCTATTCATAAGACTGAAGTTGTGGATATAACCTAAATGTCCACCAAAAGATAAATAAAGAAAATGTAGTATGTTATTCAACCTTAAATAAGGAGGAGATTCTGCAATATGCAACAACATGTATGAACCTTGAGGACATCAATCACCTAAGTGAAATGAGCCATTCACAGGACAAATATTGTATTATTCCATTTATATGAGATCTAAAATTGTCAAAATCATAGAAACAAGGAATAGAATAGTCATTTCTAGGAACTAGGGGTCAGGGTGTGAAAAGGGGATTGCTCATAAATGTTTATAAAATTTCAGTACTGCAAGATGAATAAAGTTCTAGAGGTCAGATTTGCAATATTACACATAGTAACAACATAGCATTGTACACTTAAAAATCTCCCAAACAGTAGATCTCATGCCAAATTTTCTTTATCAAAATAATTAACTGATTGATTTAAAAAATAATATTGCAGCTCAGATACAATGACAGAGGTTGGTGCCATCCTTAAAGATAAAGAATGTAGGGATAGTAGCCTCTGTCTAACACACCTCCATTGAATACACCAATCTGGCCTCTGCAGAAACTGAACGGATACTGGAAAATTACTGCAAATGAATGTAGGCTTAACTCAATTATAGCCTTAATCATAGCTGCTGTGCTGTACATAGTATTTTTGTTAGAGTAGATTAATAAGGCTTTGGGTGCATGGTATGTGTTCATTGATTTTACAGATGTGTGCTTTTCCGCTCTGAAAGAAAGTTTGCATTTACAGCAAACGGACAATATTTTTTTTTTTTTTTTTTTTGATCATAGTGGGCAGCCTTTATTTTTTTTTTTATTATTATTTTTTTTTCCAGTGGGTTTTGTCATACATTGATATGAATCAGCCATGGATTTACATGTATTCCCAATCCCGATCCCCCCTCCCACCTCCCTCTCCACCCGATTCCTCTGGGTCTTCCCAGTGCACCAGGCCGGAGCACTTGTCTCGTGCATCCCACCTGGGCTGGTGATCTGTTTCACCATAGATAGTATACATGCTGTTCTTTTGAAATATCCCACCCTCACCTTCTCCCACAAAGTTCAAAAGTCTGTTCGGTATTTCTGTGTCTCTTTTTCTGTTCTGCATATAGGGTTATCGTTATCACCTTTCTAAATTCCATATACATGTGTCAGTATGCTGTAATGTTCTTTATCTTTCTGGCTTACCTCACTCTGTATAATGGGCTCCAGCTTCATCCATCTCATTAGGACTGGTTCAAATGAATTCTTTTTAATGGCTGAGTAATATTCCATGGTGTATATGTACCACAGCTTCCTTATCCATTCATCTGCTGATGGGCATCTAGGTTGCTTCCATGTCCTGGCTATTATAAACAGTGCTGCGATGAACATTGGGGTACACGTGTCTCTTTCAGATCTGGTTTCCTCAGTGTGTATGCCCAGAAGTGGGATTGCTGGGTCATATGGCAGTTCTATTTCCAGTTTTTTAAGAAATCTCCACACTGTTTTCCATAGCGGCTGTACTAGTTTGCATTCCCACCAACAGTGTAAGAGGGTTCCCTTTTCTCCACACCCTCTCCAGCATTTATTGCTTGTAGACTTTTGGATAGCAGCCATCTTGACTGGTGTGTAATGGTACCTCATTGTGGTTTTGATTTGCATTTCTCTAATAATGAGTGATGTTGAGCATCTTTTCATGTGTTTGTTAGCCATCTGTATGTCTTCTTTGGAGAAATGTCTGTTTAGTTCTTTGGCCCATTTTTTGATTGGGTCATTTATTTTTCTGGAATTGAGCTGCAGGAGTTGCCTGTATATTTTTGAGATTAATCCTTTGTCTGTTTCTTCATTTGCTATTATTTTCTCCCAATCTGAGGGCTGTCTTTTCACCTTACTTATAGTTTCCTTTGTAGTGCAAAAGCTTTTAAGTTTCATTAGGTCCCATTTGTTTAGTTTTGCTTTTATTTCCAATATTCTGGGAGGTGGGTCATAGAGGATCTTGCTTTGATTTTTGTCGGAGAGTGTTTTGCCTATGTTCTCCTCTAGGAGTTTTATAGTTTCTGGTCTTACATTTAGATCTTTAATCCATTTTGAGTTTATTTTTGTGTATGGTGTTAGAAAGTGTTCTAGTTTCATTCTTTTACAAGTGGTTGACCAGTTTTCCCAGCACCACTTGTTAAAGAGGTTGTCTTTTTTCCATTGTATATCCTTGCCTCCTTTGTCAAAGATAAGGTGTCCATAGGTTCGTGGATTTATCTCTGGGCTTTCTATTCTGTTCCATTGATCTATATTTCTGTCTTTGTGCCAGTACCATACTGTCTTGATGACTGTGGCTTTGTAGTAGAGTCTGAAGTCAGGCAGGTTGATTCCTCCAGTTCCATTCTTCTTTCTCAAGACTGCTTTGTCTATTCGAGGTTTTTTGTATTTCCATACAAATTGTGAAATTATTTGGTCTAGTTCTGTGAAAAATACCGTTGGTAGCTTGATAGGGATTGCATTGAATCTATAGACTGCTTTGGGTAGAATAGCCATTTTGACAATATTAATTCTTCTAATCCATGAACACAGTATGTTTCTCCATCTGTTTGTGTCCTCTTTGATTTCTTTCATCAGTGTTTTATAGTTTTCTATGTATAGGTACTTTGTTTCTTTAGGTAGATATACTCCTAAGTATTTTATTCTTTTTGTTGCAATGGTGAATGGTATTGTTTCCTTAATTTCTCTGTCTGTTTTTTCATTGTTAGTATATAGGAATGCAAGGGATTTCTGTGTGTTAATTTTATATCCTGCAACTTTACTATATTCATTGATTAGCTCTAGTAATTTTCTGGAAGAGTCTTTAAGGTTTTCTATGTAGAGGATCATGTCATCTGCAAACAGTGAGAGTTTTACTTCTTCTTTTCCTATCTGGATTCCTTTTACTTCTTTTTCTGCTCTGATTGCTGTGGCCAGAACTTCCAACACTATGTTGAATAGTAGTGGTGAGAGTGGGCACCCTTGTCTTGTTCCTGATTTCAGGGGAAATACCTTCAATTTTTCACCATTGAGGGTGAGGCTTGCTGTGGGTTTGTCATATATAGCTTTTATTATGTTGAGGTATGTTCCTTCTATTCCTGCTTTTTGGAGAGTTTTAATCATAAATGAGTGTTGAATTTTGACGGACAATATTTATTTACAGATTGGCCTTGAGGTTATGTTAGTTCTCCCACTCTCTGCCATAGTATCATCCAAAGATATCTGGACCACCCAGACACTCCACAGAATATCACCCTTACCCATTACATCGGTGACATCGTGATGAGTGGTTGGAATGAATGACAAGAGCTGGTCTGTTTGGTGAGAAGAATGTGCTCCAGAGGGGACTAGACTAAGCTGGTATCAAGTATCTACCATTTTAGTAATGTTTCTTAAGATATCCAATGGTCGGGGGTGTGCCAGGATATTCCACCAAAGTAATAAATATATTATTGAATTTTTACATCTCAATCACAAGGAGGAAGGAAGGTACCTGGTAGACCTTGGATTCTGAGGGAAACTCATTTAGCACCTAGAGATATTGGTCAAACCTATATACTGGGAAATATGAATGGCTACCAGCGTTGAATGGGGCCAGGAGGAGAAAAGTGTCCTGTGGCAGTTGTAGGCTACAGTCAAGCATCCTTGCCACTTGGGCCATCCAGTCTGGCAGGTCTTAACAGTGGTGGAAGTGTCAATGGTGGGGAATGACCTAGGATGGAGCTTTTGAGAAGCCCCAGGGAGAGACTACCTTCCTGGCTCCTGAGATTCTAGAACAAGGCCATGACATCCACAAGAGAAAATTAAACACTTTTTGAGAAGGAGTTTCTAACAGACCTTGGCCAAGACAGAACACTTGACCATAGTGCACAAAGTGACCATGTATACTCCAGAACTTCCCATTGTGAGCTGGGTTCTGTTAGATCTGCCAAGACATAAAAGCTGTAGTCATCACATGTTGGAAATGATACATCCAGATCAGGCTGAGCAGGCTCAGAGGGTCCAAGTAAGCTGTGTGAGCAGATGGCCTAGAACCCTGTGTCAGTGATCACAACTGCACCAGCCTGTCCCCAAAGTCATACCCATAGCCTCATGATAATACAGTATGACCACCTGAAGGAAGAGGGAGAAGCCAGAGCTTGGGTTGCCTTGGCATACGTGTGCAAGCCAAAATGGGCAATGGCTACACTATAGCCTCATTCATGGAGGATCTGAAGAGTAGTTAGAAGTCTTAGCTGCTCAGTCATGTCTGACTCTCTGTGACCCCATGGACTATAGCCTGCCAGGCTCCTCTGTCCATGGGATTCTCCAGGCATGAATTATAGGAGTGGGTAGCCATTCTCTTCTCCAGGGGATCCTCCTGATCCAGGGATCGAACCCAGGTCTCCCACATTGCAGGCAGATTCTTTACCATCTGAGCCATCAGGGAAAATTGTACCAGTGTGTGGATATGTGAGCAGTATACCTGTTATCTATGTTGTACGGAAGGAGAATCAACCCAAAGTGAAAATATTTACAGATTACTGGACAGTGGCCCATGGCCAGGAGCCTGGAAGAGAGAAGACTGGAAGATCAGTGACAAGGAGCTGTGAGGCTAGAGCATTGGATGAGGAGGAGACAAACAGTATGAACATTTTTATCACAAACTAATACCCACTGTGTACATGTCAGTCCCAAACTCCCAAATGATCTCTCTCCCACCCTTCCTTCCTGGTAACCATAAGTTTGTTCTCTAAGTGTGTGAGCTCTGTTTCTGTTTTGTAAACAAGTTCATTTGTATCATTTTTTAGATTCCACGTATAAACAATACCATATGGTATTTGTCTTTCTCTGTCTGACTTCCTTTACTATGATGATCTCCAGGTCCATTCATGTTGCTGCAAATGCACTGCTATATTTAAAATATTAATAGGTAACAAACAAAGATCTGTTTTATAGTACAGGGAACTTTGCTCATTATTCTGTAATAACCTGAATGGGAAAATAATTTGAAAAAGAATCAATATGTGTATATGTATAACTGAATCACTGTGCTTACACCTGAGACTAACACAACAGTGTTAATCAACGATACTCCAATATACAACAAAAATTTTTAAATTAATATTCAGGAAAAAAATCCTCGCCACAGAAGATGCACAAATCAAATAAAGTAAACAATGTAGCCATTTTACATTAGCCAACCTTCATCATTGGTCATCTTGAAACTGGCCTGATGAGCCTTAGAAACTGAGGTTACAGAAGGCTTTGACTTTATGGATTCCCACTTATTAAAGCTGATCTGTCTATCGCAGCCTCTGAACAGAAATCAATGCCAAGCTCCTTTTATAGCATGATGTACTGCTCAAGGAGACCAATGGACTACTGGGTGGCAAGTTGACGACTCTGGGTTCCATTCACCCTGAAAAGGCCAGCAGTTTATCCTCATCAGGATAAGCACCTATTCTAGGTGTGCGTTTGCCTTTGCTGCTCACAGAGCTACAGCCAGCGTCACTACCCAAGGGCTTACGGGTATCCCATCCACAAGCATAGGGCTCCATGCAGTAATGATATCCATCCAAGCAGCCATCCATCCATCCTTCACAAGGAGGTGCAGTTAGGTCCTAAGCCTAGCCGGCACTCCAAGGCAATGGTTGGTGAGCCACAGGCCCCTGGTGCCACCCTAAACCAACAAAACATGAAAGGATGCCTTCTCTGGGACTCCTGGGAAGAATCCCCCCAGGTGATTTTTTTTAAGGAGAAAGAAAGAGAGAGATGCAAGAGAGAAGTACTACCTCTGTA
This sequence comes from Dama dama, assembly GCF_033118175.1. Taxonomy (NCBI): domain Eukaryota; kingdom Metazoa; phylum Chordata; class Mammalia; order Artiodactyla; family Cervidae; genus Dama; species Dama dama. The sequence continues at coordinate 42,275,325 of NC_083696.1, read as the reverse complement.
GCTTTGGAGGGTGGCTGTCTGTACATCATCTATGCGCCTGCCTTAGCCCCCTTAGAACTGAGTGGAGCGAGAAGAGCAACTAAGACGACCCGCCAAAATACTAAGATGGCGGCACGAGTCTCTAAGGACGCCACTGAGCCACTGCGCTCATCAACTCTGGAGCCACTCTGCCAGGCCAGGCTTTTAAATGTGAGGTTAAAACGTCCTTATGGTTTAAGAGGACTTTGGGCCCCCAGGATCCCTCTGGCTCCCCTTGGTTCTGGGGATCAACTACTTGATGCTGTTTTTTATCCCTTGCTGCCCAATTTCTCCACCATGAATCCCTTCCGGCTTTCAAGTTTGCCTTGTGGATGGTTCCTGCTTAAACCCGGAGCCCTGGGCGAAGCACTGTTTATCAGGAGAAAAGACAAAGAGAGGAACGTGTGCCAGGAGAGGAAAGGACAATCACACACATGTCACTTAGATTAAAAACAAACAGCCATTTATGTATACGGAGATACATTAATTGGCGAAATTGAACTAATGAAAGAGACATAATTAGCTTCAGAGAGCGGAGGAAACCAAGTTGATCTCCTAATGAGGTCTGAACGGGCCTCTCATTAGCCACGTGGCCGGGGAGTGACAGGAGGCGCTGGGGCTCAGGGGAAAGCCAGAGGGAGGAGCGAGCTGGCAGGCAGATGGGGACGCGGCCGCCCTGGCCCTGGGTCGTCCAAGTGAGCCCCCTGCCAGCAAGGAGAGACAGGCAGGCTGAAGGAAAGCGACAGTCAGGGGGCTGCACAAAGGCCCGGTGTCCCCCTGGCCACTCCACTCGCTTGTAGCCCCATTCCCTGCCCCTGCCCTGGGATTTTTGCCCTTGGGGTGAAATGGGCCATCTTTGTTACAGGTCTTCAACCTGGAGCCTCCCAGGTTGAAGTGCTTGGGTGCACCAGGCTCACAACCAGCTGAGGTGTCTCAAGGCCCCACCCAGACTTCCTGAATTGAATCTCAGGTATGAGTTCCTATAATTTGTCATGCAAGACACCACTGAAATGTCATTAGGACCCTGATACAAACACTAAGTGAATTTGCAGTTTTACAGAAGCCCGTGGGGACAGGGCAATGCTTGACCCAAATAAATAAATCTCTAATTTTGAAATCTCAAGCACTGTGGCTAAGGAACAGAGAAAACCAGACACGAAAAATATCATTACACCCTGCAGAGAAAATCTGCCTCCGTGTGAGCATAAGGGCAGCCAAGTATTTTTCTCTCCACCCAGACTAAGTTAGGGGCCCTTTCTCCAGTTCTTCCAAGCTGCTCTCCATTACCTTGTTAGAATGATTTCGTCGCATGCCTTTCTCCTTCACCAGGTCAAGTGCTCCCTAAAGGGCAAAGACTGACTTGTCCATCTCTTTATCCCCAGAGTCCAGCAAAGTGCCTGGGACAAAGGAGTGGAGTTCAAGCAGCTCCAAGAATACCAACAAACACTTCTATAGCACTCTGCGCAGCACTCTGCTGGGCGCTTTCCACCTATAAACGCATTTAATCCTTTCAAGGTTTTCCCAGGTGGCGCTAGTGGTAAATAATCCGCCTGCCAATTCAGGAGACACAAGAGACTCAGGTTTGATCCCTGGGTTGAGAAGGTCCCCTGGAGTAGGAAATGGCACTCCACTCCAGTATTCTTGCCTGGAGAATTCCATGAGCAGAGAAGCCTGGAGCTTACAGCCCATGAGACTGCAAAGTGAGCACCGCCTTTGCAAATGCCCCGTGTACAGACAGCGAAATAAAGCTCAGAGGGGTTAGCCGCCTTGCTCAAGGTCACAAAGCTGGTGCAGCATCCGCACCCCTCACCCTGTTCACTATGGTGCTGTCCTTGAACAGCCCTGAGCTTCTTGCAAAGACAGGCCCTTGAGAAGAAAAGACCATGTTCCCAGGTTTTATTAATAATATAACCCACTATTTTCCCATTTTCATCACTGCATTTTATAAGGAAAAGTCATGTTCTTCAAAACATTTTTGGAAAGAGGCAAGGCACGAAATATGTAGGACATCGTGTGGAAGAGTGTGGATTCTGGAGGGAATTTCACAGGTTGGGATCTGGATTCCCACAGTTACTATGTATGCCTGAATTATACTACTTAAATTATACTTAAATGCCTGAATTTCCTCATAGGGTTATTAAAGGTAAACTAGTGAAAAGACACACTGCATTTAAAAGAGAGTCTGGCACTGAGGAAGCAACAATATATGTTAGTTATTACTGTTATCTAAATAATAATCTTCATAGACTCATGAGCCCTTTGAGTTCAAAAGAACTTCAGGCAATATGGATGGCCCATACAATGCAAGGGTGTTTAAACTTTTGGTAATCATTCAACCTGCCTCTGTTTTGCCTGTCATTACAATTGCAAGATCCCCTAGAGAAGGGAATGACAACCCACCCCTGGATTCTTGCCTAGAAAATCCCATAGACAGAGGAGTCTGGTGGGCTACAGTCCATGGGGTCGCAAAGAGTCAGACACGACTGAAGCCCACCCAGCTTTGTGTAAGTTGTAACTATTTTTTAAAAAAAGACATACATTAAAATTAATGTTTCAAAACTGAGGAGAGAATTATCATATGATATTATCTTCACTGATTTCTGTTTCTGTACAATGCAATCTAACCTGCATTGCGTCACTGGACTTCAAATTAGTTTGCATAAGCATATTTTTCTTGACACTGTGAAAGACACAATGCAGACACCAAAAATGTACACACTGGCTCCCGATGAGAATCCTATGATGTAAAGTAGGTGGGGAAGGGGGACAAGAGGAAGGTTGGAAAGGAGAGAGGCTAAGGCAAGTGAGAAGACAAGAGTAACGTTGAATATAAGAAATGTTTATGAAACTTGCAAACTAAGTGCCTGGTGGGGGGATGGAGGGATCAGGACAAATTTTATAGAAAAACTGACACAGGGATGAGCTTTAAAAGACCCTCTGGATGCCCACAGGTTGGGAAGCACACCTCAGATGGACAAAGCGGCCTGGGAAATGTTAGCAGAACTTGCTAACTCCTCTTTGTAGATTCCTGCCAGCATCTGTCCTTTGCCTTGGCCCAGCTGGGGTCACCTTGATGTTGCTTCTGGTTCCTCGGCTCCTTGTTGTTCTAGGTCTCTATCCTTCCATCCTTCATCTGGTTCTCTCTCTCTTTCTCTCTGCTTCACTCTCCTTCCCTCTCTCACCTTATGCAATCTGGGTGATATCTCATGATTGATATTCCTTAATAAGACAAGGAAAAATGTCTCCTCCCTACTAATAAGAAAAAGAAGCATTCCTCCTCCCCAATAGATACACATCTATTTGAAACGAGCATAAGCTGTAGGAGTTTCTCTCAGCAGAAAAATTGGTCCCTAGCCAACTGTATCATTTTTCCCCCAAAGTGATGAGGATATAGACAAAGGAATGCATTTCTTTTGTAGCATCAAAGCTTTATGAGTATCCTTATTTACTGTAAAAATAGCATCATGTACTCTGAAAGAAACATTCAAAGACATATTTTAAAAAGCAAAAATCTCACCCATAACCCCACCTGTAACTTTAATATCATCTCTCCATCCTAACAAAACTGTTAGATACTTTTGGATCCCCTCCCAGTCTCCATCCATATGCACTGATTTCACATCCTTGTGATCATTTCTAAAACTAATTTCATGAAGAGCTTCTATTCCCACAAGCAATCCATGCTTAAGTTAACTAAAATACATTTAATGTAACAATATGACCCTGAGTGACATGGATTCTGATATTGTTTGTTTGTTTGTTTGTTTCAGACCTTGAAATACACACACACACACACACACACACACACACACACACAAAACAGGGCCTGAAAATCTCAGTTTTTGGGAAATGTATTGTTAGAGAACTTGATGACTGATGGTATTGGAGCACAGATCCTGCAGATGGGAGTAGCTTCTTCATGGAGAAAGCAAAGTTAATCCTGGAGCTGGGAAGAAGGGTGTAAGCAGCTGGCCTCAGACAGTTGTGAGGGGAAAAACTTCCTCCTCTCTCTAATGGGGAATGGGATGTGGATGAAGCAAGCCCCAACAGTCCTAAGAGCTTGACAACTTCAGAATACTGCTCCTAGCCACAAGGAGGCAGGAAGAGTCCCTGGTGAGGCTCCAGTCCCCGGGGTTCCTGGGTTGTCTCTGAACCTACGTGCAGTTGTAATCACTCTCTGTGTTAGCCTCCTCTTTTATTATTCCCCAAACTTTTAGTAAAGACATTTAAAGGTTACAGCCTGATTTCAGATATCTGAATCAGTTTCCCAGGGCTGCTGGAATAAACCACTGCAACTTGGTGGCTTAAAACCACAGCAATGTATTCTTTTACTCTTCAGGGAGTGAGAAGTTTGAGATCAAGGTGCTGCAGGACTGTGCTTTTTTCAAAGGCTCACGAAGAATCCTTCCTTATATCTTCAGGCGTTACTTGGATTGTGGCTCCATCTCTCCTCTCTCCATTTCCATCTTCAATAGACATCTCCTCTGTGTCTCTATCTCCTCTACTACTTATACGAACACAAAAATAAGAACATTTGTCATTGGATAATCTAGGATGAGCTCATCTCCAGACCCTTAACTACATTTTCAAAGACCTTTTTTCCAAATAAGGTCACATTGATAGGTTCCAGTTAATTCTTTTGGCAGGGGTTGGGGGTGACTATTCAACCTGCTAAAGCTGTGGTATGGGGAGTTCCAGCCAGAGATTATCCCACTTTGGGACAGAGGGATGTGAAGAACACTGTCCCACACTCACAGCCAGAGTTATGGGACAGCAGCCCCAGGAGGGGACAGCTGGGCACAGCGGAGTTCTCACGAAGGTGCAAAGGTTAAATCAGCAGCAGAAGCAACACAGAACCAGGAGGAAGAGACAAGCTCCCAGGACATGGTAGGGGCTGATTTCTCAAGAATTTCTGCCTATGAAGGCAGTGGGGCAGAAGAAACCAGTTTGATATTCTAGTGCTGATTTTGGTTCCTTCCGAGATGGCAAACCAGTAGGAAGGCTGGGTCTCTCCCAAGAGATCACAAAGTTACTCTGATCTAGCCTCCTCTGTACTCACTGCCTGACAAAATCATCAGTATCTTGGGGCAGGGGAGGCACACTGCCAAAGTAAGAGGATATTTGAGAGGCACCCCCACCACTTCACATGAAAAGCAATATGTTGAATTATTATATGCCCTAAAAGTGGAATAATTAGGAGAAAAGAATCCATTTTTCAAAATCAATTTTTAAAAACATTCAAAGAGATTGCAAAGAATAATTTTCTAGAAACTGAAACTATGACTCTCACACAAATTACAGTGAACACATATTTTAACTCTGATTTTTTTTTTCTTTTTTTTAGCTCCGTAAAACCAGCAGAGAAGTAAAGCTGATTCAAATGAGAATTGGAAAGACTGGCTATGTGTAGTGATGGAAGAAAGACGATGGAAGTATGATTGCTAAATCAGACACAAAGCTGGTTAATGTTTCACAGAGCAAAAGAAAAGAGAACTTTAACTTTTAAAGTTATCTTTTTCTACCAGACAGAAATTGGTTTGTATTTATCAATTATCTCATTTTAACCTGAAGTTTCACACACTACGAGCCCTAATCAGTTGTAAACAGTAAGTCAAAAGTATGTTCTCCTGTAGAATTAGATGATCCTTGAATTCGACTATGCTTTACTCCTCTATGACATTTAAAAGCCTTGCAGTTATCCCTTGCCTTAGTTCCAAGTTTCATACAACTTCTCTGAAAAAAGATAAGAGAAGATGTTGGTCATAGGACCGAGATAGGAAACAGAAATAAGAAAATATGAAAATAGCAAAACGGAAATACTTAGCATAAAATACATAGATGTTAAATAACACAAAAGACAATAGCAGAAGGAATTCAGCTAAGAGAGGAATTTGTAATTTGGAAGACTAGACTGAGGAAAACTGTCACAAAAAAAAAAAAGAATAACTGTTAGAAAATGTAAGAGAAAAGCTAAGAGGAATGGGGGATATAAGTTAAACTATTGAATTTAGATTAAAAAGAAATCCTCCAAATTGTGATAAACATAAGTAAAAAGAAGAAAGCATTTGAATAGTAAGGATATATCTTTTGAATTGAAAAAGAATGATATCTCAGATGTTAAAAAAAGGCTCTGGTAAAGTACCAAAGATAGAAGGTGAAGAAAAACTACACGTGAACACATGATAGAGAAATTTAAGGATACATATTAAAAAGATAAAGTCATAAAAACTTAGTAAGAGGAACTAGAAGGTAACATGTAAGAAATAGGAATCAGATCAATATCAGATTTTTAAAAAATAATACTGCCTGTGAGATGATAATGGTATTAAGTATTAAGCAGGTGGGCATAAAATTTAGAATGGTATATTGAGCCAAACTATCTTCCAAATATGAGGACATAAAAAATACTCTAGATATATAAAGTCTCAGATAAGTTGCCACAGAAATACCCACATTGAAAACACTTTTTTTTTAAGTATTCAAATAAATGAGAAATAAATCCAGGAGATGTTGTAAGAGATTCATGAAGGTGATCAAAACTTTCATAAGCAGAAAATACTGGAAAATTTGAAATAATATACTAAAAATTATAAATTGGCCCAAACTTATAAGCAATTAAAATACATTTTAGGCAATTATTTGACAAAAATTGACACTTTGAACTTTTAAAATTCTGGTATATAGTGTCCTAAAAGAGAAAAACTAAACAACTAAATACTACATAAAAAGATGTTGAAAAAAAGAAGATAGGTACAAGTATATCAGGCAAATTCTAACCAAAGAAAAATGATACAGATATTTTAAAATGACTTAAGCTAGACTAACAGGAAAATGTTACTAGGGTTAAAGTAATGGTAACAGTATTGATTCACCAAAAATATACAGCAATTTTTAAAAATATATTCATCTAGTAAAATAACCTTAACATGCATAAAGGAAAAGTGACAGAACTGCTGAGAAAATTTGAGATGTTACTGATAGGTCAAGTAGAGAAAAACTATCAAGGATAAAGACTATATGAACAGAACAATTAATCAATTTGACTTCATGGATATATATAGATTCCTGTATCCAACAGCTATATAATATACATCTTTTCTAGCTTACATGAAATATTTACAAAATTCAATCATGTACTAGGCACACAAGAACACTCAACAAATTTCAAACTGTATATCATGGAGACTATGATTTCTAGCCATAGCTCTTTTAAATTAAATATTTATAACAAAAAATAAATATAAATTCCCACAATCTGAAAATCTAAAGCTAAACTTGCTGGTGAGTTAAAAAAAAAAAAAGAACTCATAATAAAGTGTTAAAATATTCAGAACTGAATGATAGTGAAAACCTGTGATAATGAGTAAAAGTAACACTTCAAGAGAAATTTATTGCTGTAAAAGCCTATATTGGAAAATAATAAAGTACAAAATTGCTAATTAATTTTCTTTCATCTTAATGAACAAATAAATAAAAAGTAATAAATAAAAGAAAAAGAATAAAAATAAGAAAGGAAATTAACGAACTAGGAAACAAAGACATGATAGTGTGTATCAACAAATCAAAATTGATTCTTTGAAAAACAGAAGCAAAAGACTTGAGAAGCATCTGAACACTAACAAGAGAAGAGAGAACATAAATGAAAAATATTGTAAATGCAAAAAGGGACAACATACAAAATAAATTCAGACAAAATATATGACAACACATAATAGTATCAGCAACTAATTTCCACTAATTTTGAAAACTTCAATAAAGCAAGTAAAGAAATTGCATCTGTGCTTTAAAATCCTCCCACAAATAAAATACCTGGTTTTGCAGGTAGTATTCTTCCAAACCTTTAAGTAATAGACAATCCCAATTTTATGCAAACACTTCTAGAAAATAGAAAAGGAGGACACATTCTCTAGCTTGTCGATAAAGCCCCAAACACTAAAACCACACAAAGACGTTCTTTATCGATAAGGCCCCAAATACTAAAACCACACAAAGATGTTCTAGGAAAGGAGAAAAAATTATTTTGAATATGCACGCAAATATTCTTAATATATTAGCAAATCTGATCTAAAGATATTAAAAAGATAACACACCTTGATGAAAACAAGTTTCATCCCAGGTATGGAAGGATGATTCACTGACTTTGAAAATCAAGAAATATAATTCACCACATTAAGAAATGAATAGGAAAAACCATATGATTTTTTTCAATAAATGTAAGAAACATTTTTTTTTACTAAAATTAAACAATCGTTCTATTTTTATTGCAGTATAATTGACTTACAAAATTCTATTAGTTTCAAGTGAACAGCTTCCCTGGTGGCTCAGATGCTAAAGAATTGCCTGTAATGCAGTAGACCCAGGTTCAATTCCTGAGTCGGGAAGATCCTATGGAGTAGGAAATGGCAACCCACTCCAGTATTCTTGCCTGCAGAATTCCATGGACAGGTGAGCCTGGTGGGCTGCAGTCCATAGGGTCTCAAAGGATTGAACATGACTGAGCAACTAACACACACACACTGTATCATATAACTCAGCAATTTCACTGTTGATGTATATTCAAAAGAAACTTGAACATGTATAAAAGGAATTGTAAACAAGAACATTATAATAATCACAATCCATCATAGCAAAAAAATAAAAAACAACTTGAAACTACCCAAATACTCATCAATGGGAGAGTAAATGAACCAAGTGTGAAATGGTCACAAGATAAATTATAAGCAGTAGAAGTGAATAAACTTGCAATGATATACAGAAATCTTAAGCGGAACAGTAAACCCCAAATTACACAGTTCTTTTATTTTGGGGAAGTGCAAAAATGTCTAAAATCAAAATAGAATTTTAAAGACTGCATATAGGTGAAATACAATGATTTAAAAAGCACAGCAAGACAATAATGATTATAGGAGGCAAGATAAAGTTTGTCTCAGATGGGAGGAGCCAGAGTTGCAACAGAATGGGTCAATCATGTGGTTCGATGTAGGTTATTGTCAGTGGCCTAGATTTCATTTGCATCAGTGATTTGTGTGTGCTCATTACATTATTAAAAGTAAATAAATTACATGTTCCACGGATGAGAGTAAATGATGTCCTAAGGACATGATTGATCCAATTTTGTACTCTTAAAGTCCATAGAGAGTTTCAGTTCAGTTCAGTTCTGTTGCTCAGTCGTGTCCAACTCTTTGGGATCCCATGGACTGCAGCATGCCAGGCTTCCCTGTCCATCACCAACTCCCAGAGCTTACTCAAACTCATGTCCATCAAGTCGGTGATGCCAGCCAACCATCTCACCCTCTGTTGTCCCCTTCTCCTCCAGCCTTCAATCTTTCCTAGCATCAGGGTTTTTTCCAATGAGTCAGTTTTTCACATCAGGTAGCCAAAGTATTGGAGTTTCAGCTTCAAAATCAGTCCTTCCAATGAACATTCAGGACTGATTTCCTTTAGGGTGGACTTGTTGGATCTCTTTGCAGTCCAAGGGAATCTGAAGAGTCTTCTCCAAAACCACAGTTCAAAAGCATCAATTCTTCAGCGCTGAGCTTTCTTTATAGTCCAACTCTCACATCCATACATAACTACTGGAAAAACCATAGATTTGACTAGACGGATCTTTGTTGGCAAAAGTAATGTCTCTGCTTTTTAATATGTATGCTGTCTAGGTTGGTCATAACTTTTCTTCCAAGGAGCAAGTGTCTTTTAATTTCATGGCTGCAGTAACCATCTGCAATGATTTTCAAGCCCAAGGAAATAAAGTCTCTCACTGTTTCTATTGTTTCCCCATATTGTTTGCCATGAAGTGATGGGACCAGATGCCATGGTCTTAGTTTTCTGAATGTGAGTTTTAAGCCAACTTTTTCACTCTCTCTCACTTTCATCAAGGGATTCTTTAGTTCTTCTTCATTTTCTGCCATAAGGGTGGTGTCATCTGCATATCTGAGGTTTTATTGATATTTCTCCCAGCAATCTTGATTCCAGCTTGTGCTTCTTTTAGCCCAGCGTTTCTCATGATGTACTCTGCATAGAAGTTAAATAAGCAGGGTGACAATATACAGCCTTGACATACTCCTTTCCTGATTTGGAACCAGTCTGTTGTTCCATGTCCAGTTCTAACTGTTGTTTCTTGACCTCCATACAGATTGCTCAGCAGGCAAGTCAGGTGAGATCACCCTTGAATAAAAAGGCAAATTATCAGGTGAGAGATATACTTAAAAGACTATGGAGGGACTTCTCTGTTGACTCAGTGGTAAAGAATCCCCTGCCAATGCAGAAGACACGGGTTCAATCCTTGTTCTGGGAAGATCCCACATGCCTCAGAGCAGCTAAGCCCATATGCCACAACTACTGAACTCATGCTCTAGAGCCCAGGAGAAACTATTGAGTTGGCGCGCCCTAGAGCCCATGCTCCACAAGAGATGTCACTGCAAAGAGAAGCTCACGCACTGCAACTAGAGAGTAGCCCTCACTTGACACAAATAGAGAAAAGCCCATGCAACAACAAAGACCCAGCACAGCCATAAATAAATAAATAAAAAGATTGTGCTGCTGCTGCTACTAAGTCACTTCAGTCACGCCTGACCTTCTGAGAGCCTATGGACTGTAGCCCACCAGGCTCCTCTGTCCAGGGGATTCTCCAAGCAAGAATAATGGAGGGGGATGCCACGCCCTCCTCCAGGGGTATTTTCCCAACCCAGGGATCAAAACCGAATCTCTTACATCTCCTGCATTGGCAAGAGGGTTCTTTACTCCTAGTTCATTTCAGTTCAACTCAGTCGCTCAGTCGTGTCCGACTCTTTGCAACCCCACGAATCGCAGCACGCCAGGCCTCCCTGTCCATCACAAACTCCCCGGAGTTTACTCAAACCCATGCCCATCGAGTCAGTGATGCCACCCAGCCATCTCATCCTCTGTTGTTCCCTTCTCCTCCTGCCCCCAATCCCTCCCAACCTCAGGGTCTTTGCCAATGAGTCAACTCTTCGCATGAGGTGGCCAAAGTATTGGAGTTTCAGCTTCAGCATCAGTCCTTCCAATGAACACCCAGGACTTATCTCCTTCAGGATGGACTGGTTGGATCTCCTTGCAGTCCAAGGGACTCTCAAGAGTCTTCTCCAACACCATAGTTCAAAAGCATCAATTCTTTGGTGCTCAGTGCTCTTCACAGTTCAACTCTCACATCCATGCATGACCACTGGAAAAACCATAACCTTGACCAGATGGATTTTTGTTGGCAAAGTAATGTCTCTCCTTTGCAATTCACTATCTAGTTTGGTCATAACTTTTCTTCCAAGGAGTAAGCATCTTTTAATTTCATGGCTGCAGTCACCATCTGCAGTGATTTTGGAGCCCAAAAAAAAATAAAACTGGTTCCACTGTCTCCCATCTATTTCCCATGAGGTGATGGGACCAGATGCCATGATGTTAGTTTTCTGAATGTTGAGCTTTAAGCCAACTTTTTCACTCTCCTCTTTCACTTGCATCAAGAGGCTTTTTAGTTCATCTTCACTTTCTGCCATAAGGGTGGTGTCATCTGCATATCTGAGGTTATTGATATTTTTCCCGGCAATCTTGATTCCAGCTTGTGCTTTATCCAGACCAGCGTTTCTCATGATGTACTCTGCATATAAGTTAAATAAGCAGGGTGACAATATACAGCCTTGACATACTCTTTTTCCTATTTGGAAGCAGTCTGTTGTTCCATGTCCAGTTCTAACTGTTGCTTCCTGACCTGCATACAGGTTTCTCAAGAGGCAGATCAGGTGGTCTGGTATTCCCATCTCCTTCAGAATTTTCTGCAGTTTATTGTGATCCACACAGTCAAAGGCTTTGGCATAGTCAGTAAAGCAGAAATAGATGTTTTTCTGGAACTCTCTTGCTTTTTCGATGATCCAGTGGATATTGGCAATTTGATCTCTGATTCCTCTGCCTTTTCTAAAACCAGCTTGAACATATGGAAGTTCACGGTTCACGTCTTGCTGAAGCCTGGCTTGAAGATTTTTGAGCATTACTTTACTAGTGTGTGAGATGAGTGCAGTTGTGTGGTAGTTTGAGCACTCTTTGGCATTGCCTATGTTAGGGGTTGGAATGAAAACGGACCTCTTCCAGTCCTGTGGCCTCTGCTGAGTTTTCCAAATTTGCTGGCATATTGAGGGCAGCACTTTCACAGCATCATCTTTCAGATTTGAAATAGCTTAACTGGAATTCCATCACAACCACTAGCTTTGTTCATAGTGATGCTTCCTAAGGCCCACCTGGCTTCACATTCCAGGATGTCTGGCTCTAGGTGAGTGCTCACATCATCATGATTATCTGGGTCGTGAAGATCTTTTTTGTACAGTTCTTCTGTGTATTCTTGCCACCTCTTCTTAATATCTTCTGCTTCTGTTAGGTCCATACCATTTCTGTCCTTTATTGAGCCCATCTTTGCATGAAATGTTCCCTTGGTATCTCTGATTTTCTTGAAGAGATCTCTAGTCTTTCCAATTCTGTTGTTTCCTCTATTTCTTTGCACTGATCACTGAGGAAGGCTTTCTTATCTCTCCTAGCTATTCTTTGGAACTCTGCATTCAAATGGGAATATCTTTCCTTTTCTCCTTTGCTTTTAGCTTCCCTTCGTTTCACAGCTATTTTTAAGGCCTCCTCAGACAACCATTTTGCCTTTTTGCATTTCTTTTCCATGGGGGTGGTCTTGATCCCTGTCTCCTGTACAATGTCATGAACCTCCATCCATAGTTCATCAGGCACTCTGTCTATCAGATTTAGTCCCTTAAATCTATTTCTCACTTCCACTGTATATTCATAAGGGATTTGATTTAGGTCATACCTGAATGGTCTAGTGGTTATCCTTACCTTCTTCAGTTTAAGTCTGAATTTGGCAGTAAGGAGTTCATGGTCTGAGCCACAGTCAGCTCCCTCCAAGGAGCGGCAGCTGCATGCGCAGGAGGGCCGAGAGGAGCTGCTCCACGTTCAAGGTCAGGAGGGGCGGCCGTGAGAAGACACCCCTCGTCCAAGGTAAGGAGCAGCGCCTGCGCTTTGCTGGAGCAGCTGTGAAGAGATACCGTATGTCCAAGGTAAGAGAAACCCAAGTAAGACGGTAGGTGTTGCGAGAGGGCATCAGAGGGCAGACACACTAAAACCACAATCACAGAAAGCTAGCCGATCTGATCGCAGGACCACAGCCTTGTCTAACTCAATGAAACTAAGCCATGCCGTGTGGGGCCACCCAAGACGGACGGGTCATGGTGGACAGGTCTGACAGAATGTGGTCCACTGGAGAAGGGAATGGCAAACCACTTCAGTATTCTTGCCTTGAGAACCCCATGAACAGTATGAAAAGGCAAAATGATAGGATACTGAAAGAGGAACTCCCCTGGTCAGTAGGTGCCCAATATGCTACTGGAGATCAGTGGAGAAATAACTCCAGAAAGAATGAAGGGATGGAGCCAAAGCAAAAACCATACCCAGTTGTGGATGGGACTGGTGATAGAAGCAAGGTCCGATGCTGTAAAGAGCAATATTGCATAGGAATCTGGAATGTTAGGTCCATGAATCAAGGCAAATTGGAAGTGGTCAAACAGGAGATGGCAAGACTGAATGTCAACATTCTAGGAATCCGCAAACTAAAATGGACTGGAATGGGTGAATTTCACTCAGATGACCATTATATCTACTACTGTGGGCAGGAATCCCTTAGAAGAAATGGAGTAGCCATCATAGTCAACAAAAGAGTCCAAAACACAGTACTTAGATGCAATCTCAAAAAGGACAGAATGATCTCTGTTTGTTTCCAAGGCAAACCATTCAATATCACGGTAATCCAAGCCTATGCCCCAACCAGTAATGCTGAAGAAGCTGAAGTTGAACGGTTTTATGAAGAACTACAAGACCTTTTAGAACTAACACCAAATTAAAAAAAAAATGTCCTTTTCATTATAGGGGACTGGAATGCAAAAGTAGGAAGTCAAGAAACACCTGGAGTAACAGGCAAATTTGGCCTTGGAGTACAGAATGAAACAGGGCAAAGGCTAACAGAGTTCTGCCAAGAGAATGCACTGGTCATAGCAAACACCCTTTTCCAACAACACAAGAGAAGACTCTACACATGGACATCACCAGATGGTCTTTATTCCTAGTACCACCTGGGAAATCCTCAATAAAATAACTATGGAGACCCAAACTAATGAAGCTGGGCTCCAGAAATCTGTAGAACATAAATAGCCAAAATAAAATCTGAGGCACGTTCCAAAAGGTAATGCAGATTATTTAGGAGAGTTACAGTAACAGTTAGCAGAAAATTACATTTAAATACACCACCTAATTGTTCTCATTAAAAAGAAATTTTAAATCATCTTAAAATTTCCCACCATTAAAACTAAAAGGAGTAACCTTGAACTCCTAGGTGTCCAAGGACACAGCAATGGCCCAGCAAAAGAAAGTTTATTTGAAGTTCAGTTTTAACCTTAAAAATTCATATACATTTTGCATTGTATATATCCAAATTTGCTTCAATGAAAAAAAATTTAAATGCCTACAATTTTTTTCTCATTGCTGGAAAATTTAATCTTATCTTTAGATTTGATTTTGCTATTTAGGTTTATATTAATATCAAAGGCCAGAAGTACCTAGATATTTTACAACATAGGAAGTCCTATAGACAACTAAATGTTAGGGAACCTTCCAAAAAAAGAAAGAAAAATGTTAAACAGGTATTGAGTGAATGAGTGAAGTCACTCAGTCGTGTCCAACTCTTTGTGACCCCGTGGATTTTAGCCTGCCAGGCTCCTCTGTCCATGGAATTTTCCAGGCAAGAATACCGGAGTGGGCTGCCATTTTGTGAGTAAAAAGAGTCCCCTTATTAAAAGGTGTCCACTTTTCTTTCATATATCTATTTTCTAACATTTGTTATAGCACTGAATTAGAGAAGAATGAAAATTTCAGCATTAACAATTCAAGAATCAAAAGCCCTGCCCAAGGGATAGATTGGGAGTTTGGGATTGACATGTACACACTGCTATATTTAAAATATATAACCAAGGACCCATTAAATTGCACCTGGAACTCTTCAAAACACTCTGTAATGACTTCAATGTGAAAAAAATTTGAAAAGAATAGAACTGATTCACTGGGCTTTACACCTGAATCTGAGACAACATTGTTAGTCAGCTATACTCCAATATAAAATAAAATTTTTTAAAAACCCTCCCAAAATATCAGAAAGTAACAAAAATTATTGCAAACCTTGAAAATAATGCTGACTCACTCTTTAAATGGTGTTAATAGATCTAATATATAACATAATTTGTAAAAGGCTATGCCATTTATTCATATTCATACATCATCCAGATTTTGCCCCACCATTTTTCTGTTGAGCAGGGTATAGCAGTTGAACTTCATAGGTATCACGTATGAGAAGAGATCTCTCTGAAGACTTTAAAGCTAAAAGAACTTGGTAGCAGTACCTAGCCCTCTTAGTGGTCATTCATGTATTATAACCAAAAGGCTAAAATCATTTCAATTGAACAAATCTTCATTAAGTCATTCATATTAACAACAAATTGCTAGATGCAATATTCAAGGAACTTTCAGCCTAGTGAAAGGAGACATAAATAAATAAATAAATAAAAGACATAAATAAAGAAAACCAAAAATTAATGTTTCAGATGTGCCAAGCTTATTCAAAGTTCTCACATCTCCTGTCTCTTTAACATATACTCTGACTTGAGAGATATCACTATAATTATCCTTTTGAGGTTCAAGTGTTGCCTGAGTTTGATTTTTATTCAGTAAAAATATGTATTTCTTGTATGTACGTGGAAATTCAAACACATAATTCTTGGAAGGTTGAGGAGTAATGAAACTAATGTCCAAATTGAGACATCAGCTCTCCTGTTTACTTTATGTGCCCACTCATCCCCTCATTTGTAAAATGGGGACATTCACACCTACCTGTGGCAGAGATGTCTCCCTTCTTTCTGGGAACATAGCTAGAAATTCTCTTCCAGCTCTCCTGACCAGTAGGTGTGGTTACATGACTGAGTTCTGGCCAAAGAAACAGGACTGTGGAAAGTGATGCCTCTCCCCATCTGGCCAGAAAACAAGGGCAAAAAAATCTTCTCTTTCTCTCCTTTCCCATTTCTACAGGCTCTGTCTCCCTCCGAGGGCCACCTAAAAGCCTTGTGTGAAGACCCAAAATCCTCAT
Organism: Dama dama; assembly: GCF_033118175.1. Taxonomy (NCBI): domain Eukaryota; kingdom Metazoa; phylum Chordata; class Mammalia; order Artiodactyla; family Cervidae; genus Dama; species Dama dama. The sequence continues at coordinate 42,259,118 of NC_083696.1, read as the reverse complement.
TAGCCCCAGTCTCTGCGGGCAGAGAGAATAACCTCCCACCCAACCCTGGGCTCCACACACTGGGGTTTTCCTTGGCAAGAAATAAAGATGTATTGTATTAAGCCACAGAGATATCGTAGTTTACCTGTTACAGAAGATTAAGCATTTCTTAAGCTAATACGTACCTCTGCAAATGAGGCAAGGAGTGAGATAATTCACAAGAGGTAATTAACACCTCTAGTATCAGGGAATGTGCACTCCTGTCAATGTGAGGCCCTGGGACACTGGAACTAGGCTGTCACCTCCTATCAATCTATTTCTTAAATTGCAGGGTAAAGTTAACCACAAACAACAAAGTCACGGAATCAAGCTGTCACAAATTGGCCTCCACATTCCTAAGGGGTTTGAAGTATGTGTATTGACAGGAAAAAAGTAGGAAGAACTCAGGAGAGGTAGAGAATGTAACTGGAGCTGGAAAATAATATTCGCATGCATTTGCAAACCTAGTTGGGGCCCCAAAGTGCAGGAGAGAGAGAAGGGGCATTTGCTGAGATCCATTAGATGCCAGTTGGAAGAATAAGCAATTCACATTGGTTCTCTCATTTCTTCTTTGGAATAATCCTAAAGGTACATACTCTTCTCTCCATTTCCAATTAAGAACTGATGTTGTTTCTCTCTTTCTGATTTACTTCACTATTACAGGCTCTACATTCATCCACCTCACTACACCTGGACACAGTGGGGGAAGGATAAATTGAGAAAGTAGCACTGACATATCACGTGTGAAATAGATGACTAGTGGGAAGCTACTGTCTAACGTAGGGAGCCCAGCCAGCTGCTCTGTGACAACCCAGAGGAGTGGGATGGGAGCAGGGAGGAAGGCTCAAGAGTGAGATGATACATTCCCTGGTGACTCAGTGAGAAAGGCTCTGCCTTCAATACAGGAGACACAGGAGACTCAGGTTCGATCCCTGGGTTGGGAAGATCCCCTAGAGAAGGGTACGGCAACCCACTTCAGTATTCTTGCTGGGAAAATCCCATGGACAGAGGAACCTGATGGGCTATAGTCCACAGGGTCACAAAGAGCCAGACATGAATGATGTGACTTGAACACACACACACACACACACATATATATATTTAAAATTGGGCTTCCCCAGAGGCTCAGCAGTAAAGAATCCACCTGCAATGCAGGAGACACAGGAGATACAGATTCGGTCCCTGGGTAGGGAAGATCCCCTGGAGGAGGGCATGGCAACCCACTCCAGTATTCTTGCCTGGAGAATCCCATGAACAGAGGAGTCTGGCAGGCTATCATCCGTGGGGTCGCAAAGAGTCAGACAGAACTAAAGAGACTTAGCACATACACACACACATATGTGTGATTATGGCTGACCCCCCACTGTTGTAAGGCATAAACCAACACAGCACTGTAAAGCAATTGACCTCCAATTAAAAAATTTTGAAAAAAGAATGGATGCTGTGAGAAAGAAGATCTCAAGTTTATAGGTGGGCAGAGCTGGCTTCAAACCTAAGTCAGTCTGGTTTTAATATCCTTGCTCTTTCTGATGTAAGCACTTAAACTTTCAATGCTTCTGATTCTGTGCTGTAGACAAGCCAACCATTCTACTTGGGGAACAGGGTGCCTGTGACAAAAGAAGTCGTTAGTGACAGTGTTCAGAGTGATGCCAACACTGAGGCCATTGAAAATGGGCTCTGTGAAATGCAAGCTATGCTCAAACAGAGCTCGTTTTCAAGGGGGCCTGATTTAAATGGCCAACTGCTAGAGAAAAAAGACATTAAAGGAAGAGCCTTTCAGCTGGGCTTGCAAAACTCCAGGTTCATGAATTCAAGAGCAGATTAAAGATGAGAAAACAGGGTTTCAACCACAGCCTCAGGAGCTTCTTGCATCTCTCAGGCCAGGAGTTTGCCTTTTTCAGTGGTACAATTAAACTATGCTATCCAACCTCATTCTCAGTTTTCAATTAATCTACAGTGATTAATTTAGCAGCTAAAACCCATTTGCTATCCAAGATGACCTGCCAGCCAGGTCACCTCCCTTTCCCTATCTGATAGCAAACTCCCCCAGCTCAGCCAAGGTCAAATAGGATGGTGGGGCCTCCGTCCCCTCCACCCACCACCCCACTGCTATCCCCGGCTAAGAGGATTGCCCAGTGGATGGAAAAAAGAGATGCTTGAGAGGATGCTTCAAAATACTAAGCCAGAGATAGAAATTGCTCTTGAGGCACAAACTTTGATTTTCACTTCCAAGTGTAAGCTCATGACATGTCCCAGCAGTATTATCTCCCTAGCCCATAGCAGCCGTTATGTAACGTAAGGTCATTCAACATGAACTGGGACTTTCTTGACCAAGAGCACACAGACTGTTGTTTTGAAGCAGGTTGACTTTGGAAAGTCAGTACCTCTCTCTCAGTTTGCTCATCTAGAAAATTAAATGAATAGAATTGACCTCAGGGTCAGAGTGAAGAATGAATGAAGGCGAGAGGAAGTCATCACACGGTTATATTCTATGCCAAGGGACATGGTCATCCTGGCCCTGGAGGATGGTGCCACAAGGGGAGTATAGTGATAAATGTACAAAGTATGATGAACAGGGTGGGGAGTGAGCTGGGGAGGAAGTAGTCAACTGGCAGGAAATCACTGGAAAGTGCAGATGGAAGGCATGTCTGATGATGGAGTTGAGATCCTCCTTGAAGAAAATGCACAGGTGGGGCTGCAGAATGAGATGTTAGGATGGCTGAATAGTGAGGGCACAGAAGCAACGTCAGGGTGCTCTGGTGTCCTTCTGTTCCCAGCCTCGCAGCCATCTGCAGATGACAAATTCACAAGTACAGTGACCCCAGGTGCTGCATAAGAAGATGGGCTATTCAGCTTTCTAAAGACAATTTAGAGTCTCAAGAGCTCTTTCTCTACTTTTCTTTTCTGGTATAAAGGTCCTGAGAAGATCAGCTCCCCTGGCCAACCATCCTTTGTCTCCATCTGTCAGGGGAAATGTCACCAGCCAGCTTTACAAAGTGGCTGGGAGCCTCGGTCAGGGGCCAGCTCTGGAGACCCGCAGCACAGACCAGCCATTTATCACTGTGCTGCCCTTGGGGTTGTGGTTTATAAAAGAAAGAAAAGGGGCTTGAATGCATTTCCCCAGGGGAGGCCAGAGGCCTAGGACACCTGCCAAAGTAGAGAGGGAACACGAAATTAAAAGACGCTTGCTCCTTGAAAGGAAAGTTATGGCAAACCTAGACAGCATATCAGAAAGCAGAAACATCACTTTGCCAACAAAGGTCCATATAGTAAAAGCTATAGTTTATCCAGTAGTCATGTAAGGATGTGAGACCTGGACTGTAAAGAAAACTGAGTGTTGAACAACTGATGCTTCTGAATTATGGTGCTGGAGAAGACGCTTGAGAGTCCCTTGGACTGCAAGAAGATCAAACCAGCCAATCTTCAAGAAAATCAGTCCTGAATATTCATTGGAAGGACTGATGCTGAAGCTGAAGCTCCAATGCTTTGGGCACCTGAGGCGAAGAGCTGACTCATTGGAAAAGACCCTGAATCTGGGCAAGATTGAAGGCAAAGGAGAAGGCAATAGAGGATGAGATGGTTGGACAGCATCACTGACTCGATGGACATGAACTGAGCCAACTCCAGGAGGCAGTGAAGGACAGGGAAGCCCAGTGTGCTTCCGTCCATGGGCTCACAAAGAGTTGGACATGACTTAGCTACTGAACAACAAAGTCAGGCCCCTGAGCTCAGACTCATTTCCACCAGTCAGAAACATCAGCCGTGAAAGGGCAGGTTCTGGGAGCCTGATCTCACTTCAGTTCTACGGAGTTCTAAGGAGCATGTCCAGTTCCAGAGGACAACAATGGAATCCAGTCCAGGGATGGGAGTCAGGGAGGGTGTCCCGTGTGGGATGCTGCCTTGGAGAATGCCATGGGTCAGGACAGTGACTGTGGAATGATGCTGCCAGAGACACTAAGCCTGATGCTGGGATAAGAAACAGCATCCAGCACATTTCAGCTGTGCATGCTGCTACTGGAAGAGGATGTAAGTCACACAGACCATCTTACTGTCATCGGATTGCCTTCTGTGGACATCTAACTCAAACTTAGGTTGTCTGCTTCTGGATTTGCCATGCTTGAGGTGGGGAATCAAGTTATTTAAAAATCATTTGTCCCAAGAAACACAGTTTGGGTACCATGTCAGAGGAAGAGGGAGCTTCATGGTGGGGGAGGGGAGGAAGCTGACTCTTGATGGCCCATGTCTCAAATCTATGGGTAGATGTCAAAGAATATTGGTTGCCCTTCACACATTCATTCAATAAATACGTACTGAGTGACTCCTTCATCACATATAAATGCTATGAAAAAGAGACAAATTTCCTGCGCTCAGAGATCTGGGGAAGCAGATATTAAACCAGGAATTACAGAAGACTATGAGTAAGGTGTTCAAGCACACTGATGCCATGGTAAGAAGTAGGACTGGAGAGTGATCCTACAATTTATTTAGTTCCAACTCCAATGTCTATAATAAGGAAACCAAATCCTCAAAAGAGAAGCTTAATTAATATCATTTAATGCTGATGGGAAATAATAAAGCTACTAGACATCATCTGCTGGTCCCTATCCTTGAGAATTACAGGAAATGGAAACTTCTGGGTCTGAGTCTTAAACTCTTCCAGGCTTCTCAGGTGGTGCTAGTGGTAACGAACCCACTTGCCAATACCGGAGATGGAAGAGATGTAAGATTGATCCCTTGGTTAAGAAGATCCCCTGGAGGAGGGCATGGCAACCCACTCCAGTATTCTTGCCTGGAGAATCCCATGGGCAGAGGAGCCTGGTGGGCTACAGTCCGTGGGGTCACAAGGAGCTGGACTCGACTAAAGCTACTTAGCATGGCCTGGCATGACAGGGGCTCTTTGAATTTTCAGCTGGTCCTTCTCATGTGGGCGCACTTCCCAGGGGTCACTGAAGCAAGGCAACATTGAATGATCCAGTCAACCTCCAACTCTCCCAACTGCTGTGATGACAGCCAGGGTTGGCGGGAAGAGCATCCACATTTTCTGTGCCAGCTCAGCCTGGTTCACTGTCCTCAACTCCAGTTCCCAGATAAGTGTGATGCTGTCGGCCCCCAGATGCCCTCATCACAGTTGCTTTGGAGTCACTGGGATGCTGCCCATGCTCCAGAGGCAGAGAAAATAAAAACACTGCTCGGGTTCTGCATTTTACACCTGTTTCCACCACACCCTGCTCTCCTCCTCCTATTTTCCCTCTCTTTTCCTCCCCCTTCCACTCCACTACTTACAAAGAAAAAAAAATAATAACAAATAGGAAGGCTAATTCTAAGTTTGTGCAGTCCCAGAGTGTATCCTGGTCCGCCTTTCGTCCTGTTATTTTCTCCTGTGTCTGGCTTTGACAAGACTGATGACATTTACGTTTTCCAAAAGCTTCAATAAGAAGCACTTTAGCTGCAATCACCTCCATCTAATTTCCCCAGTCAAATTTTTTTTGGCTTAAATCACACAACAAAACTAAGGCCTGAGCTGTTCTGACAACTTGTCACCAAATAGGGCTCAGCCCAAATGGGATGTCTTGAAAACCAAGGACAAAAAGGGGAAAAAAACAGACTAAGTGACCTGAAAATGAAGGGGGAATGGCTGAAGGAAGAGAGGAGATTGGCATGAGTCAGTTTGTTAAAGTTCTAAAACAGGTGGCTCAACATTGTTTGGGGCCGAGAACAAACAGAAAATGTGTTTATTTCTTTAGAGAGGAAGTAACAGGGTGCTGGGGCTGGAAATATCCAGTCAGTCCACCATATAGGGGAGCCTTCACTCCAGAGAAGGAAGGCAGCTGGTCCTGGTGGTTCACCAGCCTCTAGGATAGAATTCCTAGCAGAAGGCATGAGTACCTTGCCTTCATAACTCTGGATAAAAGGCTTCCCAAGCAGCTCAGGAGTAAAGAATCCACCTGCCAATGCAGGAGACACAGGAGGCATGGATTCGATCCCTGGATCAGGTAGATCCCCTGGAGGAGGAAATGGCAACCCACTTTAGTATTCCTGCCTGAGAAATCCTATGGACAGAGGACCCTGGCAGGCTCCAGTCTATGAGGTCACAAAGAGTCAGACACGACTGAGCATGAACACATTTGCATGCTAGTAGAAGGATTAGTGTCCTGGGGAAACCAAGACCCACATGTTTTTCCCATAGCTGCACAGTGATTCAGAATATGGAGGAAGAATATTAGAGGGAACATTGCATCCCTTTTTGAAAATAAGTGTATTTACTAAAAAAATTATATGCATACAGAAAAATATTCAAATTATACTTTCTCATCTCAATAAATTATTGCAGCTTGAACTTGCTCATGCAATGACAATTCAAGTATAGTGAAAAAAAACTCAAAAAGCTCTGTTCACACTCCCTCTCAGTCACTAAAAAGCACTAATATCTTTGAAAAGTATCATCATCCTGATCTCTAAAACCATGGATTAATTTTGCCTATTTTTGTACTTTATGTAAATGAATCATATGCATTCTGTATACTTTTCTTTGTCTGACCCCTGTTGATAGACATGGCAACAAGCCATTTTCACTGTTAATAGCCTTCTGTTGTAATAGTGATGTCACAGTATTTATTCATCATACTTTTGATAGACATTTGAGTTATTTCCAGTTTGGGGCTCCTGTAGATAATGTTACCATGAACATTCTTTACATCTTGGCACATAGGTATTCATTTTGTTTTGGTGAACACCTGGGAGTAGAATTGCTGTTTCACAGGCTATGTGTATAGTCAGCTTTAGTAAATGATGCCAAGCAGTTTTCAGAGAGTCTGCAGCACTTTTACCCTCTTACAGGCAGAGTATGAGTATTTCAGTTGCTCTACAGTTTCATTTTAGCCCCTTGAGTAAATGTTCATAGTTTTAATTTGCATTTCTCTGATTCTTAAAGGTTTGCACCTTTTCCTATGTTGCTGACTGGATATCTTCTGTTAAAACTTCTGTCTATTGTTTCTAATGATTCTATGTCCTTTTCTCATGATTTATAGGAATTCTGTATACATTCTGGAGACAAGTTCCTTGTTGGTTATAAATATCCAGACAGAAAGTGTGACATGTCACTTACAGAGAGAGCTTCATGCCAACAATCTCCACTTCCCACCATCTTCCTTCTCCAACTCCCAGCTTTATTTTAGGCTCGATGTCACTTTGGCTGAAAAAAAAAAAAGAAGTACAATGTGAGAGCTGTGAGTTAAATTTTATTCAGGGCAAAATGAGGACTATAGACTGGGAGACAGCCTCTCAGATACCTCAGAAGGACTGATTTGAGGATGCAGCGGGGGAAGGTCAGCACATATGTGATTTTGGCAAAGAGGGACACATGCCATTAACCACACATTTTGGTAGGAGTTGCTGCTAGTCACAAGAAGGTTGCTGCTAGTCATGAGTACAGATGTCTCCGTTAATGACTTTAGTGTTAATTAAATATGAAGAGGTGCAAGAAATTGGCTCATAAAATCTTTTCCTGAAAGTATCTCCCTATCAGAAGGGCTTGTTCAGCCAGTTTTTGCCAGAACACAGAGTGCCTCGTTTCTGATCTCTGCCTTGAGCTTCTTTCAGGATGTGTTGAAGATCAGTGACTGCAGTGGCTAGTGACTTCATCCTTGTAGAGCCAGATGGCAAGTAACAACTTTTAACTGGCACCCCATTCTCCCTACCACCAGCCCAAGCTCCTACAAACATTTCTTACTCTATCGCCCTCCCCTGTGGCCTGGGTGCATGTGCCCCTAGCATCACACCCCAGAGGCCCTGTGGTTTTCAGCAGATGGATGCACACTCACTCAGCATGTGTGCTCCATCTTGGTCACATGCCAGCCCTTGCACACCAAGGTTCACGTGTGACTATGAGCACAGAAGGACCAGGGGTAGAGGCGGAGGTGAGCTCAGTGGACAAAGCAGTAGAGTGTTCACATATCCTCGGAAGCATAAGAACAGCATGGAGGACCCAATGTAGAACAGCAAACTCTAGAGAACAGATCCACTTGTATAGAACATTTGTTTCATAAGTAAAAAGGCTTCTGGTCTGGCTGGAAGACAGGATGCCAAAACCTTGCTTTGGGTGACCAGCTTATTTCGGTTCACCTCAGTGGTCCTGGGTTTAGCTCTTAAAGTCCTGCACAATAGGAAACCCCTCAGTAAGAGTGATTGTTCACCCTTTAGCTGTCTCTGAATAGCTGTGTTTTATGGGGAAAACTACCTTCCCACGCTAGTTTATAAAGCTACCATTTATAAACTGAGTTGGGAGTAGGATAGAAAATCTCCTCTTCTCCTTTCATACCTGACTTTGTTATTGTCCCAGTGTCTTTCAGTAATTTACACTCAAGTGTGCCCAGTCCCTAAGTCGTGTCCAATTCTTGTGTGACTCCATGGATGGTAGCCCTGTCAAGCTCCTCTGTCCCTGGGATTTCCCAGGCAAGAATACTGGAATGGGTTGCCATTTCCTTCTCCAGGGGACCTTTTTGACCCAGTGATTGAACCCATGTCTTCTGCATTGGCAGGCAGATTCTTTACCACTGAGCCACCAGGGAAGCCTTCTAACAGTCAAGAAGTAGATACAAAAATTCCATGAGGGAGGTGGGTGTATGCCCATCTCTGTGTTAACCTTTTCCTAATAATAATGTACCAAGTACTGAGAGTCGGTGTGCCAAGCACTGTTAACGTGTTCTGTGTTCACAATTTCCTTTAATCCTCAAGAAATCCCTGGGATCTAAGGATTTCAGTCATCGTTTCCTTCATGTATGGGGAAACAGAGGCTCAGAGAATTTGAGCACCAGGACCAATACAACACAGCTAGTCAATAGAAGACTAGCATTCAGCCCCAGTCTGCCCATTTCTAAAGCCCCTGGCGTTTTCTACCAACTCACATCTAATTGCTCTGTGCTTTAGTGTCATTGCTTGTAAGATGATGCTCTTTCACTTCCCTGCTTACACTTGTCCCAGAACGAGGTGACTTCATATGTATCATTTCATCTGATAACTACCTGACAGGGCTGTCATGTGATCAAGTAAGAGCCTTGAAAAATTAAAAACGTTCTCGAAACAAAAGGGATTGTTATGAATAATGCCTGAAGAAAACCAAAGCACAGTCACGAGCTTTGGACAAGTAGAATAAAGCAGGTCTGAACAAATGCTTCCTCTCTGAAATATGCTTTCCGAATTTGATGTTCCAAGTGCCTAAATAGATTGGAAGCTCATCTAGTAGGAGAAAAAAAAAAAAAGATATGGGAATAAAAGAGAAAGCCAGAGTCAGGGGGGCCAACCACCACTTTTCAAGACTCTGTCCCCATCAGCAAAAGAATTTACCAGAAATATAAAGATTTGGATATTTCATCTGCGTTACCCGGGCTGTTTGCACATCTTCAATGGTATGAAAATTTATGTCTGATCATAATTGAATATGGAGATTGGACTCTAACCATTGACAGGCCAGATAAGATTTGCTCCAGATGGCAAGAAAAAGATAATGAAAGCCAAATACAATAAAAATCAAGGTAATAATAGGACTAGAAAATGTGGCTGAAAATCCCCAGAGAGGGGACTAAGGATGGTCTGGGATAAACTCATAGATAGATGGTCTGTGGACTCTGAGAGCACTTTTAGATGTTAAGGGCAGCAGAGAAATGCCCACTTCAAACATCTCCACTGGAGGGCCTGAGGAAAGTTACAGACATTTGCTCCAGAAAAAAAAGTGTAAAATTGCACAGAGAGAATGTTCCCTACAGCACAAGGAGTTCACGGACCCATACCCGGTCCTCAGGACCTCTAAACACCAGCAAACTCCATTTTTGAAAGAAAGAAACTGAAGACTCACAGAGCTATGCTGACTTCTCCAAGATCAGCAAGATCGTGGATAGGCTTCAGAAGGTCTCCTTTGTTTCCTGTCTCTAGACCAGATGCACCCCTATGGAGGAAGCTGGAAGGAATCTCTGTTTTTAAGGTCAGAGTCTACACCTATTGTATTCCCTGTAGACATCTCTTAACTGTTCTCAACCTCACCGTCCATATTGGAAGGTCCACCACTTCCCCTGATGTACGCAACAACCTAAGTGTCATTTGTTTTTATAATTTATTTATTTATTTTTGGCTACAGTGAGTCTTCATTGCTGCGTATTGGCTTTCTCTAGTTGCAGCAAGCAAGGACTACTCTCTAATTGCAGTGGGCTTCTCATTGTAGTGGCTTCCCTTGTTGTGGAGCACAGCAGTTGTGGGTCATGGGCTTAGTTGCCTCTCAGCATGTGAAATCTTCCCAGATCAGGGATAGAACCCATGTCCCCCACATTGGCAGGCGAATTCTTAACCACTGGATCACCAGGGAAGCCCTTGGGTGTGCATTTCTTGTGTGATTCTTCACCATAGAGGTATTTATTAACAGGATTCCAGGAAACTAAACTGCCTCCCTGAAGCTAATAGAGATTTCCTGAGCTCTTGGACAAGACAGAAAAGGTAGAAATGAATGGCCAAAACAAAGTGTCAGTGGGCTTGATTTGAAACCCACTTTTCCAGCCTTTGTCCTGACTCCAAGCACAGATGTTTTTCAAATTCCTGGAGCCTAGCAGGGAGGAAGGGGGCAGCTGGCCCTTTGCCCAGAGGATGGCCAAGAGCCCCGTCCCCTTCAGCTTTCTGAGGCCATGGCACAGACAGCACGAGTTTGAGCTGCTGAGCAGTAGGGGAGGGGCAGTGGCCAGCGGTGGGCATGCCAGGTGGTGTCACCCTGAGGGCGTCCACAGCCACATGGGGGCCCAGAGGGGCGAGGTCCAGAGGGAAAGTCCCCATCTTCAAGTCAGGTGCCCCGGCTTAGTGGGAGTTTCCACAAACCCCTCAAAAGCTGGCTGACGTCCACACGACAATTCATACAGATACAGCCCAGGTCTTGGGGTGACGGTTAATTTTATTATCACTGTTAATCTTGGTCATAATCATTGGAAAGTTTCACATGCTTTGCTTCATGCAGGTCCAACACCTGCCATAGCTTCATCCCCTTGATTGCCTGGCTCTTTCCTCTCTCTCTCGCTTACTCTCTCTCTCTCTCTCCTCCTTACCCTTTCACACAGCTGCTCAATTAACTTACTTCCAGAAAACAAAATCCACTGTCGGGAGCTTTTGCTCTCCAAGGCCAATTCCCTGCAGCCTCATGACTACTCCTAACAGCCACAAAGCAAGAGAAATCACTGGGAAGCCTAGGCAGGCTCCCCGGCTCCCTGGCAGCTGTGGGCTTCTGTTCTCTGCTCCTGCTGCAGAGTGGCTTGGGGCAGGGGGAGGCGCAGGTAGAGAGGCTGGAGAGATGGGAGGAGTGGGCAGAGGCTCTGGCCTGGGGAGTGGTGTGTGCCCCAGGGAGCAGGAGCTCCAAGGTCTGGCTTCCAGCCTCTAGAGAAACAGCTGTGACCACTGGGAAAGCATGTACATCCATGCTGGACCCCTCTCTCTTAATCCTAGCTCACATCTCCAGTGGCCTGGGGTTAAAACAGAAAGTTAATTGGTTGGTGAGTTGGTTGGTTGGTTAGTGAGTTGGCTTGTTGGTTAGTTGGTTGGTTGGCTGGTTGATTGGTTGGCTGATGGGTTAGTTGGCTGTGAATGAGTGGATTTGGTTGGTTTCAAACCACGACTTTTCCGTAAATCTATAAGGCCACAGAGAGGTCACCCCATATCTTTCCTCCATGACCTCTGCCCTCCCATTCTCTGCTTTCTGCTCAAAATTGGGCACAAAGGAAAGAAAACACTTTGAAAACATTATAGCTCACTCACTATATCACAGACTTTATCGTGACATCTGGTGATTTTCCTTGGCCCTGCCTGGGAAGAGGGAGCTTGTGTGACAGCTCCTTGGGGAGAGCCCCTATCTGCCAGTCCATCCAGCCCCACACCCTACACCTCATCTCCATTTCCTCTGCACCATCTTCCAGGCAGTGAGTTCAAGGAAGCCTGGCACGCTGCAGTCCATGGGGTCACAGAGTCAGACATGACTGAGCAGTTGAACTGATTGAATTGAGTAGTATGCCTAGCATTTTGTAAAGACTGGCAAATTTAGTTCTCATTCCAACCCTCATACAAGAAAGGGAAATTGAGGCAGGAGTAGTTTAAGGTACTCGCCTGAGATCACCAAGCCACAATCAGCAGAGCCAGGATTCCCAGGCCAAACTGTCTCCCAAGCCCATGCCCTCAACTGTGAGGCTATGACGCTTCTCCCCTGCTAGGACAGAGCCTTCTACATCCGGGACTCAAGTGTCTTCTCACCAGCCTCCCTGCCTCGTCTCTCCCCACCCCTAAATCACAGTACATTTTCTGCCATAATGCTCTGTCTTAAGCTCAATTTCTTCCTCCTGCTGTTTCTACCTGCATTTCCCGTCTCTGAAATGCCAGCGTTCAGAAGGTGTTCCGTAGGAGTTGCTCCACATGAAAATATATTTTGGATGTATTTGTGGGAAGCAGGTGATCTCCATGTCTTACTCGTCCACCATCTTGAAAGTCCCCTTCCTGTCTCTGAAATGAATGGTGTAAACCACTAGCTTGCACACATCTCAACCTCACCTTGGCATTGCTCTCCAGTGGTTTTAATTGTATAAAAGCTCATCCCCTGCCCCAGGTGGCAAACTGAAACAGTTATACCTGAATGTGCTCAAGGGCAAGACCTTCAGGCCTGCTAGAACCTTATTACCCCTGCCTTGCATTTAACCTTGAGGACCTCTGAAAACTCTCCTCGGATCCAGGAGCCAGCACAGTCTGCTCCCCAGAGTCTGTCGGAACCCAACAAGTGCACGCTGCTTCTGCGTTCACTCAGCTTGCATTCTCAGAATGTCCTCCAGCCCAGACTCCAGCTCTACCATCTCCACCCCCAGTCACCTCTGCTTCCAACAGCTCCTCTGACTTGGCAGCTAGAGGCCGACAGTATCAGTACCTGGCCTTGGCTCCTTCCCTACACGTGAGGTCTAAGGGACTTAGTCAGATCCTGCCAGGGTCTGACTTTGACCCTAGTCACATGTGCAGCCTCCTGACTCTAACTCAGGTGCCAAGAGCTGGAATGGCCCCTCTGTTGCCCGGTCTGCTCAGCCTGGATGAGGTCTCTCGAATTTCAGCCTAATTAAAAAAACACCCCAGCTCCTAGCTTTCACTAGGAACAAGGAACTCTCTGCTTCTCTTCCAAAATCTGCATCTCATTTGTTACCAGTACTTTTCTCCCTTTGGGTCCCTTCAGCTTTCCAGAGCCTATTAAACCAGCCATGTCTGCCTTATTTATAGAAGATGAGGTTACGATATATGCAATTCCCTTCCTTTCATGTCTCAAGCAATTTATTCTTCGTCTTTTTTGGCGTGTCACATGTGTTTTGTCCTTCTCTGGCATGCTGGCTTTTTCCCAGGCTGGGATTTGAGTTTGATATGAATATTGCCAGCAGTCAAACTCTATAACTCAGTTTGGGTGGAATGAGAGACAGGGGTCTCCATGTTTCTACCATGGAAACTGGGTACATTATTGAATTTGGCTCTCCACAGCCAGAGAAAAGAAACATAAGCCGTGGGCACCAGATAACCGGTAATTGGGGGTGAGGGTAGAGGATGGAGAATAATCCTTAGATGGACTTAGCTGCAATGCACTAGTTTTTGCATCTTCATAACGTCTGTCTTCCCTGGTGGCTCAGATGTTAAAGAATCTTCCTGCAATGCAGGAGACCCGGAGTTCGATCCCTGGGTTGGTAAGATCCCCTGGAGAAGGCCATTGCAATCCACTCCAGTACTCTTGCCTGGAGAATTCTGCAGACAGGGGAGCCTTGCAGGATACAGTCCACGGGGTCACAAAGAGTTGGACACGACTGAGTGGCTAGCACACAACATCCGTCTTATGAACGGGTATTTGCAATTTCATAAATGCTGATGAATAAATGAAATAAGTGGGGACAAAGGGACCAGAAGGGAGAAAAGGATAAAAGTAAAGCTTTATGAGACGTTAAGAATAAGCCTCTGGTACTTCCTCAGCTACCCGGGGAGTCAGCCAAGAAAACTAGCCTGAGTTAAAGAACTACATCCCTAATCTCCAAGTTACTAGTCTTAGCATTGCAATTATTTCTTATCATTAGCATCTATGTTTTCACAGTTTCCAATCCACTTTCTCCAGTATTTAAATGAGAGCTAGTTAAAGCGCAACTGATCCTTTCGATACTGAAGAGCTGTGGTTGCCCAGAGCTAGAACCAGGCTCTCTGGGACTCAGACACCTATTCCCCTGCGCCACACAGCCTCAGACACAAAGTGGCGCACCTATGTTCTGTTATGTGCTCTCAGGGTGGTCCAAAGAGCCCACCAGCCAGGATACAGATGAGGTCAGGACTTCCTGATAACACTGGAATGCTGCATCAGTGTGGGCTTTAGCCACATGATTTCAGGAGCAGAGAGAAGCCACTCACCTCCTCTGTCTTGCTCAGGAATGCATCAGGTGCTCTTCTAAGAGAAAGCCCTCTTAATCCACTCCCATGGCTCCCTGGGTATAAGATGAGCTATCCAAGTGAAAAAGTAAGCTCTTCTCAATGTGTCGTGGATGCTACTATAGAGTCATACAGTATTGAGCTTGCATTCTTTGCTGATCCCTGATAAGAGAAAGAATAGAGTGCTAAAGTCACTGTGAGTGGCTCTGGAACCAGGCTGCCTAGGTTTGAACCTTTTTCCACCACTTCCTAGTTGTGTGTCTGTGTGCGTGATCAGTCGCTTCAGATGTGTCCAACTCTTTGTGACCCTGTGGACTGCAGCCCACCAGGCTCCTCTGTCCATGGGATTCTCCAGGCAAGCATACTGGAGTGGATTGCAAAGTCCTCCTCCAGGGTAACTTCCCAACCTAGGAATCAAACCCGCATCTACCTGAGTCTCCTGCATTGCAGGCAAATACTTTGCCACTGAGCCACCTGGGAAGCCCCTCCTAGCTGTGTATATTCAGGCAAATTAACCTCTGGGCCTCAGTTTCTTCATTTGTATTTTGGAGTTGATAATAATGCCTTACTCGTACGGTTTGTGGTGAGGATTAAATGGAATAATAACACGTATTTGCAAGTGTTTCATAAGTGTTGCTATTTTCAATCTGATTTTTACTAATACTATAGAAAAGGGGCATTATCACCTAAGGAAAGAAGGGAATTTGAAGAAAGCACCTTGAACAGTAAGGCTCCTCTGTCCATGGAATTCTCCAGGCAAGAATATTGGAGTGGGTAGCCATTCCCTTCTCCAGGGGAGCTTCCTGACTCAGGGATTGAACCCAGCTCTCCTGCATTGCAGGCAGACTTTTTACCATCTGACCCACCAGGGAATCCCAATAAGGCTATACTTTACCCATTTCAATATATTACATTGGGCTGTCTTATCACCTAGCTGCTGCTGTGTAAAAAACCACGTGAAAATTTCATACAATGAGTTTCTTTTCTCAGAATCTGTGTATTGTTTGATGTAAACCAGGCATTTCTGCTTTAAACTGTGCATCTGGCTAGGCTGGGCTCCTTGCTGTGGTTTAGACTCAGGTCTGTTCCCCTTGGGTGCCTCCTAGGACTCCAGCTGAGCCACACTGCAGCTGCCTGAAGGAAGCAGAGACACACAGTTCTCTTAAGAACTCAGCACAGAACTGGCACACTGGTACTTCTAGATGTATGCCTCTGGCCAAAGAAAATCATGAGCCTTGCCCAGTGTCAAGCGGTGGGAAATTCGCTGCACATTTAAGGGGAGTGGGGGAGTGGGCAGGCTTCAGTTACATGGCAAGGATGTGAATGGGACGGGGAAGAAGCAGGGCCGATTGTTTCGTCCACTACCAGTGTTTCTATCTGTGTCATACTCTTTATGCTCCTCCCAGTACCCATTCTTCTTCCACCGACCTCAGAGCTTCCACCCTCCCCAGGCACAACAGTCACCTCCAGACACAGCGGATTCACAGGCTGTTATTTTCTTTGAGATGTGAGAACCTCCAAGGCTCAGAGCCTTACTTTGGCACTTGACAAAAAGTCCAGACCATGAAGGGCCCAGCCACCTGCAGAGTGTTCCGTGATGAGCCAACATCTACCTGGAGGAGACATTTGCAAACTGTAGGTGAGTCTCCATGCCAGGATGAAAGCTTGGGTGGGCCAGCATAGGGGCTGGGAGCATGCGCCCATTGCACTCCAATATCAGGCAGTGGTGGACCCACTCCCAAGAAACATTTGACCCCCCAGTGACAGCTTGGGTCCACTTTGAGGACAAGGTACTATTAATAGCTTTGGAAACACACAACTGGAATAAAAATTGTTAACAAACGGGTTCTTCAAATTTTGGATAAAAGCAATTGCTCTGTGAATGCTTCAGTCAATCAAGAGGAGCCGAACGCAGTGAGATGACTTAATGCAGCCGGGCAAGAGAGCTAGGAAGAGGCCCAGGGAAAGATAAAGGGGGCAGTGACCGTCTGAAGAGCAGTACCCATCTGTGTTTGCCATCAGAAGATGAGAGAGGGTTGGAAGGTGGACAGAATATTTGCTCTCCTTAAGACTGTTTCCAGGGAGCGTCTACCTAAAAGGATTTGGTTGATGAGCTCTGGGCCTTCCTGGGCAGTGGTACCCCTACACTTCCTCGGATGACCACACAGCCCTGCCCAAACTTGTTGTGTTCCCCAGGTCAACAAGAATAGAAGCCTGCCTGGTACCCAGGATAGGGCCTTCATTCATCCTTGCATTTACTCAGGGGTTTCAAGAATAAGATCACTTCCTTTCCTTCAAGAAGCTCAGTGGCTCTTCAAGCAGACAGATGGGAAAATCAACATTTCAACTCAGGCTGATACATGTTGTGACAAAGATCTGTTCCTGGTGCTGTGGGAACCTGGAGAAGTCCCTGCCCAGAGAAGAATGGACAAGCCAAGCAGGAAATGCTGGTGTGGGCTGCATGGTTGAAGGAGGGGCTGCTGAGCAGTCTGGAAAAGAGAACAATGCAAGCAAAGTGGAGACACTTGCAAACTGTAGGTGGATCTCCATGCCAGGATCAAAGCTGTGTCAGCCAGATGAAAAATAAGACTGGAGGGGCAGGCAGTGACCAGTGCACAAAAATTCAGTTTCAAGCACCAGAAGAGCATCACGTAGCAGCTGTGTCCAAGGTTCAGGATACATCTGTGCTACTCATTCACCTCTGTCCCTGCTCTAGTTCCCATAGGAAGATGCCACGTTTCTAATCAACTTCTGATTTCCCAACCAGCCTTTAGGCTCATTATGCCTTCCTGTTATAAAGAGTATTTCAGGCTTGGTGTGAGCAACAGTCCAGGGGCAGGGCCAGTATCAACTCCCAGTAGCTATAAGTCCCTAGAACATCCTCTTTCAAGCCCCTTGGACTGGGATTAGTTTGAACTAGTCTACTCATCCCATTAGACTATGAACTCCTTGGCAGCCTCTACCAATCACAAATTCTGGCCTGTAGTAGGGGTCAGATAAATAACTATGGGAAAAAATGAACTGATGAAAGAACACAGCAATGAAGGAAATCTTTCTCCTACAATGTGAGAGAATAGTGATGTAAATTTTACCCTGCATGTCATTGGATGAAAAACTATGTTCTTGCTTATAAGGGTATACAAATACTCTGCTACTGGACTTCCCTGGTGGTCCAGCAGTTAAGAATCCACCCGCCAATGCAGGGTACATGGGTTCGATCCCTGGTCTGAGAAGATCCTACATGCCACAGGGCAACAAAGCCTATTCTCTTAGCTCGGTAGTCATGACTACTGAGCCTATGCTCTAGAGTCCAGGAGCTGCGACTATTGAAGCCCACGGGCCTATAGCCCTTGTGCCATAACAAAAGAAGTCACCACAGTGAGAAGCGCTAGCATCACAACTAGAGAGTAGCCCCCACTCGCCACAACTAGAGAAAACCCTGCAGCAACGAAGACCCCGCGCAGCCAAAAATAAGTAAGCAGATAAAACTCTATTACGGAGAAAGACCATATGAGAGGCAGGTCATGGGCGCCTATGGAAAACAGAGAGCCTTGACAAGCAGACTATAAAGAAAAAGATTGATTATTTACATCAGGTATCCTGGGAGTGGACAGACACATACACACTTAGTAAGTGGTTATTTTCTGTCAAGCATGATGGAAAGCATTTTGTATGTACAAAGATTCCTGCAGCAGATTTAGTATTTTCACCATTTTGCCTGTAAGGAAAACAGGGCACAGAGAAGTTAAGTTAAATTAAACAAGAAAATACAGGTAGAAGGAAGAAGAGTGGGGTTATAGCACACCAGCTATTAGACTCTAGCTCCTCCCACCCTGGTCCTGTGGCTACACTGCTGTGCTGAACACACGTGTGCACACACAAACACATACACACGCAAATGAGAAATGGCTTGACCTGCCCCGAATGTGAGTCATCCCAGTAGGGTGACAGACATAGGCCGAGGACCAAGCACAGACAGATGTGCGCATGGACTTATGGGGATAGAAAGGGACATGGTGATCATCCTACATCTCCCCAGGTGGCTCAGCGGTAAAGAATCCACCCGCCAGTGCTGGAGAGGTGGGTTGGATCCCTGGGTCAGGAAGATCCCCTGGAGGAGGAAATGGCAACCCACTCTAGTACTCTCGCCTGGAGAATCCCATGGACAGAGAAGCCTGGCGGGCTACAGTCCATGGAGTCGCAAAGAGTCAGAGATGAGTTAGCAACTGAACACTCACGCTGCGATCATCTTACACAGACAGATGTCAGGATCCCGGGGCCTGGACTACCATTCATGCTCTATCCAGGGCACCCATCACTGTGAAGTACACAATGAAAATCTATACACAGAAGGTAAGGTAAGCCAAGTTCAGCTTTATAACTATGAGGCCTGAGGTCCAGTGTCACCCCTGGTGACTTGGGCTAGACCACATGATGAACTCCTTCTGCCTAGACCACAAGCATCCCTTCAACCCTCTCTTCTGTATTTTGTCTCCCCAAGACTGAAAAATATCTAGGGTAAGCCATCCAGGGAGAAGTAAGAGCTAGAGAATGCTTGCCCCCTTGGTAAGGTCATCTCCAGACCTTGGGTGTCGGGGCTGGGTGCTGAGGCCTCTGCTCCAGAGCAGACCTCCGTGTGCACTTCTGTCTGAGCAGTGCCGGGGCAGCTCACACTAGACAAGCCTCTGTTCAACTGTAGGACGTCATTGGCAAACTGGATCTCCTGGACTCCCTCTTTCAGGAAATGACACCACTGCCCCATGAACTGTGCAAACCAGAAATGTGGGAGTCATCCTTGATGCCCACCTTTCCCCAACACCCAACCATCTTCCCTTCAGCTCTTGATAGCACTGCACTTGAGTTTATTCACTTGGCCCCCTTTTCGTTGCCATCCTCTGAGTTACTGTTCCATCTTACCACCTTTGGTAAGTGAAAGTGAAAGTGTTAGTCACCCTGTTGTATCTGACTCTTTGTGACCCAGTGGACTGTAGCCTGCCAGACGCCTCTGCCCATGGGATTCTCTAGGCAAGAATGCTGGAGCAGGTAGTCATTTGCTTCTCCAACAGATCTTCCTGACCCAGGGATCAAACCCAGGTCTCCCACACTGCAGGCAGATTCTTTACCATCTGAGCCGCCTGGGATGAAATCTGCAAAACCATCACTATGTATCACTTTAGAATCTAAAGCATCCCACAGGAAGTAGGGGGGCACCACTTGGGAGAAAGAGCAACACCCTCCCCCCTCATTTTCCTGGCATGCTCTGTTTGGTTTCTGATGGTACTTTATTATTTGGTATTAGAATCTTCCCAGTTCTTCTTAACAAGATGGGAAGTGACCACCAACATCTTTTGTAATTGTTTTCTTTCTACCAGCCAGAGATTAGCATCTGCCCACATACATAGGGTCATCTAACTTTGTAATTGCTTATTTTTCCTTTACAGAAAGGCATGTGCTCCCAGTTACTGATCTTTAATGATGGTGTGTGGCTATTAATAATATGCCTCCTGGTAGACAGTTTCAAAATATAAACACACTGAATCAACTTTCTTCAATATTTATCTTCAATATTTATCTTGTAAAGAAGGATTCTTTACAAGAAACTTATGTAAAAGAGTGAGCATTTTGAAATGAGTGTTTGAAATGCTAAGATTATTGTAAGATTTTGTTGCCAAAAATGACATAAATGATTCACTTTTAAAATTTATCATGTAGACACACTTTACAAAATTGAAAATGGACTAATGTATCTAAAAATCTTTAAAAGTAAGTATTTAACTTTTTAATTCATTTGTTAAAATTACAAAAGTGAAACACTTTCAAATTTGTTTTAAAGAAAAATTAACTGGAGGTTAAGGAAAATAGAACTGCATTAGCCAACTCTCAATAAAAACCTTCATATATTTTGTGGGTGGGACTAAAATAATAAATATCATATTTTAGTAAAAGCAGCCAATGATGTACTTCTTGCATTCTGACCTACATGTGTTTACACAATGTTTCTTCCAGCAATAAACAGACAATAAATTTAAAGATTGAAATAAACTATTTAAAAATTGAATTTCTATATTGTAAATGTTACACTACGATTCAATAAACACTATGAAGCATATTCAAGCATATTTTTGAACCATTAACAAAATAAACAAGAATACTTTAAGTATTATTTCATCATCACATCAGTATTGTTAGTTTCTATTCTATATGTGCATATATGTTTTTATAAGGCATATTGTAAGTCAGGAGGAGCTTCCTTGGTGGCTCAGGCGGTAAAGAGTCTGCCTGCAATGCAGGAGACCTGGGTTCAATTCCTGGGCTGGGAAGGTCCCCTGGAGGAGGGAATGGCTACCCTCTCCAGTGTTCCTGCCTGGAGAATTCCATGGACAGAGGAGCCTGGCAGGCCGCAGTGCATAGGGTCGCAAAGAATTGGACACGACTGAATGACTAGCACTATGTCAGCATACGTTTTAGGAATAAAGAAACGTACACATATTGTGGGGACATCTGTTCATTTCTCTTATAGCTAGAGCCCATAATTTAACAGTGTGGGGGTGACACTGTGATCTGAGCTGCTACACAGCCCCCAGGATCTCCCCCACTTTCCCTTTCACCATTTCAACCCACTCTCCATTCCACAGCTTGACTTGGCTCTTGTGATGGCCCTCAGCACAAAGACTCACATCTAATGCCTCGTTTTCACTCATTGTCTGAGGTCACCTCCCTCCAGCTCCCTTAAGGCAAGGCCTTGGCACAAGCTGTTCCCTCTCCCTGGACTTCTTCTCCCTTTCCTCTCTAATGAAAGAGGTCTGGGAAAGAGTCTCAGTTCATTACTGTCGACTCCCAGCTTCCGCATGGTGCCCCAACTGTAGAGTCATATGTGTATGCGTTGTGTGCTAAGCCACTTCAGTTGTATCCAACTCTTTGTGACCTCATCGACTATAGCCCACCAAGCTTCTCTGTCCATGGCATTCTCCAGGCAAGAATACCGGAATGGGTTGCCATTTCCTTCTGCAGGAGGTCTTCCTGACCCAGGAATTGGACTTGTGTCTCTTGCATTGGCAGATGGGTTCTTTAGCACTAGGGCCATCTGGGAATGGAAAAGGTGTGACTCATGGTGCACTGAGGATCTGAACTCCAGTACCCTCCACAGTGATGGGAGAGCCTTGATTGGGATCCAAGCCTCTGTCTCATGCTTAGCAATGGTCCTCTGAACAGAGCCATGCTATAAACACTCGAAGGATAGAGACCATATAAGCATTATCCATCAACACACTCTCAAAGTCCAGTACAGTGCCTGGAATATTCAGCGCATGTTCCATCAATATTAGTTGAATAAATCAACCACTTTTAGGTGAAGCTGAGACCATCAGTCACCAGTGTCAAAACATCCTCCTACCGTGGGTCTGGGCCCCCAGCCTTCATACCTTTCTTCCTAACTCTATTCATTGCAGGGCACGAGTGGCCCATCCTGTGCCCTATAGAATACCACAGTATTTTCTAGATCCAACTCCCAGGGAGAAGGGATTAGGAACATCCATCTCTTCCCTCCCTCTGGAGCCTGGAGCTCTGTATGTAAATCAAACCCCTATTTCCTCTGACAAACAAAAAACTGATCACATTACCAAAGGTCATAACTTCAGGGTAATGGAGGTCTGCCAGCTTTTGCAAAACCAACAGAGCCACTTAAGTAACCCTCAGCTGTCTACACCTCAGATTTCCTTGGAGAAAACTGGCTAGAGAAGCAAGCCTCTCCCAAGCAAGCCTCTCACGTGCCATCCTGGGGATGGAATAAAGAAAATACTAATGGCTATGGAGGAAATGAATTGATTTCTAAGCTTGGCCATTCTAAAATGGATTTCTAAAATTCCTGGATTTCTGGCCAGAAATTGGTTTCTTTATACAGATTCTACATGTCATACTTCATATTTCCACTATGGAGTGTTTTTCTGTGAATGCTACCTCTAAATAGACTATGTGGTGAGATTTCTTTTTGGTCTTTCAAATATTCCCAGGAGTGCCTGGAAAGGGGAGAAAATGTGCCAAATGGCAAAACTCCATAAAACTAATTACCTGGGAAATTTTCTGGGGAAAATGCTTTGTGATACAGGTGTTCCATGTAGTCTATAAGTCAGAACAAGCCCTTTGCTGATAAGCCATAAATGAAAATATTGAATATGCAATGTCTATTAGGCTGCAGCCACTGAGTCTGAGACACTTGTTAAATGTGCCCTCAGTACGTGACTGCCATCGGTGCTGAAGCGCTAGTCTCCTTTCTGTGTTCATTTTGCTTTGGGTTTTGCTTTTCCCTTTGCTCCAGAGCTGCATGGGTCATCTTGACCTCACCTGAAATGTTCCCGTCTGGCCTCTGGCCACTCTTTGCTAGAGCTCTAGGCTACCATTCCTCCTCATGTCCTCCAACACTGACTCTACAGATTCTCTCTTCCATCTCCATAAAGTGGGAGTACAGAAACAATTACAGTGATTGCATTGTGTGCATGCTCAGTTGTGTCCAGCTCTGTGATCCCATGGACTGTACGGGCTCCTCTGTCCATGGCATTTTTCAGGCAAAACTACTGGAAGGGGTTGCCACTTCCTCATTTAGGGGATCTTCCTGACTCAGGGATTGAACCTGCGTCTCTTGTATCACCTGCATTGGCAGGCAGATTCTTCACCACTGGACCACCTGGAAAGCCCTAATGGTATAAATGCTTTACACTAAACATATAAGTATATATTAGCCTTATGATATGACGTATGAGTTAACCTCCGCCACCTCCTGCAGCCTCCTTACCCTCACCCAATGCCTTTGCTCTGTATCTCACAGAGAACATTGACATAGAAAGAAGAGAGAACTTTTCCAAGCTCCACCATTACCCATATCCAACTACTGGCATTCAATAACTTGGCTTTCCTTCCTATACTCTATCCGTGGCTGGTTATACTCTGAGCTCAGCCTAATGTCTCTACTTGTGCACTGAAGCCCATCCCTTCTCACCAACTTGGCCTTTCTCTGGCATTCTCCCCCCTTTTCTCTTACATCATCAAATTTTCTCCTCTCTACCACACTATTCCCAGAGATATATGTTAGACACACCCTAGGGTGACTCATCCCCAGCGAGTCACTTTCTTGGGTAACCCCTACCCCACAGGCGACTGCAGACAGAAACTTTAACTTGATTATAGCCCATAGAATAGGACAAAGGTAGTGGGGTTGCAACTCCCTGGATTATATCATGCTATTTGGCAAAGGTGAAAGGATCTAGCAGATGTATTATAATTAAGCTCCCTGCTCCAAAGAGAGGCTATCCCAAGTGACCTGACCTAATCAGAGCAAAGCCCTTTAAAAATGACTTAGTTGTAGGTCCTTATCAGTTATTGATTTTGTATATAGTAATGTGTATATGTCAGTCCCAATCTCTCAGTTTACCCTGCCTCCCCTATAACCATAAGTTTGTTTTCTACATCTGTGACTGTCTCTGTTTTGTAAACAAGTTCATTTGTACCATTTGTTATAGATTCCGTATATACGTGATGTTATATCATATTTGTCTTTCTCCGTCTGCCTCACTTCACTCAGTATGACACTCTCTAGATCCATCCATGTTGCTGCAAGTGAATTTTTTTTTTCCTTTTTTATGGCTGAGTAAATGATCTAAGGCTTCCCAAGTGGCGTGCTTCATAAAGAACTTCCCTGCCAATGCAGGAGACTCGGGTTTGATCCGTGGGTCAGGAAGATCCCCTGGAGGAGGGCAGGGCAACCCAACTCCGGTATTCTTGCCTGGAAAATTCCACGGACAGAGGAACCTGGTGGGCTACATTCCATGGGGTCACAAAGAGTCGGACACAGTTGAGCGACTAACACTTTGACTTTCTTATATCTGTGTATAACTTACTCACCTTGCTGTACACTTGAAACTAATACAACATTCTAAATCAACTATGCTACATTCTAATTTTTTAAAAAAGGACTTAAGTGTTCGTTGAGCTGAGAGGTTCTCCTGCTGGCCTTGAATGTTAGTCGGCATGCTGGGAAAGGGAATTTTGTGGGGCCACAGGCAGAGAACCACAGGGGGCGCCTGGTTGCTCAGAGTGGCCCCAGCTGACAAGGAAACGGACACTTTTAGTCCTGTAACTGCAAGGAACCGAATTCAGCTCACTTCCACATGAACTTGGAAGGGGATCTTGAGCTCCAGAAAGGAAGGATCCCAAGGATGCTTTGATGGCAGCCCCATGAGAAACCCTGAGCCAGAGGTACAAACTCAGCCTGCACTGCTGACTTGCAGAAACTGTGAAATATTCCACGTGTGTTGCTAAGTGCATGTAATTTGTGACACAGCAGCAACAGAAGACCAATGTGGCATACAACATGGTATTTCTTCCATTGAGAAAATCCTTCTCTTACCTTACTTCTTCTGGAGGGGCCACCTCTTTTCTCTTTCCTCTGACAACAAGAAGTCCTTAAGACAGTGGCTGACTTCTCAAACTTTCTCCCATTCTCTCTGGAACCTATTCCAATAAGGATTTTGCTTCCATCCCTCTTAGAAATCTCTTAATCTAAGACACCAATGACCTCTCAGTTTCCAAACTGAATGATAAATTGTCAGTTCATCCCTTGGCCTGTCAGTGGCCCTTGGTACAGCTGATCTCTTCTGGTGTCAGTTCTGTTTTCCTTTCTGTCTGTGATCCCACAATTGCCTGGTTTTCCTCCTGTCTTTCTGTAGCTACTTCTTAGTCTCATTTACTTCTTACCTGTTCTGTAAGCACTGAAAGGCCCCATCCTCAAGTCACTGCCTTGCAACCTCTAGACTGGTCTCATTCAGGTTCATGGCTTCCGATTTTGTCCATGAGCTGACTCCCAAGTGTTCATTTCAGCCTAAACCTTTGACTTGAACTCCAGACTCACATGACTGATTGCTTTCTCATCATCCAAGCCTCTTGGTATTCTAAGAGGCATCTTGAAATCGGAGCTCCAGAATCTTGCTCCCCAACCCTTCTGCATGTCTCCTCCATTTCAGTACATTGCAACTTCGTACTTTCAGCAGCTGCATCCCCAAACCCTGGAGTCAGTCTCACACACTGTAACCCATCTTTCAGAAAACCCTATCTGCTTTCACAATATGTCTAAGAGCTGACCATTTTTCACACTTTCTATTTCTATCCCTTCTGCCTAAGCCAGTGTAGTGTTTCCAAGATTTTCGCAATAGATTCCTGCGTGAGTCTTTGGCTTCGGTCCTTTCCCACGGTGCTCTGTTCCCAACAACGCACTATCAAAATGCGATGCCGTGTCTCTGCTCAGCTCCTCCACTAGTGATCCATCCCTCTCAGACTTGGAGCAGAGCGATGACATCAGATTATCATGTCTTTCCATGGAATTCAAGCCCTACGATGACCTATCCCTGATGCACCGCCAGCCTCAGTTCCTCCACCTGCCCTCAGCTGTCCCCGCTCCAGGCTCATCGGCATTCTTCCTGTTCCTGGCACTTGCCAGGCCAGTTCCTGCCTCCGGGCATTTGCCCCAGATACCAATGCCTATCTTTCAGACCTTGCTCCCTAGATAACCAGTGAGCCCCTCCCTCGGTTCCTTCCCACCTTTACTCAAGTCTCGCCAGCTTCTCTGGTCATTTTGTCTAAAATTTCAGCATCCTCCAACACCTCCTATTACCCTTCTCTGCTTTAATTTTCTCCTTAACACTTCATCACTATTTAACATTTTCCATGCTATGATTTTGTTTGATGTCAATCTCTGATACTGGAACATAGCTTCATAAGAGCAGATAATTTTGTCTGTTTTGTGACCTAATGTGCCCCTGGGCCTAGAACAGTGTGTGGCATGTAATGGTCACTTGTTGAGGGAATCACTGAGTGAATACGAAAGCTTCAAAAATATTCTGCAGCACAGAAGAGCAAAGGGTTCAGCTGTCACAGAAGATTCCTTTTTTACAAAGTAGATGAGCTAGAGGAAGCAGAAGAAAATTAAAGAAAATAACTTTTTAATGTTTGAAATAAAAATTGGGGAGGGCTTTGCCAATTTTAGACAAAAATTGGACACTGATGAAGAAACATAACTAAATTATATTTCACATTGAATTCATTCCTATAGAAAATCAGTGATTAAAAGATAGAATTGATTAAAAAAATTTCTAATCAGAAATAACAAAATCTATAGAATGAAAAAGATGTGACCTAATTATTTCATACATGAATACTATAAATACTGTAAGCTGAGAAAATATACTTGAGTTCTTCTCAAAAATATTTATTTAAAATATTCTTCAGATCAGTGGAATCAATAATAGGGAAGTTGTAGATGGTGGAGGGAGACTCAAAAAGTCTGGTGATGAATATCAAAACTAAGCAGAAATAAGTGTAAATGATTTGCTTTAAGTGTGGTTATAAAATTGATGAAAAAAAGATAAATCAAGATTAAAGTATCAAAGAGGAAAAAGTGAGGAGAAGTCAGGGAAACAAAATCCTCACGTTGTGTAGGGAGCTCAGAGTTTCTATTTTGGCTTTGACTTTAAACAATTCGAAAAGTGAAAGTTTTTAAGCTTTAAGGTATCCAATACTTTAATTAAAAACTGGATAACTCTATCAAATCACTGTAGATGCTAAAAGCAAATGATACATAATCTGTATTTAACAAAGGAATGATTTAAAAAAAAAAACCCTTTGATTACAAAGTTATATAACGCTTTTTAAAACAAAGTTATTTATATTTTTTCAAACCTTTTAATGCTTCTATTTGATCTACTTGATCAAAGAACACGGTTTATTAAACTGTCCCTCTGTGGTTGTGGTCATATCACATGTAGGTATATCTGATGTCTCTTGGAGATATTTTTATGAAGTACTTTTCAATAAAGAAGAGAGGGCTTTTGACCTACCACCTACTTTTCAAGGGGCTTCCAGGTGACCCTAGTGGTAAAGAACCTGCCTGCCAATGCAGAAAATGTAAGAGATGCGGGTTCGATTCCTAACTCTGGAAAATTCCCTGGTGGAGGGCATGGCAACCTACTCCAGTGTTCTTGCCTGGACAGAGGAGCCTGGTGGGCTACAGTCCATAGGGTTTCAAAGAGTAAGACATGAATGAAGCAGCTTAGCATGCATGCACACCCTATTTCTCAAGAAAGGAGATCAATAGCCAGAGTAGGGAAGAGGGCTCTCTCTCACTAAGGAATAAGACAGAAAGATATCATCTAAGATAACAGGACATCTGGAGGTCAGAGGAATATGGAAAGGGGGAAAAGTCCAGGTGGCCAAGGTCTGAAATGCTAAAAGCATGTGAGAAAGATCAAACCTGGGGGGAGACCATAAACAGGTGTCAAAGTCAAGAGGTTGAAGCAAGTACTTGGAGCAAAAAGTGAGAATAAGAAGCAGGTCAGGAGCAAATATTGGCAAAAGATGTATAAGCAGGGATATCCTTAAAATGGTCTTCAGCAATGAAATCCAAACAGTTTTAACAGTGAAGTCTTTCCTCAAGTGAAAATTGAGAGTAACACAGGAAAAAGAGAAAAGATAAAAGAATGGGGGCCATGAAACTCACCCAGTAGTTAGTAATATCTCCCCCATCCAGGGATAGCCTCAAAGTTATTGTCATTGAACCCAAACTGTTCCTGGAGCCAACTTTGGAAACTGTAAGCAAGATTACCTTGCATTTTTGGGTGGAGTCCTGTCTTCATAGAGCTTTCCAGGTGGTGCTAGTGGTAAAGAATCTGCCAAGCCTGCCAATGCAGGAGATGTAAGAGATATAGATTTGATCCTTGGGTCAGGAAGATCCCTTGAAGGAGGAAATGACAGCCCACTCCAGTATTCTTGCCTGGAGAATCCCATGGACAGATGGGCCTGGCCGGGCTACAGTCCACAGGGTCACAAAGAGTTGGACATGACTGAAGCAATTTGGCGTGGCATGATTTGTCTACATAAAAAATTTTGATTTTAAAATTTATACTATAAATCCATGGATCCAATGTCAATTGCCTGTTTGATATTTTAGTATAGCTAAATAGTGATTACCATGGAAGTTGTGAAGGTTAATTTTATGTGTCAAATTGGAGAGTACTTTTGTATCAGATTAACATTTAAATGGGTAAACTTTGAGTAAGCGGGTAGGCCTCATCCAATCAGTTGAAGCCCTGAACAGAATACAAGGGTCAGCCCCCTCAGAGCAAGAGGAAATTCTCCAGCAGATTCCCTTTGGATCTTATCTATACCTTCAACTCTCCTGGGCTTCAAGCCTGCTAGCCCACAGGGCAGATTGTGGACTCACCAACCTCCATAACCACATAAGCCAATTCCTTTCAATAAATCTCTTTATATACATACCCACACTGTTGGTTCTGGTTTTCTGTAGGACTCTCGAC
Organism: Dama dama; assembly: GCF_033118175.1. Lineage (NCBI taxonomy): Eukaryota > Metazoa > Chordata > Mammalia > Artiodactyla > Cervidae > Dama > Dama dama. The sequence goes on along the minus strand of NC_083696.1, from coordinate 42,230,295 downwards.
AGATAGAGGGGGACACTGAGCAAACGTTACATCAGCCTTTTCTGTATTACTTTTTAAACTCCCTGGTACCATAGTCATTTCAGAATAAAAGCTAAAAATCGAAATGAAAAAAGAGAAGTCATGAAAGTAAAGGACAGAATGAGGAACTATTTCAGGTGGAAGGAAATAAGCAAGATGTGGCAGCTGGATACACCTTGTGACCCTGGACTGAATCTTATTGCTGTAAAGGATATCACTGGGAGAATTGAGGAAAAACTTGAAAGGGGCTTCCGTGTGATCAATATATGAGAGTTGTCAGTACTACACATGTGCCTTTTCCCTATAAGTTTGAGGTTGTTCCAAAATAGAGAGTTAAAAAATAATCCATGGATCCATGTGAGTTAGAGTGATTTGTCATGAAAATTCAGAACAGGGGCCAGATAATAAACATTTTTATTCAGCTTTGTGGACCATATGGTCTCCGCTGCAACCACTCCACTTTGTTGTTATCGTATAAGAAACAGTCTGAGAAAATATTCAAGCAAGGAGGGGCGGCCAGGTTTGCCCTGTGGTGGGCTTAGGCTGCAGTTTGTCAGCTTCTATTTTTGAAGAACAGGTGTGTCTTTATTGCCCAATTCATGAGCATAAAGATTCTTCATAAAAATTACTCTATTTGATATAATGGTGAATACACATTATTATGTGTGTGTGTTAGTCATTTAGTGGTGTCCGACTCTTTGGTGACCTCATGGACTGTAGCCAGCGAGGCTCCTCTGTCCATGTGATTTCCCAGGCAAGAATACTGGAGTGGGCTGTCATTTCCTCCCCCAGGATCTTCCCAACCCGGGGTCAAACCCGCGTCCCTTCTGTCTCCTGCATTGTCAGGCAGGTTCTTTACTACTAGAACCACCTGGGAAGTCCATGCAATGCTGGTTACATCATTGCATATGCCTCTGTATCATCTACACACTGCCCTGAACACTGGCTTTCAAGAACCCTCAAAGCTGCTGCAGGGATTCATTGGTGACAATCACAAAGTCAAGTCTACCCTGAGCATACAGCAAAACATGAACATTAGTTCATCTGTGTTATCATATGAGAGTCACCATTTTGAGTTTTAGAGTATCAGTGCAAAATAGCACATCTTTCAATTCTATCTTCTCCTGAATTTTTAAAGCCATAATTACTACTCTTTTCTGATTTCTAGATCTCTTTGAGTGTTCGTGGCATACCTGCCCTCCTATATTACCATCTGAGGTAAGGACAGGCAAGGGGCCCTGAGAGGAGTCAAAAAGAGGTCTCCTTCATACAAGGAATGTCCCTTGCTCATGAGTCACATGACACAGAGGGCGTGGAAGAACGCTATGGGTACCAGCAGCAGGGGTGCGCAGCATGAGAGGCATCTGTCACCACCCCATCACCCTTGGGTGCCATAGACCAGACATAGCCCTGCAGGCAGAATATATTTGGGCAAGAATCAGTGCACATTCATCTGTCAATGGACATTTAGCTTGTTTCCCTGTCTTAGCTGTTGTAAATAGTGCTTTGGTAAAGACTGGGGTACATGTGTCTTTTGGAAATATGACAAAAAGTTTCAAAGCAGGAATAGAGATGCAGACAAAGAGAATGAATGTGTGGACACAGGGTGGGGAGGGGAGGGTGGGATGAATTGGGAGATAAGATTTGACAAAAATACACTACCATGTATAAAATAACTAGAGGGAACTGCTCTATAGCACAGGGAGCTAGCTCAGTACTCTGTGATATCTAGGAGGGTGGGATGGTGGGGTGTGTGGAAGGAAGATCCAAGAGGGAGGGGATGTATGAATACATACAGCTGATTTATTTCATTGTAGAGCAGAAATAAACACAACATTGTAAAGCAATTATACTACAATAATTAAAAAAAAAGAATCAGTGCATACATATAGCTTATGCCCACGTGTTGGAGGTAGACCACAGGAAACCCAGAGCCCAAAATGTATCCTCTGACATGAGTGAGAATCACACAAAATCCATGGCCCAAATCATGCCATTTCAAGATGGAAACACCTTGCTGGCCAGTGGGAGAGAGCCACTCACCAGGCTGTCTTCCTGGAGCCCAGTCAGGAGGCCGTGGACAGCCCATTAGGTATGTGAGTCTTAGAGCACTCAGGATATTTCTCCCACCCTATGCAGGGGACAGTGTTAGAGAGTGCCCCCAAAGGACCAAGACTTGTGTGAGTCCTGGTCCAGGCTTGGGGAACCCTGTCTAGACACACTACTGGCCCCAGGTACCCCCCAGTATGAAAAGGGGCTTAGGGTACCAGAAGAAGAAATGAATGAAGAAGTTCCCCCAGCTTGCATTCTCTCATCCCAAGTAAATGGACACGAAACATAAGACAAATTGATCACAAGAGACAAATCAACAGCATTGCAAGAGCACAGAGAATGGGGCTATGAAGTTCTCCTCAGGGGACTGGGATAAGCCGTGTGAGTATAAACAGGGCGTCGGTCAGGACAGCATGCGGATAGCTGGATGTGGTCAGCAGAAGGTCTTTTAGGTGGAGGGCATGGCATAAGCACTATTTGAGGAAAGGGAGTCTGGGAGATGAGCCTGGATGGGCAGCGAGGGTCAGAGTGTAGAGGATCCCAAATACCAGGAAATTCCACAAAGGCCTTGGCACTGGATTCTGAAGATGGCTGAGAAACACTGAAAGAGGAACATAATCTAAAGGCAGGAGGATTGGAAGGAAAAAGAGAAGCAGCATCTTAAAGAGTCAGTGTGGGGCAAATACAACCTAAGGCTTCCCACCCGGCCAGGTCTCTTTCGAACACACATCATTCACTCTGCATGGAAAGAGGTGAATTCTAAAAGGACCTTCAATAGCCAATACTGTGAGAGTGGAGGATAATAATTGACCAGACATTGAGTGTAAGCAAAAAGGGGAAAGGAAGAACCACTGCATTAATCATTGATTTTTTTTTTCCTGTGTTTTTCAGTGTTTTGACATCTTAAAATGCTCGCTGGCAAGGGAGAGACTGTCTGTCCCTGAGGCAGCCAGTTCTCAGAGATTGTGAAGAACTTGTTGGGAGTACGTCTTTTGCATGAGACTAAACTCCTCAACTCTTCCTTATCTGACACATCAAACCAATATTTTCTGGGCCCTAAAACACACCAAGGCCAAGTATAGGCAACTAGAGACCACCCCTGTAGCCTGGCCTAGACCCAGCTGCAATTATTCAAACCAGGCAATCCCCAGCTCTTCTCTGTCCTCGCTTGCCTCTTCCGTGGAAACCCCAGTAAGTATCTGGCTCAGGCTTTCCCCTCTCTCCTGTCTTCTCTACCCTGATCAAAACTGGGAACTTCCCCTGTGACCCTGAGTGGCATGTGATGACCCCTCAGGTCTCATGAGAGTAATAGACTCATCCTTCCAAGCCTAGTTCTCATTTGCTCCTATGGCCGAACCGTTGTTACCGTACGGTATCCTAGGTATACATCCTTAGAACAGCCATCTATTTTTTATTACTTTATTTTTTATTGAAGTATGGTTGATGACAATATTATATAAGTTACAGATGGACAATATAGTGATTTACAATTGTTGAAGGTTACACTCTATGTATCTCTATTATAAAATGTTGGCTATATTCCCCATATAATACAATATGTCCTTGTAGCTTATTTTATACCTAATAGCTTTTAATCTCTGAATCCCCTCCCCTTGTGTTGCTCCTCACTACTTCCCTCTCCACACAGGTAACCACTAACTTGTTCTCTAGATCTGTGAGTCTTGTTTTTTGTTATATTCACTAGCTTGTTGTATTCGTTTAGATTCCATGTGTAAGTAATATCATACAGTATTTTTCTTTGTCAGTCTGACTCCCAAGTCCAGCCATGTTGTTGCAAATGGCCAGATTTCATTGTTTCTGTGGTTGAGTAGTATTCCATTGTGTGTGTCTGTGTGTGTAAATCACATCTTCCATTGTGTGTGTAAATCACATCTTCTTCCATTGTGTGTGTCTGTGTCTGTGTATATCACATCTTCTTTATCCATCCATAAATGAGTGTCTATACACTATCTCTTGAGCTATTAGACTGGGGAACTGAAAAGATGGTGTTTCCTTTCATAGAAATAGACAATGAGGACACTGACTAAGCTTGAGGGTCAAGATAATGAGTTTGATTTGAGAATGCTGAATTTTGAGGTGCTGGTCAGACATATCAGTATGGAAGCCCCCCTCAATGGGAAATATAAGCCTGGAACATAACCAAAAAAAGTTTCCCTCTGGCGTGGGAACTACCCTAATCATTCAAAAATCCCCATCTCTAGGTTAGCCCATACTCCAGTGCACAGGGGACTTGTGGGTGTTGGGGGGTTTGGTGAAGGAATGAATGAGCAAATGAATGTATTAATTAGAAAAGGCAGGGGATGGGCTACTGAGAAACATGTATATGCAGGAGACATGGGTTTGATCCCTGGATCAGGATGATTCCCTGGAGGAAGAAATGGTAACCCACTCTAGTATTCTTGCCTAGAGAATCCCATGGCCAGAGGAGCCTCACAGGCTCATAGGGTCATAAAGAGTCAGACATGAAAGAAGCAACTGAGTGTGCATGCTCACACATGTATTATATATTATATATATATATATATATATATATATATGAAGTGAAGTGAAGTTGCTCAGTTTTGTCCGACTCTTTGCGACCCCATGGACTGTAGCCCACTGGGCTCCTCCATTCATGGGATTTTCCAGGCAAGAGTACTGGAGTGGGTTGCCATTTCATTCTCCAGAGGATCTTCCCAACACAGGGATCAAACCTGGGTCTCCCACATTGTAGGCAGACGCTTAAAAATGGATTAATGAGAGCACCTACATCATAGAGTTGTTCTGAGCCTTTATTGTAACAATCTGTGTAAAGCACTTGGCATAGGACCTAGTACACACTCCAAATATTAGCCAGTAAGCAGTAGTCTCAGAGACAGTACTAGCGTCAATGGGAGCAGAGGTTTCCCCAATAGTTTGCAAGGCCATCAGTACTTTGCAATGATGTTCTTGTGTGGAACTGCCGCCTGTTCTCTGTTCCTGTGTTCCTAACAGCTCTGAGCTCTGGGAGGGTCCTCTTCAAATTTCCAGGTCAAGTCTTTACAGAACATTCCTCTGCCCATGCAGCAGCAGCTAACGACTGCAGCCACACCCAGCGACAAGCTCATAGATTGGTTACCCTAAAAGATAGACTTGGTGACGTTCATACTGCAATAAAAGTCCTTGCCTCGGTGTTATTTGTGAAAACGTGTAACAGCGGCTCTAAGAACCTTGCATTAGAGGATGGAGGCAACACAACTGAGCCCCTGGTTCCTAGTTGAGATTGAAGCATCTCTGAGATCAAAGCTAGAGCTGGGAACAGGCCTGCATACGGGCATATGGGGGAGGAGTGAGACACACAGCAAGACTGGCCTGGGCTCTCCAAGGTTCTGTTCATGAGTTTGCGTGTGAGTGTGCTCATTTGCTCAGCCATATCCGACTCTGCAACCCCATAGACTGTAGCCCACCAGGCTTCTCTGTCCATGGAATTTATCAGGCAAGAACACTGGAATGGGTTGCCATTCCCTCCTCCAGGGGATCTTCCCAACCCAGGGATCAAATCCACAGCTCTTGCATCTCCTCCATTGGAGGGTAGGTTCTTTATCACTACATTACATAGAAAGCACATTCGTGAATTTAGCCTGGAAATGGAAGGTGGAAAGTGGGGACTGGGGGAGGAGGAAACAATGCTGAATACTGAGTGATGCAAGCAGGAAGGAGGCAAGCAGCCCCCCACCCAGTCCTCAGCAGAATTGTGATGTTGGTCCAAGTTGCTCATTTGCAGTAACAGGGGTCTTGCCCTGAACTTCACCTGGGCCCACCTGCCCCACTAGTATCCCAGACTTTCCCATTGCCCAGTCCTTCAGAATGTATCTACCAGATATGCGATGTCCTTAGCCAGCTGCCTCTCTGGAAAAGTTGTCTGCTAAACTAAACTAAAATAACTAGTGCTGAAATAATTCATTTTAACTAGAAACTCCTGAATTCACGTCCCTCTCAAGGGAATGATTTTCTATGATGAAATTTTCAGCTAGAAGCATGCCAGTCCAGGAGAGATTTGGGAGCAGGTTAGCCATTAAGAATAGCTCAGATCATACTGGGAGAAGACCGCTCATCCCCACAGTCTATTCACCCAGCCCTGCTTCCTGCTGGTGCAGCCAGGAACCAGCAGTGCTATTTGGGAGAAGAGAGGATGTTTCTATTTTGAGAGTTTCCTGCAAGATGTCCTTCCACCTCAACCCACATCAAAATCTCAGAACCATCAGAGAGCCATAGAGCTGTAAAGAACCTTTTCAGATGAAGCATCACAAGTGATTTTATGACTTATCCAAGATCACACTGCTCATGGAATGCTTTCCTGACTCCTGGTCGGGTGTTCCTTCCACTCTGTGTGAAAGACAGATAACACCTCCGCCAGGGACCACAGAAAGCGTAAAGTTGTCATGCATACTTCCTCTGTTCTGCCTGTCCTCTTCTAAAAGTTATTTAGTAGAAAATCAACTCATAAACATTTCCTCTGCTACACTTTTCCTGCTAACTACCGTGACTTAACCACTTAGGGTGGCAACGATGCTAAAAAAGAAAATTCCAAAAGAATTCTGGGCACCAGCACTGCTGCTTAAAAAGATGGTGCTGGAAGCTCATCTTTTTCAGTAACCAGAAGAGTCACCCTGACCCAGATAAAGCAGAGAACCTGAGTGTTACAACCCGGCTTTGAAGAAGAGCTGCCTTCATTGAGTTCAAAGAGAATGAAAAACTAGGTCAGTTGCCCAGGGTTTTTAAAGAAGAAAAAAAGGAAGGGGGGAAAAGTTATATTTTTAATGAAATTGGTATCTTCCACCCTCCATTGTCTTGGTCCCTAACCAAACAAAATAAATAAACTAGTAAGTTTTGAGTTTTATCAAGGTATCAGCCCAAGTACCCAAGAATCAGCAGCTAATTCACTTTTAAGTCACTTCTGCTTTGGTCTACCCCCCCCCCCACCCCTGTTCCTTTAGTCCTTGCCTGGGAGCCAGCAGTATCAGAACACCACGATGGATGGGGGAATTGGTCCCTCACCTGCTGGAGTCAGAGCTCAGAGCCACTTGCCATGGAGATTGCTCCCACCCATGGGGGCATCTGCTTGAACCTCTCTTCTCTCTCTTCATTCACTCATTCATTCCTTCACCCATTCGTTCATCAAATGTTTATACATTAACTTGTGCCAGGTCCTTCTACCCCAATCACCCTGGGATTTTCTAGGAGACCCAGCCGTACTCCTTTGTACATGACAGGTCACTTAGGTCTTGAAGCAAGCCTGCCAGGAAAGTATTATTTTTCCCAGTTTGCCAACAAGGCTCAGAGGGTAATTAAGGACCTCAAAGACCCAAAAACATCTTCCTTCTCCAAAGCCAGATGTCTCTCCTCATCAGGGTCCATTCATGTGGCTAATGACTTCCACATCCAGCCACACCTCGCACCCTGACTGTGTCCTTTTCACCTACCTGCCAGTGGAGTTCATTCACCCTTTCATTACCTGTACACTGGGAACTGCTTGGAGAGTAGAGATATCTTACTTGCTTTTTGAATGAATGTGTCTTTAATGAAATTAAAGCCCCCCAAAACAGGAAGCCAACTAAGAATAGGGAGGGTGGGGAGGTAATCTTCTGGTCCACACTGTCCCCCATGCCCAACCCCAGGGGCAAACTCAGTAAGACCCCCAGGTGTTCCTCAACCTCTGGCATCATTGCCAGCAATACTTGGTCTCACACTCTCTTCCTCCCCACCAGTCTGCTCCTGTGAATTTCCTTAAGACTTTAGACCAGACCAAATCCCAGCAGGGCAGATGTTATGATCCAAGAAGTTGGCACAGGATCTATTAGAGGGCACCAGTGACTACAACAGCAGGAAGCCAGCATGGTCCTGGTGCCTATGGGCTGAGTGCTTGGTCACTCAGTCATGTTCAACTCTTTGCAGCCCCATGGACTGTAGTCCGCCAGGCTCCTCTGTCCATGGGGACTCTCCAGGCTAGGTTACTGCAGTGGGTTGCCATGCCCTCCTCCAGGGGATCTTCCCAACCCAGGGATCGAACTCAGATCTCTCACATTGCAGCCGGATTCTTTGCTGTCTGAGCCACTGGGGAAGCCCACCTATCGGAACACCTGGGAAGAACCAGTGTCATCTGAACCAGCTAAGAGCTAGAGCCCGAGGAAGCAGGCACCACAGGAAGTGGAGGCAAGCTTGGATGGCTGGAGTCAGGGCCATAAGTACCTTGAACTCCCACTCCTTTCTCCACTGGCTGACTCCTCCAGAAGACAGGAGGCAAGGGAGTCTAGGTGATGCCCTTCAGGTAAAATCAGCCTCTAGGACCCAGAGGAGGCAAGGGAAGACAGAATGAATCAGAGAGGAGGAGGAAGGTGGCAAGTGAAGAGAAAGCAGCCCAGATGGCCTCCTTCCGAGGACACTGAGACATTCCCAAAGGAGATTCCAAATCAGCCTCTGGGAGACCAAAAGTCACACCCTCAAGAGCCAGCCCCTGCTCTGGCTCTTGCCTCATGACTCTAAATAAGTGATCTTGTGCCCCAGCAATCATTGCCCTAATGGACAGAGAAGACGCTGATGGAGAGCAAAGAACTATTTCCATATGAAATGTCTTGCGTCAATGATTCTTTATTGAATAACTACTATAGACCAGACATTTATACTCAGATAAATGAGATGCTCTGTTCTCCAGGTCTCCCAGGAGCTTATGATTTTATTGGAGGAACTGGTTTTGTGCTGAAAAGTTAAGTAGTATAAGAGAACCTGTGCTCAAGAGCCTGGGTAGGCCATACCATGAATTGAAGAGCCATGGGCTTTGGCCAGGCCATTGGGAGTGTGGTCTGCTTTGCTGCCCCCATCTCTGTAACCTTAACAATTCATTGCCCCTGGGTTTCCCCTCCTTTTAAAAGAGGGGCACATGTGACCTCCATGGCCTGGCTCAGTGTCTCTGAAGGGCAGAGAACATGAGTGTTCAGTGGGTCCCACAGAGCAAGGTGGCTTGCAGTGGTCAAGCTAGCTCCACAGAGAGGGTGGGCATTAGACTGGGCCAAGAAGGATGGGCAATATTGAGAAAGGCCAAGATGGTGGGGATGCGGTAGAGGGGTCTCTCCGGGCAGAGAGAACAGCAGAAGCAACAGCAGGGAGGCAGGAGGGTACTGACCACCAAGTAGAAGAGCAGGAACTCTGCTCCAATGCCTCTTGGAATCAAACCTGCTGACGAGGAGCCTGCAGGTGGAGCAGGGGCAGAGGGAAGTGATAAAGAGAAGATGCTGCGCCCTCACTGAGTTATGAACCTGCTTGCTACCGGAGCCCAAACCTTGTTTTCCTTCACTTTGTTTAACTGGGAGAGTGAGAACTTGGGAAATCAAATAAGAGCCAATGCTGGAGAGCTAACTCAGAAATCAAGTGCCCTAGAGTTATATTTCTAAAACACAAATCAGATTAAGTCACTGTCTCACTTATAAGCCTTGCACGGTGCCTTTTGTCCATGGGACAAAGTCCGAACAGCTTAGCCTGACATGCAGGCTCACCCAATCCTAAGTGGCAATCCTGACGCTGAGCAAGTTACTTGCCACTGGCCACATTCCCCAAGTTCCTGAAACAAGCCTCTTGAAGCATGATTTATGCAAAAATTTGTTTTTATTGCTGTTCAGTCACTTAGTTGTGTCTGACTCTTTGTGACCCCATGGACTGCAGCATGCCAGGCTTCCCTGTCCTTCACTATCTTCTTGAGTTCACCCAAACTCATGTCCATTGAGTCAGTGATGCCATCCAACCATCTCATCCTCTGTCATCCCCTTCTTCTCCCACCTTCAGTCTTTCCCAGCATCAGGGAAATGGGCTTTGAAACCCATTGAAACTCATTGAAAACCGTCTTTTCCAATGAGTAAGCTCTTTGCATCAGGTGGCCAAAGTATTGGAGCTTCAGCATCAGTCCTTCCAGTGAATATTCAGAGTTGATTTCCTTTAGGATTAACTGGTTTGGTCTCCTCAAAATCCAAGGAATTTTCAAGTTTTCTCTAACATCGCTGTTCGAAAGCATGTCATTCAGCACTTATTAAGCATCTGCATATAAGCAGAGTGCATCTGCAGAGTACATAATGAGAAACACTGGGCTGGATGAAGCACAAGCTGGAATCAAGATTGCTGGGAGAAATATCAATAACCTCAGATATGCAGATGACACCACCCTTATGGCAGAAAGTGAAGAAGAACTAAAGAGCCTCTTGATCAAAGTGAAAGAGGAAAGTGAAAAAGTTGGCTTAAAGCTCAACATTCAGAAAACTAAGATCATAGCATCCAGTCCCATCACTTTATGACAAATAGATGGGGAAACAACATAAACAGTGAGAGACTTTATGTTCTTGGGCTCCAAAATCACTGCAAATGGTGACTGCAGCCATGAAACTAAAAGATGCTTGCTTCTTGGCAGGACAGTTATGACCAACCTAGACAGCATATTAAAAAGCAGAGATATTACTTTGCCAACAAGGGTCTGTCTAGTCAAGGCTATGGTTTTTCCAGTAATCATATATGGATGTGAAAGTTGGACTATAAAGAAAGATGAGCACAGAAGAATTGATGTTTTTGAACTATGGTGTTGAAGAAGACTCTTGAGCGTTCCTTGGACTGCAAGAAGATCCAACCAGTCCATCCTAAAGGAGATCAGTCCTGGGTGTTCATTGGAAGGACTGATGCTGAAGCTGAAACTCCAGTACTTTGGTCACCTTATGTGAAGAGCTGACTCATTTGAAAAGAACCTGATGCTGGGAGGGATTGGGGGCAGGAGGAGAAGGGGACGACAGAGGATGAGATGGCTGGGTGGCATCACCAACTCTATGGACATGGGTTTGAGTAAACTCCAGGAGTTGGTGATGGACAGGGAGGCCTGGCATGCTGCAGTTCATGGGATCGAAAAGAATCGGACACACCTGAGTAACTGAACTGAACTGCACTGTGAGTTCTTACCCCACCAACCTCCCCCAGTAGATTGTCAGAGCGGGGATGGCACTATAGGGTTTTTCTGGTGGTTTTTCATTGCCGTTGTCTTTTTAGTCTTTGTGACCTTGAGATCTAACATATCCTGGAACCTGCAGACAGCCAGTAAATACCTATTAGTTAACTGATTAAATGAATGAAATACCCGAATCCCTACGGAACACCTCCTGTGGTTGACCTCTCTCTGGAGCTGCATCCCCATACACATACAGTGATGTCTGAATTTCCCTCTCAAAGACAGAGAGAGAGATCCTTTCAAACTTGCTCTGAAAGATTCTCAATGCAATCCAGAGCCCACTGACCTAGAAAAAAGAACTTCATCTTAACAGGGATGAAGGATGCAGCTGGGGATTCAGCAAGGAACAGACCAGTTGTTTTTTGTATAATTCAAGTCTAAAGAAAAAAAAATATTACAGTGAGAATGATATTCAATACTGCATGTATTTAGCTTAAAGGAGAGATGAGGGTAGGAAGGCTTCCCAGTGGCTGTGAACAAGCAAACCCAAAACGGCAGATGGCTTTGGTGACCCAAGTTCAAGGCCACCCAACGAAAGTCAGCCCTTCTAACTCTCAAGCCTTCACCCTCCATGCTGGACCACAGATGAGGAGCCCCACAGGTTCAGCTACACGGCTGCATTTACATTCCTGTGTGCATACCCGTGTTTTCAAGTCCTGGGATGTGATGTTGATGAAAGACAGTTAATTCAATTTCTACAGAGAAATTGATTAATGGACTGGATTAAAAGAAGTCCCTTGTGTCCACAGCCTTCGCCCGGCATACCAATTCTGCATTATCTCCCCTGGTTTTCTCCTTCCCTCCTCACTTGACACTTTGACAATACACGCTGGGGCCCAGCGGGGAGAAGGAGGGAGGCAAGGAAAGATGAGAAGTCACAGATTAGGGCTGAAGCACACCTCTATATTTAATTAGTTCTATTAATATTTTTAAAAAAATAATAAAGAGCCCTGTGGGGAATATCCTGATCTTGAGGTTGTTCTAGCGACTGACAGCTCTTCCAGAGCAGAGACTCTATTAGAGTCCTTTAACACCTTGGAACATTTGCCTTGGTATGAAGGAGAGGATTCACAGCCTCCTTGAAGCCTCTGTCGGTGTGAGGGCAAGACTCACAGTCACACGCGCCTCTTCCCTTCTCAGAGCTCCTGGTCCTGGGAGAAGGCATCTGCCCACCATGACCCATCAGAGAACGTCGGTCCTAGAAATGCCAAGCCACCTGGGGCAGGCAGCTCACTCCCCAGACCAGGGGTTTCTTTTGCCTCATATTTACCTGCTGACATCGATGAAAGGACGAGAGGAGGGGGTGAGCCATCATGACCCCAATCTTTCTGACCTCAGTCTTGGGGTATGGGGGAGGGGCGGTATTTACAGCAATTTTCACTCTAAGACTAATATCTGTCACACCTCTGAACTTTTCTCAGGCCTCCCAAATCTGGGATCAGCTTTGACTCCACATTGTAAATCGTGAAAGTCAGGCCTAGTGCTATGCGGGTCCATGTGATTCCTCCCCCACAATCTACGTGATGAAGCCCTGATCCTCAGTGTGCTGGTACAGTAGGAGGAGGCAGGGCCTTTGGGAGATGACTGGGATTTGTTGATGTTCAGTTGCTCATTCATATCCGACTCTTTGTGATCTCATGGGCTGTAGCATGCCAGGCTTCCCTGTCCTCTACTATCTCCCAGTTTGTTCATTGAGTTGGTGATGCTATACATATATCCCATACTCTATATCCCCCTTCTCCTCCTGACCTCATCTTTCCCAGCACCAGGATCTTTTCCAATGAGTCTGCTCTTTGTATCAGGTGGCCAAAGACCTGGAGCTTCAACTTCAGCATCAGTCCTTCTAATGAATATGCAGAGTTGATATCCTTTAGGATTGGCTGGTTTCATCTCCCCGCAGTCCAAGGGACTCTCAAGAGTCTTCTGTAGCACCACAGTTCAGTAGCATCAATTCTCTGGCATTCAGCCTTCTTTATGGTCCAATTCTCATCCATTCATGACTACTAGAAAAACCACAGCTTTGACTATAAGGACCTTTACCAGCAAAGTGATGTCTCTGCTTTTTAATACTGAAGGATGGGATTAGTGCCCTTATAAAAGAGAGACCACAGAGGGCTCTCTCTCTCTCTCTTCCATGTGAGGACACAGCAAGAAGACAGCCATCTATGAACCAGGAAGCTGGTCCCCACCAGCTACTGTATCTACCAGTCTTGGTCTTGGACTTGAAGCCTCTAGAACTTCAAACAATAAATTTCTGCCATTTAAGCTCCCCTGTATACAGTATCTAATGCCAGAAATTAGCTCATCCACCTAAAGAAATCAACAAATATGCTGTCCTTTGTGTTTGCACTTGACAGGACTGCTTCACGGTGCAGCTGATGGCCTTAGGATAATAACACGAGATAGGCATGTTAGCGGGTACCACCTCCTGACTCTGCCTTTCCCATGCCCTCGTTAGAAATGGAATCCATCAAGGGTCCTTATAAATAACCCAGTCCTTTGTAGCTTTAGTTAAGAGCAACTTGCTCTGACTTTTGATTCATGGTGTTTGCCATGGCTGTGAACATTTCCTGCACCTTGGTGGCAAGAAATGACCAATGGAGTTCCAACAGGCAGGAGCTGGCACATCACTAAAAAAATGCTGATGAATAATTTATTCAAATGAGCCTGTGTATGTTAGAAGATATTGTTATACAAAATAAATCAATTATGATTTTTTAAAAAAGAAAAAGAAACCTCAGTTCATTGAAAAACATTGCAAACCCGGGCAACTTTCTCTTTATTAAAAAAAAAAAAAAAGTGAAATCTCATTTAAATAAGAATCTGTTACAACAGCTATAGAGCCATTTCAGTGACTCCTTAATCGAATGCCCCCCTAAACACAACACTGCTGCCAGATGCCTGCCTTACCTTTTTCAATTAAAATTCTGCTCCTGTTGTTGAAAGGGTAACTTTGAACTCACAAGGCTACGTCGCTCACTAGGGTATGGAGTTAGTTGCCTGTAAATATGCATAAATTAGCATCATTTATCCCATAAGGAGTTTCCAAGAACTGCAAGTACCTCCTTAAGTACCTGGATGGATCATCTTTTTCCCAACACCAAGGGAAGGAAAGTGTCATTCACTTGCTGAGAGTCTCAGGGGGTTAAATTTTTGAGAGAAAAAAATAAAATCCCCATTTTGACTGCAGTTAAAACACAGAGAGAATAGAGGACCATTCTTATGTTCAATTAAAAAATGAAATCTCCATTCATTCATTCATTCAAAAACCTTTGTAACTACCTTGCCCAGGTCCAGCCTCTGCTTACCCCTGAGGCAGGCGCTGGGGTGCAGCAGAAGGGCTGGCAATAAGAGAGCTCACAGGCTGTGTCCACTCTCTGCCCTGACCAGCCTGCCCCCAGACAGAGGAGGTGACCTCATAAATCCCGAAGACCCATGACTCGGAATTCGCCCTGCTGCCTGTGTGCTTGTAAATTACAATATCTGGTAGAAGAGCTTGACTGGTGGGGAGATCAGACCTACAAGCCATACCTGGAAGCAGGGATGGGAGAAGGGAAGGTAAAACATATCATAATAAGGGGTTTGGGGCTATTGATGAAGACAAGCTATGCATCGTACAATCTTGCTTTAGGTGGATTGCATTCTGTCTGTCTCTTCACAAAGGAAGGGATCCAAGGCAGCGGCTATATCCTCAACCATCAGAAGATAAACCTCTTTCCCATCACTTCCTCTCAACCCCCACGTAGCACACAGTTTGCTTGGGGCCCTAAAGAGGCAACCATGACCATGAGAAGTGTGTGTGTGCTCTAAAGGAGACTCAGACACAGAACGGGCAAGTCCTGGGCTGCTGGGGAAGCTAGGAGGAAGCCCTTAGCCTGGGGTCCTGCCCCCATTCAGGAAGCACTGCCAGAGGGGCGATTGGAAGCTGGGGCAGAAGAGGGCCAGACAAAGCACCGGAGCAGAGGCGGAGGTGTGGTGGGAGCAGAACAGGCTCTGGGAAAAGCAGGAAAAATGCACACACGGAGGTCTTGGATGAATTTAGGGGAACTGGTTCCTTTAAAGAACTAGTTCAAAGATATATATATACAAATTATGTCTTTGGTTCCTCTTCAAACAGCTGAGGCAGTTGGAATATTCAAGAAGGTTTTACCATATATTACAGAAAAATAGCTGAGAAGAACAGAAGAAACATAAAGACATTGAAGTCCTAGGAATAGGCTATTAATCCAGCCATTATAAGCCTTTTTCTGGTTTACAGGTTCCATCCCTTTAAGGGGTCTCCAAGGTCCACCTTTAGCCAATCTCTGCAGCTGAGCAAAGGCCAGGATGCCCCAGTAAAAAAGGAATGGCCTGCCACTGGTGAGAGTGATGCAGAAGACAGACCTCATCACAACCCGACTCAACACCCTCTACTGCCTCATCACCTCAGCAAGCCCACAAGTCTTCCAAGATCTCCCCTTTTGTATCAGTCAGGGTTCTCCAGAGAAACAGAACTAACAGAACACAGGGTGTGTGTGTGTGTATGTGTGTGTGTGTGTGTGGAGAGAGAGAGAGAGGGAGATTGATTCATTACAAGGAATTGGCTCATGCAATTATAGAGGCTAAGAAATCACTAGATCTGCAGTCATCCAGCTAGAAACACAGGAGAGTCAAGGGTGTCCTCCAGTCCAAATTCAAAACCTGAGAACCAGAACTCAAGTGTAAACTTCTAAAATCCAGGAGGCCTAAGACTCAAGAAGAGCCAGTGTTTTAGTTCGAGTGCAAAGGTAGAAAAAGACAGCTGTCCCAGCTCAAAGCAGTCAGGCAGGAGGAGCCCCTTGCCCCATATCCACAAGAGGCCAGCCTTTTTGTTCTATTCAGACTTTCAACTGAGTAGACGAGGCCCACCCACATTAAGGAGAACAATCAGTTTTACTCCGTGCCCTGATTCAGATGTTAACCTCATCGTGAAACACCCTCACAGGTTCAGTCAGAATAATGTTTGACCAAATATGTGGGTACCCCGTGGCCCAGTCAAATTAACAGATAAAATTAACCATCACCTTCTTCAGCTTGGCAGCTGCCCTTCTTCCAACTCCCACAGCTCACGTCGCCTGACCAAGCCACCTGGTCTCAGAACCCTGGCCGTGACATACATGATCCCCTCCTTCTCTCCTTGTTGAACTCCTGTTCGACCATCAGGAACCAGTTTACAAGTGGCTTCCCTGACACCTCAGTCTATCTTTCTCCTGTGATGCCAGAACAGCTCAGTGCAGTTCTCTGAGCTTTCATTAAATACATCCTACATCATGCATTGTCCACTGAGAAATAAGCATCAGTTAAGACGGGGCCCCTGCTTCCTCTGCATCTATAGCAATAGGAAAAACATACATGAAAAAACAATTTCTAAACAAGATGAGAGACCTCTAATCTAGACTGGGACAGGAGGTGGGGAAAGGGGAAAGGGGGTCTCTCTGGAAGAACAGAAGCAGATTAATGAGTGGAGTCAGGAAGTGGGAGTCAGGACCATGATTCAGAAGAAGGTGCCATTTCAAGCTTGGAAAGCAACATAACCAAGGTGCAGAGATGTGAACTCACCTGTCTACAGAGAAGCCCAAGTAGTCTGGTATAGCCTAAATATGAGGCCAAGCAAAAGAAGTTCTTGGGGAAGATGTAGATGCCAGATCTAGGTCATAGAGACACTTGTAAGCCATGCAGAGGAGGCTGGCCTTTATCCCAGCACAGGTAAGAGCAAGGCTTTAAGCATGTTGCTGTTTTAACATCCAAGGTCTGTCCCTGTGTGTGTCTCTCCCATGAGACTGAGCTGTGCTAGTGGCTCAGTCATGCCCGACTCTGCCACCCCATGGACTGCAGCCTGCCAGGCTCCTCTGTCCATGGGGATTCTACAGGCAAGAACACTGGAGTGGGTTGCCATGTCCTCTTCCAGGGGATCTTCCCAAGCCAGGGATCAAAACCAGGTTGCCAACACTGCAGGTGGCTTCTTTACCATCTGAGCCACCAGGAAAGCCCAAAAATACTGGAGTGGATAGCCTATCCCTTCTCCAGGGATCCTCTCAACCCAGGAATCAAACCGGGGTCTCCTGAATTGCAGGCAGATTCTTTACCAACTAAGCTACCAAGGAAGCCCCTTGAGAATAAGAACTCTGTCTTAATCACCCTGTAGCATTACCACTCAATTCAGTGCCTGGTACAAATGAGTCGTCTATAACCAAGACACAGGAGTTCAATGATGTGCCTGGTCTCCTGCCTGTGCTTCTATCCTGACTCCTTGCCCAGGATCCTCCTCTGAAGGCTGCTTCTCCTCTGCAGAAAAAACTCAGAGGGAC
Organism: Dama dama; assembly: GCF_033118175.1. Classification (NCBI taxonomy): domain Eukaryota; kingdom Metazoa; phylum Chordata; class Mammalia; order Artiodactyla; family Cervidae; genus Dama; species Dama dama. Next base: position 42,212,886 of record NC_083696.1, on the reverse strand, counting down.
TGCCTGCCAGGCCAAAGCTCATCACCAGCCAGATTCTGCCACTAAAGTTGAGGATCCACGGTGATCAAATTATTTTAGGAAAGAGAAAGCCTCTGGGTTGCCCTCTTTTTTAGGGGTTAACTGGCAGAAACACAAACATTAAAGCATTAACTGCTTTTCCAGGATCTTTCACAATCACATATTTGGGTTCCCTTTCCAAAACATAGATTTGGGCCCAAACTGACCCTGAGTCCTCTTTCTTCTTCCCAGGTCGCTTTTTCCTTCTCCATCAACTGCACCTGCCTGTGTCTCTTGATCTTTCTGCTTCTCTTTCTCCTTCCCTTTCGTCCTCTTCTCCCTCCTGCTTTCTCTCTCTGCCCCCCAGAGTGCAGGTACCATCCTGCTAACCCCCTCCCCAAACCTCCTGGCTCTGCCTCAGTATTTGCCTGTTCTTGCACTTGCCTAGTGGCTCAGCTGATAAATAATCTGCCTGCAATGCAGGAGATTTGGGTTCGATCTCTGGGTTGAGAAGACCCCCTGAAGAAGGGAATGGCAACACACTCCAATATTCTTGCCTGGAGAATCCCATGGGCAGAGGAGCCTGGTGGGCTATGATCCATAGGGTTGCAAAGAGTCAGACACTAACACTTTCACTTTTTGAGAAGCTGTGGGCTATACCCTGGTTTCTTCAGAACCCTGGCTATGCCCTCACTATCCCCATAGCCACCCCGACCAGCCCAGAGTCCAGCAGGGCCAGAGAGGGAGGGTGTGGTTAGCAGGCAGCCTTGTGAGGAGCGGGTCAAGAGCCTTGATCTCTGTTTCATCTGCTGGAACTGGCCAGGTAATTAACTCGTCTCCATGGAGCCTGCTGGTCCCCACGCTCCCTTTATGTTCACCATTTTACATTTCAAGGATGTTCCAGAGCCCACATCTGCTCCAGCAGCATTTTCAGGCTACAGCCCTGCCACCTCTCAGCGGAAACAGGGTTTGGAAATAGCATCTGCTTCTTTGCAGCCCTGAGTTTTCCTGCTTCAGGGGTTACTCTGCCTCAGCAGGGCAACTTCTCCCCAGCCGACATCCAGGGCCTCTACCCAGCTCTTATCCTAGGTCAAGACCAAGAGGAGGCAGCTAGAGGTAGCACAGATAGGGAGAGGGCAGGGGGACAGAGGATTTCAGCTCACAGAGCTCCCTCCCTTCCCAGCGTAACTCCCTCACATCACGGAAATGGAGAACTATATTTTCTATATTTTCTCTCTTGCAGAGCTCCTGGAAAACTAAATCTCTCCTTTCAGTCTCACTTTCTAGATCAGGAATATTTCCTGGTTCTGTTTAGCTTTAAGAACTCAGTGTGGACTTGTGGATTATAATGGGGTTAAATAGCCAAGCTAAAGGTTAGCGGGGAGGAAGAGTCACAGAGGGCTGTAATTGTTCCAGGTTAACATCACGTGGCTTGGTTCTCGCCTCGGCTTTTTATTAGAACTGAACTTCAGCACCATGCCCTTGTGGCCCATGACCTGGTGGCTCAGACTATAAAGAATCTGCCTGCATGTTCTTGGTCAAGCCTGCCGCTCACCTCCAGCAACAGCCAGGGTCCCTGCCTTCATCTCGCCACCAGATCCTTGTTTCCCCCGGCTCCCACTTGCTTCTCTACAATCACAGTGATGGAGAGCATGGCAGTCAAGGGGGGGTGCCTGCAGGAAAGCCTGGAATGACAGCTCATAGGGGACCATTCCTGATACTCACTGGCTTTCTGAAAGTATCCCCAGATCTATCCTCTGGGCAGAGAGCAAAGAGGTTACCAAGAGCCTGCCCAACCTATCTGCCTGAATGGGATTTAAACCTCCTCCATCTATTGATTTTTCTCTTCCTTTCTCCAATGACACAGTAAAACCTTCAAAGGCCACACAGTGCCTAAAACATCCAAGGGGTGGATAATGGGGCCAATCCACCCCCAGAGCCCTGCAGGCCACCTTTGGTTCACATCTGTCAAGCTCCTGAGCCCCAGGAAAATCTATAGCTCGGAGGTTTCCAGGGCCAGCCAGAGAAAACATTTCCCCAATCTCACACAGTGACAGCAACATCCATCACCCTGTCATCCCAGGCCCATCAGTGGAAATGACCGGGAGTAATGCTTCCTTGGGACCAAGAAGGGCTTCTGGGTTCTGGGCTGCAACACAAGCCGCTCAGCAAAGAACACGGCGGGAAGAGGAAGAAGGCGGAGTGCCAGGATCAACCCACCCCTTTTCGCTGACACATGCTTTGGAAACCATTATATAAACATATATGAAAAGCTTCCCTGGTGGCTCTGACGGTAAAGAATCCGCCTGCAATGCAGGAAACCTGGGTTCAATCCCTGGGTGGGGAAGATCCCCCAGAGAAGGGAAGGGCTACATATGCTAGTATTCTTCCCTGGAGAATTCCATGGACAGAGGAGCACAGGCCATGGGGTAGCACAGAGTTGGACACAACTGAGCGACTAACACTTTTAACAGTGTATTCTGTATGTTTAGGTTGAGGATAGTGTATACCTCTATTATTTTACAGCAGACGAAATCAAGGTGAAGATAATAAACGTGGGCAACTAAAGTCGCAGATTTACCTGTGGCCAGACTGAACCTACTGGGGCTTCCCTGATGGCTCAGATGCCTGCAGTGCAGGAGACCTAGGTTCAATCGATCCCTGCATTGGGAAGATCCCCTGGAGAAGGGAACGGATAACCACTCCAGTACTCTTGCCTGGAGAATTCCATGGACAGAGGAGCCTGGCTGGCTACAATCCATGAGGTCGCAAAGAGTCAGATACAGCTGAGTGACTAACACTACTTTTCTCAAACTGAACCTATTACCCAAGGTTCCCTGGCTTCTAATTCATATATACCACACCTACACCAACTCCTAGCCTATGACAGCAACACAGACTCTCCCAATCTTTCACTTGTCAGATCCAGATCTGGGACCACCCAACAGTCTATGAGATGGTTTGATAATAGATCCCAGAGCCTGGGAGCCTAAGGGTAAGAGAGAATAAGTATGGAAATGTCAGAAAGTATAGAAATACAGAGAAAAGTAGGAAACCAGGACTTGGAGACCAGAGACAAATTTTTACTGAGCTATTAGTAATAAATTGTGCTACCCCTCCCAGAGACATTGGCCTCAAATCAGCAAGCAGATTTGCTCATTGTTCATTAAGTATTTACAGTGTATCGGGCACAGAGTTGGTCACTGTGTGGAAAATATGGTTGGTGATAGGTTTTCTGGTCTCAAGAAATTCATTCTAATGAGGAGGACATATAATACTTTGATGCTGCTGCTGCTGCTGCTAAGTCACTTCAGTCGTGTCCGACTCTGTGCGAACCCATCCCTCGGATTCTCCAGGCAAGAACACTGGAGTGTGTTGCCATTTCCCTCTCCAATGCATAAAAGTGAAAAGTGAAAGTGAAGTCGCTCAGTCGTGTCCGACTATTTGTGACCCCATGGACTGCAGCCTAACAGGCTCCTCCGTCCATGGGATTTTCCAGGCAAGAGGACTGGAGTGGGGTGCCATTGCTTTCTCCTAACACTTTGATAAAACCTAATAACTGACCCCCTTATATTAATCATCTCCCTCTTTCTTAGAAACATAATTCTCAGTTTTAGCTGGGATTAAAGATATTAAAGATATTTCTCAGTTTCATCTGAAGCTCAAATTGAAGGCATAGACAGAGAAGGTATGTGCAATTTCTAAAGATTGTGAATAATGGGAAAAAATGTACGTCTTTAAAGAATGTGTCTTTTTTGTTCTTCCAGATGCCTAGAATATGGACATGAAGGCTGGACCTCCAGCAGCCACCTTTGACCTTAAGGTGACTTTTGAAATGGAACCTAGGCACAGAACACAGAACAGAAAGAGTTCTCTTGACACTGTAGGATACCTACCAGCCCAGGATTCACTCTGCCAAGGCTCCTTGCTCAGCTAGATATAATCCTAACTAGTAAAGCATGTATCAGACAAGTCAGATGGGAGCGAAAGCTAACAGCATTCTAAGGAGTGCTCAGTGGGAGCAGAGCAGGATCGATTGACTTTGCACAGGCAGGTTAAAACAAAATCACAGAGAAGATGTGTGAATGAGTCTTTAAAATGAAGTAGGATTTCCTCTTCTGTACAAGAGGGATGCAGTGTTCCCGGTAGGGGAACAGCATCAGGCATGACAAGGCACGGCTTGGTTTGTTCAAGGCAGGGGCAGTCCCAGTGCTGAGGGATGCTGGTGGATTCCCTGAAGTGGAGGGGCCTTCCCAGGGCCAACCGGTCCCTCCCAGCCCCAGCCTAAAAGTGCAGCCTCAACCCCAGCGCCCCTGCTCGCTTCTAAATAATAACTCTCCCTGTGCCTTTCTGTCTTACAGCTGTTCCACCAGCTGTTGTGACTGTTCTCACCGCAATCTGTCAAGTCCACGGGGAACAGGTTGCTAGGTAGGAAGAGGTGACAAACTCTAAGGAGAGCCATTAAATGCCTGCTGAGCCCCAGTGAAAAGGTTTAGGAAGATGATGTCTGGGCCTGGGGCCTTGCAAAGAAAACTGCTCCTTTCAAAAGCACTTAAAGGACCAGGAGTCTGAGATGCAGAAAACAAGACCGTCATCCTGTATCAGTGATCTACTGCTGCGTAACAAATTATTCCAAAACCCAGTGGGTTAAAAATAACAGCTTGATATCTCTCATGGTTTTGGGGGCTGACCAGGCTCAGCTGGGCCTCCTTGTGTTGCTGGCTAGAGTTGTTCATGCAGCTACAGACACTGAAAAGCTCAACAAAGGCTGGATGACCCAGGTGGCTTCATAGCCCTATCTGGGTAGCACCACTGCCACATAGGACCTTCCTCTCCACAGTGTATCTCTAGAAGGATAACCATGCTTATTTGTAAGATGGCTTAAAGCACCAAGACAGGGGGAGAAAAATTCCCTTCTGCCTAACTGTCTTGGTCAAAGCAAGATACAAGGCCAGCTTAGATTCAAGGGGAGCAGAGATAAATTCTATCTCTTCATGGAAGAAATGAGACTGTCACATTGCAAGAAGGCAAGAAAACATCAAAGTGGAAGGACTTCCACAACCATCTTTGTAAATAATCTACTACTATCTACTCTTTGACCAATGAGTCATAGCTCTTGAATATGCAAAACACCTCTCAGAGAAAAGATCAAATCAAGAACTGGACATAAGACCCTTGCATAAGAACTCAGGAAGATTTTAGACAATGCATCAGAGACCCTTTCAGTATGACAAAAGGACTTCTAAGAATCCCATAGTCCATGACTTATAGCCCAAGATAGAGACTTATAGCCCTCAGAAGAAATGTTGGGTGTGGCATTTATCATGGATTGGACATCATCTCATATGTGGAAAACTCATAAAATTTTTAAAGGTGGTGTACCAGTTTTTACCATCAAGAGACAGTGATACCTCACAATGAAAAAAGGCCTTTGCCCCATCCCAACTTTCTACAGGCAGGAAGCAAAGTGACAAGTCTTCTCAGCTTAAAATATAGACCACTTGTTGAAAAAAAAAGACAATGTTGTTGTGTCAATTCAGTGCACTATTAACATATATACACTACAAAAAAATATCTTCACAACCCAAATAATCATGATGGTATGATCACTCACATTCACCTAGAGCCAGACATTCTGGAATGTGAAGTCAAGTGGGCCTTAGGAAGCATCACTACGAACAAAGCTAGTGGAGGTGATGGAATTCCAGTTCAGCTATTTCAAATCCTGAAAGATGATGCTGTGGAAGTTCTGCACTCAATACGCCAGCAAATTTGGAAAACTCAGCAGTGGCCACAAGACTGGAAAAGGTCAGTTTTCATTCCAATCCCAAAGAAAGGCAATGCCAAAGAATGCTCAAACTACCGCACAATTGCACTCATCTCATACACTAGTAAAGTAATGCTCAAAATTCTCCAAGCCAGGCTTCAGCAATATGTGAACCGTGAACTTCCAGATGTTCAAGCTGGTTTTAGAAAAGGCAGAGGAACCAGAGATCAAATTGCCAACATCCACTGGATCATCGAAAAAGCAAGAGAGCTCCAAAAAAACATCTACTTCTGTTTTATTGACTATGCCAAAGCCTTTACCTGTGTGGATCACAATAAACTGTGGAAAATTCTGAAAGAGGTGGGATTACCAGACCACCTGACCTGCCTCTTGAGAAATCTGTATGCAGGTCAGGAAGGAACTAATGTCCCGTTAGAACTGGATATGGAAAAACAGACTGGTTCCAAATAGGAAAAGGAGTACGTCAAGGCTGTATATTGTCACCCTGCTTATTTAACTTACATGCAGAGTACTTCATGAGAAATGCTGGGCTGGAGGAAGCACAAGCTGGAGTCAAGATTGCCGGGAGAAATATCAATAACCTCAGATATGCAGATGACACCACCCTTATGGCAGAAAGTGAAGAAGAACTAAAGAGCCTCTTGATGAAAGTGAAAGAAGAGAGTGAAAAGTTTGGCTTAAAGCTCAACATTCAGAAAACTAAGATCATGGCATCCGGTCCCATCACTTTATGGCAAGTAGATGGAGAAACAGTGGAAACAGTGGCTGACTTATTTTTAGGCGCTCCAAAATCACTGCAGATGGTGATTGCAGCCATGAAATTAAAAGACGCTTACTCGTTGGCAGGAAAGTTATGACCAACCTAGACAGCATATTAAAAAACAGAGACATTCTTTGTCAACACAGGTCCATCTAGTCAAGGCTATGGTTTTTCCAGTGGTCATGTATGGATGTGAGAGTTGGACTGTAAAGAAAGCTGAGTACTGAAGAATTGATGCTTTTGAACTGTGGTGTTGGAGAAGACTCTTGAGAGGCCCTTGAACTGCAAGGAGATCCAACCAGTCCATCCTAAAGAAGATCAGTCCTGGGTGTTCACTGGAAGGACTGATGTTGAAGCTGAAACTCCAATACTTTGACCACCTGATGTGAAGAGCTGACTCATTTGAAAAGACCCTGATGCTGGAAAAGATTGAAGGCAGGAGGAGAAGGGGAAGACAGAGGATGAGATGGTTGGATGGCATCACCGACTCAATGGACATAGGTTTGGGTGGACTCCAGGAGTTGGTGATGGACAGGGAGGCCTGGCAGGCTGCAGTTCATGGGGTCACAGAGAGTCAGACACAGCTGAGCAAATGACCTGAACTGAACTGAACACTACCATGTGTAAAATAGATGGCTAGTGGGAAGCTGCTGTATTGCGCAGAGCTCAGATCAGTGCTCTGTGATGCCCTAGAAGGATGGTGTGGGGGTGTGGAGGGGAGGTTCAGGGGGAGGGGATGTATGTATCCACGTAGTTGATTCTGGAGTAGGAAATGGCAACCCAATCTAATATTCTTGCCTGGAAAATACAATGGACAGAGGAGCCTGATAGGCTACAGTCCATGGGGTCACAAAGAGTGAGACCGAGCAGAAGCACATAGCTCACTCACGTTGTTATACAGAACTAACACAACACTGCAATTACACTCCAGATTTAAAAGACAGGAAAGGAAAGATACTTCAAAGCATAGAGCCAAGAGTCCAAAGGACAGAGCTGAAAGTGCAGAGGACAGAGACAAGAACTAAGGAGATCAAGGGATATAGGAATTCCTCAAGGAAGCAGCACTGGGCTCTAGTTAAGAGAGGCCTCGTGCCCCCGGAGTTGGGGGAATTGGCAACACATGCTTGGCTGGATTTCGGAGTTTCTCTGGACCAGTGTGTGCCTCTTGTTCCCCCACCTTTTCTCTGGGAATATCTATCTACTCTGACTGTCCTTGCTCTTCCCCTCCACTGTATACTGGTACATAGTGTATGGAGTACGTGGATGGAAGAGATAACTTGTCTTTTTCATTCACAATTTTCTTAATCACTAGTAGCCTCCTGGGAGCAGCAACACACAAGGAACCTCGTCTACATTAGGACCTAATGCAGAACATGAGATCAGGGTCATCAACCCTAACACTTTGATTAGGTGAGGCTTCAGGGCCTTGTGAATGTCATGTAATGGAAGTGATATTTTGGAACATGTGAGACAACATCTTCAAATATCTTGCAGCTTCTAATTTACTCCCTTAAAAATCAGACTCATCATGTAAAGAACTCCAGTTCATCCTGCCGGATGGAGAACAGAAGTGTAGAGAGTCAAGAAACTCCATTCAACAACCAGCACCAATATAGCATCATTCCTCAAGACCTCCTCTTGGAGACTGAATCCAGCCACATGATTGAGTGCAGCCAAGACCAGCAGACCTGCCAGCCAGTCTACAGAGTCATGAGAAATAAGAAATAATTTTTGTTTCAATTTAAGTCACTAGGTTTGGGAGAGTAGATTACCACACAGGATTATATTATTGCCATAGTCTTTTGCCCATTGTGTATTTAACTTTCTGCCAGATTAGATGGAGAAATGGTAGATAGAGAATGCCATTAATAGAAATGTCTTTAGTGGTACTAAATGAAAAGATTTCACAACTTGCCCCTTCCCAGTGGACAGGGGAAGCTTCAAGTAATCCTGCAGAATTTAGAACTGCTCCAGCATTCTCACTGTACTAAGGAAGGCAAGGATACAAAAAATGATTTGTCCAAGAAACGCCTGCAAGATGCATAGTTACAACCACCTTGTGGCTCCAAGTTTATGGCAAACCCAGCACTAGAACCTCAGATTCTGACTGCTCATCGAGGCCTCTTCTTGGTGGCCACGTGGTTTCGGAGCCAAGAATTTTTCTTGAGGGAAAGATGAGGTGTTGAAAAAAATTTCCATAGATCTGGCACCCAAGTAAAATGCTTATACTGGATAATCATACTTGAAAACATTTGACAGTCATCTAAAAGCCAACCAACAATAGTTTTAAAAAGTACAGTTTATTTTTTTAGGTAAGGAGATGTTCAGAGGTAGCAGTTCAGCTGTTCAAAACTGCCATCAGGGAAGCAGGCTCCTCCTGTCTCTCTGTTCTGCCGTCTTCAACGTGGGACTTCTAGTCTAATCCTCATAGTTGCAGAGACTGCTTCACCTTCTGGCCTTGTTTCTATATATATCACAAGCAGGAAGACAAGAAATAGGTTAAAATATAAGATAAAGTCCTAACAAGGCAAGGTGTTTTTATCCAAGAATTGAAGCTTTTCCAGGGACTTCTGTCAATTTCCAGTTGTCCAGAAGGATGCCACATGGCCACCCAAGACTTGTTAGGGGTGTGAGCATGCTCAGCCACTTCAGTTGCATCCAATTCTGTGTAACCCTATGGACAGCAGCCCACCAGGCTCCTCTGTCCATGGGATTTCCCAGGCAAAAATACTGAAGTGGGTTGCCGTTTCCTTCTCCTGGGGATCTTCCTAACCCAGGAATCAAACCCATGTCTCCTGCATCTCCTGTATTGGATGGGGATTCTTTTTCACTGCACCACTGGGGAAGCCCCAGACTTGTGACAAGCAAGTCCAGGAACTTAGGCATTTTGACTTCTAGAATGTATCAGACAGAAGAACAAGGTGAAAGGTTGTGAAGTGGGTTTTAGTGCACCATTGAGGAGCTGGTAATTGTTGTTTTAGTCACTCAGTCATGTCCAGCACTTTTGTGACCCCATGGACTCTAACCCACCAGGCTCCTCTGTCCATGGGATTCTCCAGGCAAGAATACTGGAGTGGGTGACCCTTCCTTCCTCCAAAGAGTCTTCCCGACCCAGGGATTGAACCTGTATGTCCTCCATTGGCAGGCGGATTCTTTACCACTGAGCCACTGGGGAAGCCAGGAGTTGGTAATACATTTTTCAAAAGAGGGAAAACAAACCAGGGAGAAAAGAAAGTCTGACACTGCCCCATAATCCCCTAAATCATCATCATTTCTAGTTCTTGAATCCTCCTGTGGCTGGAGGCAACCAAAATGGAATGTGTGTCTGTGTCCATGTGTGTGTGTGTGTGTGTGTGTAGGTGATAGGGGGCAGGTAGATGCATAGACGCATCCAGAGGCACAGAGGTCTTCTGAGAAAAGTCTTTAAGATGTACAGTATTAATGCCCTTGTGGATTCGTGGAATCTCATGCATTATGCATATGCCAATAAATCATCATTATGTTGGGAGTAAGCAAAGAGACTGCTCAATTTAGAACAAATTTCAAATTAACCTAAATTATACCTGGTAAATGGGACCCTTTTGTGAAGCAAGAAGCTCTGTCTATCTGGAACGTTCAGCCCTGGGTCTCTGGGCAGAAACAATTTAAGAGGAACACTCCATTCTCAGAGCTTTGTTTCTCATATCAGACTTGTAACAATCCCCATTCAGCATCCAGGGGCCTAACTGGATCTAATCCCTCATCAGCGTCGTTTAGGAGAAACTCAGAAACTTCTGTTCCTTAGCATATGGTTAACATGTGTGAATATAGAGACAAAGTGTTACCAGAGGGACAGATAGAAGCTCAAGAAAGATCTACTGTAAAAACAAAAAAGGAAGAAGACAGCCAGCTGGGGAGTCAGCAATCATCATTGTATAGTTAATGAGGCAATGGAAAAGCACAGAACTCCGGATGAGGGCTAGAAATTAGCCGAGTTCCAGCCCAAGGAGCTTGGGCTTGACTTGGAGGTCAGTTCTGGAGCAGAGGCTCAAGTCCAAGGGAAGAAAAAAAATCATGAATACCTTCTGAAGATCCTTTCCTGGTCCCTGGAAAGGATCAAGTTTCCTGGCCAAGTCACAGTCACCAGGAAAGCCCAGTTGTGAAGACAGCATCACTCCCAACTATAAAAACTTCGAGGTCTAGAGGGATGCAGGTGTTTTGCCTCAAATTCCCCCCAGCACTTCACTCCCAGGAAGCTACCACAACCTGCAATCAGCTAGATGGTACTAATTCTCCAGCAGGGAACTACCAGGCTATGGGCCAGCAGCAGTACCAGAAGTGTATCCAGTCCTATCCTTCCCTTTGGGAGTCCGCAGTCCAGCTGAGGTGGCCAGCCACACGGTACTCAAAGATAATTAACAGGGAGCCAAGGGAAGCAGAGCTGCCCAGGTCAGGAGACATGATTTCCCATCTCAGCTCTCTCGCTAATTGGCCATCTGAACTTGGAAAGGTCACACCCTCCACCTCCTTGGACCTCAGTTACATCATTTATAAAGTGAGATGGCTCAACTAGAATCAGGGGTTTGAAAGCTTTGCTTAAAGAGGGACCAGTTGTTGTTTTTTTTTTCCCCCCAGTTGGATATTTGCAAGCAAACCATTATATAAAACAGATAAAATTGAAGCTAATCTGTTGGAAGCAACAGGAGTCCAGAGCCTGAATGCTGCAGCCTTCCCAGAACACAGTTTAGAAAACACTGAAATAGGGATCCTATGAGCTCTGAAGGGTCTGGAGTTCCATCAACCTTGCTCTATCTCAAAACATATGTGTGAAGCGAATGGACTAGATGCATGACACTTCATGAGCTCAGAAACCCAACCAGCAGACAGGCTGAGCAGAACAGTATTCTGCTCCAGGTCCAAAGATGTAAAATGACACTAATTAACTATTAATACCAATAGAAGCAGCATTCAGCTTCACTCAGCTTCCATGATAAATCTGTGTGTGAAAGATTCCTTGTTCTGGAAAATAGCCTGTCTACCAGGTTGCAGCCTGCTCCTGGGTCAAGTTCTCTCTGGGTTCCCCAAAGCAGTGACACAGAGTAAGACTTCCTGTGAGGAAAGAGATGTTCTGATTCTGTGCCAAGTAATAGAGTACATTAGCCATCATTCACCTTAAGTGCCCACTGAGCACTTGAAATGTTTCTATTTCAACAGAGGAACTGTTGAATAGTTTATTTTGTTTAACTTAAATGTAAACAGCTATATGGAGCTGTTGTCGCTGTTTAATCGCTGACTTGTGTCCGAATCTTTGCAATCCCATGGACTATGTAGCCCGCCAGACTCCTCTGTCCATGAGATTTCACAGGCAGGAGTACTGGAGTAGGTGGCCACTTCCTTCTCAGGGGGTTTGTCCCAACCCAGAGATCGAACTCACGTCTCCTGCCCTGGCAGGGGGATTCTTTACCACTGAGCCGCCTGGGAAGCCTCCCATGTGGAACTAGCAGCTACCATATTGAACAGCATAGCCTTGGAGGATCTGAATTTTCTTTTCAATCCCACCTTATCTCCTCCCTTCATCTAAGTTAAATGATCTTAGAGGGCCCCACTGAGAAAACAATAGTGTGAGTGTGTACCCCATTCTTTACCTCCGAAGCAGACAGAGTCCCTAGCCCTTGGCTTCTGCAGGTATGGGACCAGTAACATCAGCATCCCCCATAAGCTTGTTAGAATCTTGCTGAATCTCAAACTCCATCCTGGATCTACTGGATTATCATCTGTACAGGAACCCCAAGTGATTTCAATGCATATTAAAGTTTGAGAAGCATCATTCTACACCGAGTGAGTTATGCAGCCACAAGAAGAAACTGAGGCCAGAAAATGTTGATACAGCCAAGAATGGGTTGAAATAGTGGTTTCACCTACATCATCTGATTTAGATTCACTGGACAGCTTACAACCTCCCTTTATCTATCTGCCCTTTGTGTCTGCCCAGGAAGAGCCATTATCAATTTTTTAACAGGAGTCGTTTAGTCTCCCAGACTGCCTGCTTGCTTGCTCATTACCACTAAACTGTTAACACCTCACTCCAGCCATTAAAGAAGCTCTTTAGCATAAACAGAAGGCAGCAGCATCTTGGCCTCCAACACAGTGTTAGTGTAGCTAGATCAGTGGTTTCCAACCTCAGAGGCTTTGCAAGCATGTGATTCTTATCATAAACATACATATCAATGCTTTAAAAGCATAATGCAAAATAGCAAGAGCATTAAAATGTGCAACTTAATACGTTCAAGCACACAGCTGACCTCTACCCTGTGAATTTGGGAAGCCAGGTTCAATCAGCTTTGTTCAGACCTCAGAATACTGTTCGCCATCTGTGACAAATATTTAAACTTCTGGCAAATGTGTCATTGACCAGGAATATGGCTTTGCTTTTCAGCCATTTTCCATGTTGTTTTTTGGTTTTTAATTTAGATCTTCCCATGTCTCTTTGTGTGAGGCTGTTTGAGAAAACATACATTGTTCCACGTGTGTGGTGACCAGTTCAACCCAGGGAGAGCCTCAGGGTCCACTGCTGGGAGCATCCTTTTCTTTCAAGGCGTCACCTTCATGCAGTCACGAGTGAGGAGTGACTCACAGCATCATAGAACATCATGCAGTGACAGTAAGTGCTTATGATAATTTATGAGTGATTCTTAATTGGCATTTCAGATCGCTTTTATTGAGGTGAAATTTGCATACAATGAAATGTACAGATCATAACAGTTTTAATTGATAGTTCTGACAACTGTTTACACACCTGTGGAGACAGCACCCAATGTAAGCAGAGAACATTTCTGTCACTCTAGCAGATTCCCTCATGCCTTCTTCCCATCAGAACCCACCTCTGTATGCCAATTTTCGAGGCCCATATATTATTTTTCTTGGTCTACAACAGAAATGAAATCACCCAAGATGTATTCATTTGGGTCTGCCTTCTTTCACAAAATATGCTTCTGAGATCCATCAATGTTGTTACATAGATCCATGGTCACTTCTCTTTCATTGCTGAGTATTCCATTCTATGAATATGTCACATTTTGTCTAGTCATTCAGTTGTCGATAAACATAGGTTTCCCCTGGTTATTCATATAATTATAAATAAACTTACTAATTATACACAATTGTTTAAAACATAGGTTTTTATTTATTTTGGGTAAATACCTAGGAATGGAATTTCTGTGTCATAGGTGAGGCGGATTTTAAGCTTATAACAAACTTCTATCCAAAGTAGTTGGGACTCTTCAATCAACAAAGTTTGAAAATTCGAGTCAGTGTGCTTCCTTGCTAAAATCTGGTGCTACCAAGCTTGCTTCTTTCATCTGTTTTACTGGATACACAGTGGCTACTAGGAGCCTGTGGGTTTCGTTTGTCAAGCATCTCTTCCTGTGCTTATTGGCCATTTTATATCTTCTTTTGTGAGGCATCTGTTGAAGTCTTCCTCACTTCTTGGAGGCTTGTTTCTTTATTCTTGATAAATTGGAGTGATTTTTTTTTTCACATTCTGGATACTAGTCTTTTGTCTGATATATCTGTTATGAATGTTATTTCCCAGTCTGTGGCTTGCCTTTTTAATTTCTTAATTCAATTTTCAGTTGTTTGATTTTTTTTAACTGCAAATGATGTTATATATTGTTAGCATTTTGCTTTGATATAACAACTTCCTACTCTCCACCTTCTAAATCTCTGGAACTTCATTTTTAAATAAAGACAGGGACTGATGGGGAGGAAGAATTGAATAGGCTGAACATACAGGATTTTTAAGACAATAAAACTACACTATATGATATGATAATAGTGGATATATGTCATTATGTATTTGTCAAAACCCATAGGAGGTACAACACCAGCAGTGAATCCTACTGTAAACTATGCACTCTGGATGACAATGAGGTGTCAACATAGGTCCATGGATTGTAACAAATGTACCACTCTGATGGGGGATGTTGGTAGCTGGGGCGGAACTGGGAGGGAGCTAAGGAGTATATCGGAAATGTCTGTACTTTCAGCCCAATTTTGCTGTGAACCTAAGACTGCTTTAAAAATTAAAGTCTATGTAAAAAAATAAAATAAAATAAAGGAAACTATTACCATTTACAGCCACAGATTCATGTATAGATTTTTTAATAACTATTCTCATTTACTGACTTTATAATAAGTAAATGTTAAACATTTTTCCAAAAAAAATAACACCTTTAACTTTCTGTATATCATAATTTCCTATTATATTTTATTTATGTGAAAGATTCTGCTATTAAAACAAAGAAAACTTTTAAGAAATGAAAAATATATAGGTATGCACAGGCTACTAAGTCATTTAGTCCACTCTGGTTTACGATGAGAACTGTATCACTTCTCCTCATGCTTGTAATGCTCTGATCAACCATCAACCAAATAAAAACACTTCTATATATATGCACACTACCTCAACATGTAATTCAATTGCACAAAATGAAACAGCAAATGCTCTGGGGTCCCCTGGAATCCCAATCAGTTTGTACAGTTCTTGTGGCCTTGGGTCCTTTATTAAGTCGTTCAATACCAGTCATTCACAACCTAAGAGTCCATTCTTGCCTCAATGAGGGCAAACACCCATCGGGTCCCAAGTTTCTAGAACTTCTCACCAGGACAAACTGAGCTATCCTGGCTCAGAAAGCCTCTGTCAGCATTATTAGTTCAGTGCAATTGGGATGCATTGAGCATGGATCAAAGGAGGAGAGATAGAAGCATACCTCCACCAAACTATCGGGGTCTCCTCTCTCACCAATTCTCCTGTGACTCACCAAAAAGTTAATTTCCCTGAAGAGCTACATTTTTATGTCAGAGGTATGTTCTAAAATCAAAGGAGAAATAGAAAATTGAATATGCATGACATTAGTCTTGTAAATTCCTTAAGTTTTCTATAAATTATATTATGTTTACAGAATGCAGCACTGTATATTATTATAGATACTATATAACATATATATACACTGTGTTTGTGTATCTATACATCAGTTCAGTTCAGTTCAGTTCAGTCGCTCAGTCGTGTCCAACTCTTTGCGACTCCATGAATCGCAGCACGCCAGGCCTCCCTGTCCATCACCAACTCCTGAACTTTACTAAAACTCATGTCTATCGAGTCGGTGATGCCATCCAACCATCTCATCCTCTGTCGTCCCCTTTTTCTCCCGCCCTCAATCTTTCCCAGCATCAGGATCTTTTCAAATGAGTCAGCTCTTCGAGTCAGGTGGCCAGAGTATTGGAGTTTCAGCTTCAGCATCAGTCCTTCCATGAAAACCCAGGACTGATCTCCTTTAGCATGGACTGGTTGGACCTTCTTGCAGTCCAAGGATTCTCAAGAGTCTTCTCCAACACTGCAGTTCAAAAACATCAATTCTTCTGTGCTCAGCTTTCTTTATAATCCAACTCTCACATCCATACATGACTGCTGGAAAAACCATAGCCTTGACTAGATAGACCTTTGTTGACAAAGTAATGTCTCTGCTTTTTAATATGCTGTCTAGATTGGCCATAACTTTCCTTCCAAGGAGTAAGTGTCTTTTAACTTCATGGCTGCAATCACCATCTACAGTGATTTTGGAGCCCAAAAAATAAAGTCTGACACTGTTTCCACTGTTTCCCCATCTATTTGCCATGAAGTGATGGAACCGGATACCATATTAGCTTTCTGAATATATACACTTAATATATACACATTATCTATGCAGGTATTATATATAATATACATATATATAATTGCTTACATATGTATATTTTATTATTTAGGTACCTGCGTGTGTGTGTATATATATATATATATATATTCAATACAAAGTGATGGTGAGGATGATGCAGAGCAATGAAAATTCTCATAGCCTGTTGATGAGACTAAAAACTGCTATAACCACCTGATAGTTTGGCATCACCTAGTAAAGTGACTTAGCAGCAGCAGCAGCAGTAAGGTTGAACAGGCACATGGCCCAGAAATAGCACTCTTAAGTTCAAACCCTAGATAAACACTTGTATTTGGATACCAAGATCTAAGGAAGAAACATTGTTCATGGTGGTAAAAAATTGCAAACCACAGAAATGTCTTTTGACAGTAGAGTCTGTAAGTAAAAGAGGAGAATAGTGTGTAACAATGAAGTGAACTGACTAAAGCTCACAAGCCAATGGGAAGTCAAAGAGGAAAGTCACAAAAATATGCACGTACAAGTGTGCTCTGTCACTCCAGTCGTGTCTGACTCTTTGCGACCCCATGGACTGTAGCCCACCAGGCTCCTCTGTCCATGGGATTCTCCAGGCAAGAATATTGGAGTGGGTTGCCTTCCCTTCCCCAGGGCATCTTCCCAACCCAGGGATGGAACCTGCGTCTCCTGCAACGGCAGGTGGATTCTTTACCACTGTGCTACCTGGGAAGTGTAAAGCAACTATACTCCAATAAGAATTCATTTTTATAAAAGGTGTTTGAAAACCAAAGAAAAAAAAAGGAAGAAAGCCTCATAGTGACAGGAATCCTGGTCCTCATAGCTGCTCAGACAGTTGCTTACTTGCCCAGGTTCCAGAGGTCCCCCTGTGTTGCTGGCTGGTCACCAACTCAAGATGTCTCAGTGACCTCTTCCCTCCAATGGGAGAGACTTAAGCCATTCATTCCTGTATGCATAATAAGCTCAAATTTTCTTTACTCCCCTTGCTCCTGTTTCTACATTTTCTCTTTGCAATCAGATACCACAGTCAGCCAGAACAGTTCCTTGGAGAGTAGGTCCTGTGAGATCAGGCACTCTCTTCTTTACATTTGTACCCAAAGTCCCCAATGTCACACAGACAACATTAGTTCTGCACCTGGTACTCTTCCATGTCTGTCTATGTTGAGCCGTCCCTTAGGCCCTATTTCTGGACACCATCATTTGTCCTCAGTCCCCTTTGAGTGCCTTCCTCTTACCCCTGCCTATCTTTTCCCTCCCTTGCTATCTCCTAGCTCCATTTTTCCACTTGTAGGAATCTTCTTACCCTTGAGTGGAGGTCTCCCTCCCTCTGCCCTGTGACTCTCTCATTTCTTGAGCCCTGTCTCCACACCAGTTTTGTATTAAGTGCTTTCTGTACCTTAAAATTAAATCTTCATCAACCTGCAGAGCAGGTGTTATTATCCTCATTTTACAGAGGAGGATATTGACATGCAAATGGGTTATGTAATTTACCAATCTAGAGCGTAGCCAACCTAAGACTGACTGACTGTAAAAACCATCCCATTATTTTGCTTCTCACCGTGCCTCAGACAGTAAAGAATCTGCCTGTAATGTAGGAGACCCGGCTGCAATCCCTGGGTTGGGAAGATTCCTGGAGAACAGAATGGCAACCCACTCCAGTATTCTTGCCTAGGAAATCCCAAGGACAAGGGAGCTTGGGGGGCTACAGTCCATGGGGTCTCAAAGAGTCAGGCAGGACCAAGCAACTAACACTTTCACTTTCATTTGTACGGAAGACTCGCTGGGGCCCAATGCACCCGCCCTCAGCCTCCGGCAGGCCCCACACTGCTGTCCCCTCTGCCAGCAGTATCTGCCTGGCTGGCCATGAAAACATCAGCTGAGTTGCTAGCAAACTCCCCGCTCCTGCCACAGCTCCGTCTCACCCTGACATTCACCCGTCCAAACACCAAGTGCTCTGTGTAACTTTCTTGGATTTGTCAACACTGTACAGTGTCTTTCTAATGCAGACGCAGTGTCTCCCACGGCCAGTGTTTCATTCGTTGAAGAGAATGAACACAGCCTTTAGCTTTAGTCTGATCTACTCAATCACCTCAATTTCTCCCAGTGGCTCTGGTCCTTTTCCTCCTCGTAGGGTGTCCAGAATAAATCCAATTTCTCTGCTGATCTGAAGCTCACATCAGATTCCTTTCTTCCGGGCATGTGAATTACTGTAAATATGTCTCTTGGGTTTATCCCAATTGAGCTACCTGACTCAAGGTGCTGGCGATTTTGCCTCATGTAAAGAAAAGGACATGAGAACTGAGGTGCTGCTCTGGACTTAATTCTGGCCAACAAGGAAGAACAGACTGGTAAAGTAGAAGTGATGGGAACCTTGGGAAAAAGGGACCGTGTCATGTTGGAGGTGGTTATTGCAAATGGAAGAAACGTTGGATATAGTCAGACACTGTTTTAGAAAAGCAGGTTTCAAAATATTCAGATTGGGCTGCTGCCACAGACACACTCTAAAAGAATGGTGATCATATTTCCAAACCAAAACTCAGAACATGTCACAGGCCAATAGATTATATTGTAATTGGTGCAAGCGACACTCTGAGGAAAAGAAATTTAGATGCAGAAGCAATGATTTTAACACACATTTCAATAGCTGGTCTATGGGAATAACAGGACCAATTACCTGAAATATTGGATGTCTCAAATTTTACAACATTGGAACACTGAAAGAGAAGCTAGTAGAAGTACTGTTAGTCACTAAGTTGTATCCAGCTCTTTGTGACCCCACGGGCTGTAGCCACCAGTTTCCTCTGTCCTTGGAATTCTCCAGGCAAGAATAGTGAAATGGGGAGCCATTCCCTTCTCCAGGGGACCTTCCTGACCCACAGATCAAACCCAGGTCTCCTGCATCGCAGGCAGATTCTTTACCCTCTGACCCATCTGGGAAGCCTGAAAGAGAAGTTGTGAGGCCCTAAATCAAGAAATTCTCAGGATGTAATTATAGTTGATACCAATTAAAAAGACATCCAAAGAAATCAATGTATCTGCACAGGGAGCACTTTGATGAATATAGATTTCAAAAGGATGTAGGGGGTGGAACGTAGAAGGAAGGTGTAAAAGAAAGGACGCCTTTGAATGAGAAACTGAGAAAACACCAACTCAAATTCACCTAAAGGAAGAAAACACGTCACAGAGGTTCAAAGGTGGGTGGGCCCCTGGGTGGTGTAAGACGGCAGATCCTCTGACTTTCCTGGTCTTAACTTCCCCGATGGGTTATCTTCACCCTCAGGCTGGATGAAATTGGATAATATGATGATCCCTAAACTAATTCCGGGCATTAACTGTTTCATAAAATCATAGGAGCATAATTACCTAGGATATAATGGATGTTGAGGAATCGGCTAGAATAATCACTGCACATGGGCACATGGCCAGGGAGAAATGCCAGAGTGGTATATACCAATAAGAGTAGTATCTAGAGGTCACAGCTAATGATGAGCTGGGTGACATTGGCAAGGACAGCACCAGTGTTCTCCCGGATACACTCGTATTCACAGGACGCGGAAGCAGCCTGCTGGGGGCACACAGTGCAGCATCAGACAGAGACAGAGGCGGGACAGGCAGTGCCTCTCAGTCACTGCCAAGCACCTGTTTTCATCAGAAAGGTGGAACAACCCTCAGTCAGAAGACACTGGTCAGGAGAAGTAGTTTGAGATGAAAAGCGCATCCCCAGACACTCTTGTTGAAGTCTGGGTTGAAGACTCAAGCCAATTTCATCACAGAGAACTGAAAGAATTTGCAATTGGGAGTGTAGGGCTTCTGATTGTATACTTAAAGATTCAAAGAATAGAGAGACAGTGACATAATTTTCTAAAATATTTCAGTAAAAATCAAACCTCTGGACATGGAGCAGCAACGTCACTCTCTCAGTTAATTCTCTCCTTCGTCATCCAACACTCTCATCCAACACTCTTGCATCTCTCCAAGAGCTTTACACAAATGCTCCTTTGTGTCACCCATTCTCTGGGGCTTCCCAGGTGGCGTAAGAAATGCAGATTCGATCCACGCATTGGGAAGATTCCCTGGAGGAGGAAATGGCAATCCCCTCCACTATTCTTGCCAGGAAAATCCCATGGACAGAGGAACCTGGCGGGCTACAGTCCATGGGGTCGCAAAGAGCGACTGACATTTCCACGTTACCTGGCGTGACATGTGGTTGAGCAGGATTCCCTCCTAACGCTCCCTCCTCTTGACTTCTGCAATCTCCACTTGGGGACTTCCTCTGACTCCATAGGGCCAGTCTTCTGTCTTCTCTTCTGTCCTCTCTCTTTCTCTCTCTACCCCTTGTGTATGTAACAGCCCATATTGACATTCTCTAGGATTTTGTACTGATCTCTATTTGTTGTTAATATTTTTCTGATATGGTATATGTTAGTCGCTCAGTCGTGCCTGACTCTTTGCGACCCCGTGGACTGCAGCCCACCAGGCTCCTCTGTCCATGAGATTTTCCAGGCAAGCATACTGGAGTGGGTTGCCATTTCCTTCTTCAGGAAGGAATGTAATGTGGGCCATTTTTAAAATCTTAATTGAATTCGTTACAACACTGCTTCTGTTTTATGTTTTGGATTTGGGGCTGTGAGGCATGTGAGATCTTAGCCCCCTGACCAGGGATTGAACCCACACCCACAGCATTGAAAGACAAAGTCTTAATCACTGGACCACCAGGGAAGCCCTACTGATCTCTACTTTTATCTCTCTATACCCTCTTCAATCCCAGCCCCCCATTCCCAGAGACTCAGGCACAATATCGAGGCATTGTCTTTGAGTTCTTCAGATACATAATACCTAATATCTAATCTACTAGAAAGTCTTACCCTCTACTTCCTAAATATATTTTGAGTCCATCTACTTCTCTGTTCCCAATATGAATTTCCTTGCCAAGCCACCTTCTTTCATCTCAGTTGATTCAATAGCCTTCCAACTGGTTCCCCTGCTCTAACTCTTGTCCTCATGGAATCCATTCCCCCACACAGCAAGCAGAGGGAGATTTTTACACAATAAAGCAAATAGCTTCACTTCCCTCCCTAAAAGCTTTCAATGGTTTCCTTTTGCACCTTGAATAAAATCCAGACTCTGTATTGTGGCTTAGCAAGCCCCACACATTCTGACTTCAGTCAACCTCTTAGTCAAAGGAAGGGCTTGGGCTAACCACACGGTGCAAGGCAGAGAACACAAGCGTAGCTTCTGCAACATGCGTGGAGTGGCCAGTCCCGTCTATATGCACCCTAAGATGAGCACCTGTATACATTCCAAACTGCGCTCCCCTTCATTTAGACTCTTGGGAAAGTGACCTCAAGAATGCATGGGTGCCAGATGCTCAGGGGAGTTGCATACAACTGCTAAGAAAGCCAGCAGCCCAGTGTCGATTACACCTGGAGGCCCTATGGAAAGCAGAAGCTACGCACAGCCTTGCCACAGAGGGCAACAGAGTCACCAGTCACTATCAGATGTTGCAGGCAATATGGAGAGTGTCCTGGAGGTTGCTCAGAGTTCATCCTGCTTGCCACTCCATACTCCTCAACCTTGGGCATCAGCTGTTCCTCCTCAGTCTTGGGAGTCCAGCTCAGCTAGACTCCTCTCAGCTTTCCACACAGTACGCTCACCCATCACGAGTTTCACCCATATTGCACTCTCTTGGAATTTTCTGATGTTCCTCCATCTTTAAGCTGAAATCCTACTTCTTTGGGTATTTGTCTGTTTGCTTGTTGTTTGTGTTTTGGCCTCACCGTTCAGCTTGTGGGATCTTAGTTCCCCAATCAGGGATCAAATTCACACCCCTTGCTTTGGAAGCGTGGAGTCTTAACCACTAGATGGCCAGGGAAGTCCCTAAAATGCCATTTCTTTGAAAAGCATTACCTAGCTACTTCCATTAGAGAAGGCAATGGCAACCCACTCCACATCCATGGAAAATCCCATGGATGTAGGAGCCTGGTAGGCTGCAGTCCATGGGGTCTCAAAGAGTCAGACAGGACTGAGTGACTTCACTTTCACTTTTCACTTTCATGCATTGGAGAAGGAAATGGCAATCCACTCCAGTGTTCTTGCCTAGAGAATCCCATGGACCTAAGAGCCTGGCAGGTTACAGTCCATGGGATCTCAAAGAGTTGGACACAACTGAGCAACTAACAATTTATACCAAGTTTCACAATTTGCACTTTATATTTATTCCTTTGTTTCTTTGTTTCAAGTCTGACCTTCACTGGATTGAAAACCCCATGAGGGAAGGGACTGTGCCCTTTATAGTCTGAAATGAAATGGTATTACAATCATTTCAATAGTATCATTTTGCAAAATTACCCATTGAAAAATGCTGTTGTATCACCTCTTTATTCTTATTATTTGTATTAATATTTTTACTGATCCATTACATTTAAATATTAAAAATTAAATTAAAATTTCTGAAAACCACGAGGCTAGACAATAAGTACATTTTAGTGTATTTATAATCAAGCTAAATACTTTAGCCCCAGACAGTAAATAAATGGACTGATGTAAGCCTGTTTAAAGAGGCATAAGAAGTTTATGGTCAGGAGACATTTCCTAGTCACCATTACAACCCCAATGTAAGACACTGCCAGCAGATATTAGTTATTTAATAAATATTTGTCAAATTAGAGAGATTAATGAGGCATGCCTCCTCATGACCTGCTTCAGGAGCTTGTTGTTACCCTTGTCCTGCTCAACAATTTTATCAACACCAACGCCGTCCTGTTCAATATTTTTATCAATAAATTGAATAAAAATGATATAAATCTGAGAGGATAACACAGGAAATAAGAAATCAAGACTCAAGATCTTGTCAGATTGGAAGAATGAGCCAAAACCAAGAGGATGAAATGAACAGCCTTTCTTTAAGTTTAGAAGATTAAGTTATACAACACACCATGACAAGGACATGGTTTAATAAGTGACATGGGAAAACAATACCAGTAGGAGATACTTACAGGTACAAGGGAAGTGATAAATATAAGGATGATGGAATGGAGTAGCTGCTGTGAGTACCACTGATGTGTTGAAGAGCAGTGATGGGCTCAGTGTGACTCACCACTAATTCAAGAAAAGATGTGAAAGCCAGAGAGTTTCCTTGGCAGGATTTAAGAAAATGCTAATCTCCTGCAGCCGCTGAGAAAATAATGTAGCACCAAGCTCAATAGAGACTCTGAGAAAGTTGGATTCCCAAACCCAGCAGGTCTTCTACAAAATAGTCAGGGTTCTACTATGGAAGGCATGGGACCTGAGACTTGGGATGAGAGTATATGAATCCTTACCTTTGAGAATCCTGAACTCCCAGATTCTCCAGAACTTTCTAGGCATGCACAAGTGGCCCACTCTGTTATAAGATCCTGAAGATCATGCAGGATCTTCCATAGATTGGTGCCTCGCAAGATAACACTTACCCCTCTATGGATCTACCCCACCTCCCCTCCTACCAAGCAGACCAATAAGAGATGAGAGCAGATAACTGGCAGGACACCAAAGACATTCATTCTATCAACTGGCATGGATGAGAGAAAGTGGCAAGTACATTGGAGGCCTTAGGATGATGCATGCCTTCCACAGAAAGATAAACCCACCTAAGATTCAGTGATGTTTTCGGGGTCCAGGGATTTGGGGCATGTCTGACTCTCTCAAAAACATAGGACAAATGACATTACAAAATGTCCCTAAGTGAAAAAGGAGTATAACATTTGCATGCATACATGTGCTCAGTCGTGTAACCCTGTGGACTCTAGCCCACAGCTTCCTCTCTCCATGGAATTTTCCAGAGAATACCACTGTCAGTTGCCAATTCCTACTCCAGGGGATCTTCTTGACCCAGGGATCGAACCCACATCTCTTGCATCTCCTGCATTGGCAGGCAGATCCTTTACCACTGAGCCACATGGGAAGACTATAACACACAGATATCTTTAATTTAGGAAACTGCATGTTCATTTACCAGGTGACTCAGAGGCTGCCAACTCTGAGTGGTGTCTAGGGCAGGACAGGACTCTACAGTGATTCAAGTCTAGCTGTATCACCCATTAGAAGCAAGACCAACGAGGATCCTGAAGAAACTGTACCCAGAAGCCCAGAAAGGGCAAACTTATGAGAAGCAAGTGTATCTGAGCAGTACAAGAGGTAAATTCCAGCGGAGATTGTTATGCTCCACCAGCTTCCTTCTCTAGGTAAGGCATCTGCTTCTTAGTTGCTGGATGGAACAGTTGCTGAGGGCTCACAGCTACATCCCTCACTGAGACAAACCCTCAGCCACAGAAAATGACCCACCTGGCCTATGGCCAATGAGGGATTGGAATAACAAGGAAAAAACAGAGCTTATCCTTTTTTTCTGATTCAGGACAACTTTGAAGGGCATCTGGCTTCAGAGCTCTGTGTAGAATTTGCTTAGACCTCAGTTGCAATCACATCACAAGTCATCTTCCTCTTTGCCCAATTCTTCTTTATTCTTTTCCTTAGAGATGTTGCCCTGAGAACACATTCCAATAGATCTTCTGTATGTAACTGTCTACCTCAGAGCTTATTTATGGAGAACTCTATCACTCAGAGGTAAAAGTATCCTCTTGCAATTCAGGAGCCACAGGAGACGTGAGTTCTATTCCTGGGTCAGGAAGATCCCCCAGAAGAGGGTTTGGTAATCCATTTCAGTACTCTTGCCTGGAGAATCCCATGGACATAGGAGACTGGTGGGCTACAGTCCGTGGGGTCCCAAAGAGTTGGACATGACTGAAGCAACTTAGCTTGCTATCAAAGACAATAGTAACTATCACTGCATGATTATATCTTTGCACTTTTCCATTTGGTTTAATGCAATTTCTTCAAGCCATCATGCCATTGTTCTCAGTATCATTGTATTTCTCTTGCTTTAAATGGGGATCTTATCTCTGTAATGTTTTTATCTTCCGTTTTTCTTCAGAAGCTCTGCTAACTTATATGCCATGTCTTTTCATTGTCTTATTTTCTTTCCACCATCCATTTCTTTTTGAGCTCTAAGAGATATTATATTGTGTGTAACTTCTGCAAGAATTGGGGGAAATGTTCAAATCAAGCCATATGAAATTGTATTTTCGTGACTCAAAAAGCTTAAACACTGACAATTTCATATGGTTGAACCTAATGTTTACTGGAAGGTTTCCTGTTCTTTCTGGATCATTCTTCCTGACTTGTATGTTTTTTATCTACTTTTATGTTTTTTTATCCCTCTCTACCCTATCCCTCTTTATTTATCATTCCAACGCAAATATCTTCTATTTGTTTCCTTTTAGAAAATAACAAAATGTCCATGAATGAGGTTAATTACCTACTAAAGAGTAATATAAGGGGAGGTGTAAGAGTAATATAAGGGGAAAGGGGCTGGACACTCCCAACATGCCTTTGAGCATATCGTGAACGATTTCTTCTCACACATCTGGCATCTCTTCTTCCCTCAAAGCAGGTTTAACTCTCACTTTTAGGTGCTTCGTGGGCTTCCCTGTTGGCTCAGACAATAAAGAATCTGCCTGCAATGCGGGAGACGCAGGTTTGATCACTGAGTAGGGACAATCCCCTGGAGAAGGGAATGGTAACCCACTGCAATATTCTCGCCTGGAGAAGTCCATGAACAGAGGAACCTAGTGGGCTACAGTCCATAGGGTCACAAAGAGTCTGACACAACTGAGCAATTAACACATTCACTTTCCTTTCACTTGAGGTGTTTCAAAGGTCAGTGTATCTCACAGGCATCAGATTCACTCAGAGCAGAGCCTGGGAAGGGAATTCTTGTGCGAGGAACCTGAAGGGGGTGAAGGAAGTTGGATAGAGCAGAAGAATAAGCTCAGCAAAGGGGTTTCAGCAGAAGTCAAGTATCAGCCTGAACCTTTGGGGAGATCTGGAGCATGAAATGTATCACAGCTTGGTCCAGTATGAGGTTTTCCTCATCATTCGGTCAGAAGCTGGAGCCCAACCTCACCTCAGAGATAGAGTGTAATCTACCAAGCATCTCAGGATGAGGCAGCACCTCTTACATCATGAGAAATTCTCTGGAGAAGGGCAGCTGTGGACCATAGCACCCAACACCGCCAGCAACTGCAGAATGGAAGTGCCGGCCTAGGAACAGGAATCTGGGCTCTCTGTATTGCCTCCTTTTCTTTCTTCCAGCCCACTGGGTCTCAAGCAATCACTTGGGACAGGTAGCCAGGTTATCAATAACTTGGTCATAGGACGGACCTGCCATCTCCATCTTCAGCTCCTCTTGCCTTCCATTTCTGCCAAGTCATACAGCTGGTTCACACAGGCTCCTCTCCTGGGACCAGGTCATACCCCTGGGTCTCCTTGTTTTAGACAAAATACTGTTGTCTTTCAAGATGGAGACACTTGACTATGTGGAAGGCTGCACCAAGGTCAAGGTGGCAAGTATCAGCTTTCAGCATATTTGTGCTGACCCATGGGACCCTCCTAGAACAACTCCCCCACTTCCATGTCCTCTGCCTGTCTCTCTTTTCTTAAATTAATTTGTTTATTAATTGAAGGATAATTGCTTTACAGAATTTTGCTGTTTTCTGTCAAACTTCAGTATGAATCAGCCATAGGTATACATATGTCCCCTCCTTCTTGGGCCTCCCTCCCATCCCACCCCTCTAGGTTGATACAGAACCCCTGTTTTGAGTTCCCTGAGACATACAGCGAATTCCCATTTGTTATATATTTTACATATGGTAACGTAAGTTTCCATTTTTCTCTCTCCACACATCTCACCCTCTCCTCCCTTCTCTCCATGTCTGTTTTCTATGTCTGTTTCTCCATTGCTGCCTTGAAAATAAATTCTTCAGTACCATCTTTCTAGATTCCATATATATGCATTAGTATATGATACTTATCTTTCTCTTTCTGACTTACTTCACTGTGTATAATAGGCTCTTGAACTGGCCTCAGGTACATTCCATTTTATGCCTGAGCAATAGTCCATTGTGTATATGTACCACACTTCTTTATTCATTCGTCTGTTGATGAACACCTAGGTTGCTTCCATGTTCTAGCTATTGTAAATAGTGCCGCAGTGCCTGACTCTTTGTAGAAAAGCTTTCGCCTCCTAAGCCTCCAAGTTGCAAAGAGAAAATTTAACCAGAGAAGTGAGAAAATGCAGAAAAAAGGAAAACACTCAAGCAAGACAAAATAATAACAGTTCAGGCATTTCACAAAGTCAAGGACATCATCAAACCCCATGTGTGCCCCTCCCAAATTTATATTCTCCTGCTCCTCCCCAGAAGAAACTACTGTTCTGATTTATGTTTATCCTTGTCTTGCTTTGCTTTACAGTTTTTAACCAGATGTATCTATAATTCCTAAGCAAAAGAATGCTTAGTTTTCCCTGATTTCACTCTCATTGAATAGAATATAACCTGTTTGTTCCTCTGCAAATGCTCTTTAGGCTCAATATTATTGTTTTGAGATGCCTGCATGGGAAGCACTGAGTCACAATTCACTCATTTCTATCACTGTAGAGTATTCCTTTGCATGACTATACCAAAAATTTACTTACTCATCCTATTGTTGAGAGACACACTTGGGTTGTTTTCAGTTTTGTATTATTAAAGGTAGTACTGCTGCTAATATTATATACTTTTGTCCTAATGCACATTTGCAGTAAATTCTTTAGGACATATATGTATAAGTGGAATCATCAGATCATAGGAAATTCACATTTTCAACTTCAGTAGGTAATACCAAGTTGCTTTCCAAAGTGGCTCTATCAGTTACACTTCCCCAGCAGTATAGGAAAGTTTCCTTGGCTCCACATCCTTGCCAACGTCTCATGGTATTTCTAGACTTTCTGATGATTGCTTAGCTAGACAGTAAGAAAGCATATCACAAGATGATTTTAATGGGCATTCCATGATTCCCAGAGAGGCTAAGCATTCTTTTCTATGCTTATTGGCCATTCAGTCTCTAGTGTGAAATTTCTGCTCAAACATTCTGTTTCTCTTTCTTTTGAGCTGTTAGTCTTTTCCTTACTCATTCACAGAAGTTCTTTATTATGTTCTGGACACTGAACCAGTGTCAGTGATGTGCGTGGCAAACCTCTTTTCTTGGTTTGTACTGTGTCTTTTAGTTTCTGTTGTCATTGAAAAAGTAGACATTATTCATTTTAATTCACCCTGCTTTGGCAGTCTTTTTGTTTGTCATTGGATCTTCAGTGTTGTGTTTAAGAAATAACTTTACAGAAGTCATAAAGATATTCTTTTTCACATTTTCTTCTAAAAGTCTTAAACTTTTGCCTTTCACATTTAAGCCTTTAATCCACCTGAGATTAATTTTTGTGTATGGTGTGAACTAGTCATACTTTTTTTATCTTCCATCTGGGTAACTAGAACCACACATTAAAAAGCTCATCTTTTCCCTACTGATTCACTCTGTCACCTGTAGTTCCCAACACACGCGTGGAGAGTTTAGAAGCTCTTTTTTATGTTACCTCAGTTTATTTGTCCATCCCTGTGCCAAAACTACACTCTTTACTTTTATAGTATTAATATTTTATGTTGTTAGTTAATGGGGCAGGTATTTCTCTCTTCTCTTGTTCTTATTTTTCAGGAATACACTGACTCCTCTTGACCGTTTGTTCATCCATATAAATTCTATAACTAACTGGGCAAGTTCCATGAAAACCCCTTTGGGATTTTGACTGGAATTATATTGAATTATAGGGAGCAATTTGGATATAATTGGTATCTTTATGCCATTAATTCATTCTATTCATAAGCATGATATGCTCATCTATTTACTTAGATCTTTTTTGATATCTTTCAAAAAAATTTTGCAATTTCTCCAGAAATGAAAGTGTAATTACAACACATACTCTGGAAACAGATGCTGAATTTGAATCTCTAGTCTCCAATTTACTAACTTTGCAATATGGATAACTCATTTTATCTCTTTAACTATTAATTTCCACAACTACAAAATGAGGTGAATTTATAGTATCTACCTCATAGAGGTTTTATAAGAATTATATGGGTTAATATAAAAGAGTACTTAGAATACTGCATGGCCCATGATACATGCTGTATATATCTTTGTTTTAATATCCTTAGGTACGTTATAATTTTTTCTATCACAAATAGCATTTTAATTGAATTTATATTTTTCCCAATTATGCAGATACAACTGACACTTGTATTAATCAAAACCAGTCAACTTGCTAAATTCTATTATGCATTATCATCATTTTTGTAGATTATTTCGAGCTTCTTATCATATTATCTGCTAATAATACTGTTTATTCCTTTCTAGTCCTTACACAGCTTTTCTTGACTTATTGCATTGTCTAAAACTTCTAGCATATTGTTTGAAGTAGTAGTGGCAAGAATTCTTTCTTTCGCCAAATGTTGAAGAGAACACTTTTAATAGTTTTTCACAGAATAAAAAGTTAGCTATAGATTTCAGGAAGATATAATCTATCAGGCTAAGGAAAATTTCTGAATTTGCTAATACATTTTACCATGAATAATTTATGGTAATTGATAATTGAATATCACATTTGTTATAATTTGCTAATGTGGGAATTTAAAATCATATATTATTCTAGTGTTTTAACTACCCTTACATTCCTGGAGTAATATAAATTTGGTCATAAAGTATTATTTTTGGTTTTTGATTCAATTTTCTAATATACTGATTATAATGTATTACACACTAGCCTTGAGTTAAATTGGCCTGTAACTTTCCTTTCTTGTACTGGCTTTATCAAGGTTTAATATTCAAGATATCCTGCCTCTTTTTGACTCTCTGAAACATCATGTGAGTTTATAATTTTTTTGTACTGTGAAAGTTTGTAGAGCTCATAATTTACAGAACTGTCTGTGACTGGTGTCTTCTTTGAAGAGATGTTTGTGGATTTGAATCCATGCCCTTCATGGCTATAGAATCATTTACTTTTGAGTCAATTTTCATGATTCTTATTTTCCAAGGAATATATGTATTTTGTATGAGTTTTGAAATGATTACCATGATTTTTTAGTCTCATTTCTTTTCAATCTCTGCTGCTTCAGTACACAGCCGTGCCCCCTTGCATTCCCAAAGTCGTCTGCTGTTCCTCTCACTTTTAGGTCTTGCAGAGGTGTGTTAATTTTACCAAGATTTTCAAAGAAGCAATGTACACCCTGTTCCTTATTTCTGTTTAGTCTTTGTTTTCCATTTCCTCATTTTTCTGACCTTTGCTTTACTTACTTCCTTACTTCTTTGAGTTTTTTTCCTATCTTTATCGTCTACACTTTAAAGTTTGATGTTTAGCTGCTTGTTTCTTTCTATCCTCACTTCCTTTATAATAAAAACACTTGAGACCCTAATTTTATCGGAACCATCAATTTAGATGAATCCCACAAGGTCTGATTTTGAGTAGTTTCATTACTGGTTTTTTTACCATATATTTGTTATAGGGTTTCTTTCATTTTTATTATAGTTTCTTCCTTTTTATTCATTTCTATAATGAATAAAATTCATTATAGAATTTTATATAATTTAATGAATGAAATTATTCATTAATTTCATTGTTGCCTAAGAATGTAGCCTGTTAGTCTAGATTCTCTAAAATGCCTAGTACTTAATCAACTTTTATAAATGTTCTATGTGTGCTGGAAAAGAATGTATATTCTCAGATTATTGGTATAGTGTTCTATGTACATCTCTTCAATCATGCTTGTTAAATGGGTAGTTCAGATCTTCTCTGTCATTATTGATTTTGACCTTCTTGACCCATCAGTCTGAGAGCAGGATGTTAAAATCTCCCACTTAGATAGTAAATTTGTCAATTTGTCCTTATAGATGGATCAATTTTTCTTTTATGTATTTTGAAGTCACACTATTAGATACATTCAGATTTAGAATTGTAGCAGAGTGATTTGATTATTTTATCAATGTGTCATGAGCTCTTTTTTTAAAATTTCTAAAAATGTTTTTGGCCTTAAAGGCTATGATATCTGAAGTATATACATTATACCAAGTGTCCTTTAATATTTTCCTGGTGTTTGATCTCTTCCATCCTCACTTTCAGCCTTTCTAGATCCTTGAATTTTGATATTTGTTTGGAAGCTGACATATATTTGGCATATATGCTTTGCTTTATTATTTAATCCACTTTGGCAGTCTATCTTTTAACTGAAGCATTTAGTCCATTTACACGGATTGTGATTTCTCATTTATTGGGGTTCATCTCTACCATCTCATTTTAACATTTTTAAAAATTTATTTTTTGCTTCTTCTAGACAGACTGAGTTTTCCCTCCATTCTCGTTCTTATATTGGTTTTAGAAATTATTCCCTCTATTTTTATTGTTTAAACAGTTAAATTCAACATTTGTTACATTTATTAAATTAAAAGTTACTTATCTTAGTTTGAGCTCTCCAATTAACAGAAACTAAGACAAAGTCTTCGAGGCAGATGGCATATTTGACAGGCAACCCAAAGGAGCAGGAGTCAGAGAATGTGCAGATAGGGAAGAGAAAAGGCCCTTCTAAGGGTCTTTACTAAGGTCACTGCCATGACCAAGAAGGGAGGGGATTGATTCCGCCACACTGCATGAGCAATGTCTTCAAGAATTATTCATCTGGATAATGGGAAGTGTGGGCATTCCCCATCAGTTAGGAGTTGACTCCAGCGGCAATAACTCACCCAAACCTCTGTACTGTATATACTGTCTATACTCTGCACTGGAGCCTGTGGGTATCCCATGGCTTTGGAGAAGCACAGAGAAGCAAGGAGTATGGTGCATCAGAGGTGGGATGCTGGCAGCATGAGTGTGAGGTCACTGATTACTGTGCGCTGCAACACAGTGCCTACACACAAATAATTATCTTTACTATTCTCACAAACACAAGGATATCAGGACTCTTGAAATGCAATCACTCCCATCTGACTTATATATAACTGTCCAAAATTTTGGATCTCTGCTGATTTTTAAGCTCCACAAATTAGGCGTTGTTAATATTGGGTTTTCTAGAAGGAAGTAGGGAGGAGAGATGATTGTTTTATTTAATGTGCAGAAATCAACAGAGAGTCAAGAAAATGAAGAAACAGAGGAATATGTTCCAAACAAAAGAAGAAGGTAAAATTCATGAAACAGATCTTAATAAACCAGAGATAAGTGATTTACCTCACTGGGTTCAAAATAATGGTTATAAAGGTACTCGCCAAAATCAGGCAAGCGATGCATGAACACAGTGAGAACTTCAACACAGCGATAGAAGATACCAAACAGAGAAGCCACAGAGGTAAAGAATAAAATAACAACACGGAAAATTCCAACAGAGGGGTTCAACAACAATCTATTAAGGATTTTGGCATATATTCAATGAGCCCGGCCTGTAATTTTTTGTTGTCATACTATCCTTGTCTAGTTTTGGTATTAAACTTATAACCAGATGTATATTGTTTTATGTGTTCATGCTGATTTAGATTTATTCATCTATTATTTCCTTTGCTCAGCAATCCTTCTAGTACTTACACTCTTCTTTGGAAATCATTTTCTACCTTCTTAAGTTCAGAACGTTTGGAAAGTCCTTTAGTGAAACCCACTGTCAGTACATACTCCCAGTTTTTGGTTTCTTGAAAATTTATTTTTGTCATCCTTAAAAATTAAGTCTCATTAGATATAGAATCTTATGCTGACTGTACATTCTTTCCAAAATCTGAAGATCTCATCTCCCAGTATCTGAATTTGATTGTTAATATTGAGAAGCTATCTGTTCAGTGTAATTTTCATTCTGCTGCAGCAATTTGTCTTCTTCCTGACTGTTTTAAGTTCTCTTCTTCTTAGGTGCCCTATAGTGTCACTATGTTGTACCTGGGCATGTATGTAATGAACTCAACCTTCGATGTCTCATCAAATTTACAAAATTTTCAATCATTATTTATCCAGGGTGTCCTCTCCCCTCTTCTTTCTTTTGTCTCCTTTTTAAATTTCAATAATAGAGATGCTCGATCTTCTTCCTATACATCCATGACTCTAAGAGTCTCTTTCAGGTCGCTTTCAGATTTACATTTCAGTTCACTAAACCTCTCTTTAACTATCCACTGGTAGCTCAGCTGGTAAAGAATCTGCCTGCAATGTGGGAGACCTGGGTTCGACCCCTGGGTTGGGAAGATCCCCTGGAGAAGGGATAGGCTACCCACTCCAGTATTCTGGACTGGAGAATTCCATGGACTGTATAGTCCATGGGGTCACAAAGAGTCAGACATGACTGAACAACTTTCACTTCACTTCAAACCTCTCTTTAACTATTTTTAATTTCATTGCAAAGGTTTTTTTTAATCTCTAGATTATCTGTTTGATCCCTTTTTAAATCTCCCTGGTCATTTTTTATAAGCTCTTGATTTGTTTTTTAACACCTTTTGATTTAATCCCAAGGATATATTAAACATCTTTGCTTTAAATTCTCTACCTGCCAATCCCAATATCTACAGTCTTTGTGGTTCTGATTGTGCAGTTGGTGTTTCTGCTGCCTCTTGCTTTTGGTGGTTTGTGACCTCATGTGTGTACTGATTTCTTATTGTGAGCTTGTGTTCATAGCATCTTTATCTGAGGGAATCCTCCAGACATGCATTTAGAGTTTGTCTCCAGAGACTGTTTATTTCTTCCAAATGCCTAGAGACTCTACTAACCTGAAAATACTTAAAACTAAATTTTCAGGTTATAGGTAATGTAAAGTCAGATAGCAAATCTGCATGCGGAGAGTTTGTGGGTGAGTTTTCAGGGGAGCTACATCATTTTATTCTGCTCTGCCCAGAGAGACATGTTTTTTCATCATTTCCTTCTGTGGGATGTGTAATTTTTAGGTCTCCCACTGAGGGACCTAGCTTTTCAAGAAACTGCTTGCAATGCAGGAGACCCAGGTTCAATCCCTGGGTTGGGAAGAGGAGTAACAATACATGAGCCCTAGGTGCCTACTCACCCAGCAGACATTAGCTCTCACCTGACCAGGCTTCCACAGAATATTTAGGGTGAGGGAGGCAAGGAGCAGGCAGGAGATCTCTGGATCCCAGTGCATTGCCTAGAGAGGGAAATGGAGAGTGAAGATTAAGGACAGAAATGCAAGTTCGTGTTGAGCATGGGAAGCTAGATGCAACGGCATAGCATGGACTTTCTTAGGGAAACTGAGAGGTGGGTGGGGTAAGCAGCAAGAGGGCAATTGAATGCTAAAGGTAAACCATGGAGTCTTTACTAAGTTGCTGAAACCCAGCCTTACTCCTGGGAGAAACATAAATAAAAGGAATGAATAAGATTTGTGTGTTACACATTTGAGTCACAGAATCTCCTAGTCTGGTTTCCTCAGATGAGGAAATAGAACCCAGGTAGGTAAGGATATTTGTCCAGAATCACACTCTGAATGTTCAAATTTAGGTGTTCAGATTCCTAATTCTAGCATTATTTTTATCTTCCAGCATATCCTATCAGTCAGTTCAGTTCAGTTGCTCAATTGTGTCCAACTCTTTGAGACCCCCATGGATTGCAGCACGCCAGGCTTCCCTGTACATCATCAACTCCTGGAGCTTGCTCAAACTCATCTCCATCGAGTTGGTGATGCCATCCAACCATCTCATCCTCTGTGATACCCTTCTCCTCCTGCCTTCAATCTTTTCCAGCATCAGGGTCTTTTCCAATGAGTCAATTCTTCACATCAGGTGGCCAAAGTGTTGGATTTTCAGCTTCAGCATCAGTCCTTCCAATGAATATTCAGAACTGATTTCCTTTAGGGTGGGCTGGTTGGATCTCCTTGCAGTCCAAGGGACTCTCAAGAGTCCTCCAACACCACAGTTCAATAAGCATCAATTCATCAGTGCTCAGCTTTCTTTATAGTCCAACCCTAATATCCATACATGGCTACTGGAAAAACCATAGCCTTGACTAGACAGACCTCTGTTGGCAAAGTAATGTCTCTGTTTTTAATATGCTGTTTAGATTGGTCATAGTTTTTCTTCCAAGGAGCAAGTGTCTTTTAATTTCATGGCTGCAGTCACCATCTGCAGTTATTTTGGAGCCCAAAAAAATAAAGTCTGACACTGTTTCCCCATTTATTTGCCATCATGTGATGGGACCAGATGCCATGATCTTAGTTTTCTGAATATTGAGCTTTAAGCCAACTTTTTCACTCTCCTCTTCACTTTCATCAAGAGGTTCTTACTTCCTCTTCACTTTCTGCCATAAGGGTGGTGTCATCTGCATATCTGAGGTTATTGATATTTCTCCCGGCAATCTTGATTCCAGCTTGTGCTTCATCCAAGCCTGGCATTTCGCATGATATATTCTGCATAGAAATTAAATACGCAGGGTGACAATATACAGCCTTGACGTACTCCTTTCCCAATTTGGAACCAGTGTGTTGTTCCATGTCCAGTTCTAATTGTTGCTTCTTGAGCTGCATACAGATGTCTCGGGAGACAGGTAAGGCGGTCTGGTATTCCCATCTCATTAAGAATTTTCAATACTTTGTGGTGATCCACACAGTCCAAGGCTTTGGCATAGTCAATAAATCAGAAGTAGATACTTTTTTGGAACTCTCTTGCTTTTTGATGATCCAACGGATGTTGGCAATTCGATCTTTAGCATATTGTATAATGTGATTTATACAACACTAATTTACTACTAGGGGCTTCCCAGGTAGCACAGTGCTAAAGAATCCGCCTGCCAATGCAGAAGACTCAAGAGATGTGTATTGGATCTTTGGGTCAGGAAGATCCCCTGGAAGAGGACGTGGCAATCCATTCAGTATTCTTACCTGGAGAATTCCATGGACAGAGGAGCTTGATGGACTACTGTCCATGGGCTTGTAAAGAGTCAGACATGACTGTAGATCCTTACCACTCTTATTATAAGGATTACAGGAAGAAAGAGATGAGTAGCCAGATGTGACTGGGAGACTTTGAGGTGGACATTTAGATATGCTTGGGAAAATTTTTTAAACCCCTTTTAATATGCAACTGTGCTTTGTGATGCTGAAAGGCAGGGTTGCAGAATAAACAGCTTCCCAAACTTATTTGACTATGGAATCCGTTTTTTAATTGAATATCTCAAGGGATTAATGTTCAGCAGAAAACAATTTGGAAGATGCTAAGCTATGTCATACTGCTCTTCTAATTCTCTAACTCTTCTCAGATGTTTGTTGAATTCATGACAGCAAGCATTTCTTGAGCTCAGGCCATCTGCCCTGCACAGTGCTGAAGCGGTGGAGGACACCAGGATGAACGAGGTTCCCAGCAATATAACCAAGATGTTTATATTGTCCTAACAACATTCAGACATATGCACACATTGTAACCCTGCACAGAATATCATCACGTAGCTTTTGAAAATTACAACCATGTTTTAGGGATTGAAAGGTTGAAGATTTCACAACTGGACAGAATCTTCACATCACTTCATCACTTGGACCTCTGACAGATACCTAAAGTTGATTTTTTCAAAACTGAACCTCTGATATCCACCCACCCCTGCACACCAAACACACATTTCTTCCAGTCTTCCTCATCTTAGTTAATGACATCTTTCTGTTCAGTTCAGTTGCTCAGCCATGTCCAACTCTTTGCAACCCCATGGACTGCAGGCCTCCCCGTCCATCACCAACTCCCGGAGCTTACTCAAACTCAAGTCCATTGAGTCAGTGATACCATCCAACCATCTCATCCTCTGTCATCCCCTTCTCCTCCTGGCCTTCAACCCTTCCCAGCATCAGGGTCTTTTCAAATGAGTCAGCTTTTCTCATCACGTGGCCAAAGTATTGGAGTTTGAGCTTCAACATCAGTCCTTTCAATGAACATTCAAGACTAATTTCCTTTCAGGCTAAAATTTGCATAATCATCCTCAACTCTTCTTTGACTGTCCAACTGATAACTAATCTTTCAACAAATTTTTCAGCTCTGCCCCCAAAATACATCCAAAATGCAAACACTGGTCTCCATCCTCCCTGCCACATGGGTGCAAATCATCATCAGCTCTACCCTAGATGACTTCAATGGTGTGGACTCCCAGTATACTAATCTCTATGCCTTGTGGTTTAGTCACTAAGTCATGTCCGACTGTTTGTGATCCTATGGACCCACAAGGCTCCTCTCTCCATGGGATTCTCCAGGCAAGAATACTGGAGTGGGTTGCCATGTCCTTCTCCAGGGAATCTCCCCAACCCAGGGATCAAACCCAGGTCTCCTGCGCTTCAGGCCGTCTCCTGCATTGAAGGCGGATCCTTTACCGGCTGAGCCAGCAGCCTGGGTGTCCCTTTATCTGTTCTTTATCACTGTGTTAGGCATAATCATTTCAAAATCCAAGTCATCTCACAAGGTCGCTTGTCTCAAACCCATGTAGTGCTCCTCATTTGACCAAGAGCAAATGCAAGCTCTACAATGTCCTGGAAGGTACTAAATGATTTGACCTCATTGTCCCTTTGGTTTCCCTTGTTCTACCTACATTGACGTTTTCAGTCTTCTTTCAACTCTCTTGGTACCTCCCTACCTCCACATCCTCACATTTCCTATTTCATTTTCCTGGACCAGACACTCGTGTGTTCTCTTTGAACTTCCTTCACATCAGTGTTTCACTTTCATTTCATTTTCAAATCAGAGAACACCTGTTGTAATCCCATCCCACCCTTAGCTTTCCTTCCCTTGCTTTATTGTTCTCTAAACACTTATCGAATTATTTGTTTGTTTATCATTTCTCTCCCCACTAGAATATAAGCTCCACGGGAGCAAAGATTTTCATATCTGCTGTCTCCTGCTGCTTTCCCAGAACTTAAAGCAGTGCTTCACACGTAGGAGGAGCTCAACAAATATTTGTTGAGTGGAAAATGAACAAGTGTATTGTAAATGTTGAGAGAGCCTTAATGAAGAAGGTGGCATTTGGGAAGAGCCTTGGAAGAAGTGGCTGAGTGAATAGAATATTGACAGGCGCCCTAAGAGCAACTGCACCCAGGTCCATTTCTGCCAATGACTAGGGTCTGACCCTGGTCCAGCCATAGCCTCCCTTGGTTGGAGTTGGCCTTTTAAAAATTTTTTTCTCTGAATTTAATGATTCTACTTCTTAAAATCTTGGAAAAAAAGTTGACATCCAAATATGCACTTTTAGCATAATTGGGCTATATTTCTGACTTAACAGAAACAATTTAGTCAAATTTTGAATGGAAAGTTGCAAAAAATATATGATCAGTTGCAAATGTTAGTACTAATGAAGTTGTTAGTTTTCTCTTAAGCATTCTTTCTTAAATTTAAGTATAGTTGACTTTTTCTTGTTCAGTCACTGACTGAAGTCATGTCTGACTCTTCATGACCCCATGGACTGCAGCATGCCAGGCTTCCCTGTCCCTCACCATCTCCCAGAGTTTGCCCAAGTTCATGTACATTAAATCGGTGATACCATCCAACCATCTCATCCTCTGTCACCCTCTTCTTTTGCCTTCACTCTTTCCCAGCATCAGGGTCTTTTCCAATGAGTGGGCTCTTCAAATCAGGTGGCCAAATTATTGTTATATACAATATCATGTAAGGTATATATATGTGTATATATATATGTGTGTGTGTGTGTGTGTGTGTTTGTGTGTGTGTGTATATTATAAAGTATAGTTGATATTCACTATTATATAAAGTACAAAACATAGTGATTCACAATTTTAAAGGCAGTACTCTATTTACAGTCATTATAAAATATTGGTGATATTCCTCATGTATTCTTGTAGCTTATTTATACATAGTAGTTTGTACCTCTTAATCCCCTACCCCCATATTTCTCCTTCCCTCTTCCCTCTCCCCACTGGTATCTCATGGTTGGGCTTTGATCATGAACTTTAGGCTAGGATGAGTTTCTGGGTCTGGGAAGAAAAAAGAGCATGTGACACCACCTGTTTCCTCCAGAATAGCTTTGCTCTTCTCTTGTGGACATTTAGCATTCTGCATAAGATTTCCTTTGAAGCCTTACACTGTTAAAATTGAAAGCTTGAAAACCACTGCCTTTGGTGGTCTCTAAGGCACCTGACCCTCCTTGAACATTACATCACATGGACCACCCAAGGGGATGAAAGCCACCCAGCAGGAAGAAGACCCCTTTGGCTCAATCTAATCTGAAGTGGAAGGTGTGAAACCACAATTTGTACTGAATCTTGAATTCTGGTCAGGTCAACAGGTCTCCCCAAGGCAGGTATCGGAAAGATGCAGAACCAACCTCCTCAGTCTAGTTTAGTGGGTGAAGAACAGAACAGACAGCCCCACTTGGGGAATTCAGCAGGTGTCAAAATTCAGTTTGTTCAACTTCCTGGATAAATTAAGAGCCCATGATTCCAGCCTCACACTAATTAAATCATAAGAGAAAATGATAGAGTGAAGAAAGAAGACACGGAATAGTTGAAAGCTGTTGAAAGTCTGCGCTAATGATAGTTGATTCTACATTAACATGAATGCCTTTGGTTAACAGGAGAAAAGTGCTGAAGCAAAGGCTTTGTCAGACCAAACACATCTGTGAATAACTGAACAATATTCATGTCGAAGGAGTCAGCAATTTATCACTGACTCGGCCTCCACTTTTAGAAGGAGTGAATAACTTTTTGAGTGAAGATATTAAACACGTGTACACACACACACACACACACACACACACCGCTCTTGCTGCAGAAGAAGGCTCAGAATCCAACAGCTCTTGAATGTGGCCATTAGAAATTATCTGAGTTTTAACTATGCAGGATTCAGAATCTGATGCAACTAACTTGAACCCTCTCTGCCACCACCCCAGTCACCCCAGCGGCTATCAGCCTCAAAGGTCATTGGTCAGACCATCAGAGGCATTTCCTATGGCAAGCGTGCTCTCAGCTCTGGGCCACCAGCCCCCCTGCACCTCAGAGGGGGACACTCTCTCACCAGAACTGAGGCAGCGGGGAGGAGTCAGGCAGTGATGAGAGAAGAGACTAGCAGAAACTTTAAGACAGCCATGAATACAAACAGGAGGTGGCCTCTGTTGGTAGGAAACCAGAGTGGGAGAAGGGCAGTGACTTAGCCAAGGTACACAGTGATAGTATCACACTGCCCTTTGATGCCTAATGTCTTCAGACAAATGGACCCACGGCCCCCAGCCCCTGCAAGGCAGGGGGTGGTCTGCAAAATAGAGGGGGCTCTGCCAGACCCCCAGGAGGGAGACACTTGGAAGCACAGTGAGGAGTGTAATTACTAGCCTCTTGAATGCACAATGGACCCTGGGGATAGGCCCT
This sequence comes from Dama dama, assembly GCF_033118175.1. Classification (NCBI taxonomy): domain Eukaryota; kingdom Metazoa; phylum Chordata; class Mammalia; order Artiodactyla; family Cervidae; genus Dama; species Dama dama. Next base: position 42,172,380 of record NC_083696.1, on the reverse strand, counting down.
GGGATCTGCCAGCAACTGCTTCCTGAAGGGAAGAGGTCTTGCACCTGGAGTTTGACTCCAAAGGGAGAAGGGAAAGGCATGGCAGCCTTGAGTAGACATCTCCACCTTCCACATCCATGTATGTGGGTGTATACATGCACATGTGTGTGCATGTATATGTGTGTACATGTGTGTGGCTATATGTTCATGCATACATGTGTTCCTGTACATGTATATGTGTATGCAAGTGTATATTTGTGTATGGATGTATATGCATGTGGGTATGGATATGCATGTCTGTGAGTGTATATATCTGTGTGTTACATGGGTGTACACGCACGCGTGTGTGGATGTGTTATGTGTGCGTGCATATATGTATATGTGTGTGTTATGTGTGTATATGTATTGTGTATGTGTGTGCTTGTATGTACATGTGTGTATACCCATTTCATGTGTGTGTGCGTGTTTGTGCGTCTGTGTGTATGTTTGTATCTATGGCCATTTCTTCCAGAAGATCAGAGACAACTAACTTAGGCCACAGGTGGAGGAGCTGCCTTCCCCTGGAGAGTGATTGTGAGAGAGGGACAGCGGCATTGAGAGAAGTGAATGCCCAGGGTTACCATTTGGGAGTTGAAAGTAGCTCCAAGCAGAGCCCTCTCTGATGACCCTTTTTGCCTGGCCCTGGCCCTAGCCCCCAGCCCACAGACAAGTCCCCTCAGATCCACAGCCTGAGCCATCCTTACAGTCATTAATGAAGCGCCACTCTGCTCTCAGGGAGGGCGCAGAGGCCAGGAGGAGGGGATGAGTACCAGATGGAGCCCAGCGGTAATGCAGTGGAATAAAAATAAAGCCAGCAGCGGCTTGCATTAAAAGTGAATCTTAGGTGGGTACACAGTTCTCATTGAGCTGTACCCCGAAAACCCTGAGTACTGTAGGTGCTTCACCCCCACCCACCCAGTGCCATCTCCCTGCAGGCCACCCCTCCACAGCAAATGCATCCACATTAGTGGGTTTCCCAGCCCGGGCACAAACATGGGTACATAACTATTCATTCCTGCCCCCGCAACACCCCAACAACTTTGTACCCTGGCAAAAATTTAAGCTAAAATAAAGAATTAGTCACTAACACACTGCGTAGTCTTGCACAGTCATGCATTTTTCCTGGGTCTCTAGTTTCACAGCCATAAAATGAGGTGCAGGACAAACAGTCTCCAAAGATTCTGCCAGTTTTTGTAGCTTTCTTTCTGTCGATCATAAATAGTAAAGTTGAGAAATGTAAGCAGAAGGGCCAAACCCATGGTCTGTCCCCACCCGTTCGAGCAGATGGACAGTTTTCTGAAAACTTAGTCACAAAGCAGCCTCGGGTTTGGACCTTCCACTTTCTCCACCCTACCCCCATTAGCTGTTCAATTCACCAAACATGGTCAGCACCATGTTGTTTAGGGCTGTTTCACAGATGCAACTGACATGAACTTTGACTGAAAGGAGAAAATAGAATCTATGACTCTCTCCAGCTGGGAAATCTGAGGATTCACTAGCTTCATGCCCAGATTTACCAAGAGGCTCAAAGATGTCACCAGGACCCTAATGGTCATCTGTTAACTCCATTTGTTTGGGGCATCTCAGGCAGGGTCTTCCTTCAGGGTGGCCTGTGGCTGCCCCAGTCTCTCCACTCTTACCAGTTCCATTCCAGGAGGACATAAGTCATTTTCTTCCAGCCGCTGTTCAGTCGCTAAGTCGTGTCCAATTCTTTGCGAGCCCATAGACTGTAGCCCACCAAGCTCCTCTGTCTATGGAATTTTCCAGGCAAAAATACTGGAGTGGGCTGCCGTTTCCTTCTCCAGGGGATCTTCACAACCCAGCAACTGAACCCGCAACTCCTGCATTGGCAGTTGGATACTTTACAACTGAGCCATCAGGGAAAACCTTCTCTTCCAGTAGCTCCCACAAACATCTTAGATTTGCATTAAGTAGATGAGCCAAGCTCAGGAGCCCACCTCTCTGAGTGGGGAGGGCTGGGGGTGGGGCAGAGTTTGGGTGGAGGTGGATGTCATGGTTCATGGTAACACAGGAAAGCTTGGAACTCAAGATGGGTAACACCTAAAAGGAGTGATGGATCCCATTTGCTCTGGGATTTTAGTCATAGAATTTTGTAGCAACATGAATCCTCCTATCTCCTCTTCCTCTTCCCTCTTGGCTTCCCACCGGGGAAAAGGGTTATAGTCACCAAATGAGAAATGGGAGGTTACTTGATTCATGCCGGAGACAGTGGGTCAGAATCTCTTAGGAAGGAAAGATGGGCGGAGACACATGGAGCATCAACAAAGAACACAGCCCACATCATCGGGTGCAGGCTGACTTCAGTCCCAGGCCCTCTGATAGGAGCGTCACCATCGTTCATGCTGTACATTAATTGCAACCAGATGGTGTTCTCCTGACCTGGGTTAGCCAGATCCTGGAAACACCACACTCCAGGCTTTACTGTTCAATCTTGCCTTCTGGGTGCCCCGTCCCCCGCCCCCTGTCCCACATAGCCTTCCCTCCCACCCCCAGGCAGGTGGCTCCGCCTTCTCCGAGGCATCTGCAAGAACAGACTGACTGAAAACGACAAGAAATCTCACTCCAATATCAAACGCTGCCTCTTTGCCCAGAAATCTCAATTTGTTTTCAGGCTGAATGTTACAGTTTGTAAATAACATAAAATAAATATATGTTGTTGTTTTTTTACACTTAATACCGTGACAGCTGAAGAAAGCTGGGGAGCACAGTCTGCACCAGGCAGGTAGTTTGCATTTAGAGAGGCGAGAAAAAGGAGCAGAACTCACACGCAGCAAGTCTTTGGTGGGATCAGACAGGAGTCACTGTTATCCAGCTTATCTGCCCCATCTGCCCACAGGCCCTATCTACTGCATTGCTGGTCCTCTGAATAAGAATCTGGATGTGGACTTGCCAGACCTCCTCCCAACGAAATGGCAGAGGATATATTGGATGTAGTGCAACCTTGTCCTTTCTTCGCACCCGCTGCAGTTAAACACGCACACACACGGCGCGTGTGCATTCTCTCTCATCCCTGTCTTGCTCTGAAACCATGTCTCTGATAGTTTCCTTCTTCCTGGCTAAAATACCTCCTTCCCTCCACTTCTTTGAATTGCACCCTTTCATGAGACTCAGGGGGCTTCCTAGGTGGCACTACAAGTAAAGAATCCGCCTGCAATGCAGGAGAGATGTGGGTTTGATCCCTGGGTCAGGAAGATCCCCTGAGCAGGAAATGGCAGTTCACTCAGTATTCTTGCCTGGAAAATCCCACTGACAGAGGAACCTGGTGGGCTACCGTCCATGGAGTCGCGAGTTGGATGCAGCTGAGCGCACACACAACAACACAACCCAAATCCAGCACCCCCTCCTCCAGGAAGCCCCCTCTCCCTCCCAAGCCCAAGCCCAGGCAAACTATCTCTGTGGAACTCCAACCACACCTCATGTGTGTACCCCTCAAATGTCCTCATGGTGTTGGCTTTTTCAGGCCGTTATCACGGCACCTAAGAGATAGGAACGCCTAGGAAGGCCGCATGCACTCAGCGTCCCACTGGCTCAGGTGGGATCCTGGCTTTCAAGCCTGGGCCATGTCGTAGCGTTCACCCACAGGCCGTGTATTTAACCTCACTGTGCCTCAGTTTCCCCTTCTGTAAAATGCTGAAGATGATACTGCTGTTACCTGCTGCACAGGGCGGTTTAAGAGTTCAGAGTGACTGCCCGTCAGACACTCAGAACAGCGCGTGGCCCATGAAAGCTGTTAGCATGACCCCCTCTCTCTCCCAGCTCAATAAGGGCTGGGGCTGTCTTTTCTGTTGCTCCCCAGAGCCGGGTACACCGCGCATGCTCAGTAGTGTGTGTTGAATGAGAACCAGCTGCATACATGTGGAAACGGCTTAAGGAAGTAGGAGATGTGAGGGTGGCCACGGTGCAGGAGACCCTGAAGACCCAGGCGGACCAGACTGCTTCCCTCCCCCTTGAGAATGTGTGTGCTTTCCTTTCTGCCTTGCAAGCCCCATTGCTTCTGGGAGAAAGGCTAGTCCTCCTGATGTTTATTTTATAAACCGCTTTCTTTATGTATACCTGGGCTGTCCCATTCCAAGCCCACAGAATAGTGAACACACTTTAAGAGCAGGCTTTCAACAGAAACAGTATCCATAACATCCAAAGAAGAAGGCAGGAGGTAAGCGATGAAATTAAAGATAAACATGATGGGACTGGAGAGCAGAGGAAGCGTGGAGCGGTGCGGGCAGGCTGTGGCAGGACTGGCAGGGCGGCTGCGTCTGAGAGGGCAGGGTCTGGACGGAATCTGGAGCAGGTTCAGAAGGAAGGGGATGAAAGCTCAGGCAAGCCAGGGAGACCGGCAGATGCCCAGGAGACACGAGGTGAGGGAAGAGGGGAAGAAAGGCGAGACAGAAAAAAGAAGGGACTACATAAGCACTCTTAGCAGAGATTTCTGTTTTAGATCAAAGGCCTTCCCTGGTGGCTTAGTAGTAAACAATCCACCTGCAATGCAGGAGAGACGCAGGTTCAGTCCCTGGGTCAGGAAGATCCCCTGAAGAAGGAAATGGCAACCCACTCCAATATTCTTGCCTGGAGAATCCCATGGACAGAGGAGCCTGGGGGCTCCAGTCTGTGGGGTTGGAAAGAGTTGGACATACTTAGCAGCTAAACACATACACAAAGGGCAGAAGAGGAAGAACTTCCTTCCTCCTTTACTTCCCCTGCAGTTGGATCTTAGTAAGACAGTCACAGGGCTTCCCAGGTGGCACTAGCGGTAAAGAACCTGCCTGATGATGCAGGAGACATAAGAGAGGGGCTCGATCCCTGGATGTGAAGATCCCCTGCAGGAGGGCGTAGCAACCCACTCTAGTACTCTTGTCTGGAGCATCCCAGGACAGAGGCACCTGAAGGGCTACAGTCTACAGGGTCACGAAAAGCCGAACACGGCTGGTGACTGAGCACACACAAGGTGGTCACAACACCACCTGAGTGTGGGGAACGGAGACGGTGGCAGGATGACAAACTGGCAAGCAGTCCCTCTGAGACTGGTTATGAACTGAAATTAGTTGCGATGTTTGTAACACCCAGAGCATAGTCGTTATCAGCTATCTATTCTCATACACCCACAGCAGAGTCGATGTCAGCTATGTAGTCTCGTGGCCATCATTATCACTGCACTCAGAGTGTGCACATCCGATCACCCTGGAGATCAGGTGTAGAGAATGCACGGGTCCATAGAGAAAGCCACTGCCCTGATGAGAGAGGAGGATGACTACAGACAGGTCAATTTCCAGGCAGGTGAGGAGGGAAGCAGATGTCACCAGGGACCCCCTAACTACAAGGTCAGAACATGCGGGCTGATCTTGGGGGGATCAGCCCACATCTTCTCTGTGCCACTAAGGGCTGGGATTACCTGGAGTGAGTCCTGAGGCACCAAGCTGTGGCTTTCTGTGCCAGTCAGACCTGTGGGGAGGGGGCCAGGGAGAGACACCCCAGTCCCCACCATGGTTCTGCATTCATAGCCGGCCAGAGCTGCTCTAGGCCTTGGGAGAGGCTACCTCTTATCAAGGTCGCTCTGGAAATTCTGCCTTTAAATCGTTTCCCTGGTTCAATCAACTTTCACATTTATAATACAGCAGAGATCGACAGGGCCGCCGCGTGGAAAACGTCTGCAGCTTTTCATTTCCTGTTATGATTAGGGGGATAATCACTGTGCTTGGAAAAATAATAAAGCCAGGGCCTGACGTGAGATCAAAGCAAAGAGTCCGGCCATGTCCACAGGCCCAGAGATGCCGTGACACAGACTCAAGCCTCGCCTAGGGGTGGGAGAGGCGAGAGGCCCTGTCACCCAGCCTGTGCAGAGGGTCACTCGGATCAAGCCTGCAGCTGTCTGCTCAGCATCGGCACCAATTGTACCAACAGGGAAATGTCTCCATGTTGGCCCACGGGCCCTCAGCCAGAAAGGGAGAGAGCTGAGCATGCTGGCTGGAGGGGGAATGGCAGACAAAGTGGAGATCAGAGTTGCTGACAGCCATCTGCTCACAACTGCCCCTGGCCTCCATACAGCCAGGGAACGCAGAAGGCGAATAGGTGCTGGGGAGCAGAGCTCGGTGTGGACACACCAGTGGATTCTTTTCTCTTTTTTCAATTTATTTTGGTTTCATGGGCCTTCACTGCTGTGCAAGGGCTTTTACTAGTTGCAGTGAGCAGGGGCTACTCTTCTTTGCAGCACACGGGCTTCTCTTGTTACAGAGCACAGGCTCTAGGTGCGTGGGCTTCAGTAGTCGCAGCACTCAGACTCAATAGTAGTGATTCATGGGCTTTAGTTGCTCTGCAGCATGTGGACTCTCCCTGGACTAGCGATCGAACCCACGTCCTCTGCGCTGGCAGACAGATTCTTAACCACTGGACCACCAGGGAAATCCCACACACCATTGGCTTCTTAGAAAAGGGGCCTGGGGATGTGAGGGAGGGGGCTTAGGAAAGGAGCCACAATAAAGTACAGTGCCAGCTCTACCCTGCTGGCCAGCACCCCGGGCTGGATCTGATTTCCCATCTGCCTGATGGAGGGAACAATTCCAGCCTCACCTCTGAACATGTGAGGAGTCAGAAGGCAATGACAAAGATGGAGTATTCATCCTGAGAAGTGACTCCAACAGGACTGGCCAGGCAGGGCTGCTCCCAGGGTGCCCAGCGGACGAGCCAGGAAGACAGAGCTTCTGGGTAAATGGGAAAAGCTTGTTTGTCCCCAGAAGCACTGCACGTGCCCTTGGAGGTGAGGAGACAGATGGAGATCCAGCAGGGAGGGAGTCCCAGCTGAAGAACCCAGGGGTGCTCCGAGCCTCGGAGGGAGAATTGGGGCTGCCCCGTGGGTCCCTTCTTTGCCCCCAACACAAGCCACGACTCCCTTCACTGCAAGTCATCTTGCCCAGATGGTACCAGCCGCGCTCGCTGTCAGATGTGCGTTTCTTTCTATCCTCCCCTCTCTGGGTCTCCGACCCCACATCTGTAATGAAGAGATTGTACCCGCCACAGTCTGAGCCCCTCAGAATGTCACCAAGAAAGGTGGTTACTTGAAGGGCAGAAATTAGAGCGGGACTTTCAGGGAATTGTTGTGACTTTTTATTGCATTTATTAATTGACATGTTTCCCAACGCCAATATAGCTTCTCTGAAGGCAGGAATGTTGTTTCAATTGTCTCTGTACTGCCAACTCTTAGATGCCTTATGTCTATCATACAAAAATGCCACAGTCTGATTTTATGAACAAGTGCCCCCTGGATGCCAAGCTTTAGTAAGCAAGTTAGCAAGTCCAAAGTCACCCAGATTCACAGCTAATGGCTAGACATCCTTTCAAAACACATGGGAAAGAAAGTATAAGACTTGAACCCTAAAACCTGGTTACAAGCCTTAGTATAGTAACAGCTTTGTTTACTTTTAAATTTTTATTTATTTACTTCTGGCTGTGCTGGGTCTTTGCTGATGTGCTTTCTCTGGCTTCAGCGAGCAGGGGCCACACTTCTTAGCAGCGTGTGGGTTTCTCGTTGCAGTGTCTCTAGGTACACTGGCTTCAGTAGTTGTGCTACTCAGGTTTAGTTGCCCCATGGGCTTAGTTGCTCCATGACCTATGGGATCTTTCCAGACCAGGGATTGAACCCTTGTCCCCCGCTTTAGCAGGTTGATTCTCAGCTACTGGACCATCAGGGAAGTCCCAACAATTTTATTTTAGAAAAGACAAATATGGGGTGCAGGGGCTGTGGGGGCTGTGGGGGGTTTGCACTGAAATCTCTTCTATCAAGAGAGAAATCTGGGGAGCAGAGAAAAATCCTTTACATGGTGTCATTCACCCCCAGAAGGCCCCAGGTTAATGCAAAAACATCTTGTAATGAAAGTCAGGCCAGGATAAAAGGAGAATGTGCCTTTAACAAAACAAGGTCAAGGTTATTATTTCTCCAGGAGTAGGGGTGCATGAGCTGGCTTTCCCCAGAGTAGTGGGAGAATTCCACACGTAACCTCGACTGGAAAGTCTATCAAGAAAATTTATTTCCAAGGAGGTAAGTTCCATTTGCCTTCAGGAGTCTCGAGAGGGGTACCAGCCAGGTTTGGCAGTAGGGACAGCTGGGATGCAGGTCTGAAGCTGCAGCTGCCCAGGCTTCTCTCTGGCCTCTGCCACCCCTCCCCCTTCTAAAGTAGCAAGACTGAGCCCAGAAGACCCACTGGCATTTATCTGGAGCCTGGGCTAGCAGAACATGTAAGACTCGGGGGTTGGGGCTGGGACCTACTTTGGTGGTAGTCGGTGAAGATGAGGTGATCCAAGGGCAGAAGGCCAAGACCTGGATGGGAAGGCTTGAAAAGACTCATAAACAGAGGAACAAATGTGTGATTACCAAAGGAGAAGGGTGAGGACAATAAATGAGGAATATGGGATTAACAGATATGCGCTACTATATATAAGGTTTGGCTCAGATGGTAAAGAATCTACCTGCTATGCAGGAGACCCAGGTTCAGGTCTATCTGATATATCTATAAAATAGATAAGCAACGAGGATTTAGTGTATAGCGCGGGGAATAATATTTAATATCTTATAATAATCTATGATGGAAAATAATCTGAAAAAATTACATATGTGTGTGTGTATATATATGTATACAACTGACTCACTTTGCCATACACCTGAAACTAACACAATATTGTAAATCAACTCGATATAAATTTTTAAAAAGAAAGAGAGGGCATTTGAGGAACATAAGAACTTAAAATAAGGGTGGCTGGGGAAAAGTGGAGCCTGCTGGAACAAGGACATTTTTTTAAGTAAATCCTACCCCTGTGTGAAATAAGGGATCAAGCTCACTCTTAAACCCTCCTCACTTCAGTTCAGTCACTCAGTCGTGTCCAGCTCTTTACAACCCCATGCTGGACTGCAGCACGCCAGGCTTCCCTGTCCATCATCAACTCCCAGAGCTTGCTCAAACTCATGTCCATCGAGTCGGTGATGCCATCCAACCATCTCATCCTCTGTTGTTCCCTTCTCCTCCTGCCTTCAGTCTTTCCCAGCATCAGGGCTTTTTCCAATGAGTTGGTTCTTCGCATCAGGTGGCCAAAGGATTGGAGTTTCAGCTTCAGCATCAGTCCTTCCAATGAATATTCAGGACTTATTTCCTTTAGGACTAACTGGTTTGATCTCCTTGCAATCCAAGGGACTCTCAAGAGTCTTCTCCAACACCACAGTTCAAAAGCATCAATTCTTTGGCACTCAGCTTTCTTTATAGTCCAACTCTCACATCCATACATGACTACCGAAAAAAACCATAGCTTTGACTAAGCGGACCTTTGTTGACCCTTCTAGAGTCAAATAAGTGCTTTAGTGTTCATGGGAGGCCAAGATGCCTGCTGCCCAGGGAGGTCAGGTGAGGCAGAACTGGGACAGGAGGAGCCTGCTCCGAGGTCACTCAACAGACACAGTCTGCCTTAATGCTGATTGCCAGAAGGTGATCCTACAGACCCCCAGATAAGAGGGCCTTCTCTAATCCTTGTTCATAAACTGTGGATGATTGATACCACATCTCCACACACACCAAGTGCACGTGATAAGGTGGCAGGAAGAACTCTGTGAACAGAAAGCCACTAACCAATAATGGGGAAGACCACAGCATACCTCCATCATCTGTTCTCTGGCTCTCTCCACTATGACCTTAGCCCCAACTTGGCACAGGTGATCAAAAGCATTTTCTCCAGGCAGCTTTTGACATCACCCCTGCATCCTTCATTTGCTGTGTGTGGCTCAGACTAAACAATCCGCCTGCAATGCAGGAGACCATGGTTCAATCCCTGGGTAGGGAAGATCCCCTAGAGAAGGGAATGTCAATCCACTCCACTATTCATGCCTGGAGAATTCCATGGACAGAAAGTCTGGCAAGCTACAGTCCATGGCATCACAGAGTCAGACACAAACTGAGTGACTAACACTTTCACTTTCTTCATCCTCACAAAGTTTTATGGAGAAGACTCCTTCCTGAGCAATGTCAATGTCCTTCATCTCTGTCCATTAACATCTTCTCTCTGAGGCATCTTGTCCACCACTTTAACTAAAGAGCCTCTTGATGAGGGTTAAAGAGGAGAGTGAAAAAGCTGGCTTCAAACAACATTGAAAAAACTTAGATCATGGCCTCTGATCCCATCACTTCATGGTAAACAGAAGGGGAAAAAGTGGAAGCAGTGACAGATTTGTATTTTCTTGGGCTTCAAAATCACTGAGGACAGTGAGTGCAGCCATGAAATTAAAAGACATTTGCCTCTTGAAGGAAAGCTATGACAAACCTAGATAGCATATTAAAAAGCAGAGACATCATTTTGCTGACAAAGGTCTGTATAGTCAAAGCTATGGTTTTTCCAGTAGTTGCGTGCAGATGTGATAGTTTGACCATAAAGAAGGCTGAGCACCAAAGAATTGATGATTTTGAACTGTGATGAAGAAGAAGACTCTTGAGAGTTCCTTGGACTGCAAGGAGATCAAACCAGTCAATACTAAAGGATATCAACCCTGAATATTCACTGGAAGAACTGATGCTGAAGCTAATGCTCCAATACTTTGGTCACCTGATGCAAAGAGCTGACTCATTAGAAAAGACCCTGATGCTGGGAAAGATTGAAGGCAGGAGGAGTAGGGGGTGGCAGAGCATGATATGTTTAGATGGCATCACCACTTCAGTGGACATGAATCTGAGCAAACTCTGGGAGATAGTGAAGGACAGGGGAGGCTTCACTGTTGTGCTGCTGTCCATGGGGTCACAAAGAGTCAGACACAACCTAGCGACTGAAAAATAACTACGACAAAGAGGCTGGAAGTCCAAGCTCAAGATTCTACAGGGCTGTTTTCTGAGACATCTCTCCTTGGCTTGTGGACGGCCACCTTCTACCTGTGTCTTCACAGTCTTCTTTTGTGCGTGTCTGTCCACATCTCCTCTGCTCTACCAGTCATTTGGATTAGAGCCCAACCTAGTGATCCACTCTACCTTAATCACTTCTCTGAAGACTCTGTCTCCAAATACAGTCACATTCTGAGGTGCTTGGAGTTTGAACTGGGGTGGAGGGAGCACACATTTAGCCCATAACAAGGCTGGTCCCTGTTTAAGAACTCCATGAAGCCTTTTCTGAATACAGCCTCTGCATTAAGCCAAAAGAAGGGGAGGGGGACTCCATGCTGCTCTATTCTTCATCATAGCACTGCCCTCACCCCTGGTCCCACCCAGGCTTGGCCATCAGAAGGGCAATACCCTCAAACTTCATTTCTGGGTCCCCAGCACCTCCCACAGTCCCTAAGAAACAGCATGCATGCATGCTAAATCATTTCAGTTGTGTCCAACTCTTTGCGACCCTATGGACTATAGCCCACCAGGCTCCTGTATCCATGGGGTTTCCTAGGCCAGAAGACTGGAGTGGGTTGCCATGCCCTGCTCCAGGGGATCTTCCTGACCCACGGACCGAACCCTCATCTCTTTCGTCTCCTGCATTGGCAGGCAGGTTTTTACCACTAGCACCAACCTGGGAAACAGCAGTGCTCAGTAAATGTCCAGGGAATAAATGAGAGATCAAAGATGTGCCGTGTTCTGTCTTGGTTAAAGACAAAAGCTATCCTCGAGTTTAGTTTAGAGAAGGATGGTTCCAACACATATGGTATAACACGTGAGTAAAGGCCAGGTTTGATTTCTTGCTCCCTTTTATTGTATAATCAATAACTTCTGAAAATCCTTAAAAATAAGCTTCAGGGCAAGGCTAAGGCTCAGAAGAGTGGAGAACAGGAAGACATCTAAGGAGCCTGCAAGGAGCATTATTAATATGATGTTGGCTTTACAAGGGATATCAATATTAATAGCAATATTAGTGCCAAAATGCATCGGCCTCAATATTTTGCAGTTGCTTACAAACACCTTTAATGGGTGATGACAGATGGGCAATTTCAGGGTGGAACTGAAATGGACTGTTATGAGGGTTGAGAAAGGTGAAGCAAAGCATGCGTGCTTCTCCTTAACAGGATCGGTCTTCCATCACCCCCAACCCCAGCCTCACACGTGTGCCCTGAACAGCCCCACATACCAGGGTTGCAGGCCCAGCAGTTCTCTTCAGACGCTAAAGGGCAGAAGGATAAAACTATTCAACTTATGAGCTATGTGTCTTAAAAGTTATTCCTGCATGTGACTGAGGGGTTGACTGCAACTTGATGGCTATGCTGCCTCCTCCCACTTCAAGCTGGAAATGTTCTCCTGCAAAAAGTGACAAGGATCTAGGTTGTTTGAAATTGCATCCTGCTGCAAATGCCCAGGGGATTTACCCTCTGAAGAGATCCTTTAGCAAAATTATTTATATAACCTAGAATCCTTTTGTGAAATGAATACAGGTGTGTTCTCCCTTAAGCAAATCTAATTTACAAATTCAATTTAATTCAGCAAATGTTTATTGATTAGTTTTTCTGTACATAGGGCATTGTGCCAGTACAAGTGATAAAAAATGTATTTAAGATGCGATCCCTACCCTTAAAAACTCATATTCTAACAGAAGGAGGCAGACATATAACTAATACTTCTACCAATATGGTACTGCTACAGAGAAGATGCATTAAAACTTCTCTGGGGATCAAGACAAATCAAATAATTCATTAATAATGGAATAAGCAAGTAAAGTTGCAGAAAGGAGGGGATGAATGAGATGGGCTTTGAAGTTTGAGTAGGAGTCCTCCAGGCTGGAATGCAGCCATGACCATCATGATAAGTAATCAGTATTCCTACATCTAGAACACACAGGGTGGGGAGGGAAGGATCAGGAAGGAGAAATGGGAAGAAATATCCCAGACAGACAGCATGCTCTACACTGAAGGATCTGATTCAGTCAGACTCAAATTTTTATTCCTCTCTGATTTAGCTGTTGTACCTAAGAGGTCACCACAGAATTCTGGTAGCTAGCAAGCTCTCCTACCACGTTGACAAATGACTCAATTTACAAAAATTTTATTTATGTACTTAGAGGAACTCATTGATTTTGTGGAGAGAGGTACATTTGTAAGGAAAGAATTGTTACGTCCGAGTGTTCACAAAGAATAAAGAAAAGGAAGATGCTTGCTGGAATCCAGTGTTCTGCTATACTGGTTCACATAGGCAACTCCAGGAAAGGGAGGCTTGGGATGGAAAGGCTACAGCCACTTAGACTGGATATGGGTTAAGACTAAAATGTCCACTTGAACTGAAACTTGTCTGAATCTGTCAGAGTAAAACGCATGAAGGAAGCCCTGGATCCAACCCAGGAGGTTCACAGTGCTGCATTAAGGAGAGGCTACTACGTTTCTCTGAATGCTCCTCTCAGCTGTGTTGACCACTCCCCTTGTAGGTTTCAGATTTCACAGTTCACATTTCTCACTTGTTCTGTGACCCTCTTTTGTCCATCTTCCACCTTCTCCAAGTTTAGTTATTTTTAGAATCCGACTGATGGCCAGATGGAGCAAACTCTTCTTTATCATCATCAGCATTATCATCATCGCGGTTTTATTCCCTTTGGACTGTTGTAGCAGAAATATTATGGATTGGAGAACTTATCAACAACAGAAACATATTTTTCACAGTTCTGGAGGCAAGGAAGTTCAAGCTCAAGTTTCCTGGTTCACAGACCGCTCTCTTTTCCCTGTGTCCTCTGTGTGGGGAGGGACAAAGAACTCTTTAGGGCCTTTATAAAAGCACTAATTTTATTCATGAGGGTTTCACAATTATAACCTAAAAATCTCTCAAAGGCTCTGCCTTCTAATACCACCACGTTGAAGGTTATGGCTTCCAGATATGAATCTAGAGCTCAACTGGGTGTTCAGTGGTGACCTAGACGGATGGAACAGGGGTGGGGAGGGAGGTCTACGAGGGAGGGGAAATTTGTATGTGTATAGCTACTTCACTTCGAGTACAGCAGAAAATACTGCAACATTGTAAAGCAACTCTACCCCAATTAAAAATATATGTTTAAAAAAAAAGTTTGATCAGGACACAAATATTCAATCTATAGCAATCATCATCACTTTTTTGGCATATAGTTTGAAAACTATACCCTCTCTCATTTGATGCCAGCCAGAACGCTGAGAGGAATGCAGGCTCTTATCCCCAAGTTCTAAAAGAGACATCAGTGGCTAAAAGAGGTTATTTAATTTGTCCAGAGGTCACACAGCTAACTACTTGCAGAGATAAACCTAAAACCAGTTCTCCTAGCAACCCATGCAAGGTACCCCCACCTACACAACACTGCCTCCAGAGAAGATGGACTCAGCCTTATACATGAGCAGAGCAGTGGGCTAGCTATCAGGTGTGAATTGAGAGACCTTAGGAAGACCTCCCACTTTTCAATTTTTTCCTAGCTAACCAGTCACAAGGCATGAAATTGCACCATTTGATACTTTGTGGGCATGTACGATAAAGATAAATGACTTCAATTTATAGAGTTTGTAACTTTTCTAAAGTCTTTCTACATGTTTTACCACAAAATTCATCTTGCCAGAGGGCAAGGGCTATCTGGGTTTGAGATTCTTTCCACTGCCAAGTGCAACTGACCCAGGTAGAAGTAATCAACACTTCCGCACAAAGTCTCAAGACAGAGAATTTCCAAGGCCAGAAACAATAAAGTCACACAAAGATACCACAAGGCTTCCACATCCTCAGCCAGCTGGCAGCTCACCTCTTGGGCACAAAATGGCTGCAGCCGGCAGCTCCTTGCATTTCCTCATGCTGCAGTCAGAGATGGGAGAAAAAAAGTGTCTCTCCTTATATGTCTCAATTTCTTTAAGAAATTGTAGAGAGTGGTTTCAGACACCTCCAAGTAAACACCCCCTTACATCTCATTAACCACAGTAGAGTCACAAGCCCACAAGCCCTAATCAGACCTGGCTGAAAAATTGGAATTTTCTTGATTGATTTTATCTGCATAGCATTCTTCCCCTAGAGAAGGAGCAGGGTCAATAAAGCATGCTCTACCCCAGCACTTGAATAAAATCTGGGTTTTGTTAACAGGAAGAAGGTGGAATGATGCCTAAATAGAAAACTCACAATTTGTTGCTGTTGTTCAGTCACTAAGTTGTGTCCAACTCTTTGTGACCCCGTGGATTGCAGCACACCAGGCTTGCCAGTCCTTCAGTATCTCCTGGAGTCTGCTCAAATTCATGTCCAGTGAGTCAGGGATGCTACACAACCACCTCATCCTCTGTCTCCCCCTTCTTCTACCCTCAATCTTTCCTAGAATCAGGGTGTTTTCCAGGGAGTTGGCTCTACACATCAAGAGGCCAAAGTATTGGAGTTTCAGCTTCAGCATTAATCCTTCCAGTTAATATCAGAGTTAATTTCCTTTAAGATTGATTGGTTTGATCTCCTTGCAGTTCAAGGGACTCACAATGTCTGCCATGTATCCCCAATTTTCAGAAGGAAAATAAAGATTTAGAACCTTCCAGAGCATTCCTCCACCCCGGGAAGAGTAGACATCTCTCCCAGTAGCACCATATGAAGTTATTATCAGCTTATAGAAGTATAACAATTAAGTTTTATAATGCTATTAGCTATTAACACTTTTATTCCTATATTACCCATTATTAATCCTACCAGGTGTCTGGTTATGAAAAGGACTGTTGTAATTAATCTCAAAAAACCCTAAATTATGTTTCTAAATGATCACAACACAAATAAAGTGCAAAGTGAGGATGGGCTTCCACAGAACAGGAGCTCAAGCCTAACAGGGGCCTGCTGAGGTGGCAGTAGTAAAAGTGGCACGGGGGCAGAGGGAGGAGGGGCTGAGACAGGGGCTCCTCACCCACCGCCCAGTGTTGACTTCAGTGGCCCAAGGGAACTTGTGAGCCTGAGAAAGTGATATGGGTCATGATGACCATAGACAATAAGCAACTCTCAGACCAGACGAAGTCAGAAGTCAGGGGCTTACCCAACACTAAATCCTCTGGTAGGGCAGTTCTTTTTAATGGTAAACATTTCCACTTGTGTTTATTATTCTTTAGTCGCTAAGTCATGTCTGACTTTTTGTAACCCCGTGGACTGTAGTCCGCCAGGCTGCACTGTCCATATAATTCTCCAGGCAAGAATACTGGAGTAGATTGTCATTTCCTTCTCTAGGGGATCTTCCTGACTCAGAGTCTGAACCTGTGTCTTCTGCATTGGCAGGCAGGTTCTTTACCACTGAGCCACCAGGGAAGCCCAAAACATTTCCACTAATAGCACCAAATTGCAAGTCTTGCTTTTATCCACCCCATTATCTACATTTGTGATTGCTTGTTTGAGTCAGGATCAGTAGCAAAAGGGGGAACACAAGGGTACCAGCTCCAATCCTCACGGGTTAATGTTTCCTAATTCCCAATTGATAGTAGCCTTCAAGATTTGAGATCAAGAAATCAGACTTCCTGGTAATTTTTGGATACCACCCATACCATATAATTCTGCATTTTTCATAGCACTTTGTGTATTTTAAAATAATTATGAATCACTATAATAATAAGTGAGTTGTTTGTGGGTTGTGGGCTTATCACAGAGTTTTCTGTTAAAATATACAATAAATGCATGGTTAAATTTTGTTTTAAGCCAAAATATTATGACAAGATTATATACTTCCATGATACATAAAATGATCTCTCTTATAGATCTCTTATACATATTTTATAATCAGAAATATTAAAAGAAGCAAATAAATGCCAAATAAAAATCTTTTAAGTAGATATACACAATGGAATATTCAGTCCAGTTCAGTTCAGTCACTCAGTCGTGTCCGACTCTTTACAACCCCATGAATTGCAGCACGCCAGGCCTCCTTGTCCATCACCAACTCCCAGAATTTACTCAGACTCATGCCCATCGAGTCGGTGATGCCATCCAGCCATCTCATCCTCTGTCATCCCCTTCTCCTCCTGCCCCAATCCCTCCCAGCATCAGGGTCTTTTCCAATGAGTCAACTCTTCGTGTGAGGTGGCCAAAGTACTGGAGTTTCAGCTTCAGCATCAGTCTTTCCAATGAACACCCAGGACCAATCTCCTTTAGGATGGACTGGTTGGATCTCCTTGCAGTCCCAGGGACTCTCAAGAGTCTTCTCCAACACCACAGTTCAAAAGCATCAATTTTTTGGCACTCAGCCTTCTTCACAGTCCAACTCTCACATCCATACATGACCACTGGAAAAACCATAGCTTTGACTAGACGGACCTTTGTTGGCAAAGTAACGTCTTTGCTTTTTAATATGCTATCTAGGTTCATCATAACTTTCCTTCCAAGGAGTAAGCATCTTTTAATTTCATGACTGCAGTCACCATCTGCAGTGATTTTGGAGCCCCAAAAAATAAAGTCTGACACTGTTTCCACTGTCTCCCCATCTATTTCCCATGAGGTGATGGGACCAGATGCCATAATCCTAGTTTTCTGAATGTTAAGTTTTAAGCCAACTTTTTCACTCTCCTCTTTCACTTTCATCAAGAGGCTTTTTAGTTCCTCTTCACTTTCTGCCATAAGGGTGGTGTCATCTGCATATCTGAGGTTATTGATATTTCTCCCAGCAATCTTGATTCCAGCTTGTGCTTCTTCCAGCCCATCATTTCTCATGATGTACTCTGCATATCAGTTAAATAAGCAGGGTGACAATATACAGCCTTGACGTACTCCTTTTCCTATTTGGAACAAGTCTTTTGTTCCATGTCCAGTTCTAACTGTTGCTTCCTGACCAGCATACAAGTTTCTCTACTCGGCCATTAAAAGGAACACACTTGACTCAGTTCTAATAAGGTGGATGAACCTAGAGCCTATTATACAGAGTGATGTAAGTCAGAAAGGGAAGAACAAATGTCATATATTAATGCATATATATGGAATCTAAAAAGATGGCGCTGATGAATCTATCTGCAGAGCAGCAATGGAGACGCAGACATAGAGAACAGACTTGTGGACACAGAGGGCAGGAGAGAGAGAGAGTGGGGTGAACTGAGAGAGGGGAGCACTGAAATATACACAGTAACGTGTATGAAATCAGATAGCCGGGGGATTCACTGTATGATGCAGGATGCTCTGCGACAACCTACCAGATGGAATGTGGTGGGAGCGGGGAGGGAAATTCAAGAGGGTGGTGACATATGTGTACCTATGGCTGAACTAAAATGGACTGGAATGGGTGAATTTAACTCAGATGACCATTATATCTACTACTGTGGGCAGGAATCCCTTAGAAGAAATGTAGTAGTCCTCATAGCCAACAAAAGAGTCCAAAATGCAGTACTTGGGTGCAGTCTCAAAAATTAAAGAATGATCTCTGTTCATTTCCAAGGCAAACCATTCAATATCATAGTAATCCAAGTCTATGCCCCAACTACTAATGCCAAAGAAGCTCAAGTTGAAGGGTTCTGTGATGACCTACAAGATCTTCTAAAACTAACACCAAAAAAAGATGCCCCTTTCACCATAGGGGACTGGAATGCAAAAGTAGGAAGTCAAAATACCTGAAGTAACAGACAAGTTTGGCCTGAGTACAAAATGAAGCAGGTCAAAGGCTAACGGAGTTTTGCCAAGAGAATGCACTGCTCATAGCAAACATCCTCTTTCAACAACACAAGAGATAACTCTACACATGGACATCATCAGATGGTCAATACCAAAATTAGATTTATTATCTTCTTTGAAGCCAAAGTGGAGAAGCTCTATACAGTCAGCAAAAACTAGACCAGGAATGGACTGTGGCTCAGATCATGAACTCCTTATTACCAAATTCAGACCTAAATCAAAGAAAGTAGGGAAAACCACTAGACCATTCAGGTATGACCTAAATCAAGTCCCTTATGATTAAACAGTGGAAGTGACAAATAGGCTCACAGGAGTAAATCTGATAGACAGAGTGCCTGAAGAACTATGGACAGAGGTTTGTGACATTGTATAGGAAGCAGTGATCAAGACCATCCCCAAGAAAAAGAAATGCAAAAAGGCAAAATGGTTGTCTGAGGAGGCCTTACAAATAGCTGAGAAAAAAAGAGAAGCTAAAGGCAAAGGAGTAAAGGAAAGATAATCTGAATGCAGAATTCCAAAGAAGAGCAAGGAAATATAGAAAGCCTTCCTCAGTGATCAGTGCAAAGAAATAGAGGAAAATGATAGAATGGGAAAGACTAGAGATCTCTTCAAGAAAATTAGAGATAACAAGGGAATATTTCATGCAAAAGCAGGCACAATAAAGGACAGAAATGGTATGGACCTAACAGAAGCAGAAGATATTAAGAAGCAGCAGCAAGAATACACAGAAGGACTATACAAAAAAGATCTTCATGACCCAGATAGCCATGATGGTGTGATCACTGACCTAGAGCCAGACATCCTGTAATGCAAACTCAAGTGGGCCTTAGGAAGCATCACTACAAACAAAGTTAGGGAAGGTGATAGAATTCCAGCTGAGCTATTTCAAGTCCTAAAATATGATGCTGTGAAAGTGCAGCACTCAATGTGCCTACAAATCTGGGAAACTCAGCAGTGGCCACAGGACTGGAAAAGGTCAGTTTTCATTCCAATCCCAAAGAAAGGCAATGCCAAAAATGTTCAACCGACTGCACAATTGCACTTATCTCACACGCTAGCAAAGTAATGCTCAAAATTCTCTAAGCCAGGCTTTCAACCTTATGTTAATCAAGAATTTCCAGATGTTCAAGCTGGATTTGGAAAAGGCAGAGGAACCAGAGATCAAATTACCAACATCCATTGGATCATCGAGAAAGCAAGAGAGTTCCAGAGAAACATCTACTTTTGCTTTATTGACTTGGCTTGGACTATACTGAAGGCTTGGACTGTGTGGATCACAACAAACTATGGAAAATTCTTAAAGAGATGGGAATACCAGAACACCTTACCTGCCTCCTGAGAAATCTGTATGCAGGTCAAGAAGCAACAGTTAGAACTGGACATGGAACAACAAATTGGTTCCAAATCGGGAAAGACGTACATAAAGGCTGCATATTGTCACCCTGCTTATTTAACTTATATACAAAGTATATCATGTGAAATGCCAGGCTGGATGAAGCACAAGCTAGAATCAAGATTGCTGGAAAAATTAGCAATAACCTCAGACATGCAGATGCCACCAACCATACAGTAGAAAGCGAAGAAGAGCTGAAGAGCCTCTTGATGAAAGTGAAAGAAGAAAGTGAAAAATCTGGCTCAAAACTCAATATTCAAAAACTGAAGATCATGGCATTGGGTTCCATCACTTCATGGCAAATAGATGGGGAAACAATGGAAACAGTGGCAGACTTTATTTTCTTGGGCTCCATAATCACTGCAGATGGTGACTGCAGCCATGAAATTAAAGATGCTTGGTCCTTGGAGGAAAAATTATGACCAATCTAGACAGTTTATTAAAAAGCAGAGGAATATTTTGCAGTATTGGTCCATCTAGTCAAAGCGATGGTTTTACCAGTAGTCATTTATGGATGTGAGAGTTGGACTATAAAGAAAGCTGAGCACTGAAGAATTTTTTATTTTTAACTGTGGTGTTGGAGAAGACTCTTGAGAGTCCCTTGGATTGCAAGGAGATCAAACCAGTGAATCCTAAAGGAAATCAGTCCTGAATATTCATTGGAAGGACTGATGCTGAAGCTGAAACTCCAATGTTTTGGCCACCTGTTGCAAAGGACAGACTCATTTGAAAAGATCCTGATGCTAGGAAAGATTGAAGGCAGGTGGAGAAGGAGGAGACAGAGGATGAGATGGGTAGATGGTATCACCAAGTCAATGGACATGAGTTTAAACAAGCTACAGGAGTTGGTGAAGGACAGGGAAGGCTGGCATGATGCAGTCCATGGGGTCACAAAGAGTGAGACACGACTGAGTGACTGAACTGAACCACAATATATAATTTTTAATATTTAAAATTTTAAAACACTCCAAGCATTCATTGCCCTATCCAAGAGTCTCAGTCTCTCTTTTGGTGACCAATATTTCAGACTTCCTATAGCTCAGATAGCAAAGAATCTGCCTGCAGTGCAGGAGACCCAGGTTGGATCCCTGGGTCAAGAGGATACCATGGAGGAAGAAGGAAATGGCAACTCATTCCAGTATTCTTGTCTGGAAAATCCCATTGACAGAGGAGCCTGTCGGGCTACAGCCCATGGAGTCGCAAAGAGTCAGACACCAATAAACAACTAATACACACATTCCAGACATAGACAATTTCTCCCATCTTGCATTGACCTCGGTCAAATTGGTAAGAGTATGTCCAATAGTAGCAAATTCAAGTTGAGAGGTAGGGTTGTTTTATATAAGCTCCTTTCCATTTTCAATGACAAAAGTATTTTGTCTGTTTGATTTGATTTTGGGTGGGTCTTCGAATTCATTACTGCTGCTGCTAATTCAGATTCTTAAATTCGTTTCTGATTTAATGTTCCAGTATTTCCTCAACAACATCTTCTCTTTGCATTTCCCTGTTCAAGTATTTGCAAAAGAATGGTTAAACTACAGTAAATATTCGAGCCATAAACATTTTTGGGTAGTAATGAAACAAAATAACATCCGGACTTCCTAGCAAGCACTCCTAACAGCAGAGTACAGAATCACATGCTGAAATTGCCAACTTAGAGTAGTATTTCACTTCCAAAACTTATTATTTCTTAGAACACCATCCATAAAGTAGTCCATGAGTATAAGCTGACTAATATTTATTTTATTTGCAGCTATGACTTAGCATTAGCACAATCAGGGTGGCAAATAACTCTTTTCTCCTGGCAAAAACTGGAACCAAGGCTGACTGATGGGACTTTGATGTTCCTCCCTACCTGCTCCTGTCCTGACCCCTCGAAACTCTGACCTTCACCTTCAGCTCTTTGGGTCAGCATCTCCTGCTCTAGTTTTCGACTTTATGTCAACAGATTCTTTCAAAGCAGTAACATCTCTTCATTGATCGTTGAGCTTCAGTTCTCACAAGAAACTTATAATACTTTCTACAATTTTCCCAGTTTCTCAACTGACTTTTCTCAGCATTTGGAAAAAATGCACATATCCTGTGAAATACTGAAAAAATCATTTCTACCTCGAATACATTCATCAGGCAAAAGCTGGTGGGTCCAAGGCAGATGCTGAAAGAGGATGTTTTGAGACTCTCTCCCACAGCCCAGGCAGAAGGGCCAGAGGACCCAGGGCACCCCATTCTCACTCACAGTTCATCTCCCCTCATGAATCCTGGCCCCTCTTTGCCTAACCTGTTATCCCCAAAGCTCACCCAGACCTACCTATGGTAGGAATCTCTGTCCATGAGATTCTCCAGCCAATAATACTGGAGTGGATTACCATTTCCTTCTCCAGGGAATCTTCCTGACCTGGGGCTCAATCCCTCCTCTCTTATATCTCCTGCACTGGAGGTTCTTCACCACTAGAACCACCTGGGAAGCCCAAAGTTCCAATTACCTGGTCTTTGTTGCAAAAATTCTTATATATCTTTGACTCCTCCCTTGCCTTTTCAAAGCAGTCTCTCAGAACCATCAGAGATACTGTGTCCTGGGTTTAAGTCTTCAAATAATACATAACTCTCAACTTTTAGGCTGTGCATTTTTTTCAGTCAACAAAAGTATCAGCCATGAGCATGGTCTAGTTGCCACTATGACAATTTAATTAAAGCAATGCAGACTAAGGTGTGAATCATATATCAATGTCCACTGATTTTTAGCGTAATGCTGACTAAATCACTTCATCATACAGAACCTCAATTTTTTCATCTATGAAATGAAGATTAAAATTCCAGCTCATAATTTTTGTTTATTTTTTTTTTAAATTTTATTGGAGTATAGTTGATTTACAATACTGTGTTAGTTTCTACTGTACAGCAAAATCAATCTGTTATGCATTTACATATATCAGCTCATATTTTGGCTTCTTCCTCCATATAGGTCATAATATACAAACAGTGCATTTAGCTCACTATCAAAAAAAAAAAAAAATCCTTGACCAAAAGGTGGGCAGGAGATCTAAATAGATATTTCTCCAAATAAGACATACAGATGGCCAAACAGCACATGAAAAGATGAAATCATTGAGGACAATGATTGCAGCCATGAAATTAAAAGATACTTACTCCCTGGAAGAAAACCTATGACAAACCTAGACAGCATGTTAAAAGCAGAGACATCACTTTGCTGACAAAGGTCTGTATAGTCATACCTGTGGTTTTTCCAGGAGTCATATAGAAATGCAAGAGTTGGACTATAAAGAATGCTGAGCACCAAAGAACTGATGCTTTCGAACTGTGGTGCTGGAGAAGACTCTTGAGAGTCCCTTGGATAGAAAGGAGATCAAACTAGTCAATCCTAAAGGAAATCAACCCTGAAAATTCATTGGGAGGACTGATGCTGAAGCTGAAGCTCCAATGCTTTGGCCACCTGATGCAAAAATCCACCTCACTGGAAGACTCTGATGCTGGGAAAGATTGAGGGCAGAAGGAGAAGTGGGTGACAGAGGATGTGATAGTTGGATGGCATCACTGACTCAATAGACAAGAGTTTGAACAAACTCCAGGAGATTAGTGAAGGACAGGGAAGCCTGGCATGCTGCAGTCCATGGGATAACTTAGCGACTGAACAACAACATTACTCATTATTAGAGAAATGCAAATCAAAACCAGTTTGTGATATTTTTGAGATGAAACAATATAGGTATAAAGCATAGAGCTGTTCAGTGCTAGGGAACTGTGAGTTTTCCTCTTCTTTCTCCAAAGGGAATTTGATTTGAATTTTAAAGGAAGGAGATTTTGAGAGCAAATAATCATCCTCTAGCAGCTACTGAGATTGTAGTCCTAACCCTCAGGAACAGAATCCACTATATTTGCAAATCCAAACATGAGCAAGTGTCAGCAAATTCCTCTCTTCTCACTCCCTAAAAGGTCCATATTATCCCCTAATGCTGTGTCAATTCCACTAACTTCTCACTCTGCATACTTCCAAAGTAGGACCAACATGGAGAGAGTGAGTCCACCAACTCAATGCCTTTACCCGCTGGCGTTGCCCTCAGCTTGGCCTGAAGTAGATGCTCAATAAATGTTTGCCAAATTGAATTTTCTTCTCCCTGGATTAATCACTGGCCGAAGCAAGGAGCTAGCCTCCAGTGTGGCTCCAGTGTCCACAAACTTTATGAGTCATGTCTTCAAAGGCCTTGCAGCAGCCACCCCCTTCCCTTGCCTCTGACCTCTCCTGCTTCTTCAGCATGTTTATGGACATAATTACAGCACGCTATTGATTTTCTGACAGGCACCTTGATGTAACTATTTTACAGAATCAAGCTAATTTCAAACATTAAGGTTTTTATGGGCTCTGGCAGACTCAACCTAAGAAGTCATTTTGTCTCCTCTGTGGGCACTCCCGCCTCTTCTCAGAACATTTCTTCTCTTGGTCCCTCCTTCCCTGAAGCCCAGCTGAGCTGCTTGCAATCCACGGTCTCTGTCTTTTCCTTGAGGCCCCACTCTGATGGCCTTGTGAGTTGACCGGTCATGTCTTGAGAAAACAGCAAGGTCTTTGAGGTCCCAAGAAGTCACGGCAGTGCATCTGGGTGGTGGGGCAGTGGGAGATAGAACCCAATTATTCCTCTAATTTAAAAAAAAAAAAAAAACTTTTTTTTTCCAATTGAAATATAGCAAGTAAGTGCAAGTGAAGTTGCTCAGTCGTGTCCAACTCTTTGCAACCCCATGGAATGTAACCTACCAGGGTCCTCCATCCATGGGATTTTCCAGGCAAGAATACTGGAGTGGGTTGCCATTTCCTTCTCCAGGGGATCTTCCCAACCCGGGGATCGAACCTGGGTCTCCCGCATTGCAGGCAGACGCTTTACCATCTGAGCCACAGGGAAGCTAATCAACAATGTTGTGATAGTTTCAGGTAGGCAGCAAAGGGATTCAGCCATCCATGTACACCACCCATTCTCCCGCAAACTCTGCCCAAATCCAGGCTGCCACATAAATTCGAGCAGAGTTCCCTGTGCTATACAGTAGGACCTTGTTGGTTATCTATGTTAAATATAGCAGTGTGTACACATCCATCCCAAATTCCCTAACTATCCCTTCCCTTGTTCCTCCCCTCTGGAAACTAGAAGCTCGCTTTCTAAGTCTGTGAATCTGCTTCTGTTTTGTAAATAAGTTCATTTGTGTCATTTCTTTTTATTGGGCTTCCCTGGAGGCTCAACTGGTAAAGAATCCACCTGCAATGCTGGAGACCTGGGTTTGATCCCTGGGTTAGGAAGATCCCCTGGAGAAGGAAATGGCTACCCACTCCAGTATTCTGGCCTGGAGAGTTCCATGGACAGTCCATGGCATTGCAAAGAGTTCTTTTTAGACTCCCAAATAAAAGGGTTGGCATTCAATATTTCTCCTTCTCTCTCTGACTTCCTTCACTCAGTATGACAATCTCTAGGTCAATTCATGTTGATGCAATTGGTGTTATTTCATTCTTTTTAATGGCTGAGTAATATTCCATTGTATACATGTTGGTATTCCTCTAATTTTTAAAGCCTGGGTCTGCTATTACACTCTGAATACATTTCTGGACCCACTGAAATTTCCCTTCCCTACATGCATCTGCTAATTAATGGTACACAGTCTTTCAAGAGACATGATCTTATTTAATCTACATACCAATCCTGGGGTTGTGTTATTATGTCCATTTTACAGATGTGGGAAATGAGGCTGGAAAAGTAAAGCAGCTTGATAATTCAAAATAGTAACAGTGCGCATATGAACATCCTTCACAAAAAGACTTCACATGGGCATTTCTTCTCCATTTGGAGATACAGAGTTGCAGAGTCAAGACGGAAACAGTTAGACTTCTCATGCCAAGTTCTTCCCTCTATGCGGCTGCTTCCTCTCTGTTCTCAGGCCCATACACACAATTCTCCCTCATGGTCTTGGCCAGTCTATTCTTACACACCCAGGATGGTCCTCCCCTTTCTGCCTGTCCAGCTCACATGTGCCCTGGAAGGCATGATGGAGCCCTCCCCTACTCCTACCTCTACAAGGAAACTTTCCCTTATAAGTCCATCTTTCTGTGACACTCTCTACTCTGGAACACACAGCACATGTCTATTAGATAATAATGCACATAAGTAGACATTTAATAAAGTTGTTCTAGTCTTGGAAGTCCCTGAATATAATGTATCTGGATTGGTTGAAATCCATCACCCATTCCCAATAGATGTCAACATTCCAATTTCTCAAAGACCACCATCCTACTCTGAGGAGCCATAGGACACCAGGGAAGTTGAGTTCAGCCCTGCTTCCAGGAGTGGGACCCAAGACCAATGTCTGGCCAATCAGTACATCTACGTGACCTGAGCGGTCCAATCAGAGGAAATATCTAGACTGTAGAGAGATTGGCTCTTCCTAATGGATGTGAAAAAGAGGTGAGAGGTTGCCAACAACAGAGGAAGCAGTCAAGAACTGATCAGAGAGAGGAGAGAGAGAGAGAGAAAAAGAGCAATTAGGTCAAACACTTCAAGCTGGTAATATCAGACCTTGCCTGAAGCTAACAAAGCCCTTTCTCCAGTCTTTTCAATGACAGGAGTCAACTCATGTCTCTTTGTTTAAACCAGTTTCAGTCAGGCTTTCTAGCCCCAAAGGGTTCTAATATATATATATATTTGAATAGCGATATTGGTTCTACAACATTTCCTATCAACCTAGAGGCAGCACAACTCTCTGTTCAGACTTCTTTGTTTTAAAAGAATATATTAAAACCATTCATCCTTTTGTGACTTATAGGATTTTTGTTTTTTCTGAATACAAAAACATCCATTAGAGACACTAGAGAAATCCCACCACTACTAACAACAAAAATGTACCTAATTTTATTTTAAAATGTATGTTTTATAAAATTGGGATGAATCATCTTACTGTGTGTGTGGATTCACAATTCCTACATCAGTCACTTGATGATGGTAGATAACTTCAGTTGAGGGGGAATCAGTAGCTGTATTGGGGTTCCCTGAGGGCTCAGTGGTAGAGAACCCGCCTGACAATGCAGGAGAAATGGGCTTGATCCCTGGGTCAGGAAGAGCCCCTGGAGAAGGACATAGCAACCCACTCCAGTGTTCTTGCCTGGGAAATCCAATGGATGAGGAGCCTGGAGGGCTACAGTCCATGGGGGTGACAAAACAGTCAGGCAAGACTGAACGACTAAAGGACAACAGCAAAGTAGCTGGACTGCCTGGGTTAAAACCCCATCTCAATCGGAGAAGGCAATGGCACCCCACTCCAGTACTTTTGCCTGGAAAATCCCATGGACAGAGGAGCCTGGTAGGCTGCAGTCCATGGGGTCACTAAGAGTTGGAGACGACTGAGTGACTTCACTTTCACTTTTCACTTTCATGCATTGGAGAAGGAAATGGCAACCCAGTCCACTGTTCTTGCCTGGAGAATCCCAGGGATGGGGCAGCCTGGTGGGCTGCTGTCTATGGGGTCGCACAGAGTCGGACACGACTGAAGTGACTTAGCAGCAGCAGCAGCAGTCATTAATATGCATGTGACCTTGAACAATTGCTACAAATCCTGTCATGTCTCAATGACCTCATATGTGAGAAGGGAGTAATGACAGCACTTGATTTATAGGAATTTCATGAGAATTAAAATATTTTGTGTGGCTTCTGAATTGTGGTGCTGGAGAAGACTCTTGAGAGTCCCTTGGACTGGAAGGAGATCAAACCAGTCTATCCTAAAGGAGATCAACCCTGAATATTCACTGGAAGGACTGATGCTGAAGCTCCAATACTTTGGCCACCCTGAGCAAAGAGCCGAATCATGGGAAAAGACCCTGATGCTAGGAAAGATTGAAAGTTAAAGGAGAAGGGGGCGATAAAGGAGACGGTTGGATGGCATCATGACTCAATGGACACGAGTTTGAGCGAACTCTGGGAGACAGTGAAAGACAAGGAAGCCTGGCGTGCTGCAGTCCACGGGGTCTCAAAGAGTCAGACATGACTTAGCAACTGAACAACAACATTTTGTGTGATATCTGCACATAGTCATGTAGTAATAGCTCAATTTTTGACAAACTGGGTTTGAGATACTATGGCTATTCAAGAAAGCTAATAGTGCACATTCTTTGAGGGCATCTGTCCTGTGCCTTAGAGGGTGCTTAGCTGCATGCCTGGCTCCTACATAGTAGATGCCAGCAGCAATCGCCAACCTACCAGCCTTTATAACCAAATTGTCTCCAGGCGGACAACACTCCCAGCTGAGCATCACCATGGCATGGCATTTCATCACACAGGTCTACTGTCTGTTATCGTTGTATAGCTCAAATGGAAAGACCATAGTTAGGTGATAGAGGTACTGAAGTATTCTTACACTGTTACAATTTTAATAAGAATCCCTTTGGTATTTTAACATCACATAAAATATTGAACTATTAGTTCAATAATAGTAAAGGATATTACATTAATTTTTATTAAATTTTCCAAGAGATTTTTTTTTTAAGGGCTGTTATTTCATCAAATCTCTTTAGGGCATCAACTGAAATTTTCTCTGCCTCACTGACCTGGATTATATTAATAGAATTTGTAGGATTAAATCATTCTTGTATTCTTGAGATAATGCTTAAGTGGACACATTATAGCATTCATTTTTTAATATAACAATGAGTGTGATGTGATGTGATGACATTTTATTTAAGGAGTGTTATTTCAAACACATAAAAGAAATTGAATTCTGTGTTTTTACCTTAGCTTCATTATTAGGGTTAGGTTGGTTTTACAAAATAATTTTGAAAGTTTTCTATTCATATCTTTTTTTATGATTGGAAATGGTTAAATTTCCCCTAAAAATTACATATTTCTTGAAATTTGATCAACTAAACTGACCAACAACAAAGTCAAGAACATTCAGAAGAAAGTAATGCTATAGCAATTTTTTTAGTAATTTCTTTAAATTCTCAACTTTGAGCCAATTTTGTGATCAATATCATGTAAAAATCATTACTTTTAATCAAAAAATTTTGTAAATAGTATAGAAGACAGTACATTAATCTTATATATTAATCTTATATAACATGTTATAATTTCAATATTTGTAATGTAGTTCTACCCACTTTATAATACTATCTAATTTTGTACATTTCTTTTCTCTTTCTTCCTATTACACTTTTAGATCTACATACTACTATTCTAATTGAAGAAAATTCTTAGGTTTTTCTTTCTATTTTATGTTCTTTGTGCTGCTTATTTAAATATTTAACTAAGCATTTCATTTTACTTCTAATGTATAGTAAAAGTATTTACCCTATGATTTTTCCCTTTTGGACAGCTTTGACTTTTCACCATAAGCTTTTACATAAAATGTTCCAATTTTTATTTCTTTATAAATAGTTTATAATTCTTATGACCCGACAGTTATTACCACTGAACAGTTTCTAGTTTTCAATGTGCCTTCTAAAAATCTTTATTTTACATACTCATTATTGTTTGCAGGTTAGTAACCAGTTCTCGAAAAAGCAAGAGAGTTCCAGAAAAACATCTATTTCTGCTTTATTGACTACACCAAAGCCTTCGACTGTGTGGATCACAATAAACTGTGGAAAATTCTGAAAGAGTTCAGAATACCAGACCACCTGGCCTGCCTCTTGAGAAACCTGTATGCAGGTCAGGAAGCAACAGTTAGAACTGGACATGGAACAAAAGACTGCTTCCAAATAGGAAAAGGAGTACGTCAAGGCTGTATATTGTCACCCTGCTTATTTAACTGATATGCAGAGTACATCATGAGAAACGCTGGGCTGGAAGAAGCACATGCTGGAATAAAGATTGCCGAGAGAAATATCAATAACCTCAGATATGCAGATGACACCACCCTTATGGCAGAAAGTGAAGAGGAACTAAAAAGCCTCTTGATGAAAGTAAAAGAGGCGAGTGAAAAAGTTAGCTTAAAGCTTAACATTCAGAAAACTAAGATCATGGCATCTGGTCCCATCACCTCATGGCAAATAGATGGGGAGACAGTGGAAACAGTGGCTGACTTTATTTTTGGGGGCTCCAAAATCACTGCAGGTGGTGACTGCAGTCATGAAATTAAAAGGCGCTTACTCCTTGGAAGGAAATTTATGACCAACCTAGACAGCATATTAAAAAGCAGAGACATTACTTTGCCAACAAAGGTCCGTCTAGTCAAAGCTATTGTTTTTCCAGTGGTCATGTATGGATGTGAGAGTTGGACTGTAAAGAAAGCTGAGCGCCAAAGAATTGATGCTTTTGAACTGTGGTGTTGGAGAAGACTCCGGAGAGTCCCTGGGACTGCAAGGAGATCCAACCAGTCCATTCTAAGGGAGATCAGTCCTGGGTGTTCATTGGAAGGACTGATGCTGAAGCTGAAACTCCAGTACTTTGGCCACCTCATGCGAAGAGTTGACTCATTGGAAAAGACCCTGATGCTGGGAGGGATTGCGGGCAGGAGGAGAAGGGGACGACAGAGGATGAGATGGCTGGATGGCATCACCGACTTGATGGACATGAGTTTGAGTGAACTCCGGGAGCTGGTGATGGACAGGGAGGCCTGGCGTGCTGCAATTCATGGGGTCGCAAACAGTGGGACATGACTGAGCGACTGAACTGAACTGAACTGAACTGAACTGAACCAGTTCTACATAAATAACAATTTTCACTATTTAAGGAGATTTCTTTTCATTTTTGTCTCTCTTCTGAGAATGGTTGAAGGAAAGCTCTACTACTTGTTCACAGGGCTAAAGGTTTGCTAAGCATTTTTATTAAGTAAGTTATTAGTTCTATTTTTCATGTACTGTACATCCTCATTTATTTTTCTTTAAACTGGAGAAATCTTCCCAACTTTATTTATTTTTTAATTGAAGGATAATTGCTTTACAGAATTTTGTTCTTTTCTGTCAAACCTCAACATGATTCAGCCATAGGTGTACATATATCCCTTCCCTTTTGAACCTCCCTCCCATCTCCCACCCCATCCTCCCCCTCTAGGTTGATACAGAGCCCCTGCATCTTCAGGACTTTCCATCCAAATGCAGAAGAATACACCTTCTTCTCAAGTGCCCATGAAACATTCTCCAGGATAGACCACATCTTGGGTCACAAATCAAACCTCAGTAAATTTAAGAAAACTGAAATCATATCAAGCATCTTCTCCAACCACAATGCTATGAAACTAGGTATCAGTTACAGAGGAAAAAAAACTGTAAAAAACACAAATACATGGAGATTAAACAAGACATTTCTAAATAATCAACAGGTTACTGAAGAAATCAAAAGGAAAATCAAAAAAATTTCTAGAAACAAATGACAATGAAAACACATCTTCATTTATTTTTTGTTTGCCTCACCTGCCCTGTTCTAAGAAAAATACATTGCCATTCCTCCACAAATATTTTATTATTCTTTCCTCATAGTTCTAATGCTTTTGCATAAGATATCTTGATATTAAATTATTTGGCATTATCTTCTACGTGGCTTATGACTGCTACATTTTTATTCTAGATTTTATGTTCCATCCATGTTACATAATTCTCTCTGTGCTTCCAGTTCAACTGTTGTTAATACTGCCATTCTTGCATTTTGTATGTGTCTTCCTGATATCTTTTGCCAAGCCTTGTATTTTTATCTTCCCCTGTCAATCATTTTGTATTAGATTTACATCTTGTAAACATCATATAGTAGACATTTATTATTTCACCTAATCTGAGAGTCTGTATTTTCATAGGAGGGTCGACCTTTTATTTATTGCCATAAATTATATAACTGGGTATTTTACTGTCATTCATTGTACTATTTCTTCCTAAGGGACATCCTTGCTTTTTCTTATTTTGTTTGTTTTTTGCCTTGAAATTTTCTTTCTTATTTTAATGTTTGTTCATTAAGGAGTCTGTGAATTATTTTCTTTTAGTTTTTTTTACCTCAAGTAGCCTGAGAAAGCATATATTAAAAAAAAATTAGTGGAATTTTACGTTTTAGAAAATAACTTTTCAATTTCATTTTCCTAATAATCAATATAAAAAATAAATCTATCTACTTCTTCCTTTAAGATGAGGAAACCAGGGTGCTTTTTACTATTTTCTCCTCTTCTGTTACCCAATATCTTCATTTTTCCTGGAACAAAATGGGGTGTTAGAACCAAATCCTGTTGTTTGTTTGTTTGTTTGTTTGTTTTTTTCACTTTTCAAAGTGACTTTCTACTTTTCATTCTTCTTTATAGCCATGTTAACAAGAATTATTTAGCTTTTACTCCATGGTTATCTGTTTCAGTGCTTACCACCTAGATTTTAATTGATAACCTCCTTATGTTTAGATCTTTATTTAGATATGTCTCTCTATTAACTGGAATACATTCTTCAGTACTTTTTTCAGGAAGGAAATAGACCTCTGCATATTCTGGACTTTTATATTTCTGAAATTGGGTTTCTCTTACGTTCACACCTAAATGACAGCTTATCTAAATTTTTAAAATTACATGAATCATGAGTGTGTTCCTCAAAATTCTGTAGCCCTTTATATATTAGAGAAAGCTAAATGCTATAACAAGCCATTGAAATTCCAAGGTTAGCACTTAGGCTATTTTAGAAGTCAGGGTCAGCCTTTTAGGAGGTGACTCAGGAACACAGACCCTTTCCACTGTCACCTGGGATCCTAGGCGATACCTTCTGCATCTGGTAGAGAAGGGAAGAAAGGGAAGAAAATAACAAATTCCTGTAGCTGTCTTTGGGAGCCAGAAAAGAAATAGCATGTTACTTCTGCCCACAGTCCATCGGCCAGAACTGGTCCATGGCCCACTAAATTGGAGCAAACTGGGTAACTTTGTCTTCCAGTGTTTCCAGGAGGAAGGTGAAATGATTTGATGTACAGACTCTGTGCCACATACTTGTCAGTTGCTCTTGGGTGTCTGCAGAGACCTTAAAAGATATTTTAATTTTTGTAACTACATATATTCACCTAATTCTTTTTGTCTGTTTGATTATTTTTCCTTCTAGAGTGCTTGTAACACTTTGTCTTTTAACTCAAAAATTTAGCCAGGCTGTGTGTAGAAGCAGTTCCCTTTAAATTTATTTTGCCTGCATATTTAGGCCATTCTGCAAAACACATTTTCTTCAATTATGACTTTGATTGTTGCTTCTGAATAAATCATTCTGGTTTATTCCTCAGCAATACCTATAATTCCTAGATTGCATCTCCTTCTCTCTTCCCCATACCTATTATCTACTCATCACTTTCATCTCCTTATTTTTTCCCCTCTGAAAACAGGGAGAATTTGTTCTTCTCATCAGTGATTTGAGTCTTAGCTGTGTTAACGCCTGCCTTTACTACCTTTATATAAATTGTATTTATTCTATTGGATTTAGGAATCCTTCCATTTAATTTTTATTTAGTCATCTTATTTGCAATCTGCCTTCATCTCAACATGTTTTTCTTCTTATTGTTTTTATTTCTATGGTCTTTTTAATCTTGGATTCTTCATAACACTTTTCCTTTTGTTTATTAATTTCTAAAAGTGGCATAAACCCCCTGATAGCTTACAGTGAATGATGTCAGATTCATGATCTCCAAAGAAGAAGATTTAGCTTTGGGACAAGGGACCAGGCTTGATCACTCAAGAGCTTTTGTGTAGCAGAGTTTACTAAAGTAAGAAAAGGAACAGAGAATGCTTCTGACACAGACATCAGAAGGGGGACAGAGAATGCCCCCTTAGCTAGTCTTATCAAGGCCTTATATACTTTTTGCAGACCCACTCCCACAACATACATCTTAAATTAACAAGATTAGAGAAAACAATAGAAAGATCTTACCAGACCAACTCCCATAATATGCATTTCAAGATGACAGGATTAGTCAGAAGGTTCTTGTTAAGGAGAAACATGATGCAACAAGATACACTGTTATGTTAATTAAGACAAAGGAAAATAGAAAAGAATGTTTGTCTTTTTCTCCTTGAGAGTCCCAGATCCCTTTCTCCTTCTCGAGGGCTCTGGACCCCTTTCTTCTCCTTGGGAACCCTGGACTTCTTATCAACCTGCTAGGAATTGACTCACTCATTCCCTGCTTTTCTTTTAGGAGAATTATGTTGCCAATGGAAAGGGGTGCCATTTTCGTTCCATAACTACGTTCTGCTGTTGAGGGGCATCTTCCCTAAATTGTTGAGGCAACATATTCTCATACTGAGGGTCTCTGATCCAGGGGCTCCAGGTAATAGTTGGAGGAGGCTCTGGCACTCATAGGAGCCTGGACAACCATTTGTAACTTAAAAACTTTCAAACAGAAACAAACACCGTTTTACAGTTACAGATGTAAGGCAAAATAGTCATTAAACCAAGTTAAAACCTAATCAAAATTAAAAGTTACATAATGTCCATAGTTACATTAGTCCATCTTAGCACTGTTAGATGTCATCACAGAGTTGAAAAAAGTCCTTTCCTTAAAGTGGAGAAACCCACCACGGGAAGTATTCATTTCATGAGAAAGAGAGTGCTCCACAGACCCAGCAATTATGTCGATTGTGAAATGCAGCATGGGAAAGAGCCCAGGACAGGAAGGCGCTGTCTTGAGGGTCAAACAGCAGACTCAAGACTTGGAGTCAACAGAAGCATACCCACATAGATTCTCGGGCCCGTCACAGTTCCTGACTCAAACAGAAGCTTGTTTGACTCAAAGGTTGGGTCAGGAGTTAATCTCTTGATAATGTCTGTTGAAAAGCTAAAAATTGAGTCACATAGTTAATTTTAAAGCTTCAGGATCCATGACAATATCCGTGCACAAACACAGTCTGTCATAGAGACAGTCCCTTCTTCTTAGGGGCAGTTTGAGCCCTCATTAAAGCTACGGGTAGAACTTTAAACCAACTGTCTTGTGTTTCCTGAGTTAGCTTACACAGATATCTTTTAATTATGTCATTAGCCTTTTCAAACTTCCCTGAAGATTGGGGTCTCCAGGAATAGTATAAGTGATATTCTAATCCTAGAGCTTTTGACACCCCTTGAGTTACAGCAGCTTTAAAGATGGAGCCATTGTCACTCTGAACTTTAGAGTTTAAGATCCCACTTACATCATGAGAAGTCAGTACAGTAAGATTTTGCCCACTAGTAAACTTATGAGCTTTAGGCATTAGCAAAACAATAGTAACAATTACCCTTAAGCCATGTGACCACAGTCTTTTCTCAGTAACAAGCTAAACTCTGATCCTATAGGCAAGCTCAAAGTTGGGGCCTATAAGAGAGCAGTTTGAAGAGCCTTAAAAAGCCTTTTGATTCTCTGGGGACCAAACCAGCTTGTCGGTTTAGGCCTACTGAGTCTCAGTTATAAGTTTATATAAAGGCTGGGCTAGTTCCCCAAAACCAGGAATCCAAATGCAGCAATAGCCTGTAATGTCCAAGAATCCTCTCAATTGTCTTAAAGTCATAATTGGCTCGCTTAGGAATTTCAGACAATAAAGTATAAGGTTTAGACACTTATTATTTGTATATCTTGACCAAGTCTCCATTTATCATTTGACTTTTTTACACTCAAAATAGGAGTGTTGTGAGGACTGTTACAGGGAATTAATAGCCTCTGCCCCTTTAAATTCTCAATGATGGGTTTTAGCCCTTCCTTAGCACCTCAGGCTTTAATGGATACTGCTTTTGATGTGAAAATAGGTGAGGGTCTTTGAGCTGGATAAAGACAAGAACAGCATTTTGTGCTCAATCCATAGTTTTTCCATCTGCCCACACTTTAGGATTTACATTTTATTCAATTAATGGGAGAGAAAGGGCAGGCTCCGTATTCATGAAAACAGAGGTCTTGGACCTTGCTCAGTATATCCCTCCCCAGAACGGGTGAGGAGACTCCGGCATGATCAGAAACTTATGAGAAAACAGCACAGAGTCCCAGTTGCAGCTTAAAGGATGACTGAAATAATAGTGTTTGACTCATCCTTATAGTCCCATTGCAGTAGTGGATTGGGAGGAAAGCAGACCAGGGGCTTCAGTGAGCACAGAGAAAGTTGCCCCACTGTCCAAAAAAAATCAACTGATTGGCCCCCAACAATTACTAATACCCAGGGCTCCACAGGTGTAATTAGGATGGAAGCTTGTGTGGGGACCCCCGGGTACTTTCAGTCCCGATTGCCTTTAGAGTCTGACCCCTGGGGCCTACGCCTTGGAGGGCAGTCTCTCCTCAGGCATGGTCGTTTTACAGACCGGACATGGAGCCAGGGGCAGCTTAGATGCCTGAGGGCAATCCCACTTGAGATGCCTCTCCTTTCCACAGTAATAACAAGCCCATCCCTTTTCACCTGGGTTCCTCTGGGCACTTTTTCACAGGCTGTTTCAGAGTGGATCTAACAGCCATTGTTGGGGCTTTGGTCTTTTGCCAGTTTTTTTTTTTTTTTCCTCCTATTTTTTCCCTTGTATTCTTTACCATGGTATACCATCTGAGACAGTTGTACAGTTTTTTGAAGACTGATCTGGTCCAAACGCCTGTTTTTGTAACTTACAGCAGATATTTGGAGCTGACTGAGTGAGAAATCTATCTTTAAAATCATTCCTTCCTCTGTACTTTCAGGATCAACATTAGTAAACTTGCAGAGAGCCTCTTGTAGTCCATCTAGGAATTTATCAGGAGTTTTCTTCTCTCCCTGTTCTATGTCAGCCAACTTAGCATAGTTCAAAGTCTTAGTGGGCACTTGCTTGAGTCCTTCAAGAATACATCTGGCAATTGGTTCTTATCCCACCATGTTCTTTTAGACATGTTATAGTCCCAGTCTGGCTCTGTCGTGGTAACTGCTTGGTTCCCAATAGGGAGAAGGGCTATTTCGTGTTCCCTCTTTCCCTTTGTCTCATGTTAAAGCCATTCATCTCCAAAAGTAGTAGCTTCTCCCTAAACTTGAGCTCTCAAGTCAGGAGTCAGCATCTGTCCCAAGACATACATTACATCTCTCTAAGTAAGGTCATAAAGTTAGTCCTGTGAAGCCATCTATGAATTGGGACTGTCTGAATTTCTACTGAGACTAAAGCAACCCCTTCTGGAAGGGTGCTCTGACTCAGCCTATTTAGTTGGGAGCCCCAGATACAGGGACAAAGTCAGAGAACAGGAGGCAGCTGAAGGTTTCACAACCAAATCCGCACCCTTAGGACATGAGTCTGGCATGTCTCTCAGAGAGACAAAGAAAAACACATAAGGCACTTCTACCCATTTCCCTTATTTTCTGTAGAACTGGTCTAGATGTAAAACAGTAATAATTGATATCTTTCAACAGGTCAGCATTCCCCATCTTCCAAAGGATACTGTGACCATTCAGTATCACGAAAGATCAGGCATGTCTTTTTAAATTCTGGGGCTCAAACTTGTCCCAGCCTTTTTTTTTTTTTTTTTTTTTCTCTTTTAATACATTTTAAAGGAGCGGTTCTGGAACTGCTACCGCCCATCTGTAACAGAGAAAAAAGCACATCCACAGCTGTGGCTTTTTTCCACCAGAAGCATCCTTCCCCGCTCTAGATGGGAGTGTAGACAGACTCTCCACCAAAGCTTTCCTTCCCTGGTCATACTTAGTCTGTCCCTTATCAGTGCAGGCCTCTTACTTGTCCCTCCAGGTTCTACCACTGAGAAGGGGTGGAGATGCATCAGGGGTAGACCTGATGGCATCCCAGATTGATTTAGTTCCATACCACCAAGACCTTTGTTTGATTTGCCCTTTTCCTCTGATGCCACTCAGGGTGGAACAGAGTAGCTTTTGGGAATGCCTCCCAAACTAGTACTACTAGGGGAAGTATCCATCTTTCATGTGCCTATCCACATTCCTGAGTACAGTCGTGACTGCAGTAGAAGCGGTGAGTCACAAAGGGACGAACAACAACCAAGATGTCCCTTCAGAGTGTCACCACACCAGTACATGTGATAGCAAAAGAGACTGTGGTGGGTTGGCCAGCGAGGAAAGAGTGACTTTTGTCCTCAAGCTACTAGAGCCAATCCTTCCAGTTCATTTCCACAGCTTCCACAAAAGACATACCTAAGGAGTTGAGACAGAAGACATCAGAGAGCCTTCTCTGTTCTCCTAAGAGCTAGCACTACCAAAGGAAGAAACTCATTGCATTTCCAATCTGACCAGATACTGCAATTCCTGATCTGTATCCTCAAAAACCTCATGGTCACCAGCAGTGCTTCTATCCACATAGACAGGAGACACAGCCATGACGGAGACTCACTTTCAGATCGCTGGCCCCTGAGGCAGGCAGCCAAGACAGTAACCTCTAGCCTGAGAGACGTTCCTTTAGCTAGAGTTCCACCCAAATGTGCTCTTAGTAACTTTCTAGCAAGGCTTGCCTAGTCTAGCAAGGCTAAGCAGTTCCATACATGAGGTATAAGTAAAAGTACATAATAACAGCAAGGATCACAAGTCCCTTGAAAGTCTATGATCTGACAGATTAGGTTCAGTTCAGTTCAGTTCAGTCACTCAGTCGTGTCCGACTCTTTGCAACCCCATGAATTGCAACATGCCAGGCCTCCCTGTCCATCACCAACACCTGGAATTCACTCAAACTCATGTCCATCGAGTTAGTGATGCCATCCAGCCATCTCATCCTCTGCCGTTCCCTTCTCCTCCTGACCCCAATCCCTCCCAGCATCAGGGTCTTTTCCAATGAGTCAGCTCTTCGCATGAGGTGGCCAAAGTGTTGGAGTTCCAGCTTCAGCATCAGTCCTTCCAATGAACACCCAGGACTGATCTCCTTTAGGATGGACTGGTTGGATCTCCTTGCAGTCCAAGGGACTCTCAAGAGTCTTCTCCAACACCACAGTTCAAAATCATCAATTCTTTGGCACTCAGCTTTCTTTACAGTCCAACTCTCATACCCATACATGACCACTGGAAAAACCATAGCCTTGACTAGACAGACCTTTGTTGGCAAAGTAATGTGTCTGCTTTTTAATATGCTGTCTAGGTTGGCCATAACTTTCCTTCCAAGGGTAAGCATCTTTTAATTTCATGGCTGCAATCACCATCAGCAGGGATTTTGGAGCCCAAAAAGATAGTCTGACACTGTTTCCAGTGTGTTTCCACTGTCTCCCCATCTATTTCCCATGAAGTGATGGGACCAGATGCCATAATATTAGTTTTCTGAACGTTGAGCTTTAAGCCAACTTTTTCACTCTCCTCTTTCACTTTCATCAAGAGGCTTTTTAGTTCCTCTTCACTTTCTGCCATAAGGGTGGTGTCATCTGCATATCTGAGGTTATTGATTAGATTAGTAGTTCTAATTTCCCATGCAACTATGAAGTGGTCAAAGTGACCAGGAAAAGCTGACTAAGAAAGGAAAATTTGGTCCGCACACTTTGCCCATTTCTGGTCGCTCCCCTCACAGTGACCTTGGGTGTCTCTTGGCATTGGCAGGTCGGTATAAACCCCCGACAAGGCTCCCCTACTGAAGGCAGGGCTTCCCTGGTGGCTCAGATGGTAAAGCGTCTGCCTGCAATGTGGGAGACCTGGGTTCGATCCCTGAGTCGGGAAGATCCCCTAGAGAAGGAAATGGCAACCCACTCCAGTAGTCTTGCCTATAAAATTCCATGGATAGAGAAGCCTCGTAGGCTACAGTCCATGGGATCACAAAGAGTCAGACATGACTGAGCAA
Organism: Dama dama; assembly: GCF_033118175.1. Classification (NCBI taxonomy): domain Eukaryota; kingdom Metazoa; phylum Chordata; class Mammalia; order Artiodactyla; family Cervidae; genus Dama; species Dama dama. Next base: position 42,132,767 of record NC_083696.1, on the reverse strand, counting down.
CTTCACTGGTTCACTGGTTCAGTCATTTCAAGGCACCACAAAACCACACAGCAGGGCTCATCACTTGCTTCACAAAGGGCAGGTCATTCATTCACACAAGCATACCAAAGAGTTACTACAGTAAAGCAGAAAACGTGTATACTAAGAAAGCAGAGAGGCTACAGCCCTAGGTGTTCTTACTTTGTCCTAAAGATCCCAGATGAACCCCCAAGATGATAGCTTATGGTGAAAAATGTCGGATTTGTGATCTCTGAAGAAGAGTCAGTTTTGAGACCAGGGACCAGGCTTGATCACTCAAGAGCTTTTGTGTAACAGAGTTTTATTAAAATAAGAAAAGGGACAGAGAAAGCTTCTGACATAGACATCAGAAGGGGGACAGAGAGTGCCCCCTCGCTAGCCTAACCAAAGGAGTTACTTTTTTAAATTAGTTATTACAATAAATCAAAAGAATGTCTCAAGTTTGTGAAAATTTTACCAGATCCACTCCCATAATTTATATTTTAGGATAACAGGATTAGAACTTAACAATAGAAAGATCCTACCAGATCCATGAAGCCTTTGACTGTGTGGATCATAATAAACTGTGTAAAATTCTGAAGGAGATGGGAATACCAGACCACCTGACCTGCCTCTTGAGAAACCTGTAGGCAGGTCAGGAAACAACAGTTAGAACTGGACATGGAACAACAGACTGCTTCCAAATAGGAAAAGGAATACTGTATATTGTCACCCTGCTTATTTAACTTACATGCAGAGTATATCATGAGAAATGCTGGGCTGGAGGAAGCACAAGCTGGAATCAAGATTGCCAGGAGAAATATCAATAACCTCACATATGCAGATGACACCACCCTTATGGCAGAAAGTGAAGAAGAACTAAAAAGCCTCTTGATGAAAGTGAAAGAAGAGAGTGAAAAAGTTGGCTTAAAGTTTAACATTCAGAAAACTAAGATCATGGCATCTGATCCCATCACTTCATGGAAATAGATGGGGAAACAGTGGAAACAGTGGCTGACTTTATTTTTCTGGGCTCCAAAATCACAGCAGATGGTGATTGCAACCATGAAATTAAAAGACACTTACTCCTTGGAAGGAAAGTTACGACCAAACTAGACAGCATATTAAAAAGCAGAGACATTACTTTGTCAACAAAGGTCCGTCTAGTTAAGGCTATGGTTTTTCCAGTGGTCATGTATGGGTATGAGAGTTGGACTGTAAAGAAAGCTGAGTGCTGAAGAATTGATGTTTTTGAACTGTGGTGTTGGAGAAGACTCTTGAGAGTCCCTGGGACTGCAAGGAGATCCAACCAGTCCATCCTAAAGGAGATCAGTCCTGGGTGTTCATTGGAAGGACTGATGCTGAAGCTGGAACTCCAGTACTTTGGCCACCTGATGCAAAGAGCTGACTCATTGGAAAAGACCCTGATGCTGGGAGGGATTGAGGGTAGGAGGAGAAGGGGATGACAGAGGATGAAATGGCTGGATGGCATCACCGACTCTATGGACATGAGTTTGAGTGAACTCCAGGAGTTGGTGATGGACATGGAGGCCTGGCATGCTGCAGTTCATGGGGCTGCAGAGTCAGACACTATTGAGCAACTGAACTGAACTGAACTGAACCAGATCCACTCCCATAATTTACATTTTAAGATATCAGGATTAGTCAGAAAGTTTTCAAGAAAGAGAAACTCCTAAAGCAGGATACATTGTTGTTATATAATCCCTAGTACAGTTTAAACATTGTTTGTTATGTAATCATCAGTTCCAGGCTTAAAGAAAAAAACATTTTATGTGACTAAAACTAAGGAATGTAGAGGAAAAAAAAGTGTGTCCTTTTCTCCTCCTTGAGAATTCCAGACCTCTTTCTCCTCCTCAAGAACCCCAGACCCCTCTCTCCTCCTCAGGGACCCCAGACTTCTTATCAACCTGCCTAGGAATTGACTGTCTCACCTCCAGACCAATGGTTGTTACCAGGGAGGACATGTGGTTTGCCCTGGGCCTTGCACACTTCTCAACTAGTAGGGTTGTATAGAGTTTCAACACAAACAGAAAATTGTTAGGCTAACACTATCATGTCCTAGCAATACTCAATAGAATATCACATAGCTCGACCTTAGAGAGATCAAAAACCTCTGACGCTAATCACATCATGGCACACACTGGCATCCTTGACAGAAAAACAAACTCTAAACAGATGAAAGGCTATACACCAGCCAGTCAGCCCCTGGGCACTTGTGAAAGCCTCTTCTTAGATACAGAGCTATGAAACATGTGACAGCAACTAATCCCAATTCCAGGGCCCCAAGGTCAGTGAGGCAGAGGCTTCATTGAGTCTTTTCAAAAAACCAAGGCACTTTCTCAGGGTCCAAGAGGACCTCCCCCATCAACTACGTCCTGCAAATTCAGCAGAGAAGAGTGGACCAGTTCCTCTGGCTACAAATGGACATCTGTTACCAAGGCCATGCTTGAGTAGGTCTTAAATGTGCTGCTCCTGTAGTAACACACAAAATTTTCACGCATCTTATTGATTACGATGTATTAAGGTATTTCTTAATCTCACAGGGAGGAAACTAACATTATAAAATCTGCATTACCATCCCCAATTAAGATTTTCTAATCTCCATTTTAGCCAAAATCTTTTTTTCTGGATGCAAAACAGGTGCTATATTTATCACTTGTCAGTCACTGTTGAATGGATGGATGGATAGATGGATGGGTGAATGAGTTTGCAAAAAAACCAACAACTCAACCAATTCTGAGTATAATGATGAGAATTGACTCCCCTTATTTTTCTCTCTGTCTTGAGAGGAGTCCAGTACTCAGAAATTTCTCTTGTTGCAAATGTTAGGAAGGCTACTCATGGGGGACATGCCCTGAGTCCCATCACACTAGACCATGCAGGAAGTTGGGCCAGCTACTGCCAGCCTGTTGCCCCAAGCCTGCTTCTAGCCATTGCCAGCCACGCTGCTGCCTCCTTGAATCCCTCCTGGAATCCATCCTGCCCCTGCCACACCCACTCCTCACAGCTCTGTCCGGTCAGCATCCTGGTAGGGGGAGGCTCCTTGTCCCTCCCCTCCCTGGTTATCAGCTAAAGACCTTCCTCCTATTCTTTTCTCTCTCTGTCTTTGGGGGAATGGGAGAGGGGAGACTTTCTGCAGATATAGACACCCCCAGGTGTGGAGACATGAAAACCAGAGCAAAGACTGGGGTCAAGATCAGAGACTCCCCGTGAAGAACAACATGCTCTGCAAAAATGGCAGATTCTCAGCTACTGAGCTTCTGCATCTGACAGCTAAATGTGATCAAGGTGACAAGGTGACATGATGACAGGTGTCTCTGACATAAATACCAGCCAGAATGTAATGAGGATGTTGCCTAACCACCAGCGAAGTCCCAGGCAGGATGCCCTACAGGATACAAACCGAAGATCAGACAGGAGCCCTGGTTCCTGATCAAGGTCGCCCCTGCACAGGGCCAGGTAATGAGTCCTGAGAGCTGCAGAGGGTGGCAGGCCTCTGAGCAGGTGTGTGCAGTACTGACAAGGGGGCAGGAAGACTGACATGCAGCCCCAGGTCTGTCACTAACTGGCTGTGCAATCTCAGGCAAGTGTTTGCTTCCCTGGGCCTTCATATGCTGTCCTGTGAAATGGGATAATAGTCATTTGTTCTCTTTCTTTCACTGGTGGTGCATTCTCAGTCGTGTCCAACTCTTTGTGACCCCACGACTGGAACCCACCAGGCTCCTCCGTCCATGGAGTTTCTTTCATTAGGACCCGCCTAGTGCCTGTCATGCATGCCCCTCAACCCATCCCTGGACCTAATTAACCACAGTCTCCAGGTGGAGCCCCACCCAGGACCGGCAGCCAAGTGTGCCTTCAGCGAGCACCATTAGAAGAACTCTAATTTTTTTTTTTTTTTTTTTTTGGCCATGCTATGTGGCATGTAGGATCTTTGTTCCCTGACCAGGGATCGAAACTGCATCTTCTGCATTGAAAGCATAGATTCCTAACTACTGGAATTATTATTATTTAGAGTTCCTAAGAGCTCTAAACTGATAAGACTTGTGATTACAGTAATTCTGATGTCTAACTGTATACATATACTGAATAATTTAGCTCTCAGAGATAAGTATTGTCATTATTCCCACCATCCTTATTTTGGATGAGGAAACCAAGGAACAGAGGATGTAGCAACCGCCCAAGGTCTCACACTGGTAAGGAGTAAAGCTGAGCTAGGCCACACTGACTTGGTGCCTGAGACTCAACGGATATCAGATTTTCTGATGATCCGGCTCCCAAGTAGTGCCCCAACTGCAGTTCCTGAGTTTCTGCTTCTTCCACAAGTGTTAGTCATTCAGTCATGTCTGACTCTTTGCGACCCCAGGCAAGCCTGCCAAGCTCCTCTATCCATGGGGTTTGCCAGGCAAGAAATACTAAAGTGGGTTGTCATTTCCTTCTCCAGGGGATCTTCCCAACTCAGGAATCAAACCCGGGTCTCTCACATTGCAAGCAGGTTCTTTACCGTCTGAGCCACCAGGGAAGCCTTCTTTCACACAACATGCTCCCACCTCATATTCCACATGGAGCAGATGAACTGCATCCTTATTCCCTACAGTAGTCACTCTGCAACATGCCCAGCACCCCTGTTCCTGGGAGTCTTGCCCAGGACTATTACGAGGCTGTTTCCTGTGGTCAATCTTCCTTGTACTGCCCCGTCCCCAGCCGGAAGCTGCTCCAGGCAGGGGCTGGACCTAGTCCATCTCCACATGCAGGGGCTGTTTCAGCATGACCCAGAGAAGGCATCTAGTTAAGGCAACTCAGCTGGCTTCAGACGCTCATGGTTCCTCCACCTGTGATCACCCTGCTAATGCTGGTGGCCCACCTGGACCCCAATTTACCATGGCCCGTACATGGGAGTCCTTTACATCCAAACAGCAGATGGACCATGCCCTTGGGATCAGACACCTCTAGTTTTATATCCTGTCTCTTCCATTTCATCTGTACTTTTGAGTTTCGTTTCTTTTTTGGAGATAAAATTTACATATGAGATGCATAGATCTTGAGTGCACAAATTCAGTGAGTATCACCAAATACACACAGCCACGTGACAAATGTCCCTATCAAGGTATGGAACGTCTCCATCACCCCAGGAATTTGCCCCTGTCCTCTTCCAGTCAGTACCCGCCTCCCACAGGTAACCATAATTCTGAAGTTTATCACTGTAGACTTGTTCTATTTTTGAACTTCATCAACTTTAAATTTTATAGGAACTTGGCTTTTGCATCAGGCTTCTTTTCCTCAACATATTGGTTTTTTTTTTTTAAATTTTCATCTTTGTTGTTTTTTTTTTATTGCTGACTAGTATGCTATAATATATAGGGAGATCTGGTATCATTCATTTTGTACTCTTGGCAGTTATAGGAATCTTCCCAGTCATTCATTCATTCATCCATTCTTTTAACAAGAATTTACCCTCTGCCTCAGTTTTACTTTCTTTAATACTTGCTGTTGTCTCAGCATTTAACCAAAATTAAAGAGCCAGTAGAAAGAAACCTATGACCTAGGAGACAGATGACTTATTATACATATTCCAGTCCTGGTTTCAGCCTGCACTCACTGGACGGCGTTTAACCTCTATGTGCTCCAGTTCTCCTCTGTGTAAAAGGATTATCTGAGGATTCCCAAACACAGAGTTAATATTCCTGAAGTTCTTAGAACAGTATGCTGTAAGTGCACATTATGTAAGTCTGCTACTATTACCAAGTATATAGCAGGCCACAGTGCAAAATGTGTGCTAAGTCGCTGCAGTCACATCCAACTCTGTGTGACCCTGTGGACTGAAGCCCGTCAGGCTCGCTGTCCATGGTATTCTCCAAGCAAGAATACTAGAGTGGGTTGCCATGCCCTTCTCCAAGGGATCTTCCTGACTCAGGAATCGAACTGGGGTCTCCTGCATTGCAGGCAGATTCTTCACCAACTGAGCTACTAAGGATGCTCTCACTAGCATTTAATTTAGTGCCGTGGGAATGACACCAATCCCTCGGCCACTGTACTAAATCAACAGAGCTCTACCTGAACAAAGGTGACCAACTTGCCCTGGGACTTACCTGGTTAGCTCTGAAAATCCCAGGAACATTTCTTTAGTCTCAGGCAAACCAGGACACTTAATCATCCTAATCTAAACCTCATTCTTCTTATCTGTGAAATGGGCATCATATACTGTGCTACCATTTTCATACAATTGCTGAAAAAGCCAAATGCAATGTCTTTGGAAGTGCTGTAAAAAAGCAGTGGGGTTTTCTGCTTGTTGGGTTGACTGTTTGTTTCTGGATACTAGAAATCACCCTAAACCTTGAATGTTTAATTTTGAATTCAAACCTTAAAGCCCATCTTGAATTTGTCACAGCTTATCTGCTTCCAAGCTGAGTGGCACTGAGCCTGTCCCTTCTCTGGGACTCAGCTTCCTCACCTGTAAAGTGGGAATTACCATGACCAGCCCACAGTTGCTGTTAAGTCATGCATGAGAAAACACTGTCAGTTCTGAAGCATGGACCGGGCTTATCCGGTGGCTCACCGGTGAAGAATCTGCCTCCAATGCAGAAGCCACAAGGAACACGGGTTGGGAAGATCCCTTGGAGGAGGGCATGGCAACCTACTCCGGTATTCTTGCCTGGAGAATCCCATGGGGCGGAGGAGCCTGATGGGCTACAGTCCACAGGGTCGCAAAGGAGTTGGACACCACTTAGCACATACACACTGAAATGTGGGATACAAATTAAACATCAGTTAGTGTGGTACAGGGGTCCATGGTGGGGCACAGCCCTCTATCCAAGAAAATCACTCCAAACTGCCACCAGACTGCCACCTTCGTCTCTAACCTCACTGATGCTGCTGTCTGACTGCAGTCCGCCCCGGAGACCCCCTCATGGAGCCCAGCAGACTCTCAGCCTGGGTCTGCTTTCCTGGTGTCTCTCCTGACCTGGACCCTGACAGGCCCTGCAATCTCCAGGGCCTGAGGACGGTGCCCTAGGCTCAGCCTCACAGCCCTCCCACCTGCTCCTCCACCAAACCCCGAAGCCGAGAGAAATGACTGCTGGAATCATGAGGCCTCGGCGGTAATCAGCGCGTGCAGCCCGAGGTAATGGAATAACCCTGATGCAATTATATATTGATTGCAAGTATTATGGCTGCTCCTGATTGCTTCTTATTGATACAAATCCACTGGGCTGCCTACTTGGATAAAGCCAAGTGAGAACAAGGAGAGACAGGGGAGGAAAACGGGAGAAGGTGAGAGGGGGAGGGATGGGGAGAAGGAGGAAGAAACAGAACCATGTTTCAGAGGACCCTCTGGAGAAGAAGGGCAGGAAGGACGGCCGCCCCTGCCCCACAGCCTGGCGGGCCTGGCAGGAAAGAAAATCGAAGACAGTGAGTCAACTGGGGGTGTGTCCAAACTGGAGTCAAGGAGGCATGAATGAGCCATGATGCAGAGGGTCAGAGGTCGTCCAACACATCTGTCCCCAGCGAAGGTGGAATATACACTTTTTGTTTCACCTCCAAAACCATAAACAAGGGTTATTTTTAAAGTCTATCTAGGAGACTTCCCTGGTGGCCCAGTGCCTAAGATTGCGTGCTCCCAATGCAGGGGCCCCGGGTTCAATCCTTGGTCAGTGAACTAGATCCACATGCTGTAACTAAGAGTTTATATGTGGCAGCAAAGATCCCACATGCTGCAGCTAAGACCCAGTGCAGCCAAATAAATAAATATTTTTTTAAATTTAAATAAAATTTATCTAATGCTACATGCTTTGCACTTTTGTGCTTTTAGGTGGTGATTTTGCTGTCTAAAATGGCCCCAAACATAGTGCTAGAGTGTTGCCAAGGGTTCTAAAGTGCAAAGAAGGCTGTGATGCACCCCATGGAGAAATTAACTGTGTCTGATAGGCTTCATTCAGACATGAAATTTAGTGTGTTGGCTGCGAATTCAATGTTAATGAATCAAAAATGTATTTTTAAGGTGTCTTTGAACATAAACACAGCTAAATGAAGCTTACGTAGTGATCAGTTGACGAAAATATTGTGACCAGAGATGGACAGGAAACTAGCCTTGCATTTGCACTGGGAACAGCAGTTCTATCCTTGCTAATTCAATGCTCACGGCGACTTGATAGACACTGCCTACCTTCTTAGCAGGAACCAACTGTACACCTATACATAACAAAACAAAAACAGGGTTACCCTGTCCAGTTCTAGTTCAAAAAGAAAGGAAGGCTTGAACGCTCCTATAAATAACTCAAAGAACAGTTTCATACCTGATTTTTTCAAAGCTGATAACTGAAGATTTATCATGTTCTTGGGACACAGGATAATCATGTAAGAAAACTGTTGTTTGTCCACCAAGAACAGACTAACTATAAACTTGGTAACTTTGCAAATCTTATGCTTTTTTCCCCTCTTCTAAATAGATGTCATAATTTGTATTTGACAAGTTGGTCCTTGTAAAACCTCCTCTGCAAGCAAGCTTCCTTTCTTTTCCAAATGCTTTCAGTGCTGTGTCTGAGTCTTCCTTCTATTCTTACTAGTTTGGAGGGGGTGAGGCCAAATTAGTGAAAAGTTCATACCGATGTTGCCTGACTATGTCCCAGACAGTAGTCAGCAAGCACTTGTGTGCTCACAGGGCCTGCGAGGCTGCCATGTTCTGCCTATTTTTCCTCATCACACTCTGGGTAATGTCTTACACACAGTAGGGGCTTTCTATGCAGAAGCATATCAGAGTCGGGGCCTTGGTTGCAAGCAACAGAAACTAACCCTGTTAAATTAAACTATTACGGTAATGCTACCAGGTAGCTCACAGAATTAACAGAAGAAAATGAGTGAGAATCAGAAGCAGCTACTCAAGGGACCAAGCAGCTAGGATGCTCCCCCCAGGGCTGCAGGCGAGAACATTGCAAAGGCCATGGGTACCCTGTCTCTGCTGCCTTTATATGGATGCTGCTGAAGTGCCTGTGCTGACTGCAATCAGCATCAAACTTTCCCTGCTTATCTGCAGCTCTTTCTTCAAACTTCAAGTCCCAAAATGTGTGCTCAGCCACTGTCATGTCTGACTCTTGGCGACCCCATGGTCTGAAGCCCACCAGGCTCCTCTGTCCATGGGATTTTCCAGTCAAGAATACTGGAGTGGGTTGCCATTTCCTCCTCCAGGGGATCTTCCCCACCCAGGGATTGAATCTGCACCTCCTGTCTCTTGCATCTCAAGTCCCAAATGGCAGCATCCAACTGCTCAGAGACCAGTGTCCACAGCCCAGTTGCCCAGGCCTGGATGTCCAAGTCTAGACTTGGTACTGAGAGGGTTAAACACATGTACCTCTTGTAAAAATGTTCTCCAAACTCCCCTCTCATGGAAGTTTGGGAGAAAATGGACACATGTATGTTTGGCTGAGTCCCTTCATTGTCCACCTGAAACTATCACCACGTTATTCATCAGCTATACGCCAATACAAATAAGAAGTTTTCTTCTTAATTTTTTTTAAAGTAAAAAATGAAAACATTCTCCAGTTTTCATGGGAGAAGGCTGGGCCTGTCCTGCCACCACGTTGATTTGGAGATGCCACTGAGGATAAGATGGATAAGTTGAGAAAAATCGGAGAAAGAACTGGCATCACTGGGAAACTTCTTGGATGTAGAGAGCAGTAGAGATCACCAAGACCAAGGGCAGGGGCAATTCCTGAGTCAGAGAACACCAAAAGAAGGCAACAGCAAAGCAAACAGCTCAATTTGGACAAATTGAATGTGTGATGCCTGCAGCCATTCGGTAGACATTCTGCAAACTCACAAGTTCTATGCATTTGGAAAGGATTCTATTAATATTATTGATGCTATCACTATTATTAAATATTAATGAAATTGGCTTCCAAAGACAGAATCACTCCAATGAAGTGGGAATAGAACTTTGCTTTTTGCCAACAGACAAGCAAGTGAGGATTTAACTTTTAATCTTTTTCTCCTTCTTTCACTTTGGCTGCCAGGTCACACAGAGCATGGCCAGACGTTCAGGGCAGGGCTGCCCAAGAAAAAAATGCCAATTTTCAAATAGGTAAGTAAAAGCCCATGATACACATAAATCGGCAACCAGATTCAAGGCTGTTGTATTTTAAGATTCTGTCTACACTGGGAGACCATCTGGTGACCAAAAAGAAGAAGTGGCGTTTGCTTGGATTGTTCCAGGGATGAAGGAGATGCCAAGACTCTGGCTCACTTTGATCTCTCTACACGTCAACCCATAGCCTCCCTGCCTCCCAGCTGTGAGGTTTCCAGGGCTCACATTGGGTGGGCTTGAGCCCAGAACTGTGGCATCCTTGTAAAGATGGAACACTGTAATTTGCTAGGATCTTTCTGATGCAAATATTGTAATGCTCAGCCTTCTCAAACAATATGCCTGGAGTTCTGTCTCAGAAAATAAAATGCCTCTTTTAGGGGAGAATGGATACATGTATACCTATGACTGAGTCCCTTTGACATCCATCTGAAACTGTCACAACCTTGTTAATTGGCTATACTCCAATATAAAATACAAGGTTGTTTTTAAAAAAAAAAAAAAAGAAAGAAAGAAAATATGCTGCCCCAGGCACTGAGGAAAGGATATAGGGAGTCAGAACACCTGATGCAGCATTCTGGTTTTACTACTGTCTGACCTTCAGCACATTTTATATTTTTTTTTACTAAATTGAACCTCGGTTCCCTCCTGTGTAAAATGGAACTGCCACCACCTACCTGTGTTACAGAAGGTCTGTCAGAATGAAACAAGGGTAAAGAGACATGAACTAAAGCATCGTGTATATATATTATTAACTCACCCAGTGATTGTTCATCTCTAACCCATTCGTGCTTCCTATTCAATCTCTCCCTCTCATAATAACCCTTTTGACAAGTACATGCATTGAACCCTTCCAATACAATCATCACTGCAGTGAGCTAGGAAGAGAGCATGGCAATATGTTCAACAAAGATGGAAAGTTCCAGAAGAGCCAATGTCCCACATTCATGACTCTCCAGAAAAAAGAGATGGGCAGGAGAATTCTGTCACATTGTCTTAGGAGAATTGATGCGTCTTGTTTTACAGAGCTGTTTCCAGAACAGAAGAACTTATTTAATTGCCTGCACTTCTTTTTTCTTTTAATTCTGTAGTGTACCCTGCAGCCTAATAGTAAGTAGAGTGCATCTTTAACGAAGCCAGTAAATAAATTTTTTTAAAAAAGAAGTGTCTGATTTACTGGGAAAATACAGTGCTCTGTAAATTCAAGATACTGCTTTACAACTGCTTGCCCACCATGGCCCACGCTTCCTTGGTAGAGGGCCATTTCTGCACATCAGATCATTGATGATTTACAGGAGGACAGGGGGTACTTTAAACTCAGTTCAGGCCTTTTAACTCAGTTGCATGCCACCAGGCAAAATAAATGGGAGGTTCTAAAGATTAATGAAAGCTTGTGTGCATGAAAGGATGCAGTATACAGTAGACACTCAATAAAGGCTTGTTTAGTTCCTTCTTGGCTGTCTTTTCTTTATTGGACTGAGAGTCCCCAGCTGCACGAAGTAGCAGGCATTTCATCAATGTTTGTACACATCCTCTCTGCGGGCTAAATACTGAGCAAATCAGCTTTTTAAAATAAATACTACCTCCATTTATTTCGCAAAAGACTTGCTGACAAGATACCCAGGAGCATCTGAAATTTCATCCAGACAAAGAGGGCAGGGACAAGGAGCTCTGTTTTTCCCATTCCGAGCTTCCCACTGCATTCCTCCCACACTCAGGCAGGCACACACATCCCAGCACATGTGCGCCACCGCGATAAGGAGGCTTTCAAACGCGCAATTCATCACCTTGGCCCCGGATGGAAGGAGAGTGCGTGTGTGTGTGTGTGTGTGAGTGTGTGTGCATGCACGCGTGCCACACTCTCGCACGCACGCGCTCCCGAGGGCCTTTGTAGCCCCACCTCTGACACAATGGAGTGAAAGCACAGAGCTCACAAAGGCAGAGGAAAGGAAAGGAAGGGAAGAAAGGTGCCCCCTTTGGCTGCCCCCGTAAGACTCTGGCTGCTCCACCTCAGCCCGTTAACCAGTTAAGGGTCCGCTAAAGGACAGCAGGAAAGGGGAGAAGCGTCCAGCCTGTAGCCCTGATGCAGGAGGAAACAAACATTAATCACAGCCGTCCCTGTCGGAGCAGGGGTTGTGCCCTGATGCTCTTTGGTGGAGTTTCATGAAGTCCCGAAGCCCGCGGAGGCAGCCAGGATGCTAACATCCTTTCCCAGAATGCTCTGGGCCGCTCAGGCCAGCCCCGGCCAGTGAGACGCAGCCTCCCCAGGCACCCATGCGTGTGTGCACACAGACACACACTCCCCAGCCCCCACCTCGGCTTCACTCCCAGAGCTAAGCACTCACTCTTCTTGGTGGGATTCTTGGGAAAGTGGGAATTAAAGGAATCCACATTTATGGAGATCCACTTGGTGCCAGGCACTTCCATCGGGTTACTTAGTGTAAGCCTCACAAGAGCACTGGGAAAATATCTTTCTGGTTATTGCTCCATGTGTGGAGATGCTGAAAACTAAGATGCAGAGAAGGGATGTGGTTTTGGTTTCCAGGCACACTCAGCTGGTAAGTGGTGAATGGAGAATTCAAATCTAGGTGGGTTGTTTTGTTTTTTTTTTTTCTTTTATTGGATGCCCAAAGTAGTGTGTTTTCCTTTTACAGCACAACTGGCATTCGCTTTCTGCCACAGATTCCTGGATCCTATATGATACAAGAGTTCTGGGTGGGGATTAGGAATCTGCATTTTATTACAAAATTCTTTTTTCCTTTATTTTACTATGATAGCTTTATTGAGGTGTAATTTAACTACGATAAATTGCATATGTTTACAATTTACATTTGACAAGTTTTAGCATTTGTATACAGGCTTCCCAGGTAGCACAGTGATAAAGAATCCACCTGCTAATGCAGAAGGATCAATCCCTGGGTTCCAATCCCTGGCCTGGGAAGATCCCCTGGAGGAGAAAATGGCACTCCACCCCACTATTCTTGCCTGGGAAATCCCATGGACAGAGGAGCGTGGCAGGCTAAAGTCCGCGGGGTTGCAGAGTCGGATGCAACTGAGTAACTGAGCACACACACAGACATTTATACACACCCCTGAAACCATCACCACAATCAACATAGTAATGTATTTAGCCCCCAAAGGTTTCCTCATGCCCCTTTGTAATCTTTCACCAACCCATCTCATCCCATGCCCAGGCCACCACAGATATACTTTCTGTCACTGTGAATTAGTTTGCATTTTCTGGAATTTTATATTTTTGGAATCATATGGAATGTACTTCTTTTTTAATCTGGCTTTTGTCACTCAGTATGACTATCTAGAGATGCATTCACGTGTATCAATGCATCCTCTTATTGTTGAGTAAATTCTGTCCTAAGGCTATGGCACAATTTGTTGGTCCATTCACCTGTTAGTGTATATTAAGGTTGTTTCTAGTTTGATGTTTTTACAAAGATACCTTCCATGAGCACCAGCTTTAAACTTTCTTAATAAATAAGACAATGAACAATTCAATTTAAAAACTGGGAAAAAATCAAATAAACACTTCCCCAAAAAGATATACAAATGGCAAATAATCAAATGAAAAGATGCTCAACACCATTAGTCACTGAAAGTGAAAGTGTCAGTCGCTCAATAGTGACAGACTCCTTGCAACCCCATGAACCCATAGCCTGCCAGGCTCCTCAGTCCATGGAATTTTCCAGGCAGGATTACTGGAGTGGGTTGTCATTTCCTTCTCTAGGGGATCTTCCCGACCCAGGCATCAAACCCAGGTCTCCCATATTGCAGGCAGATTCTTTACCATCTGAGCCACCAGGGAAGCCTTTCATTAGTCACTAGCGAAATTCAAATTAAAACCACAAGGAGGTATTACTACACTACTATTGGAATGATTAGAAAAAAACAGTCACTTATAATGATAATCTCTAGGTCCGTTCATATTGCTGCAAATGGAATTATTTCATTCGTTTTTATAGCTGAGTATATATATTCATTGTATATATGTACCACATCTCCTTTATCCATTTATCTGTAATTATCAGTATGATAAGTGAGGTAAACCAGACAGAGAAAGTCAAATATCATGATATTACTTATATGTGGAATCAAAAACAAAAGATACAAATGAATTTTATTTACAAAACAAATAGACCCACAGATATAAAATCAGACTTATGGCTACCAAAGAAGGAGGGGATAAATGAGGAGGATGGGATTAACATACATGCGCAGAAGCACCACCGCTGCAAGGGACCGTGCAGAAGCGCGGCGGAAAGGAGCTACCCCTCGCCCAAGGTCAGGGGTGGCGACCGAGAGGAGCAACCCCACGTCCAAGAAGCAGCTGCTGCGCCGGCGCAGGAGGGCCGAGAGGAGCTACTCCACGTTCAAGGTCAGGAGGGGCGGCCGTGAGGAGATACCCCTCATCCAAGGTAAGGAGCAGCGGTTGTGCTTTGCTGGAGCAGCCGTGAAGAGATACCCCAAGTCCAAGGTAAGAGAAACCCAAGTAAGATGGTAGGTGTTGCCAGAGGGCATCAGAGGGCAGACACACTGAAACCATAATCACAGAAAGCTAGCCAATCTGATCACATGGACCACAGTCTTGTCTAACTCAATGAACTAAGCCATTCCGTGTGTGGCCACCCAAGAAGGACGGGTCATGGTGGAAAGGTCTGACGGAATGTGGTCCACTGGAGAAGGGAATGGCAAACCACTTCAGTATTCTTGCCTTGAGAACCCCATGAACAGTATGAAAAGGCAAAATGATAGGACAATGAAAGAGGAACTCACCAGGTTGGTAGGTGCCCAATATGCTACTGGAGATTAGTGGAGAAATAACTCCAGAAAGAATGAAGCCAAAGCAAAAACAATACCCAGTTGTGGATGTAACTGGTGATAAAAGCGAGGTCCGATGCTGTAAAGAGCAGTATTGCATAGGAACCTGGAATGTTAGTTCCGTGAATCAAGGCAAATTGGAAGCGGTCAAACAGAAGATGACAAGAGTGAATGTCGACATTCCAGGAATCAGCAAACTAAAATGGACTGGAATGGGTGAATTTCACTCAGATGACCATTATATCTACTACTGTGGGCAGGAATCCCTTAGAAGAAATGGAGTAGCCATCATGGTCAACAAAAGAGTCCAAAATGCAGTACTTGGATGCAATCTCAAAAATGACAGAATGATCTCTGTTCGTTTCCAAGGCAAACCATTCAATATCACAGTAATCCAAGCCTATGCCCTAATCAGTAATGGTGAAGAAGCTGAAGTTGAACAGTTCTATGAAGACCTACAAGACCTCTTAGAGCTAACACCCAAAAAAGATGTCCTTTTCATTATAGGGGGCTGGAATGCAAGAGTAGGAAGTCAAGAAACACCTGGAGTAACAGGCAAATTTGGCCTTGGAGTACAGAATGAAGCAGGGCAAAGGCTAAGAGAGTTTTGCCAAGAGAACGCACTGGTCATAGCAAACACCCTCTTCTGACAACACAAGAGAAGACTCTACACATGGACATCACCAGATGGTTAACACTGAAATCAGACTGATTATATTCTTTGCAGCCAAAGATGGAGAAGCTCTATACAGTAAGCAAAAACAAGACCAGGAACTGACTGTGGCTCAGATCATGAACTCCTTATTGCCAAATTCACACTGAAATTGAAGAAAGTAGGGAAAACTACTAGACCATTCAGGTATGACCTAAATCAAATCCCTTATGACTATACAGTGGAAGTGAGAAATAGATTTAAGGGACTAGATCTGATAGAGTGCCTGATGAACTATGGACGGAGGTTCATGACATTCTGCAGGAGGCAATGATCAAGACCATCTCCATGGAAAAGAAATGCAAAAAAGCAAAATGGCTGTCTGAGGAGGACTTACAAATAGCTTTGAAAAGAAGAGAAGCGAAAAACAAAGGAGAAAAGGAAAGATATACCCATGTGAATGCAGAGTTCCAAAGAATAGCAAGGAGACATAAGAAAGCTTTTCTCAGCTATCAATGCAAAGAAATAGAGGAAAACAACAGAATAGGAAAGACTAGAGATCTCTTCAAAAAAATTAGAGATACCAAGAGAACATTTCAGGCAAAGATGGTCTTGAAAAAGGACAAAAATGGTATGGACCTAACAGAAGCAGAAGATACTAAGAAGAGGTGGCAAGAATACACAGAACTGTACAAAAAAGGTCTTCACGACCGAGATAATCACGATGCTGTGATCACTCACCTAGAGACAGACATCCTGGAATGTGAAGTCAAGTGGGCCTTAGAAAGCATCACTACGAACAAAGCTAGTGGATGTGATGGAATTCCAGTTGAGTTATTTCAAATCCTAAAAGCTGATGCTGTGAAAGTGCTGCACTAACTATGCTAGCAAATTTGGAAAACTCAGCAGTGTCCACAGGACTGGAAAAGGTCAGTTTTCATTCCAATCCCTAAGAAAGGCAATCCCAAAGAATGCTCAAGCTACCACACAGTTGTACTCATCTCACATGCTAGTAAAGTAATGCTCAAAATTCCAAGCCAGGCTTCAACTATACATGAACCATGAACTTCCAGAAGTTCAAGCTGGTTTTAGAAAAGGCAGAGGAACCAGAGATCAAATTGCCAACATCTGCTGGATCATGGAAAATGCAGGAGAGTTCCAGAAAAATATCTATTTCTGCTTTATTGACTACACCAAAGCCTTCGACTGTGTGGATCACAATAAACTGTGGGAAATTCTGAAAGAGTTCAGAATACAAGACCACCTGACCTGCCTCTTGAGATACCTGTATGCAGGTCAGGAAGC
This sequence comes from Dama dama, assembly GCF_033118175.1. NCBI lineage: Eukaryota > Metazoa > Chordata > Mammalia > Artiodactyla > Cervidae > Dama > Dama dama. Next base: position 42,115,890 of record NC_083696.1, on the reverse strand, counting down.
AACAGTTAGAACTGGACATGGAACAACAGACTGCTTCCAAATAGGATAAGGAGTACATCAAGGCTGTATATTGTCACCCTGCTTATTTAACTTGTATGCAGAGTACATCATGAGAAACGCTGGACTGGAAGAAGCACAAGCTCGAATCAGGATTGCCAGGAGAAATACCAATAACCTCAGATATGCAGATGACACCACCCTTATGGCAGAAAGTGAAGAGGAACTAAAAAACCTCTTGACGAAAGTGAAAGAGCAGAGTGAAAAAGTTGGCTTAAAGCTCAACATTCAGAAAACTAAGATCATGGCATCTGGTCCCATCACTTCATGGCAAATAGATGGGGAAACAGTGGAAACAGTGACAGACTTTATTTTTGGGGCCTCCAAAATCACTGCAGATGGTGATTGCAGCCATGAAATTAAAAGACACTTACTCCTTGGAAGGAAAGTTATAACCAACCTAGACAGCATATTAAAAAGCAGAGACATTACATTGCCAACAAAGGTCCGTCTAGTCAAGGCTATGGTTTTTCCTGTGGCCATGTATGGATGTGAGAGTTGGACTGTGAAGAGCGCTGAGCACCAAAGAATTGATGCTTTTGAACTGTGGTGTTGGAGAAGACTCTTGAGAGTCCCCTGGACTGCAAGGAGATCCAACCAGTCCATCCCAAAGGAGACCAGTCCTGGGTGTTCATTGGAAGGACTGATGCTGAAGCTGAAACTCCAGTACTTTGGCCACCTCGTGCAAAGAGCTGACTCATTGGAAAAGACCCTGATGCTGGGAGGGATTGGGGGCAGGAGGAGAAGGGGACGACGGAGGATGAGATGGAAAGATGGCATCACTGACTCGATGGACATGAGTTTGAGTAAATTTCAGGAGTTGGTGATGGACATGGAGGCCTGGCGTGCTGCGATTCATGGGGTCGCAAAGAGTTGGACACGACTGAGCAACTGAACTGAACTGAATTGATACATAAAATAGATGACCAACAGACCTATACCTGAAAGTAACACAATTATAAGCCAATTGTACTTTAAAAACAATAGAGTCCAGCATTATGAGTGCTGTGACGATATGGAGCAACTGGAACCCTCCTAGGTGGCTGCTTGTGAGCGCTCGGTCCCTCAGTCACGTGTGGCTTTTTGTGACCCCAGGACTGTAGCCCACCAGGCTCCTCTGTCCATGGAACTCTCCAGACAAGAACACTGGGGTGGCTTAACATTCATTTCTCCAGGGAATCTTCCCAACCCAGGGATCAAACCTGCATTAGAGGTAGGTTCTTTTACTGGCTGAGCCACCAGGGAAGCCCCCAGTTTAGCTAACTGTTTAGCTAAACTTGTTTAGCTCTCCATTTTATTCCTATGATCCACAAGAGGTAGTGTTGATGACTCCCAGCTTCCGGGAATCTATGTCTATGATCTCAAAGAACTCCATAAGGAGCATACCCACCCTCCTTGAAAACATGGAATTAACTCTACAGAGCAGTTTATGTTTTCCCCTGTAATTCATAGTGTTCCCCTGTAAGGAGCATCCATTCTTCTTCTAAGCAGGTACCCAGGCACAACAGTAACTGGTATACACACACACACATACACACACACACATACACACACACACTCACACCCACACACATTTTAAATTTAAAAAGTTAATGTCTCCAAGATTGAGGGAGCCAGAATTGTCATTAAACTCTTGCAGACACAAAGGCCCTCTGCTGCTTTGCAGCCCACGTGAGACTGTATTTTACTTATCTGGATCCCTTTTGTCTGGAATTATTTCCTCATTTTGAATAACCTGCAAAATGTAAGGCTGCAAACAGAATTGTCGGCCTCCCTTATTTGGAAATGGATTTGTCATTTGCAGTCAGTCCCTGTACCTGGGGCAGTTTGGGATCAAAAACAGTTTTCAAGGCTTCATTTATTACCACTCTTTAAAGAACTCACCCTTTGATCAAGAGCCTGGGGATTCCATGCTTTGCCCCCTCAAAATGTGTTCCCACCCCCAAGATCCCAGCGCTGTTTTTGTTTCTTTTGAAAGCCCTGTTTACTTCGGAAATTCAGCAATTGCTCCCGAAGTTCCTTTGATGTCTATTGAATTTAATATATTTCATTGCATTATGGAAAAGCTATTTCAGCTTTTGGTATCAGCATCTTCTTGATAAGCCGAGGGGTCTTTTTGTTGGGTTTTGTGTGTGTGGTTGTTGATTTGAGTTGTTGAATTTTTTTTTTTTTTAAGAATGATTTTAAGACTTTTGTTCTTTTTTTTTTAAAGACTAGCCAAAGGATGAGCAAGCAATGAGACTGACATCCCCTACAAATTAGAATTCTCCATTTGAGTCTAGAAACAGATGACAAGAAGAAATATATTTTTAATTCTCCCTGTTTTCACTAATTCCAATTGTCCCAGCATTGCCTCCACAATAAACCAACAAAGGCTACGTTTTAGGAACTTTGTATCTATCAATAATCAATCAACTGCTTACTATTTACTTGTTAGTATACCAAGCATTTTGCTAGTCAAGTCAATTAAAGTGTAATTGAGAAATTTTATGTACATACATATGTGTATATAAAATTTCTCAAGATTCTCAGTATTCTCAAGAATACTGTAATGGATTGCCTTTCCATTCTCCAGGGGTCTTCCTGACCCAGGGATCAAATCCATGTCTCCTGCATTGCAGGCAGACTCTTTACCATCTGAGATAGCAGGGAAACCCAATATTATATATATATATATGTATATATATGTATGTATTACATATATAAAATCAGACACTAATCTAAGAGCTTTCATATACTTGTTTTTTATAATCTTACCTCCCATTTTTGGTGTAACCATATGATTTACTATCTAAAGACGCTGTCAAAGACACTCTGACAGTAAAAGGGGGCACCATTAATAATTAATAATAACTAGTGAAAAGGAGCACCATTAATAATACTAGGACAACAAATATTAGCCAAGACTAGTGGGGATGTATGGTCATGCTATCTGTATTGCAGATGAGGAAACTGAAGTACAAAAAAGTTACGCCACTTACACAAAGACACAAGAGCTAGCAGATGGCAGACAAGTTGTGAACTCACTGTATTCGCCCGCAGCCACCACTCTACACCACGCTGAATTTGCCCTGTCTTCTGGGACCGAATCACAGGAACAAAGAGCCACCTGAATGTGTCCTTCAGCCACAGATGTGCCATCAGTACGGGCAGGTCCAGGCGTCCCAGACCTAAGAGGAATCGAGAGGATGCTCTCTGGTCCTGTTACACAGAGCCATGGTAGAAGAGGAGAGACCTATATTATAGTCCCAATCTGCCGTTCAGTCACTGCGTCCAGGGGACAAGTCACTTCCCCCCACTTTATCCTGGACCTTTACAGTCTGCAGTTAAGCCAACGCGCCTGCAGCACCGCCCACGTGACCCCAACAGTAACCATATATCCAGGATCTCACACACACAAAAATGATGGGAGTGGGATCCTCTGTTGCCTATGGATGGGCTCTAGAGTTCTTCTGTGGCTCCTGATTGAGGTGGTTTGGGTGACCTGTGGTGATCCTGGCCTGTAAGTATGTGAGAAGCCATAGGTGGGCAATCTTTCCAACAGAGAGTGGGGATAATCTGAGCCACAGCTACATTCTGGGCTCTTCACTAGTTCTGAAATCAGGTCCTGACCCCCTCATTAGACCGAGGTCCTGGTGCCCTCATCCCCTCCCCAGGACCACCTACAGGCCCTCACCTTGTACCCCAGCCTGTCCCCGCAGGTCTGACTCTGGATAGGCTGCACCAAGCTTGAGTTGCCTCAGTCTCCTTAGATCTGGCTCTTGGACGTCTGGCTTTACCGCACCCTTACCCTGACTATCCCTCTGTCTGGGTAGCTCTGTCTAGCTTTGACCTACAGGTGGCCTCAGTGGGTCCTTCCTCCCCATGTGAGTTTTCAGCATGGTTCATGGTCAGGGCTGACCAGCTACGACCACCCCCACATCCCCTGAGTTACCAAGTCCTGCTGAATTTACTTCCCAAGTAACCTAGATCCCATACCTCTCGTCTTCCCCTTAACGTGAGCTATACTTCTCAGCTAGTCTTCTAGCTCAAATCTCTTCTGTGCTTTGACTCTCATCCCCTTCATGAATTCCCCTGGCTCACCATGTCAAGAGTATGATTCTAAACCTATGTGTGAGTCCATCATCCTCTATGTGTGAACCTTCATTGTATTCCCAGCATAAAGACCAAATGCCCTAGCACCGTTTCAAGGCTTGCACTGACCAAGGGCCAACCTGCTTTAGAACCTTCTCACACTTTTGAATCCTCTCACACCCCTCCCTCCTGCTTTCTCAAAGTACCCCCTGGTGTTCCAGGTATGTGTAGTATTAAGCCCTGCTCCCCAAACACAGCATGCCTTCAACACCTCTCCTTTTTCAGGGCTGAGAATGCCAACCCTCCCTGTGATAAACTCAGAATCCTTCTAGCCCGTTGGGCATGCCTCAGATAGCGCAGATAAACAGTCCTCCTCACTCCCAGCCCCCATTAGAGCCTGTCCCTCACTGCCAAAGGATCCCAGTACTCTCTGATAAAGCTTATTTCACTGCTTTCGCAAACTGGCTGAGAGTGCAGTTCTGACAGTGCTTATCTGTCTCCCCAGAGAGGAAAGCTTTCCACATTTGCATCTCCCACAACACCCAGCCCCATGTACACCCCCTTAAAGGGGCTCTGTATGCATGCATAGGTTTGACCTTTAAGCCAGAACGAAAAACATCTTCGTACCTGGCCCCCTCCCCTCCTGATGAGCCCTGAGCCCTGGTAGCAACATGGTCCATCTGTGGGATTGGAACCTGAAGCAGCAGATGCAGCCAGCAGCAGGCACCTGGGAAGACTCATCAGATTTACTGAAGAAACCTGCTTAGAGATTTCCCTGGTGCCCCAGTGGTTAAGAACCCATCGGCCAATGCAGGGTACACCAGTTCAATCCCTGGTCCGGGAAGATCCCATATGTTGTGGGGCAACTAAACCTGTGTGCTACACTGCTGAAGCCCGCAGGCCTGGGAGCCAGTGCTCCACAAGAGAAGCCGCCTCAAGGAATAGCCCCTGCACCACAACTGGAGAGCAGCCCTGCTAACTGCAACTAGAGAAAGCCCACTCACAGCAACAGAGACCCAGTGAAGCCAAAAATAATAGATAAATAAGTAGAATTTTTTAAAAAAAGAAACCTGCTTAGAGGGGAGCCCTGGATGCTAATCAACCCCAAGACAGGGAAAGGAAGAATAAGAAAGACTCGCCTTGCTCTATGCGTGTGCCCCACTCCTTTGAAAGCTTTTCCCTGCCAGCAGCCAACCGAGGGAGTGGGAGTCTTGGCTGCTCAGTAGGTGTTGGAAGGTCCAGAGTTTTTCTCCATCTCCTCCCTCTCTCCAAAGCCCTGGCCCTCTTATATTTGTTGCAGTTTGGCTGCTAAGCCTTTTTCAAAGACATAGCATTAATTCTGCTTGCAGCACAAGTGGGATCAGGCATTTGGAAAAGAAAAGAAATATGGAATTCAGGAGCTGAGGCTGCCACACACAAAGACCATCGGGGAAGGCAAACCAAAGGGAGCCTTTATTTTTCTGTTGTTTCATTTTTCAACAGACCTAAGGTCACTGCAAGCAGTAGCCATTAGCCTAATTAGACCCCGGGAATGAGAAAACGGAGGGAGCACTCCAATGGGGGAACAGAGGGGAGGGGCAAAGACAGTAATTGAAGCCAAATAATGAATATTAAACTCTTGTAAGTAATGTTTAATTAAGTTATTCTACAATTGAGGCTTTTTGCAAATATTACCATGGGATTCAAAGGAGTACATTAAGTGCCTGGAAAAATCACTGAACAGAGAACACAGGCTGCCTTCTTTGCCTCTAGTCTGTGGCTCTGCTTAATCTGCACAGAAGTTCCATGAGCTAAAGGCTAAAGGAAGTCACATAAACACATGTCCCCAACTCCTTACTTTTGCCCATACACAGTTTCCACACCATCACATGGCCCTGCAGCTTATCACCATATTACAGTTGAAAACTTCTATTTGTCAAAAGATTGTATCAAAAGTGAAAAGGACAAGCCAAAACTTGAGAGGATTTTGCAAGCCACATCACCAAATTCAAGTTACATTTTTGAAAATATATAATGGTCTACTTACCCAACGGAAACATGGCAAAAGATATGAACAGGCAATTCACAGAAGAAAAAGATCTAGTTAAAATACAAAAAAAAAAAAAAAAATGTCAAGCTCACTTGACATCAGAAAAATGCACAATCTGAGATGCTACCATGTCATATCCATCAGATTAATGACAACAGAGAATTATTGTCTCATAATGCTAAGTGTTGGTGAGGATACGGAGAGATAGGAATGTGTGACTAACACACACTGGTATAGTTACACTAGAGAGCAATTTGGCACCCAACAGCAAAGCTGGTCGGTAGGCTATGATCTATAGGGTTGCAAAGAACCAGACACAACTGAAGTGAGTTTGCACACACGCACAGCAAAGTTTAAGATGTGTGTACTTAAAACCCAGGAGATCAATTAAAAGTGTATACTAGATTGTTAGAGAGATGTACAAAAATATTCAATGCAGCATTATTTATACAGCAGAAACTGGAAACAAACTCACGCCCATAAACAAGATAACGGGCATATAAATTGAGGAATCTTCACATAATGAAAAACTACTTAGGAGTGAAAGAAAATTAATATATGATATGAATAAATCTCTTAAACATAATTTTAAGTAAAACTCAAAACCTAAACAAAGTTTTTTAAAGTGGCAGAAGAATATAATACATTATGGTACAATTCAGGTAAAATTTAAAATCTACAGACCATAATATTTAGAGACACAAATACACATATGCTGAAGAATTGATGCCTTTTAACTGTGGTGCTGGAGAAGACTCTTGAAACTCCCTTGGACAGCAAAGAGATCAAACCAGACAACCTCAAGAGAGATCAACAGTGAGTATTCACTGCAAGGACTGATGCTGAAGCTGAAGCTCCGGTATTTTGGTCATCTGATATGAACAGACGACTCATTGGAAAAGCCCCCTATGCTGGGAAAGATTGAGGGCAGAAGGAGAAGAGGGCATCAGAAGATGAGATGGCTGGATGGCGTCACCAATGCAATGAATATGAACTTGGGCAAATTTTGGAAGATGGTGAGAGACAGGGAGTGCTGCAGTCCATGACGTGCAAAGAGTAGGACAAAACTGGGCTACCGAACAACAATAGCAATACATTCCTATGCCTTCAGTTATTTCATGATATTTTTAATTGGTAATGATCATATTTTTAAACAGGCCTCAACAAGATCCTATGCTCCTGGAAGAAGAGACTTGAAAATTCACCCGAGAATGGACGAGCAGGTATGATCAGGGAATAAAATGCAAGACACATTTGGGACACAATCCAGGTGAGGGAACTGAGGGCCATGAAATGTTGTTCTTTCTGAAATCTCTACCCAGAGAAGCACTTGAAGTTCAAGTGGACTGAAAGCCATTTGATCCTGGAGCAGGCACAAATCGGACAAGGAAAGTCAGCATGGTGCCCAACTCAGCCCTGCTAAGTAAGAGGACTTGAGGGTGGGAGACGGAATCCAGTGCCCAAGAAGGATCAGTTAGGTTTTTCTTGCCAACTGAATAGAGGCAAAACTCTAACTTTTCTGTACATTCAGAATTTAACCGATACATCCAGATTCAGCTGCCGCGAGTATGGCAGTATTTTCTGAGCGCCTACAGAGACCTCACTTTCTTATTAGAGCTTGAGAATTCCTAGCAAACATTAGTCTTGAAGATTCTCACCATTGGCCAGAAGAGATGCTGCAGACACAAAAATTGCCAACAGAAATATTTGAACCTCTTTTAGTTGGATTTACTAGATGAAGTCTTTGGGAGGAATTGCAATAAATTTATATTTTTTATAAAGGATAGCCATGATAAATACATCTTTAGCTGGACTTTAAAAATTCAGAGGATGGTATTATTATCCATAGAGGAATACCTACTGTCCTATTTATTTACTGAAAAAAAGAAGTAAAGAAAGCAGGCAGAAATTATAGTATTAGCTGACCTTGACTTTGCATAGCCCTCTCTCTATCCAAGCATGAACAATCCCAATTCTATAATTAGGGGACTGGTCTAGACCACAGGTCAGCTAAACTTGATCCATCACCTATTTCTCTATGACTTGCAAGAGAAGAATGCCTTTTGTATTTATAAATAATTTAAAAAATCAAAGGCAGAATATTTTGTGAGACATGAAAAGTATACATATATGTCAGTGTCCATAATACAGTTTGCTGTTGTTGTTTGCTAATATACACAATTTTAAGTGATTTTTATTCAAGTATAGTTGATTTACAATGTTGTATTAGTTTCTTCTGTACAGCAAAGTAAATCATATACATATATCAGTTCAGTTCAGTCATTCAGTCGGGTCCAACTCCATGCGACCCCATGAACCGCAGCACACAAGGCCTCCCTGTCCATCACCAACTCCCAGAGTCCACCCAAACCTATGTCCATCGAGTCGGTGATGCCATCCAAACATTTCATCCTCTGTCTTCCCCTTCTCCTCCTGCCCCCAGTCTTTCCCAGCATCAGGGTCTTTTCCAATGAGTCAGCTCTTCACATCAGGTGGCCAGTGTATTGAAGTTTCAGCTTCAGCATCAGTCCTTCCAATGAATATTCAGGACTGATTTCCTTTATGATGGACTGGTTGGATCTCCTTGCAGTCCAAGGGACTCTCAAGAGTCTTCTCCAACACCACAGTTCAAAGCATCAGTACTTTGATGCTCAGCTTTCTTTATAGTCCAACTCTCACATCCATACATGATCACTGGAAAAACCATTGCCTTGACTAAATAGACTTTGGTGACAAAGTAATGTCTCTGCTGTTTAATATGCTGTCTAGACTGGTCATAACTTTCCTTCAAAGAATAACAGTCTTTTAATTTCACGGCTGCAATCGCCATCTGCAGTGGTTTTGGAGCCCCCCAAAATAAAGTCTGACACTGTTTCCACTGTTTCCCCATCTATTTCCCATGAGGTGATGGGACCAGATGCCATGATCTTAGTTTTCTGAATGTTGAGTTTTAAGCCAGCTTTTTCACTCTCCTCTTTCACTTTCATCAAGAGGCATTTTAGTTCTTTTCACTTTCTGACATATGGGTGGTGTCACCTGCATATCTGAGGTTATTGATATTTCTCCCAGCAATCTTGATTCCAGCTTGTGCTTCCTCCAGCCCAGTGTTTCTCATGATGTACTCAGCATAGAAGTTAAATAAGCAGGGTGACAATATACAGCCTTGATGTAATCCTTTTCCTATTTGGAAGCAGTCTGTTGTTCCATGTCCAGTTCTAACTGTTGCTTCCTGACCTGCATACAGGTTTCTCAAGAGGCAGGTCAGGTGGTCTGGTATTCCCATCTCCTGAAGAATTTTCCATAGTTTATTGTGATCCACACAGTCAAAGGCTTTGGCATAGTCAGTAAAGCAGAAATAGATGTTTCCTGGAAATCTCTTGCTTTTTCGGTGATCCAGATAATGTTGGCAATTTGATCTCTGGTTCCTCTGCCTTTTCTAAATCCAGCTTGGAAGTTCACAGTTCACGTATTGATGAAGCCTGGCTTGGAGAATTTTGAGCATGACTTTACTAGCATGTGAGATGAGTGCAATTGTGCAGTAGTTTGAGCATTCTTTGGGATTACCTTTCTTTGGGATTGGAATGAAAACTGACCTTTTCCAGTCCTGTGGCCACTGCTGAGTTTTCCAAATTTGCTGGCATATTGAGTGCAGAACTTTCACAGCATCATCTTTTAGGATTTGAAATAGCTCAACTGGAATTCCATCACCTCCACTAGCTTTGTTCATAGTGATGCTTCCTAAGGCCCACCTGACTTCACATTCCAGGATGTCTGGCTCTAGGTGAGTGATCACACCATCGTGATTATCTGGGTCATGAAGATCTTTTTTGTACAGTTCTTCTGTGTATTCTTGCCAGCTCTTCTTAATATCTTCTGCTTCTGTTAGGTCCATAACATTTCTGTCCTTTATTGAGCCCATCTTTGCATGAAATGTTTCCTCAGTATCTCTAATTTTCTTGAAGAGATCTCTAGTATTTCCCATTCTATTGTTTTCCTCTATTTCTTTGCATTGATCACTGAGGAAGGCTTTCTTATCTCTCCTTGCTATTCTTTGGAACTCTGTATTCAAATGGGTATATCTTTCCTTTTCCCCTTTGCTTTTCATTTCCCTTCTTTTCACAGCTATCTGTAAGGTCTCCTCAGACAGCCATTTTGCTTTTTTGCATTTCTTTTCCATGGGGATGGTCTTGATCCCTGTCTCCTGTACAGTGTCACGAACTTCCATCCATAGTTCATCAGGTACTCTGTCTATCAGATCTAGTCCCTTCAATCTATTTCTCACTTCCACTGTATAGTCATAAGGGATTTGATTTAGGTCATACCTGAATGGTCTAGTAGTTTTCCCCACTTTCTTCAATTTAAGTCTAAATTTGGCAATAAGGAGTTCATGATCTGAGCCACAGTCAGCTCCCGGTCTTGTTTTTGCTGACTGTATAGAGCTTCTCTATACATCTTTGGTTGCAAAGAACATAATCAGTCTGATTTTGGTGTTGACCATCTGGTGATGTCCATGTGTAGAGTCTTCTCTTGTGTTGTTGGAAGAGGGTATTTGTTATGACCATTGCGTTCTCTTGCCAAAACTCTATTAGCCTTTGCCCTGCTTCATTCCGTACTCCAAGGCCGAATTTGCCTGTTTCTCCAGGTATTTTTTGACTTCCTACTTTTGCATTCCAGCCCCCTATAATGAAAAGGACATCTTTTCTGGGTGTTAGTTCTAGAAGGTCTTGTAGGTTTTAATAGAACTGTTCAACTTCAGCTTCTTCAGCATTACTGGTTGGGGTATAGACTTAGATTACCGTGATATTGAACGGTTTGCCTTGGAAACGAACAGGGATCATTCTGCCATTTTTGAGATTGCATTCCAAGTACTGCATTAAGGACTCTTTTGTTGACTATGATGGCTACTCCATTTCTTCTAAGGGATTCCTGCCCACAGTAGTAGATATAATGGTTATCTGAGTTAAATTCACCCAATCCAGTTCAATTTAGTTGGTTGATTCCTAGAATGTCGATGTTCACTCTTGTCATCTCCTGTTTGACCACTTCCAATTTGCCTTGATTCATGGACCTTACATTCCAGGTTCCTATGAAATATTGCTCTTTACAACATCAAACCTTGCTTCTATCACCAGTCCCATCCACAGCTGGGTGTTGTTTTTGCTTTGGCTCCATCCCTTCATTCATATATATATATATACTCTTTTTTATATCCTTTTCCCATATTACAGAGTATTGAGTAGAGTTCCCTGTGCTGTACAGTAGGTCCTTATGAGTTATCTATTTTATATACAGCAGTGTGTATGTGTTAATCCCAATTTATCCTTCCCTCTCCCCCTTGGTGACCCTTAATTTGTATTGTGCTTGGCTGCTTCTGCACTTTACTGGCAGAATTGAGGGGATGGGATAGAGACTGTAGTCTCTATATTTACGGTTGGACTCTTTAGAAAAAAAGATTTATCAATCCCTGGTCTACAGTTCAGTTCAGTTCAATCGCTCAGTCGTGTCCGACTCTTTGCAACCTCGTGAATCGCAACACGCCAGGCCTCCCTGCCCATCACCAACTCCCAGAGTTTATTCAAACTCATGCCCATCGAGTCAGTGATGCCATCCAGCCATCTCATCCTCTATTGTCCCCTTCTCCTCCTGCTCCCAATGCCTCCCAGCATCAGGGTCTTTTCCAAGGACCACACAGTTGCACTCATTTCACACGCTAGTAAAGTAATGCTCAAAATTCTCCAAGCCAGGCTTCAGCAATATGTGAACCATGAACTTCCAGATGATCAAGCTGGATTTAGAAAAGACAGAGGAACCAGAGATCAAATTGCCAACATTTGCTGGATCATCGAAAAAGCAAGAGAGTTCCAGAAAAACATCTATTTCTGCTTTATTGACTACGCCAAAGCCTTCGACTGTGTGGACCACAATAAACTATGCAAAATTCTTCAAGAGATGGCAATACCAGACTGCCTGACCTACCTCTTGAGAAACCTGTATGCAGGTCAGGAAGCAACAGTTAGAACTGGACATGGAACAACAGACTGCTTCCAAATAGGAAAAGGAGTACGTCAAGGTTGTATATTGTCACCCTGCTTATTTAACTTCTATGCAGAGTACATCATGAGAAACGCTGGGCTGGAAGAAGCACAAGCTGGAATCAAGATTGCCAGGAGAAATATCAATAACCTCAGATATGCAGATGACACCACCCTTATGTCAGAAAGTGAAGAGGAACTAAAAAGCCTCTTGATGAAAGTGAAAGAGGAGAGTGAAAAAGTTGGCTTAAAGCTTAACATTCAGAAAACAAAGATCATGGCATCTAGTCCCATCACCTCATGGGAAATAGATGAGAAGAGTGGAACTGTTTCCACTCAGTGGAAACAGTGTCAGACTTTATTTTGGGGGGCTCCAAAATCACTGCAGATGGTGACTGCAGCCGTGAAATTAAAAGACGATTACTCCTTGGAAGGAAAGTTATGACCAACCTAGATAGCATGTTAAAAAGCAGAGACATTACTTTGCCAACAAAGATCCGTCTAGTCAAGGCTATGGTTTTTTCAGTGGTCATGTATGGATGTGAGATTTGGACTGTGAAGAAAGCTGAGCGCCAAAAAATTGATGCTTTTGAACTGTGGTGTTGGAGAAGACTCTTGAGAGTCCCTTGGACTGCAAGGAGATCCAACCGGTCCATCCTAAAGGAGATCAGTCCTGGGTGTTCTTTGGAAGGACTGATGTTCAAGCTGAAACTCCAGTACTTTGGCCACCTCATGCGAAGAGTTGACTCATTGGTCTACAGTAGCAATGTCAAAAAAAAAAAAAAATACAATGCCAGCCAGATATGAAATGTAAAAGTTTCCATTTGCCACATTAAAGAAAAAAAGAAAAAGAGCTGAAATCAATTGTAATGATACATCAGATCTAACTCAATCTATCCCACAAATCCAATGTGTAATCAATATAAAGAATTTGGGGTGAGATATTTTACATTATTTTTTTCCTGCTAAGTCTCCAAAATTGGATGTGCATTTCATACTTCCAGTGCATCTCAATTTGGCCAGCTACATTCCAAGTGCTCAGTGGCCTCATGAGGTCAAAGGGTACTGTGCCAGGCAGCATAGAGTCAGATTACCTCTGAGGTCCTTTTCAGTTTAACATTATAAGATCTAAAATATGTATCAGCTTAAAAAAACAAGATTTCCCTTTTGGCTCAGATGGTAAAGAAGCTGCCTGAAATGCAGGAAACCCAGTTTGGATCCCTGAGTCAGGAAGAACCCCTGGAGAAGGGAATGGTTACCCACTCCAGGATTCTTGCCTGGAGAATCCCATGGACAATAGGAGCCTGGCGGGTACAGTAGTCTATGGGGTTGCAAAGAGTCGGACATGACTGAGTGACTAACACACACATAGAACAAAACAAAACACAAGAAATATCTCCATTCTCCAGGTTCCAATTAGAGTTACACACCTTAAAACCTTTCCTGATTCCTTCAGTACATACAGCCCTCAACTCAAGGCAGCATCACTTTTACCAATGGAGACTGCCCTCCAACCTTGAATCTTTCAGAGACCTGAACCCACAGGAGTAACAGGGCTGTTTCCAAGTAGCTGCTGCCCCTCCTCACTCCAGGCTTCATTGCTCACTGAATGACCTCTGCTCCTCCCTCTCACTTTGCTGTGTCTTCATTCTTTATGGCACCTCTCTGTGCTCCTCCTGGGGGTCTTGGCTTGGGTTTTCTCCACCTCCCCCACCCTGGGGAGACCTTAAAAGGCCTTCTGGAAGCCTCCTTCCAGCCCTGTCGAAACAGCCAGGACCTCTTAGAAGAGGAGGTACATCAGGAGTAACATAGGAATGTGAGGATAAAGGGCTTCCGAGGTGGCAAGTGGGCAAAGAACCCACCTGCCAATGCAGGAGACAAAAGAGGTGCAGGTTCGATCACTGGGCTGAGAAGATCCCTTCGAGGAGGACATGGCAACCCACTCCAGTATTCTTGCCTGGAGAATCTCATAGACAGAGGAGTCTGGTGGGCTATAGTTCATAGGATCACAAAAAGTCATCACGACTGAAGTGACTTAGCATGCACACACATGAAGATAAAACCTAAGTGGACCAAGGGATTAAGAAAAAAAAAAAAAATACTCTGAAGGATGATTCAGAAAATTTGGAATTAAGGGAATTGAGGAAATTAAGGAATTTGAGCATTAAGGAAAGCTTTTGAGAAGACATTTTTGAGAAAGCGATAGCAGAATTCCTGGGATTCCTAACCAAGGAGGACCACTGGTTATGAGTTGAGGGAGAGAGTTGGAAATTGAAACAGAATCCAGAAAAGCAGGTTGGGACCCCAGGAAGACTGGGCTGTGGCTCCTGCAGAGCTTCAAAGGCAGCTGGCACAACAGTCCTGAGTGGGAGGTGGAACACATCACCAAAGCCTGAAGCCTTCCTTAGTCATCAGGACCCAGAGCAGGAGATGGGGCTGAAAGGGAGAAATGGGATTTGATGCTTCAAAGCTGAGTTTCTTCAGAAAGTGCATCTAAATTTTTCCCATGTCCCCGATCCTGGAGGAGTGATGAAATGACCTCTGTGCAACACCGAAGTGGGCTGGGCTAGAAAAAGGGAATTATCAGAGGTGGGCTAATCAAGCATATCTCAAAAAGTAAAATACATTATTATTATAAAAACAAATGCCCATTATAATTTGTTTCAACAAATTATACATTGTTGTTGTTCCTCAGTCACTCAGTTGTGTCCGACTCTTTGTGACCCCATGGACTGTAGCACACCAGACTTCCCTGTCCTTCACCATTTCCTGGAGTTAGCTCAAACTCGTGTCTATTGAGTCAGTGATGCCATCCAGCCATCTCATCCTCTGTCTTCCTGTTCTCCTCCTGCCTTCCATCTTTCCCAGCATCAAGGTCTTTTCCCATGAGTCAGCTCTTCACATCAGGTGGCCAAAATATTGGAGTTTCAGCTTCAGTATCAGTCCTTCCAATGAATATTCAGGGTTGATTTCCTTTCGGATTGACTGGTTTCATCTCCTTGCTGTCTAAGGGACTCTCAAGAGTCTTCTAGCACCACAATTTGAAAGCATCAATTCTTTGGCACTCAGCCTTCTTTACGGTCCAACTCTCACATCCGTACATGACTACTGGAAAAACCAAACTGTACACAGAAGTATAGTAAAAATAGAAGCTATCTAAAGTTTCTTGGCCCAGAAATAGTGATTTGGAGGCCATTCTTCATTCCTGTCTTGATGTATCTGCATTACTGAATAGAATCATATCCTACAAGCTCATTTTCTCATAAATATCATCTGTGTGTGTGTATGTGTGTGTGTGTGTGTGTGTTTATTTTAGTTAGGGGGGAGACTTGAGAAGACTTACTCCTTTCCTTTCTCCTCCCAACCCATATACTTATATAAGAAAGGTTCTCATTATTTTACAAAAAAGATCATTTTTACACACTTTTCTGCATTCTGTTTGTTTCACACTTTGTATAAATTTCTCCAGATTATTGGATTGAGAGTTCATTCATTTTTAATGTCTGCATAATATTTATGGTATGGGTGTACTGTAATTTATTCAATTATCCCTACTGATGGGCACTCCCTTTGAAACAACTTTGCATATATACTCTTACTCACCACCACTTTTATTTCCATGAGATAAATTCCCATAAGTGGGAGTGCTGGATAGAAGGGGATATGCATTTTTTAATTTTACTAGCTATTGCCAGATTGTTTTCTAAAAAGACTGAAACAGTTTACATTTCCTTTAGCAACGTATGTGTAAATTCCCTCTGCCCTGTGTCTCCTCCACCGGTAGATATTATTGGTCTTCCTGTTTGCCAGTCTGAGAGTAAAGTGATAATTCAAAATTCTACTTTTGTTTGCATTTCTCTGACTTGCAGTAAAGTTTGAGCATTTTTTAAATGTATTTGTTGGCCCTTAGACTTGCTCTTCTGTGAGCCGCCTGTACAAGTCCTTCACGTGTTTCTCTGTTTGGTTACCTTTAAGAGCGTTTTGTGTATTATAGCTATGACTCCTTTATCAATGTGACTTTTTCCTGAATTCATCACTTGGCTCCATTCTTACTTTACACTAAACTTCTGTGCACTGTTTGAGCCAGGGGATGGGATAAGAGTCAGAGATTCGGGCCTTTCCTGGTGGCCTAGCCATGAAGACTCCGAACTCCCAATGCAGGGGACCAGGGTTCAGTCGGTCAAGGAACTAGATCCCACATGCTGAACTAAAGACTTCACATACCACAATTAAAGATCCCAGATGCAGCAACTAAGACCCAGCACAGTCAAATAAAATCAATTAATTAAAATTTTAAAAAGAATCAGCGATTTTAAGGGTACATAGAACAGATAACATCACGCTCCAGATCCCCTCTGAGGATGGTGAATTTGTTGGCTCAGGATGACAGAACAAAGAGCCACAGACTGGAGGCTTATACAACAGAAACTTACTTTCTCACAGTTCTAGAGCCTGGAAATCCAAGGCCTAGGTGCCAGAGGGTAGGTTTCTGGTGAAGCCTCTCTTCCCAGCTTGCGGATGGCCACAGTCTTGGTGTGTCCTCACAAAACCACTCTTCTGTGCTTGTGAGGAGAAAAAGAGTGATCTCTGGTGCCTCTTTTCTCTTAAGGATAGCAGTTCTATTGGATCAGGGCCCCACCCTTAGAAAATCATTTAACCTTAATTACTTCCTTAACCTCAGATATGCAGATGACACCACCCTTATGGCAGAAAGTGAAGAGGAACTAAAAAGCCTCTTGATGAAAGTGAAAGAGGAGAGTGAAAAGGTTGGCTTAAAGCTCAACATTCAGAAAACTAAGATCATGGCATCCGATACCATCACTTCATGGCAAATAGATGGGGAAACAGTGGAAATAGTGGCTGACTTTATTTTTGGGGGCTCCAAAACCACTGCAGATGGTCATTGCAGCCATGAAATTAAAAGACACTTACTCTCTGGAAGGAAAGTTATGACCAACCTAGACAGCATATTAAAAAGCAGAGACATTGCTTTGTCGACAACAGTCCATTTAGTCAAGGCTATGGTTTTTCCAGTGGTCATGTATAGATGTGAGAGTTGGACTATAAAGAAAGCTGAGCACCGAAGAATTGATGCTTTTGAACTATGGTGTTGGAGAAGACTCTTGAGAGTCCCTTGGACTGCAAGGAGATCCAACCAGTCCATCCTAAAGGAGATCAGTCCTGGGTGTTCATTGGAAGGACTGATGTTGAAGCTGAAACTCCAATACTTTGGCCACCTGATGAGAAGAGCTGACTCATTGGAAAAGACCCTGATGCTGGGAAAGATGGAGGGCAGGAGGAGAAGGAGATGACAGAGAATGAGATAGCTGGATGGCATCACCGACTCAATGGACATGGGTTTGGGTGAACTCCAGGAGTTGGTAATGGACAGGAAGGCCTGGTATGCTGCAGTTCATGGGGGTCACAAGGAGTCGGACACAACTGAGCGACTGATCTGACTGACTTCCTTTAAGGCCCCATCTCCATATACATAGTCTCATTGGAAGTTAAGGTGTCAATATCTAAAGTTGATGGTGCACACAATTCAGTTTCTGATGCATGGGTTCTACAGAAATGAATAAACTCAGAGGGAAAATGTGGGCTTCCCAGGTGGCACAGTGGTATAGAATCTGCCTGCCAATCCAGGAGATGAAAGAGACACTGGTTTGATCCCTAGGTCAGGAAGATCCCCTGGAGCAGGAAACAGAAACCCACTCCAGTATTCTTGCCTGAAAATTCCATGGACAGAGGAGCCTGGCAGGCTACAGTCCACAGGGTGGCAAAGAGCTGGGCATGACTGAGCACACAGAGGAAATATGTCATCTGAGTGACATTCATTCTTGCAGCAACTTCCATGGTCTAGCAGGACAACAAAGCAGCTGGATAATCCCCATTCCTCCAAAAAATGGCACAGAAATAGCAGAGGAGCCCCTGACCTGACGGGACCAGGGACAGAAAGCAATCTTGTCTCATCAGAAGCCTGCCTTCCAGGGGCCCAGCACCAGGGCAGGGGAGTAGCCACGCCTGGGTGGAAACCTGTGGGAATAGATGCCTAAAGGGCCATAAGCCTTGGCTCTGGGTTAATTCCCTAGCACGTAGGTGGGGAGTAGGGGGCAGGGGACCACCAACTGACTGGACTTTAGCTTTCTTCATTCTGGCAGAAAAGAGTCCATTTGGTGCAGCCAGAGCACAATCAAGGACCACATGTAGCAGAACGAAGCCCAGATGAGACCGTGCAGCCCCCGAGCCGGGCAGCGCTGGTCCTGGGCGAGGAACAAAGGCTCAAGGAGGGCTGATGTCTAGCCTTCATCTCTCTTTCTAGGCCCTCCGAGTAGGCACTTCTATCTGCAGCTCCATCCTATTTAGCACCCCTTCGCCTCCTCACTTCAACTCCTCTAAGAGCCATGGCGGGAAACGACCTTAATTGGAAATGAGGACCTCAGCTCCTTCTGCCAAGATTCCCTCGAAGGAACACACAGCAAATTGCTCACATGGACTCCTTTAACCTGACCCTCCCACTTATTTCCCATTAAGGTGGGTACTTAAATGCGGTTATTTGTGGCTGTCAGGCAGAGTCGAGAGCCCACCTGCTTGGGGATGCAGCCGCCCGCTGTGCCACACCAGTGCCCGGGTCCTATCCCAGGGGGCACATGCCAACCCCTGTTCACATTTGAGATCACAGGCACAAGTCAGGAGAACTGGGTGGATTACACACCTGAGGTTTCATATCCTGATTCTCAGACTCTATAATGCTGGATAGTATTGACCCCACACCATGAGATGGAGGAGACACACAAGCACCACCTCACCTAGATGTGTGGTAGGAATATAGTACAGAGGAGAGAAGGGCAAGGGGACCCAAGGCCTGGGTGCTGCCATCCCGGGTCCTGCTGTGACTGAACAGTCGTGTGATATTTCACACCCCATCCCCGTTCTAGGACTTGACTTCCCTTCTTCAGTCCTGCCGATATCCAGGTGGCACAGTGGTGAAGGAACCGCCTGCCAATGCAGGAGATGCAGGAGACAGGGGTACAGTCCCTGGGTGGGAAGTTCCCCTGGAGGAGGAAATGGAAACCCACTCCAGCATTCTTGCTTGGGAAATTCCATGGAGAGAGGAGCCTGGCGGGCTACAGTCCGTGGGGTCACAAAGAGTCGGACACAGCTGAGCAACTGAGCACACATACACGCTAAGCCTTAGGAGGGCTGAACGTACTGCTTTTATAGATTAGGTATCTCTGTTGGTTTTGTTATGACCTTCGTTTCAGATAGTATTGTTTTGTTACTAGCATTGTCACGTTGGAGCTCAGGTCCTTGGAGAAAACTGAAGGTGACTGGTTTTTGTTTTCTTCTTTTGGATCAAATGCCTCCCTGGCTTTTTATTTCCTGGAGTTTCACTTCTGAGCACTCAAAAGTGTTAGCGTTCCTTGGATGCAAGCACCAACAATTACATCTGGAGCTGTTCTCTCTTAATAGTCTGCCCTCCTCTGAGAAGTTTATCAGTTCTCTTGGAGAGTCCCCGCCGTGCCATTAGCATTGATATGGATGTCACAATTGGCACGGCGTCTTTATCTTTGGAAAATGCAGAGCAAGGAAAGCAAGCCAGATCACTTGGTCCCCCCTTGGAGCTACAAACTGATTTTATTTGTGAAACTGGCTTAATTTAATCACTGGGACAAGTGATCCAGCCGATGTTCTCATGCAAGCTGGTGACAGGCCAGCCTTCCTCCTTGCTCTCCCAGGCACACATGGGAACAAGCTAAACTCATCACGCTGTCCTCCCTCCACACAATCTACCCACAAATGAGAAAATGCCATCTGTGCAATGCATGCATCCATGCTCAGTCGTGTCTGACTCTTTTCAACCCCAGGGACTTTAGCCCACCAGGCTCCTCTGTCCAAGGGATTTCACAAGCAAGAATACTTGAGTGTGTTGCCCTTTCCTCCTCTCAGGGATCTTCCTGACCCAGCGTCAAACCCATGTCTCCTGCTTCACCTGCACTGGCAGGCAGATTCGTTACCGCTGTGCCCCCTGGGAAGCACATCTGGGCAGTAGTCCTGAGGGAACACCTTAGTGGGGCACTTTATGTAAGGGACAGAGAGCAGAAATATGGGGAAGACTTAAGGGCAGCCAGAGACACGGCACCAGGTAATTTAACATGAATCTCCTATATCCTTACAGCATCATGTCATTGACAAGGCATTTATGGGCACACCATATCTTTCAGTCTCTCACATCTCAAGGGCACACACTGTTACTTCTCCTGAGATGGCCCCATCTGTGCGCCTGCTAACACCTTATGCCAACGTGGTCAACTTCTCCTCCTTCCCAGAGAAATCTCTGACAACCCCTTCTACGTTAGGAACCTCTTAGGACTTCCCTGGTGGTCCAGTGGTTAATATCCATGTTTCTGATGCAGGGAGTAGCGGTTCAATCCCTGATCCAGGAACTATGATGCCACATGTCCCAATGTGACTAAAAGGTGAAAACTTTAAAAACAAGGAAATAAATAAATTAGGAACCTCTCCCGCCATTATTCTCCATCTTAACACTCTATTTGTTTTTATAGAACCTAATTATTTTTTGTGTATTTATTTACCTCTTGATTACCTGTGTTTCCCACTGAATGATAAACTTCTTAAAAGAAAAGAATCCAGTCTGTTTTTTTCATCTTGGATTACCAGTCCCCAACAATGTCTAGCATACAGTCAGCACTCAACAAATATGTGTTGAATAAATCAACTTGATTTTCACAACAACTCTGCAGTTATAGCCATTTTGAAAATAAAGAAACTGAGGCTCCTAGAGGTTAGGTGACTTGCATGTTGCTAATAGCTAGTAAGTGGCAGACCCAGGATTCCCATCTCATTCTATGCCCTGTTTATATTACGTTCTTTGAGATAGCCATTCCCTGTGATATGACTTGACCTCTGAACTTGAATATAGCTCCCAGCCTCAGGAAAAGGAGGGAGATTTTGATACACATGCACACACAGGCCTTTGACCTAATCCCTAGCTTATTAGCCACAAAGGACCAGGTAGTGAATTTCACTCTATCATATGTTCCATACTCACATTGTCTGACTTACAAATGACCATGTGAGAACAATTAGCATTTCCAGGGCCTTGAAGATGGGAACACACAAAGGAAAGATGACAGAATGTTACAATTAGAAGGGACATTTTGCATATAGGGAAACTGAGGCTCCATCGAATGGGAATGATTTGCCCAAGGTCATTATAGAACCAGCATCAGGTCTCCTCATTCTTGGTCCAGTAGCCATTTCCATAAAATCAATCACAGTGAACACACAATAAATTGTATCTTAGACATTGTCTAATCACTGATCATCAATGCTGATATCTTTCTTCATCTGGCTTTTCAAAGTTTAATCACAGAAAAGTGTGTATAGGAAAGCTTGCTCTGATTTTGTGAGAATGTTTCATATGTGAAAGTTGGGCTTCAGGTGTTTTTTGCAAGTTGCTAAGTATTTGTGTTAGGCTATTGCTTCAAGCCTACATCTTTTTCTTATTCTCCCAACTCAGCCTCTCACATTAACACAGTAAGTAGCAAGCATTGCTCCTATGCATTGTTAAGAGATGTGCCCAGCCTCCCAACTGATCAATGTTCTTTCTCCAATAAAAAAGTTAAGGGCTTCCCTGGTGATCCAGTGGTTAAGAATCCTCCTGCCAGCATAAG
The DNA here is from genome assembly GCF_033118175.1 of Dama dama. NCBI lineage: Eukaryota > Metazoa > Chordata > Mammalia > Artiodactyla > Cervidae > Dama > Dama dama. The sequence goes on along the minus strand of NC_083696.1, from coordinate 42,094,000 downwards.
GGACACTGGTTCGATCCCTGCTCTGGGAAGATCCACATGCTACAAGGCAACTAAGCCTATGCACCACAATTACTGAAACCCTCACACCCTAGAGGCAGTGCTCTACAATAAAGAGAAGCCACCGCAATGAGAAGCCCACACATCACAATTAGAGAGTAGCCCCTGCTCACCACAACCAGAGATAGCCTGAGTGCACAGCAGCAAAGACCCAGGGAAGCCAAAAATAAAATAAGTGAACAAATAAATCTTTCTTTAAAACGCTAAAAAGATGACATGTATATGCTGGGAAGACTCTGGTCTAGAGATGCAAAAGAAGTTTTTGCACAAACTCAGGTGTCCTAGGTTAAAGAATTGGAAATTAAAAGGAAAGTTAAGAGGAAGATTATCAGAAAAAGAATTCCAGAGACTTTCCTCCAAAAGTATAAGCAAAGAATACTACCAAGATAGAGACTGGCTCTGGTGGCTGGAGACAGAGGACCAGACTTAACCCACACGCCAGAAAGGGGCTTGGAGTCAGATTTCAGATCCATTCTAGAAACAAGCATCACTCAGCTCATGCACAAGTCTCTGGCCATGCCCTACAGAGGCTGGCATGGTGTACATGGACAGTCCATGGCTACACAGGCCATCTCGCACATGTGTGTGCACATACCCACATAGGTATACACATGTACACATATGTGCACACTCAGTCACATGTCCTGTTCTCTTGCTCATGATTCCCCCTGTGCTTGGAGCAGCCTCTCCCACTTGGTGCTCTGGAAAGCCTCTTGAAGACTCAGCTTCCATGGCCTCTTCCCCAGGCACCTTCCCTGGTTCCTTCCATCTCTTCCTGGGACGCCTCCCATGTTCTGAGTGCCCATAACAGCTCCCTGCACTCACCCGCATGACCGCCCAGCATCCTGCCACAGTTACCCACCTGCACAAGTGGCTTCCCCACCAGACTCAGCTCCTTGCGACTCAGGGCCGTGTCTTGCATGTCCTTGTGTCTCCATCACATGGTGCTGAGTCCCCTGCACATGGTTGTTAGATGGTTAAATGAATGGATTTCCTTGCTTGAGAGTGGAGATGCTAGGATCGTCTCCCAGACTCTACTACATAACATGACACATTTTATCAGAAATCCTGACAACATTAACACTTGTCACACAACCAGGGGATTTTCACCCCAATTAAATATGGCTGTGGAGTCCAGTTAAATAATGGGAGGTAAAACAGAAAGATAATAGGGAAGGAAGGACACTGTATTTGTGTCTTCAGTCAGTTCAGTTCAGTTCAGTAGCTCAGTCATGTCCGACTCTTTGCGACCCCATGAATTGCAGCACACCAGGTCTCCCTGTCCATCACCAACTCCCAGAATTTACTCAAACTCATGTCCATCAAGTCAGTGATGCCATCCAGTCATCTTATCCTCTGTCGTCCCTTTCTCCTCCTGTCCCCAATCCCTCCCAGCATCGGGGTCTTTTCCAATGAGTCAGCTCTTTGCATCAGGTGGCCAAAGTATTGGAATTTTAGCTTCAACATCAGTCTTTCCAATGAACACCCAAGACTGATCTCCTTTAGGATGGACTGGTTGGATCTCCTTGCAGTCCAAGGGACTCTCAAGAGTCTTCTCCAACACCACACTTCAAAAGCATCAATTCTTTGGCGCTCAGCTTTCTTCACAGTCCAGGGCCAACTTAACAAGTACCAACTGGGGACTTAACCAATAGAAATGTCTTTTCTCATAGTTCTAGAAACCGGAAGTTCATGATCAAGGTGTGAGAAGGGTTGCTTCCTCTTGGGCGCTGTCAGGGAGAATCTGGTCCAGGTCTCTCCTACAGTTGCTGGTGCTTGGCTGGCCATCATTTGCCCTCCTTGCTCAGATCTCTGCTTTCACATGTCACCGTCTGTGTCACCTCACAGTCTGTCTCTGTGTGTATCTGCCTCTGTCTCCTAATTTCTTCCCTTTTTTTAATTATATAACTGATTTACAATATTGTTAGTTTTAGGTGTACAGAAAAGTGATAGAGTAAAAAACATATATGTATATGTGTGTGTGTGTGTGTGTGTGTGTGTGTAGGAATCCTATAGGAAGGATTCCTATATGTATATATAAACATATGATTCCCAGATGGCTCAGAGGGTAAAGTGAGGGTCAGAGGGTAAAGAATCTGCCTACAGTGGAGGAGACCCAGATTTGATCCATGGGTCGGGAAGATGCCCTGGAAAAGGGAATGGCTCTCCACCCCAGTATTCTTGCCTGGAGAATCCCATGGACAGAGGAGCCTGGCGGGCTACCGTCCATGGAGTTGCAAAGAGTTGGACATGACTGAGCAACTAGCGCTTTCACTTTCGTATGTACACACACACACACACACACACACACATACATACACACTCTTTCAGCTTCTTTCCATTATTCAGTTGCTACAAGATACTGAGTTGAGTTCCCTGTGCTATGCAGTAGGACCTTATGGCTTATCTATCCTATATACAGTAGTGTGTATCTGTTAATCCCACACTCCTAATTTATCCCTCCCCTTCCTTTTTATGTAAGGATACCAGTCATATTCTCGGAGAAGGCAATGGCACCCCACTCCAGTACTCTTGCCTGGAAAATCCCATGGACAGAGGAGCCTGGTTGCTAAGAGTTGGACATTACTGAGTGACTTCACTTTCACTTTTCACTTTCATGCATTGTAGAAGGAAATGGCAACCCACTCCAGTGTTCTTGCGTGGAGAATCCCAGGGACGGGGGACCCTGGTGGGCTGCCATCTATGGGGTCACACAGAGTCAGGCATGGCTGAAGCGACTTAGGAGAAGCAGCGGCAGTGACCTCATGTTAGCTTGATTACTTCGGTAAAGAGCCCATTTCCTAATAAGATCACATTCTGAGATACAGAGGGTCAGGGCTTCAGCATACCTTGGAGGGGACACAATTCAACCTATAAGTCCATACTCAAAACGGGCAGACCAGAGGCATAGAGTCTTAGTTCTTTGACCATTCTGTCTCATTTTCCTCTGGTAAAACTGTGGAAGAATTTGTGCTGGTACTGTTGTGGACTTGACAAAGTGTTTTCTGTTTTTATGATTTCTTCCTTCCCGCACGTCCTTGCCCCACTCTGTGGAAGCCTCTCCTATTAGTTCACTGTAACCTGGCTGCCGCAGAGCAATCCCTCCCAGAATACTTGCATGTTCATTTAGATTCTTAAAGGTGGGATGGGCTTCCCTGGTGGCTCAGTGGTAAAGCGTCCACCTGCCAATGTAGGAGATGAAGATTCAACCCCTGGTCCAGGAAGATCCCCTGGAGAATGGGGCTGGGAACCCACTCCAGTATTCTTGCCGAGAAATCCCATGGACACAGAAGCCTGTTGGGCTATAGTCCATGGGGCTGTAAAAGAGTCAGACGTGACTCAGCAACTGAACAACAACAGAAGATGGAATAGATTTTAAGATCCAAGGATGCCCCCCCCCCCCACCCATGATGGTGGTGTTCCAGACACAGTAGTGGAAGAGGTATGGGAGGAAGGCGGGTGTGAGTGAGAGACAGAGCGCTAGACTTAGGAACATCAGGACAGCCCAGCTGTGTTCCCTGCCTCCGTCCTCCTGGGGCCATCATGAGGTCAAGGGAAATCCCAAGCGACAGTATAGGAGAGGATCCAGAGGAACAGACTGTGGGTGCAGCTAGGCGTAGTGCCTGGAGTTGCAAGGGCCGCCATGTGAGATTTGTTCAAACCACACAACTACATACACAGTGGATGGAGAGAAACACCAGGTCCCATTGTGGGCCATTAGCTTGGGGCATAGCTGTCAGCAAGAACATGGCCTGAGGTCTGGATACAGGCTCTAGTCCAGCACCTCCACTAACCTGCCGTGTGAAACTGGACCATCTCTTCCTGACTCCATAGACTCACCTTCCCCATCAGTAGGATAGAGACTAGAATGAGGCAGAGGTGGGATTGCAAGGCTGATCTGTAGACCCTTCTCATTTGTACACCCAGCTCCAACATCCCCTCCTTGCCAAGAAAAACCATCAACACAGTAGCAAATGGGGAGAGGACAGCAAAAGCCAGCCAAGCCTTCATCTGCTCGCTCACTCTAAACAGAAATCACTTACCCTAAACGGCAATCAGTCCCCGATGGCCTCCTTTCCAAACGCCCGTGTATGACAATGAGTGATTTGTAACAACATCCAATCAGGCGCACCTAACCTTCCTGTAATTGCCTGTCCTTTTCAGCGTTCTTAAAAGCTTTCCAGTGGAAGAGAACAGAAGCTCCTTGTCAGAAAGAGGCTATTATACAGAGGAGAGAGACAACCCCCCATTCCCTTCCTCCCTTCCAGCCCAGGCATGCACCCTTCAGTCCCCACACCCAGCAGAGGGAATCAGGAATCAGCATCTGCCTGACGTCACCATGGAAGCGGCACCCGCCTGCTGGTGTAAGCCACCAGCTATTCCCATCCCCACCCAGCTCCCTTCTTGACACTCAGAACCCTGAAGGCCAGAGCAGCTCATGGCAGGCCATGCAGGTTTCCAGGTTTGCTTTCAGGCTGGAAGAGGTGACCTCAGCAGCATTTTTAGTTCACACTGAGCATCGCTATAAAAATAAGCAAGACAGGATACCGGAAAGGTCCAGGCTCTTGCCCTGAGGTTATAAGGGCCAAGGCAGCACTCGCCCCAGCAGGCTGGGATGCTGGACACGCCATGCATCCATGCTGGTGTGTGTGCTCTGAACAAAAGGATGGCAGCCTACTGCTGGTCTGCGAGTGCCAGGAGTCTCAGGGGTTCTCTCAGACCCACCACCAGCTCCTCTCCAGAGATGCCGGATAAGACTGAGGGCAGGATATCACACAGCTCAGCACCAGGATTTAGAAGTCTACCAAGTCACAGTCAAAAAGGGCACAAGAATGAGGCTGGAGGGTCCTGGGGGCTAAAACTACGGGTTGAAATTCTCCGTGTAGAGGAAAGTCAGTGGGACTATGCAGCAAACTCAGTTGCTACATCACGTCTGTTTTGAAAACAGGAGATGTCTCACTCTCCCATCCACACGCGCTGTGCATGTGTGTTAGTCACTCATATCCCACTGTTTGTGACCCCATGGACTGTGGACCCCAGACTCCTCTGTCCGTGGGATCTGCCAGGCAAGAATACCAGGGTAGGGTGCCACTCCCTTCTCCCCATGCACACCATGCTCACTCTGAATCCCTTGACTTGACTTTGAATTTACGTGCTCATCCAACAGATGTTTGTGGAACATCTTCTGGGTGAGAAGGGCCGTGCTAGGCAGGCACTACAGAGATGGAGACACACCCGTGACATGGGTATTGCCTAGCTTGCTGTCCGCTGGGGAGTGTGTTGGGGGTCAGGGAAGCCTTATTCAGGTGACTGATGACTGGTCTAGAGTGATTCAGTTTACAGGGGGATCACAGGGAGGAGAGATGGTGTCAGTGACCCTGGTGGGGTGGGAGTGTGGAAGTCAGGAAGTCGGGTGATGGGTAAGAAAAGGAAGGGGGGGATGGCAAGAGGTTTGGGCAGTGGGTAAAAAAGAAGGGGGATGGCAACAGGTTGGATTTCCAAGAAGGATATGACTGGGGGCAGCATGGAGGGTGTGGCCAGCAAGGTATGTGGGTGTCAGGGCATGTGGGGGTATAAATGCCCTCTGAAGGGTCTGAATCACCACATCATAGAGCTTCAGAGCCAGAAGATTTTAGAAAAGTTGTCTGGTCCAGCTTTTCACCTGTGGCTGAGGTGGCCCCTCACCCATATGTTAGGAAGCTGGACTGTTGTTTTTCCCTCATTGAGCCCAGTCTCCTACAAAGAGAGAGACTGTGTAAGTTCTCTAACAGACCACGTCTCACACTGGTTTAGACCCTAGACCGAGACCCAGCAGGGAGTTGGAAATGGCATCTGCTCCCAGGCCTACTGACTGGCTGATCTTCCAAGAGAATAGAAAACCGCTTCCTTTAGGGGCAACACATTGCTCCTTTGCCCCTTATCCCACAGCTCTTGGAAGGTAGAGAGGGAAAAATTGCCCAATTTCCTTTTGAACAGGGCCCTACTATCGCTTCTTTCTTGTGCTAGGCTGGGATGGCTTCATTCCAGATGACGCTGAGCATGCACACATGCACACACAAACACACACACATGTGCACACCTGAACTTGCCACACACGTGCACACACAAATGCAATGCTCCCACACATCAACACAGAAGTGGGAGAATTCTGCATGTGTTTCTAAAATGGGCTCTGTGCCCTAACCATTGTCCAAGCACTAAATCTCTAATAGTCTCGTGTCCTCAAAATACAGGTCAAACTGACATCAGCAAGAATCCTCCCCCAACCCTGTGCGTGCATGTACATGCACACACATGCACGTGTAATGTGACAAACAGAGCAAAGAGCCTGGAGGAGAGAGGAAGGATAGACAGATGGTCCAAAACAGAAAGTGATTGGTGATGCAAAGAAAACCAGGCCTGGAATGACAGACAGACTAACCAACAGAGAGTAACACGTACCCAGACGAATGAAAGCAAGGGCCAGGACAGTGACTGACGGAGTAGACGCTGCTTTCCTACCGGAGCCGTGAGCTCCCGCAGACCTCATGCAGACGTGCAGCCCTGCTCTGCTCGCCAAGAATGGCCCAAATGAAGGGAATCTGTCCCTCCAGTCTTTGCAAAACAGTAACTATTTTACCACCAGACTAGACCTCCCTCCTGAATATGCTTCTCAGCCTCCACCTCCCAAATCACACTCCTTTCACCAGCGCTGGAGGTCAGTGAGTCCTGGGTCCTCCTACCTGTTCCAGGAGAGAGAGGCAGTCCACAATGTCCCTCCCCCCAGCACCCCCTGCCCATCTGCTGTTTCCCTCAGCCTCTCCTCACTTCCACTCTATGGGATGCTGAGGAAACTGTTTTCTCAGCAACTCAGACCAAAATATCCTCTCTGCCGCCAATTCAATCCTACTCTTACCTTTTGGTCCACCTCCTTTCAGAACACTTCCCTGGAATTTCCCTGGTGGTCCAGTGGTTAAGACTTCCCACTTCCAATGCAAGAGGCCTGGGTTCTATCCCTTGTCAGGAAATTAAGATCCCATATGTCATGTGGCATGACCAAAATATAAACTAAAAATTAAAAGGGACCACCTCCGCCACTTGCTCGCCGGCTAGCCCAGCCCACACCAGCCTGCCTCCCCAGCCCCAGGCATGGCACAGGGTGCATTGAAGAGCTCACATCTGGTAACTCCCTGCTTCTCCCCTCGACTCAGCGTCAGACCATGGGACCCTGTGGATAGGGCCCCCGGATCTGCTTCTCCGTGCCTATCCCCCCACCCAGCCTTTAGGAACTGCCTTGCTTCTGCTCCAAGCTTAAGAAGCATCTGTGAATGAACCGACTGATAAAAGGAGCTGATATTTCCCCAAAACGTTGCCTTTTATCCAAAGCCCTGTGGACGCATGAGGGAATTTCTCTTCCCTCATCATCTTTTCTCACATGAAAAGTTTACCGTTTCAGTCTAGTTCCTTTATGAGCGCAGTCCTTCCACCTACCGCCTGCCTCAAGCATCAGAGCAGCATCGTTACCAGTCCATGCCCTGCACACCTCACCACCATCAGGTCCCTGGTGTCTCTGGAAGAAAACAACTCCAACAGTTTCACAGAGGAGCCCATGGCAGGCCCAGCATGCACTAAACTGCAAAACGCTTAATACGCTTTGAGGGACTTCCCTGGTGGTCCAGTGGTTAAGACTTCGTGCAGCCAGTGCAGGGAGTGTGGGTTCAATCCCTCATCGAGGAACTAAGATCTCACATGCTATGAAGAGTGGCCAAAAGATAAAAATAAATGAAGGTGACCCCATCCAAAAAAATCCTTTGATATTTTCCCACCACCATCCATTTTCTGTTTTTCCCTACCAGCTACAGGTAGCCCACACTCCCCTTCCACTCTAACCATCATTCATTCCATCTTGGTAGGAAGTGGCCTGACTAACTCATTTCCCCCTCACACCCACAACTGCACCTCTTTGCCACGTCCTGAATTCTGCCCAGATCAGTCCTGTATTCCTAGAACCATGCATGGTTATTGGAATTAGTCCACAAGAAAGAAATGTGGCAGGATGAAAGAAAAGGATGGAAGGAAGGGAATGGGGAGGAAAAGAAGAAGGAAGAAAAGAAAGGAAGGAGGGAGGGAAGCAATGGACCAAGGAATGAAGTTTTGGCTGAACTCCAAGTAGAAATCCATCTCTCTACCTGGCCCAGGACAGATGTCATCTGAACAACGGCATCAAACCCTTTAAGCGCGTCTCTCTGTTCCTCAGTGTCCTCATCTTGACTGATGCTGATAAAATAGGACCTGCCTCAGAGGGCCCTGGTAAAGCTTAAATAACTTACTGTGCACACAGCTTTGGGAGTAGCACCTGCCACACAGTAAACAATCACGCATTAGCCGCTGTCTTTATCAGTCTCATCATCATGGGAATGGACTGTGCGGGCCACACAGGCCCACACCTGGTTGCAAGAGGCAGCCTTGTCCCGTTAGCAGAGTCCTGCTCCAGGTGACGGGCCGGGCCGGCGGGAGCGTCTTCACCGTGTTTGGCCGTCTCCTGCTGTGAGCCCCTGACTGTGTGGCGCATGGGGGCTCGCTGGGTACCGCTCTGTGCTTCCTGGTGTGATGACTTCACGGGGAACTGACTGCAGATGCTCAACCACAATCATGCTTCACTGATGCCTCTTTGTTGGAAATCAAAGAACAGGTGAGCAAAGCTTCCAGATAACTGAAACTGATGTTCTTAAGCATAAACTTACTTTCTTTGTTTTTTCTTTTCTTTTTTTCCTTCTTTCCTTTTCTTCCTTTCCTTCCTTCTTCCCTTCTATCATTCTTTCTTTCTTTCTTTCTCATCCTATCACTTTTTTCTTTCTTTTTTCTTTCCTTCCTTTCTTTTTTTTTCTTTCATTCTTTTCTTCCTGCCTTCCTTTCCCTCTTTCTTTTTCTTCTTCTTCCTTCCTTCCTTTCTTTCCTTCTGTCATTTGGGTAAAAGTAATTCCCCACACATTCTGACTTCATCATGACTCCATCATTGTTCAGCTCAGGCAGCCGCTCAGGTGTAGTGGAAATGACACTGGACCCCAAATCAAGATGCTCTGCAGTTTGGTCCCCTCCGGTCCCATCACCCAGCCACTGTCACAAATAAAAGGCATTGTGTCTGTGAAAGTGCTAACAGTCGAGTACTCACAGACGGCCCCAGAGAGTTCTGGAGGCTTCGGCGCCGTTTACTCTGCACTAAACAGTCCCGCCCACCATGCCGAGCTGCAGTTCTCCAACTCTTCCCTGCTGTCGGCTTTTCCGGGTGGAGTGCCCCCAGTGCCTTCCAGCTCTGCTTCTCTTACAGCTCTCCTCACGCTGTGACCCCTTCCTACCAACCACGCAGTCCTAACCTGCCCGTCCCTTTCCAGCCAGTCGTCCTGTCCCCAGGGATGGCCCCATGAGCGCCCAGAGACCCTCCGGCAACTCAGGAGCTACCTGTACAATCCAGACCACGAGGGGCTGTCCATCTGTTATCTGAAGCCCTCTGCCTGTCCCTCCCAACAAGGCCAAGGCCACTACTCAGAGCAAGTGTTCAGGATGAAAAAAACAGGGGACTTTATCTCATTCTGCCACAAAGAAAGCCGTTACCAAACCACTCAGCTAAAAAGGAGGAGTTCACCAGACACACAAACCCCAATGAGCATCTCCTTGCTTTCTGAGACTTTTTCCACTCCTTACACGCAATTCTGAAACTAGGAAAGTGACTGGGTCTTCAAGTAGGTTAAAAATCTCCCTGGGAGATAAGGCCTCAGGCCAGAGCTCGCGGCAGCCTCCCCATCTGCGGCTGCCACAGGCTGTGTTTGTAGCCCGCTTGCTGTGGGACATCAGTCCTGAGAGGAACCTAGGCCTCCTCTCTTGGAAACCAGGATCAGCCTGGGAAGGAGTCCTGTCCAGACTCCCCTACATTCTCAGAGGATTCGGGGTCTGAAGCCCCTGGGACTGCAAAGGCTCCTGGAGCCCTGCTGGGAACCTGGCCTGGGCTGAGGTCAGGCTGATACATCAGGCTGCAGCCATCCATCTGCTTGGCCTTTCTGATCAAAGCCATCACAGCCACTGTGTCGGCACCTTTATGCTATGAGGTGCTCTGGGGGCCCCAAATTTATTTTAATTTTCAATGTAGAGAGTGGTCATTTTCCTAAATAGGATGAAACTCTCTGCTTTCAAAAACAGAATGCACAGAGCACAAATTAGTCTTTTTGGTTATTCACCCACATGATTGTGATGGAAGCACCGTGAAGATGGAGACTTTTGTGTCTCTGCTCCCTGCCGTATCCTCGGTGCCTAGAACCATGCCTGGCATCTGCAAGATGCTCAGGAAACATGAGCAAGGCACCTTCCCAGGCAGGGCTCTGGGCACCAGAGGACAGATGGGTAGATTTCTCTCCTCCTGGCAGAGCTCACAGTCCAGTCTGTGAAGTTTACACTCGATTGGAATGACTCCACAACACAGGCTGCCCACTAGGGAACTTTTTGAGCCACAGCATCTGTGTTTTAACATCTGTCTTCCCTTTCTCTTTGCTGGACTGTCAGTTGTCACTTAAATTGCATCGAATTGTAAACAGGGTTTGAAGTTGAGATCATTCTCAAGAAGGGCAGGTGTGTGGCTAGACAGCACCTCTCCATCACAACACAGAGCCTCGCATGCCTCTCCCCATTCATTCCAGCTGGTGGTGCTGACTGAAAAGAAGACCTTCAAACCTTCAATCCAATACAAGAGTCATGTTTTGCAGGTGAGGAAACTGAGCTCCGAAAGTGAAGTGACACCTCAGGTCAAGCAGCACAGGGAAGCAGAGATAAGACCAGTGTTCAGGTCTTCTGAGCCCTAGCCTAGGACTCAAGGCTCCAAGCAGCTGTGAGCCTGCTTCTCTCATCCTGGCCACAGACTCACCCTAATTTTCTATTGGATGGGGATAGGGTAGGGAAGATAAATGAGCTTATTAAAATTATTCCTAGAGTGGAAAATATATAGACATTGTTCCTACTTGCTCAACATCATATGTCATCAGGAAAATGAAAATTAAGTTAATGAGCCACCACTACACACCTATTGGAATGACCCAAATCCAAAACACTGACAGCATCAAATGTTGGCAAGAACGTGGAGCAACAGGAACTCTCACCTGTTGCTAGTGGTAACGCAAAATGGTACAGCCACTTTGAAAGAAAGTTTGGCAGTCTCTTAAAAAAACTAAACTTATTCTTACCACACCATCCAGCAATTGCACTGCTTTCTATTTATCCAAATGAGCTGGAAAATCATGCCCACACAAAGGCCCACACATAAGTTTAAAGAAGCTTTACCTATAATTGTCAAAACTTGGAAGCAAATATGATATTCAACAGGGGAGTGGATAAACAAACCGTAATACATACAGACAATGGAATATTATTCAGCAATAAAAAGAAATGTGCTATCCAGTCATGAAAAGACATGGAGGAAACTTACATGCCTATGAGTATGTGAAAAAAACCAATCTGAAAAGGTGACATGCTATATGATTTCAGCCTTATGACATTATGGAAAAGGTAAGACTACCAGAGAGAGACATAAAAAGATTCACAGCTGCCAGGAGGTTGCAAAGGAGAGAAAAGATAGATAAATTCACAGAACACAGGGGATCTTTGGGGCAGTGAAACTATTATTCTGTTTGATACTGTAATGGTAGATACATGACATTACATATTTTTCCAAACCCATAGAAAGTACAATATCAAGAGTGAAGCTAATGTCAAGTAAGGGCTGTAGTTAAAAATAATGGTTCAATATTGTCTCATTAATTGTAAAAAATGTACCACCCTAATGCAAAATGTTGATAGGGAAAACCAAGAAGAGAAAGAGGAAACGATATATGGCAGCTCACTGTACTTTCTACTCAATTTTTTTAAACCTAAAAGTGATCTAGAAAATAAAGGCTTTTAACTTAAAAAAAAAAAAAAAAAAAACTATGCCTAGAGTGAAAATATAGAGGCACTGTCTTCTTAGTAAAATCATGAGTTTTGTCCCTGGGTCAGTGACACTCACTGGGAGCAGGAGATGGGCTGATTGATCTCTGTCATCTGGTCCAGCCACCGTGAGTGTCAGGGTCTGAGTGTTAACTTGAATGGAGTTCTTGATTCTAAGTACCCTGGACCTGGTACTAAGCCAGGCTGACGCTGAACAGAGAAGTTGTGATCTGGGGTCGTCAGGGCTGTGTTTTAAGAGTCCTTTCCACTCCATCAGTTGACAGAGGAGAGTGTGTGGACCATGTCTCAGCATCCTCTATATCATGGAAATAACTCCGGATGCCTGATCTGAATCCCACTGCCAGGCTCGCCCCCTCCTCTCCTTGCTCTAGCCTTAGGGATCCTTGGTAAATGCCAAGAGTCCTTCAGCATCAGAATGCAACCTGTTGGGGGGATTGAAAGTAAGACCTCCACAGCAGAAGCCACTCAGGGACACGAGGCAACCTCTGGGCTAACAGATTGACACAGCATCACGTGCAGGCACAGGCGATAAAAGACTCATCATTTCACTAAAGCCCTCTTTATTCACCCTGTACTTTTCCACACATTTCATTTCCCATCATGGCTGACTGCCTTGAGCATTCATGTGAAAACAGCAGATTTTTGCCTGTGTGTGTTACTCCCTGTCTCCTCCCAATAATGCAGTTTATTGGATTCTCAGAAATGACAGAAACACTTGGTGTGTTCATGAGGGAGGAATAAACAGAAAGGGAAGTAAAATAACCAGTGACACAGACAGGGAAAGGGGCTGGGGCCTGTCATTTGCTGGGAACAGTGAATTCAAAGCAGTCATGGGTCAGTAGAAGGGTCCCTGGCGAAGACCTCATTTAACAGATGAGGAAACTGAGGCCCAGAGAGGTGAGTTCTCCCAGGCTCTCTGTGTGGAGGAGGATGACTGCTGTTGGCTCTTTATTGATTTCTTTCTTTTTTAACCAGAAACAATTAGAAAATAATATATTTTTTTTTAATTTTTGTTTTATATTGGCATACAGCTGTGTCAGGAAGATTCCCTGGAGTAGGAAATGGTGACCCACTCCAGTATTCTTGCCTGGAGAATCCCATGGACAGAGGGACTTGGTGGGCTACAGTCCACGGGGTCACAGAGTCAGATGCTACTGAGCAACTGAGCACTTATGAGCACACATGCACAGCTGATTAACAACGTTGTATTAGTTTCAGGTGTACAACAGAATGATTCAGTTCTACACACATATGTATCTATTCTTTTTCAAACTCTTTTCCCATTTAGATCATGTGCTAAGTCACTTCAGTAGTGTCCAACCCTATGGACAATATCCCCCAGGCTCCTCTGTCCATGGGGTTCTCCAGGCAAGAATACTGGAGTGGGTTGCCATGCCCTCCTCCAGGGGATCGTCCCAACCCAGGGATCGAACCCACATCCTTTACTGTCCGGCATTGGCAGGCACCAGGCATTGCTAGCGTCACCAAGGAAGCCCTCCATTTAGGTCACTACAGAGTATTGATCAGAGTTCCTTGTGCTATACAGTTGGTCTTTGTTGTATACCTGTTTTAAATATAGCAATATGTACTTGTCAAATATGGGTTCCTTTCTTATCAAGGCCAAAAAGCACAAGGAAATATTTTAAGCAGGGCCGAAGAATATGGGATTTCATATTATGGGGTTGTAACAACAGGTCACTGATACCGTTTCTCATCAGGGTCTTTCTGAGTCATTCCTTTCTCACTCACACAGTAGAAGGCCCACAGGTCAGTAGAATGAGAGGTCAAATGTGAAAAAGGAGGACAGAAACAGCATACTTGGGGAACCATGATGGCAGGTCCAGTGTGTGGCTGGGAACATTGCACGTGTTAATTCCAGTTCCCAAGATATTCCTCTGAAAATCTTTCTAGAACAGACTCTGTGGTCCCAAAGTAGGATACCCCAGGAAAGATATATCATAAGAGCCAGTCTTGATTGAAGGCTTATTATTTGCTACATGTTAAGCACTTAAATGGTGGCCCAGCGTTAAAGACTTTGCCTACCAATGCAGGAGATGAAAGTTTGATTCCTGGGTTGGGAAGATTCCCTGGAGGAGGAAATGGCAACCCACTCCAATATTCTTGCCTGGAGAATTCCATGGACAGAGAAACCTGGAGAATTACAGTCCATGGGGTCACAAAGAGTCAGACACAACTAAGCAACCACGTACATCAGATACACAAGCACTTAAATCCTTTAACTCATTTAAATCTCACAAGAGGGAACTTCCCTGGTGATCCAGTGGTTAAGACTTTGCCTTCCAGTGCAAAGGGTGCAAGTTCAATCACTGGTAGGGGAGCTAAGATCTCACATGCCTTTTGGCCAAAAAAACAAAGCATAAAACAGAAGCAATATTGTAACAAATTCAAGAAAGACTTTAAAAATGGTCCAAGTCCAAAAAAAAAAAATCTTTAAAAAAATAAATCTCACAATGAACTTAAGAGGTAAGGATGGTTATTCTCTCTTTTTCCAGATTACATAACTGAGGCACCCAAAGGACATGGGGACTTCCTTGAGGTCACAAAGCTAGTCAGCCATGGGTGGGACTGAGTGTTATCCCGGAAGTCTTGCCTCAGAGCTGAGGGCCTGCATGCCTCCCTAGCTTTTGAAATGTCCACTCACATCAAGCCAGGCATGGCGTGAGTATCTTCCACAAACGGAGCCCAGATGGGCTCTTTTTAAGAGCTCCTCCTACATCCTCTCATTTGGTTATCACAATATCCTGCAAAGCGGGCAGAACAGATACTTGTCCCCATTTAACAAAATAAGAAGAACGAAGTAGTAAATCCCTGGTCACCCAACTGACAGCTGGCTGTGCACAGCTGAAGGTCTAGGCGACTCCACTTCATGGCTGCTCACCCTACCCCACCTGTCCCCAACTCCCCTGAACCCAGGACGTGCCTCAAGAGAATTTCCGAGTCTAATAGCAGCCCCACTCAACTCCAAGTGGAAATCCTGTCCAAATTTCGAGAGAAGGGGAAGAGAGCCTTATAACAAACAGCCACTCCCATCTGAGTGCCCAGTTATTTCTCAGGTTTCCTATATAGGCGCTGCGACTCAACAAGATTTGCTCCAGGAGCTATATCCTAGTTGACTTCCTTTGGACTGGTTCTGGGAGAGACCATGGGAGAAGAAATCATTCATCCTCTCCCCAAACCTCTGCTCTTTCCTCCTCTCTGCACCTTCCCCGGACTTACCTCCTCTTTCCTTTTCCTCCCAGTCACACAGCTTTTGAACAACCCCCACCAGCACAATGTGTTAGTAATTGTTCAGTGAGGGTGACATTTAGATTCACAGTCCTGGAAGAAATCGCATGGATTTGGATTCACCAGAACACTAAATTTAACCAACCCTGAGGGGCCACGGGGTGGGCAGGGGGAAGTAGGGGAGGAGGAGATTTCAGCCTGGGACTAGTCCTGCAAAATGCAGGTGCTGCCTCAGCCTGGGCTGCCCTTCCCCACTCAGCAGGAAGTGGGGAAATGGAGCTTCAATCAGCCCACATTCACCTTTCCCTATTGTCAGGTGCTTGCTCTGAAAGCCCCTAATCATTTCTTTTATTGTCTGACTTAACACAAAGCAGAGCAAAGCAGTGTCAAAGCTGAACGTCTCTCAGCAGAAAGCCCCAAGGTATGTTGATATATGTGTATAGATATATGAATATATGCACGCCATCTCTCTCTCTAACACACACACACGCAGACACACATACACACACACCTCGATTAAGAAGGATGTGGTGAAGGGAAGCATGCAGAACAGAATCCCCACACCCAGGCTTACACCTTCTCCTATAAAATGAGAACAGTGAGGAAGAAACCCTGATTTTCATCTCCCCAACTCCTAAACGTCCTCCTTAATGAGACTTTCCCAAGACTTGCTTTGACAATGGATGTCCAGTGTGCCTTTGTGCTAATCTGTGGAGCATGTATAGCCTAAGCATTCTTAGAATTCAGAATCACCAGGATTTTTTTGCATTGCCTCAGTGTCTCCTTTCCGCCAAGGGATGTGAAGTGCTGGCAAAGTAACTTCAACTTTATCTCCTTCCTCTGTTCTCCAGAGATGGGGATTGACATATATACACTATCGATACTATGTATAAAATAGGTAATTAATAAGAAGAACCTACGGTATAGCACAGGGAATTCTATTCAATGCTCTAGGGTGACCTAAATCCCAAAAAGAAGGGATACGTGTATACATATAGCTGATTCACTCTGCTGTACAGTAGGAATTAAGACTATACTGTAGAACAACTATAGAGTTAGCTGCTCAGTCATGTCTGACTCCTTGTGACCCCATAGACTGTAGTCCACCAGTCTCCTCTGTCCATCAAATTCTCCAAGCAAGAATACTGAAGTGGGTTGCTATGCCCTCTCCAGGGGATCTTCTCGACCCAGGGATCAAACACGGGTCTCCTGCATTTCAGGCAGATTATTTACCATCTGCCTGAGGGAAGCCCAAAAAGCAACTATACTCCAATAAAAATTAAAAAACAACAGTCGTGGAACTTAGGCAGGACTCTTAAAAATAAAAAGAGGTTAGATCTGCCTGTAAGATTTAGGGAAATAAATCAATGACCTACAAATATTTGCCTTTCATGCGGAAACACTTAAGCCCCCATAAAGCATAATACCCTGGGCTATTTTGTTGTGTAATAAGATGCAAAGCGGGAACCAGATGTAGCAGAGTGAAACAAACTATTGTCTTAACAGCTGGAACCAGGATGCCTCCTAGAGAGGGAACAGTCTTTGCTTAGGAAAGTACTTCTTGGAAGACATGGTGCAGATGATGGATTGCTCTAACGTCCCCAGCTCCCCATGCTGTGTGCAGCCATGTCCGTCTGCAGAGCTTCCCACACTGACTCCAGGCAGGGCTGTGTGAATGGGAAAAGAGCAAAGAGATGGGAGCAGAGGCTGGAAAAAGTCCTGCACATCTTCACTCTTTCCTATCCTGCCTGCCCACCATCATGACAGCATGCCAAGGACTGGCCTGAGAGTGGATGAGAGACACATAGAAGAAAGTCAAAGGCATCCTTGACCCACCAAGAGGGCCCACAAGCTGACCATCTACACATGAACATTCCCAGCCAAGGTCAGCAGGACCACCCAGCTGATCCATAGACTCATAAGAAATAAGAAATGATTGTTGTCAAAGACATGGAATTTGGGGGGTGGTTTGTTACACAGCACTAATTAATACACTTGGCTTGGAAAGTAAGTCCCAGAAGGCACTGGATCACAGGGATTGAAAGATATCATTAAACTGCAAGGAACAAGAGTTGGGAATAAGGGAAGAGCAGAGTAGAGAAAGAAAGGCAGGAAGGAAGAGGGGAAGGCCAAGGGAAATGGTAATTCAAGATGGCTAATGTTCAATTCTAAATTGTTACTCCAATATAGGCTTCTGTGGTGGCTCAGACAGTAAAGAATCTGCCTGTAATTCAGATCCGCTTGCCAATGCAGAAGACATGGGTTCGATCCCTGGGTTGGGAAGATCTCCTGAAGAAGGGAATGGCTACCACTCCAGGATTCTTGCCTGGAAAATCTCATGGACAGAAGAGCCTGGTGGACTACAGTGTATGGGGTCACAAAGAGTCAGACATGAATGAGTGACTTTCACTTTCACTCCAATATATCCATCTTTCATTCAGTAAAATCTGCCTCCTACATAAAGACTTGTGGATGTGAGTGGATGAGTGTTTACACATCTGTGTAACTCATAGAAAGAGCATGAGTTCCATGTCTGAGCCAATACGAGATGGAGGAGAAACACTGAGAGGACCCACAGCTCATTTGGTGACAGCACAGGCTTGGGGACTGTGGGAATGTCCGTCCTTCAGGGATTTGCAGAAGTCTTGGGGAAAGCATTGGGCTCCTTCTGAACGTGGAACAGGAGTTCATGCCGATCTTATCTCAGGTAGGCGCGCCAGCTGACTTCCAGGGTAAGGACCGGACACATGTTCTTAGGACCCTTCATGTGAGCTCCCTGCTGGATGGAACACGATTTAAAAAATACCCATTTCTGAGTTCCCACTTCTCCTAGCTCATCCTCATACATCAATGCAGTACATGCACACACAGAGCATAGCACAGCACAAAGATTCGATATCCATGAGCCTCTCCTGGGCTTCTCGGAAGCCTCCCAAGTCAAGGGGAACTCACCATGAAGCTAATAGAGCTTAAGCTTCAAAGCTTCTCACGTCCACAATCCATTCCAAAGTTCAATATCCAAATTTATTCACAAAATTCTGTATTCTTTTTCTTAAAAGATCACAGTAGCCTGAAGCACCACAAAGCTTGGATCCACCTCTCCTCTAACAGCTTCGATCAAACATCTAGCTCTCACACCAGGCTATTCTCACTTTGAGCCACACACAGACTCTGTGACCATGGGGTTCTACTCAGGAATAAGCAGGTGGGCGTGCACCTCACCAGACCCCGCCATTAAGAGCGAGGTACCTGGGCTTTCCAGATGGCGCTAGTGGTAAAAGAGCCTGTCTGCCAGTGAAGGAGATGTAAGACACATGGGTCCAACCCCTGGCTAGAGAAGATCCCCTGGAGGAGGGCACAGCCACCCACTCCAGTATACTTTCCTGGAGAATCCCATGGACAGAGGATCCCGGCGGGCTACAGTCCATGAGGTCACACAGAGTCAGACACAATTGAGCGACTTAGCACACACGCACGCACCTGGACCCCCACCCCTGCCCCATATGTCTGCTGACAACATGGAGTCATCCTCCTTTGTTGTCATGGTTAAGACTTTAAAAAAATCCCCATCCACAGGTAGTAGAAAAAGACAGGTCCTAGAACACCATCAGAGACAAAGTCAGAAATCCACGGTCACTTTTTTTTTCTCCTTCCCTTCCCTCCATCATTATCTCTTCTTCCCTCTTTCGTTTTAACCACTCCACATCCTCCAGGACCATCTCCTCCCTCTACATAGCTTTAAGCACATCTGCCTGCTAAACAGAAACCTACGTCTCAACACAACAAAAAGTCATCTGTCCAAACACATCTGAACATCCTCCTGTTTACCTCCTGCAGAAGAATAACACAGCTCACCACCTTGGCATTCAGTCCAGAGACCATGGAAATAAAAGCTTCTTCCCCTGGGTTCACCCCCACAGTCAACCAATTACAAAGGCTTTCCCACTTTCCATTGGAAACATGCCTCCAGCCTGTCCACTCCCAGTCTGTACTGTGATCACCTGTGCTTGGGCCTGGATTATCATCCCTGGCCTGGCTCCAGCCCCACTCCCCTCCAATTCATCCTCCACCCTGAGCCAGGGTGATAGCTCTAAGATGAACATGTAACTCTGATTCCCCCATACCCTCTTCAGTGGTCCAGCACCAACCACCACCATCTGAGCTCCCTTATTAGGCATCAGAGGTCTTCCAAGATTCCCCCCAACACCAACCACCACCATCACCCCATCCAGCAGCCTCAACTCTCCCTTCAGCCCTCATAACTCCCTCTGGTATCCCAACCTCCATGACTGTTATCATTTCCTGTCTCCTGGCTGTTTCTCTATCGTGAGGTTCTTTGTGAGCTTCCTCTATCCCCTTCTGTTTATCTAGACTTTTCTGATGCCCAGCACACCCCCTTCCCAGGTGACTGCTCATTCACTCCCTCAAGCGCTGGCTTTCATCTGTACCATTGCCTTTCTTGCACCTGGTAGTCAATAACAGCTGTGTAAATCACACAGCGCTGGGGGTCTCCTGGTGCTTACCATTGGCTTAAGCCCCAATTTGTGGCCAGTGGAAATCCAAAAACCAACTTTAGATTTCTATGAATTCCTGGGAAGCTACATCTTCATGGTCACCCATGGTTATGGGCTTTTACCTTTATTGAATGAACAGAAGAAAAAAATAAATATCTCCACAGGCATTAATGAGTATTGACTACTCTGAATGTCCTTAGGCCATCCACACCAGGAAATTTCCATTACCTCTTCACTCCCAGGGAGTCCACTGACTAATAGCCACTCCTTGGCTCCTCTTCCGGCCCCCTCCCCTAGCTTCTCCCATCAGATTCCCTTTAGGAACCCCCAATTTTTTCCTCCTTTATTGTGCAAAACCCTGCTTCATGGTCTGACAGCCTAGGTCTGACAGCCAAACTCTGCTGCAAGATCATAGTCACGCCATGAAGCCCACAAGACCCATCTCTAAGGCTGTAAAAAGCAAAATTAATTCCCTTTCAAACTGTCCATCTCCTCCACAGACTATGCCCTCCCACCAGCAGAACAGGCTTTATTCACCTTGATATCCCCAGGGTTTAGCACAGCATCTGACACATAACATGCCAGCAACAAATGTTTGCTGAATTAATAAATGAACACATTCATAAATGATTCTGCAGCCCAACCCACCCTCACTGTCTGGTTGCCTGACCCTCGGAAGAAGTGATACAGCATGAATGGTGGATGGAAGGCTGGAGAAGGTGGGTTCAAGATGGTTCAAATTTCCTTCCTGCTTCCTCCTGGACCTCACATCCCCCTCCTGAAGACTGGCCTCTTTCCCATCAGATGCATCATTTCTGCCACCTTCAGTGGTGGATCAGCATATTTCTGCATGAAATAAATGTTATTTTCTGGTGCACCCAGGTTTCATTAGTCTTCCTGTCAGAAAGAATCAAAGAAGAGGCAATGAGAGCCTGGCAGAAAGGGGCTTCTTGCTTACAGCAGGCAGAAAAGGTACCCAAGGATAAAGAGGGAGGAAGGGAGAGAGACAGAAAACTCACTTCCTCATTTAATCAAGTCGAAACACGGATTATATGAGGTTGAAAAACAGTCACCTTGTTCTCGCCCCAGTCTCTTGCTCTGTCTGGGGCTATAAAACCCTTTGCGATTTTATCTTTTCATAAACTTTTATTGAATCTGATGTTCAAGGGGCCATGGAAGATCATCCAATTAAACTCCCCCCACTAATCCTACTCTTAAACCCCAGCACTAAACTGATGGGAGATTAAAAGCTAATAAAGATGACAAATGAGAGGTGATCTGCAGGTTGATAAGTGAAATGGAGTCCGGTGGGGATTGGCCAGAAACGAGCCAGGCTTGATTCTAGAAAACCAAGGAGCAGAGGAGGCTTTCACGGTGGCAAATTCAAAGAGCTCTGAAAAACAACATGGATGCCCATGGCAAGGTCCTGCTCAGGGATGCTGTGATCCTGGGCTAAGACAGGCTGCCCAGGACTATGTGATACAGCAGGAAGTGGGTTGGACTTGGCACAGACAACCTGGTCTAAAATACCAACTTGCTGTCACTAACTGTGTGTTACAACAGAACCAGGGTCATGTTAACTTGCCATTCCTAATACAAATACTATCATAACAACAGCCATACAGTGGCCCCTTGAACGGCACCAACCACATGCCAGATATCATCATATGAATGTAAGTCACGTATGAGTGTGAAAGGAGTGTTACCCCATTTTACACACTGGAAAACTAAGGCTCCCATGGTCCCACAGTTAGTGGCAGAGTCAACATTACAGTCTTTCTGAGAAAATCATCCCACTTCATGTGGTTGTGTTGATGATTTAATGATGGTTCTGGATTCACTGTCGCCACCCCCAGGTAACTTTGTTCCTCACCTTAGGACTCATGCCTTGGGATTTTAACATCTCAAAAGAATCCATATATTCCTCACCACCACCACTCCAAAATGCAATTTTTAACTACAGGGTAAGTGAAAAATTGTTAATATCCATGCCAGATAGTTTATATCAATTTATTTAATCATTCCACAGGCATCTATGAAAACCTTTCTTTGCAAGACTCTTTTATAAATATGTATCAAACTAATCCTCACATCAGCCCTGAGAAGTAGGAATTATTTTCTCATTTTAATTAATGAGTACACAGAGGCTTAGAGCATCTGAATGATTCTCCTGGGATCACAAAGCTGATAGTGACAGGGATGAAATTCAGACCCACATGGACTTGACACTTGAGTCTGACTCCTCCCTCTGCTCCATGTGGCCCTGGTTAGCATGCAGTCTGTGGGTAGGAGTGAGACCCGTGACTGTGTGGAACAGACACACTGTCATGGTAGTTTCCCCAGAGGGCATTTCAAGAATGGATTCGCGGAAAGCACAGCATTTCTTTTCTGGGCTTTCAGCGGTGCTGAGTTGTGGATGTTGTAGAGAGGGACATTCCAGGTGAAAGAACAATGTGAGCAAATGTAAGGGAGAAAACAATGGAGCCTTTGTGGGGGGAGGTGTTTGGAAGACCCCAGTTTGGTTGCATTCTGTAAATTTCAAGAAGAGAAGACATGACATTTAATGAATGTTGGGTGAAGTCAGGAGCACCTTGTATGCTCCTGGAGAAGCAGTAAGAAGGCAAGTTAAAAGCAGCCTATCACACCACCTTTCCTTCCTTCTCAAGGGACCACATCATTTGCTGTTGTTCTTCAATCACTAAGCCATGCCCAACTCTTTGTGACCCCATGGACTGCCAATTCAGGACCACATCATAGGCCACCTGAAAAACAAACAAGTATGACAGCTCTTCTCACAGCTGACAGAAAAGGCAAGTTCCCAGGGTGGAGTAGGAGGAGCTGGAAGTCGGGGGACAGGGCGGGGCTCAGCCACTCCCAGCCCCCACGTCCTTTCACATGCCCCTTTGTCCCTAAGAGAACAAAAGGGCTGAAGGAATGAGCTCTCCTGGGTAATTCCATCAGCATTTAGTGAAGAATTCACATCGGCTTAAACCTCCAGGCCTCTGCAGTATTCTGAATAATCCTAGCCCACATGCGGTTGAATCTTAGAGAGGAATGGTGTAATAGTTAATTTTATGACTTGACTGGATCAGGGGATGCCCAGATCTCTGGTAAGATGGCATTTCTTTTTTTTTTTGTTTTTTATTGGGTTTTGTCATACATTGAAGATGTCATTTCTGTGTGTGCCTGTGAGGTTGCTAACCCAGAAAAGATTAGCATTTGAATTTGTAGACTGAATTGAACAAAAAGGTAGAGGAAGAAAAGATTCCCTCTCCCCCCGACCTCCCCCCCAACACACACCCCTGCCTGACAACAGGAATTGGAGCACTGATCTCCAGCTGCCCTCAGTGCCCAGGTCTTTGAACTAACCCATCAGCCTCCCAGGGTCTCTGTAGACTGTGGAAATTCTCAGTCTCCATAATCACTTATAATATGAGCCAGCTCCTTATAATAAATGTCTCTCTAGATATGTTTGTGTTTGTTTGTGTGTGTATGCACACACAGACAGATGAAGATGGAGATGATTGTGGAGATGGAGGAGATGCAGATGTGGATGCAGAGATGGGATAGACAGAGAGATCCTATCAGTTCTGTTTCTTAGGAGAATCCAAATGCAGATTTGGGTATTAGGATTGGTTCTAAACCAATTCAAAGGAATTCTAAGGATGAGTTTCCTGAATTGGTTCTGGGGTTTCTTGAACAGACCCTCTTATCCCATTAGATTTAAAGAGACTAATGACTCTATTTCCAGTAGTAAAAAGAGCACTTAGAGTTCATAACAAACAAACTACCTTCTTCTGAGGCTCCACCAGGTACCGAGTTCTTTCACTCCTTGAATCTCATTTTTTCATCACAGATATACAATGTAGCTTTGATTAATCTCACTTTTCCAGACAACAAAAAAAGCACAACTAAGGCTCAGAGAGTAAGAGACTTCAAGGACACACAGCTGGTTCAAGTCTCATTTGTCAGCGTGAACTTTTTTCACTACATCAGTTGTTCTCAGTCCTGGCCAGTCATTAGAATAACCCAGAGACCCCACCCCAGGCAAGTCTCTGGCAGTGCAGTCCAGGCCTTGGCAGATTTTAGAAGCCCCTCAGGCAATTTGATTTGCAGCCAAGATTGACAACCACTGAGCAAAAGTTGCTTTTCTCAAAGACAACAGCCTTGAGTCCACTCACCGAAATGCCATACCCCACCTTAGCCTCACCTACCAAGGAAACCCAGCCCATGCCTGACTCTTTTTACAAGTTAATATTCATTTCATCACATTTAATTAACACAGGGAGACTGGAGCTGTCTCAGCATCGCACCCAGCTAGCAGGAGCCCGTGCCTCCCTCGGAGTTCAATCACAACACTGTCTTACACAATTAGCTTCCTCACTCCTGATCTGAAGGGTCTGTGCCCATAAATATCAACCAATTTTATTGATATTTGTAATTAAAACCACCAAACGGGTCACACTTGGTTGAGCAACTTTGCAACACACACATCCATAATGGGAACATGAGCATATTTGTATGTGACATTCAATAGATCATAATCCTAGGCATTTCTCATTTTCAGAACATCCTGTGGGTACCAGCTAATTAAGGCCAGTGTGTCTCCTGGGACAAGGGCGTTCTTTTGACATACCTCTTTGATTGTCTTTGTTCCTGAAGTTTCAGGAAATCTGAGGGCTCAGAAAGTGGGGAGCAGGCTAAAAACCACAGGGAGCAAACAGAGGCTCTTCATCTGATCTTGCCCATCTTTCAAGTTCCATCTTACCATAGCTTCTCTTTTGCAGCCTCCTGAGGAAAAAAAAAGAAAATTAACCAATGGAAATAAGAAGGTGGCACTAGTGGTCAAGAACCTGCCTGCCAATGCAGGAGACAGAAGAGATGCAGTTTTTATCCCTGGGTTGGGAAGATCCCCTGGATGAGGGCATGGAAACCCACTCCGGTTTTCTTGCCTGGAGAATCCCATGGACAGGGGAGCCTGGTGGGCTATAGTCCATTGGACTGCAAAGAGTTGGACATGACTGAAGTGACTTAGCACTCACACCAAGCCTCCCCAGAGGCTCTAAGTCTATTTCTCTAGGTTTTTCTCTCTTGGCTTGACTGGTCCCTTCCATCCAAAAAAATAGGTGGACAAAGTCTGATTCATCCCTTGGTTCAAAATTTTAGCAGCTGGAGCATTAGGTGCCAACATCCAGTGCCATGTCCTTGTCTCTATGTTGTCCTAGTTGTAGCTACCCCCACAGGTTGTTTGGGGATCCTAACTGGGTGGATTTTACCAAGAAATTACCGATAGGGTGATCCACAAGCTGGGCGGAGAGCCAGAGCAAAGCATTGCTAATGGTTAAGAAGTGATAGGCATGTTTGAACTTGGGGAACAAAATGAAGCAGGGCAAAGGCTACCAGAGTTTTGCCAAGATAGCACACTGATCATAGCAAACACCCTTTCCCAACAACACAAGACACAACTCTACACATGGACATCACCAGATGGTTAATACTGAAATCAGACTGATTATCTTCTTTGCAGCCAAAAAGAAGGCAGGAGGAGAAGGGGATGACAGAGGATATGATGTGGTTGGAGGACATCGCCAACTCAATGGACATGAGTTTGAGCAAACTCTGGGAGATAGTGAAGGACAGAGAGGTCTGGCGTGCTGCAGTCCACTGGGTCACAAAGAGTCGGACACAACTGAGTTTCTGAACAACAACTAGTATAATAGAACAGAAGTCATGGCCACTCACAGGACCAGCAGAGACCCAGGTTATCAGCTCTGTTCACCTTTCATTTTCCCTTTCAAACCTCATCACTCACATATACCCAGGGAGATTTAAGACCTTTTTCCCCAAATCCCCTAACAGCACTCTTACAAGAAACAATCAGTCTTCGAGAGAGTTACTAGGAAGTCATTCTATCCCAAAGGACAGGCTCTTGAGTGCCAGAGTGGGAAAATTATTCCTCTGGTGACTTAAAACATATCCCTTCATTTCCAAACCCCTCAAGGGTAGAAGGGAATTCCAGGGACAGCAGGAAGACTAGTGGAGAGAGAGAGCACGGGGATGGATGAAAGCAGACTGCTAGGCAATGTTAGAGTGATAGCATTTTTACTGTGTAATGACTGATGCCCCACCTGCTTTCCCAAATGATCTGAGACAGTTACAGTAATAGGCTCATATCCAATAAGGCTATTAACGTAGAAATAAGGAGGACATATAAACATCTGAAGAGGTTGACATTGAGTAGCCAAGTTTCCCATTATCCCAAGAGCCAAGGTAGGAACAGTGGGTCTAAGTGAGAATGAGGTGTTTCATTGATCACAAGACAACTAACTCAATTATTAGGGGTTAACGATCCAATCTGCGTTTAATCTCTGAGTCTTTGGAACCAGATCTTTCTCTCTCCTGCTGCCTAACTATGAAGAGTTTCACTGTCCAGCAAGTATCTCACCAACCATGGCTATGAGAAGGCATGAAATCAGAGGCTTTGAGAGCCAGAAAGGACTTTCTACATCACTGAGGAAAGCTTTCTACTAAGTCCAGGAGTTCTTTTCAGAGCAGCTGTATCAGAGTTGTACAATATCTGCTTGAATACCTCTAAAGACAGGGCACTCGTTACCTGATAATTTATTTCTCCTGAGAATCCTTTCTACAGCTACACAATTTGCATCATTAGTTAGAAGTCTCTTTCCTAGATAAAAACAAACCTACCCCTTTGGAAAAAACTACCAGTCACTTCCAAACCTGATTGAACTTCAAAATTACCTGGGATGCCTTTGAAAAGAGATTCTGGTAGGAGTATTAATTTTACGAAATTATCAATATTATAAATATTAAGGAAACAGTGTGACATTATCTGCTAAAGCTGAGCACGTGACTTTACAATCCTCCTCTTGGGTGCACACCTACCATAAATATTTGCACACACACACCAGAGACCAAAATATTCTCAGCATTATTCACAATAGTCAAAAACTGCAAACAACAAGTCCATCAGCAGTAGAATGGGTAAATTTGGATGTATTCAGAAAATTGAATATTCTAGAGCACAGCTGTCCAAAAGCATTTTCTGTGATGATGAAAATGCTATGTTCTACTGTGTCTAATATGGTAGCTTCTTACATGTGGCTATGAAAATGTGGCTCATGCCAAAGAGGAACTGGGTTTTTAATTTTATTTCATTTTAATCAGTTTAAATTGAAATAGCAACATGCTCTTAATGACTACTGCATTGGATAGCATGGTGTAGTGAACAGAACGGAGGAAAAGAGCACATTTTAACTATGTGTAATAACACGAATGAATATCATCCAGTAAAAGAAACCAGACCCTTAAGAACAAATACAGTGTGATTGCTGTTGTTCAGTCACTAAGTCATGTCTGATTCTGTGATCTTATGAACTGTAGCCTTCAAGTCTCCTCTGTCCATGGGGTTTTCCAGGCAAGAATACTGAAGTGGGTTGCCATTTCCTTCTCCAGGGGATCTTCCCAACCCAGGGATCGAACCCACGTCTTTTTCATTGGCAGGTGGATTCAGTGTGATTACGTTTATAAAAAGCTCAAAATAGGTAAAACTGGGCTAAGTGTTTCAAGACAAAAAATTAAACAACAAATTTAGGGGTTCAAGCTTAAGTGGTAAAACTTTGGATGGGAAGCAAAGAGTAGAATCACAGGGTAAGCTTTTGGAAACTGGCCAGGTCCTATTATTTAGTGATGACACTAGTGTTCACTTTGTGATAAATCACCAAGGTATTTATTTTTTTGTTTGTTTGGGGTGCTTATCTACATATGCTTTATATTTCACAATTTTAAAAAATGATTAAAATATAAACTACCTTTGCAACTTTTCTGTAAATCAAAAATTATCCCCAAATTAAATATTTATCTTTTTAAAATAGAGATTTTCAATGCCCTACTCCAGATTTGTTGAATTAGAGTTTCTAGAAATGGCTTCAGGCATCCATATTTTTAAAAACCCTGGGGATTGGAACTATACCCAATATGTTGTAATAGCCTATATTAGAAAAGAATACGAAAAAGAAAAAAACATATGTGTGTGTGTTGTTATTGTTGTTTAGTCGCTAAGTCGTGTCTGACTCTGCGACCCCACGGACTGTAGCATGCCAGGCTCCCCTGTCCATGGGATTCTCCAGGCAAGAATACTGGAGTGGGTTGCCATTTCCTTCTCCAGGGGATCTTCCCGACCCAGACATTGAACCCACGTCTCCTGCGTGCCCTGCATTGGCAGGCTGATTCTATACCACCTGGCCACCTGGGAAGCCCCAATGTGTTTGCGTGTATGAATTACTCTGCTCTACACTTGGAACAAACATAGCATTGTAAATTAACTGTACTTCAAGTAAGAAAAAAAAAAGCCCTGGGGAAATTCTCTTGCAGGGCCAGATAGAGAAGTGTTGCTTTCTCCTCTATGTAGAGACTTCTCCAAAGCTAAATGGCCCCAGAATCTTCTTCCATTCCTAGAATGCTTCAGTTTCCACTCCCTGAACACCCAACATCCCTTAGGGAATCACTGTGGAGAATGACCTACCAAATTACCTGGCCAGAGCATGGTACTGTAGCTTCATTCTTCACACAAGCCAGCAGCCATTTCAGCTGTTTACAGCTGTGTGGATAGCTGGAGAAGGATGGAAGGGGAGAAGCCTTGAGGATGACTAACAGGTAAGGTGAACTCTGATGCCTAAAATGAGTCTTAAGAATCTCAACACAACTGGGGGAAAATTTGGGAGACCTGGGTTCGATCCCTGGTTGGTAAGATCCCCTGAAGGAGGGCATGGCAACCCACTCCAGCAGTCTTGCCTGGAGAATCCCCATGGACAGAGGAGCCTGGAAGGCTACAATCCATGGAATCACAAAGAGTCAGACATGACTGAGCGACTAAGGACACAGCAAAGGACGTATAGTATAACCTCTTAAACTCCCACTAGATTTTCCTATGTTGATTTTTGCCCTTGGCCCACATTTATTTGTCTTTACATCATGTAGATCAATTTTCACTTGCACAAATCAATTGCTAACCCCAATACAAAGCTATAGAATCAATTGCTAACTTCTCATTCTAAAGCTGCTTAAAAATTCTACATCTCACAATTTTATTTTAAAACCATTTAAAAACATACAGCAAAAGTTTTATGTATGGCATTTTGCTTTTAAAATCCCTGTAATATTCCACTGTGCTATTGACATTTATACTATTAAATATAAATTTTATCTCAATAAATAAAATATATTTACAATAGAAATTTAAATTAGCCAGTTTGTTCTTTAACTGGATGCTAAGGTATAAACTGAAATGCTCTTTTTTTTTTAATGCATGTTTTCTTCAGAGGAGGAAAATCTTTTTAAAAACTTACCCCCAGTTCTGTTCTTTATTGGGTAAGTTGCATTGGACATCATGAGGCTTTTTTTCCTGGTTTTATTGAGAAATCATTGTCATACATCACTGTGTAAGTCTGAGGCACAGGGCAGGATGGTTTGATTTACATGCATTGTTGTTGTTCAGTCTCTCAGTTGTGTCTGACTCTTTGCAACCCCATGGACTGCAGCACACCAGGCTTCCCTGTCCTTCACTGTCTCCTGGAGTTTGCTCAAACTCGTGTCCATTGAGTCGATGATGCCATCCAGCCATGTCATCCTCTGTTGCCCCCTCCTCCTCCTGCCCTCAATCTTTCCCAGCATTCGCATCAGGTGGCCAAACTATTGGAGCTTCAACTTCAGCATCAGTCCTTCCAGTGAATCTTCAGGGTTGATTTCTTTTAGGATTGACTGGTTTGATCTTGCAGTCCAAGGGACTCTCAAGAGTCTTCTCCAGCACAATTTGAAAACATCAGTTCTTTGGTGCTCAGCCTTCTTTATGGTCCAACTTTCACATCCATACATGACTACTGGAAAAATCATAGCTTTGATTATAGCCTTTGTTGGCAAGGTAATGTCTCTACTTTTTAATATGCTGCCCAGGTTTGCCATAGCTTTTCTTCCAAGGAGCAAGGGTCTTTTAATTTCATGGCGGCAGTGATTCTGGAAACCAAGAAAATAAAATCTGTCACTATTCTCACTTTTTCCCCAGTGATTTGCCATGAAGTGATGGGACCCAATGCCATGATTTTTGTTTTTTGAATGTTGACTTTTAAGCCAGCTTTTTCACTCTCCTCTCTCACCCTCATCAAGAGGCTGTTTAGTTCCTCTTTGTTTTTTGCCATTAAAGTGGTGTCATCTGCATATCTGAGATTATTGATGTTTCTCCCAGCAGTCTTGACTCCATCTTGGGCTTCATCTAGCTCAGCATTTCATATGATGAACTATGAATATAAGTTAAATAAGCAGGGTGATAGTATACAGCCTTGACGTACTCCTTTCCCAATTTGGAACCAGTCCATTGTTCCATATCTGGTTCTAACTGTTGAACCTTAACCTGCATACAGATTTCTCAAGAGGCAGGTAAGGTAGTCTGATATTCCCATCTCTTTAAGAATTTTCCACAGTTTGTTGTGATCCACACAGTCAAAGGTTTTTGCATCGTCAATGAAGCAGAAGTAGATGTTTTTCTGGAATCCTCTTGTTTTTTCTATGATCCAATGAATGTTGGCAATTTGAATCTCTGTTTTATCTGCCTTTTCTAAATCCAGCTTGTACATCTGGACGATCTCAGTTCATGTGCTGTTAAGCCTAGCTTGAAGCATTCTGTCATTACCTTGCTAGCATATGAAATGAGTGCAATTGTGCACACATTAAGAAAGGATTACCCCAATGGGTTCAACCCAACATTCATCTCTCACATAGATAGAATGGAAAGAAAATAAACAAGGAACAGAAAAAGGAAAAATGCTCTGCTTGTGATGACAATCCCCAGAATCCACTCTTCTGACTCCTCTCCTATGTACTGAACAGGAGCGTTAGCTATAGTCACCATGCTGTACACTATATCCATGGGACTTATTTATCTTGCAACTGAAAGTTTGTACCTTTTGAACACTTTCTTCCATCCCTGCTCCCCCCACCCTCTGCCTCTGGTAACCACAAGTCTGATCTCTTTCTCTCTGACTCT
Organism: Dama dama; assembly: GCF_033118175.1. NCBI lineage: Eukaryota > Metazoa > Chordata > Mammalia > Artiodactyla > Cervidae > Dama > Dama dama. Next base: position 42,063,160 of record NC_083696.1, on the reverse strand, counting down.
GGTGTGCTTTTTTTTTAAATTCCACATGTCAGTGAGATTGGACAGTATTTGTTTTTCTCTGTCTGATTTATCTCACTAGCACAATGCCTTCAGGGTTTATCCATGTGCCAAAAATGATTGGATTTCCTCATTTTATGGCTAATATTCCACTGTGTGTGTACACACACATATACACACATATAAACACTCATCTTTGTCCATTCATCCAGTGATGGACAGTTGGGTCATTTCCATGTCTTGGCTATTGTAAGTAATTCTGCTGTGAACATGGGGGTACAACTATCTTTTCAAATTAGTATTTTTTTCCTTTGAATATATTCCCATATGTGGAACTGCTGGATCATGATATAGTGCTATTTTTAATTTTTTGAGGATCCTCTATACTGTTTTCCATAGTGACTGCACCAATTTATATATCCACCAACAGTGTAAAAGAGTCCCTTTTCTCTACATGCACACTAACATTTGTTGTCTCATCTTTTTCATGATGCCCATTCTAACAGTTTTGAGGTGGTATCTCATTGTGGTTTTAATTTGCATTTCCCTAATGACTATTGGTGTTGAGCATATTTTCAAATATCTGTTGGGCTTCTGCATATCTTCTTCAGAGAAGCATCTATTCAGGCTTTTGACTCATTTTTAATTGGGTTATTTAGGGTTCTTGCTATTGAATTACATGATTTATTCATACATTTTGGATATCAATCCCTTATCAAACATGATTTGCAAGTATTTTTCCCACTCTGCAGGTTGTCTTTTCCCTTGAATCTTTAATTTGATGTCAGTCAACTTTTTGTTTTTTGCTTTATTGCTTGTGCTTTAAAAAATCATATCAAAAAAATTATTACTAAGACTCATGTCATGGAGTTTTATTCCTATATTTTCTTCTAAGAGTTTCATGGTTTCAGGTCTTGCATTTAAGACTTTCCATCCATTTCAAGTTAAATTTCATGAATGATGTAAGACAGGATTACACCTTTGCTTCCAGTTTTATCAAGAAATAGTTAACATACATAACCACATCAGTTGAAGATGTACTGAACAACGGTTTTATTTACATATATTGAGAAATTACTACCACAATAGATTTCATTCCCATCCATCATCTCATATGGATACAACAAAAAGAAAAGAAAAAATATTCTCCTAGTATGAGAACTCTTAGGATCTGATCTCCTTTAACAACGACTGGTTCTTTTTAGAGAGAATCCCAGAAATTGCCAAAAGAAAGACTGACCTATCCAAGTGACAGCATTATCACGCAGCCCTCATCTTCACCAAGTTTCTAAACGTGATTGTGGCAATATTGCTCTTCTCATATGTATTCCCTTTTTATTTTGTTATTGGAGTACAATTATTTTACAATGGTGGGATAGTTTCGGCTGTACAACAAACTGGACCAGCTATGTGTATGCAGACACCCCTCTCTCCTGACCCTCCACCCCACCTTCCACTCCGCTAGGTCATCTCAGAGTGCTGCGCTGAGCTCCCCGTGCTACAAGCAGCTTCCCATTACTCGGATCACTATGCCACTTCTTTATCCAGAGAGGAAGCAAGGCTGATTACATTATAAATCTATTACTATATATTAGGAGAAGAGGCAAGAGGCAAGAAGTTAGTGATCTCATTTTTTATAAAATTTTTAAAAATCAGACATAATAACAAGATCTCTTTCTCTAATACATGGTGCCTAAAATGATTTCTAAAGTGAAAAATATATTTGAAATTATTTTCATGGGACTTCATTATAATTCAGAAATTCTGTTTGATCAGAAAACTTATTGCATATAACATTGTTAAAACCATAACAAAAAATTGTACTTTTCACTTTAAGCACTACATTGCTTGTGCTTTCATTAATGTCAAAGATATATGTTTTGATCTTTCTGTAAAACCAGTCCATGAATTAATAGACACAATCCTGATGATCAATGTACATATTATAAAATAACCTATCACAAGAAATAGTTAAAATGCAAACTGTAAATTCTTTATCCCTTTTTCTTTATCCTTTCTTGAGTCTTTGAGCAAATTTCTTATTCCCTCTGATCCACAGTTTTCTCACATGTAAAATCACATTAATAATAGTATTTGCCTTATAGAAAAGATCTTAGCCTAATACTTGGCACAGAACAGCGATTTAATTCTTTCTTATTTTTTTTCCTTCCTTCCCTCCTTCCCTCTCTCCTTTTAAGATAGAGATTTGGGGACCTAAACACAAGATTATTGTTCAAGATAAAATTATATAATACTTGTGACAGCATTTGTGAAGTATAAATTAGTACCTACCTTTTTAGAAATTATTAGATTTGGACCATAAAGAAGGCTGAGCACCAAAGAATTGATGTTTTTGATTGTAGTGATAGAGAAGACTCTTGCAGAGTCCCTTGAACAGCAAGATCAAACCAGTCAATCCTAAAGGAAGTCAACCCTGAATATTCATTGGAAGGACTGATGTTGAAGCTGAAATTCCATTACTTGGGCCAACTGATGTGAAGAGCCGACTCATTGAAAAAGACCCTCATGCTGGGAAAGATTGAAGGCAAAAGAAGAAGGGTGCATGCGGCAGAGGATGAGATGGTTAGATAGCATCCGCGACTCAATGGAAATGAATTTGAATACATCCCGGGAGACAGTGGAGGACAGAGGAGCCTGGTGTGCTGCAGTTCATGGGGTCGCAAAGAGTCGGGCACAACTTAGCAGCTGAACAACAACAAATTATTATTTAGAATGTGTAAAACTTCAAATATGTAATTAATAAAAACTAATATTCATTGATTATCCAGGATGTTCCAGGGACTTTTGACTACTTTGCAGGCATTTTTTCATTTAATTCCCATGGGAACCTAGTGGAACAGGTACTATGATTTGCTCACTTTCACAGATGAGGAAACTGTGATTCAAAATACTAGTTAATATAGAGAAGGTCATGTGCCTAGCAAGCAGTGAAGTCAGGACTGAAATTCAGACACTAAGAGTGCAGAGGTTTTCCTCCTAGCAAGCATGCCATGCCACCTAATTAGTCATTGCATTTGCCATCACGTCATTAACTGCTGTGATGAGGGCCACTGCCTGTTGTTCCAAAAGCTTAGGCAATAGGTGTGTACACAGCAGAACACAAGCAAGGCAATAGTTAATGTAAAAGATTCTATGAAATTCTTATGGAAAAAGAATCTCATCTGTTCCTGCTGTCCCCGGCCTCAGTTAACCATCAGACTGTGGTCATGTCACGTTGTAAGTCTGGTGGATCCACTGGGTGGCCCGATGCATGAGAAGTGCTCGTTTTTCCTGTGGCCTGCTTGCTCCCATCCACCCTGAAATGAAGTTTGTCTTGCGTTCAGTTAGCTGCTTCCTTCAAGCCCTTCCACTGGGTGAGCTTTTCCCAGATCAGTCCCAGCAAAGCCACCAATGCTGGGGGCCTCTCCACCTGTCCTTTCCTCTTGGAAGCTACAGGTATCAGGAAGGCAGGGTTGAGCAGGAGGGGCAAGATAAGGGATTCCTCTGAGAGACAGGTGATGGATTATACCCTAGCCAGACACCTTGGAGGGCTCATTCTAGGAAAGTCAACAAGAGCAAGGAGCAGCAGGCAGTAAATAAATAATCATGTCTCTCCTGGGACCTTCAAATAAACTCTGAAGCAAGTAGGTGGGGTCACCACTCTGCCCAAGGCCAAAGCCTCCATGGACACCATAGTCACATGCTTCCTAGAGTCTTCTATCGTGTGGCCAATAGGCAGCTCCATAGGCGGGGTGGGTTTTTTGTTTTTTTTTTTAATGGTATATTATTTATTTATAAACAGAGGATAATTGCTTTACAATAGTGTGTTGATTTCTGGCATACATCATGGGCAGGTTTTCTTATTCCCATTTTTAGAGGAAGAAATTAAGGCCAAGAGAAGTGTTGGGTCTCTAGGCTGCCTCTCCTGGCCCAGCTACGTGCTGTTACAGCCACAACACCAGCTGCCCTGATGGCCTCTGTCAACAGACCTGGCCTTAGAGTCATAAAAATGTCCTGTAAAGACCGACTGAGCAGTGAACAGAGACTAACCTTCTCTAGTAACAGGGAGAACTCAGATGATGCCAGGAAGCAGGGCTTTGGCAATTATGGTGGCCTCCATGGCTGGCTTCCAAACACCATAGCAGGAGTCCAGTTGAGTTTAGAGCATCAGGAAAAGCATCTGTGAAAAACATGGGGAGAGAAAGCCAGACCGCATGGAGTAACATTCAGAGAAGGCAGAGCGGGACCTAATTAAGCCTAATTGTGTAAGCACTGCCATGCTTTCTAGAGAGAGGGGTGCCAAGGTCTCATGTTCCCTTCCACTCCAGCAGCCCAGAGATTTCCACCTGAAGGTCGCTCTCATTAACACTGCCCACAAGAGCCATCTGTCTCCACATCCAGCTGTTGCAATCATAGGACCTGTTCCCGAGCATTTTAGACCTGTGAATAAATGTGTGCATGTGTGTGTGTGTGTGTGTGTGTGTGTGTGTGTGCATGCGCGCGTGTGTCAGTGCAGGACGACATCCAGGTGGGTGTCTGTGCCCAAGTTCGGGTGCCTCTGCATCCAGACATGAGCCATTTGTTTCTGGTAGTTTACATGCTTACAGTCAAAATTAATGGAATCAAGTTGAGATTCAGATGACATCACGCTGGTGACTCACGTCTTGATAGATGGATAGATCCAGCCCTCCTCCACCCTGTATTCGTTTCAAGGTAACCTTGATTTGTCACACAGCCTCCAGGGAATGCCAAGAAGGAGGCTTTTTCATAGACATTTGGCTTGGCTATCCAAAGTTAGCAATCGTGGCCTGTGGGGAGAAGAGGAGGGCAAGGATCAAAGGTCAAGGCTAGTCTGCCCCAGGGGCCGAGGGGTGAACTAATTAGTGGAGTCATCCATTGCTGGGCCAGCCAACATCCTGCAGGGGAGGGGACTCCCAGGGGCAATCTCAATGTAGACTGCGTTGCTCTGGCTCCCTGGACATGACCTTTCTTCAGCAATATTTTTCTTGCACAGCCTTTCCCCTTGGAAAATGAACATGTATTGAGAAGTAAATGGTGAGAACAACTGGAGAGCCTGGCAACAACAGAACAGGGGTGCAATTATGCAATCATTTCCGCTACTCGAAGGTCTTAGAGGGAAATCTTCATTGGGAAAATGCAAAGAAGAGAGGATGACTCACACTCTATTGAAACGCAACCCGCCCCTGAATGTGTGTGTCCAGAGGTCAGGCTGACATGGCTGCACAGCCTCCAGTTCTCAAAGTCCAAAGGTAGCCACCAAAACCTTCTCTCCTTCTCTCCCTGCCTAGCATTTTCCTTCCTTGTGCCAGCTCCTTCCTCTGCCTGGAGTTTGCAAAGGTATTCCATCCCGCAAATTTAACTGCAGACACAGGGCCAGGTTTTGGGGGAAGGGTTGTTGTTGCTGTTTTCATTTTAGGTTTTTTTGGGGGGATATAATTGCTTAACAATATTGTGCTACTTTCTGCTATACAACAGAAAGTGTATATATGTATATATGTATATACATGTATATATGAAGTATATATACATGTATACATATAATCCCCTCCCTCTTGAACCTCCTTCCTGATCTCAGCACCCTGATCTCAACCCTCTAGGTCATCATAGAGTGCTGACCTGAGCTTCCTGTTCTATACAGCAGCTTCCCACAAGCTATCTATTTTACACATGGAAGTATATATTTGTCAATCCCAATCTCCCAATTCATCCCACCCCCACCCCAAAAAATGTCCACACATCAAAAGACACATGCACCCCAATGCTCATTGCAGTACTATTTACAATAGCCAGGACATGGAAGCAACCTTAATGTCCATCCACAGGTGAACGAATAAAGAAGACATGATACATATATACAAAGGAATACCACTCAGCCATAAAAAGGAACAGAACTGGGTCATTTGTAGAGACGTCGAGGGATCCAGAGACTGTCATACATAGTGAATTAAGTCAGAAAGAGAAAAACAAATATTATATATTAACGAGAATATGTGAATTCTAAAGAATGGGACAGATGAATCCGTTTGCAAGGAGGGGCTGTTAGAGACAATCTTGAATAGAGACAAGGTCAGGTTAACCAGGGGCTTCCCCAGTGGTTCAGTGGTAAAGAATCCACTTGCAAGGCAGGAGACATGTTTTCGATCCCTGGGTCGGGAAGATCCCCTGGAGAAGGGCATGGCAACCCACTCCAGTATTCTTGCCTGGAGAATCCCATGGACAGAGGAGCCTGGTGGGCTACAGTCCATGGGGTCACACAGAGTCGGACACGACTGGAGCAGCTAAGCACACACAGCACGCAGGCTTAACCAAACAATCTGGGTTGTTTCAAGAAAGCTGCTTGTTGGTTTGCTTTTCAGAATGATCTGGCTCTAGAAGCCCACTCTGAGTGAGCATGGGGCAAGCATCAGCCTTTTGGGCTGTCAAATTTGTCCTCAACAGCAGGTGGACAGGACACAGAAACTCTGTCTTCCAGAATTTGGAGATCTCTTATTGACCATCCTGTTCAGTCTTCTCTCCTGACAGGTGGGCACACAGAAAAATGAAACAGTCACACAGATAGAGTGAGTGGCGGATGAAGGATGAGTGCTCTGGGCTCCCAAGATCACCAGCCAGGAGTGCGTCCTCTCATGCTGCTCTCGATTCTTGAAGCTCTCCTCCCTCTGCTTAGCAGGTATGCTAATACTACAGCATTTGCAAAGTGTAAGGTGCTCCCTCCAGCAAATCCAGAAAAATGTCAAACCCTGTTTTACTAGCAAAGCAGGGAGCAGATAAATTATGTGAAGATGAGCCCCAGGGGATGTGTATAAGGTAAGGGACATGTCTATGTCATACACAAGATCACTGACCAAGGCAGGAAGACTGTGGATGCCAGTCCTTGGAAATCTGGCTCCATCACTCCACCCTCCATCTGAGAATGGCTCTTACCACTCTGAAGCAAGATGGCAACCTCTGCTCTTCGTCCAGTGGACAAAGTCATCTACAAGGCACGTGTTCCCAGGCCCTCTCATTTCTTCTTCCCACCATTTGGTCACCACTCCACTTCTGCCTCAAATGTCGCATGAGTCTCTGCCTCTCTGCTGTTCAGGTCTCTGATCCAAAATCACCCCCACCCCATTTTCCCTGAACCTCACCCCATTCTCTGCACCTGAACCCATCTCATGTGTCAAAAATCCCACTGTGTTTGCCAAGTCCTACATCCTCCCTGAAGTCTTCCTTAGTCCCTCCACTAAAGCATGTATTTTCCCTTCTCCCTGTGTTTTTAACTCTTTGTATGCCCGTCATCATGGGATAAGTGGTTCAGTCCAGAATAGCATTCTTCAATGTATGACAAAAACCACTACAATATTGTAAGGTAATTAGCCTCCAACTAATAAAAATAAATGGAAAAAAAAATAAAAAACAGAATAGCATTCTTGAAGGGAAGCTCCTAATGTGACTTAGCCATCTATAGAGGCTCTAGAATGTTAAGTCTGATAGTCAGTAGCATTCAGTTGGGTCACCTAGAACCACATACACACCTTTCTTTCACTTAGGATTTTTTTTAGTTTTTTATTTTGTATTGGAGTATAGCCGATTAACAATACCGTGGTAGTTTCAGGTGGACAGCAAAGGGACTCAGCCATAGATACACGTGTATCTATTCTCCCCCAAGTGCCCCTCCTATCTAGGCTGCCGCACAGCATTAAGCAGAGTTCCCTGTGCTATACAGTAGTTCCTTGTTGGCTGTGTGTGTGTTAGTGACTCAGTCATGTCTGACTCTTTACAACCCCATAGACTATAGTCCGCCAGGCTCCTCTGTCCAGGGGATTCTCCAGGCAAGAATACTGGAGTGGGTTGCCATGCCCTCCTCCAGGGATCTTCCCGACCCAGGGATCGAACCCGAGTCTCCTGAATTGCAGGGGGATTCCTTACCACCTAAGCCACTGGAGAAGCCTCTTGTTGGAAATCCAGTTTAAATATGGCAATTTGTATGTGTCCATCCCGAACTCCCTAACTAACCCTTTCCCCTTCCCTTCCCCCTGGCAATCATAAGTTTTGGAAATAACAAATGGATTGGTCAAAAATGAACTTATGCAAACTCTGAAGTCATACCATGCTCATGAACATAACTGCTCAGAAACAGAGTTCCCCTCTTCTCTCCCTCATAGCATGCTTCTGTCTCTTTTACTCCAAACGCAATTCCAGAAAAATTGACCAAGGACTTGTTATAGGGACTGCACTGGGGTAAGCAATAAAGGGGCTTAGAACTTGGTTTTAAGGTTCCCAAGCCTTTTCAGACAATAAATAAATTCATTTCCAAATGGGCTTCCCAGGTGGCACAGTGGTAACGAATCCGCCTGGCTATTGCAGGAGGTGCAAGAGGTGTGGATTCGATCCCTGGGTCAGGAACAGCCCTGGAGGAGGAAACGGCAACCTACTCAATATTCATGGCTGGAGAATCCCATGGACAGAGGAGCTTGGTGAACTACAGTCCATGGGGTTAAAAGAGTTGGACATGAGATCGTACCTGCACATTATGGATGAAAGATGCCCCCACCCGCAGGGATATTTTCATTTTGGCAGGAAAATCCTGGTACCAGTGACTCTCAACCCAAAAGAAAAGACACCCAGTGCTGGCTATTCAGACCCTGGAGTAGGCCAGTTGATGACACATTTGGGACAAGAGCTGCTTTTTGGTTTCTTCAAGTTTTTTTAAGGCAGCACTTTACTCTCTCATATATCACTCTTCCCTGGACGTCGGGCGCTCTGACCTCCAAGCACACACCCGTGAAAGAAGGCCCCGCTCCATGCAATGACTGCACCTAGCACTCTTTCCTCCTTTATTCCCTAAGACGGTAGTCAAGAATGATCCTCAGTGGCTGGGCTCCCACAAAAGCTCTCTCCAAGGGCAAGCAGGACATCCACCAGGTGCCTCGCCCTCAATGCAGCCCCTGCCAACCGCTCAGTCCTCTGATTACAGGAAGAAATTGCTTCCTCCTGCTTCCTAACCAAAGCCCTCCTCTGACCCTAATAACAGGGCTGGTGAAATCAGCAATTCCATTTACACAGCCAGAACCACACACACTAAAATCAGCAGGTCAACCACAGAGCTGCATTTAGCAAAGGCAGGTAAGATTTAAGAAGAGAAATGACTTAGAATGGTGAGCGAGGAGGCATTCAGCCATGAACTTGACTTCATAATGTTGTCCAAAGCCAGCCCTGATGATCAGTTTTACGCTCCTTGATAATAATACCAACATTTAAGTTGCTTCTATCATCCTCCATAATGAAGCTGTTCTTTTCTAAATGTATCATTGACGAGCACTCTCACCCACAACATCTCATTTAACCCTCACAGCAATCCTATAAGGTGAGTGCTGTCATATTCCAGAGAAAGACCGTGCAACCCTGGAAACAGCACAGATCTTAGAGGCAGAGCCTCAGCTTAAGTCCTAGTCCTGTCTTTGCTCTGGGCAATTCTGCCCCTCAGGTAATAAAAAACTCCACTTGAAGGCTTCTTGGAGCTTCAGGACAATCAGGTGCTCGGCTCCTCTCCGCCTAGGGGAGTCTTAACAGTTCTTGTTTAGTTGCTAAGTTGTGTGAGACCCCATGGATTGTAGCCCTCCAGGCTCCTCTGCCCATGGGGTTTCCCAGGCAAGAATAGGACTTGAGACAGTCCAAGTTCCTAGGACTGTGACGAGGAGGTGTGCTGGGGCTTTGCTCCTTTAAACGTGTACTTGTCAGTAGGCCTGCCTTCTATTAAGGACGCCCAGGTAAGTATCCTTCTCTCTGCTGCTAATGACTGTTTATTGTCCTCTGTGGGCGTGGTCACAACAGACCATTGGTCTGGCAAACTCATTCAGGTCAGAAAGAATGGCTTTAGAGCAATCACTCTAAAACTAAAATCATCTTCACAGGAAAACATCCGGCAGCATCCGACTGTCCCAACAATTCTGTACCACAGTTCAAATTGTTAGCAGGGAATAGAATGTGTCAATAATGCATCTTGGTGGTTTTAACCAGGAAGCTACATTGCACAGAATTTAAAATTCTAGTGGGCAGTATTTCTCAAAGAGTGTTTCAAGGATTCCCCCCAAAGGAGATCTGAAATGGGTTGATTTCTGTCCCCCTTAAATGATAAATCGTAGTGTTAACCCTAAGCGTCCCTGGTGGCTCAGTGGTAAAGAATCTGCCTGCCAGTGCAAGAGATGTGGATTCAATCCCTGGGTCAGGAAGATCCCCTGGGGAAGGAAAAGGCAACCCGCTCTCAGTATTACTGGCTGGGAAATCCCATGGTCAGAGAAGCCGGGCTGGCTACAGTCCATGAGATCTCGAAGAGTTGGAGACAACTGAGTGACTAAACAGAACAAGTGTTAATCCTGGTACCTACCTGTGAACGTGACCTTATTAGGAAACAGGGTCTTTGTAGATGTAACCAAGTTAAGATGAGGTCACAGTGGATGGAGCAAGGTGGGCCTAGCTCAGTATCACCGGTATCCTTAGAAGAAGAGGAGAGAGACACAAAAGGGAGGGCACTTGGTGGGACGGGGCTGCAAGCCAGGGATAACAAGGGCTGCAGGCACCACTAGATGCTAAGAGAAGAGCATAGAACAGGCTCTTTCTAAAAGCCTTGAAGAGAGCATGGCCCTGCTGACACCTTCATTTTGGACTGTGGGAGAACTGTAAGAGAACTGCTGTTTTAAGTCACTCAGTTTATGGTATTAAGTTGCAGCCATCCCAGGAAACAAATGCGAGGTCTACATAAGCTTTTAAAAATGAAGAGTTCACCAGTGCCTTTCAAGCCAGGGAAATTTTTGTTAAATATCCCACCATAAAACAGTTAAATCATAATCTCTGAGGGGTGGGTATTTTTAAAGTATTTCTTTAGAGCACCCAGGAAATTCTGATGCACAAAACAAAATTGAAAAATTTCCTTACCTATAAATTTCCTAGCACTGCTTATATGCTGTGGATTACTTTACTAAGAGAAGATATTTAGGACGCAGAATTTCTCAAGGTTTCTGGACCACAGAAACTTTTAACATCTTCTTCAAGACACACATGTAGCAGATTGGAAAACACAACTATCTTTTATTGGGCTTTTTATAGTCTCAGTGGGTTAACACCTGCTTTGAAAGCTTCCCAGGCCAGAATTATTGCTGTGATGCTTTATATTACAGAACTTCTCCTTCTTTCACCTACATGTTCATGTTCTAGAATAGATCAGGTCTTCTTACAGAGGAAGTGTGAAAGTACTGGGTCCATTTATCCAGTCACATTTCTTGAGGAGACTCTTGTATTATTTTCATTTAATAATCCTTGAAATTGTCCTCTATTTGATTGCCAAAGCATATGGCACTGTCTTTAAATGCTAACACTGGCTAACTGTGCTCATTCTGATCAAGATATGATTTCAAATAGGCTGTGTTCATTCTGTGTCAGACATAGTTGCAAAAGTATTGTGTGTGTGTGTGCACACACCTACATTTGTTTATGCAAGATGTCCCAAAGCTCACGCATTCCATTATCTCATTAGACAGGTATCCTTTTATAATTGAAGTAGAGTTGATTCACAATGTTATGTTTGTTTCAGGTGTACAACAAAGTGGTTCATGTGTGTGTGTGCGTGTGTGTGTGTGTGCGTGCATGTGCGTGCGTGTGTGTGCATGTGCGTGCGTGTGCGTGCATGTGTATGTGTGTGCCTTGTGTGTGTGTGCTCAGTCACTTCAGTCATATCTGACTGCAACCTTACAGACTGTAGCCTGCCAGGCTCCTCTGTCCACAGGATACTCCAGGTAAGAATACTGGAATGGGCTGCCATGCCCTCCTCCAAGGGATCTTCCCAACCCTGGAATCGAACCTGGATCTCCTGTGTTGCAGGCTAATTCTTTACCTCTGACCCACGGGGACATATATATAATGCATATATGTATAGTGGAGGACAGGGAAGCCTGGTGTGCTGCAGTCCATGGGATCACAGAATCAGACTTAGTGACTGAACAACAAACAACAAAAATATAAAATACATGTGTATGAAGTCTTTTTCAGATTTTTTTCCATTATAGGTTATTACAAGATATTGAATATAGTTTCCTGTGCTATGCTGTAGGACCTTGTTTTTTTTATATTTTTTATATGGTGGTGTGTATCAGCTCATCCCAAACTTCTAATTTATCCCTCATCCCTCTTTCCTCTTTGGTAACCATAAGTTTGTTTTCTATGTCTGTGAGTCTATTTCTGTTTTGTAAACTTTTATGGCTCTCAAATCAGAAAAACTTGTACTACTGCTAAGCAAATTTTTTTAATCTTTGAACATTATTAATCCTGAGATGATTTTCCACTTCACACTGGCCATGAGAATCTTAAACTCAACTTAGCATCTTATCTCTAGAAATCACTGATAACATAAGACATGCATCTGTGTGTCCAAATACTATTTTGGATAACTTCAGCTATTCGCCATTCAACTCAGACAACAAGCATCCCTTTGCTATTTCTGGGAAGCATTGTTACAGGAGGAAAAAATAAAAAAGGAACAAAAAGTGCCGAGACTCAGCTTCTGAGCTTCAGAGGCAACTCCTGAGTCTCATAGAAGAGAGAACAGAGGAGAAGATACATTTTTAAGTCTCAACTAGCGTGTCTGTATCAAATGCCACAGCCCTTAAGGGATCATGGCATAAAGTTTATGCTATAAATTATAAATTTGGAAGCTACTGATAAAGTGCCAGACTACCCTGTTCTGACCAGCTGATGCTTCCACCGGCTGGAGGATGGGAGTGCGTGGGGGGAGTAGAGGGGACAAGCTGCTGAATATACAGGCTCCATTCTGCAGTTTCCCAGCTGGCGCTAACGGTAAAGAACCCACATTGCCAGTGCCGGGGACAGAAGAGACATGGGTTGGACCCCTGGGTCAGGAAGATCCCTGGAGGAGGGCATAGCAACCCACTCCAGTACTCTTGCCTGGAGAATCCTATGGGCAGAGGAGCCTAGCAGGCTACAATCCATAGGGTCACAAAGGAGTCGGACTGAAACTGAAATGACAGCATAGCATAGCATAGTCTGCAACCTGCCCTCCCCCTCCCCTAGCCCAAAGCCAACAGGACAACAGATCCAGAAGAAGCAGAAACCTGGGTGCAGCCTAGGAGGAGCTACTCAGCGGGGTCCCCCACCTCTCCTGCCTGCCTGCCAGGGCAACCCCACAGCAGAAAGGGCCTGGGACAGCCCCCCGAGGCCTTGCTGTCTAGAGTGATGGAGGATCAGGTCCCAAGTACTCCTCTATTTCCTTTTTTTCATTTTAATTGGCAGATAATTACTTTACAATATTGTGATGGTTTTTGCCATACATCAACATGAATTGGCCATAGGCATACATGTGTCCCTTCACTTATGAACTCCCCTCCCACCTCCCTCCCCACCCCATCCCTCCAGGCTGTCACTGAACACCGGCTTTGGGTGCCCTGCGTCATCCATCAAACTCCCACTGGCTATCTATTTTACGTATGGTAACACATAGTTTTCAATGCTACTCTTTCAATTTGTCCCATCCTCTCCTCCTCCCACTGAGTGCAAAAGCTGTTCTCAATGACTGCGTCTCCTTTGCTGCCCTGCACTAGAATCATCAGTACCATCTACCTAGAGCCTATTGTACAGAGTAAAGTAAGTCAGGAAGAGAAAGACAAATATTGCATTTTAATGCACATATATGAAGTCTATTCTTAAACATAGTTGACGCAGGGCAGAAGCCCCAGAGAGGCACAGTGTCTCAGAAAACAGGTGCTCGAGCTAATTCTAGCAGACTGCTATCAGAAACCAGGTGGCAACACCTCCAGAAAAGCAAGGATGACTTTCTCAGGCCACAAAAGCAGGTGTGCAAATACGCAAGGTTTTTAAACTTCCATAACTCATCTCATGTTCTAACCCAAGTCTCTGTACTGCCGACTAGTGAAAATTTTGTTGTTGTTGAGCCGCCAAGTCATGTCCAACTCTATGCGACCCCATGGACTATATAGCCCACCAGGCTCCTCTTCCATGGGATTTCCCAGGCAAGAATATGGAGTGGGTTGTCATTTCCTTCTCCAGGGGATCTTCCCGACCGAGGGATCAAACCAGTGTCTTCTGCATTGGCAGACGGATTCTCTACCACTGAGCCACCAGGGAAGCCCAGTGAAAATTTGCTTCTAGTCAATTCAGGGTCCTTCCAACCCATGGGGCATATTTTCCCTCCACTGCTTGTTTCACTGAGGAGTCGATGTTGTGGGGTGCTGGGCATAGTGCCTTGGCCACCTCAGGCTGCTATAACAAATCATAGGCTGGAGGCCTGAAACCACAGACGTTTCTTCCTCAGAGCTCTAGAGGCTGTGACGTCCAAGAGCGAGGTGCTGGCACATCCAACTTCCAGCGAGGGCCCCTTCCTGGCTTCCAGGTAGACCCACCTTTCAGTGTGATCAAGTGACCTTTCTGTGAATAGGAAGAGAGAGAGCTCTCTTCGTCTCATAAACACATTACTCCCAGGAACTCCCTGGAGGCCCAGAGGTTTTCACTGCCATGGTTCAATCCCTAGTCAGGGAACTAAGATCCCACAAGCCACAGAGCTCAGCAAAAAACCCAGAAACCCAGCAAACAAAGCCCACTCCTGGGAAGATGCCGGGCAGCCCAGGGAGCTCAGCGTGTTCTGTGATGACCCAGACGGGGGATGGAGGGGTGGGAGGGAGGCCTCTGGGGGAGCGGGCGTGTGTATGCAGATGGCTGATTCACTTCACTGCACGGCAGAAACTAACATTGTAAAGAAATTATACTCCAATAAAAAATAAAAATAAATAAAATATCATATTAACAAATAAAAAATCATGGCATGGAAACAGCAATCCAGGAGAACAGAGGAACACAGGTAACTTACGGTGGAAATGGAGTGATCCAAGGAAGTAAATTTCAAGACAGTTTCTTAACCAGAAATAACTACTGAAACCAATGTGAGGCGTCTGGTCATACTCAGCATTACCATACTCACCGTTTTTCTCAGTCAGCATTCACCCTCATTGGTGGGGAAATGGGACAACCTTGCTGCTTGACAATCTGCAAAGAGATAGTGATCTGAAGAGTTTATCAAACATTTCTTTTAAATTTTTCACTTCTATTTAGTGAGTTATTGGGCCAGTCTCCATTTTTGAACCTAGGTCCCCAAGCAAAGTGGGAATGATAGAGGGAGACAGAAACTTGTGACTTTATTGTAGAACTGATGTTCCCTGAGCTGCAGACATTAATTTTTGTTTTCACCCAGACATTTTTTTTATTGAAGTATAGTTACTTTATAAAGATGTGGTACACACATATAATGGAATATTTGTTGTTGCTATTTTTTAGTTGCTAAGTCATATCCGACTCTCTTGAGATCCCATGGACTGTAGCCCTCCGGACTTCTCTGTCCATGGGATTTCCCAGGCAAGAATACTGGAGTGGGTTGTCATGCCCTCCTCCAGGGGATCTTCCCAACCCAGGGATCAAACCTGTGTCTCCGGCATTGGCAGGTGGATTCTTTACCACTGAGTCACAGGGAAGCCCATAATGGTGTACTACTCAGCCATAGTAGTACTATAAAAAACATTAAACTGGGTCATTTGTAGAGATGTGGATGGACCTCGAGTCTGTCATACAGAGCAAAGTAAATTAGAAAGAGAAAAACAAATATCATATATTAATGCATGTATGTGGAAACTAGAAAAATGATACAAGTGAACTTAT
This sequence comes from Dama dama, assembly GCF_033118175.1. Classification (NCBI taxonomy): domain Eukaryota; kingdom Metazoa; phylum Chordata; class Mammalia; order Artiodactyla; family Cervidae; genus Dama; species Dama dama. Next base: position 42,047,425 of record NC_083696.1, on the reverse strand, counting down.
CTGTAGGGCAGGAATGGAAACACATATGCAGAGAACAGACATGTGGAGGCGGAGGGGAAGGAAAGGTGGGATGAACTGGGAAGTTAGATTTGACATAAATACAGTACCGCAAGTATCAAATATCAAATACATGTACTAGGTAATGAAACGCATTGATTATTGCAAGTGAAGAGCCGCCATGCACCCTCTAGCCTTTTAGCATCAGGGTTTACAGAGGAGTCAAAGTCATCCAACAAGGAAAAAAGAAGGGGAGCCTTATCCTATGGGTGCCATGGAGAAATTAGCAACAAGTTAGAGGTTAGGCCAGCACTAGAACCATATGTCTGCTCCCTTGATCTCTCATGCAAGGTGTCTACCTCTGCACACAGTCAAACACACGAGAACTAAGCACAGCCCCATGTTTCTATGACAGCTTTCTAATGTAACCAGCCAACTCCAGCTCATGAGACTGAGCTGAACAAAGACATATCTGAGCCAATTATGATTTCTGGGCACTGACATGAGTGTAGGAATGACAAAACAAAATGTCCAGGGAAAGATTGGATGCAGCCAGGTGATCTGTGTGTTCTCCAGACCTACCACACCCCAAAGAGAGTCTCACTTTTTAGCTGCTCCTCACTGACCGGCCTCTGAAATTTTGAAGGCTTCCAAAGCTGTCCCAGTTTCTTTTTAGATCTACCTGAGATAAGTGTTTCTGATGTACCATCTCTGCAGTTTTAGCTGGGCCCAGCGAGGCCTCTTTCCTCTTTCATCCTGGCCACCTTCATGACTGGGAACCAGCTCTGAGGCTGGCACTAGGATGCTTGGGTTTTATTTCTCTGAAATAAATTAACCCCGAAAAATGACATATAAATAGAACATTGAGTGAGGCAGGTAATTGCAAGGCTTCCCCTGAAACACAATCATTTGCAAATCTCTATCAAATGAGAATAGAAAATTTCCCTCCAAGAGGAAGTGAAGACAGGGATATGACCTAACTCTGTGACTAGAATCTCGATTCCAGTATCACAGGTCCCACTGGCGAGCTTTTTCTAGGAACCTGAGAAGTATAGAAATTATTCTGGAAATTGGAAATTATCCTGGAAAGTAGCCCATCATCCTCTTTCCCCAAGGAAAAGCCTTAAAGCTCTGTCCCTGCTTATGGACAAGGATAATGGTGATTATCACCATCAACATCATCAACCCACTGTTGTCATAAGGTCTCCCAGGTGGACCAAGTCTCTGAAAGGGAAGAGGAGGTACCTCTATCAACCCGACAAAGCAGGGAGTGTCTCACGCTCTGCCATTTACTGTCACAAGTAAAAACATTGGGCTTCCCTGGTGGCTCAGGCGGTAAAGAATCTGCCTGCCAAAGCAGGAGACAGGAGATGCAATTTCAATCCCTGTGTCAGGAAGGCTCCCTGGAATAGGAAATGGCAACCCACTCCAGTATTCTTGCCTGGGAAATCCCATGGACAAAGGAGCCTAGCAGGTACAGTCCATGGGGTTGCAAAGAGTCAGACACAACTGAGCATGAAGTGGTCTCTGTTATGCCCAATGTCCGAATCCCCGAGCGGGAAGAGAGAAGGCTTCCAAGACAATGCAACTCACAGGAAGGGAAGTTTATTACTGACTCGAGCTAGGTGCGAGTGGTGCGAGTCGGAGAGCCGGGAGCCCAAGCTGTTACACAAATTTATAGGGTGAGAAGCGGATTGGTTACACGTAGGGTGAGAAGCGGATTGGTTACACGTTTGCAAAGCAATTTCATTGGTTAATACTTTTGCTTGCGTGGGACTTTCCTGGGGGTTTCCGCCGCGTTCCTAATTTCCTAATTGGCAAACATCGGTGAAAGCTAATTGGTCCTAATTGGCAAACAGTGGTCATTGTTAAGCGAAAGCTACCTGATAATAGGAAGGCCTACTCCTGATCTAAGTTGCGTTACTTCTGCTCGCCTCACAGTCTCTTACTTGGAATTCAGACTCAAAAAACCAGAGACTGGCTCAATAACTCCCCAAATGCCTTGGAGTAGTCAGGCACTGAGAGAAGTTAACAAGTAGAAGTTTATCCAAATGTGATCGTGATCATCCAGTTCTTTAAACTCAAAAAAAAAAAAAAAAGTCAAATGGATGAAGTCTGAATCTGATTGTCACAGAGCGTCAGTGGTATGCAGTTTGATTATTTATGCATATCTCTACTTGATACCTTTTCTAAAGTCATGTAAACTGGTAATTTATCACAGCAACATGTGTGCCTGTGTACTCAGTCACTCAGTCGTGTCTGACTCTGCGACCCCGTGGACTGCAGCTCACCAGGCTCCTCTGTCCATGGGACTCTTCAGGCAAGAACACTGGAGTGGGTTGCCATTCCCTTCTCCAGGGGATCTTCCCGACCCGGGGACTGAACCAGAGTCTCCTGAGGCTCCTGCACTGGCAGGCGGGTTCTTCATCACTGAGCCACCTGGGAAGCCTGCAGTAGCATGAAGTGGGATTAAATAGAGCCTTTAGTAGCAATCTATGGTATTAATAAATCCTGATTTCTCCACTCTGGGCTAGCTCTGGAGCTGAGTTCCTCAATGGTCAAGAGTATTATGAAACTGGAGACTTTCCCTGGAAAGGGAAGATGAAGACGAGGAGGAGGAGAAGCCTGAGGAGAAGGAGAAGAAAAAGAAGAAAAACTATTCCTAGTGAAAGGGATCCCTGTTAAATAATCCAGAGACTGGTGCCTCAGAAGTAGGTGGAAAAAGAAGCCATGAAATCCAGTCTAAAGATAAATGCCTTGTGAAAAAAGCCAAACCTACTCTCAGACCTGGGACTTTCCAGATGGTACGGTTGGTAAAGAACCTGCCTGCAACGCAGGAGACTGCAAGAGATGCAGTTCGATCCCTGGGTCGGAAAGATCCCTTGGAGTAGGAAACGGCAACCAACTCCAGCATTCTTGCCTGAGAAATCTCATGGACCGAGGAGCCTGGCAGGCTGCAGTCCATGGGGTTGCAAACAGTTGGACGTGACATAGCAACTAAACAACATAGTTGCTTTACAAAGTTGTGTTAGTCTCTGCAGGGTGGCAAATTGAGTCAGCTATGTGTTTACCTATATCCCTTCTTTCTTGGATTTCCTTCCCACTTAGGTCAGCACAGAGCACTGAGCAGAGTTCTCTGAGCTCTACAGGAGATTCATTAGTTACCTATATTATACACAGCAGAGTGTATATGTCTGACTACCCTCTACCTCCTTTCTAGATTTAATACCTATATGGAGGGAGAAACATTAGACAGGTGATACAGAGATAGATAGACAGATAGGTAGAATGAACTTTGGTCTCATTACTGTAGAAAAATCAGAAAGAATAAGAAGTACTACTCACCTCCTCTTCTTCCTCTCAAGAAACTATGTAAGGCTCTGAATCCTAGAAACTGTGCTTCTCTTATCCACAAAATAAGGTTAAAAGACCTTTGTTTTTAAAACTCATGTGATCTTGGAGACCAGAAAACCAAAAAAAGAGATGTCTGCAAAGAGGACTAGTACTAGGGCTTGGGATTGGGTCAGCAGAGAGAGGCATGACACAGGCAGACCTTTGAGAAGGTCTGAAAGATTCAAGACTAGAAGGGCACAGAGACTTGTGGTTTCTGGGAGTAGCAAGCTCTATTTCCTGCTCACTTGCATGCACATAGGAGGTGTCAGGACCTCAGAGGGCAATGCCTCTGTCGGCTGCATCAAGGTGATTAGAACTAAGTATGGGTCTCAGTAAAGGCGGCGTGTGCCAGCTAGCATAGAGGCAGCCAAACTTCAAGGGACTGTGTGGGTTTGAAAACTGGACAGTGTCATCTGAACTAAAGCCCAGAGGGTGCCCAGAAAATAGTCTGCACTTTTTAAGATTTTATGACTCACAACTCAAAGAAGGCATAGAGCAGAGGGGAATGGAGCCCCAGTTGTGGCTAAGATTGAATTTTCCATTGGTGTGGCAGGATGTGGGCTCAGAATAAATTAAAGAGTTAGAGGGAAGAAAACTTTCTTTATATCTCATGTTATATGTAGAGTAAAATTCATCTCCACTAAATAGAATTGAGCTCTGCCCCACATACAACCCAACCACACTTGGATTATACTTTTTGGTTCAGTCCCTGCATGATAGCTGGCAGCATCCCAGTTGGTTCAGATCCTGTGCTGAGCTCCCAAACAGCCATGAACAGCCCAGCCTGGCTGGTCCCAGACATTCCAAGGCAGATCTACCTTTAAAATGCGTGCATGTGTGCTCAGGGGTGTCCAACTGTTTGCGACCCCATGGGCTGTAGCCCACCAGGCTCCTCTGTCCGTGGGATTTCCCAGGCAAGAATAATACTGGAGTGAGTTGCCATTTCCTTCTCCAGGGGATCTTTTCAACCTGGGGATCAAACCCAAGTCTCCTGCATTGCAGGCTTTACCGCCGAACCACTGGGGAAGCCTAAACCATCACTGCCACTGCTGCTGCTAAGTCACTTCAGTCATGTCCAACTCTGTGCAACCCCGTAGATGGCAGCCCACCAGGCTCCCCCCTCCCTGGCATTCTCCAGGCAAGAACACTGGAGTGGGTTGCCATTTCCTTCCCCAATGCATGAAAGTGAAAAGTGAAAGTGAAGTCGCTCAGCCGTGTCTGACTCTCAGCAACCCCATGGACTGCAGCCTACCAGGCTCCTCTGTCCATGGGATTTTCCAGGCAAGAGTACTGGAGTGGGGTGCCATTGCCTTCTCCAAAACCATCACTAGTTAGAAGTTTCATGGGTTAATCCCTTACTATACTGTGGCTTTATAAGGTCAGAGTCTCAAAGCTTTGTCATGAATGCTATCCACCAAGGCCCTCAGCTCTGAGCTGGCACTGAATGCTCAAATGTACCTCCCTATTTGAGCCACCATTCCTGCCTCAAATCTGCAAACTGCAGCCCTCGAACAGCTTGGTTTAGCCCCTGTATTTGTCATCTGTAAGGACCGAATCTGATATGAGATTACAAAGTAATAAGGCTGACTTTTAAACACATCACAGATCCTATGAATCCAGATGAGCACTGGCTTTCACTGATTTCACCGTGGGAGGCTGGCCACACACGTACTACAGTGAGGCTGTCACTCCAGGCACCACGACTGGAATTTCTCTTTGGAAACTGCCTGCAGGGACAATTAGACAATTACAGAGGGAAACAGAAAATCAGTCCCACCACTCGGTGGCACTAATGGCTCTCAAGTGTGGTTCACTGTTCATGTGTCAAGCCTCCCCAGCCCATGTCCTCTTCCAGGGCATGTGTCTTATACATCACTACATAGCCCAGGCAATGTACAGAATCCAGTATGCAGGAAAAACTTCATAAATGCTTGGTAAATAAACAGTGGGCTCCTTACTGGCCCAGGGATTATTTTTTTTTTCCTTCCCCCTCTTTTTTTCCACCTTCTCCACTGTTGTTGTTTTTGTTCAGTCACTAAGTCGTGTCTGACTCTTTGCGACCCCATGCACTACAGCCCACCTGGCTCCTCTGTCCACGGGATTCTCCAGGCAAGAATACTGGAATGGATTGCCACTTCCTTCTCCATGCGAATCTTCCAGACCCAGGGATTGAACACGTGTCTCCTGCTTTGGCAGGCAGATTCTTTACCACTGAGCCACCTGCAAAGACTATCTTCTCCATTAAATGCTCATTATTTATCCATATCCTCTTTTTCTGGCTGCAGAAGTCACAACAAAAAATTTCAAGGAGGGAGCTAGAATTGACCACAAAGCATAGAGCGACTGAGGCTTCTGTATCCATGAGGATAGGCTGGGCTAGGCTATGTCATGGTAAGCAACAAACCCCAAATCTCAACACTTTAAAATGGTGAAAGTTCATTGCTAGCTCATTGTACTGGTACAAAGTGTGGAGGTAAAGGTGGGGGGGCTCTGCTTCATCTAGTCAGTCATCAGCCTAGGCCAAGAGAAACCACCACACTCTCAGCAGACACTTCAGGGCACACAGTACAGGAGGGATGGAGAGGCTGGATTTGCCATCCAGAAATCACTTTGTGGCAAGTAGATGGGGAAAGTGGAAGCAGTGACAGATTTTACTTTCTTGGGCTCCAAAATCAGTGCAGACAATGCCTGCAGCTGTGAAATTAAAAGACACTTGCCCCTTGGAAGGGAAGCTATGATCAACCTAGAGAGTGTATTAAAAAGCAGAGTCAGATGCCCATCCGCAGACAAATGGATAAGAAAGTTATGGTACATATACACAATGGAATATTACTCAGCCATTAAAAAGAATACATTTGAATCAGTTCTAATGAGAGGGATGAAACTGGAGCCCATTATACAGAGTGAAGTAAGCCAGAAAGATAAACACCAATACAGTACACTAACGCATATACGTGGAATTTAAAAAGATGGTAACGATAACCCTATATGTAGGACAGAAAAAGAGACACAGATGTACAGAACAGACTTTGGGACTCTGTGGGAGAAGGCAAGGGTGGGATGATCTGAAAGAACAGCACTGAAACATGTATATTATCAAGTGTGAAACAGATCACCAGCCCAGGTTGGATGCATAAGACAAGTGCTCATGGCTGGTGCACTGGGAAGACCCAGAGGGATGGGATGGGGAGGGAGGCGGGAGGGAGGTTCAGGATGGGGAACACGTGTAAATCCATGGCTGATTCATGTCACCGTATGGCAAAAACCACTACAGTATTGTAAAGTAATTAGCCTCCAACTAATAAAAATAAATGAAAAAAAAGAGAGAGAGTAATATTGAAACATTTACATTAGCATATGTAAAATGGATAGCCAGTGGGAATTTGCTGTATGATCCAAGGAACACAAACCTGGTTTTCTGTGACCACCTAGAGGGGTGGAAGGTATATGTATACCTGTGGCTGGTTCATGATGATACATGGCAGAAACTAACACAATGCTGTAAAGCAATTATCCTCCAATTAAAAACATAAAAAAAATAAAAAAGAATGTTAACCAAGTAATTAATTTGATAAATAAATAAAAGTTGCTTTGCCCTCCCAAAAAAATAAAATAAAAAGCAGAGCCATCACTTTGCCAACAAAGATCTGTATAGTCAAATCTATGGTTTTTCAATAGTCATGTACAAACGGATGTGAGAGTTGCACCAAAAACAAGGCTGAGCACTGAAGAACTGATGCTTTCAATTTGTGATGCTAGAGAAGACTCTTGAGAATGCCTTGGACTGCAAGGAGATCAAACCAGTCAATCCTAAAGGAAATCAATGCTGAATATTCATTGGACAGACTGATGCTGAAGCTGAAGCTCCAGTACTTTGGCCGCCTAATAAGAAGAGCCAACTGATTGGAAAAGACCCTGATGCTGGGAAAGATTGAAGACAGGAGAAGAGGGTGACAGAGGATGAGATGGTTGGATGGCATCACCGAATCAGTGGTCATAAGTTTGAGCAAACTCAGAGAGATAGTGAAGGACAGAGGAGCCTGGTGTGCTGCAGTCCATGGGATTGCAAAGAGTGGGACACAACTTAGCAACAGAAAAGCAGCAAGAACAACCTGGAAATAACACGATTTCACCCACAGCCCATATGGCCCACTGGTCTCATGACCCCACTGTAAGGAGGGACAGGGAAATAACTGTCATTCTCCTACGTGCCTGGAAGAAGAGGAATACAGGCACAAGATATGGGTAAGCATTTGAATTCTCTACCATAAACCAGGTCTAGATGTCAGCAACAGCAGATCAAGGAACTCATCAAGCATGGTCTCTAGTTACACTCATGGCCACTCAGTGGATCATGCCTCCCAGAAGCTATTCCTTTGCTTCATTCACTCTCACAATGACTATGAACTTGGCCAAGTTACTTTCTTTGGCCAGAAAATGGGACATCAGAAAATACAATGCAAGCCAGGGACTTATAAGCACTTGCACATTGAGGCCAGCTCTCTTGGAATGCTGCCACTACCCTGTAGAAAGTCCAGGATATCTGCTGTAGGAGCCACACAGAAAAGAAGAGAGGACCCTCCCTTGATAGCCCCAGCCAACTGGAAGATGCACACGAGGCCATCTCCATCAGCCAGCTCCCAGAGGAACTGACAACCGAGTGTAAGCATATGACTGAATCCAGCCAACACCATGTGGGATGGAGATAAACCATCCAAGATAAGCTTGCCCAAATCACTGAACCACAGAAGAGTGAGCAAATAAATGGCTCTTGTTTGAAGCCACAAAAAGTGGAGTGATTTATTGCACAGCATTAGGTAACTGCTAAAGCAATTCCTATCTAGAAGACGGGTACTGACATAACAAAAATCTAAACCAAGTGGTGTTGGCTTTGGGACAAGCCAGTGGATAGGAGCAAGGAAAGCAGTGAATAGACTGTTAACAGAGGCTGGAGAAATGGTGAACAATTTTTTACTGTATGATAAAAAGGTAGTGAGGAAATTGTCACTAGGAGCTGGGAAAAGGACAATCTATGTTACATGGTGGCAGAATTATTGGCCAAAATGTTGTCTACAGTAATTTAAATGATATAAAGGACCTGACTGAACTTACAGATTTAGGTAAGGAAATTTCTAGACACGATGCTGAAGGCATCAATTGGATGCTGCCTATTGTGTATGATACTGCTGCTGTGTAGTCGCTAAGACTGTGCCCAACTCTTTGTGACCACATGGACTGCAGCCCAGCAGGCTCCTCTTTCTATGGGATTTCCCAGGCACGAACACTGGAGTGGGTTGACATTTTCTTCTCTAGGGGATCTTCCCAACCCAGAGATTGAACCTGCTTCTCCTGCATTGGCAGGCAGATTCTTTACCACTGAGCTACCTGGGGAGGCCTTGTGTATGTTAAGATACCACCTAAGAGAGTTAAGCCAAAGGAGACACTGTTCAGTATTCAGGCTTACTTTAGGAGAAGACAAGAGAGTCCAGAATTTTCCAGTTTAGAAAAAATTAAACTGTTTTTCATCTCTAGTATCTCCAGCCAGGCAAAGATTCTCCAGTAAGAAATGGCCTCAGCATAACAATCAAATCAGATCTATGCTTGTAAGCCCTCTGAGAGGAAATGCCTAGGAGACCCTTTCAATGAGACAAATGGGCTTCTGAGAATCTTGAGGGTATTGGCCCACAGCGACTGACATGGTCAAAAAACATATGGACAAAATTCTGAAGGCATAGGGTGAATCCCACTAAAATTCCTAGGAAATGCATGAAATTTTTAGGAGAATTTTATATCAATGAAAGCACTACAAGGTTGGACTAAAAGTGAAAGAGATAATCCACAATGAAAAGAGGCCACTGGACCTCCACTTTCTACAAACAGGAATCAGACTGATAAGGATATTTAGCTACAGACATGCATAATTTCCAATGGGTAAGAAAATGCATCTCAGAGGATGAAGCTAAGAGCTCAGTGGGAAGACCTAAAAGCCACAGAGAACAGTTGGCTAGGTATTCTTCTCAGGAAGTACAATCAGGTCCCAGTCAAGAAACATTTTCTGACCCATATAGGGGGAGCCATAGGGGATGAGATAGTTGGATGGCATCTCTGACTCAATGGACATGAACTTGGGCAAACTCTGGAAGATAATGAGGGACAGGAAGGCCTGGTATGCATCAGTTCATGGGGTTGCAAAGAGTCAGACATGACTTAGCGACCAATAACATCAATAGGAGAAAACCAATGTGACCAGTTGGACTTCATAATTGCTATAGCCTAACGACTGCTTTGTGATCCCCATCCTCTCCATTTTATACAGGAGTATCTATCAACAGGGTCTATCTACTTGCTTTCTCATGACTGTGTTTTAGAGGTGTGAGAATAGAATACTTGTCTTTTAAGTTTAAGGTTGCTGTATCAAGAGAAGCTGCAGCTGAAAAGCCATGCTCAAGAGGTCTTATCGATATGATAATCTGGGGAAGATTATCAGATAATGGACTTCCAGCTTGATATCATCATGAGATGATATACAGTTGAAGTGAGAAATAGATTTAAGGGACTAGATCTGATAGACAGAGAGCCTGATGAACTATGGACAGAGATTCGTGACATTGTACAGGAGACAGAGATCAAGACCATCCTCATGGGAAAAAAAAATGCAAAAAGGCAAAATGGTTGCCTGAGGAGGCCTTACAAATAGCTGAGAAAAGAAGAAAAGCGAAAAGCAAAGGAGAAAAGAAAAGATATTCCCATTTGAATGCAGAGTTCCAAAGAATAGCCAGGAGAGATAAGAAAGCCTTCCTCAGCAATCAATGCAAAGAAATAGAGGAAAACAACAGAATGGGAGAGACTAGAGATCTCTTCAAGAAAATTAGAGATACCAAGGGAACATTTCAGGCAAAGATGGGTTCAACAAAGGACAGAAATGGTATGGACCTAACAGAAGCAGAAGATATTAAGAAGAGGTGGCAAGAATGCACAGAACTGTACAAAAAAGATCTTCACAACCCAGATAATCACAATGATGTGATCACTCACCTAGAGCCAGACATCCTGGAATGTGAAGTCAAGTAGGCCTTAGAAAGCATCACTATGTTGAAAGCTAGTGGAAGTGATGAAATGCCAGTTGAGCTATTTCAAATCCTGAAAGATGATGCTGTGATAGTGCTGCACTCAATATGCCAGCAAATTTGGAAAACTCAGCAGCGTCCACAGGACTGGAAAAGGTCAGTTTTCATTCCAATCCCTAAGAAAGGCAATCCCAAAGAATGTCCAAACTACCACACAATTGCACTCATCTCACACACTAGTAAAGTAATGCTCAAAATTCTCCAAGCCAGGCTTTAGCAATACGTGAACCGTGAACTTCCAGATGTTCAAGCTGGTTTTAGAAAAGGCAGAGGAACCAAAAGCTGAGCACCAAAAAATTGATGCTTTTGAATTGTGGTGTTAGAGAAGACTCTTGAGGGTCTCTTGAACTGCAAGGAGATCCAACCAGTCCATCCTAAAGGAGATCAAATTGCCAATATGCGCTGGATCATCGAAAAAGCAAGAGAGTTCCAGAAAATCATCCATTTCTGCTTTATTGACTATGCCAAAAGCCTTTGACTGTGTGGATCACAATAAACTGTGGAAAATTCTGAAAGAGATGGGAATACCAGACTGCCTGACCTGCCTCTTGAGAAACCTATATGCAGGTCAGGAAGCAACAGTTAGAACTGGACATGAAATAACAGACTGGTTCCAAATAGGATAAGGAGTACATCAAGGCTGTATATTGTCACCCTGCTTATTTAACTTCTATGCAGAGTACATCATGAGGAATGCTGGGCTGGAAGAAGCACAAGCTGGAATCAAGATTGCCAGGAGAAATATCAATAACCTCAGATATGCAGATGATACCACCCTTATGGCAGAAAGTGAAGAGGAACTAAAAAGCCTGTTGATGAAAGTGAAAGAGGAGACTGGAAAAGTTGACTTAAAACCAAACATTCAGAAAACTAAGATCATGGCATCTGGTCCCATCACTTCATGGGGAATAGATGGGGAGACAGTGGAAACAGTGTCAGACTTTATTTTGGGGGGCTCCAAAATCACTGCAGATGGTGACTGCAGCCATGAAATTAAAAGATGCTTACTCCTTAAAAGGAAAGCTATGACCAACCTAGATAGCATATTAAAAAGCAGAGACATTACTTTGCCAACAAAGGTCCGTCTAGTCAAGGCTATGGCTTTTCCAGTGGTCATGTATGGATGTAAGAGTTGGACTGTGAAGAAGGCTGAGCACCAAAAAATTGATGCTTTTGAATTGTAGTGTTGGAGAAGACTCTTGAGGGTCTCTTGAACTGCAAAGAGATCCAACCAGTCCATCCTAAAGGAGATCAGTCCTGGGTGTTCTTTGGAAGGACTGATGCTGAAGCTGAAACTCCAGTACTTTGGCCACCTCATGTGAAGAGTTGGCTCATTGGAAAAGACCCTGATGCTGGGAGGGATTGGGGGCAGGAGAAGGGGATGACAGAGGATGAGATAGCTAGATGGCATTACTGACTCGATGGGCATGAGTTTGAGTAACCTCTGGGAGTTGGTTATGGACAGGGAGGCCTGGCATGCTGGGAAAAGCTGATGTCATCCTGCCAAGAAGGGAGAAACCATGTAGCAGAGAACCCGACCCCAACCAAAAGCCCTACCTGGGGACATGTGAATCAGACCAGACCAAGATGTGAATAAATCCATCTTGGGACATCCAGCCTCCATTGAGATGCCAGATGAATGCAACCACAATATTAACCCCTAGCAAGACCAGTAGAAGAACCACCCAGCTAAGCCAAGTCCATATTAAATTTCAAAACCATAAGCAAATAAACAATTGCTGTTTTAAGTCAATACCTTTGACATGGTTTTTTGTACAAATAGGGCTTCCCTGGCGGCTGAGTCTGGAAAGAATTCCCCTGCAAAGCAGGAGACCCGGGTTCAATCCCTGGGTCAGGAAGATGCCCTGGAGAAGGGAATGGCAACCCACTCCATCATTCTTGAATGCAGAATCCCAAGGACAGAGGAGCCTGGATAGCTATAGTTCATAGGGTCAAAAAAAGTCGGACACAACTGAAGTGACATGCACATGTACAAATAGTGTGCTTAATTGCCTAGTCATGTCTGACTCTTGGTGACCACATGGACAGTAGGCCACCAGGCTTCTCTGTCCATGGGATTATCCAGGCAAGAATACTGGAGTGGGTAGCCATTCCCTTATCCAGGGGATATTCCCAACCCAGGGATCAAACCTGGGTCTCCTGAATTTCAAGGAGATTCTTCACATCTGAGCCACCAGGGAAGCCCTATGTACAAATAAGACTAACGATTTAGTTAATGTATCTTTGCTGTATAAAAGCCAACCACTGGTAAATACTTCATAATACACAATCTTTATTTGATTTCATCCCTGATTTGTATCATAGTTGTTGTTATTACTTCTGCTGGCTGCCTGTAGATAAAGAAACAGACACTCACAGAAGTTAAGTAACTAGTCAGGGCTGTGCAGCCTGTAAGTGAACCAGGATTCAAATTTTCCAGTGCTAAAATCCAAGGGACTGGCTTCAGTAGTTCAAAGTCCTGGATCGAGAGAAAGTGCACCTGAGGAGACACACTTGAGGAGCCTTATCTGCTTCTGAAACTGATGCAGATCACGAGATAATGGATGTCATGTCTGATGCTATGTTGAGAAATAATTTTTTGTTATACCACTGGTGCCTCTTAGATGCTTCCGTTATGTAATATTAACATAGTCTGGGAATTCAAACCACTAGAACTTCATGACTCTGAATCAACAGCTTATCTATGGGCAGGTGGACGAGCATGGAGATGCATGAAGTAGACAGATGTTAATAAGACCAAGCACATCCCTGCTTCCCGGCCTTTGCACTGGTTCTTTGCACTGCATGAACCACTCCCCAGGGAGCCCATGGGACTGGCACCTTTCCATTCTTTTAAGTTCCTGTTCTATGTTGCCTTGTCTGTAGGGTCTTCCCTAGCTACCCCAACTGGAAAGTGAAAGTGAAAGTCGCTCAGGCGTGTCTGACACTTTGCGACACCATGGACTATACACTCCATGGAATTCTCCAGGCCAGAATACTGGAGTGGGTAACCGTTCCCTTCTCCAGGGGATCTTCACAACCCAGCGATTGAACATAGGTCTCCCACATTGCAGGCAGATTCTTTAACAGCTGAGCCATCAGGGAAGACCAAGAATACTGGCACAGGTAGCCTATCCCGACACAAGATTCAAACCGAGGTCTCCTGCACTGCAGGCAGATTCTCTACCAGCTAAGCTACCGGGGAAGCCCATGGCTGCCTCAGCCGGACGCATGCGCAGTCTGTTCCTCTTTCTAGCTCGCTTTGCTCCACAGCACTTAACCACCCTTTGACATGCCGTTTGTTTTACTGATTTGCTTGTTTACTTACTTACTGTCTGCCTCTGCCCATGAGGACGTAAGCTCCACGAGGCCAGGGATTTTCATTTTAATAGTGCATCCCCAGAGACTAGAAGAGTTCCTGGAATGTAGTAGATTTTCTGTAAATGCATGTTGAGTGAATGATTGTTGCTGTAGTTTTAGTCCAGCTCTTTGAGACCCCATGGACTGTAGAGCCCACTAGGCTGCTCTGCCCATGGGATTTCCCAGGCAAGGATACTGGAGTGGGTTGCCATTTCCTCCTCCAAGGATCTTCCCAAACCAGGGATCGAACTCTCTGGCTCTCTGTGAATTCTGTTTTCTGCACCTCTTATGAAATCAACGTTCCCTCGGCCTCTGAAAGAAACTGCTGGCCCTCTTGGAATCCTAAGAAATGGGGCTATTCAGTCCCAATGCCCCCAGTATCCTGAGCCTTGGACCCCAGAATTTCAAGGCACTCATTCTTCCCTGTCTTCCTTTCCCCTTTTTCCATGAGGCTTCCATGGAGTCCCATGGCCACTGCCTCAGCTCTTCTCTAACAAGAGGTCACAGATCCGCATAGAAAGATATATAAAATGAGGTGCTAGGGATTGCCTGGTGGTGCAGTGGTTAGAACTTTATCTTCTAATGTAGGGGGTGCAGGTTCAATCTCTGCTCAAGGAGCTAAGATCACATATGCCTCAAGACCAAAAAAAAAAAAAAACATAAAACAGAAGCAGTACTGCAAAAAAATTCAATTAAAAACTTTTTAAATGGCCCATATTTGAAAAAAAATGAGATGATGAAAGGGGAAATGATAGAGGTTTCCTAACAGATTCCAAGCAATAAAGGTGGAGAAATGAAACTTCCTAGTGTTTTCCTCCCATAGTACAGGCAGCGAACCTTGGAAAAATAGCGTGGGCTCTTGGACAGACGATGCCATAACTGCTTGTTTCTACCCCAGTAACTTTGCTTGTGCTGTAGGCACCTGCACACGCATACACACACATGCACATGTGCACACACACACACACACACACACACACACACACATACACTGCTATCTGAAAGACCAAACTAACCCCAGATCAACCCCATAGTTCAGAACACATTTATTCCTTGCTATTTATTCTCACCACACTAACATCACTTTTTCTCCTTTGGAATGCTACAGCAACATTTATGGTCCACAGCAATTTATATCCGTCAAGGTCCCAGCAGGAAACAGATGTCACAGTCAGCTGGGATGTCTAAAAAGATGTTTTATAATGGATCTATTTACAGAGGTGTGAGCAAGGGTTAAAGAACTGTGATATTCTGAGTCCTCTGGGAAGAAGACGCGAAGACAAGAGTAAATTTGCAAAGAATTTTTTAGGGGAAATATTTATGAGGGAAAAAAAATGGGTAAGGGTCCAGATAAAGCTGGAAGAACAGTCAGACTATAAGATGAGAATGACCCTAAAGGAAGGCTAGAGGAATAGAAGGTTAAGTAGAAGCATCCTAAAGAGTGATACAGTCTGAGGAAAGCTCAGGATTCCTCCAGCCAATGACAGTCATCAGAAGACTCTGTTTCCCTTAAGAAAGGACAGATGTGACCTGCTGCACATGTCATTGGCTGGGAGCAGCCCTTGGGAAGTGGGGCCTCATACTAACGTGATGATGGACTTGACATCCAGCTCACTTAGTCATTTGTGTTCCCGGTACTCAGAAGTCTGCAAGGCACATTCTTGTGGTCACCACAGTCTATCCCTCCCACCAAGCAAATCTTCTCTACAAGATTTGGGCAGCAACTCCAACATGGTTCCAGGTTTTGTTTTATTTTGTTTTCTGAGGGGGAATTAGAAGAGGGAGATTAGTGGGATGAACTATTGCCCCATCTTTGCAATTGACTATGGGGTCAGAACAACCTCTCCCTTCTCCACCATGCCTTCTCAATTTTCCTCAACCTTAGCTACGGCTCACCAAAACTTCATCAGGGTTTGGTGGCTTCCCTAGTGGTGTGACCCAAACCCTCATTCCTCAGGTTTACGTAGGCATAATGATCACTCATCTCAGGCCAGCTTGCTTGCCTGTGTCCACTCACATTTGCAATGTGCCTAAGGAGCACAGGACAGACCAAGAGGATCACCAGGTATCTGTCTGCTCAGGCTGCTTTTAACAAGAAATCACAGACTGGGAGAGGGAGGGGTTAAACAGCAGAAATTTTTACTCTTTCACAGATCTGAAGAAGTCCAATATCAAGGTGTCAGCAGGGTTGGTGTCTGATGAAGGGGTCTCCCTTTGGTTGTAGACAACCACCTTCTTGCTGTTTACTCCCATGACTTTTGTTTGGTGTCTGCACATAAGGAGAGAGCTCTCTGGGTATCTCTTCTTATAAGGACACTAATCCTAACAGATCAGGGTCCCATCCTTATGGACTAATTTGACCTCAATCACTTCTTTTTTTATTATTTTATTTTTAGTTAGGTATTTTTGGCTGTACTGGGCCTTCATTGCTGTGCAGGCTTTTCTCTAATTGAAGAGACTGGAGGCTACTCTCTACTTGCAGTGCATGGGCATTTCATTGTAGTGGCCTCTCATTGTGAAGCATGGGTCTAGGACACTTGGGTTTCAGTAGTTGGAGCACACATGCTCAGTAGTTGTGGCTTCAGGCT
The DNA here is from genome assembly GCF_033118175.1 of Dama dama. Lineage (NCBI taxonomy): Eukaryota > Metazoa > Chordata > Mammalia > Artiodactyla > Cervidae > Dama > Dama dama. The sequence goes on along the minus strand of NC_083696.1, from coordinate 42,030,960 downwards.
CTAGAGCACAGGCTCAATAGTTGTGGTGCCCATGCTTAGTTGCTCCAAGGCATGTGCGATCTTCCCAGATAGGGGATCAAACCCATGTCTCCTGCATTGGCAGGTGGATTTTTCACCACTGAGACACCAGGGAAGCCCTCAATTACTTCTTTAGAGGCCCCTACTTCCAGATACAGCCACATGAGAGGCTAGGGTTTTATCATATGAATTTTTGAGGGACACATTCAGTTTATAACATCTGGCTTCCATGTGTGTTTTTTTTTCCTGCTACTATTGTGTAAAAGTAGATCCATATCTTCCTGCTGATCAAGGTCACTTGCCCCTGTTACTGCAGTGACTCCTTTCCTTGCCTGTTGTCTCTGGGAACAATGAGTCTAATATGCCCTGATAAGCACCTGCAAGTTGTATTCAGTGTATTCAGTATGTATTCAGTGGTATACTTGCTGTGACCTGTGACAAGAGTGCACCTCTTCAGCAATCAGAACCTCCAACCCTGCAGAACCCAAAGCTGCAGGGACAGAGCATGTATTAATAACATCCCCCCCACCACCCCCTCCCCCGTGGGTCATTGGTGTGGTGGTAAATAAGGCCACTCCTGCTGCTACTCCTTGGTTCCTGGACACTTGCATTCTTACTGGAGAATGAACAACACATGAGTTACTGATTTAATAAATACTCTGCAACCCTGAATGATGGCACCTAATCCCTTCAGAATGTTTCCTCTAAGATAGGACTTCCTTAGTATCAATAGAAGGCTACTTCTGTGTTTCATGAGGATGGCTGCCTCTGAGGATGTAGTGTGTGATAAGACAAAAGTATCCCCTGGTCATGGTCCCAATCTCACACTTTCTTCAATATGAAGTGGATCTTCTGATTAGATGCTGCACTGTGTGGGATTCCATAACTCTGGATCAGGCATCCTGTAAACCCCTAGACAATAATGCTAACTGAGGTTTGGCAGGTGGAAAAGGCAAACCCATACCCAGCAAAGATATTTATCCTTGTGAGAAGGAATCATTGCCCCTTTCAGGGTGGATGTGAGCCAGTGTAGTCTGGCCAGTTCGTTTCCTCCAGGAATAGAGCCAGGATGAATTGGTTTCTTCTGCTAACAATTTGGACATTCAAAGCAGCAGCAGCTAGATCAGTCTTTGTAAGTGGAAGTCCATGCTATTGGGTCCACACATACCTTCCTCTCTGATACTGTGGCCTCTCCACTCAGAAGCCCATCATGCCAGCCTGGGGTGGCTGATGAAGTCTGGCTAAAGTTCACAGAATAAGTCATTCAGACTACCTGTTTGTACAGTTGATGGTGGATGCTTACTAGTGAGCGTTAATACAAACTAACTTAGTGGTAAATGTGATATAAAAATCTTCACACATCATGTCCACTCCTACATGTCCACCACACACCTGCACCCCAGACCTCACTGCCTGTGTTGCTCTATTCCTTTCCTTTTCTGATCCAAGACCAGGCCATTGGCCATCCACTTTGGGCCACTTTTCCTTTCCTACAAATATGATCAGGTACACTGCTTATGGTCCTACCCACTGGGAAGACCTTCCCTTTTCTACTGTCTTTCAGAAAGTAAAAGTATTAGTTGCTCAGTTGTGTCCAACTCTTTGCAACCCCATGTACTATAGCTCACCAAGCTCTTCTATCCATGGGATTTCCCAGGCAAAAATATTGGAGTGAGTAGCCAAGTCCTCCTTCAGGTGATCTTCCCTGATTCAGGAGTCAAACCGAGGTCTACTGCATTGCAGATGAATTCTTTACTAACTTTTAGGGCCACCCTTAAATATGGGAGAAAAGTGATTGCTGTCCATTTTGACATGCACCCATATATTGAGTTAATCAACTGTAAACCAAGCTGAGGCTTTTTCCTCTTCTTCCAGCTGGTCTTTTGTGATTCTCCTCTGTGGCCATAGACACAAAACAGAGAAGGGCATTGGTCCAACTGTGGTGAGCTACAAGCAGGTCTGGACTACCTAATCTTGCACATTAGTCATGCCCTCTAGTCCTACCCAGGCTCAACCTCAGATATACTATTTCCACACCATGATGGATGCCTGCTGGACCAGTCTGACTTCATGACTTGGAGGTCTGACAGAACCCAGCTCATAATGGGTAGTTCCGGACGCATTGTCACTTGATGACTATGGCCAAGTACTCTGTTTCCACCAGGATACAGTAACGTGCCAAGAGCTATTTCTCAAAGGGTGCATAATTCTCCACTGCAGATGGCATGACTTTGCTCCAGAATCCCAGGGGCTTGCATTGTGATTCTCCTGCTAGAGTTTTACCTTAAGCCGAGGTCACCCACACCTATCCTTCCCTCCTCCAATTGACTCTTTGGCCCCTTTCATCTTATTTATTTATCTCAAGACTCTGTGCATTGACTTACATAGCATTCTGTTAGTTTGCTGGGGCTGCCATAGTCAAGTACCATAGATGAGCCGTCCTAAACAACAGAAACTTATTGTCTCACAGTTCTGGAGCTTAGAGGTCCCAGATCAAGGTGTGGGCAGGGTTGGTTCCTTCTGTAGGCTGTAAGGGCAATCTATCCCATGCTTCTTCCCTAGTTTCTAGTCGTTTACTGGCAATCTTTGGCATTCATTACCTTGTAGAAAAATCACCCCAATCTCTCTTATCTTCACATGGCATTCCTCCTATGTATGTGTCTGTGACCAAATTTCTCCTTTCTATAGGGATGCCAGTCATATTGGATTAGAGGTCAACCCTAAACCATTATGGGGCTTCCCAGGTGATGCTAGTGGTTAAGATTCCACCTACCACTGCAGAAGACACAAGAGACTCAGGTTCCCTTGGTCAGGAAGATCCCCTAGAGGAGGAAATGGCAACCCACTCCACTATTCTTGCCTGGGAAATTCCATGGACAGAGGAGTCTGGCAGGCTATAATCTACAGGATCAAAAAAGAGTCGGATGCAACTGAGCACACACGCACCACTAATTACATCTGCAACAGTCTTATTTGCAGATATGAATAACATTCAAAGGCATTAGGACTTAGGACTTCAATATATGACTTGTGTGGGACACAGTTCAACCCGTAACAAATATCTTGATGTTCTCTCCTCACTGTAACACCTCTCTCTGATGCTTCCTTCTTCATGGGATGATAACTGCCTCCTACATAATTCAGAGACCACAATTCTTTGAATGTGGACCACTCAGTGGGGAAGCTAGTGAGCATGTGGCCCCAGGACCATCCATCCCACTGATGCTCACATACTCATCATAGAACCCGAAATTGCCAGATCTTCTGGATCCCAGAAAAACAGGGTGTCCCAAAGCCTGTCACCCTTCCTGACTTCAGGACATCCATTTCCCCACCAAAGCCCTCTCTCCAGAAGTTGACCATGACACACCACATTTCACATTTTTCTCATCAGACAGAGCATGAAAAGGCAATGTTTAAAGAAGCCATGTTGTCCCCCGAAAGCATGCACTGGACATAGCTGAGAAAGAGCCCAGATGACTTTCATCACTCTCATCATGCCTTTCAGTTCAGTTCAGTTCACTTGCTCAGTCTTGTCCGACTCTTTGCAACCCCATGAATCACAGCACGCCAGGCCTCCCTGTCCATCACCAACTCTCGGAGTTTACCCAAACTTATGACCATTGAGTCAGTGATGCCCACAATCTTTCCCAGCATCAGGGTCTTTTCAATCAGTAAGCCCTTCGCATCTGGTGGCCAAAGTATTGGAGTTTCAGCTTCAACATCAGTCACTCCAATAAAAACCCGGGACAGATCTCCATTAGGATGGACTGGTTGGATCTCCTTGCAGTCCAAGGGACTCTCAAGAGTCTTCTCCAACACCACAGTTCAAAAGCATCAATTCTTTGGCTCTCAGCTTTCTTTATAGTCCAACTCTCACATCCATACATGACCACTTGAAAAACCATAGCCTTGACTAGACAGACCTTTGTTGGCAAAGTAATGTCTCTGCTTTTTAATACCCTGTCTAGGTTGGTCATAACTTTCCTTCCAAGGAGTAAGCATCTTTTAATTTCATGGCTGCAGTCACCATCTGCAGTGATTTTGGAGCCCAAAAAAATAAAGTCTGCCACTGTTTCCACTGTTTCCCAATCTATTTGCCATGAAGTGATGGGAAAGGATGCCATGATCTTAGTTTTCTGAATGTTTGATTTTAAGTCAACTTTTCCACTCTCCTCTTCACTTTCATCAAGAGGCTTTTTAGTTCTTCTTCACTTTCTGCCATAAGGGTGGTGTCTTCTGCATATCTGAGGTTATTGATATTTCTCCTGGCAATCTTCATTCCAGCTTGTGCTTCTCCCAGCCCAGCGTTTCTCATGATGTACTCTGCATAGAAGTTAAATAAGCAGGGTGACAAGATACAGCCTTAACAGACTCCTTTTCCTATTTGGAACCAGTCTATTATTCCATGTCCAGTTCTAACTGTTGCTTCCTGACCTGCATACAGGTTTCTCAAGAGGCAGGTCAGGTGGTCTGGTATTCCCATCTCCTGAAGAATTTTCCACAGTTTATTGTGATCCACATAGTCAAAGGCTTTGGCATAGTCAATAAAGCAGAAATAGATATTTTTCTGGAACTCTCTTGCTCTTTCCACGAAGCAGCGGATGTTGGCAATTTGATCGCTGGTTCCTCTGCCTTTTCTAAAACCAGCTTGAACATCTGGAAGTTCATGGTTCGCATATTGCTGAAGCCTGTCTTGGAGAATTCTCAGCATTACTCTATTAGCGTGTGAGATGAGTGCAATTATGCGGTAGTTTGAGCATTCTTTGGGATTGCCTTTCTTTGGGATTGGAATGAAAATTGACCTTTTCCAGTCCTGTGGCCACTGCTGAGTTTTCCAAATTTGCTGGCATATTGAGTACAGCACTTTCACAGCATCATCTTTCAGGATTTGAAATAGCTCAACTGGAATTCCATCACCTCCACTAGCTTTGTTTGTAGTGATGCTTTCTAAGGCCCACTTGAATTCACATTCCAGGATGTCTGGCTCTAGGTAAGTGATCACACCATCGTGATTATCTGGGTCATGAAGATCTTTTCTGTATCATTCTTCTGTGTATTCTTGCCACCTCTTCTTAAAATCTTCTGCTTCTGTTAAGTCCATACCATTTCTGTCCTTTATCGAACCCATCTTTGCCTGAAATGTTCCCTTGGTATCTCTAATTTTCTTGAAGAGATCTCTAGTCTTTCCCATTCTGTTGTTTTCCTCTATTTCTTTGATCACTGAGGAAGGCTTTCTTATCTCTCCTTGCTGTTCTTTGGAACTCTGCATTCAAATGGGAATATCTTTTCTTTTCTCCTCTGCTTTTCACTTCTCTTCTTTTCTCAGCTATTTGTAAAACCTCCTCAGACAATCATTTTGCCTTTTTTTTCCATCTATTTTTATTAGTTGGAGGCTAATTATTTTACAATATTGTAGTGGTTTTTGCCATACACTGACATGAATCAGCCATGGATTTACATGTGTTCCCCATCCTGATCCCTCTCCCACCTCCCTCCCCATCCCATCCCTCTGGCTCTTCCCAGTGCACCAGCCCTGAGCACTTGTCTCATGCATCCAACCTTGGCTGGCAATCTGTTTCACACCTGATAATATACATGTTTCAATACTGTTCTCTCAGATCATCCCACCCCCGCCTTCTCCCACAGAGTCCAAAAGTCTATTCTATACATCTGTGTGTCTTTTTCTGTCCTGCATATAGGGTTATCATTACCATCTTTTTAAATTCCATATATATGCATTAATATACTGTATTGGTGTTTACCTTTCTGGCTTACTTCACTCTGTATAATGGGCTCCAGTTTCATCCATCTCATTAGAACTGATTCAAATGAATTGCTTTTAATGGCTGAGTAATATTCCATTGTGTATATGTACCACAGCCTTCTTATCCATTCATCTGCTGATGGCCATCTAGGTTGCTTCCATGTCCTGGCTATTAAAAACAGTGATGCGATGAAATTGGGGTGCATGTGTCTCTTTCAGATCTGGTTTCCTCAGTGTGTATGCCCAGGAATGGGATTGCTGAGTCATATGGCAGTTCTATTTCCAGTTTTGTAAGGAATCTCCACACTGTTCTCCATAGCGGCTGTACAAGTTTGCATTCCCACCAACAGTGTAAGAGGGTTCCCTTTTCTCCACACCCTCTCCAGTATTTATTGCTTGTAGACTTTTGGATAGCAGCCATCCTGACTGGTGTGAAATGATACCTCATTGAGGTTTTGATTTGCATTTCTCTGATAATGAGTGATGTTGAGCATCTTTTCATGTGTTTGTTAGCCATCTGTATGTCTTCTTTGGAGAAATGTCTGTTTAGATCTTTGGCCCATTTTTTGATTGGGTCATTTATTTTTCTGGAATTGAGCTTCAGGAGTTGCTTGTATATTTTTGAGATTAATCCTTTGTCTGTTGCTTCATTTGCTATTATTTTCTCCCAATCTGAGGGCTGTCTTTTCACTTTGCTTACAGTTTCCTTTGTTGTGCAAAAGCTTTTAAGTTTAATTAGGTCCCATTTGTTTATTTGTGCTTTTGTTTCCAATATTCTGGGAGGTGGGTCATAGAGGATCCTGCTGTGATTCATATCAAAGAGTGTTTTGCCTATGTTCTCCTCTAGGAGTTTTATAGTTTCTGGTCTTACATTTAGATCTTTAATCCATTTTGAGTTTATTTTTGTGCATGGTGTTAGAAAGTGTTCTAGTTTCATTCTTTCACAAGTGGTTGACCAGTTTTCCCAGCACCACTTGTTAAAGAGGTTGTCTTTTTTCCATTTTATATCCTTGCCTCCTTTGTTGAAGATAAGGTGTCCATAGGTAGATGGATTTATCTCTGGGCTTTCTATTTTGTTCCATTGATCTATATTCTTGTCTTTGTGCCAGTACCATACTGTCTTGATGACTGTGGCTTTGTAGTAGAGCCTGAAGTCAGGCAGGTTGATTTCTCCAGTTCCATTCTTCTTTCTCAAGATTACTTTGGCTATTTGAGGTTTTTTGTATTTCCATACAAATTGTGAAATTATTTGTTCTAGTTCTGTAAAGAATACCATTGGTAGCTTGATAAGGATTGCATTGAATCTATAGATTGCTTTGGATAGTATACTCATTTTCACAATATTGATTCTTCCAATCCATGAACATGGTATATTTCTCCATCTATTTGTGTCCTCTTTGATTTCTTTCATCAGTGTTTTATAGTTTTCTATGTATAGGTCTTTTATTTCTTTAGGTAGATATACTCCTAAGTATTTTATTCTTTTTGTTGCAATGGTGAATGGTATTGTTTCCTTAATTTCTTTTTCTGTTTTCTCTTTGTTAGTGTATAGGACTGCAAGGGATTTCTGTGTGTTAATTTTATATCCTGCAACTTTACTATATTCATTGATTAGCTCTAGTAATTTTCTGGTAGAGTCTTTAGGGTTTTCTATGTAGAGGATCATGTCATCTGCAAACAGTAAGAGTTTCACTTCTTCTTTTCCTATCTGGATTCCTTTTATTTCTTTTTCTGCTCTGATTGCTGTGGCCAAAACTTCCAACACTATGTTGAATACTAGTGGTGAGAGTGGGCACCCTTGTCTTGTTCCTGATTTTAGGGGAAATGCTTTCAATTTTTCACCATTAAGGATAATGTTTGCTGTGGGCTTGTCATATATAGCTTTTATTATGTTGAGGTATGGCCCTTTTAGTCCTGCTTTCTGGAGAGTTTTAATCATAAATGGATGTTGAATTTTATCAAAGGCTTTTTCTGCATCTATTGAGATAATCATATGGTTTTTATCTTTCAATTTGTTAATGTGGTGTACTACATTGATTGATTTGTGGATAATCAAGAATCTTTGCATTCCTGGAATAAAGCCCACTTGGTCATGATGTATGATCTTTTTAATATGTTGTTGGATTCTGTTTGCTAGAATTTTGTTAAGGATTTTTGCATCTATGTTCATCAGTGATATTGGCCTGTAGCTTTCTTTTTTGTGGCATCTTTGTCTGGCTTTGGAATTAGGGTGATGGTGGCCTCATAGAATGAGTTTGGAAGTTTACCTTCTTCTGCAATTTTCTGGAAGAGTTTGAGTAAGATAGGTGTCAGTTCTTCTCTAAATTTTTGGTAGAATTCAGCTGTGAAGCCATCTGGTCCTGGGCTTTTGTTTGCTGGAAGATTTCTGATTACAGTTTTGATTTCTGTGCTTGAGATGGGTCTGTTAAGATCTTCTATTTCTTCCTGGTTCAGTTGTGGAAAGTTATACTTTTCTAAGAATTTGTCCATTTCTTCCAAGTTGTCCATTTTACTGGCATAGAGCTGCTGGTAGTAGTCTCTTATGATCCGTTGTATTTCAGTGTTGTCTGTTGTGATCTCTCCATTTTCATTTCTAATTTTGTGGATTTGGTTCTTCTCCTTTTGTTTCTTAATGAGTCTGGCTAATGGTTTGTCAATTTTGTTTATCTTTTCGAAAAACCAGCTTTTAGCTTTGTTGATTTTTGCTATGGTCTCTTATGTTTCTTTTGCATTTATTCTTCCCTAATTTTTAAGATTTCTTTGCTTTTACTAACCCTGGGGTTCTTCATTTCTTCCTTCTCTAGTTGCTTTACATGTAGAGTTAGGTTATTTATTTGACTTTTTTCTTGTTTCTTGAGGTAAGCCTGTAATGCTTATGAACCTTCCCCCTTAGCACTGCTTTTACAGTTTCCCATAGGTTTTGGTTTGTTGTGTTTTCATTTTCATTTGTTTCTATGCATATTTTGATTTCTTTTTTGATTTCTTCTATGATTTGTTAGTTATTCAGAAGCGTGTTATTTAGCCTCCATATGTTGGCATTTTTAATAGTTTTTTTCATGTAATTGAGATCTAATCTTACTGCATTGTGGTCAGAAAAGATGACTGGAGTGATTTCAATTTTTTGAATTTACCAAGGCTAGATTTATGGCCCAGGATGTGATCTATTCCAGAGAAGGTTCTGTGTGCACTTGAGAAAAAGGTGAAGTTGATTGTTTTGGGGTGAAATGTCCTATAGATATCAATTAGGTCTAGCTGGTCCATTGTGTCATTTAAAGTTTGTGTTTCCTTGTTAATTTTCTGTTTAGTTGATCTATCCATAGGTGTGAGTGGGGTATTAAAGTCTACCACTGCTATTGTGTTATTGTTAATTTCCCCTTTCATACTCGTTAACATTTGCCTTACATATTGCGGTGCTCCTATGTTGGGTGCATATATATTTATAATTGCTATATCTTCTTCTTGAATTGATCCTTTGATCATTATGTAGTGTCCTTCTTTGTCTCTTATCACAGCCTTTATTTTGAAGTCTTTTTTATCTGATATGAGTATTGCAACTCCTGCTTTCTTTTGGTCTCCGTTTGTGTGAAATATTTTTTTCCAGCCCTTCACTTTCAGTCTGTATGTGTCCCTTGTTTTGAGGTGGGTCTCTTATAGACAGCATATATAGGGGTCTTGTTTTTGTATCCATTCAACCAGTCTTTGTCTTTTGGTTGGGGCATTCAACCCATTTACATTTAAGGTAATTATTGATAGGTATTGTCCCGTTGCTATTTGCTTTGTTGTTTTGGGTTTGCATTCATACATTTCTGTGTTTCCTGTCTAGAGAAGCTCCTTTAGCATTTGTTGAAGAGCTGGTTTGGTGGTGCTGAATTCTCTCAGCTTTTGCTCCTCTGTAAAGCTTTTGAATTTTCCTTCATATCTGAATGAGATCCTTGCTGGGTACAGTAATCTGTGTTGTAGGTTATTCTCTTTCACTACTTTAAGTATGTCCTGCCATTCCCTTCTGGCCTGAAGGGTTTCTATTGATAGATCAGCTGTTATCCTTATGGGAATCCCTTTGTGTGTTATTTGTTGTTTCTCCCTTGCTGCTTTTAATGTTTGTTCTTTGTGTTTGATCTTTGTTAATTTGATTAATATGTGTCTTGGGGTGTTTTGCCTTGGGTTTATCCTGTTTGGGACTCTCTGGGTTTCTTGGACATGTGTGATTATTTCCTTCCCCATTTTAGGGAAGTTTTCAGCTATTATCTCTTCGAGTATTTTCTCATGGCCTTTCTTTTTGTCTTCTTCTTCTGGGACTCTTATGATTTGAATGTTGGGGCATTTCACATGGCCCCAGAGATCCCTGAGGTTGTCCTCATTTCTTTTGATTCTTTTTTCCTTTTTCCTCTCTACTTCATTTATTTCCACCATTTTATCTCCTACCTCACTTATCCTATCTTCTGCCTCAGTTATTCTACTGTTGGTTCCCTCCAGACTGTTTTTGATCTCAATTATTGCATTATTCATTTTTAATTGACTCTTTTCTATTTCTTCTAGGTCCTTGTTAAACATTTCTTGCATCTTCTCAACCCTTGTCTCCAGACTATTTATCTGTAACTCCATTTTGTTTTCAAGATTTTGGATCATTTTTATTATCATTATTCTAAATTCTTTTTCAGGTAGATTCCCTATTTCCTCCTCTTTTGTTTGGCTTGGTGGGCATTTTTCATGTTCCTTTACCTGCTGGGTATTTCTCTGCCTTTTCATCTTGTTTAGATTGTTGTGTTTGGAGTGGCCTTTCTGTATTCTGGTAGTCTGTTGTTCCTTTTAATTGTGGAGGTTTCTCCCAGTGGGTGGGGTTGGACGACTGGCTTGTCAAGGTTTCCTGGTTAGGGAAGCTTGCATCTGTGTTCTGGTGCATGGAACTGGATTTCTTCTCTCTGGAGTGCAATGGAGTGTCCAGTAGTGAGTTTTGAGATGGGTCTATGTGTTTGGTGTGACTTTGAGCAGCCTGTATGTTGACACTCAGGGCTATGTTCCTGCATTGCTGGAGAATTTGCGTGGTATGTCTTGCTCTGAAACTTATTGGCTCTTGGGTAGTGGTTGGTTTCAGTGTAAGTATGGAGGCTTTTGGATGATCTCTTATTACTTAATGTTCCCTGTAGTCAGGAGTTCTCTGTTGTTCTCAGGTTTTGGGCTTAAGTCTCCTGCCTCTGGATTTCAGTCTTATTCTTTCAGTAGCCGCAAGACTTCTCCAACTATACAGCACTGATAATAAATCTTCTAGATTAATGGTGAAAAGATTCTCCACAGTGAAGGACACTCAGAGAGGTTCACAGGGTTACATGAAGAAGAGGAGAGGGAGGAAGGAGATAGAGATGAGCAGGGGGAGAAAAAGGGGGACTCAAGAGGAGAGAGACAGATCTACGCAGTACTCTGTTCCCTAAGTGTTCTCCATAGCCCAGAACACCCACAGAGATTCACAGAATTGGATTGAGAAGAGAAGGGGGAGGTAGGAAATAGAGATCTGGGGGAGAAAAAGGAGAGTCAAAAGGGAGAGGAGTAATCATCACACTCCTGAGTAAAAATGGGTACTGAATATTGGATTCTTAAATGTCTGAAATTGATATCAAATACTGAAAAACAAAGATTAAAAATCTAGAGTAGGGGTTAGACTCTTAAAAATACAATATTAAAAACAAAATCACAAAAAATTTAAGAAATATATATGAAGTTCACTTTAAAGATAGGGTCTTTTTTTTTTGCAAGGTTATAGTGAACTGAAAATGAAAATTAAGGGGTAATAGAGAAGCTATAGAGGACTTTAAAAGAAAAAAAATTAAAATAAATTTTTAAAAAATTTTTAATTAAAAAATATGGTAAAAATATGTGAAATGAAAATTAAGGAGTAATAGAGGGGTAATAAAGGACTTTAAAAGAAAATTTTAAAAAAAGAAAAGAATTTTTTAATTAAAAAAAGTAAAAATATATGAAAATGAAAATGAAAATTAAGGAGTAATAGAGGAGTAATAAGGAATTTTAAAAGAAAATAAAAGAAAAGATAAAAATAAAAAATTTTTAATTAAAAAAATAGTAAAAATATATCTAGGAATTTCTCTGGAGCTGTTGCCGGCAGTTTGGTTTCAGTTCAGTTTCAGATAGCTCCTTATTCCAGCTTACACTTCTCGATATCTATAGGCCCCTTCCAGTGTAGTCGGTGTTAACTACAGGGATTTTAATCTGTTGCACCTCTCACTTCTGAAGCAGTTCCCTTTGTTTATTTGCTTCTGTTTGCAGGTCTCTTCAGTGCCTAATTTCCGCCCTGACAGAAGCAGGCGGAGGTGGTCTCTTGTTTAGGTTCGCTTGTTCAGTCGTGCTGCGGGGAGGGAAGGGCGCTGCAGACAAATGTCACTGGCCTGTGTGGGGAGCACTCGCAGTGTTCCAGCCACACTGGGTTTGCCCCTGATCACGGGTGTGTGCTTTCCCCCTCTACACTGCTCAGGCTCCAGGCTGCTCTACAGGGAGCGGGCCCTGGGTTGCGTGCTGTTCCAGTTTTCCGGTACTCCACAGAAGTGTGGACTTGGTTGGGCCTGCATTTTGTGCCTTCCCCGGCCCGAGCAGCTCAAGCAGCCAGGAGCTTGACGAGCGCACTCTCCCCTGGTGTGGTGCCCCTCATCCCTTCCACGGTCCTAGCCTCAGTTTCCGCACGCGCCAGTCCGGTGCGCCTTGTGTCTGTTCTGGGGAGCTGGTCTCTAGCTGCGACCCTCCCGGTGGATGTCAACCATCCAGAATCTCAGGAAGTCTTTGGTTAGAAACTGGAAGCCTGTTTGCAGTTTGGTTGGGGATGCCGTCTCTGAGGCCAAGTTTGCCCCTTTCCCCTCCCCACTTCCTGCTGCCTCCAGCGGGGGATAGGCCGGTCCACAGCCGGCTAGCTCTTCTCTGGAATTGCTCAGTCCTTCCTTTGTTCCTAAGCAATGCCGCCTGCCCCTCTCCCCGTTCAGCCGCCACTTCCTGGTGGCGGATGCGAGAGTCTGGGGAACTTTTCTGCTGGAAGTTGCTTTTAGGCAAATAATCTGTGGGTTTTATTTATTTTTACTCCCAGCTAGGTTGCCCTCTGAGATTTGAAAACTTCCCCCAGACCTGCCAGTGAGAGGGTTTCCTGGTGTTTGGAAACTTCCTCTATTATGACTCCCTTCCCGGGACGGGTCTCTGTCCCTAATTCTTTTGTCTCTCTTTTTATCCTTTATATTTTGTCCTACCTTCTTTCAAAGACAATGGGCTGCTTTTCTGGGTGCCTGATGTTCTCTGCTAGCGATCAGAAGTTGTTTTGTGGAGTTTGCTCAGCGTTCAAATGTTATTTTTGATGAATTTGTAAGGGAGAAAGTGGTCTCCCCATCCTATTCCTCCACCATCTTCCTCCCAATCTCATTTTGCCTTTTTGCATTTCTTTTCCATGGGGAAGGTCTTGATCCCTGTCTCCTGTACAATGTCACAAACCTCCATCCATAGTTCATCAGGCACTCTGTCTATCAGATCTAGTCCCTTAAATCTATTTCTCACTTCCACTGTATAGTCATAACGGATTTGATTTAGGTCATACCTGAGTGGTCTAGTGGTTTTCCCTACTTTCCTCAATTTTAATGTGAATTTGGCAATAAGGAGTTCATGATCTGAGCCTTCGTCAGCTCCCGGGCTTGTTTTTGCTAACTGTATAGAGCTTCTCCATCTTTGGCTGCAAAGAATATAATCAATCTGATTTTGGTGATAACCATCTGGTGATGTCCATGTGTAGAGTCTTCTCTTCTATTGTTGGAAGAGGGTGTTTGCTATGACCAGTGCGTTCTCTTGGCAAAACTCTATCAGCCTTTGCCCTGCTTCATTACATACTCCAGGAGTCCAAAGCTGCCTGTTAATCCAGGTGTTTCTTGACTTTCTACTTTTGCATTCCAGTCCCCTATAATGAAAAGGACATCTTTTTTGGGTGTTAGTTTTGCAGAGGCTCTGCGGCTGCAACGGACCTTGCAGAAGCGCAGCCGAGAGGAGCTACCCCAAGTCCGAGGTCAGGGGCGGCGGCCAAGAGGAGCAACCCCACGTCCAAGGAGCAGCGGCTGCGCAGGCTCAGGAGGGCTAAGAAGAGCTACTCCACGTTCAAACTCAGGAGGGGCGGCCATGAGGAGATATCGCTCGTCCATGGTAAGGAGCAGCGGCTGCACTTTGTTGGAGCAGCCGTGAAGAGATACCCCACGTCCAAGGTAAAAGAAACCCAAGTAAGACGGTAGGTGTTGCAAGAGGGCAACAGAGGGCAGGTACACTGAAACCATAATCACAGAAAGCTAGCCGATCTGATCGCAGGACCACAGTCTTGTCTAACTCAATGAAATTAAGTCATGCCGTGTGGGGCCACCCAAGACGGATGGGTCATGGTGGACAGGTCTGACAGAATGTGGTCCACTGGAGAAGGGAACAGCAAACCACTTCAGTATTCTTGCCTTGAGAACACCATGAACAGTATGAAAAGGCAAAATGATAGGATACTGAAAGAGGAAGTCCCCAGGTTGGTAGGTGCCCAATATGCTACTGGAGATCAATGGAGAAATAACACCAGAAAGAATGAAGGGATGGAGCCAAAGCAAACACAATACCCAGTTGTGGATGGGGCTGGTGATAGAAGCAAGGTCCAATGCTGTAAAGAGCAATATTGCTAGGAACCTGGAATGTTAGGTCCATGGATCAAGGCAAACTGGAAGTGGTCAAACAGGAGATAGCAAGAGTGAATGTTGACAGTCTAGGAATCAGAGAACTAAAATGGACTGGAAGGGGTGAATTTCACTCAGATGACCATTATATCTACTACTGTGGGCAGGAATCCCTTAGAAGAAATGGAGTAGCCATCATGGTCAACAAAAGTCTGAAATGCAGTACTTAGATGCAATCTCAAAAACGACAGAATGATCTCTGTTCGTTTTCAAGGCAAACCATTCAATATCATGGTAATCCAAGCCTATGCCCCAACCAGTAACGCTGAAGAAGCTGAAGTTGAACAGTTCTATGAAGACCTACAAGACCTTTTAGAGCTAACACCCAAAAAAGATATCCTTTTCATCATGCATTTCAGTTCAGTTCAATTCAGTTCAGCCACGGTCGTATCCAACTCTTTTCGACCGCATGAATCACAGCACACCAGGCCTCCCTGTCCATCACCAACCCCCGAAGTTTACTCAAACTCATGTCCATCGAGTTGGTGATGCCATCCAGCCATCTCATCCTGTCGTCCCCTTCTCCTGCCCCCAATCCCTCCCAGCATGAGGGTCTTTTCCAATGAGTCAACTCTTCCCATGAAGTGGTCAAAGTATTGGAGTTGCAGCTTCAGCATCAGTCTTTCCAATGAACACCCAGGACTGAACTCCTTTAGGATGGACTGGTTGGATCTCCTTGCAGTCCAAGGGACTCTCAAGAGTCTTCTCCAACACCACAGTTCAAAAGCATCAATTTTTTGGCACTCAGCTTTCTTCACAGTCCAACTCTCACATCCATACATGACCACTTGAAAAACCATAGCCTTGACTAGACGGACCTTTGTTGGCAAAGTAATGTCTCTGCTTTTTAATATACTGTCTAGGTTGGTCATAACTTTCCTTCCAAGGAGTAAAAGTCTTTTAATTTCATGGCTGCAATCACCATCTGCAGTAATTTTGGAGCCCAGAAAAATAAAGTCTGACACTGTTTCCACTGTTTCCCCATCTATTTGCCATGAAGTGATGGTATCGGATGCCATGATCTTAGTTTTCTGAATGTTGAGCTTTAAGCCAACTTTTTCACTCTCCTCTTCAGTTTCATGAAGAGGCTTTTTAGTTCTTCTTCACTTTCTGGTATAAGGGTGGTGTCATCTGCATATCTGAAGTTATTGATATTTCTCCCAGCAATCTTGATTCCAGCTTGTGCTACACCCAGCCCAGCATTTCTCATGAGGTACTCTGCATATAAGTTAAATAAGCAGGGTGACAATATATGGCCTTGACGTACTCCTTTTCTTATTTGGAACCAGTCTGTTGTTCCATGTCCAATTCTAACTGTTGCTTCCTGACCTTCATATAGGTTTCTCAAGAGGCAGGTCAGGGGATCTGGTATTCCCATATCTTTCAGAATTTTCCACAGTTTATTGTGATCCACATAGTCAAAGGCTTTGGCGTAGTCAGTAAAGCAGAAATAGATGTTTTTCTGGAACTGTCTTGCTTTTTCAATGATCCAGCAGATGTTGGCAATTTGGTCTCTGGTTATAAAATAGATAACTAATAAGGACCTACTGTAAAATCAGGGAACTCTACTCAATTCTCTGTGATGACCTACATGGGAAAAGAATCTAAAAAAGAGTGGATAAATGTATAACTGATTCACTTTACTGTATACCTGAAACTAACAATATTTTCGTTATAATTTACCATATAGTAAATCAACTATACTACAATAACTTTTTTAATTTGTGCTAAACTTGACAATTAATATTATTTTTATTAAAAGGATCAAATATTTTTAAGTAATTTATTTTTAATTGAAAGATAGTTGCTTTACAATATTATGTTGGTTTCTGCCATACAACATGAATCAGCCATAGCAATAAATTTTTTAACTCTTTTAATTTTAAAAAAAAATTAAGAACAGAAAATGTACCTTTTATCTGAAAGTAATAGTGAAACTGAGGACAGAAGACACTTTGGTTCATATTTAAAATTCAGGATCTTGGGTATGTGTATTTCTTTAAATAGTTTTCCAGTTCTCTATCACTGCATAATAAACCATCTCATAACTTAGTGGCTCCAAACAATAGCTGATTTAAATCCCTCAAAGCTCTGTGGTTCAGCTGGGCTCAGTTGTGTGGTTTGGGGTCTCTCAGGAAGTTGCAGGTAGCTGGGCTGACCCGCTGACGCAGGCGGGCAGGTGAGGCTGGTGCCGGCAGGCCACCCAGCTGGGGAGCTAAGCAGAGCACCTGCCCGAGGTGTCGCCATGCACCTTGGTCTGGGGTAGGGGAGGTGGGGTGGGTTCCCAGAGGAATGAGAGTTCCAGAAGGGGAAGCAGAAACCACAGCCTCCTCTGACCTGGCCCTGGAAGTCCCAGAACACCACTTCTACCACATTCTGTTGACCAGAAACTAAAAAAAAGCCCACATTTAAGGGGAGAGGAATTGATTTCACTTCCTGATGGAGAAATGTCCAGACCACTTCACAAAAGAGCATGTCAGGAGAAAGAACCATTACATCCAAGTCTGAAAAATGCAATTTACCACAGTATGGAAATCTATCATATAAGCCTATATGATAGAATGCGTCAGTTCAGTTCAGTTCGGTCGCTCAGTTGTGTCCAACTCTTTGCCATCCCATGAATCGCAGCATGCCAGGCCTCCCTGTCCATCACCAACTCCCAGAGTTTACTCAAACTCATGTCCATCGAGTCAGTGATGCCATCCAGCCATCTCATCCTCTGTCGTCCCCTTCTCTTCCTGCCCCCTATTCCTCCCAGCATCAGGGTCTTTTCCAGTGAGTCAACTCTTTGCATGAGGTGGCCAAAGTATTGGAGTTTCAGCTTCAGCATCAGTCCTTCCAATGAATATAGACATGCATAAAAAAGACGCCAAGAATACTTATCTTGGGGTGAAAGAACTTTAATTGTTTTGAAAAGCACTTATGCAGTATTTCATATGTATACCAGGTACTTTTTAAGCACCTGAACACATATCTACTCCTTTAATACTCACAAATTCATTCCAGCCACTCTATCACCACCATTTTACAGACTGAAAGACCGCGGCACAGACAGGTTGAGGAAACTGCCTGAAATCAAATGGCTAGTGAAGTGCTAGAGCTGGAATTTGCACTCAGGCAGTCTGAGTCTAATCTATATACTGCAATTATGGTGAATGTTTATTTTTTTTAATTGAGCTTTCTGATTTCTCTACTATTTTATTGTACTTTTCCAATTTTTATCAATGAATGAATATTATTTTACAAGTCATAAAAATAGATACTCACTGATACTGAGAGAAGTCTAGGCAAATGGCTCTGGAAAGTCATCTGTGCACTGTTTGGTCATGAACAGGGTGGGTATCAGAGACTTAGCAGTTCAATCTAGAGTGAAGGGGGAATGGGAAAGCAGAGGTAGCTTCTGAAGAAAACAGTGAGGTGTAATTCCTGCCCCAGTGATACCCATCAGGGTCCTTGACCTTCCCCAGTGAATAGAAATTGACTAGAGGCCTGGAAAGAAATCCAGGCAAGGCTTTAATGGGTGCCCCTGCTGTAGCAGGGGCAGGTGAGAACAAAGCGTTCCTTGCTTGCTTGCTTGATAGGAGGGCAGTGAGGGGCTAAGCTTGTTTCTTACATGGGGTGAGGATACAGTGTGTCCAAAGGTTGGGTGGGAGGGTTGGCTTAAGATGTTTTACCCACCCCTTAGGTGGCGGAGTGTTCTGTGACATTCTCAGAACCCTGGTTTTGCTTCCAAACCCTACTTTTGCTCTGGGCCCTTCAAAACTGGCAATTGGGTTTTTTTCATCTCTTTATCATCTGTCAGGACTTGGCTGGTGGCTCAGTGTTAAAGACTCTGCCTGCCAATGCAGGAGACACAGGAGATGAGGGTTCAGTCTCTGGGTGGGGAAGATGCCCTGGAGGAGGGTACAGCAACCCACTCCATTATTCTTGCCTGAGAAATCCCATGGACAGAGGAGCCTGGCAGGCTGCAGTCCATGGGGTCACACAAGAGTCAGACAGGACTGAGTTGGCTAAACAACAGCAACCATCTTTACAACAATCTTTTGTCCAGAGTTTGTCCCAAATGCAGTTATTTTTAGTCCCACACAGTTTCTTTGTATTTTGCTGCTGGAGGAGAGGTTTGTCCACGTGTAAGCTTTGCGGCATTGTAGCAAAGTCTCCCAGGTCCCAGCCTATCTCAGAGACTCAGAGTGCCTGACATCTTCTAACTGATGTAGCTGGACTCACTCCAGTAAAATCATGCTGGTGGCATTCCCAGCTTCAGATCTTCAAATAAAATCTTTTCAGATAAACAGCAAACACGTCCATTGTACAAATGTGTCCCCAGTATTGCATGGAATACATTTAAACTAAACGTGCATTTGAGTTTTATCTGAAACTCATATTTAACAGAGCATTGTGTGTCTTTATTTGCTAAACGTGGCAACGCTGCCTGCTGTGAATGTGGTGAGGGGCTCTGAGACCACCAGAAAGCCTGCAAGGATGTTTGAGCCGACATGACCCAGAGGCAGGACTTCATGAAAAAACTCAGCTCCATGGTTTCCCTAATGGAGGCTGAAGGGAAGTTCTGAAATTAGGAGCATCCCCGATTGATGCTGTTCTGTGCTTGTGCCTGACAATTTAAAAATAAGTCAGAGGAACAAAATAAGCAGGAAGAGTGGGAACCTTTTATTTGAACTGCTTTCCCCTCCTTCTACTGTGTCCTTAAGCTACATTTCTTTGCTGTCACCCTAAAGTGTAAAACCACTTCCTTTGCTCCCCATGAGGAATAATGAAGAAAAGGACGGTGCCCTGGACTATGAGGAGGTGGACAATGAAAAGGGCTTAAGGTTTACTGAGATAAAGTGTGTTAGTCACTCAGTCTTGTCCAACTCTTTACAATCCCATGGACTGTAGTCTGCCAGGCTCCTCTGTCTGTGGAATTCTCCAGGCGAGAATATTGGAGTGAATTGCCATTCCCTTCTCCAGGAGATCTTCCCAATCCAGGAATCGAACCCAGGTTTCCTGCATTGCAGGCAGATTCTTTACCTTCTGAGCCACTAGGGTAACTTCTAGTTAAATTTGGAGAGGACTGTTCTTCCTCTCTTATGGTTAAGCCTGTGTGGATCTCAGATTCCCAGTGACAGCAAGTATTTCTGTGGGCATGTCTTGCCTGAGGGGTCTTTGAAGAGTCCTCTTTCTTGAGGTTTTGGAGGGAATAATTTAACTCTGACATCAGTTGCAATCCTATTTTCTGGGCAGGGTGTGCTGGTATGAGGACACTGCCTGCTGGATTTGCATCCCTGCATTCCATATTCTGACCATGACTTGGACATGTAATTTAACCTCTCTGGGCATCACATTCTCTCTCTGCAAAACACAGCAGTCTCTCAGTTAGTCTTCCGCCCCTTTTCATTCTTCCCAGTCATTATTCCTTCCAGACCCTCCCTTCCCCAACAGGAAGCACGTGTTCCCAATCCCGTTTGCCTGCTCCCCCACCACTCGATCCTTTCTGAACCCTTTCTCTGTAGCTTCTCCACTCATGCCCTCCTCTCACTGCTACCTCTCCCTGTGTCCACTGGTCAGGCTGAGAACATTCCAACTCTTCCTGCCTAGGGATATCAGCTCATTGCTGGATGCGGGGAGTGGCAGGTACCTGCAATTAGGAATGCCCGGAGGGTCTTGCAACACACCCAGTGCTGGATCAAGAGCAAAAGCCAGAGAAAGAAAGGATGTATCTCGCGAAAACTTTTTACATGACATGAGTGAGTGAGCAGGACACTTCCAGCCACCATTAGAGTGCAATGAAGCAATTCCAAAGTTGATGTGTTTCAGCAGTTTTTATCTGCAAAACCACTCTTCCTGAGGGAAGCCATAATCTTGCCCTGCATATTTGTGTGTATGACTGCACATGCGTGTGCAGGTATACATGTTTCAGAAACTCCAAGTGTCTTCAGAATCCTCATTCAGATCTAGTAATTCCAGAGTCCTGAGCTCCAAGTCATATCACAGAGTTCCCTGATCATTGCTTCCCAGAAGGCCACAGAATATCCAATCTCTTTCCCAGGATGCTGCTCCCAGAATTAGCCCTCTGGTCAAGCTCTGGGAGGGATGTGTTGCACCCCCAATGTTCAAAGCATTCTGGTAAGAGCTGTACCATCCTGCTGGTGGTTTAATCACTAAGTCACATCCAACTCTTGCAACCCCATGAACTATAGCCTGCCAGTTTCCTCTGTCCATGGGATTTTCCAGGTAAGAATACTGGAGTGGGTTGCCATGTCCTTCTCCAGGGGATCTTCCCAAACAAGGGATCGAACCCAAGTCTCCTGCACTGCAGGCAGCCTCTTTACTGACTGAGCTATCCTGCTATTTTAAGTAAAAATGATCCCCCTTTCCACTACCACCCCATCATCATTTTGTAAAGAGGACAGCCCCAGAGAACACTTTCATTATCTAATCATCTTAACTTGCATAATTATTTCCCTAAAAGGACAATTAGCAGATACACCTCTGGGATTTAAAATATATAGATAGCACAGCCTAATACAAAAAGTGTATCACAGAAGGGAGAAGAAACTGAAACACATAAGAAAAGAGAAATGAAAAGACGAGGGAGAAGCCAGAGGAGGGAAAGTAAAAGGAGCATCGCAGGAGAAAGGGGAAATGAACAGAACGGAGAAGGGCAGGGGGAGGACCAGGAAGGGGTAAGGAGAGAGAAGGAGGTACCAGCAGGAAAAGTGGTAAAGCTGGTGAAAATGAGTGTCAGCACCCCCCTATCCCAGCAGCCTGCATGCTTCTCCTTCTGCCCATATGCTTGCCAGAGAACCCATCAAAAGTCACTGCAGCCAGAATCCCCAACCCAGAGTATTTCTCTTGGTCCACTTCCAGTGTGGCTGCCCAGGTTCTGCCCCATTGCCTAAGCCCAGGGCCACCTCACTGTCTCATCCTCCAGGCTGACAATGTGTCTACTGACTAGCATGCTGCTTCCTAGATACCACCCTTGGCTCCAGAGAGAGAACTTGTAGAGGAGTGACTCCTGGTCTGGTGCCCAGGCCACACTTCTGGATGAATGCTATGCCTCAGGCTGAGCCCTGCCCTGGGATGCTTCTTGTCTGGCAGGGAGCATCAGACATCAGACCCCTCTCACCTGCCTCTTCTGCCATTCCTAGAGAGTATGAGGCTGCCATCAGGAACAAACTTGGAGAACCGGAGATTCTGTGACAGCATTAAAGTTTCTCATCTCCTGAAGGTTTCACGCGGCAGGTATGATGAGGAACAAGCCCGGAGTCTGACAGGTGGGGCCGCAGAGTCCCAGCACCAAGTAGTTCCCAAACCCTCCAGACCTCAGATGTAAGCTAGGAGGTGGGCAAGAAGCAGGAATCCAAAATACAGAACAGGGAACTTTTAACAGATGCTGATAAGACTGACAAACTTGATTCTGTCCCCCCTCAATTCCCCTGTACCTCCCTTGCTCTTCAAGATGGGTTGGAAACAACACCATCGCTTCTGGCCCCGAGTTCCTGTATATCCATTACACCTTGTCCATGCCTTTGTACCCAGTTCTTCTCTAAGTTAACCTTCTTTACATTATTCCCATCTGAGTGGGCCAGCTGTTTCCTCTCGGCCCGAATGATACAGTGTTAATAAGTGTTAAGAGGGGAAAGGAGTTCTGTGGCCAAATAAGGCTGGAGAAGTCTGGTTAAGTGTAACCAGGGAGAGAACAAGATGGTGGAGGAGTAGGTGGACGTGGAACACATCTCTCTCCATGGATACATCAGGAACACACCTTCAGACACAGACGTGCACGCAGAACACCAGCCAAGAGCAGACAGGAGTACCTGACCAGTGGGAGAAATATACAGACCCATGCAAAACTCAGCAGGATGAAGGAACTAGGGGGGAAAACAGGAGTGTTAGTACGACTGGGCCTGCCCTTGGCAGGTGGGGGAGCTGAAGCAGGGGTCCGATCCCCACATTGGGGCAATTGTCTGAGTCAGAGGAGAAACAGCTGAACTGTGGCAGCCTGAATGGAATGAGAATAAGACAGTCCTTGCTGCAGCTGTACACACCCCGGACAGGGTGCAGGTCTCCTGGAAGGCACAACAGCTGGAAGCTGGAGCAATCCCAGGGCGAGGGCTGCTGTTGACTGTGGAGAGATGGATCGAGGGGATGTGAGAGAGGAGACTGTGATGGGAAATGCCTGTGGAGGAAAGCCGGGCAGCCATGGAAGCAAGGCGATACTGCTGAGTCACACATAGGGGTGGAGCCAGCACCATAGCCTCTCTCTCCGCACACACCAGCATCGTCAGCTGAACAATGGAGAGGCTGGCCCATCAAATGCCTGACGCGCTAAACTACAGAGTAGGACCCCAGGCAAGGGAGCCCTCTAAGTGCCTGAATGGGCAGAGCTACAGAGAAAGACTGGCCAAAGAGACCTTCTGAGTGCCAGCCACAAGAGGCTTGAAAAAAGACTCTGACAGGGCTGTAACTCCTGCGGCGGAGGCAGTCCGTGTCCCTGCACACTTGGCACCGCCAGGGTACCCTCAAGCCAAGCAGCTGTGCCACCTTCATGCCCAACTCTCACTGGGGCAGAGCTGCCACAGGCAAAAAAAGGTCTTGCATCTATGTACGCAGGGTCACTTCAGTCCTCTCCAACTCTGCGACCCTGTAGGCTATGGCCTGCCAGGCTTCTCTGTCAGAAAGGGGGTTCTCCAGGCAAGAATACTGGAGCATATTGGCCTACACTGGTTGCCATACCCTTCTAGAGCACTATATTTCCTGCTGCCCTACCCACCAACTCCCCTGAGTACCTGGTGCTGCCAGAACCCCTGTGACCCAGCAGCTGCACCACCTCTACACCTGGCCCTCATAGGGGCAAACCCAAGTCCTCCAGGGAAGCCTCAGGAATAAACTCCAATGGACGACCCACATGCAGAGGTGGAAATAAAACAATTGAAACCCAGGGGCAGTGTGACTAAGAAAGAAGACCAAAAACCTTCCCACCAGCTGCACAAGCTGCAGATTAAATCCACATCATCAATTAGGCAGACTCTGTGTCTATGGAATATATAAAAGGTCATTAAGAGCTCCCACAAAAGAATACTAGCTATCAGCTAGTTCTGAGAGCTATGGACATTGAAGGCAAGAACACACAGAAGCAGGGCAAGATTAAAATCTGAGCTGCCCCCACAGCAGGTCCAGAGATCAGCACAGTGTTGGAGGGCATCCTAGAGAGGTGAGGTGGACTGTGATGCCCAGTGAAGGAAAGAACTCTGACAGCAGTGATTCAAGAAAAACATTTATTATTCTTATGTTTTGCCTTGTTCTGTAGATTTTTTATCCTTTTTTCCCTTATTTTTCCTCCTCTGTTGTAGCTGTCAATTTTATTAGCACTATGAAATCCAATTAAGATTTTGAGCTTTTTTTTTCTTTTTCTTTTCAGTCATATTTTTATTGCTGTTATAAACCTCTACCTCTATGTTGGGCTTTTGCAGTTCTGTGAAGTTTTCCTTTTTCTCTCTCTCTTTTTTTAATTTTTTAAATCTATTATAATTTTTTCTACATTTATTCTTTTCTTTGCTTCTCCTACTGTTCTTTTGCCCTTGTAGTTAATTTTTAGCATGTATAAATCTTCTTTATCTACCTCTATTTAACATTGCATATCTATTTTTCTTTCTTTTCTTTCTTTCCTTTGCTCTCAACATACTTGCTAGCTTTATTTTCATTGCTTTATTCCCCAATTGACACCTTGCTTTAGCTTTGTTTTCCAGTTTGTGCTTTAGCTAGTTTTGTTCTGGTAGATATAATTTTTGGTTGCTTTTGTTCACCAGGTCAATCTATTGTACCTTATTTTTGTTGGACTTTTTTTATTTTGCTTATGGGTGTATATGTATATGTGTATATTCAGCCACACTTTTTATTGTTGTTATAAACCTCTGCCTCAACATTGGGCTTTTGCAGTTCTGTGGAGTTTTCCTTTTTTCTTTCTTCTTCCTTTTTTTTTTTTTTTCTCTTTTTTATAATTTTAATTTTTTTAAACCTATTGCATTTTTTCTACATTTATTCCTTTGCCTTTCCTACTATTCTTTTCCTTTTGAGGTTAATCTTTAATGTATATAAATCTCCATCATCTACCACTAGTTAACTTTGCATATCTATACTTTCTTTCCTTTCCTCTCAACATATTTGTCAGTTTTGTTTTCATTGCTTTATTCCTTGCTTGGCACCTTCCTTTAGTTTTGTTTTCCAGTTTGTGCTTTAGTTAGCTTTGTTCTTAGCTGGTAAATGTAATTTTTTATTTCCTTTGTTCACTGGGTCAATCTATTATACTTTATTTTTGTTGGACTGTTTAGACATTGTTCATGGATATATATGTATATATGTATATTCCATTATTTTAATTATTATTTGCCTGATTTTGTAACTGCCATTTGTCTGGGGTTCATCTTTGGTTTCTCGTTTTTGATATTTGTTTTAATCTCACTTAATGCCATAACAAACCACTTGTGGAATCTTTGTTCCTGACCAGAGATCAAGGCCTGAGCCTTTGGAGTGGGAGCACTGACTCCAAGACCCTAGACTACCAGAGAATTAACCCTCAGTTCAGTTCAGTCACTCAGTCATGTCTGACTCTTTGTAACCCTATGAATCGCAGCACACCAGGCCTCCCTGTCCATAACCAATTCCTGTTGATGCAAACTCATGTCCATTGAGTCGGTGATACCATCCAGCCATCTCATCCTCTGTCATCCTCTTCTCCTCCTGCCCCCAATCCCTCCCAGCATCAGGGACTTTTCCAATGAGTCAACTCTTTGCATGAGGTGGCCAAAGTATTGGAGTTTCAGCTTCAGCATCAGTCCTTCCAATGAACACCCAGGATTAATCTCCTTTAGGGTGGACTGGTTGGATTTTCTTGCAGTCCAAGGGACTCTCAAGAGTCTTCTCCAACACCACAGTTCAAAAGCATCAATTTTTTGGCACTCAGCTTTCTTCACAGTCCAACTCTCACATCCATACATGACCACTGGAAAAGCCATAGCCTTGACTAGATGGACCTTTGTTGGCAAAGTAATGTCTCTGCTTTTTAATATGCTATATAGATTGGTCATAATTTTCCATCCAAGGAGTAAGCGTCTTTTAATTTCATGGCTGCAATCACCATCTGCAGTGATTTTGTAGCCCAAAAAAATAAAGTCTGACACTGTTTCCACTGTTTCCCCATTTATTTCCCATGAAGTGATGAGACCGGATGCCATGATCTTAGTTTTCTGAATGTTGAGCTTTAAGCCAACTTTTTCACTCTCCTCTTTCACTTTCATCAAGAGGCTTTTTAGTTCCTCTTCTCTTTCTGCCGTAAGGGCGGTGTCATCTGCATATCTGAGGTTATTGATATTTCTCCTGGCAATCTTGATTCCAGCCTGTGCTTCTTCCAGCCCAGCGTTTCTCATGATGTACTCTGCATATAAGTTAAATAAGCAGGGTGACAATATACAGATCAATGCAAAGAAATAGAGGAAAACAACAAAATGGGAAAGACTAGAGATCTCTTCAAGAAAATTAGAGCTACCAAGGGAACATTTCAGGCAAAGATGGGTTCAATGAACAACAGAAATGATATGGACTTAACATAAGCAGAAGATACTAAGAAGAGGTGGCAAGAATGCACAGAACAACTATACAAAAAAGATCTTCACAACCCAGATAATCATGATGGTGTGATCACTCACCTAGAGCCAGACATCCTGGAATGTGAAGTCAGGTGGGCCTTAGAAAGCATCACTACAAACAAAGCTAGTGGAGGTGATGGAATTCCAGTTGAGCTATTTCAAATCCTGAAAGATGATGCTGTGAAAGTTCTGCACTCAATATGCCAGCAAATTTGGAAAACTCAGCAGTGGCCACAGGACTGGAAAAGGTCAGTTTTCATTCCAATCCCAAAGAAAGGCAATGCCAAAGAATGCTCAAACTACCACACAATTGCACTCATCTCACACACTAGTAAAGTCATGCTCAAAATTCTCCAAGCCAGGCTTCAGCAATACTTGAACCATGTACTTCCAGCTGTTCAAGCTGGTTTTAGAAATGGCAGAGGAAGCAGAGATCAAATTGCCAACATCTGCTGGATCATTGAAAAAGCAAGAGAGTTCCAGAAAAACATCTATTTCTGCTTTATTGACTATGCCAAAGCCTTTGACTGTGTGGATCACAATAACTGTGGAAAATTCTGAAAGAGATAAGCATACGAGACCACCTGACCTACCTCTTGAGAAACCTATATGCAGGTCAGGAAGCAACAGTTAGAACTGGACATGGACCAACAGACTGGTTCCAAATAGGAAAAGGAGTGCATCAAGGCTGTATATTGTCACCCTGCTTATTTAACTTCTATGCAGAGTACATCATGAGAACTAACCCTAGGGAACATCAAATAGTGAGAACTCACACAAAGGAAACCACTTGAATGCAAGACCTGGCATCACCCAACCACCAGTACCACCATATGCAGGATGTCTCAACTAAACAACAAACAAAACAAAAATACAAACCATATCATCAGCAGACAGGATTACCACCTCACTCAGCCTTGCCCATCAGAGGAAAAACAAACAACAGCTTAGCACAAACCTCACCCTATATGAAGCTTACACAAAGCACTGGGCCAACCTTAGGAGGGCAGGAACTAAAAGGAAGAAAAAACTCAACCTTGAAGCCTGGGAAAAGGAGACTTCAAACACAGTAAGCTTTTAAAAACTTATGAAAAGGCAGAGAATTACTATGCAAATGAAGGAATAAACTAGAAACACAAAAGTCCAAATACATGAAGAGGCAATAGGCAAACTACCTGAAAAAGCATTCAAAACAATGATAGTGAAGGTGATCAAAAACCTTGAAAACAAAATGGAGATAATGCAAGAATCAATTAACAAAGACCTAGAAGAATTAAAGAATAAACATACAGAGACAAACAATACAATTACTGAAAGTAAAAATACTCCATAAGGAATCAATAGCAGAATATCTGAAGCAGAAGAACAAACCAGTGAGCTGGAAAATAAGATGGTGTAAATAACTTCTGAAGAGCAGAATAAAGTTAAAAGGATGAAAAGAACTGAGGGTAGTCTCAGAGACCTCTCAGACAATACAAAATGCACCAGCATTAGAATTATAGGGGTCCCAGAAGAAGAAGAGAAAAAGAAAGGGTATGAAAATTTTTTTGAAGAGATTATAGTTGAAAATTTCCCCAACATGAAAAAGGAAATAGTCAATCAAATCTAAGAGGCACAAAGAGTCCCATATAGGATAAACCCAAGGAGAAACACACCATGACACATACTAATCAAACTAACAAAGACTAAACACAAAGAAAGAATATTAAGAGCAGCAAGGACAAAGCAACAAGTAACATAAAAGGGAAAACCCATACATTTAACAGCTGATCTTTCAGCAGAAATTCTGCAGGCCAGAAGGGAATGGCAGGATATATTTAAAATACTGAAAGGGAACAATCTACAACCAAGATTGCTGTACCTGGAAAGGCTCTCATTCAAAATTGATGGAGAAATCAAAAGCTTTTCAGACAAGCAAAAGTTACCACCAAACCAGCTTTACAACAAATGTTAAAGGGACTTATACAGTCAAGAAATACAAGAGAAGAAAAAGGAGCTACAACATCAACTCCAAACAATTAAGAAAACAGCAATAGGAACATATATATCAATAATTACTTTAAATGTAAATGGATTAAATGCTCCAAGAAGAAGACACAGACTGGCTGAATGGATACAAAAATAAGATCCATACATATGCTGTTTACAGGAAACCCATATAGACTGAAAGTGAGAGGATGGAAAAATATATTCCATGCAAATAGGAACCGAAAGAAAGCTGGAGTAGCAATCATCATATAAGACAAAATAGACCTTAAAAGAAAGATTACAAGAGATAAGGAAGAACACTACATAATGATCAAGGGATCAATCCAAGAGGAAGACATAGCAATTGTAAATATCTGTGCACCCAACATAGGAGCACCTCAATATATAAGACAAACACTAACAGACATAAAAGAGGAAACTGACAGTAACACAATAATAGTAGGAGACTTTAACACCCCACTCACACCAATGGACAGATCATCAAAACAGAAAATTAAAAAGGAAACACAAGTCTTAAATGATACATTAGATGAGATGAATCTCTTTGACATCTTCAGGACATTCCATCCAAATGCAGAAGAATACACCTTCTTCTCAAGTGCACATGGAACATTCTCCAGGATAGACCACATCTTGGGTTACAAATCAAACCTCAGTAAATTTAAGAAAATTGAAATCATTATCAAGCATCTTCCCCGACCACAATGCTGTTAGACTAGATATCAATTACAAGAAAAAACTGTAAGAAACACAAACACATGGAGATGAAACATGTTTCTAAATAACCAACAGGTTACTGAAGAAATCAAAAGGAAAATCAAAAAATTTCTAGAAACAAATGACAATGAAAACACAACTCAAAACCTATGGGATGCAGCAAAAGTCGTTCTAAGAGGGTAGTTTTTAGCAATACAATCCTACCTCAAGAAACAAGAAAAATATCAAATAGACAACCTAACTTTACACCTAAAATAACTGCAGAAAGAAGAACAAAAACAACCCAAAATTAGTAGAAGGAAACAAATCATAAAGATCTGAGAAGAAATAAATGAAAAAGAAATGAAAGAAACAATAGTAAAGATTAATAAAGCTAAAAGCTGGTTCTTTGAGAAGATAAACAAAATTGACAAATCTTTAGCCAGACTCCTCAAGAAAAAAAGAGAGAAGAATCAAATCAACAAAATTAAAAATGAAAAAGGAGAGGTTACAACAGACAATGCAGAAATACAAAGGATTATAAGAGACTAGTATGCAAAATTACATAGCAATAAAATGGATAACCTGGAAAAAATGGACAGATTCTTAGAAAAGTTCAATATTCCAAGACTGAAACAGGAAGAAATAGAAATTATGAACAACCCAATTACAAGCACTGAAATTGAAGCTGTGATCAAAAATCTCCCAAAAGAACAAAAGCCCAAGACTGATGGCTTCACAGGAGAATTCTGTCAAACATTTAGAGAAGAGCTAATGCCTATCCTTCTAAAACTCTTTCAAAAATTGCAGAGAAAGGAACACTTCCAAACTCATTCTATGAGGCCATCATCACCCTGTTACCAAAACCAGACAAAGACAACACAAGAAAAGAAAACTACAAGCCAATATCACTGATGAACATAAAGGCAAAAATCCTCAACAAAATTTTAGCAAACAAAATTCAGCAATACATCAAAAAGCTCATATACCATGATCAACTTGGGTTTATTCCAGGGATGCAAGGAGTCTTCAATATATGCAAATCAATCAATGTGATATACCATATTAACAAACTGAAAGATAAAAACCATATGATCATCTCAATAGATGCAGAAAAAGACTTTGACAAAATTCAGCACCCACTTATGATTAAAACTCTTCAAAAAATGGGCATAGAAGGAACCTACCTCAACATAGTAAAGGCCATATATGATAAGTCTACAGAAATTATTCTCAATGGTGAAAAACTGAAAGCTTTACCCCTAAGATCAGGAACCAAGATAAGGGTGTCCACTTTCACCACTGTTATTCAACATAGTTCTGAAAGTCCTAGCTACAGCAATCAGAGAAGAAAAAGAAATAAAACGAATCCAGATCAGAAAAGAAGAAGTAAAGTTCTTACTGTTTTAAGATGGCATGATACTGTACATAGAAAATCCTAAAGATATTATCAGAAAATTACTAAGAGCTAATCAGTGAATTTAGCAAAGTTTCAGAATACAAAATCAATACACAGAAATCACTTGCACTTCTATATACTAACAATGAAAAATCAGAAACAGAAATTAAGGAGTCAATCCCATTCACCACTGCAACAAAAAGAATTAAATATCTAGGAATAAACTTACCTGAGGAGACGAAAGAACTGTACACAGAAAATTATGACACTGATGAAAGAAATCAAAGATGACATAAATAGATGGAGTGATAGTCCATGTTCCTGGGTAGGATGAATCAATATTGTGAAAATGACTATACTACCAAATGCAATCTACAGATTCAATGTGATTCCTATCAAATTACTAAGGGCACTTTTCACAGAACTGAAACAAAAAATTTCACAATTCACATGGAAACACAAAAGACCCCAAATAGCCAAAGCAGTCTTGGGAAAGAAGAACAGAGCTGGAGGAATCAACCTTCCTGAGTTCAGATTATACTACAAAGCTAGAGTCATCAAGAGAGTATGGTACTGACCCAAACACAGAATTATAGACCAATGGGAAAAGATAGAAAGCCCAGAAATAAACCCAAGCACCTATGGGTACCTTATTTTTCACAAAGGAGAATATACAATGGGGCAAAGACAACCTCTTCAATAAGTGGTGCTGGGAAAACTGAACAGCTACTTGTAAAAGAATGAAATTAGAACACTTCCTAACACCATACACAAAGATAAACTCAAAATGGATTAAAGACCAGAAACTATAAAACTCTTAGAGGAAAACATAGGCAGAACACTCAGTGACATAAATCAAAGCAAGATCCTCTATGACCCAGAGTACAGTAATGGAAATAAAAACAAAAGTAACCAAGTGAGACCTGATTAAACTTAAAATCTTTTGAACAGCAGAGGAAACTATAAGCAAGGTGAAAAGACAACCCTTAGAATGGGAGAAAATAATAGCAAATGAAACAACTGACAAAGGATTAATTTCCAAAATATACAAGCAGCTGGTATAACTCAATACCAGAAAAGCAAACAACCCAATCAAAAAGTGGGAAAAAGACCTAAACAGACATTTCTCCAAAGAAGACATACTGATGGCTAACAAACATGAAAAGATGCTTAGCATCGCTCATTACTAGAGAAATGCAAATCAAAACCACAATGAGATATCACCTAACACGGGTCAGAATGGCCCTCAGAAAAAAGTCTACAAACAATAAATGCTGGAGAGGGTGTGGAGAAAAGGGAACACTCTTGCACTGTTGGTGGGAATGTAAATTGACACAGCCACTATGGAAGACGGTATGGAGATTCCTTAAAAAACCTAGGAATAAAACCACCATATGACCCAGCAACCCCACTCCTAGGCATATACTCTGAGGAAACCAAAATTGAAAGAGACACATGTATCCCATTGTTCATTGCAGCACTATTTACAATAGCTAGAACATGGAAGCAACCTAGATGTCCATTGACAGAAGAATGGATGAAGAAGTTGTGGTACATATACATAATGGACTATTACTCAGCCATAAAAAGGAACACATTTGAGCCAGTTCTGATGAGGTGGATGAACCTAGAACCTATTATACAGAGTGAAGTGAGAAAGAGAAAGATAAATATCATATTCTAACACACATATACTGAACCTAGAAAAGTGGTACTGAAGAATTTATTTACAGGGCAACAATGGAGAAACAGACATAGAGAATAGATTAATGAACATGAGGAGAGGGTGAGCTGTATGGAAAGAGTAACATGGAAACTTACATTACCATATGTAAAATAAATAGCCAACGGGAATTTGCTGTCTGGCTCAGGAAACTCAAACAGGGACTCTGTATCAATCTAGAGGGGTGGGATGGGGAGGAGATGGGAGGGAGGTTCAGAAGGGAGGGGATATCTGTATACCTATGGCTGATTCATGTTGAAGTTTGACAGAAAACAACAAAAGTCTGTAAAGTAATTATCCTTCAATAAAAGAATAAAAAGAAAGAAAAAATGTAACCCGAATTTCCAACTGCAAATGATAGTCATATAATGTGCTAAGATATCAGTGTGATTTCCACTCTCATTACTGTCGGAGACTCTAAAGGATTAGGGTGCCTCCTTGCCTGCATGAAGATGGCTAACCTTATTCTGAGTCTGATATCCAGTTCCTCACAGTGCGGTTAACAGCAGATTATATCTCAGAGCCAAAATAATAGACACTGATACTGAGAGAGTCAATTCCTAGGCAGGTTGATAAGAAGTCTGGGGGTCCCCAAAGAGAGAGAGGTTTGGAATTCTCAAGGAGGAGGAAAGGACAAATATTTTTCCCTCTACATTCCTTAGGATTATATAACAATAATGTATCCTGCTTGAGGACAGTTTTTGGAAAAACCTTCCAGCTAATCCTGTTATCTTAAAATGTAAATTATGGGAGTGGGTCTAGTAAGGTCTTTACAATCTCCAGACATTTTTGATTCACTGTAATAAGTAATTAAAAAGTATATAACTCCATTGCTAACACTAGCGAGGGTGCACTATTCCTGCCCGCTTCTGATGTCTATGTCAGAAGCTTTCTCTATCTCTTTTATACTTTAATAAAACTTTATTACACAAAAGCTCTGAGCAACCAAGCCTCGTCTCTAGCCCCAGATTGAATTCTTCTCCTCCGGAGGCCAAGAATCCCAATGTCTTTCATGGTTCAGCAACAACCTTTCAATACCAAATACCTGGATCCCAAATGAGATGTAACTTAAGAAGTGGAGACCAATAAAAGGGGAAGGGTAGGGTTCCCAGGCCCACAGTGAAGAAAATAAAAAACAAAGATAAAAAATAAGAAATAAAGTTAGAAGATAATCCAAGTTCAATAATTATCTATACAGATATTTCAGACAAAAGATATTTTTGTCTGACAAAAAATATTTGTCTGACAAAAGATATTTCAGACAAACAGATATTTCAGGTAAAAAAAAAACATAGAGAAGAAAATCATCAAATACATGATACAAAAATGTTTCCCATGAACTGAACTATATGAGTCCCCTGATTGAAATGGTTCTCTGATTGCCCAACAAAGCAAATGAATAAAGACCTCACATCTAGGCTGCTCATCATGAGATTTTAGAACATCACAGGTAAAGATCATGCCTTAAATGCTTGCAAAGAAGAAAACTGTCACATCTAGAGACATGAAATATGAATGACAACTGACCCCTCAATAACCACATGGGACACTAGAAGACAAAATTCTGAGGGAAATTTTATTTTCAGTCTAGAATCAATTGAGCTATATTTCAAGTATGAGGATAGAATAAAGATATTTTTAGACCTACAAGACACATTCAGGCATTCCAGGAAACAATTAGCAGGTAGTAGAAGGTATAAGGAAGAAAGCCAAAAAGAGAAGAACATGGATCCCAGGAAACAGGGCTCCAGACAAGAGTAAATCCTAGGAAGACAGAGAAGGTGAGTCCCAGACAACAACTTTGTAACAGTCCCAGAGAGCAGCTGATCCAGATGGCGATAGAGTTCTAGCTTCAAGGCAGAATGGCATTTTTTAAAGAATCATCAAGCTGTTGCAAACCTGATGTGAGCGCGCAAGAAAGAAAATGCAGTTATAGTACACTGCTCGGCTCAGCCAGCAATGCACTGACTCAGGTTTGTAGCCATGTAAACACTGAATATTGGCTCATATGAAATTTGTGATCTGATTGCATTGTTAGGATAGCAGAAATGGTGTTTAGAGAACTGAAGTGTCATTCCCCACAAGAAGAATGTGCACTCCTAACCTCCAAGAGAGGAGCAAAGTAGGCATTTCCCCTCAAAATATGTCTGATTACAGAAAACTTTTGTAGTCAGGAATCCTGTGAGGCTGGCATTCCATGGAATATCAGTGAAGGATTTTGTCCACCATCTCTGATTCCCCCAACTCAGGAGCTTGCAATGTGGTAAGGGGACCCAGAACTCTAGTGTCATAGTACTTGGGCATGGCACAACTTAACTCTACCTCTGAAACCTCAACATTGCCCTCTCAGACCACACTTCCCATCTGGCCAAGTAATTCCATGATTTATATTGTTCACTTAACACTTGTTCGATTTTTAAAGTTAGGCTTGTTTGTATCTTTTTAAAGTGTATACTGGTACTGTAACACTGCTATTGTAAACAATGTCCATTGAACGTCCTTTTAAGATGATGTGGCAGTTTATTTTTAGGATAGATTTATAAATTTGTGGTTACAAAATGCAAATTATTATATCCTTTGCAACTGATAAACCAATGATGAAAAGTTACATGTCAATTTAAAAATACATGAAGGAGTATTTTTAAAAGCAACTTTCATGCTCTCTGAATTCCATTATAACTGCTTTTCAAACTCAGTGATACCTGGTTCTTCAGAATTACATCTTCTCCCAGTATCTTCTCTTGTCTTTCCTACACTCAACTTAGGTCAAGAGTTTCAGCTCTCCTTCCAGCAGGCTCCTTGTTTTTTTCTCACAGTCTCACCCTTCTCACAGTGTCATCACACCTGCCCTACACACTCTTCCCTGCACATCCGAGCATCTGTGCTAGAAAAATGGTAAAACCAGAAGGACTGGACACGTGGTGGTGTTTTCCAGGCTCAGGTTATCCAGAGCACACACAGGAGCCTTTCATCTGTCCGTGTCAGCATCCTTCCCCATTCACAGTCTTCCTGATCTCCTTAAACCTATAGCCTCTTCCTTCCTCTTTACTCCTCCTCCTACTTCATAGTGGAAGAGGCATCTGCCTTTAGGTTCACAGCCAATCCCTCCACCTGTGCCCTTGGTCCCATCTATTCCTACTTCAATCGATGGCACTCATTTATTTACGTCCTGAGCTGCTCCCCACCACTTGCCCCTTCGCCTCAAGCCTTACAAATCTATGTCTCTTGTAATTATTACCTTTTCTTGCTCCCATTTTATTCTGAGCTTTTAAGGGAAAAAAGCCTGCCCTATGTCTCCACTTTGCTTTCTTGTGTTCACTTTTTAATGTAAAATGCTGCAACAGCTTTCTGCCTTCTTCATGCCAGGGAAGTTGTTCTTACCAAGGACACCTCCCAACCGCCAAGTGAAATGGATGCTTCTTAGCTCTTGCGTGCTAAGTCTGAGTCTTTGTGACCCCATGGGCTGTAGCCCACCAGGCGCCTCTGTCCATGGGATTCTCCAGGCAAGAATACTGGAGTGGGTTGCCATGATTTTCTCCAGAGGATCTTCCCAACTCAGGGATCAAACCCAGGTCTCCTGTGTCTCCTGAGTGGGCAGGAGAGTTCTTAACCACTAGCACCACCTGGGAAGCCTCTTAAATAACTCTATTCTTTGGTGTATTTGGTATTCGTGACCAAAAATTCCTTTTTTTCTACAGCCACTCCCTTCCCTGGTTTTTACTCCTTCCTCATTGACAACTCATTCACTCACCCAGAAAACATTTCTTGAGCACCTCTTCCATGCATGGCTGGACATAGGAGCTCATGATCTGGTGGACAAAGGCAGTCAGGAATACCAGAGTGCTTGGAAAAGTGCTACGGGGACAGGGACAGAAGTTTAGGTGTCAGAGAAGGCAAAAAATAAGGAACCGTCATGACACTTAGGAGGGAGGACTTCAGAGAGGAGCTGAAAGATGGTCATTTGCCAAAAAGACAGGGGAGAGTGACATCCTAGCAGAGGAGCTGAAGGACAGACTGGAGGCCTGCAGTGGCCTGGATGCGCCCCGCCCTCCCTTCCCCACCCCTGGTTACGTGGAGTGGTTGGGGCATGGGAATAGGGGCTGTGCATCACTAGGCCCTCTTCCTCTGCTTGCTCCCTAAAGTCTCCATCACCATGGTCACCCCCTCATCTTTGTCTTCTTTCCGTCTCAGAGCCTCTCCTTGAGTGGTCTCCAGTCCATCCCCACCTATATGCACAAAATAAAACCTCATCCTCCTCTTATATCCTGTTGTGGTTGATAGTGTACTCATTCCCCCGGGATCAAAGATGGAACCCTGGAGGTCATTCTTGACTCCCAGCTGTCCTTCCCTCCACCAGAAATACCAGGGTCCCATCGACACTACCCCCATATCCCTCTGCCTTCTATTCCCCATAGTCACGGCCATGGCCAACCTCTCAGCTCCTCCAAAGAGCTATTCTGAAGCCCCCTCATTGGTCACCCTGCCTCAAATCTCATACTCCCTCTTCATGTGGGTCACTAGATGATCTTTCTAAAGCAGACAGGATGGTGACCCATCCCCCCACTTCCAGAGACCCCCCCCCAACAAT
Organism: Dama dama; assembly: GCF_033118175.1. Taxonomy (NCBI): domain Eukaryota; kingdom Metazoa; phylum Chordata; class Mammalia; order Artiodactyla; family Cervidae; genus Dama; species Dama dama. The sequence continues at coordinate 41,994,400 of NC_083696.1, read as the reverse complement.
AGTAGATAAAACACACTCCCTCTTAGGGAGCTGGCCAGGATCCCAGTCCAAAGACTTGTTCCAATGCTCTAATGATACTTTAAGGGCTTTCCTGGTAGCTCAGCTGATAAAAAAATCTACCTGCAATCCAGGACATCAGGGTTTGATTCCTGGGTCAGGAAGATCCCTTGGAGAAAGGATAGGCTACCCACTCCAGTATTCTTGGACTTCCCTGGTGGCTCAGACAATAAAGAATTCACCTGCAATGTGGGACACCTAGGTTCGATCCCTGGGTCAGGAAGATTCCCTGGAGGAAGGCATGGCCATCCACTATAGTATTCTTGCCTGGAGAATTCCATGGACAGAGGAGTCTAGTGGGCTACGGTCCATGATGTCGCAGAGTCGGACACAACTGAGTGGCTAAGCACAGCACAATAATTCTTCAAATAACCTAGCTACTCAACTACTCAACTTCTTCCCCAAAGTGTTCAAGTAAAATCAGTGCCTCGGAAAGATTGCACTGTGTTTATTTCCCTTGAGGCTTTAGTTACCCTTAACTGTGCTGCCTTGAGCCACCATCTATATCCCTTCCCTGACTAAGGAGCAGCAAAGCCAGCCCCCTAGCTTGGCATGTAAACCTGTCGTGGCCTGGCCCCTGCCTGGCTTTCCAGGATGAACTTTCACCTCTCCACAACTCCCATTCTTTCCCAGCTGTACCCTCTGTGCATCCTCAAATATCATACAGGGCCTGTGTAGAAAACAATTTAGCTCATTGTACTCAGGTCCAAAAACTGTCTTCAACCAGAGGGCTCCTCTTAGTCTTACTCCTACACTGCAGTGGACTTCTAGAAAACTCATCATGTTGTATTGTTATTTTAATCAAAAAATTAAATATAATATACACATGTATTATTTGGGGCTTCCAGGTGGCGCTAGTGATAAAGAACCCGCTTGCCAACACAGAAGGCTTAAGAGTTTGATCCCTGGGTTGAGAAGATCCCCAGGAGAAGGAAATAGCAACCCACTCCAGAATTCTTGTCTGGGAAATCCCACTGACAGAGGAGCCTAGCGGGGTACAGTCCATGGGGTCACAAAGAGTCAGACACAACTGAGTGACTAACACTTTATATAGTAAACATGTTCATTATTTTAAAAACAAGCAATAGATAACTAATAAGAACTAGTGTACAGCACAGAGAACTTTACTTCATATTCTATAATAATCTAGATGGATAATGAATGGATTTTATATATATATACATATATATATATATATATATATATATATATATATATATATAACATTCACTTTGTTGTAAACTAACCAACAATGTAAATCAAATACATGTCAATAAAAATTTTTTTTTAAATATAAAGAATTCAACATTTATCAAACTCCCACCACTACCTAGAAATAGCCAATGTTAACATGTAAACCTCACTTCAGATATCTTTGTATGCATGGAACTTTGTGGTGGCTTATGTGTGTCTCGGAGAAAGCAATGGCATCCCACTCCAGTACTCTTGCCTGGAAAATCCCATGGATGGAGGAGCCTGGTGGGCTGCGGTCCGTGGGGTCGCTAAGAGTCGGACACGACTGAGCAACTTCACTTTCACTTTTCACTTTCACACATTGGAGAAGGAAATGGCAACCCACTCCAGTGTTCTTGCCTGGAGAATCCCAGGGATGGGGGAGCCTGGTGGGCTGCCGTCTATGGGGTCACACAGAGTCGGACACATATGCAGCAGCAGCATATGTGTCTCTCTGGCACACCATCAGAGTTTCTCCAGGGTCCCAGCACCTGTAAATGCCTGGCCGTGATGGGAAAGGAAGGAGTTCCCCAGCTCATGTCCCCTGGGAACAGGAGTCCACCCCTCCTGCATCAGCCTCCCCCTTCACTGACCAGCGGCTTTAGCTCCGAGCCCCAGGCTCACCCAGTCTCCCAGCCCCTCCCACCCCCATCACCCACCTTCACCCCCTGTTCTCCAACCTCTGCTCCGGAGGAGAGACTTGTCAGGTGAGCCCCTGGCGGCCCTTCTAATTACAGGGGAATTGACAGGATGGGTTGGAGAAATGTGTATTTTTAGCCATGGTGAAGAGAAAGGAGATCAAGAGAGGAGATTTTCTGTGGGAACTTTCTCAGTTCTCTCTCCTGAACTCAGCGGGTTCCCTGGGTCTTGAATTTGCAAAATTTCGGAATGAGAGAGAGCAAGAGAGAGCTATGGGAAGGGCTGATGCGAGAGGAGGAAAATGGTTAACACGGCTGTCAGAACATTGGTTTGGGAGAGGTTTACAAAACAGTGAAATGTGTTTACTGTTCAATGTTGGAAAGCTAACAAGAAATAGATACAGAAGCACCGTGACGCTAACAGCCTTTGACACTGGTGATGGCCCTTTGGTTGGAACAAATTCACCCAGTGCCGGAACAGATTATTTCACGTGTCCATTGTCTTGAGAGCCACACTTTGCAAATATTCTAATTCCCAAGTTGGCTCATCTGTTCACTTATTGATTTATTTGAAGACAGATTGGAGTGGAGAAGCAGCTGGCAGCAAGGATCCTGCAAGGATGGAGGGGCTGAAGGAAAGGTGGATGAAGTGGCTGGTGGTGATCGTGCCCAGCTCCAGGCCCTCGGGCCGTCTGGGGGTGGAGACCCATTCTGACCTTCCCCTGCGAAATCTTTTAATCTTCCCAATGACACAGGGAGATTGAAAGAATTCCCCGCACTCTACAGAAACAGAGGCTGATGCAGACGTTGAGTGACAGAGGTAGCATTTTGACTGAAAGCCCATGCACTCCTCACTGCCTGACTTTCTGAAGGAGTCTTTTGGGCCTAGAAAAGAGAACAATAGTCTCAAAGGCCCGTTGCTGAATCATCTAACTTCAGAGAAAACAAAACAAAACTTTAGTTCCACCCTGATGCTCCAGGCCGGTTGCATCTATCTGGGACTTATCAACCCCTGTCCAGAAACCTTCCACCCCCTACACCTGCTCAGAAGACTTACCGCCCCCTGTCTGGAAACTTTCCACCCCCTACACCTGCCCAGAAGACTTATCACCCCCTGCCCAGCTACAAATGTCGTCTCAACAAAAGAATACTCAAAATATCCCGCCTGATTAATGTTTCCCTTATCGCTTCCACAAACCTCCCTATAAGTATGAAGCCTCCCTGATCCCTCTCGGCGCTCAGCCTGGTCGTTAGGCCAGCTGTCGCCCCTCCTTGCCTGAATAAAGTCACCCCTACTTCTGTTGAGGTCGTCTTTCCTTTTCTGCCTCGCCTGAACTGTACCTTCCACTTTCACCGTGTTCAGCTCCTTGAGAAAGGAAATCAAAACCTCTACATGCTGGTGACCTGAGCCAACCTCTCACTACACGTGGGCCTGCAGAACTCCTCTGCAGACACATTTTGCCCTTGACCAGCTTTCTTACTAACCAAGCTACCGAGGAAGCCCCCATGGACAGAGGAGCCAGGCGGGTCAGAGTCCACGGGGTCACAAAGAGTCAGACACGAGCGAGAAGCTAAGCACAGCACAGTTTTCTTACAGGCACAGAGTCCAAATTCAGGAATACAGGGATGAGACTGACTCTGCCTCTTGAAATCAGTGCTTATTTACCTTTTCTTAGCAACTAATATTTTAAAAATACATCAGTTTCAAATATATTTTTGAAAATAGGTAGCATTGCTATAGAGCCTCCCTGGGGGCTCAGTGAAGAACCTGCCTGTAATGCAGAAGACACAGGTTTGCACCCCGGGTGTGGGAGACCCCCTAGAGAAGGGAGTGGCTACCCACTCCCCTACTCTTGCCTGGAGAATTCTATGAACAGAAGAGCCTGGTAGGATACAGTCCATGGGGTCACAGAGTCAGATACGACTGAGTGACTAACACTACTACCACTAGCATTAATATAGTTCAGGAATGCCAATTCCCATGGACTGGTTGCAGCCGCCTGAATTAAACTCTGCACTGAGATGGGTTCTCAGGTCAAGTACAGGTTCAGTGGGAAAGAGTCCAGAGGTCAATGCATAGTAACTACCCTGCATACAACTGAGTCACATCTTAAGCACATTTAATTCATTCAAATGCAACTAATTAGGCTCTATACAAAAGCAAAAGAGAAAGAAAGAGGAGCTTTAAAAGCAAGGGTGACTTAACCCATCTTTACACACGCCCACATGAGGGGGTGATTGGCTCTGAGCCCCCTCCTGCATCTCCTGGTGTGAGTATCTCACAACACTCAGTGGGATTCTGGAGAAATGCCAAGAACTCTGCATACGGTAGACTCACAAATGCAAACCTAATTCACACTGTCCTGTTCAAACACGAGGAAATTCTTATAAGGCTTGCTGTTTCTAACACAGAGCCTTTCTCAGGGATTTTCCAGGCTGGTTTTGTTCCTATGCAGTTTCATAAGGAACCCCTTACTCACATGAGACATAAATGGATAGCCCTTGCCGTCCTGGTGGAGTGAAGGCACGCTGGTCTGGGATTTACAGCTGCTGGGTGTACCACTTACTACTTTTCCAGTCACTTAACAGTGTCCCAAACTTCTCTGCAGGCCTCGCTGGAGATAAAAATCAGTACCGAGAGGAATCCCCCAGAGCCAAGAGCTGAGAAAATGCCTCAGCTCTATTGTCCTTCCAAGCTCCTAAATGTATTTTTCCACTCCTCCTGCTGGCTGAGTCAACTTGGGCAAGTGAGCACCTTTGCACTCTGTTTCCTTATCTCTAAAGCAGGGCCAAAAATCCATCAAAGGTTGGTTTCAAAGAAAACCCAATAAAATGATATAGAGAAAGATATTTTGAATTTTAAAAGGCACTCTAAGAAGGCATTTTTGCTTGGCTTGTTGGTGGGTTTCTGTCTGTGTTTCTAGGCTGCTGGTGTTGCGTACCAGAATTGCACAAACCTGATTCTGTCACTAGTCTACTTAAAATCCCTCTGCTAGAGACTGCACATATATGCCTCTACAGAATTCACATGAAGCCCTAAGTCCCAATGTGATGGTATTTGGAGGTGGTGACTTTTGGGAGTGGGGGTGGAAATCAGAGCTAAATGAAGTCATAAGGATGGGGTCCCCGTGATGGGATTAGTGTCTTTGTAGAAAAAAGAAGAGACTTGATCTCTCTCTCTCTCTCTCTCCCTCTCTCTCTTTCTTTTACTCTCTCTCTCTCTCTGCTCCCAGTGCACACACCAAAAAAAGGCCATGTGAGGCCAGAACCAGGAACAGGGCCCTCACAGAGCCCAACTGTGCAGGCACCCTGATCTTGGACTTCAGCCTTCACCACTGTTGGAAATAAATGTTTGTTGTTCAAGCCACCCAGTCCATGGGATTTGCAACAGCAGCGGGAGCTGATTAAGGCATCTCCTCTGACTACACATGCCCCTGGGTTAGAGACCACACCCTGGCCTCGAATACAATGCCCTTCCTCAGCTGTTCTCCGTGAGTCTATCCAGGCTTACCACCAATCCCCACCCCCATTCCCACAAACACACGCCTAGCTCCAGTTTCCTCAACAAGCCATATTCTAAATAATTCTTACCATTGTGCATCTGTTGGCAAATGATTTGGACTTCAAGAATCAATGCAAACATCATTTCTCTGTGAGGCTGAATCAATCACTCTACTGTCTGTTCTTGTGCCCATTTCTATTGTAATGCTCATCAGACCAAATTTTCTCTGGGTGCTTAAATACCTTTGTCTCCCAGTTGACTGTGGGAGGCATGAGAAGCTATCACTCTTTAATGCATGTCAGTCCTTAGACAAGAGCTCAGCAAATTGATGGGTGGATGAATGAATGAGTCAAGTAAGGAAGGGTCCATTATTATGTGTTGTGTGTTATGTACACAGTATTATTTTGTATTATTATCATTATTATGTATTATGAGTTTATGACTATCTTCAGGCAGGTTTGAAAGAGAGGAAAATATTGTTAATATCAATTTGACATGGAGAGTCTACTATTTTCCACTGAGAGTAGATAGTTTAGATATGATAAAGGAATAAAAGGTCCCATTTTCTCCATCCACCCAACCTGTCTGCTGAGTCTCCTCCATGTACGCAATGCAAAGAACAGGCTTGGAAAACCCCTCTGGAACTCCTTTGCAAAGAGAATTAAGGGTGAAAACAGAACTCACCATATTGATCAAGTTGAAGAAACAAATACTTCTGATTTTGTACCCTTTGAAAACCACCCGTTGAACTTACCACTAACATGGTACCCAACACAAGATCTTCCCATTTTAAAATACCTACAAAGATCCTGACAAAATGAAATCTATAACAAAGGAAAACTAAGAGAACTTTACAGGAAAGTAAGTAGATGTATATTAGGGGGGAAAAAACTTAGCCAAGTTTTGCCCTATGAAATATCAAAGTTCTGTGTCATATGAAGCAAAGACTCTTTTTAAAAAATTTAGGATGACATTTCATGCATTCCCCACTCTCTAACCTCTGACTCCAAAATTCAGAAACCCAGGTCTATGCCAAGCATAAGTATGAGGAACCATCCCTTGGTACTGATGAGTTTTATCTGGAGAACTGTTGCTCAATCTCTTGCTCCCCTCTACTGGCCCCCAATTTAATCTCTGCATCTTTTTACATCTCTTCAGCAACAACCCTTAGAAATCAGCTGTCAGAAGTAGAGGGCAGCTAGGAAATGTATTTCTTCAGGTATTCCATCCACTCAGCTTATCAGAGAACAAGACGGTAGAAGCAGAAGAAGATGCCGTCTAGGTAAATTATTACTGGAGTTTCACACTTAGACTAGAAGTTGCATGCACAAAACCAGTCAACAGCTTCAGGTTTGGGAAAGTCAGTATTAGAGATTTTGCCTCAAATGAACAAAGAACATGGAAAATGATATGCACAAATGGCCAACAAAAGAATACAGGTTTTAATTTTTGAATATGAATAAAATATTCAGTGCAAGAAAATCACTTAACAAGAGAAATTGGACATCATCTAAGACCCAGAGGAAGAACATACCTCTAAAGAGATGATCACCTCTAGGCACCAGAAAAAAAATTCTGTAAATTTGTATCCTCAATAGAATGCAACAAGTCATTGCTTCTTATGGAACAGAATGAAAAGAGCTGAGATTTAAAAGGTAATGGACTGGAACGGGGAAATAGATAAAATATGGAAATAATTACAAATATCCTAGCATCCTAATAAACTAGACCTGAATGGATTATAGAAGTCATCTTTTAAAGCATTTTTTAGTTTTCAAGAAAGGAAACCTACAAAAGAGAGATGGAGAAAGAGAAAATAGCTTGAGGCAAGGAACATAAAGCCAGGATTGTTGCATATCTAAATTCTTGCATCTGCATTAGAATCAAGAGACTAAACTTGTGAGCCTATGCTAGTTGAGAGAAATGAACGTGAACATCTTTTATTAAACTGAGGTCCTTCAAAGAGGCTGAAGTGGTCCTAGGTCAGTAATGTTGCTCGCTTCCCAATAGAAGTAAACACACATCCTCTCTGAATGAAAATAACCCCACCAGAGGTTCTCAGCATTCCCACATGTTAGGATCAACCAAAGATTAAGCTCATAATAAAAAGTGTTATCCAATTCCACAAGGAAATAAGCTACCATGATTAAAAATAAGTAGAAATAAAATACAACACATTGCAAAATCTACTTGAAGAAAACTAAAAAAAAAACTCTAATGAAAGAAAAAAAAAAAAAAAAGAACTAACTGAATAGAGAGATATTCCATGTTCATGGACAGGAAGACTTAATATTGTCAAGATGTCAATTCCTTCCAACTTGATCTATAGATTCAGAACAATTCCAATCAAGATTTCAGCAAGTAGTTTTGTAAATGTCAATGAATTAATTCTAAGGAGACTGATACCACTCTACTACAAAACAACATAAAACTACATCAAGAAAGTGTGTTATTGGTGAGAGAATAGACAAATAGACCTATGCAACAAAATAGAGAGTCCAAAAGCAGACACACACAAACATAGTCAACTGATCTTTAACAAAGGAGTAAAAGCAATACATTGCTAGAATAACTGGACATTCAAGAGAAAAGAAGAAGAATCTAAACACAGACCTTATACCATTCACAGAAATTAACTTAAAATAGATCATAACCTTTCATGTAAAATGCAAAACTATAAAACTCCAGAAGATAACATATGAGAAAATTTAGATGACTTTGGATATAGAAATGCCTTTTTAGATGTATCACCAAAGGCAAGATCCATGAGAGTAAGAATCTATAAGCTTAACGTCATTAAGATGAAAAAATTCTGCTTTACAAAAAGCAAGAGAATGAGCAGACAAGTCACAGACTGGGAGACAATACTTGCAAAAGACACATTGATAAAAGACTGTTATCTAAACTATATAAACAATACTTAAAACTCAACAAGAAGAAAACAAACAACTTGAATGAAAAAAATGTAAGTCACACTGTAAAATAATATTTTATAAAGCCATTAAACACTATCTTTTTTTAAGATACATACTTCTGGTAAGGGCTTCCCTCATAGCTCAGTTGGTAAAGAATCCACCTGCAATGCAGGAGACCCCAGTTCTATTCCTGGGTCAGGAAGATGCCCTGGAGGAGGGATAGGCTACTCACTCCAGTATTCTTGGGCTTCCCTTGTGGCTCAGCTGGTAAAGAATCCACCTGCAATGTGGGAGACCTGGGTTCGATCCCTGGGTTGGGAAGATCCCCTGGAGAAGGGAAAGGCTACCCACTCCAGTACACTGGCCTGGAGAATTCCATGGACTCTACAGTCCATGGGGTCCCAAAGAGTCAGACACGACTGAGGGACTTTCACTTCTGATAAACTATTTCTTAAAAATGAAGAAATAACAAATACAAGCTAAATATGGGGTTTATCAGTGGGGTTGAAGCAAGCAGAGGAATACCTTTAATGCTATGGTTAATATTCCAGTTCTAAACTGGATGACAAAGTCAGTTGTGAGTTATCATATTAATATCATAATTTATGACTTACAGAATTTACATGTTAGTTCTTACATATACATTATAATGTATATGCTACATAAAATTCTAAAATGAAAAAGAAATTGCAAGAAATTTTCAAATACAACATCAGAGTTAAACAAAGACAGAAAGCAATAAAGAGCAGTCCTGACTATGCTAAAACAAAATCAATGCTATGAAATATACATTTCAGAAGCCTTTTCTAATAAATGGAAAAGCCCAAAGAAAAAAATACAAAGAAAGAACACAATATGGATATGGAAGATAGTGAATAGAAATAAACATAACTGGAGTTGCTGATGGAAAAACAAGTAAACAAAAAATAAGCAAATGAAAAAGTAGTAACACAAAGACAAAATTAAAGAAAACTTTCCTGAAATGAAAACAACTGGATTTGCCAGACCAAAAGGAGTCACTTACAATGAAGTAAAAAGAGAGGGAGAGAAATGCTTCAGTGAAAATGTTTAATAAAATAAAACAAAGCCTCATAAAAACTTAGTCAAGGAAAATAAAAAAGCTTTCTTAAAAAAGATAGCAAATTAACCTCAGAATATGCCTCCTAAATTTAAATGCCAAAGAAAATGAAATCATAGTGACAGAGTTTTGAGAGAAAAGAGTTAGTACCTGAAAATTCCATGCTAATTAAGTTGTTACTTACCTGTGATGGCAACAGAATACATTCTTAAATACACAACAAAACAAAGGAATCAACAATGAAGAAGGCATGCTTTAAATGAGTGGTAAATATTGAAATCATTAAGACACAGATTCAAAGGAAAACATCTGCTCCCAATGTAATTATAAAACAAAAGGAAATGTCAAAAATAATTAGCAAAAGAAGATACATAATGTAAGATGATAGTAAATCACAATAATTAATCCAAACATTACAGAATAAATTGATGCATTTTCTTGGTAAGAGAATAATTGATGGAGAAAGCAAAATATGGTAGTTTCTTAGCATATTATCTCAGAAGATACTAGAAATATTTATAATGTTATATATTTAGATAATATTAGATAACTGATACTTGACTGACATTGATGATTAGAGGACACAAGTATGTATTCTTAGTCAAAATAATCATTAGAGAAGAAAATAAAAGAAGGGCTAAATCAATTATTAAAAATAAAGCAAACAATATATATTTTTAAATACAAAAGTGGCCGATAAAAACAAAATGGCAAAAGTAGAACCAAACTTATCTGTGAGAGTGATAAATAGCAACAGGATAAGCCCATCTGCTGAAAGCAAAAGACATCCAGATCTTATTTTTAAAAGAATCCAATTATAAATTATCTCCAGGATATATATTTACAATGACCCAAAAAGGTTAAAAATAAAAAGATGAACAGAGATGTACCTGGCTAAGGCAAATAAAAAGAAAGCAGAGGCCATAAGATTAATATTAAAATAGAACTCAAAGCAATATGCAATTAACAAGATAAAGGGGACCACATTTGATCATAAAAAACAAAATCCATGAGGCAGATGAAATAATATAAATGGCCATTTTGAATAACATAATATCAAAGTTAAAACTATTTAAATTACAAGAAGTTGGCAGAAATACATTAGTAGCATGATATTTCTTAATATTCACCTTGATAGATATTTCTGGGCCTTGATAGAACAAACATGAAACATAAGAATCTAAAGAATATAATCAACAAAAACCCAATTTAAATTCTTCATTAAACCTGGCACTTTATGGAGGGTATACCTTCTTTCGCGGTGTCCATGAACGCTTACAAAAGCTGATGGTATCAGTTCAGTTCACTTCAGTGGCTCAGTCGTGTCTGACTCTTTGTAACCCCATGGACCACAGCACACCAGGCTTCCCTGTCCATTACCAACTCCCGGAGTTTACTCAAACTCATGTCCATTGAGTCAGTGATGCCATCCAACCATCTCATCCTCTGTCCCACCCTTCTCCCCCTGCCTTCAATCTTTCCCAGCATCAGTGTCTTTTCCAATGAATTAGTTCTTCGCATCAGGTGGCCAAAATATTGGAGTTTCAACTTCACCATCAGTCCTTCCAATGAATATTCAAGACTGATTTCCTTTAGGATGGACTGATTGGATCTCCTTGCAGTCCAAGGGACTCTCAGGGGTCTTCTCCAACACCAGAGTTCAAAAGCATCAATTCTTCGGCTCTCAGCTTTCTTTACAGTCCAACTCTCACATTCATATGTGACTCCTGGAAAAACCATAGGGTTAACTAGATGGACTTTTGTTGGCAAAGTAATGTCTCTGCTTTTTAATATGCTGTGTAGGTTGGTCATAGGTTTTCTTCCAAGGAGCAAGCATCTTTTAATTTCATGGCTGCAGTCACCATCTGCAGTGATTTTGGTGCCCCCCAAAATAAAGTCTGCCACTGTTTCCCCATCTGTTTGCCATGAAGTGATGGGACCAAATGCCATGATCTTTGTTTTCTGATTGTTGAGTTTTAAGCCAATGTTTTCACTCTCCTCTTTCACTTTCATCAAGAGGCTCTTCAGTTCTTCTTCACTTTCTGCCATAAGGGTGGTGTCATCTGCATATCTAAAGTTATTGATATTTCTCCCTGCAATCATGATTCCAGCTTGTGCTTCATCAAGCCTGGCATTTTGCATGATGTACTCTGCATAGAAGTTAAATAAGCAGGGTGACAATATACAGCCTTGATGTACTCCTTTCCCGATTTGGAACCAGTCTGTTGTTCCATGTCCAGTTCTAACTGTTGCTTCCTGACCTGCGCACAGATTTCTCAAGAGGCAGGTCAGCTGGTCTGATATTCCAATCTCTTTTAGAATTTTCCAGAGTTTGTTGTGGTCCACACAGTCAAAGGCTTTGGCATAGTTAATAAATCAGAAGTATTTTCTTTTATGCACTTTTTATGTATACATGTTTTTTAATATATTTATGTTTTTTAAGTATTTATGTTTTTCTGGAACTCTCTTGCTTTTTCCATGATCCAACGGATGTTAGCAATTTGATCTCTGGATCCTCTGCCTTTTCTAAATCCAGCTTGAACATCTGGAAGTTCACGGTTCACAGATTGTTGAAGCCTGGCTTGAAGAATTCTGAGCATTACTTTATTAGCATGTGAGATGAGCGCAGTTGTGTGGTAGTTTGAGCATTCTTTGGCATTGCCTTTCTTTGGGATTGGAATGAAAACTGATCTTTTCCAGTCCCATGGCCACTGCTGAGTTTTCCAAATTTGCCAGTACATTGAGTGCAGCACTTTCACAGCATCATCTTTTAGGATTTGAAATAGCTCAACTGGAATTCCATCACCTCCACTAGCTTTTTTTGTAATGATGCTTCCTAAGGCCCACTTCACTTTGCATTCCAGGATGTCTGGCTCTAGGTTGGTGATCACACCATCGTGATTATCTGGATGGTGAAGATATTTTTTGTATAGTTCTTCTGTGTATTCTTGCCACCTCTTCTTAATATCTTCTGCTTCTGTTAGGTCCATACCATTCTGCCGTTTACTGAGCCCATCTTTGCATGAAATGTTCCCTTGGTATCTCTAATTTTCCTGAAGAGATCTCTAGTCTTTCCCATTCTATTGTTTTCTTCTATTTCTTTGCATTGATCACTGAGGAAAACTTTCTTATCTCTCCTTGCTATTCTTTGGAACTCTGCATTCAAATGAGTATATCTTTCCTTTTCTCCTTTGCCTTTCACTTCTCTTCTATTCAAAGCTATTTGTAAGGCCTCCTCAGACAACCATTTTGCTTTTTTTGCATTTCTTTTTCTTGGGGATAGTCTTGACCCCAGTCTCCTGTACAATGTCACAAACCTCTGTCCATAGTTCTTCAGGCACTCTGTCTATCAGATCTAGTCCCTTAAATCTATTTCTCACTTCCATTGTATAGTCATAAGGGATTTGATTTAGGTCATACCTGAATGGTCTAGTGGTTTTCCCTACTTTCTTCAATTTAAGTCTGAATTTGGCAATAAGGAGTTCATGATGTGAGCCACAGTCAGCTCCTGGTCTTGTTTTTGCTGACTGCATAGAGCTTCTCCATCTTTGGCTGCAAAGAATATAATCAATCTGATTTCAGTATTGATCATCGGGTGATGTCCACGTGTAGAGTCTTCTCTTGTGTTGTTGGAAGAGGGTGCTTGCTGTGACCAGTGCATTCTCTTGGCAAAACTCTATTAGCCTTTGTCCTGCTTCATTCTGTACTCCAAGGCCAAATTTGCCTGTTAATCCAGGTATTTCTTGACTTCCTACTTTTGCATTCCCGTCCCCTATAATGAAAATGATATAATGGATCCTTAAAAATAACCTCACAAATTTATTCAAAAACAAAAACTATCATCCTCATTCTCAAATTTACACAATAATAAGACAAAAAGTCAATGCAAATGCGTGTAACGAATCAACTGGAAATTGTAAAATGCTCTCCCAGATAGTTATGTAGCTAAGGATGATATCAAAGATACACTTGGAGAAAGCTTGGATAAAAGAAGAGACAGACTGTGTTCTTGTAAAAAAGGTTATACATGATGAAGAGCACAATTCTCCATAAAATTTAATTCATAAGTTCAATGTCTTGCCCACCAAAATTCCAGTGATTTTTTTCTTTTTAATCTGGAGAAACAATCCTAGAAAGTATATAATGGATTAATTGAGAGCTTCATTTTTATAAGAAATAATTTTGAAAAATAAAATGGAAGGGAACCAGCTCTATAAATTATTAAAAATAAGTGATAAAACTAAAAACATTTAAAGAAGGTACTTATACAAGAGAAAATTTTATCTAAAGGCCTAAGAACATGTAAAATATATTTACATAATTCTTCAAATCAATGGGGAATGAGAAATATTATTAACAAATGGTGCTAGAAAAATTGATTAACAGGGACAGGAATAAGAAACTCACATCCCATCGTCAAAATATTATACCTTGGTGACAAAAGCATGCAAGTTGAAAAAATAAGGTACTATTTAATAATTAGGGCAACCTGCCTTGGGGACAATTTGATAATACATATCAGAAGTTTTAAATATGCATCACCTTTTACTCAGAAATTCAACTTTAATTATTGAAAATTTGCACAATGGAAAATAACAGAGATATGAATAAAATTAAACTGATAAAGATGTTTACTAGAATCTTAATAACATTATCAGAAAAAATTTTTTATTCATTTATTTAGCTGTGCCAAATCTTAGTTGCAGTATGTGGGATCTAGTTCCCTGACCAGGGATCGAACTCAGGGCACCTGCATTGGGAGTTCGAAGTCTTAGCCCCTGAACCACCAGGGAAATTCCTATCAGAAAATTTTAAATTGTGCAATATAAAGGAACTATTTAATTGAGTACTATAGACACAGTCATTAAAAACATCATAAATATTTAATAACCTGAGAAAATATTTGTAATCTGGAGAAAGCTATATTGCATTGTTGCTTTTATGTAGACCCTATACAACTTTCTAGCAGCCAGTTATACCCTCTGAGATAAGAATAGCATTTATAATCTGAATGTTTTTCTTTTTCTTACCTTATTGCACTTAGGCCCTCTGTACAAGGTTGAATAGAACTACTGAAAGGTAACATCCTTGCCTTGTGCTCGACCTTAGGAGGAGAGCATCTAGTATTTCACTACTAGTATGAATTAGCTATCGAAATTTTGGAAATGACCTTTACCAGGTAGAATAAGGAATAAGTTCCTTTCTAATCCTAGCTTTTTTTTTTTTAAGAAATAGTACTAGATTTTATCTAATTTTTTTTCTGCATGTATTGAGATAATCGGGTGATTTTGCCTTTCAATCTGTTAGTATTATGAATTACACTGATTATTTTTTAATGTGAAACCAACCTGTGTTCTTGGAATAAACCCTACTTCACCATAATGTACTATTCTCTCTCCAAGTAGTAAGCTGGGGAAATACTGGAAATTACATTGTTTTTCATCTCTCAGGCATCCCTGTCCTTTGTTGCCTGAAGTCCAAAGACTTGAAACTGTGGTTTCATACACACACACATATGTGTGGATGTGTATGTATATGTACATGTGTATGTGTGTGTGTATATACATATATACACATGTGTGAGGGTGTATATATATATATGGATAGATAGATATACATACTGCATTTGTTTCACATAAGAGGATAAGTCAGAGCTTACCCTGTTTCTCTATCTTGCCAGGAGCAGAGAAACTGATTGATATCATTTATTTTATTCTTCAAGAGATATAAGCTCTTTAGAAGCCAGTTCTAAAGAATTTTTGCCAAATCAATTTTACGTCTGAGTCTCTGAGAAAGACAAAGACAAGAGCTATTCTGAATGAAAAAGCAAGTTTTCTAGTATGTTAATTAGGACTACTTGAAACAAAAGAGGACAAATCAAATATAAAAATTAACAAAGTCTGTGTAGAAAAGACATTACCCCAAAAAGCTAATATTTGAGAGAAATAAGTTAGACAGAGAAAGACAAATACTGTATGATCTAACTTATATGGAAACCTTTAAAAAATGAACTCATAGATACAGAGAACAGACTACTGAATCCCAGAGTTGGGGTGAGGGGGTGAACGGGTGAAGGGGATCAAAAGGTACAAACTTCTGGCTATAATATAAAAAAGCTCGGGGGATGTAATATACAACATGGTGACTATAGTTAATAATATTGTATTCATATTTGAGAGTTGACAAGACAATAGACCTTAAAAGTTGTCACCACAAGAGAAAAATCTGATAACAGTATGAGGTGACAGAGGCTTACTAAACTTAATGTGGATCATTTTGCAGCATATACATGTATCAAATCATTGTGTTGTACACCTTAGTCCAATACAATGCCATGTGCCAGTCATATCTTAATAAAACTGGGGGAAGGGACTTCCCTGGCAGTCCAGTGGTTAAGACTCTGAGATTGCAATGCAAGGGGTATGGGTTCAATTCCTGGTCAGGAAACGAAGATCCCACATTCTGTGCAGTGTAGTCAAAAAAAAAAAGAAAAAACAGAAGCACAAGATATGAAGTCCAAGAGTACTATACAAGAGCATAGAGAAAACAGTGAGAACTTATCAAATATAATCTTAAAAAACGTGGGGAGAAATTACCTCCAGGAGAAAGACAAAGCTCTGCAATAGCAGTTTTGCTATCTTCAATTAAAGAGTTGTTTGCTGTTACAAAAAGAAAGAGAGAGAGAGAAAGAAAGAAAGAGAGGGAGGGAAGAACAAACAAATGAAGGCATGAAGAGACATAAAATGAAACACCAAAAGCTTAAAACAAAGGCTTGGAAAAAAGATACACTGAAAAAATAATAAATGAGGTTGATGAAACTGTATTTTTAAGTATCAAACATTTAATGAGGCAAAGAGAGACATCATTTGATATTTTTCAAACGAGCAATTTCCAAGATGATCATAAACAAAATAGCCTGGAATACATAAAGGAAACAGAATTACAAGGATAAATTGACAAATTCATGATTACAGTCAGAGATTTCACATCTCTTCCTCTCAGAAATTGATAGGATAATCAATTATTAAGGTATAGATTCTTAAAACATGGAGAAAGAATCTTATACCCAACACAGTAACTATTTTTTCAAGTATGTATAAAGATTTACAACAAAATGACCATATATTAAACCAGAAAAGATATCTGTTCACTCCCAAGAAAAGTAAATAGCCAGATGTTAAAATGGGAGGAAGTATTTGCTGTCTATAGAACTGAAGAAATAATCTATAACTACGGTTTCGCTGTCCAATAATTAAGCAACAAATTAATTAAAATAAATAATTTCACTGGGTTATTTTTATTCTTTTAATGTGGCTACTGGAAAGTTGTGTGGCTTGGCCTATATTTCAATTAAACAATGTTGACTCAGAATATACAAGGAACTCATGAAAATCACCAAGGAACAAATAGCAACAGTAACCTCAACAGACAAATGGGCAAGAGATACAAACAAGTTATTTACAGAGGAAAAATCCAAAATAATCCATATGAAGATCTGCTCAAAATAATTAAGATTGTTGTTAGGAGTGTTGCAATTGGAAGAGAAAACAATAAGGTATTTTGAAGTTCTCAATATATTGTCCCATAATTTGATTCTGGTATGTTTGTGAAGATTTATCAAGCAATAAATTTATGATTTGTACAAAGGTGTCTTTTGTATATTTTTAAACACCTACTCAACTACATGACAAAATGATTTTCGATGAGGTTGTTGGAATACATGGAATGCATACATACATATGTTTGCCAAACAATTTCCTAAGTGACTTGACTATGTTAAACATCTTTATTATAGAATATATTATATTATATGTTATATTAATATTATTAATTGTATAAATAATTATAAATAAATATATTAAAAATAAATAAAATATGATGTTATTAATATTAATTATATAATTTATATTAATATATATTAATTATATATACTATATCAATATATAGTTCTTATATAATTAATATTAATATATATTATATTAGTGTCACATATTATAGCATATTTTTTATTTTAAACTTTTTATTTTCTATTAGGGTATAATCGATTAACAATACTGTGATCTCAGGTGAGCAGTGAAGGGACTCAGCCACACATACACATGGATCATTCTCCCCCAAACTCCCCTCCCATCCAGGCTGCCACATAATTTGCACGAGTTCCATGTGCTGTCCAGTAGGTCCTTGTTGATTAACCATTTTAAATACAGCAGCGTGTATGTCCATCCCAAACTCCCTAACTATCCCTTCCCCCGTCCTTCCCACTTGCAATCATAAATTCATATTTTAAGTCTGTTTTGTTAGTTCATCTGTATCATTCTTTTTAGATTTCACATATAAGGATGTCATCCAATATTTCTCCTTTCCTGTCTAAGTTACTTCACTCAGTATCACAATCTATAGGTCCATCCATGTTGCTGCAAATGACATTATTTTATTCTTTTTAATGACTGAATAACATTCCTTTGTGTACATATACCACGTCTTCTTTATCCTTTCCTCTGTCAACAGATATTTAGGTTGCTTCCGTGAAACATCTTTTTAATAAATGTATTTGATGCTTTATCATCCAGAAAAAATAATAATTAAGAATAAGAGAAATCCAAATCAAAGCAGCATTGAAAAATACATATTGACAAAAATGTAAAAATGAATAATGTCAAGAGTTGTTAAGGATTTGGAGCTACAGGAATAGTTGAGCTATTTCAAATCCTGAAAGATGATGCTGTGAAAGTGCTGCACTCAATATGCCAGCAAATTTGAAAACTCAGCAGTGGCCACAGGACTGGAAACGGTCAGTTTTCATTCCAACCCCTAAGAAAAGCAATGCCAAAGAATGCTCAAACTACCACACAATTACACTCATCTCACACGCTAGTAAAGTAAGGCTCAAAATTCTCCAAGCCAGGCTTCAGCAATACATGAACTGTGAAATTCCAGATGTTCAAGCTGGATTTAGAAAAGGCAGAGGATCCAGAGATCAAATTGCCAACATCCGTTGGGTCATTGAAAAAGCAGGAGAGTTCCAGAAAAACATCTACTTCTGCTTTATTGACTATGCCAAAGCCTTTGACTGTGTGGACCACAACAAACTCTGGAAAATTCTAAAAGAGATGGCAATACCAGACCACCTTACCTGCCTCTTAAGAAATCTGTGTGCAGGTCAGGAAGCAATGGTTAGAACTGGACATGGAACAACAGACTGGTTCCAAATCGGGAAAGGAGTACATCAAGGCTGTATATTGTCACCCTGCTTATTTAACTTCTATGCAGAGTACATCATGCAAAATGCCAGGCTTGATGAAGCACAAGCTGGAATCATGATTGCAGGGAGAAATATCAATAGCTTTAGATATGCAGATAATACCACCCTTATAGCAGAAAGCAAAGAAGAACCAAAGAGCCTCTTGATGAAAGTGAAAGAGGAGAGTGAAAACGTAGGCTTAAAACTCAACATTCAGAAAACTAAGATCATGGCATCTGGTCCCGTCACTTCATGGCAAACAGACGGGGAAACAGTGGCAGACTTTATTTTGGGGGGCACCAAAATCACTGCAGATGGTGACTGCAGCCATGAAATTAAAAGATGCTTGCTCCTTGGAAGAAAACCTATGACCAACCTACACAGCATATTAAAAAGCAGAGACGTTACTTTGCCAACAAAGGTCCGTCTAGTCAAAGCTATGGTTTCTCCAGTAGTCATGTATGAATGTGAGAGTTGGACTATAAGGAAAACTGAGTGCTGAAGAATTGATGCTTTTGAACTGTGGTGTTGGAGAAGACTCCTGAGAGTCCCTTGGACTGCAAGGAGATCCAACCAGTCCATCCTAAAGGAAATCAGTCTTGAATATTCATTGGAAGGACTGATGCTGAAGCTGAAACTCCAATACTTTGGCCACCTGATGCAAAGAACTCATTCATTGGAAAAGACACTGATGCTAGGAAAGATTGAAGGTGGGAGAAGGGGACGACACAGGATGAGATGGTTGGATGGCATCTCCGATTCAATGGACATGAGTTTGAGTAAACTCCAGGAGTTGGTGATGGACAGGGAAGCTTGGCATGTTGCAGTCCATGGGGTTACAAAGAGTCAGACACGACTGAGCAACTGTATTGAACTGATATGTATGATGCTATTTATATGATACACACACAAATACACATGCATATAAAACAATGCCCTCCTCCTTTTCTGGCCACACCACAGAGTATGCAAGTTCTTTGACCAGTGATCAAACCCACGTCCCTGCAATGGAAACACAGAGGCTTAACCAGTAGACTACCTGGAAAGTCCCAAAACAATACCGATTTTGTAGGAACATAGTCTAACATAGAGTTATGCATTCAACCCATTAGAATAGAGTTGTCTCTAGGGTGGAGGGTATGGGAAGTGGATCATAAGAAGAGAATTAAGGGATAATGATAATAAATAAGTGAAAGTTTGCATACATACAGCAGAGAGCTTCTGTGATGATAAACCTTGAACCAGGGACATAATGAACTCATTCTTCAACTTTGATGGGAAAAATGGTGCAAATTGTTGCATCTATCCCAGAACAAGAACTAAATTTGACCACCTAATATTTCAGAGTTTCCTGTCATCCAAGACAAGAAGGAAACACACAAAATTACAAATCTGGGTTATGTCAAGAGAAACACCACTATTTGAGAGATGAGACAAACTTTGTCCTAGCACTAAACTCCCAACATAAAATCTACCTTAGAATTAGCACTAAAGATTTTTACACTGTGCTCAATGAAGCCCTTTAACAAGAGATCATGCAGGGGAATGTAAGGGTAAGAAAAAGTCTAGAGAAGGAAAAGCTGGGTGAGAGGGAAGACACGGCTCTACAGCCTCTAGCTTCCACTTCAACAATGTTCATCTATTATAAGCATGAAGTTTCCACATAAGCTTGTCTTTGAAGAAAGGATTTTGTGATAAAAAGAAAAAAGTCAGAGCCACTCTCCTAGAACTTTATATAAGATATTGAACAATACAGAAAGAGTATCCTCAACAGTGGTTATACAAAAGTTGCATAGTAGTCTTTATATCACTGTTTCTTTTATCAACACTAGATGAAAACTGAAGGCATAATATTAGATCACCATTCTCTGAAAAGCCACTTCTATGGGAAGCTAAAGTAATGTATTATGAGTGTGTGTCTTCCTGGTAACAGAAATCACTAAAGCAAGAATGAGCTTAGAGAATCCAGAACAATTGATGGTTACTGTCCTTTGGGCTAACTCTCCAAGGTCCCTGTCAGGCTGCTCTCAGGAGATTTAACAGGTTAAGTACTCCAAGTTAACAGATATGTTCAATTATTGAGTGAAAGGGAGCCATTGATTTTAAGAAAAATTGAAGTGTTATTAAACACAAAGAGCCCAATTTGTATTCTTCTCCAAATAGAATGTCCCCTAGCTCCTCTCCAATGTGTCAATGTGCATGGGCATATACAAAAGAACACACACACACACGTGCATGGAAGTGGGTTGCAAAATCACTTAGGCATGTGTGCTCAGTCGCTTCGGTCATGTTCAGCTCTTTGCAACACTATGGACGGCAGCCCACCAGGCTCTTCCATGGGATTCTCCAGGCAAGAATACTGGAGTCAGTTGCCATGCCCTCCTCCAGGGGATCTTCCTGACCCAGGGAGTTGAATCCACATCTCCTGCATTGCAGGCAGATTCTTTACCCACTGAACCACCTGGGAAACCCTAGAATCATTTATAGGTAGGGCCAGATTTCCACAGAGAACAGCTTGCCATCTGCATAAATACTTAAATAGTGGCTCAATAGTCCTATGCAGCCATCCCAGGAAAGGGAAAATTTGGTGGGATTGCCTTCACAATTTTAAGATCAGTTATAACAAATCTACTTGACTATTAAAGACCCTAAATATTGTTCTAATTCTTCTTGTAGACCATCAGAGGGCAAAACAGCAGACCCTAACATGGGATCAGGGACCCTGGACTGGATTCAGGAGTAAACAAAATTGGCTTACAGGCTGCCAAGCACAGACTCAGGAAGTTTAGAAGGCTGGCTCATGGACTTTCAAATTTTGGCAATAGTGGCGTGGCTAATATTGAACTAACATCCATGCCAATGACAATCATAAACTCTAGACAATATATTAAAAATAACACACAACTATTTGAAGAGCTACAGAGTGGCCTATAGGGAGAATCTAGAGGGGTAGGACTTAATGAAGGGGAGGTCTTTCCTCTTACTAAGCCTTCTGTAACAAACTCAGTGGTTTAAACCACAGAAAGTTATTGACTCACAATTCTGAAGGTTGGAAGTCTTAGTGTGGGGCAAGATTGGGGACCTCTAAAAGCTGTGAGAAAGAATCTATTTGATGCCCCTCTCCTAGCTTCTGAGGTTGTTGGCCATCACTGACATCCCACGGCATGTAGAACATCATCCCCATCTCCACCTTCATGCTCACATGGCACTCTCCCTATGTGTGTGGGCCTGTGTCCAAGTGTCCCATGGTTAGGACTCACCCTAATGACCCCATTTCAACTTGATTATCTCTGCAAAGACCTTATATCCAAATGAGGTCACATTCTGAAGTCCTGGGGGTTAGGACTTCAACATACAAATTTGACAGGACACAATTAAACCCATAGCAGTAAGAAAACTGGATGATAATGGCATTTACCTGACTTTTCATCTCCAGGTACACCTGGGTGCACATGGCACATGGAAAATAGATTTTGAGCAGAAAGCAGTCATCTTATTGGGCTGCAAAGTCAGAGATTGGGGAGTAGGGTTGTCATAGTGGCTAGAAATTGAGGAGGGAAATTCCAGAAGAGAGTGGGCCACCAAAGAAGGGTGAGGCACAGAATATGCATAAAATCTGCCTCCAAAATCTTAGCTGAATTCTAAATTGCTCACATGTTGAGTAATAAATCCAGTGAAAGCTATGACTTGTAGGGTAAAAGAGGTAAGAAGAGTCAGTTCAGGTTGCTATAAAAAAAAAAAGTACAGTGGTGTAGGTGGCTTAAGCAAAAGACATGTATTGCTCACAGTTCTGACAGCTGGGAAGTCTAAGATCAAGGTGCTGGCAGATTAAGTTTCTGGTGAGAGCCTACTTCCTGGTTTGCAGATGGCTACCTTCTTGATGTCCTCCATGGAAGAGAGAGAAAGCTCTGGTTTCTTCCTCTTCTTATAAGGACACTAATCCCATTTGTGAGTACCTCACCGGCTCAGACGGTAAAGAATCTGCCTGCCAATGCAGGACATTCAAGAGACGCAGGTTCGATCCCCGGGTCAGGAAGATCCCCTGGAGAAGGAAATGGCAACCCACTCCAGTATTCTTGCCTGGAAAATACCATGGACCGAGGAGCCTGGCAGGCTACAGTCCATGGGATCACAAAGAGTCAGATACGACTGAGCTATTAACACCCTCGTGATCTCATTTAAACCCAATTATCTCCCAAAGGTTCCATCTCCAAATACCATGACATCAAGCCTTAGGACTTCAATATATGATTTTGGAGGAGGTATAAGCATTCAGTCCATAGCAGAGATATTGCAATGGCTACCTCATGTTGAAGAGAGAGGTCTAGTATAGACTTAGTATAGAGGTCTTTGGCAAACCCCAAAAGCCTTGCTATGGCAAGCCACCTAATGCAAAGAGCCAATTCATTAGAAAAGACTTTGATGCTGGGAAAGGTTAAAGGCAAAAGGAGAAGAGGGCATCAGAGGTTGAGATAGTTAGATAGCATCACCAACTCAGTGGACATGAATTTGAGCAAATTCCAGGAGATATTGAACAATAGGGGAGCCTGGCATGCTGCAGTTTCGGGGTCACAAAGAGTTGGACACAAATTGGCAACTGAACAACAACAACAAGGGTGATACTTTCAAAGCAGAGACTGTATCTGAGCCCAAAACTCAGGGAAAAACTGAAACAGAGCCATCCTAGAAGAGCCTAAAATAAAGTCTCCGCAAACTGAGGTGCTCTGTCAGTGATCAACTGTTTATAGAACAAAACACTCTTTGGTGTAGGAAAACAGAAACCAGAATCTCTAGAGTATATCATCCATAATGTCCAAAAGATAATCAAATGTTGTTGGGCATGCAAAAAAGTAGAAAAATGTGACAAATAATCAATAAATAAAGTAGCCAATAGAAATAGACCCACAGACAACACAGATATTGGAAAGATCTCTTAAGTAACTGGGGGAAAAGGAAAGGTTTTAAATGAGGCATTTGCTTTGGGTATAAAATTGAGGGAACTTCCCCCAAAAGTTCAATTGTCAAAATAATATAATGCAGTATTTTAAAAAATTAAAATCAATGCAGATGTTAACAAACATCAAAAATTTAAATAAAGGTAGAATCAATAGCAATGCCAAACTAAGCTTTATTGAAACATGGCAAAAAAGGAAAAATCAAAAATATTGATCCTGTCTTTATTTTTAATTTTTTTGTCAGGAAAAAAAAATGATAAAATATCAGGCTAAGTTTTTCCAAATCTAGATAAAATGACACCAAAGAGCCATGAAGCCCAGACAAGTCCCCATAGGACAGATACAAAGAAAACATCTCTGAGGGGTATCATCATCAAATTGCTGAAAAAGAAAGAAATCACAAAAGCAATCTGAAAAATACACATAGCAACAGGGCACCAACAACTAGAATAGTGGCTGACTGATCAGAAAACTATGGAAAATGGAAAGTAACATAAGGGTATCCTTAAAGTGCTTAAAAAATAAAAATTTAAAAATAAAAATATGTTATATCCAGTGAAAACATGGATATGGTTTCATATCCATGAAAGTTTTGAAAGACTGAAGGCAAAATCAAGATATTTTAGATCATTGAAAGCATAGCGTATTCGTTACTAGCAGACCCATGCCACCAAAAAAACAAACAAAAATAATTGCTAAAGGAGGTTGTTCAGTCTGAAAGAAATGACCCCAAATGGACCTGTGGCTCTATAGGAAGGAAGAAGAGCACTGAATATGGTAAATACATCAGTAAATTTCTCTATTTTTTTCTTAGAGTTTTTCAAAGAAAATTGACTACAGCAAGTAGTAATAATGTAATATAGGGCTTATAAAATATGTAGAATTATGCATATGAAACAATAGAACAAAAGACTTTAAGGATGCATGTAATTACATTTTCTATAGATTCTTACATTAAACAAAGCATGGTATAATATTAATTTCAGGTGTATGTGATTAAATTAAGGATCAATATTACAATCCCTAGGCAAAAGGCTTTTTTAAAAAATGCACAGACGTATCAGCTATAAAGCAAATAAAGCCAGATTAAAACAGTCCCATAAATCCTTGAGACTCTTCATTTTTTTCACCCTTTTCTCTCTGCTGTTCAGATCAGATAAGCGCGGTGTTTCTGCCTTCCTGTGACACTGTTCTAGGAGGCAGGGAGGCACTGCCCTTTACGGACAGGTGCGCGTAGCCTGCTTGGACCCTCAGGCGGGAAGGGTCTTGTCTTTACCGCTGGGCAGGGCTGGGAGTTCTGGGTCTCCACTAGGCCCCCGGTTAAACCACCTGGCAGGGAGGATGGGGGATTCTTCATACGTCGTCACAAGCGGCTCTTACTCCAGGCTTAGACCACTGGGCCGTACTCCCCAGTTTCACATGCAGTTCTTCGGAACACCGTGGACTGTAGCTGGTCAGGCTTGTCTGTCCATGGGAGTTCCCAGGCAGGAAAACTGGCGTGGGTAGCCATTCCCTTCTCCAGGTGATCTTCCCCACCAGGGACTAAACCTGGGTCTCCTACTTTACAGATGGATTCCTTACCATCTGAACCACCAGGGACGCCCTGGATGGGAGACGAAGCCTCCTTGATTGTCTCCGGGTGATCTCTCCCGAGGGCCGACGGCTTGGTGCCTGCAGTCCTCACAGTTCATTGGCCTCCCGCCCCGGCCATGGCACGCACAACTCATTACAGCCTTGCAGGAGTCAGAATCCTGGATCCCCACCGGCCTTAGCTGGTGGGACAGGGCTATAGTCTCTTCCCTGGGGCTTGTTTGGAGAACAGTAGTTAGAGTCTAAATGTTTTCTGTCTTGCTTGGCACCCTCTTCCTGGTCCTCTGGCTAGAGAGCAGGCTTGAGGCAGGGGTGGGTATTTTTTCTCTCTGCGTCTGTTAACATGCCTGGCTTGCCTGTTTCTTAAGCTCCAAATCTGGATATAAAAGATAAGAAGACCGAGAGAACTCACCACTGGATCTTTTCTCGGGTCCCAAAAGCCCTTATAGCGTGCCTTCTTTCCTCAACCTTTCCAAGTCTCCTTCTGCTTGTTTTACATATAAGGTCCAGGATCTTTTCATTGTACTTAGCAGGAGGAATAGGGAAAACTACACCTATTCCATCTTCCCAAGGTGGTAGTGCTGAATTGCTTTTCTCTTTTACACTGTTTTCTCTTCCAGTGGAATCCTTTGAGGACAAGATGAGAACTTCCTTCATTTTGGTTTCTTCAGCACCCGGCCATGATTGTGCTCAAGAATGAATGTCTGAATGAATGTAGTGCCTTCCGGCCCATAAAGAACCCTCTGCAGGCGCCAGCTCTTCCCACTCTGCTTTCCAGCATTTTCCATGCTGAGACTGTGGGTATTTCTTCCCTCTGAGCATACAGCTGGGACCCTGAAATTCCACATGCTGTGTCTAGGGCTTACTCTCTGCTTTGACTGTGTGCTATCTTAACGGCCCACCGCGGGGAAACGGACCAGAGAGGGGAAAGAACAAAGGACAGAGTTCTGAAGTGTCAGGAGACATGCCCTTCGGCGGAAAGCTCCCAGAGAAGAAAACACCAGAAAGCCTTGGGAGGGATCATGCCCAGATGTTTCCATCTCATCTCTCCATGTGCTGCTGCCTGCGAAGCTGCTGGGTTAGAGTCAGCGCGAACAAAGCAGGGGCGCTTGGGGGATTTCTCAAATTGAAAGAAAATCACGTCTCATTAAAATGTGCGCACACACTCACAAACCCATCGAGGACGCGAGTTCCGGGTTACATGAATTCCCACACCGCTGGGTAATTTATTCAGTTCCTATTCCCACGCTGTTGAGACACACCGAAGTACAAACCAGCAAACATAAATAATGAACAGCCTTCGTGCCTTAATCAATCATAAACACCGTGTTAAGTCCCTCAGGAAAGACTTGTAATGAAATCCTCCATTCGTGGTTTGGGGTGCCCCTTTCTCATCCGGGAGACTTGTGGGCCAGCATCTCCCCCTCTGTGATGTTCCTGGAAGGGATAAATCCCAGTCTGGGCCAGTCAGTCTCACACACTCCCATCCTTCAGAAGAACAAGTATGATTAAATCAGCCCTATACAATAGAAACAAAATTTAAACCACATAGGAAATAAGAAATTTTCTAATAGTCACATTACAAAAAGTAAAAAGAAATAGATGAAATTATTTTTCATAATACATATTATAATGAAAATACTATTATTTCAATATGCAAACAATATTTTTAAAAATTATTACTGAGATGTTTACAACTTTTAGGTTAAATCTTTGAGGTATAGTGTGTCTTTTATATTTATGGGGCATCGCAGTTTGGACCAGCAAAGTTCAAGTGTCAACAACTAGAGGTGGCTGGTGTTGGTTGGTGGTGGTTTAGTCGCTAAGTCCTGTCCGACTCTTGTGACCTCATGGACTGTAGCTTGCCAGGCTCCTCTGTCCGTGGGGTTCTCCAGGCAAGAATACTGGAGTGGGTTGCCATTTCCTTGGCTACCACATTGGATGTATGCATGCATACATGCTAAGTTGCTTCAGTCATGTTGACTCCTCGCAACGCTATGGACTGTAGCCCAGCAGGCTCCTCTGTCCATGGGATTTCCCAGGCAAGAATCCTGGAAGGGGTTGCCATGCCCTCTTCCAGGAGATCTTCCTGATCCAGGACTCAGACTTGCATCTCTTACATCTCTTGCGTTGTTTACCAGGCAGGCAGGTTCTTTACCACCTGGGATGGCCCACCATTTTGGGCCATGAGTGAATAAATAAATGAGTGGCTGAGTGAAAGAATAAAGTTCGTGAATGAATGTAAGACTAACCACTGGTTGGCCCCTCATGCCCATCACATATGCTGACTGGAGGACAGTGGGCAGGAACTCAACATCTCATCATCATCACCAGTGTGAATATTCCTGCCTTATGCTTACACACCAGTTCACTCTTTCCAGACTTATTTCCCATGCACACTTTGGCCCTTCCAACAGCCCTGGGAAGGTGGTAGGAATCTGTAGGAATGATAGGATCCCAGGCCTGATAGGCAGCCCCACTCCCATCCTGCCACCCTATCAGCTGCAGACAGACAGACAATGCCCCAGAACTACCGCCATGAGAAACCCTGGGCTGAGGAAGCTCCCTCTCCTCACATCTCCTTGGCAGGAGTCCCTTACCTCCCCTGACTGCCTTTATGCTGCTGCCATGTCTTGCTCCTCCCTCGGAGAGTGGTACCCGCCCTGTTTTACTCCAAAGGCAGCCAGACCCATGGGTGTTCTCTGGAGGAACTGCCCTCCTGGAGCCGGTAATAAAGCCCAGCCTTGTACTGTAGACGGTACTATACAGTTCACCATGAACTCACACAACCCCTAATCTCTCTCTTTTCAGAACCAGCCCAGCCCAGCCATGCCTCAGCCTGGAAGGACAATTCCAGGATGAGGGTCTCAGAGCCCAGTGTGGACTCAGGCAGGATGTTTTACCCAGAGCACAGGCAAGGGCCACTGAGTGAGTGTACACACACAAAAGTCATGTTTGTAAAGAATCAGAAGGAGGCCAAGGTGGCCAGATTATTACAATCAGAGGGGAATGTGGAACCAGATGAGATTAGAGAGGGATACAGGACCCAGTCAGACATTTTGCCTAGAAAGTGAAATTAACCCTCAAATTTCTATAGAGACAGAAAACAGATGAGTGGTTGGTTGTCTGAGGGCAGGGCTGGGAGAGGAAGAATGGGGAGTGATTGGTTAAAAGGTGTGAGGTTTTCTTTTTGAGTGATGAAAAAGTCTCAGAGCTAGCTCGTGGTGATGGTCACACAATATTGTGAATGTACTAAGTACCACTGAATTGTACACTTCAACAACAAAAAAGAATTAGTGTTAGAACTCAAATTCAAAGCTTGTCATCAAGACGAGCTCTCCTTCCCCATTGACTAAGCCTACACAGCCCAGGAGACACTTTTTCTGTGGCTCAAGGACATCTTTCTGCTTGTGTGCTGAGTTGCTTCAGTAGTGTCTGACTCTTTGAGACCCTATAGACTGTAGCCCATCAGGCTCCTCTGTCCATAGGATTCTCCAGGAAAGAATACTGGAGTGGGTTGTGATGTCCTGCTCCAGGAGATCTTCCCAACCCAGGGATGGAACCCACATCTCTTGAGTCTCCTGCATTGGCAAGTGGGCTCTTTACCACTAGTGCCACCTGGGGAGTCCAAGCACATCCTCAGAGACAGGCAAAATCAGGCAAACCTTGAACACCCTGCCACACCCACAGATAGGCACACTCAATCAACAGCAGAGCAACCCAGCAGAGCAGACTGGGCATTACCCACTGTCAAGTCTGGAAGATTTGATGCCTTCTGTCTGACAGGAGAGCACAGAGCCCACTCAGGGGATGAATGTGATATAAAGGGTGGCATCCTAAAGTCCTAAACTCCATTCCTCAGCTCGTTAGGGAACTTCAATCTTTGAAATTTGTAAACCTTTCTTGAAGTTATTTATATGCTCAGCTAGTGCAGTACCTCTTGGGGATAAAGAGTTGCATAAATTTATACTACTCACTGGGCAAAGCAGAATTCCCTTTAGTTCTCCTAAAATTATCTCCTGTCAAGTTTTATGAGGATGGAGGAGAAGGAGGAATTTAGGTCTAAGATGTCAGGATTCCAACACATACTCTCTCTTTCATGATCAGCTTACCTTTCATCTCATCCTCTCTCAGACTTGATCTTTTCAGACTTAAAAACTCTAATTGCTCCCCCGTCTCTCTTGATCATTTTAGTTGCCTTTTCTATAGCTTTTACCTATTTGTCTTTCCTCTCTCTCTCTCTCTCTCTCTCTCAGAAGGGAGTGATGAGAATCTCCTGCACTATCAAGAGACACTGAAGCAGCAGCATCTACCATTACTGAATCTGCTAAATGCCTGGCCCATCGGATGCATCTGTGCATTTAAAAGTGAAGGAAGTCAGAAAGAGAAAAACAAATACTGTATATTAACCCACATAAGCGGAATCTGAAAAAACTGGCATAGACAATCTCATTTACAAAGCAGAAACAGAGACACAGACATAAAGAACAAATGTGTGCATACCAAAGGGGAAGGGGCTGGGATGAATTGGGAGATTGGGATTGACCTCCGTACACTGCTGTGCTGCGCTCAGTCGCTCAGCTGTGTCTGACCCTTTGTGGCCCCAGGGACCGTAGCCCGCCAGGCTCCTCTGTCCATGGGGATTCTCCAGGCAAGAATATTGGAGTGGGTTGCCATGCCCTCCTCCAAGGGATCGTCCCAACTCAGGGATCAAACTCAGGTCTCCTGCATTGGAGGTGGATTCTCTACTGACTGAACCACCAGGGAAGCCCAAGAATACTGCAGTGGGTAATCTACCCCTTCTCCAGGGGATCTTCCTGACCCAGGAATCAAACTGGGGTCTCCTGCATTGCAGGCTGACTCTTTACCAGCTGAGCTACCAGGGAAGCCCATATATACACTATTATGTATAAAATAAATAACTAATGAGCACCTACCACATAGCACCAGGAGCTCTACTCAGTGATCTGCGGTGACCTAAATGGGAAGGAAATTCAAAAAGGAGCGGATATATCACATACATATGGGGCTTCCCAGTGGTGCTAGTGGTAAAGAACCTGCCTGTCAATGCAAGAGACATAAGACATGAGGGTTCAATTCCTGGGTCGGGAAGATCCCCTGAAGGAGGGCATGGCAACCCCCACTCCAGTATTCTCGCCTGGAGAATCCCATGGACAGAGGAGCCTGGTGGACTACAGTCTATGGGGTCACAAGGAATAGGACCCAACTGAGCAACTTAGCACACACACATGCGTATGCACACATATAGCTGATTCACTCTGCTATACAAGAGAATCTAACACAACATTGTAAAGCAACTATTCACCGATAATATTTTTAATTATAAAAAAATAAATAAAATTCACACCCTTTTCATAGGCTTACAGGTCTATGGGGCCCTGCTCAAGCCAGCCACTGCCTTCCTATCCAGCCTCATCTCATATCACTCTGCTTCTTGCACAGAGAGCTCTGGATACTCTGGCTTCTTTCAAATGCATCAAGGTTCTTTGAACCTCAGAGTTCTTATACCTGCTCCCCATTTAACAGAAGAGACACTCTGCCTACTATGGGGAAAGCACTCCATATGTATTTGTTGAGTGATGATGACTGAAAGTTTAAGAACCTTCTAGGCTCTGGAAATTCAGAGATGAACAAAATGCCATCTTATCTCAAGGGAATCTCAACCTCCTGGGAAAGACAGAAAAGTAAAGCAGTGAGTCACACCCGCAAACAGCAGCTGCATCTGTGCTATGGCGGGGACACAGCAGAGTTAGGGAACACAGAGGGGTTCACATGATGGGTATCAAGAAAGGCTTCCTGGAGGAGGTGGCATTTAACATGAGCTTGGAAGGATGAGGAAGAACAGTCCAGTGGTGGAAGGGGAACCCTTTCCAGGCAGAACAAACCACATGAGTAGAGTCTTTGAGGAGAGGGCTCTGTGAGTAACTGGAAACAGGGTGATAGCAGATGACAATCTAGGAGACATGAAATGAAGGATCTCAAGTAGCCAAGTCTTTTCAGAACCTCCCCAGAGCCGGACACCAAAACACATCCAAATAGGAACAGGGAACAGCCCTCTAAGAGCATAGAAACTCCAAATGGAGCTGCTGCCATCAATTCTGCAGACTCAGGACTTCCCTGGTGGTCCAGTGGTTAAAGAATCTGACTGTCAATGCCGGAGACATGAGGTCGATCCCTAGTCAGGAGATATCCCACATGCCCCGGGGCAACTAAGTCCTTCTGCCACAACAAGAGAAGCCCCTACAATGAGGAGCCTGAGCACTGCAAGAAAATAGTAGCCCCTGCTCACTGCAACTAGAGAGAAAGCCCTCGCACAGCAACGAAGACCCAGCACAGCCAAAAATAATTAATTTTAAATAAAAGAATTTTTAAAAATTCTACAGACTTACTCAGTTTCTTTCATCTCCTTCCTGTGGAGCAGATACTCCTTGGTGACTCAGATTCTAAAGGCTGTCGATATTCAACACCCATTCGCGGGAGACCCACAACATGCAGGCATGACACCAGGAGTGGAGAAGATGCAAAGGTTATCCCAGGCATTCAATTTTTATGCACACACTGATGTTCTCACCCTCATGCACACACACTCACACCAGGAGAGCCATCCCTCACCCTTTAGTCCAAGAGCAACTGGAAGCACCCTGCTGAGGACCGTCCCTCCTCTGAGTCTCCCACTCACGCCAGGATCTCCTTGAAGATGCCTAGGAGTCTACTGACCAGAGAAAAAGTTTCCATGATGACGTGACAGGGGAGGTTCAAACAAACCCACATGGGAGAATTAGCATCTTGCCTAAAAGTCTCGGAAAGGTGATGCCCATGGGCAAGGGATCCCTTCTGCTTAAGTCTAGGTCCAGCTCTCCAACCAGCTGGAGCTCCTAGGAAGCAAAGGCTCTTTGTCCTGAATCCCACTTGGAGACATCCACCTGGGTGTTTTGGACTTTCAAGACTTTGTGTAGGTATGTCCCCTCTGCCTTTCTCGTGTATCTTCCTGGAAACCTCCTGCTGGCATCTTGAACATCCAACTCACAGTCACCACCACTGTGAAGCCTTCCTGGATCTCCCCAGTGGTGCCACAGCGCATCTGGTCATCTGGAGGGGCTGATGCCACCCCCACTGGATGGTGACCTCCCCAAAGACAGGGACCATATCATTCATCTCTCTCCCCACAATATTAAACTTCATGCAGGCACATGGTAAAAGCTTGGTTGAGATGAATAAATCAAAGAAACTGAGGGGGTTTGTTCATTGTGTAAAATAGATATTAATAGCTAGTGGGAAGCTGCTATATAACACAGGGAGCTCAGTTCAGGGCTCTGTGATGACCTAGAGGGGTGGGATGGAGGGGTGGAGGGGGATACTCAAGACGGAGGGGGATATATGTGTACACATAGCTTATTCAGGGATCCCCAGGTGGCTCAGTGGTAAAGAATCTGCCTGCCAATGCAGAAGACACAAGAAATACGAGGTTGATCCCTGTTTCAGGAAGATCCCCTGGATTAAGAAATGGCAACCCACTTCAGTATTTTTGCCTGGAAAATTCCATGGACAGAGGAACCCGGCTGGCTACAGTCCATGAGGTTGCAAAAAGTTGGACAGCACTGAGCACTCACACAAGCATATAGCTGAATCACACTGTCATACAGCCGAAACTGACATTGTAGAACAATTAAAATTCCAGTAAAAAGAGGGGAGGCAAGTTCCTTTCTGGCTGATGAAAAAGTCGCTGGATTTACAAGGCCAGCTTCCCAGCTGCCCTCATACCTGAGGATACCAGTGAGCACTTGGGTTGATGGCTCTGCTAGAGGACATGACTCCTGAAGACTGTACTTGCTGGTGGGTTGCTTTGCTGACCCGCCTCACACAGTCCCACCTTCCTTCGGCAGCTGTGAGTCCCTGAACTTAGCTATATTGGCTCAGACCTGAAGCGTCCAGCTATCACCCTCTGCAGCAATAGCCTCAGGGGCTAGTGTAGACAGAGAAGCACGCAGGGCAATTCTGAGCATCCTTCCAGACCGCCTGGCCTCTGCAAGTGATGCCACCAAGAGCCCCAACTCCTGCTTCAGACTGCGCATCAGCTCCAAGCCAATGCCCCATCTGGCTGCACAGGACAGAGGCGGGTCCCAGACAGGATGCTGTAAGCCCCCTTTCCCCTACTCCTCCCCTCAAGGTAAGACGCTCTAGAGGTGATTCAACAGACAATTATAAAACTACTCTCCAGGGTAGAAGAGGGTCAGAGATTGGGACCACAAGACTTGAAAAAGGACACAGCAGCAAGGTCTCTAGGTTTTATTTGTCCATCTAATCTGTGCCAGACTGGGCATGGAAGAGTCCACAGCCCAGAACCACTAGGTACAGACAGAGAATTCAAGAGAAAGAAAAGGAAGCCTGCTCTCTCTGGCAAAGGAGCTGGAAAGGCAGAAGACTAGCAATGTCTTGGCAAGGAAATCCTTACCCAGTGGCCCAGTCTGCCCACAGCAGCACCACCTGGGCAGGCCGACCCATTCCCACCTCATGAGGCAAACTTGAAAAGTGTCCTCTTGTCCCACCACATCCACCCTCTCATCTCATGAAGACGCTGGGGTCCATCCCCTGGCAGGCCCACCCTCCACCTCTGGGAGCTGTCTCTGGGAACCCCACACCTCGCACTCCACTCAAATCAGAACCCAGGCTGTCTGCCCCCATCACACCTGCTTACCAGGCCCCCACCTGTCCCAGCTACCAGGCTGAGCCCTTCGGGGCACCCGCACTGTAGCTGCCACCCACCCTTCAACATTCTTTTATTTCCAGGTTACACTCTCTTGCAAGGATCCCTGAGCTGCAGAATTTAATGAAACATTCCAGAGTCTTCCTCGCCAGAATAAGTATATGCCCCCGGCAACAGCAGGGCCAGAGGTTCTTGATAATAGCCCCTACACTCCCAAAGGACTTCCCTAGTGGTTCAGGCAGTAAAAAAATCCGCTTGCAATGTAGGGGACCTGGGTTTGATCCCTGGGTCAGGAAGATCCCTTGGATAAGGGAATGGCTACCCACTCCAGTATTCTAGCCTGCAGAATTCCATGGACAGAGGAGCATGGCAGGCTACAAACCAGGGGGTCACAAAGAGTCAGACACAAGTGAGCGACTTTCACTTTCATTTTTTCACTTTTCACATTCTCTAAACACTCAGGGGCCCCAAGCCTCAAATCTGCCTGATTCCTTTTCCATGGTCCTAAAACCAGGTTCTTTCACGAGGCATCAGTTTACCCCGTTAATTTCTCCTCTTCCCAAAACCCATTTTCAATTTAGCAGACATGTCTCGGGCTTCACTTGTAGCTCAGCTGGTGAAGAATCCACCTGCAATGCAGGAGACCCCAATTCGATTCTTAGGTTGGGTAGTTCCCCTGGAGAAAGGATAGGCTATCCACTCCAGTATTCTTGCCTGGAGAATTCCATGGACAGAGGAGCCTGGCAGTCTACAGTCCTTAGGGTCACAGAGTCAGACACAACTGAAGCAACTTAGCCCAGAGAACAGGGTGGCACTGGCCCAGGCTAGCAGGCAGAGAGCTAGGGGTGGGGAATGCCTTCCCCAAGAGCCATAGTGGAGATTTGCTCCAGTTCACAAGCCTAGAGTCATCCACTTCATTTTGAGTGATTTAATTATGGTTAATTAAGTGGATTAACTGCTTTGTACTATAGAGTAGAAATAAATACCTCTTTCCCTTAGGTCTTAACACTGTTGTTTCAACCCCAAGTTCACAAGTGTGCTAGACATATGGGTTCTAACCAGCTCATCTCAGGTGGCTAAAACTAGATAGAGCAAGACCAAGAAATCTGGGGAGGCTGCTGCTGTCCTTGAATGGTGGTGGGTGGACCACACTTTCAGGGACTTCACCACTGACCTCGCCATTGATGGATCCCTCTCAAAGGTTCTAGGCTACTTACATGTATATTAATATCATCAGCTTATAGGTTTCATAAGTATCACTGAACCCTGTGTGACATATAATCTCTTTTTTTGGTCCTACAGCTCTAAGGCAATGTCTCTCAAAGTATGATCCACAGACAGCCTGCAACAAAATCACCCCAGGTTGCCTGTTAAAAGGAAGATTGCTGGGTTCCACTGAGAACTTCTGATTCAGGGTCTTAGGGAGTGTGGCCAGGAAGACACATTTTAAATGAGCCCCTTGATATTTCTATTACTCCACGTTTTTAGTAATTTTTAAATTTATGTTCTCCTTACCAGATCACGATGATAATAATGATAATGTTGATAATGATGGCGATGGTGGCGGTGATAACAATGGTAATGATGACGGTAGTGATGGTGATGATGGAAGACACAATAAGATTCCTTTACATCTTTTTGGTGCTTTACTATCATAAAGCTCTTTCACTTTCATAGTTATTTCGTGTAACTCTCACCAGGACTGGATTGCTGCAGTCTCATTTACAGATGATGAAGGAGCTTAGGTTTAGAGAGAAGTTAAAAGACTTCCCAAGCTCCTCAAAGTATCTGCTCTGAGCCATTTCCTTTTCCAGAGGAGACAGTCTTACATGAGTCAATTCACTCTGAGCCTGTCCCCAGACACTACAACCTGGAAGTTGATTGAGCAGAACTGATCGGGTCTCAGCTTAAGACCAGACAATCATTCAACTCAGGAGCTAATCACAGGACCTTGAGTCATGTTCTGTGCAGCCAGAAAGACTCCAACTACCTGAGCCAACCTCCTTATCTGGTTAAGCCCTACAAACCTCCTTACCTTTCACACCCATCAGAAATACCAGTCAGAAGACCTGGTATTAGATTGTTGTGACTGTACCTCTGCTAACTAAATGGGTATCCCTAGATCCTAAAAGAAATCTCATCCCCTATAGAATGACAAGTCATAATAAGATTAAATGAAAATTATGCTTGTGAAAGTGAAAGAAAAGTGAAAGTGTTAGTCATTTAGTTGTGTCTAACTTTTTGCAACCCCATGGACCATAGTCCGCCAGATTCCTCTGTCCATGGAATCCTCCATGCAAGAATACTGGAGTGGGTTGCTGTTTCCTTCTCCAGGAGATCTTCCCGACCTAGGGATCAAACTTGAGTCTCTTGCACTGCAGGCAGATTCTTTACCATCTGAGCCACGCATAGCAGATTATGCTTGTAAAGATGCTCTGTAACTGGAAAGTGTATTAGTATTATCTCATATGACTGTTAAAATCATTATCATCTTTTGGTCTCAAATTCAGACCTCCTTCCCTCTCCTCCCTGCCAACTCTCCTCACCCATCCCTGAACCAGCCACCAGCATGGCTACATAAGCCCCCAACATCCCAGCAAAGAGTGGTTAGCAGTAATTCAAGGGTTGCTTTTCCTCCACAATTTGTAGCAGTTCAGAAAGGCAAGTCACAGCCACCAACTGTGTACAGAAAAGTCGGCATGTCACCCAAGGGATCATTACCTCCTTGGAAGTCAAGCAACATAGATTAGAATGGAAATTATTTGGGATCTTCATCAGTTGGCTGAAATTGTTCAAAGCTCAGCAATTCATTGAGGTTTGCTACCAGATCATTAATTTTAGTGGTGAGTGTCTGTGTGTGTATGTGTGTGTGTGTGTGCAAACTTGAGTGTATGAAGGCATGAGTGTGCATGTGTATGAGTGTCCATGTGTGTACTCCATATTTGATTAAGGCTCAAACAGAAAAGAAAAACAGAGGCCACCTCAAGTTCTCAGAAAGCTGACATTGCACCAAAGATCTGGGTATGGGGGCTTCCAATTTCATTCAGTCTTGCAAAGTCCTCCCAGGGCCACAAAGCGATCCCTACCAGACAGAAGGGTATGGAGGGAGAGGTTCTCAGTATGAGACTGCTGGGAAATTCTTCCCAGAATACAAAAAGCACTACAGCCAAGAACAGGGTAACTAGAAACCCAAGGACATCTTTAGAACCAGGCATCCTGAACCCAATGTGCCTACCCCTGGTTCAAACTGTGCCTCATCTCCACCTGATCTGGGATCCAGGTTGCCCAGTCTCATCTGCTGGACTCCTGGGAACCAGGGCAAGAGTGTCAAATCAAGAGCAGGAATAAAAGCTGAGCTTTGTCAAGCACTTACTATGTGCCAATGGAGAAGGAGATCGCAACTCACCCCAGTATTCTTGCCTGAGAAAAATCCCATGGGTACAGGAGCCTGGCAGGCTATAGTCCACAGGGTGGAAAAGAATCGTGTCTGATTAAGCCCTGAGCGCACTGCCGTGGGCCAGGCTCTGTGTTAAGTGCCAACTGGAGATGTTGGCAGGAGATGCATGTTTCATGCCCATCACTTCATTTGACCCCACAAAACCCCCTCTGAACTGGGTTCTGTTATCATCCTCAGTTAATAGGTGGGCACACTGAAGCTCACCATGGGTAAGTGACTTATGCAAGGTCACAAAACCCACCACAGGAGCAGGCTGGATTCCATCCCCCATCTTACTGTAAAACCTGGCACATAATTGAATTTTGTCAGTGCAAACCATTACTCAGGGCCTGGCCCAAGGAGAGTGTAGATCTATACTGCTGTTAGAAATCGAAAGCTCTGTGGCTAGATTATCCGATTCAACACCCAGCGCTGCTGTTCATCAGCTCTGCTTTAGCCTTTCTGTGGCTCAGTTTTCCTGTTTATAAAATGGGTACACTCCACTTCACAGAGCTTTAAGAGGTGTTTACATGAAGTCATGTAGGTAAAGTCATCTGAGGTCCTGGCACGTGTAAATATTCAAAGGTATGTATTTGAAATAGAGGGATTTAAAGAGGCTGAGAAGCCAAAAAGGAATAATGGGACAATCCAGATATTAGCAACCACAAGAAGCCACTAGCCTTCTGGGCTGGTGGGACAAAGGCAGAGGGGCGTTAAAGAAATCAGACTAACGTATACATTGCAGGGGGTAAATAGCTAGCTAGTGGGAAGTTGCTATATAACCCAGAGAGCTCAGCCAGTTCTCAGTAACAACCGACAGGGGTGGGATGGGGTGGACTGGTGAGAGATTGTATACCTGTGGCTGATTCACATTGTTATATGGCAGAAATCACATTATAAAGCAATTATCCTCCAATTAGGACTTCCCAGGTGACTCAAGTGGTAAAGAATCTGCCTGCAACGCAGGAGACACATGTTCAATCTCTGGGTCAGGAAGACACCCTGGAGGAAGAAATGGCAACCCACTCCAGTAAGCTTGCCTGGGAAATCCCATGAACAGAGGAACCTGGTGGGCAATAGTCCATGGAGTCACGAAGAGTCAGACACGACTTAGCAACTAACACTTTCACTTCACGTCAGGGGTCAGGATCATTTAGCTTTATAAGTTCCTGGGGTCATGTTAAAGTTCTGTGGATTCCTAGAGGTGCAGACTAGAGCCCTCAGAGGCTTTCAGGGTCTCCTTTCCCAAGGAGATGGGAGGAAAGAGCAGGAACAGAGAAAGGGGAGCGAGGGCGCGAGCTCAGAGGAGAGGAGGAGGGATGGGAGAGAGGAGAGTGCGCAGGTCCCGGAGGCTTGGGAGCTGCCGTAAGTAGGCCATAGGGTCTGGGCTGAGAATGTGTGATTAGCACCGCTATTCATTTCACCAGCTCAAAATAGGTTCTCTCCTCAGAGACCATCGTCCCCAGGTCAGCCGCAGCCTCCGATTAGCCAAGGCCACCACTGGGCTGCGACATGAGAGTAAACAACCCTCCAGAGGCTGGGAAGGCCTGACACGGACCCCAGGGATCTGTGCTCCTGGAGGTCATTCCCCAGCCTCCCAGCCCCCCAGGCACGGGGGCACGCTGTACTCATTGCTACTAACCCCCAGGACAAGGTGAGTTCAAGCCCCTTCACAGACAGCGGAGCCCAGCCAGCGTGGCAGTAATTGGCAGGGCCTGGGGCCAGCCCCGGGGGAGACAGTGATCTGGGAGAATATCCTGTCTTCTGGATGTCATCCTCACTTATCCTCAGGGTGCTGTGGCCCCCCCAGTCTCTCAGGGAGCTGTCGCACACTCCCTCCCAAGACAGGACCTGTCATGATTAAAACCACACAGCCCCTCCATCCAG
The DNA here is from genome assembly GCF_033118175.1 of Dama dama. Taxonomy (NCBI): domain Eukaryota; kingdom Metazoa; phylum Chordata; class Mammalia; order Artiodactyla; family Cervidae; genus Dama; species Dama dama. The sequence continues at coordinate 41,955,143 of NC_083696.1, read as the reverse complement.
ACCCCTGTCGTCTCTCAGCCTGGCCCCCTCTGCTGCCGGACCAGACCACCACTTTCTGTCCTCCTGTGAAGGCTCTCGTTCAACACGGGTATTGGGAAGCAGGGGCCGGTGAGCACAGAGACCCAGAGTTACAGCAGCAGTTAATTGCCCGGTGGTGGCAGGCCGAAGCAGGGACGTGTCTGCCTCACAGGCTGCCTGGGTTCTCTGCTGATCACTAGGAGGAGGCCAGCTTCAGCATCTTCGTCCCACAGGGACACATGGAGGATGACAAGTCGGCCGGGGCTGAGCACGATGCAGCTTCGAATACAGCGGCGGCAGCTCAGTGGCCTGAGGGCACGCTCCTCCTCACCCCTTGCAGCCCTCACCGGCTGGCACAGCTAATTGGCAGCTATGGGAAGCCAGTTGAGATGCCATTTCCCAGGACAGGTCCCGTTACCCAGCAGCCCGGATCGGCCTCTCGCCTCAGTCCTGTCCTGCCGGGTCTCCTGGGCCCACTTCCGGGTCTCCTGGGCCCACTTCCGGGTCCATCTCCCGCACAGAGCCTGCACAAGCCGGGTCGGGGGGTCACTTGCAGATGGGAGACGGGCTGTGCCCGAAGCACAGGCAGCGAGGAGCCATTTCTGTGCTGGAGCTACAGCAGACGACGTCAGATGAGCTCCAGGCGAGGCCCGAGGGTCCCAACCGGCCGTGCCCCAAAGAGGGGATGAGTGCCAGCCCCAACCTTCTCTGGGGGATGAGGGGCTGGGTGGCGCCTTCAGTGGGCAGATGGAGAACAGGGTGTGAGACGTGCTGCAGGTCGGTGGTCCCAGAGGAGCTGTCCAGAGGCAGGTCACAAATTCCAGTGGGGCCAGGCCAAGCCCGCAGGGACTGAAGACAGTCGCTGCAAGAGGCAGTTTGGAGTGAGGCCCCAGACCAGGCCCAGAGAGCCGAAGAGCAGACTGAAGGGCTGCTTCCCCAGCTGGTTCTGTAGCCCCAAGGAAGGAGCACTCTGAGCCTTTAAAGGACACTGGAGAGGACCCAGAGGAGCCCAGCATGGCAAACCAGAAAGTGGCCAACCAGGCAGACTGGGCCTGGCTGTGGGCAAGATCCAGTGCTCTCCACCCACATCCCCCAGCCCAGGGAGCACAAACAGTCAGACAGTAGCCTGCCCACTTAGCCCGGGAGCCTCCATCAGCCTCTGCCCAGGGCTGGCGCAGCTGCTCCCAGGCCAGCCCAGCACAGCCCAAGCCCAGCAATGTGCTGGCCACCCTCCAGGCAACACACAAGCCATTGTGCTTGGGATGCCCCTAGGCTGCCGGTCCCTCTGGGCAAGCCTCCTCCCCTCAGGGCTGGGAGTGGGGCCCAGGATTTCGTCTTGGCTGGGGTAACGTGATGTCCGCCCTTGGGAGCATTGTTGAGGAGGCTGGCCAGGTCAGCTGCCCACAACCAGCCGCTTTAGGCAGAGAGTGTGAGGCAACTCTCTGTAAACCCACCACACACTGCACAGGCGGGGTGCCCAGAGATGCCCATAACCACACGGGGTGACACAGCTCCCCAGTCTACCCCACAGCCACAGCACCGAACAGGCAACGCACGTCCTGCTGATGCGTCTTAATTTCTAGCTATTCCATCTTGATCATGTTAGGGATTTGGGTTCACATAGGAACTCTAAGGGGGCTTCCCAGGTGGCTCAGTGGTAAAGAATCCACATGCTAATGTAGGAGATACAGGAGATGCAGGAGACTCAGGTTTGATCCCTGGGTCGGAAAGATCCCCTGGAAGAGAAAATGGCACTCACACCAGTATCCTTGCCTAGAGAATCCCATGGACAGAGGAGCCTGGTGGGCTACAGTCTATAGGGCCACGAAGAGTCAAACAGGACTGAGCACAGACTCTTATATTGATCTTCCAAGAGTTTCAAGCAGCAAGGTGGCAGTAACATGGTGGAAGGAGTTATTTTCATTGAATTTTATTTTTTAAATTATGCAATAGTGAATACTTGTGAGAGACTTTATGTAAAAATCCTAAGAACCAGAACATCATCAGGACCACAGTAATAGACCCCTCTGCTCCTCCACTCCCCACTGCCTCCCCATCCAGGGAGAGTTTCATGAGCTGGGATAGGCTGGAACACATTGAGGGCCTATGAGGAAGGAACAAATAAAGTGGGGAGGGCCTCAGGGGATTGCATGTTGGGAAAAGTGGACCGGGAAGGCTACGAGCACAGGAGAGGTGAGTGGACAGCATCATCATTCCTTGCCCTGAGCCCGGAGGAGAGGAGGTGAGAGCTGATGTCAACTTAGACAAGTTGAAAGTTGTTGAGGGCGGTTTTGTCCCATAACCCTCATCTTCTCTTCAACAGAATAATAATAACAATGAGGCCAGTAATGAGGTGAGGAAGGACCTTGAGGAGAGTGAACTGATCAGAGCACATAAAAGCTATTGCCAAGCAGGACAGAAGGCCTGTGCAGTGGATCTGTAGTGGCTCCATCCTCTTCCTAATTATGTAATTCACTCCAAGAGCTCTCAGCCAGCCAGGTGAGGAAGGTTGGATTCATCCAAGGTTCCAAAGTCATCCAACATTCAAGCTGTTGATCAGAATTGGTGCTGATTAGAACTGGGTTACACAGATACACCCCTAGGATCTTGGCCACCCAGAGGAGAATATGACACAAGAAAGGGGATGGGAGGTAGCCTGGGGGCAGGGGGAAGGATCAAGGGACTGTACCTCGGGTCAGATGACACAGTCAATACCTTCGGTAGGTGTCAAAGGAGCGCCGGAAAGTGCTCACAAGGTTTGCATCTGACTTTGACACCTATCGGCTGTGTGGCCTTAGGCAGATTTTTTAACATCTCGAAACTTATTCCCGAGAACTTATTCATAATGATTCCTCTCTCTGGGGTGCAGGGAGGGTGTCACAAGGCTCAAAGGAAAGAACAGAGCAAGTTCATCGCATGATTGTAAGCTGTGTGCAGATGTCAGCCTTGATAAATCAGGCAGAGAGGTCACGGAAGTCTTCTGGTTTCAGGCAGGATGGGGGCTCAGCAAGTCTTTCCTCCCCATCATCCGTGTGGCTGCTTTTTCCTCACTTTGCCCTTGTCCTCCCAGAATCTCATTTGGCTGGTTCCTGACCATTCTCTAAGACCCACTGGAGTCAATTTGAATTCTAATCGGATCCTCCAAGGTGCCCCTCCAGCCTCAGCTGGGTGTCATCTATGAAATTAATGAGCGTGCTCTCTGCTTCATCATGTAGTTCATTGCTGGAAACATTAAATAGCCAAGGGCTCCAGATTTCAAATCGCTCCAAATGGCCTCTCACACTCTCCGAGGTTTTGCGTGTGTGTGTGTGTGTGTGTGTATGCGTGCATGTGTATATGTGTTTCAAGACAGACAGTGGGAAGGCAGACTCTCTTCCTCCTAGAATTTAACCATCACTCCCACCCCAACCTCCATTCTCATCCAGAGAGGTGAGAATCAAGGCACAAAAAGGACACCAGATATTTTGCAATAAAACTTAAGGCCCCCTGCACTTCCCCGGGGAGCCCTGCACCTCTATGCCCTGAGACTTTCTTTAGGGGACCCTGGAACCACAGCCTTGACCCTAACTCCTATCCAGTATTCTTCTTCTAGGGACCTCTGAGTCATGATTCTCTCCATTCATAATGTTTAGCACAGAAACAATAATTTACTGCTGATAGAGGATTCCTCAGGCACTAGCCGGAAATATCTTGAAATGCAACCATCATCTTACAAGTCAGTCCTGAGATATAGACCCTGGAAAGTAAAAGGGTTAAGTCTCTCAGTCGTGTCCTACTCTTTGCGACCCCACAGACTGTAGCCTGCCAAGCTCCTCTGGCCATGGAATTCTCCAGGCAAGAACACTGGAGTGGGTAGCCACTTCCTTCTCTAGGGGATCTTCCTGAACCAGGGATCGAACCAGGGTCCCCTGCACAGCAGGCCAGTTCTTTACTGTCTAAGCCACCAAGGAAGCCTCCAGACCCTGGAGGCTGGAGGCTGCACGCTTCTCCCTCCTGCTGTCATGCCTCTTCCCTTCATGTCTGCCTGGTTCTCAGAGACAGCACCCAGCATTCATTCAATTGTATTCACTACCAATGCAGTGCCAGCCTCAGGCATTGGCACATAGCCATGAAAGAAACAAACACATCTTGTGTTAGGTATGCTTCAGTCCAAGCTCTCTTCTATTCCCTATCTCCCTCTGATCTCCCAAAAGAGCTAGTCTCCACATACCACCCAGATCCTAGCTGGCAAATCCTCTGCTGACTTCTTGCCCTACATTATTAGGAAAATCCCCTTTCACTGCTCATGTTCTGCTTCAGTTCCAGCTCCTGGCTCACCCCCAGGTCTTCCACATCATCTTTGTCACCTCCCTTGCCCTTTTCTATTTTTCACCATCTCTGTATCTTGTGTCTAAGCAGGCATTGTTTCTCTCTGTTATAGCTCCCATCCTCTTTTCACCTGAGCCATGACCAGCCCTCCTTCTCTCTTTCCCTTTATGTCTCTCTCTTGCCTTTGTTGTTGCCATTCAGTCACTAAGTCATGTCCAATTCTTTGCAACCCCATGGACTGCAGCATTCCAGGCTTCCCTGTCCTTCACCATCTCCCAGAGCTCTCTCAAACTCATGTCCATCGAGTTGGTGATGCCATCTAACCATCTCATCCTCGATCACCCCCTTCTCCTCCTGCCCTCAATCTTTCCCAGCATCAGGGTCTTTTCCAATGAGTCAACTCTTTGCATCAGGTCACCAAAGTACTGGAGCTTCAGCATCAATCCTTCCAATGAATATTCAGGGTTGATTTCCTTTAAGATTGACTGGCTTGATCTCCTTGCTGTCCAAGGAACTCTCAAGAGTCTTTTCCAGCATCACAGTTTGAAAGCATCAATTCTTTGACTCTCAGCCTTCTTTATGGTCCAACACTCTCATCCATACATGACTACTGGAAAAACCATAGCTTTGACTATACTTCCAGCTAATGAGTCAGCCAACAAGAATTTACATCTACAAAGCAACTCATTTGTAACTCTACTCTCTGGCCCCCAAAGGAGTCTGGCTTTGGAGCTTCTATAATGAGGACAGTGCTCTACATCAAATGCTGGCCACCTAAGTGTCTCATATCTCAGGGTTTTCCTGGGGGAAGTTGGGAAAGATTCCTTTGTCAGGGATCAGACCCAGTGCCCGTGAAGCCCACTGGCACATCAATCCTTCAACAATGATGATGGCAGCCATACCTGACTTGGTACTATTCACCAGAAATCCAGAAACAATTAAGATGCACCACAGTGCATGAAACTGACATGGAAGCAGGGAGAATGGGAACAAAGGCCGCAGGCAAAGCACAGAGGAAAAGAAATGCTTCTCTTTTCCTGAGGAGATTAGGAATATTTCATAGAGGTGACATGCCGGGTCAAGAAAAAAGCAAGTCAAGAAAGTATGCGCAATGACATTGTCTTTAACTAGGAAATCCGTCAGCTCTGCAGAGAAATATTTTCTGCCTACCCTAGTGAGCACACAGAAGAGCTGAAACTCGTGTGTCCACGTGCATCCAACCACTCGTATTTACACGTGTGCCAGTGTTGTCAGACCTGGAAGGAGGGGCGGTGATATGTTTCCTTGTTTCCTAGATTTTTTGAAATTAATTTTTATTGGAGTACAGTTGTTTCACAATGTTATGTTAGTTTCAGGCATACAGCAAAGTGAACTGGCAATTGTGTGCACGTATATTCCCTCTTTATTTCCTTCTCTTTTAGGTGCCATAGAGCATTAAGCAGAGCCCCTGTGCTTACAGAGGAAGGAGCTCAAAGGGCAAGTGAAGGCCGCCCAGTCATGTCCAACTCACTATACAGTCCATGGAATTCTCCAGGCCAGAATACTGGAGTGGGTAGCCTTTCCCCTCTCCAGGGGGTCTTCCCAACCCAGGGACTGAAGCCAGGTCTCCCGCATTGTGGGAGGATTCTTCACCAGCTGAGCCACAAGGGAAACCCAAGAATACTGGAGTGGGTAGCCTATCCCTTGTCCAGCAGATGTTCCCGACCCAGGAATTGAACCAGATCTCCTGCATTGCAGGTGGATTCTTTACCAACTGAGCTATCTGGGAAGCCCTCAAAGGGCAAAGGTCAACCTCAAAGCCCCCTGGTGGCCCCACCTTCACAGTTCTTCTCTAGTTGATCCCATCTACCCAGTCATAATGGGGACCTTGTCAACCCTACGTTCCAAGCACCTCTTGCATCTGTGTATTTCCCCCACTCCAAGGCCACTTCCTAAATCAGACCCTCCTTGCCTCTCACCCCAGTTACTGCAGCAGCCTCCTAACTTGTCTCCCTGTCTCCATTCTGACCATCTTCCACACTCTCCTCCCTTTGAAGCCATGAGGTCCTTTCTGACACACCGATCGTGTCCCTTCTCCTCAGAGGCTCCCCCTTGCCCTCTGCCTAAGGAGGCGTTTCACACACCCCCGTATGGCCGCTGCTGATTTCTCCAACTTGAGGTTCGATGCCCCAGCCAGGCTGCATGGTTCTCTCCTACCTCCATCTCTCACATGCCCTTACAACTTCCTGAAATGCCTTTGTCCTTCCCACCCGCCATCTCCTCTTTGCATGGCTGATCCATAGCATAGTCAACCTTGAGGTCTCAGCCTAAGCTACATGACTATCCATCTGTGCACCTGATTCCCATGGGACTCTCAGCTCAGAGAAGGCAGAAACGGTGTTGTGTTGTAGCCCGTTGTATCTGTGGCTCTATATCAGTTCTTGTTGAGTTAGAGGTGTTCAATATTTATTGAACAGCTGAATATGCCAGGACTCCTTAGTAAGGCTCCACCTCCAGCACTGACTTTCCAACTGAAATGAAGCATTTCAGTGGTTTCTCCTAAAAAATAATAGAGTCCCAAACTAGCAGAGGTGGAGAGGGCCTTGGAAGTCAGTAAGTTCAAATCTCAGGGGTCACCTGAAGGAATTGAGACCCAGAGAGCAAGGGGTCCCTTGAGGCTAAAAGGAGAATTACCATAATGGTTACTCTATATTGTATGTGGTCATTAGTGGTGCCAGCCCACATCCCACACAAAGTAGCCCCTCAAAGAGCCCTGTTACCAATAACAAAGCATTTGCTTACCCTCACCACATTTCTTGTTGACTCCTACAAAACATTGGTTGGGCAGGTGACCCCAGTGCCCCCATTTTATTGATTAAGATATGAGGCTCTAAGAGTCCAAGCTGCAAGTCCCAGGGATGGAGGAAGGTTCCTCTGTATCCAGACTCCATCACCTCTCATCACACAGCATCTGGCCCTTTGCCTTTTCCCCACAATAGGGTTGGATGCCAGCAAGGATTGGGATGAGGCAATCGACTCCCTGTTGCCCACAGACCCCCAGGAGGCAAGACCCCAGATGAATCCATGCTGTGTCCAGAACTGCCAGAGTAAATGGGCAGGTAACAAGCAGCTCTCAAACTTGCCAGGTGCTTGATTTTATTTAAGAAAATTATTTTTCATTCAGTCTCATGGGCAATGGACTATGCCCTGCCTTTTTAAAATGCGATGGGCTAGGTGGAGCTGACCTGACACATCCCTCCCGTTTCCCCATGCACACTTAAACATTCTGCCAAAACTAATATCTTTATTCCTAAAACCTTCCATTCACGCAGGGCAGGCAGCTCCTGCCAGTGCTGTACAGAGCGCGCACTTCAGCCTTTATATTACCCAGAGGAATGAGCTGCTATTATGAAATCATTAAATTAATAACTTGGTAATATAGGCAGATATATAAAACAATCTGTTCATAGAACAAAAGAAATTACTACGTTCCAAACATTCATAATTTAATTTAACAGCAAATTAAAGTAGCATACATAATTTTAGCCTCAAAATGTCAATAGAATTATGTAAATACAGCACCAAGTTCCACTGCTGTGTGTGTGTGTGTGCATGTGTGTACTTGTGGGTAAAAAAGGAGGGCGGGGTGCAGAGCTGACATTTGCCTCCAGTAGGCCTCTCTTCTTCACAACAGAGAAGCAATTGACAGAAATAGATGAAGTGCCCAGCTTTTAATTAAGAATTTATTAAACATGCAAAGAGCTGTAGAGGCAAAAAGCTAGCAAGGCGCTCTGCTGGCTGCCAGGACTGGGTGCTGAGCAAACAGTAAGAGCCGAAGGGTCCAGAGGGGCTGTGCCAGGGCTCTCTGGGGAAAGGATAGCATCAGAGGCCAGCAGGCATCTTCAAGAGAAGATGGATCTTATGAAAACAGAGATGAAACAGTGGAATAAGGAGATGCTGGCCTGTGTGGAATTCTTTGGGAATTCCTGGGGGCTCAGTGGTAAAGAATCTGCCTGCCAATGCAGGAAACGTGGGTTCAATCCCTGGGTCAGGAAGATCCCCTGCAGGAGGAAGTGACAACCCACTCCAGTATTCTTGCCTGGAGAATCCCATGGACAGAAGAGCCTGGCAGGCTTCAGTCCATGGGGTCACAAAGAGTCAGACACAACTTAGTGATTGAGCAAGGACATGTGGAATTCTTTAGGGAGAACAAGAATAGGGGAGCTATTCGCGTGTCCCAGCATTTGGCAGGAGCTGCCTCCCACCTGGGGCAGCTTTGAGAGAGGTAAGAGCAGAGTAAGCTGAATGAGTCCAGGCTCGTTCTGGTCAGTTCCACAAAACACCTGCCTTGCATGAACCAAAGGAACGTGAGCCAATAGAATGCAATGTCAGAGATGGTGAAACCCTCCACTGCAGAATTCTTGACTTCCCGGGAGCCCTGGAGCGACTCCTATTAGAGCTGAGTGAGGTGAATGAAGTCACGTCCGAATTTTGTGAACCCGTGGACTGTCCCCCACCAGGCTCTTCTGTCCATGGAATTATCCAGGCAAAAATCCTGAAGTGGATTGCCATTCCCTTCTCCAGGGAATCTTGCAACCCAGGGATCAAACCCAGGTCTCCTGCATTGCAGGCAGATTCTTTACCATCTGAGCCACCAGGGAAGCTGTTAGAACTGGAAGAGCACAAAAAGCTTCCTCTGTGAGCTGAGTTTGCCTTCATCCCAAGCCTTTCTTACCTCTGGGGTATTACGTCTTTTCCTGCTCTCATGAATTGTTTTCAGGGGATAATGGCTATCTAGTCTGATGGATTTTCAGCACAGGAAGGGACCAGTGAGTCTGTAGAGCCCAGCTGCTCCTCCAAAAAAAAAATACACACACACACACAGAATTTGGCACACAAGTTCAGGGCCCTCATATATCCCACAGATAAATCCAATGTTAAGAATCTGGTCTAGCTGAAGACCTGAAGCATGGAACTTTATTTACAAAGAGCAACGTACATCTAGAGCCGGTATTTCACAGTACAGATTTTCAGTTAAAAATGAAAGAGTTTCAGAGAGGGATGGTGGCCAAGATTGCACACCAGTGTGAATGTATTTAATGCCACTAAACTGTGTTTTAAAATGATTGAAATAGTAAATTTGTTATGTATATGATACCATAATGAAAAAAAATAATGTGGGTAAGTTCATCTTCCTAAAAATGCAGACTCTGTTAAAACATGATCAGCTTACAAGAGATACTCTCTAAAGCCCTCTCAGTCCCACTTCTGCCTCCCCTGTGAGTACATCACCACTATTCACCCTGAAACCAGCTTCTCCTGGGTGCCTCACCTCAGTCCACATGCACATATATGCCCCCAAACCAGCTTAGAAACCTGCTGTCTTCCCCTTCCCTTCCCTCCCATAAACCTCCAGATCCAACAGGCAAGTGTCTCAAATTCACCTTCCCATTGGGCTTCCCTAGTGGCTCAGATGGTAAAGAATCTGCCTGCAAACTGACAAAGAATTAATCTCCAAAATCCACAAGCAGTTCATGCAGCTCAATACCAGAAAAACAAACAATCCAATCAAAAAGTGGGCAAAAGAACTGAACAGACAGTTCTCCAAAGAAGACATGAAAGTGAAAGAAAGTGAAAGTGAAGTCGCTTAGTCATGTCCGACTCTTTGTGACCCCATGGACTGTAGCCTACCAGGATCCTCAGTCCATGGAATTTTCCAGGCAAAAGTACTGGAGTGGGTTGCCATTTCCTTCTCCAGGGGATCTTCCCTGCCCAGGGATTGAACCTGGGTCTCCTGCGTTGCGGTCAGACGCTTTACCGTCTGAGCCACCAAGGAAGCCCCAAAGAAGACATACAGATGGCTAATAAACACATGAAAAGATGCTCAACATCACTCATTATTAGAGAAATGCAAATCAAAACCGCAATGAGGCATCATCTCACACCAGTCAGAATGACTGTCATCAAAAAGCCTACAAACTGGAGAGGGTGTAGAGAAAAGGAAACACTCTCACGTTGTTGGTGGGAATGCAAACTGGTAGGGTCATTATGGAGAGCAGTAGAGCAGTATGGAGATTCCTTAAAACCTGGGAATAGAACTGCCATACAACCCAGCAATCCCACTGCTGGACATACACCTTGGGGAAACAGGTACATGCTGGACATTTACCTTGAGGAAACCAGAACTGAAAGACTCATGTACCTCAATGTTCATTGAAGCACTATTTACAATAGCTATGACATGGAAGCAACTGAGATGTCCATCAGCAGGCGAACGGATATGGAAGTTGTTGGTACATATACACAAGGGAATATTACCCAGCTATAAAAAGGAATGCATCTGAGTCAGTTCTAATGAGGTGGATGAACCTAGAACCTATTATACAGAGTGAAATAAGTCAGAGAAACACCAATACAGTATATTAATGCATATATATGGAATTTAGAAAGACAGTAACAGCAATCCTATATGCAAGGCAGCAAAAGAGACTCAGATGTGAAAAACAGACTTTCGGACTCTGGGGGAGAAATCAAGAGTGGGATGATTTGAGAGAATAGCAATGAAACATGTATATTACCATATGTGAAACAGATGACCAGTGCAAGTTCGATGCACGAGGCAGGGCGCCCAAAGCTGGTGCTCTGGGACAACCCAGAGGGATGGGGTGGGGAGGGTGCTTGGAGGGGGGTTCAGGAAGCAGGGCACATATGCACCCACGGCTGATTCATGTCAATGCATGTCAAAAGCCATCACAATAGTGTAAAGTAATTATTCTCCAGTTAAAATAAATTAATTAATTTTTTAAAGAAAGAATCTGCCTGCAATGGGGGAGACCTAAGACACCTAGGTTGGATCCCTGGGTTGATAAGATTCCCTGGAAGAGGGTATGGCAACCCACTCCAGTATTCTTGCCTGGAGAATCCCATGGACAGAGGAGCCTGGCAGGCTACAGTGTATAGGGTCTCAAAGAGTCGGACACGACTGAACGACTAATACTAAATAACACTATCCTTTCTCTCCATTGTCACAGACACTGCTTTATTTCCACTTAACAAAAGGGTAGCCCACTGTCTCTCATATTGACAATTTCATCAGCCTCTAAGCAAGTTCTGCACCATTCAGGTCTCATGCAACCTTCCTCTCATCAAAGTGGTCTTCCTTACCCCCAGGTCCAACTGGACTTGTTCACAGGTAGGTAGGCACTGGCAAACTGCAAGCATTATCTCATGGATGCCTCATCCTTGACAGATGCACTTCCATTGCCTCATTTACAAAAGAGGAACGTGAGGACTGGAGAGCTTCAGCCATTATGTCAAGGTTATGCAGTCAATAAGTGGCAAAGCCAGGAGTCCCACATGGGCAATCAAACACCAGTTAATAATAAGAGCCAGCACCAACTCAGGGCTAACTGTGGTTCAGAATGGTTCTAAATGCTTTGTACCTAACAGTTCATATAAACCTCATAATTCCATGAAAAAAAAAATCTGATTATCATCTCCATTTTATAGGTGACAATTCAAGGTAGAAAGAGTTAAGTAACTTACCCAAATTAACCCAGCTAGCAAAGAATGGGACAGACATTCAAGTCCCCTGCAGTCTGGTTCCTCAAAGTACCTACCACAAGCAGTTCCCCCAGGGTTAGACCATGCCCCTCCTCCAAAGCACGCAGAATAAACTCACCCACTGTAACATGAGAACCAACGCCCAGCCCCCACTGACCACAGTCTAGGATCCAGACACCCTGCTTGTGATCAGTACACTCTGTGGCAGCCAAACCAAACTAGTCATGCCCCCCAAACACTTCATGCTGCTGCTAAGTCGCTTCAGTTGTGCCCGACTCTGTGGGACCCCATAGACAGCAGCCCACCAGGCTCCCCCATCCCTGGAATTCTCCAGGCAAGAACACTGGAGTGGGTTGCCATTTCCTTCTCCAAGGCATGCATGCATGCTAAGTCGCTTCAGTCATGTCCGACTCTATGCGACCTCATGGACAGCAGCGCACCAGGCTCCCTTGTCCACGGGACTCTCCAGGCAAGAATACTGGAGTGTGTTGCCATTTCCTATTCCACAAACACTTCATATTAACCCTTAATCCTACGGTGTCCTTCAGAACCTCTCTATCCATAAATACCAGGTTAATCTTTACAAAATTCAGCTGACCGTCATAAACTCTGGACCATGAAATCCAGGACCTATTTATAATTCATTCATTCAATCAAGTGGATCAAACACTTTGGCCAATCTCTGTGCCAGGTGTTGGGGATACCTTGATACATGGAACAGACTCGGGTTCCATTGTTAAAACAGTGGCAAACACGTATCATCGTTTGATCCTCTTCAACAGATCCTTGGATTATCATGAGCAATTCATCTGTTTGTCTCTATTGCTACATGGTGGGCTCTCAGAAGTCAAAATGACACCTTATCAAACTCTGTGCCCCTTCCATGTACCTTGATCATGGTAAATAAACTTAGAAAATGTATTTGATGAATCAATGTTTGGATGACTCAATCAGCCCCACTGAAACTACAAGTCTGATGATGTAGAATGTAGCCTCCCATAATGAGTCATGAGCTGGCGGAGCTGAGTGTCTTCATCTGTAGGACTGGCCTCTGGATGATCTGCTTGACTGACTCTCTTACTGTTACTGCTATTCATGGGCACAGCAGTAAGCATTTTGCAAAATATTTTCATATCCATTTTCTTACTTGATTCTCCATGGCAGGGAAAGATAATCTCTTGCATTGGCTTGAAATTAATTTTCTATATGTTCATAAGCATATTTTGATTGCTCCTAATGAAGTTGTCAAACTAAAGAAGACTCTAGAATTAAATGTAATGTCCCTAGAGTAAATATCTGAAGGGAGAATGCCTGGGCTTATAGAGACTTGGGAATGAACCCTTATCTTTTCAATAGAGGCATCAACAAAGGGGGCCGTGGTCAGGTTTAAGGGAAACAAGGTTACAAAAGACACAGAACTTAGTACAGAGAAAAGTCTCCACAAATATGATAAAGGCAAAGTGTTCTTTGCTAATAATAGTAGCAAAATAAGAATTAGTCAGTTGGCTCAGCAGTAAAGAGTCCGCCGGCCAAAGCAGGAGACCCCAGAGACATGAGTCTGATACCTGGGCCGGGAAGATCATCTGGAGGAGGAAATAACAACCCACTCCAATGTTCTTGCTGGGAAAATCCCATGGAAAGAGGAACCTGGCAGGCAACAGTCCATAGGGTGACAGAGTCAGACACAACTGAGCATGTACAGGCTTAGTTGCTCCATGACATGTGGGATCTTCCTGGATCAGGGATGGAACCTGTCTCCTGCATTGGCAGGCAGATTCTTTACCACTGAGCCACCAGGGAAGCCCCCCAAATTAAGCTCATTTCTAAGCCCTCAGTCTTTCCTGAAAGCATAGTTCCTTTTGGAATTTTGCCTAGTCCTCCCTCAGTTCCTAATTCAAGCCCTAGAGAAATGTTCCACACTTAAAAACCTACCCCTTTCTGGCTCTGAGTGGTTCATTCAAAAGTTCCAGTTCAACATTCATATTTGAAAGACATGATGTTTTCCATTGGTTTGGAATTAATTTGCTGTAATTCACACCAGTGTATTTTGATTGCTTTTGATTAAGTTTAACAAACTAAAGAAGTGTGATGAAATTAAACATCAAAGTAAACAATCCCTTTTCTAAGGCTCCTTGTGCATAATTATCAGCCTTGTCATTCTTGCTAAATATATCCATTATGTGACAGTCCTTATGCCTGGGTACTTGTAATTAATACAGAATCCCAAAATCGATTCTAGAGAAATACTCTAAAAAAATCCAGGGAAGCTCATTTGTGTAACTTCTAAAATATTTGAATGAATTGTTTTGAAACTGGAATGAAAAGAAGGGGGCTTTTACAGGTCAGGGTTTCTTTGTAAAAATAAATAAATAAAACAGGCTGCACATTTAATATTGGGTTTGTTGTAAAGAAAAATAGGTCTTTGGTGAAAAGTATGAATAAACAGGTAAATGACTCTTTGGAGCTGTCACTTTGCAGAAAGCCTCGCCAAAATTAATGGCTAATAATTAACCACCCAAGCAACTAATGTGTTTAAAAAAGTTCACTGGCAGCTTTGTAATGTTGCTGAAAATGATGAAAATTAGAGTTAATATCATTTTATTAAAAGGTGGGAAAATAACTTAAATATGTGTATAAGGAGGGGAAGAAAAACCTCTCCATGGCTTCATGTACTTCCTTTCATCCAGGGTAAAAAATTCCAGCCCTGGAACAGAGCTGCGCTCTGCAAAACTCTCTCTGCTGCTTTGAAGCACAGTGAATCTGGATACAGGATACATCCTCCTGAAGCCTCAGTGTCCTTGTGGAAAAATCGGGCCCACCAGCTTTGCAGCCAGAGCACTTAAAGGAGGGGACCTGAGTGCTCAGCTAGCCTCTCTTCTCTGTGGGTCTCAATTCCTCTGACTGCAACTCTTCTCCATACACATCAATTATTAATGGTAATAATAACCAGAAGAAGAATATTTGTCAAGAATTTATCAGACCCTATGCTAAGCATTTTTCTTGCATTAGCACTTCTAATCATAACAATGACCCTATGAGAAGGTTATCTCAGGAGAAAGTATCATCTTTTTCTAAAAGTTTAAACAACTTTTCTAATGAGGAAACTAAATCTTGGGGGGAGCAGTCAACTATGATGCAAAGTTGGTTTCTGAACTCAGGGGCCTGTGTCTTTAACTGTTGCATTATATGGCGGCCCCTGGGATGGGATTTCCAAGCTGGAGGTGCATGGGTAAGCTTTGGGAGGAAATATAATCTCTGAAAATATTCCAGAAATAGTTGTATATGTGAACGCATTTCATGAAAGTTTCCCAAACTTTCACTTAGTTCTCAGAGGAGGCCCTTACCTGCAAAAGACTAATGTTAAGCATTTTACACTGAGCCAAACTCAATAGCCTAGACTGTTTTGCTATCTGAAGTGTGGTCCGGGGACAAGTAGCATCAGCATCACCTGGTAGCTTGCAAGAAAATGCAAACTGTGGGCCCTGCTCCAGACATACTAAATCAGAATCTGGCTCTTAGCAAGATCCCCAGGAGATTTCTGTGTCCCCCAAAACAGCCTGCGAGAGCAAGGAAGGTCTTCCTGGATGAGGCAATGCATGAAATAAGCCCCACATAAGGGCCTCCCTAGTGGCTCAGTGGTAAAGAACCCACATGCCCGTGCGAGAGACTTGGATTCAGTCCCTACTCTGGGAAAATCCCACATGCCATAGAGCAACTAAGCCCATGTAACACCACTACTGAGCCTGCTCCACAGCCCAGGAACCGCAGCTACTGAAGCCCTCATGCCCTAGAGCCCTTGCTCCGCAATCAGAGAAGCTTGTGAACCACAACTAGAGAGTAGCTACCGCTCATTATAACTAGAGAAAAGTCCAAGCAGCAATGAAAACCCAGCAATAAAAGTATTTATCTCAAGTTCCATTAAGGAAAAAAAGCTCCAGATGATGACTAATCATCAGCCAAGGGACAATGGAGGTGGATAAAGACATTTCAAACAGAAGGATATGTCCAAATGAACATATGAAGGATGAGGGCTGCAAGCTCAGAGGATGGGCCAGGGAGCCACAGCAGGTTAAATGGCTGGTGAATATGGTGTGAGGCCTGGGGTTCCAGAAGAACAAGGTAGATAGGAAGGTTGGTGCAGGCTGCAAGCTCAGTCACTTAAGTCATGTCTAACTCCTGGTCTGTAGCCGGCCAAGCTCCTCTGTCCATGGGGATTCTCCAGGCAAGAAGACTGGAATGGGTTTCCATGCCCTCCTCCAGGGGATCTTCCTGACCCAGGGATCAAACCCACATTTCTTATGTCTCCTGCACTAGCAGCCAGGTTTGTTACCACTAGCACCACCTTGGGAAGCCCATGTTGTTTGGAACATAGGCAGAGGAGAGGGGAGTGGCCGCTTATGAAGGAGCGTTAGGTAGTCAGATGCGTATTTTAAAAAATCACCCAGATGACAGAATGGGGACTGAACATAGCCAACCCTCAAGGTGCTAGGAGGAATTGCCCCTCCCACCGTCTCATTGCTCCTCCAGCACTGGTTCGCTCTCCTGTCACACCGAACCTAGCCACACCATGCCCTGCTACTGCTCCCAAGTATCTGTGGCTTGAGTCTCTCTGAACTGGGACCGAACAGGTGACAAAGAACATCACTGACAATACAGTTAGATGCCAGCTCCCCGAGAATAGGCCTGCGACTGTCTCCTTGACCACCAGTCCCCGGTTCTAGAAGAGGACCTGGCCCTGAGTCAGTGCTCAGTGAGGATTTGTTGAAGGAAAGCATAATAATGAGATTAAGTTGGGTTTTTACCCCAGGGGCACTTAATCTTCCACAGACCTAGGGGATATTAAAAGTGCATGGTGAAAGGGACCTTGTCCAGCTCCTGCAGGTCTGTCTGAATGTAGGAGTGCCTAGAAAATGCAACAGAAGCTTGTGGCAATGCATTTGGCCAGTTAACAGTGTCTGTGAACTTGAGACTGAAGGAGAATTGGGATCTGGTGTCGCCCCTGGGCCCTCAGAGGCTGCAGCTGGGGGCCGCAAGGGTCCATAGGCCATTTTCCTTTTATTCCACAGCTTGTTCCCTGAGTCCCCTCACATTTGTACACCACAAGAGAAGCATTTATTAAGCACCTGCCATCCACTAGAAAATATAGAGCGACGGGAAGTATAAAAGGAAGGAAGTGGGAGGCCCAGGCCTGGTGGTATAGACGTGGAGAAAGAGAGGCATGTGGGGCCCATCCTCAGAAGATTCTCAGCATGAACATCTTTGTCTAACAGTTCACCTTAGCCTCCTTTGGGGCTGGCCTCACAGAGATCAACTCAGCCTTGGGGACCAGGGGGATGGGGGGATGGGGGGATGGTGAACATGAGGTTGGTTGCCCTCAGCCTTCATTCTGAGGCTCAGATATGCCCTGGGAGTGGGTCCCAGCCAAGCTCTGGTGTCCCCAGCACAGTACCCTGTATGTAGGGGCGCCCTTCTCCAACTCGCAGAAAGGTGTCATGCAGGCTAATGGCGCACCTTTCACATCCAAGCCAGGGCTTCCTTAAATACCAGCTCTGGGCTCAGCCTGGGGAGTGAAATGAAAGAGCAGAAATTTCACTGTGTGAGGGCCTAGGAGTGCCCACGCACCATGCTTCAAGGTATACAGGCATAAATTATCTAGTTTCACTCTCCCAACCTGGTGTACTCAGATCTGTTGATAGATGAAAACTGGGGCTCCGAGCAAGAGGTCGATCTGATCCCCGAGTATTGAGTGGCTGACGGGTGCAATTGGACTCACTTGTCTCTGTCTGGCTCAAAGCCGAGCCGCCTCCACCCCCACCCAGCCCACTGAGCCCTGGATGCCCAGCCCTCCCCTCATGCTGCCATTTCCTATTTCATCTTTTATAGTAAACACTAAACGAGAAAGTAAAATCAATGAGAAATAATAAGCATTAAAAAAACGACTCCATAAAAAGACGAAAACAGTAAAAACAAAAAGACTTAAGAACAGTAAAAACAAAAAGACTTAAGAACAGTAAAAACAAAAGTATGGCTTTAAAAAAACAGTGGGTGAAATCAGCACAGGGGACCAACCAAGGAGCTTAATCCCAATGTTATCAACTCAAACAAAACTGTTTGAGGCAAACCAGAGGCAAACCAAAGGCCCAGTGCAAGGAGCACAAGTTTTAAAAGATGGGGGAGGATTTGGAGGTTGGACTCCAGTCCCTACACCCCTCTCATCTTGGTTGGCAAAGTCAGCATTCATTGCAGTGGTGTAGAAAGTCTTCCTGGAGCGGGTGGCATTTAGCTGACCTTTGAAATTCGGCTACCATTTGAGAGGGCACTCCTTCCAGGAGAGGAGAACTTTCAAAACAAAGTCATAAGAGCAGAAGCTAACTATTGTATATAAAATGGATAAACAACAAGGCCCTGCTGTACAGTCCAGGGAATTATATTCAGTATCCTGCGATAAACTATCATGGAGTTTCTCAGTTGGCTCAATGGTAAAGAATCCATCTGCCAATGGAGGAGAAGCAGTTTCAATCCCTGGGTCAGGACGATCTTCTGGAGAAGGAAATGGCCACCCACTCCAGTATTCTTGCCTGGAAAATCCCACGGACAAAGGAGCCTGGTGAGATACAGTCCAGGGGGTCAGAAAAAAGTCAGACATGACTAAGTGACTAAATAACAACAATAAACTATAATGGAAAAGAATATTTTAAAAAGAATGTTTGTATGTGTATGAAAGAGATGGGAATACCAGACCACCTGACCTGCCTTTTGAGAAACCTGTATGCAGGTCAGGACACAACAGTTAGAACTGGACATGGAACAGACTGGCTCCAAATAGGAAAAGGAGTACATCAAGGCTGGATATTGTCACCCTGCTTATTTAACTTATATGCAGAGTATATCACGAGAAACGCTGGGCTGGAAGAAGCACAAGCTGGAATCAAGATTGCCAGGAGAAATATCAATAACCTCAGATATGCAGAGGACACCACCCTTATGGCAGTAAGTGAAGAAGAACTAAAGAGCCTCTTGATGAAAGTGAAAGAGGAGAGTGAAAAAGTTGGCTTAAAGCTCAACATTCAGAAAATGAAATTCATGGCATCTGGTCCCATCACCTCTTGGCAAATAGATGGGGAGACAGTGGAAACAGTGGCTGACTTTATTTTGGGGGGCTCCAACATCACTGCAGATGGTGACTGCAGCCATGAAATTAAAAGATGTTTACTCCTTGGAAGGAAAGTTATGACCAACCTAGACAGCATATTAAAAAGCAGAGACATTACTTTGCCAACAAACGTCCATCTAGTCAAGGCTGTGGTTTTTCCAGTGGTCATGTATGGATGTGAGAGTTGGACTATAAAAAAAGGTGAGCACTGAAGAATTGATGCTTTTGAACTGTGGTGTTGGAGAAGACTCCTGAGAGTCCCTTGGACTGCAAGGAGATCCAACCTGTCCATCCTCAAGGAGATCAGTCCTGGCTGTTCATTGGAAGGACTGATGTTGAAGCTGAAACTCCAATACTTTGGCCACCTGATGTGAAGAGCTGACTCATTTGAAAAGACCCTGATGCTGACAAAGATTGAAGGCGGGAGGGGAAGAGGACAACAGAGGATGAGATGGTTGGATGGCATCACCAACTCAACGGGTATGAGTCTGAGTAAACTCCAGGAGTTGGTGATGGACCGGGAGGCCCGGCCTGCTGCAGGCCATGGAGTTGCAGAGAGTCAGACATGACTGAGTGACTGAACTGAACTGAACTGAACTGTGTGTGTAACTGAGTCACTCTGCTGCACAGCAGACTATCACAACATTGTAAAACAACTATACTTCAATTAAAAAAATGAAATTAACTTTTTTACAAAAATCATAGAGACAATAGGGTGCAGAAGTATGGAGGAATGGGGTGGCAGTCTGGCTGACCGGTGCAAGCTCTTGCCCTAAGGGAGAGGTAGTGCAAAGGAGCCAAAAGTTGGTTTGGGGCCAGCCAGGAAGAACCTGAAGCCTCAGTCCAGTAGTGTGGACCAAGATCAAGTGACTCTGCCCCCTGAAACAAGGAGAGAGGGCCAAAGGGTCCCTGCAGGAAGATTCAAGGTCACCTATGGCTCTGTCCCAGCTGGGGTGGGGGAGCTGAAGGGCAGCATCACTGACTCAAGGTCGCAAACCACGTGAGAGACTCGGGTAGGGCCAGGCCCCGAGGGAGCTGAGTCCTTTGCTGAATAAGGACTTGGCCCAGTTTTGCTTCCCGAAGTGACTGTGTGTCAGGAGGATGTAAAGGTTCCTTTACACAACAGCAATTCCTCTTGGCAGGATGTGAGAAGCCTGGCGGGGCTGCCAACGGACCAGGGGGTGGGCAGTTAGAGTCGGGGAGAAGAGGGGAGGAACGCGGAGGAGGGGCAGGACAGAAGGGAGAAACGTCCCCCATAACTGAGCGGGCTGTTAGCAAGTCAAGGTTCTGGGATAAAGTGCAAAGTCCAGCTCCTGCCACCATGCCCCTTCCCCTTCCTCCTATCACACTCACATACCTCGCCCCTCCCGCATCCCCAACACATACCTGCAAACACACTCATTCGTGCACTCACAAACTCACACCCTCACACTCACGGAGACAGTCACACACTCCCCTCCTCTCACACGGACTCATACTCAGGTTACACGCTCACACGCAGGCATAATGAGCTAAACGTCAGGTCAGATTACTGAAGTTTTCATCCACCTCAGCAAAATTAGTTTAAAAAGGGCAGTGCAGAGAATTTTTTCCCAATGCTATATTTATTCAATTTAAAGGACTACACATCATTCTGAGATTATGTCCCTTCTCTCTTCTTTGCCGCAGAAGATGTTAAAATATCCTCTCTTTCAGGAAAGGGTTGTAATGACAGATGGCAAGGTGTTTTCCTTCATGTCATTTCTTGCATGTGTGTGTGTGTGTGCGCTCAGTCGTATCTGACTCTTGCAACCTCATGGACTGTAGCCCACCAGGCTCGTCTGTCCAGACAAGAATACTGGAGTGGGTTGCCACTGCCTTCTCCAGGGGATCTTCCAGATCTAGGAATCAAACCCACGTCTCCTGCATTGACAGGCAGATTCTTTACTACTGAGACACCTGGGAAGCTCCTTTAAAGAGATGTGCCATGTGTGTGGTTAGTCGCTCAGTCATGGCCGACTCTTTGCGACCCCATGGACTGCAGCACACCAGGCTCCTCTATCCATGGGGATTCTCCAGGCAAGAATACTGGAGTGGGTTGCCATGCCCTTCTCCAGGGAGCTTCCCAATCCAGGGATCGAACCCAGCAATCGAACCCAGGTCTCCTGCTTTACAGGCAGATTCTTTACCATTTGAGCCACCAGGGAAGCCCCCCCAAAAATACAGAACTCTTCACAAATGTGTGCGTCAGTATTTAAAGAGATACTTAAGTTAAAATGAGGTCAGTAAGGTGGACCCTCATCCCGTATGGCTGGTGGCCTGCTAAGTAAAAGAGATTAGGACACAAACATACCCAGAGGAAGATGACATGAAGACAGTGGAAGAAGAAACGGCTGTCCACAAGCTGAGGACAGAGGTCTGAAAAGAAACTAATCTTGCTAACTTCTTGATCTTGGACTACCAGCCTCCGAGACTATGTTTAACCCCCGAGTCTGGGGTGCTTTTCATGACAGCCAAACTAACCCACCATGCCTCATAGCGCTTTACCTCCCTTTCCCTCATTCAGGCCTCATTAGAGCTCTGTGACGGGCAGGACAAGGATCGTTGTTCCCACCTGAAAGTTGAGAAAGTGGAGGCTCAAAGCAGGTAAGTGCCTGGGAGAACACTGGACCCTCCACAGTCTGGATCCAGGGCCCCTCTGGCTTCACCACGCTTCTGTCTGCTCACCTGCTCAACACAAGGGCTCAGGCTGCCTCTCTAGCCTTAGCTGGGCCTTGGGAGGTGGCCCCGGGCTGTCTCACTCCCTCTATGGTCCACCCTCCCCCGCCCTCCAGCATCCCCGCAGGCCTCCTGCCCCCATCCTGCCCAGTGACTCTGGGCTGCCTGGCCAAGGCAGCAATCAGATGCCATCATTTCACAGGACGTCCAGGTCCACCTCTCCCTGCTGGATCAATCTGCATATGGCTTGGTTGGCAGCTGAACTGAGGTTAATAACAGGCTGAGTGTGCATCCCACTGAGCTGCGGGGTGTTGATGGCTTGGTGAGGGGACGAGGGCGGTAGAAAAGTTCAGTTAGTGAAATGAATACCTGGCACCAGCCCTGGGGGTTGGAAAAGGAGAGCGGGAAGAGGGAGAAGCAGGAGGAGAGAGGGAGCGGGGGAGAAATTCAAACCAAAAAGGAAAGAAAAGAGGAGATGGAAGGAGAGGAGAGGAAGGTGTGAAGGAGAACAGAAGAGGCTGGGTAGTCCTCCCTGTGGACCATGGACCCAGCCAGAGCAAGCAAAATCCTTGGCTCCTTTATCCAGTTTTGTGGCTATCATTTCAGTCTGTGAATGCAAAACCCCTTTCTGGACTCACGGGAAGTTGCAAACCACCAGAGAGGGGACCACTCTGTCAGCCCTCACCTTCCCTTCTCTTAGTATCACTTCCCTTCCATCTGTATCCTTTCTGCACCTTACTCGTTTTCATGCTCCCCTTCCCCAACACTCCTTACAGCCCCCACGCTTCTCCTCAGCAGAACAAACTCACATTTTCTCCTATCGATTTGCTCTTTCTCAGTATAAAGTGTGCAGAACAAGCAAGGCACACAGTGTTCTTTCTGTTGGGCAGCCGTGGGGCTTGATGAATGGGCAAAGCAGATGCTGGAGGCTGTAGAAGAGTTGAGAGCAGCACACGCATATCTTCACTATAATGCAAACGGTTGTACTCAATCGTGCATTTACACAGGCTGGGGCAATTTATAGACATGTGTGTCCACAGACTGTAACTCACAGCAGCCTTGGCCCTTCAGCCTGCCATCTGCGGGGACCTCACAGAAATGGTACAAACAGTTCTCCAACCAATTCTGAAAGTTTTCTCTGTTCTTCTGGGCAGAAAACACTCAGAGGCACACTATTACCAGCTACCATTTATTGAGCATCTATTATGTGCTGGAGATTCATGTACATTATCTCTGATCTTTCTGACAAAGCTCTGAATAGCCATTTGTATCCCTATTTTACAAATAAGGAAACTGAAGTTCAGCAAGGGGAACTTCTAGAAGTATCCGCCAGTTCTACAGAAGGTCAAGGGTGGGTCTGAAGTCAAGGCCAGCTCTCTTTCTGATACACCACAGAAGAGAGTTCATGTCACCTTCAGTGTACCTCCCAGCAACAGCCAGCTTGGTCTGTTCACTGCCATGAAATTCAACCCACTCCAGTACTCTTGCCTGGAGAATCCCATGGATGGAGGAGCCTGGTGGGCTGCAGTCCATGGGATCGCTAAGAGTCGGACATGACTGAGCAACTTCGCTTTCACTTTTCACTTTCATGCATTGGAGAAGGAAATGGCAACCCACTCCAGTATTCTTGCCTGGAGAATCCCAGGGACGGGGGAGCCTGGTGGGCTGTCGTCTATGGGGTCGCACAGAGTCAGACACAACTGAAGCGACTTAGCAGCAGTAGCAGCAGCCTCCATACAGGCCTCCCAGGTAGCTCAGATGGTAAAGAATCTGCCTGCAATGCAGGAGACTTGAGTTCAATCCCTGGGTCAGGAAGATCTCCTAGAGGAGGGCATGGCAAACCACTCCAGCATTCTTACCTGGAAAATTCCGTGGACAGAGGAGCCTGGCGGGCTACAGTCCATGGGGTTGCAAAGAGTTAGACATGACTGAGCGACTTTCACTTTCTTTTCACTTTTCAGGCTCCTTACATCTTTCTATTCTCAAAACCCAGCACATTTTTCAGGCACAAAAGGAATTCAATAAATGGTTTTGGATAATGAGGAAGCCACAGAGGCAAACAAAATCCTGACTAACCAGAATCCTGCCAAAGGGAATGCTTGCAGAACTGAAACATAATTTGGGGTCTTTGATTTCATGTGAAATAGGCAAATTACAGCAAAATAGACTTACTTGTCTCTGTAGCTTTATGAAGAGCCCTGCACATTTTAGGTCAGAGGACTGGACAGCCAGCGGAGTGGGTTGAAATATAATATAAATGCAAGCTCGCAGTGGGCTCGGTAGTGTCTTGGCTCCACACTCTGTAAGTCCATCAGCTATCTTGCTCAGAGAGAACTGATAAATACAAGATTGACCCCAAGGCCCAAGAAAACTCCTAACATTTGATGGAATCAAGAGACATGATGCGGTCTTTCTTTAAGAGTACCGCATTAGGTATTGAATGAAATCTATAATTATACTAAGAGTCCCAACACATACATCACAGTGTATGAACCAAGGCAGGAAAACAGAGACTACAAGAAAACTGTCCATAGTCAGGGTGGAAAAGTACAGTCTGTTGAGTTAACTCTCAGTTAACTTGACAATTCAATTACTCAGGCTAACCAGTCTCAGTTAATCAAGGTTACAACACAATTGGGATTGACTCTGCAGATTACTTATACTCTGATGACTGAAATGTTCCATAAATATGTCCTTCCTAGATGTAAAATAGATGTGTAGCTTTCAGTTCTCATCAACTTCACGCCACCAGCTCCTTGTATTAGCAACTCCTCTCATTGCCCAGTACACCTCTTTCTGAGTGTATTTCTGAGCATGAGGAGTTGGGGGCAGTGAAAAGAAAGAAGGTTAGAGTCAGCTAGGCCTGACTGAGCTCAACCTTGGCCATCTGCTTACTACCAGCTGTACAACACTGGGAAAGTTGATTTGCTCTTAGGGCCTCAGTTTCCTCATCTTTAAAGGGGATAAAACAACATCTATGCCCTGGAGTTTGTTATTTATTCATATATATCCTCACTTTCCCATCTCTTTCAGAATTTTCCACAGTTTACTGTGATCCACACAGTCAAAAGCTTTGGCATAGTCAATAAAGCAGAAATAGATGTTTTTCTAGAACTCTCTTGCTTTTTCAGTCATCCAGCAGATGTTGGCAATTTGATCTCTGGTTCCTCTGCCTTTTCTAAAACCAGCTTGAACAGCTGGAAGTTCATGGTTCACGGACTGTTGAAGCCTGGCTTGGAGAATTTTGAGCATGACTTTACTAGCGTGTGAGATGAGTACAATTGTACGGTACTTTGAGCATTCTTTGGCATTGCCTTTCTTTGGGACTGGAATGAAAACTGACCTTTTCCAGTCCTGTGGCCACTGCTGAGTTTTCCAAATTTGCTGGCATATTGAGTGCAGCACTTTCACAGCATCATCTTTCAGGATTTGAAATAGCTCAACTGGGATTCCATCACATCCACTAGCTTTGTTCATAGTGATGCTTCCTAAGACCCACTTGACTTCACATTCCAGGATGTCTGGCTCTAGGTGAGTGATCACACCATCATGATTATCTGGGTCATGAAGATCTTTTTTGTACAGTTCTTCTGTGTATTCTTGCCACCTCTTCTTAATATCTTCTGCTTCTGTTAGGTTCATATCATTTCTGTTGTTCATTGAGCCCATCTTTGCATGAAATGTTCCCTTGGTATCTCTAATTTTCTTGAAGAGATCTCTAGTCTTTCCCATTCTATTGTTTCCCTCTTTTTCTTTGTGCTGATCACTGAGGAAGGCTTTCTTATCTCTCCTTGCTATTCTTTGGAACTCTGCATTCCAATGGGTGCATCTTTCCTTTTCTCCTTCACTTTTTGCTTCTCTTCTTTTCACAGCTATTTGTAAGGCCTCCTCAGACAGCCATTTTGCTTTTTGCATTTCTTTTTCTTGGGGATGGTCTTGATCCCGATCTCCTGTACAATGTCAGGAACTTCTGTCCATAGCTCATCAGGCACTCTATCAGATCTAGTCCCTTGAATCTATTTCTCACTTCCACTGTATAATCATTACGGATTTGATTTAGGTCATACCTGAATGGTCTAGTGGTTTTCCCTACTTTATTCAATTTCAGTCTGAATTTGGCAATAAGGAGTTCATGATCTGAGCCACAGTCAACTCCCAGTCTTGTTTTTGCTGACTGTATAGAGCTTCTCCATCTTTGGCTGCAAAGAATATAATCAATCTGACTTCAGTGTTGACCATCTGGTGATGTCCATGTGTAGAGTCTTCTCTTGTGTTGTTGGAAGAGGGTGTTTGCTATGACCAGTGCATTCTCTTGGTAAAACCCTATTAGCCTTTGCCCTGCTTCATTCCATACTCCAAGGCCAAATTTGCCTGTTTCTCCAGGTGTTTCTTGACTTCCTACTTTTGCATTCCAGTCCCCTATAATGAAAAGAACATCTATTGGGGATGTTAGTTCTAGAAGGTCTTGTAGGTCTTCATAGAACCATTCAGCTTCAGCTTCTTCAGCATTACTGGTTGGGGCATAGACTTGGATTACCGTGATATTGAATGGTTTGCCTTGAAAACAAATAGATATCATTCTGTCATTTTTGAGATTGCATCCAGTACTGCATTTCAGACTCTCTTGTTGACCATGATGGCTACTCCATTTCTTCTAAGGGATTCTTGCCCATAGTAGTAGATATAATTGTCATCTGAGTTAAATTCACCCATTCCAGTCCATTTTAGTTTGCTGATTCCTAAAATGTCAATGTTCACTCTTGCCATCTCCTGTTTGACCACTTCCAATTTGCCTTAATTCATGGACCTAACTTTCCAGGTTCCTATTCAATATTGCTCTTTACAGCATTGGACCTTGCTTCAATCACCAGTCACATCCACAATTGGGTGTTGTTTTTGCTTTGGCTTTATCTCTTCATTCTTTCTGGATTTATTTCTCCACTGATCTCCAGTAGCATATTGGGCACCTATGGACCTGGGGAGTTCATCTTTCAGTGTCCTATCTTTTTGCCTTTTCATACTGTTCATGGGGTTCTCAAGGCGAGAATACTGAAGTGGTTTGCCATTCCCTTCTCTAGTGGACCACATTTTGTCAGAACTCTCCACTATGACCCGTCCATCTTGGGTGGCGCTACACGGTATGGCTCATAGTTTCAATGAGTTAGACAAGGATGTGATCCATGTGATTAGGTCCACCTGACCTGCCTCCTGAGAAACCTGTATGCAAGTCAGGAAGCAACAGTTAGAACTGGACATGGAACAACAGACTGGTTCCAAATAGGAAAAGGAGTATACATCAAGGCTGTATATTGTCACCCTGCTTATTTAACTTCTATGCAGAGTACATCTTGAGAAACACTGGGCTGGAAGAAGCACAAGCTGGAATCAAGATTGCCGGGAGAAATATCAATAACCTCAGATATGCAGATGACACCACCATTATGGCAGAAAGTGAAGAGGAACTAAAGAGCCTCTTGATGAAAGTGAAAGAGAAGAGCGAAAAAGTTGGCTTAAAGCTCAACATTCAGAAAACAAAGATCATGGCATCCGGTCCCATCATTTTATGGCAAATAGACGGGGAAACAGTGGCAGACTTTATTTTGGGGGGCTCCAAAATCACTGCAGATGGTGACTGCAGCCACAAAATTAAAAGACACTTACTCCTTGGAAGGAAAGTTATGACCATCCCAGACAGCTTACTGAAAAGCAGAGACATTACTTTGCCAACAAAGGTCCGTTTAGTCAAGGCTATGGTTTTTCCAGTGGTCATGTATGGATGTGAGAGATGCACTATAAGGAAAGCTGAGCGCCAAAGAATTGATGCTTTTGAACTATGGTGTTGGAGAAGACTCTTGAGAGTCCCTTGGGCTGAAGGGAGATCCAATTAGTCCATCCTAAAGGAAATCAGTCTTGAATATTCATTGGAAGGCCTGATGCTGAAGCTGAAACTCCAATACTTTGGCCACCTGATGAGAAGAGCTGACTCATTGGAAAATTCCCTGATGCCGGGAAAGCATGGAAGCGGGAGGAGAAGGGGACGACAGAGGATGAGATGGTTGGCGGCATCACCGACTCAATGGGTATGAGTTTGTGTAAACTCTGGGAGTTGGTGATGGACAGGGAGGCCTGGCATGCTGCAATCCATGGGGTTGCAGAGAGTCAGACACGACCGAGCGACTGAACTGAACTGAACTGATCCTCACTTTGCTCCAGGTAAGTTTGAAGAGGGCTTATGAGATCACATTAAGACAAAAAGATAAAGGTTGAAACTCAGGCCAAAAAGGAAAGGAATTAAGGTAGAAATAAAGCAGAAGCCATAAATGAGGCTGGAAAAATGAAGACGGTAAAGATCTAAGAGCTGGCCACACATATAACCTCAAGTGTTATAGAAGCTAATGTGGAAAGGGAAGGTTGGTCATTTATGTGGTTCAGAGTGTTTCTAAGAGAAACACCAGGAGACCAGAGTTATAGCCATACTTGGGGCTTCCCAGGTGGCGCCAGAGGTAAAGGGCCCACCTGACAATGTGGGAGACATAAGAGACGTGGATTTGATCCCTGGGTTGGAAGGTGCCCTGAAGGAGGAAATGGAAACCCACTCCAGTATTTTTACCTGGAGAATCTCATGGACAGAGGAGCCTCGTGAGCTATAGTCCACAGGGTCTGACATGACTAAAGAGACTTAACATGCTTGCATGCATGCCTAACCATACTTGAACTAGCACAGGGAAGGTGGTATCTGTGGAAGCCTCTAAAGGAGGACCCTACAAGATGCAATGAGCAATGCCTTTGTAGTAAACACCACTGAGATTTTCTAACCACTCCCAATATGGATTAGGAGCAGAGCACCCATCAAAGGCCCATCTAGTGAAAACAATAGGATTCAGGGGAGAAAATATAGGAAAGACAGAGTAATGAGATCTCATTCCCAGACTCTAGTGATAGGACTTGACCTAGGATAGATGTCAGACCCTTTAGACTTTAGACTCCAGACTCCAGGTTTTCACTTGAACAATCTCCTTACATGTTGCTTTTCTTAGCAGAAATTTTTTAAGTCAATATTGAGAGACAATGAACTCAGGACTGTCCACCCTGAAAAGCACCCAGAGTGTGGCTAGTCCCAGCTACCATTTCAAACCCATGCACCTTAATCAACAACAGAGCCAAAAGTGGGGCTGAAGAGCCCCTCAAGAAGAATGACTGAGGAGAAGCCATTCTTTCTCCAACTGGAGGAGCCAACAGGCAGGCAAAACTGAGATCCTTCTTGATAAAGAGTCTTGGGCCAGTCCCAACACACAGATGAATGAGTGGGCAAGTCCACACCACGGAGAATAGAAATAAGACCTTTAGCCTGGAATTTTTTAAGTTGATCTGCACAGGAGCACCATGTATGGGCTTTCATAGCAAATCCTCACCCATGCTAGGCCACTCTGGGAACTGTGTAGGTATAGGGGAAAGGCCCTACTGCTAGTCACAGATGGAGAAAGTAGGCACAGGACCACATACTGCAGCTTCAGCTTCAGCACCAGTCCTTCCAATGAACATTCAGGGTTGATTTCCTTTAGCATTGGCTGGCTTGATCTCCTTGCTGTCCAAGGGACTCTCAAGAGTCTTCTCCAGCACCACAGTTCTAAAGTATAAGAAACAACTAGAAATGATGGGCTTCAAAACACTTTCTGATTTTACTGCTCCATCGACTAACCCTGACTGCTATTATGAAATTGCAGTAATGAGTCCATGCATGCATGCTAAGTCAATTCAGTCATGTCTGATTCTTTGTGACTTTATGGACTGTAGCCCACCAGGCTCCTCTGTCCATGGGATTCTCCAGACAAGAATACTCGAATGGATTACCATGCCCTTTTCCAAAGGATTTTCCTGACCCAGGGATCGAAACCACATCCTTTATGTCTCCCTATGTTGGCAGAAGGGTTCTTGACCACTAGAACCACCTGGGAAGCCCACTGAGTACATATAGGCATCAATAACTGTGGGTCTTTGATGAGCTTGTGTATTAGCTCATAATCAATATAAAGGCTAGAAAAGAGTCAACCAAAACCACACATGATTTAATATTGTTCCTAGTGGACTTTACCGCTGGATGTTAACTGATTAAAGACATTGTCTATGGTTGAAAAGTCTTATCCAAAAGTCTATTTGTTTCTCACATAAAGCATTGATCTGAAAAACCCAGGCTTCGGTGAGTTCATCAAAGAGACACTTTCTATGGAATGTTCCTCAACCTGTAAGTGTGTGTTCAGGAGAAGCAGAGAGAGATCTCCTTTTTTAAGATGGGATAAACTTATCACCTTTGTCCAGCCAGTCAGTCACTGATCATAGACTCAATAAAGCTGAGCAAGTTATTAGGGCAGAGAACCCACCATTCAGAGTCATTAATAGCTCTTAGCACAAAGGATCTTTCTCTGGCATGGTATCCAACTGCAGTTTTTAATACAATGAGCTACTATCCTACACAATGTGAGGGGCTTCACCAAGAGTAACTTGGGATCTGTTAACATTAAGGTGGATGGCTTTTAGAGCTGGGAGAACAAGCCTCCAAGACAGTTGGAATCTGAGCCCCACAGTCTTAATCCCCATGGTGTGCCTCATGTAATCATCCTAAAGTCTGCTTTCATTACCAGATCTATCAATCATATTCAGGTCATCTCACTGTTTTATTCCACCTAAGTATTTTCCAGGTAATGTAAAATTTAAAACAGACTTTAAAGTCCCAGTTGGACACTTGATATTTTGTTTGCACCAGTCTTCACTGATCCAGTTAATTTTGTGTGTGTTCGTTTTTTGGTTCTGGGAGGGGGTTTGCTTTGTCTTGGTCTTGATCATTAAGTTGTTCTTGTCAAACTAGGAGCCAGGAGAGTAAGGCCCAATTTTGCTGGAACACTTAGCAACTAAACTCAATTTTAAGTTTTCTACACTCTGCCAATAAATGAGATTTCTACCTTAAAAAACCTGGAGAGAAAATATGTTGATATCCCCAAAAGTTCTTTTGCCCACCCACTTCAGCCCCCTAACTTTTCCAGGACAAATTTGTTGACCCATGGATTGGGACAGTCATGCCTACTATTTAAACAGGAGGAAAATAAATAAATAAACAAGAGGGATATATTCCCTTTCTACCCATCTAGATTATCCATCCTTTGGTTAATTTTTGTTAACCCAAGCTGGGCTGACTTCACAAAGAGTCGGTATTGCCAGAGGTGGCCCAACAGAGAAGAGATGCCACTAAAACTTCACCCGGATGTATTCCACAAGCTACCATTCCACACCATGGGTTCTACTCATTAATGAGTTTGTAGAGAAGGACAACTGTCTGTAAATTTGTCACATGGAGATGTAATCTGCCCATCCCCCAATGGCTCCCAGTGGAGCCCAGGCAAAGCTGCTGCCAATTCAGTTACTCAAGACTCCTCTTCTACCAACAACCAGCTCTAGCAGGAATGCAAACAAATAGAGTTCAAAACACCATTTTTACAAAGCCATATGTCCAAACATACCTGACAAGGGAATCTGAGTGTTAAGACAAATCACATCCAGCTTGCCAGGGAACAAGATCAACTCTAGAAGAAAAATGTCCCTGTCATTTAGCTGGGAGATCTGACAGCCAATCCCCTGAGCTTGACAGAGATAAGAGTGGCCAGTCCACCTTTACTTCTGCCAAAGTTATTTTTTGCCCTGATGGCTGGAGAGATAAAAGACCTAAAGCCATAAACATGAATAGGTGAATTTGTAAAACCGAGTTTCTCTTGAAATAAAAAACATTATTACAAACAAAAAACAGAAACACTTCAAAACAGGAAAAACCTCCAAGCTGTTATCTTTGGTGCCCCACATGGCCATGTTCCTAGAATGGAACTGAAGTCACTATAGAGCTCTCGCCAGGATGGGCTCTGGGTCTAAAAAGTGCTGGCATGGATTTTTCTGATGGGCTGGGAACCTTCCAAGGTATCTTCTTTCTATGTAATAACAAGCTTCCTATTTGCAGGCAAAGACCAATCCCAGCTGAAGGAGAGAGGGGCTTCTGAGGGGCTGAGATCCCCCTAGCAGCATTAACTGGGTAAATGAGCAGAGGCTGATGCTCACAGGTTGCTACCAGGAGAAGAACCAAGTATTTTTCCAGGAGAGCTGAGGAGTGGTAGTGAGACCATCCCTCAATCACAGATGAGCTAAGGAAGGGTTACGTAATAGTGTTTGATATCTTCCTTGGAGGCTCAATTGGTAAAGAATCCACCTGCAACTCAAAAGAATGCCTGCAATGCAGGAGACCCGCATTTGATCCCTGGGTCGGGAAGATCCCCTGGAGAAGGAAATGGGAATTCACTACAGTATTCTTGCCTGGGAAATCCCATGG
Source organism: Dama dama (assembly GCF_033118175.1). NCBI lineage: Eukaryota > Metazoa > Chordata > Mammalia > Artiodactyla > Cervidae > Dama > Dama dama. The sequence continues at coordinate 41,923,059 of NC_083696.1, read as the reverse complement.
ACAGAGGAGCCTGGTGGGCTGCAGTCCATGGGGTCATTACAGTCAGACATGACTTAGCAACTAAACCATATAGGGAAGGGTTACATAATAGTATCTGAGGGCAGCAGAGGGGAGATGATCCCACCAGTTGAGGTAAGGATACAAACCACAGGAGGAGAGAGGTGCCCCAGTAGGGAACCTCAAGGAGGCCTGATGGGGATTTGGAGCATGATCAATGTGAATTAGAAGCTCATGGTAGATGGAGCTACTTTCTAGCGACTGTCATATACTGTTGAGTGGGACCAAAGAGTCCTATAGTTCACCCTTGGAGCTAACCTCAGGCTTCAAGGGCACGGAGCATTGTGCCCATGATCTAACAGAGGAAGAATACATCCTCCTAAGGGCTGCATGGAGCCACAAAACTAGGGGGCCTCTAACTCCTTTTTAGAGCCACAATCAGGGTGACTTTGGACCCAGTGACATGGCAAGAGCGTCAGGAAGAATCACACAACAGGATGGCCTTCTCACTGCCTGCCAAAAAAGAAAACAGAAAAACTGGACAATGTATTGGAGTGGCTCTCAGGGGTATCTACTGGAAACATCAACATCATGTGATTCTTCATCAAGGCCAGGCAAGGAAAGCAGCAGGCCTGTGTCTCCTGAGACACGACTTCTCGCCAATCCTCCTGAGATGCAACACACTGATGGGTGTGTGTCTTGGTCGGCTTGGGCTGCCGAAACAATTGTACACAGAGGAGGTTAAATGAGAGAGATTTATTTTCTCATAGTCCTGAAGGCTGAAAACCGGAGATCAGGGTGCCAGCATGGTTGAGTCCCTGAGAGAGCCCTCTTTCTGGCTTGCAGGTGGTGTTGATCTTGCCACATGCTCATATTGAGGAAAGAGAAACAGAACTCTGTTATCTCTTCTTAAAAGGATACTAATTCCATCATGAGGGCCCCACTTTTATGACCTCATATAACTCTAATTACCTCCCAAAGGTCCAGGCTCCAAATACCATCACACTACCAGGGAACACATTTCAGTCCAGAGTAATATATTTTGCCATAAACCCAATCATTCTCTTTTATGAATCCACATTAGCAAGCAATACTGTTTGAACATGTCAGCCTTGATATTAGCATAGTGAGGGTATGGTTTGGTGGAGGCTATTGAAAGATATAATAGACAAAATGATTGGATAGAATAAATGCTTATGAAATATTAGTCCCTCACTCCAACTCCTTTTCCCTTTTCTTCCAGAAAAGAATTTCTAAACCCTCTCCTCTGATTGTAAAGCTCAAATGTCTTCCATTTCCTCTCCTCTAAACCAATTAAAACAGTCTGGTTTCTGGAAACTTCAAAGAGGACAGGTCACTAGCTCATGAAATATTTTTCTGGCACCATGGAAAGAATGGAAACTGAGAAAGAACAAGAGATATTCTCCGTCCACAAGATATGCAGAGACCCCAGTCATTACCAACACGTATTTCTTTTAATTTTTTTTCATTAAACTTTTTATTTTGTATTGGAGTGTGGCTGATTAACAATGCTGTGATACTTTCAGATAAACAGCAAAGGGGCTTGGCCATATATTGATACAGGTATCCACTCTCTCCCAAACTCCCCTTCCATCCAGGTTGCCACGTAACACTAAGCAGAGTTCCATGTTCTGTACAGCAGAACCCTGTAGGTTATCCATTTTAAATATAGCAGTCCAGTATATATTTCTTGAAAACAACACCGTGCTAGATGCGGAAGAATAGAATGAGGAAGGTCCTCAAAGAGTTCACATTACCTTAATAGGGAACACTAAAATTATAACTCATGTGGTTCTGATTGTAAGTGCTAAAATGGCTTGGAGGAGGGAGAGATCTGGGTTAGCCAGAATAATCAGAGAAGAATTTATGGAGAAGGTCATACGGGAGTTGGAGCTTGAAAGACAAGTAAATATTTCAGAAAGGAGAGAGAAGAGTTCTGTCAGACAGAAACCAGCACCCAGAAGCACATAGGCACAGACCTGACAGGATAGGGAACATGATCTCTGTGGCTGGAATGGTGGCTAGGTGCTAAGATGTATTCATTCATTGACTCATCCTTTCTTTCATTAATAAACATTGATTGATCATCTGTTATACATAGTCACTTCAGTCATGTCCAACTCTTTGTGACCCTATGGGCTATAGCCCACCAGGCTCCTCTATTCATGAGCTTTCCCTGGGCAAGAATACTGGAGTGGGTTGCCATTTCCTTCTCCAGCAGATCTTCCCAACCCTGGAATCAAAACCAGCTTCTCTTATGTCTCCTGCATTGGCAGGTAGGGTTCTTTACCACTAGCACCACCTGGGAAGCCCAATCACCTGTTATGTCATAGGAAATATTCTTGTTAAAGAGAACTAGATAATGAACAACAACAAAATTTCCTTCACTCATGTGGCTTTTATAGGAAAGAAAAACAAATAAATATATATTCCAGGTGGTGATAAAAACTATGGAAAAATAAAGGAAGATTAAGTTTTCCAGTCAAGTAAAAGGAATCATTAACATTCTGCCTAAAACATTCAAAATATTAACAAAATATACAGTGTGATTTTTTTCCACTTTTAGATTTGTAATTGGAAGCTAATTGCTTTACAATGTTGTATTGATTTCTGCTGTACACCAACGTGAATCAACCGCATGTATACACATGTCCCCTCTCTTGAGCCTCCCTCCCACACACCCCCTCCACCTTTCTAGGTCATCGCAGAGCGCCAGGCTGAGCTCCCTGTGTTATATAGCAACTTCCCAAAGAGGTGTCTATTCTACTTGTGGTAATGTGTATGTTTCAATGCTACCCTCTCAATTCTTCCCACCCTCTCTTTCCCCTGCTGTGTCCACAAGTTCCATTTTCTATGTCTACATCTCTATTCCTGCTCTGCAAATAGGCTCATCAGTACCGTTTTTCTAGATTCCATATATGTATACTATGCAATGATTTTTATTTTTGCAATTATCTTTAAGACACTGAACCTCAGACAACAATGGACTGTGATTCTTGAGAGGCAAGAAGTAAATAAAGTGAACCCTACAATATTCCCAGGTAGGTAATTCTACTAATAAGCATATAAAATGTAAATGGTCTAAATACTCCAAATAGAAGACATGAATTGTCAGATAGGAAAGAAAGCAAAACGCAACTGTATGCTACCAACCTATAAGAAGCACAAATATGATAAAAGCAAAAGATGGGAAAAGATATACCTTGCAAACACTAACCAAAAGAAAGCTGGAGTGGTTATAATAACAGCAGACAGAGTAGACTACAGAGTAAGGAGTATAAGCAGAGGTTAAGAAAGACACCGTATGATGACAAAATCACCAGTTCATCAACAGGACAAAACAATCATCAAAAGCTGTGTGTCCTGTGTGTGCTATATCACTCAGTCATGTCCAGCTCTATGACCCCATGGACTGTAGCCCACCAGGCTCTTCTGTCCATGGGGATTTCCCAGGCAAGAATACTGGAGTGGGTTGCCATGCCCTCCTCCAGGGGGTCTTCCCAACCCAGGGATCGAACCCAGGTCTCCCACATTGCAGGTGGATTCCTTACCATCTAACTGGATTCCTTACCATCTAAGCCCAAGTGAGAGTGTTAGCAGCTCAGTCATTTCCGACTCTTTGCAACCCCATGGACTGTGGCCCGCCAGGCTCCTGTGTCCATAGAAGTCTCCAGGCAAGAACACTGGACTGGAGTGAGTAGCCATTCCCTTCTCCAGGGGATCTTCCTGACCCAGGGATCAAACCCGGGTCTTCTGCATTGCAGGCAGATTCTTTACCGTCTGAGCCACCAGGACATCCAATAATAAAGTCTTCAAAATACTTGAAGCAAAAACTGATAAAACTATAAGGAGACAATTTTAGTCAAGAATTTCAATACTTCTCTCTCAATAATTAATAGAACAAGTAGATAAGAAAGCAATAAGGACATAGAAAATTTAAGCAACAACATCAATGAACTTGACCCAATTAATATTTATAGAAAATGCCACAAAACAAATATAGAATACATGTTCCCTTCAAGTGTGCACAGAATATTTCCTAAAATAGACCATATTCTAGACCACAAATTTAAAGTTTTAATAAATTTAAAAAGATTCAAGTAATATAAAGCATATTTTCTGACTACAATGGAATTAAATTAGAAATCAGCAACAAAGATCTTTGGCAAGTCCTGAGACATGTGCTAACACACTTCTAAACAACTCACACTCCAAGGAATAAATCAACGTGGAAAACAGAAAGCATTTTGAACTGAATGAAAATGAAAACACAACATAGTAAAATTTGTAGTATGGAATTAAAACAATACTATAGGGAAATGTGTAGCACTAAACACAATTTCGGCAGGAAAAAAAAGGTCTATAAACCTCAGTTTCCACAGTAAGAAACTAGAACAAGATAAACAAACTAAACCCAAAATAAGTAGAAGGAAGTAATTGATAAAGATCAGACCAAAAATCAATGAAATAAAAAACAGTAAAGCAATATATTAAAAAAATCAATGAAACCAAGAGAGGGCTCCTTGACAAGATTAGTAAAGTTGATGATTTTCCAGCAGGCTAATGAGGAAGACGAAAAGAAGAGATAAATTACCGATACCAGGAATAAGAAAGCTAACATCAACACAGATTTTACAGATATTAAGATGGTGATAAGAAAATACTATTTTAAAAACTTTATGTCAGTAAATTAGACAGCTTAAATGAAATGGGTATATTTCTTGAAATATAGAAACTATTAATCCCAAAACTCAATCACAAAGAAATTGAAAACTTGAATAACCCTGTATCTATTTAAAAAGTTCTTTCCACAAAGAAAATTCCAAACCCAGATGGTTTCACTGACAAATTCGATCCAAATTTTAAGGAAAAAATAATATCAATTTTGTATGAACTCTTAGAAAACTGAAGAAGAGACATACTTCCCAACTCATTCTCTGCAGTCTTTATTACCCTGATACCAAACCATTACAATACCAATACATTACAATAAAACTATAGACCAATATCCAAAACAGCAGATGTCCATATGCAAAAATAATAACAAAAAATTCCAACCTACATGTTATTGAATAAGATAATAAATGAATGTTCTTTTAAGTCACTAAGTTTGTGATAGTTTATTATGCAGAACCAGAAAAATTATACAATGAAGAAAAGTTTTGAACAGACACTTGGCCAGCTAAGACATATGGGTGGCAAACAAGCACATGAAAAAAATGTTAGAGATAATTAGTAATTCAGTTCAGTTCAGTCGCTCAGTCGTGTCTGACTCTTTGCGACCCCATGAACCACAGCACTCCAGGCCTCCCTGTCCATCACCAACTCCCAGAGTTTATCCAAACTCATGTCCATCGAATCAGTGATGCCATCCAGCCATCTCATCCTGTCATCCCCTTCTCCTCCTGCCCCCAATCCTTCCCAGCATCAGGGTCTTTTCCAATGAGTCAGCTCTTCGCATGAGGTGGCCAAAGTAAGAAATTCAAATTAAAACCTCAATGAGCTACCACAAGACAGCTTTTAGATTTACTGAGTATTGGCAAGGATGAAGAGGAACTGGAATTCATATACAATACTGGTTTATCTGTAAAGTGGTACAGATATTTCAGATAATAATTTGACAGTTTCTTAAAAATCAAACATATGCCTACCATATAACTTAATCATTATGTTTTAAGGTATTTACCCAAAAGAAAGGAAAAAATGTGTTCACCCAAGCCTTTTACATGAATGTCCACCATATCTTTTAAAGAATCCACCGGCCAAGCAGGAGACGTGGGTTTGATCTCTTGTTGAGAAAGATCCCCTGGAGAAGAAGGAAATGGCAATCAACTCCAGTTTTCTTGCCTGGGAAATCCCATGGACAGAGGATTCTGACAGGCTACAGTCCATGGGGTTGCAAATTCGGACACGACATAGTGACTAAACAGCAGCAGCCACCATATCTTTATTTGTAATAACCAACAATTAGAAATATTCCATGTAGCAATAGGTGAATGGATCAACACACAATGAAATAATACTCAGCAATAAAAAGAAATGATACTCAGTATGACATGGATGAATCTCAAAATAAATGTGTTGAGTGAGAGAAGCCAGATTACAAAAGAATACATACCATTTGTATGAGTTCTAGAAAATGCAAGCTTATCTGTAGCAACAGAAGGCAGATCAGCAATTGCTTATGTGTGAGGAGAGGCAGGAAGAGATTACAAAGCAACAAAAGTAGACGTTTGGGAGTAATGGATGGTTCATTATCTTGATTGTGCTGATGGTTTCACTGATGGATATGTCAAAACTTATAAAAATGGTGTACTTTAAATATGCATGTGTGCCAATTATACCTCAATAAAGCTGTTAAAGTTTAAAAATAAAAAGTAGAATTAGTGGATAGAGAATGACAAAGGTGTGTTTTAGGTAGGATGTTCACAGAAGGCTCTCTGAGGAAGTGTCATTTGTGTAGAGGCTTGAATGAAGTAAGGAAGTGAACAGAATGACAGTGGGCAGACGAGCATCCCAGGCAGACAGAATAGCAGGTGCAAAGGCCCTGGGGTGAGATCATCTCAGCACATTAGAGAATAATGTGGTTAGGACCGAGTGCGCAAAGGACAACAGTGAGATCAGAGAGTAGAAAAGTTCCAGATCATGTAGCACTTACCTGAGTAAAATTAGAATGTACTGGATTGTTTTGCGCTGATTTGTAACATGATCTGACAATGTTTTTAAATTATCATTCCACACAGAGAACAGGCTGTGGTTGCCAAGAGGGAGGGGAATAGAGGAGGGGTTTGGGGGAGTTTGGGACTTGCAGATGCAAACTACTATACATAGAATGAATAAACAACAAGGTCTTATGGTATAGCACAAGGAATTATATTCAATATCTAGTGATAAACCATAATGGAAAAGAATATAGAAAAAGATTTTACACATATAGACATATATGGATGACTCACTTTGCTGTACAGTAGAAATTAACACAACATTGTAAATCAACTATACTTCAAAAAATTAAAAATAAAATAAAACTATCACTCTAAACCATAATTATCCTAAGATAGAGGATGAGATGGTTGGATGGCATCCCCAACTCAAAGGACATGAGTTTGAGCAAATTTTAGGAAACAGTGAAGGACAGAAAAGCCTGGCATGCTGCAGTCCATGAGGTCGCAAAGAGTCAGACATGAAGTAGCTACTGAACTATAACAAACTATAAGAAGAACAGAAGCAAAGAGATGAGTTAGTGGACTCTTCCAAGAGTTAGGAAGAGGTCTTGGTTACTTGCTCCAGGATGGCTGTGGGGGAGGAAGGAAGAAGGAATTGGGGTGGGATTATTTCAAACACAGAGAGAACTTCCTTGTTCTACTGATGGATTAGATAGAATGAGAGGAAGAGAGACATCAAAGATGAGTGTAAGGTGTTTGGCCTGAAAATCTGGTTAAGGTCACTCTCACATTACTGAAATGAGGATGTGATTACCAGTTTCGAAGATGTGTTCAGCTTAGGATATGTTAAATTCAGGATGCCTATGAGACAACCAAGCAGCAGTATTGAGCAAGTTGAATATATCTGTCTGTAATCAGGGGAATGAGGTTGGAGCTGGGATTGGAGATATACATATTAGTAGAAACATAGAGAAGAACTAAGTTCTGGGGAACTTCAATAGTAAAAGGTTAGGAAGAGGAAAATCCAGCACAGATGACTGGTAAAGAAAACAGTGAGTGTGAGCCAAGAGGAAAAAGTGTTGCAAGAAATACAGTGATCAGCTGTGACAAATGCTACTGACAGGTCAACATGAGGACTCTGCATTGACCATTGAATTTAGCAATAAGCAACGTTGGCAAGAGCTTCCGTGGTGGCTCAGAAGATAAAGAATCTGCCTGCAATGCAGGAGACCCAGGTTTGGGAAGAACCCTGGGTTGGAAAGATTCCCTGGAGAAGGGAATGGCTGCCCCCTCCAATACTCTTGCCTGGAGAATTCCGTGGATAGAAGCTACAGTCCATGGGGTCACAAAGAGTAAGACACAACTGAGCAACTAACACTTTCACTCATTTTCAACCTTGGCAAAAGCTATTTCAGCTAGGTGGTAGGAATGAAGACTTGATTGGAATGGGCTTATGGGAGAATGAGTGGTGAGAAAGTGGAAAAAAAGCAAGTTACTGATAAGTTTCACTGTCAACGCCAGCAGAGAAGTTGAACAGCAGCTGAAGAGGGATGTGGGGGTCAAAGGAGACTTTTTTAAAAATTGAAGATATTATAACATGTTTGTATTCTGATGGGAACACTCCAGTACAGGGCAGAGAGGTAAAAATTAATGATGCGGGAGAAAGAGAGGACAATTGCAGGAAAAAGTCCTTGAGCTGTGGGAACAGTACAAGATAAAGATGAGGAGATGAGAAGAAATGAGCTTTGCCAGGTTTGTGCCAAAATCTACCATTCCAGATCCAAGACCAGGACCTAAAATCGATGAGTGCCTATATCTTAGGCATTCCTGGTTATTCTTCTCAGCCATCCTAGGAGGCAGCTATGTTTAGCCTCATTATGGTCATGGCAATTGAGGCTCGGAGAGATGTGATAACCCTCTGCATCACCCACAGCCAATCACGGTTACAGGGAGCCTGCAGCAGGATGAGCGCAAGAAGGCTGCTCCCTCCCCCTCCACACTTCCAAACCTGCTCATCATGACAACATCCACTGAGCCTGGGTCTGAGGCCAAGACTGCAAAGCACACTTTTACTCTCCCCAAACTGAGCTGCACTTCGGCTGCACAGGGTAACGTGGACCTTTGGCTTTTTTATCTCTTTTTCCCCAGAGGTACAAAATGTGAATACTAAAGCCAAAATAGATTTCAGAAAACACCCAGCCCACTCCATCCCATTTTATAGAAACTGAGGCACCAGGTCACAGAGCCCATGGTCAAAGACAAACAGAGCAAATTGCCAACTTATTGCTCATGAGCCATCAAACATTATTCCTCCCTTGTCCCCAGAGAGGTGAGTGCACACGCCCATGTATACAAAATCGATTTGAAGATGCAAATTGGCTACATTCAATTTCATCCAACTGTCTTCAAAATTTAAGAGCTCTGCTGACATGCACAGAGCAGAGAGTAAATTGTCCTCCTGAGAGAAATAGTCTTGGAAACAGCCTCCTGTGTCCCTGTCCAAGGTGCTGGGCCAGCAGAGGCCATGAGGAAGGAGAATGTGTCTGCCAAGTCCAAATGTAGCTGGGGTTTGGAGCAGAGGCAGATAAAAAGACCATGTGAAATCCTTCTGACTTGGAAATGAATTGACACCTTCACCGGGGGCTCCCAGTGAAGCAGTATCCCAAGATAAACCCATGTTATGTGGGAGATGCCTTAACTTCCCCACTTCCTCTGGTTTTAGAGGGAAGATGGAAGAAGTACAATTTGTAAATGGCTCTGTGGCCCAGGGACATTCCCTGAGTGTCAAGGCCTCCAGCGCAGGACACCAGTTGCCCCAAGACCTGACCCTCTGACTTGGCAAATGGATTCACACAAAGGTAGATCAATCAGAGCGTCGCAGATTGCTTAGATCAGTGGTTTTCCAGCACTCTTTTAGAAGCAGAAATACTGTTTCAAACACAAGCTGACCCAGAAGACAGCAAACAAAAGTGACCGTACTTGAGATGGGAGTGGAGGCGTAGCAGCCCACCCTTTGGTGGATTCCAGAGCCTGGAGGCACCTCTATCACCTGTAGGGTTTTCAGAGAAAGAGTTAAAAATCACTGGATTAAGTGAACTCCCTAAATGTCTGAAGAGTTCAGCTCCACCTCACTCTTCAGCAGATTAACAGCCCTGCCCAGTCTCAGTCCTTAATGAATCACAAAACATATGCCCCACCCAACCCCAAGGGTTGGTCCACCCCTGACCCTTGATAGCAAGCCCTCTACCCCAGTTGCAAAAATCTTTGGTCACTGACAGACCTGGACTGTGCCAAGTTTTCTGATCACAGCGTGCTCTTTCTTGCAGCCCACTTGCTGCTTCTTAATGACCAATATGGGTTGGCTGTCATCTCAAGTCCCCAGCCTGCCTGGTATACACTGAGGAATGACCTCAAGCCACTGCCTCTCTTAATGGACTTTTTGGACTTTGAACATACCTCTCAGTAAAAGATGCTGTCAATGACCTCCCCAGATCCCCATTTTGGTGACATCCTGCTGCCAGCATATATCTCTCTCTGCATGAGAGCTTTCCTTCATCCTGCAAATCCACAGGACAGTTCGGAAGTTCTGAGTCAATATGCCTAGGAGAAGCCATCAGCCAACGATCCTTGGGTAAGAGAACTCAGAAGAATGCCCTCATCTGTTTCCAGGTTTCCTAGTAGAATTGAGCCCAGGTCCCCACAGTAGTGGGAATAAAGCTAGTGGCGCAGATGGTAAAGAATCTGCCTGCAATGCAGGAGACCAGGGTTCCATCCCTGGGTCAGGAAGATCCCCTGGAGAAGGAAATGGCAACCCCCTCCAGCATTCTTGCCTGGAGAATTCCATGGACAGAGGAGCCTGGTGGGCTACAGCCCATGGGATCACAAAGAGACACGACTGGTTGACTAACACTTTCACTTTTGTTTCACTTTTTTCCCACAGTAGTAACCTGAACTATAATATACCCTTCTCAGCTTTCTTCCCTTCTTCGTACCACTTGCCCTCTCCCCTTCCAGTGTTCCTAAGATCAACTTTCAAAGAAACTACATGAAGTCATGACTTCCCCAGTGGCTAGGCAATAAAGAATCCACCTGCAATGCAGGAGTCACAGGTTCGATTCCTGGGTCAAGAAGACTCCCTGGAGGAAGAAATGGCAACCCACTCCAGTACTGTTGCCCTAGGAAACCCCATGGACAGAGGAGCCTGGCGGGCTACAGTCCACGGGGTCACAAAGAGTTGGACACAACTTAGCAACTAAACAACAACAACAACAAAGTAGAGTCATGAGGATCGCCAAGTGAAGCCTTTGCACACTCACGCGCGCGCGCGCACACACACACACACAGTGCCAAGAGAGTAAAACTGCAGTGATATCCACATCTTAGATGAAACGACAGACTAGCATCACCCTCAAAGACTTAAATGGTACAAGGCAGTGGTTCCCCATCATAGCCCCTTATATTCATCAGCAAAATCTGATCATGCAAGATCATGAATATGACAATGGACCATCATAAAAATAAGAGTGGTAGCCTTGATTGCAATTTTTTTTGCCAGATAGCTTTGGCAGAACAGGTCCACACAGCTGTCAATCCTTGTACGTGATTCTCAATCAGGTGAATGCATTCTTTTCAATCCCCTTCTAAAAGAATCAGAACAAGTTTGCATTCACTTGGAATGCAGAGCTTATGTTTTAGTGGTCTTGCCCCAGATCCACTTAGCTCTTCTGCTCTCTGTCACCATCTAATTCAGAGGAAGTTTGGCTTTCTAAACATGCCACAAAACATCAAACTGACCCATTATACTGATAGAGCATCATAACAGGTTTGGTGAGCAGGAAGCAGCAACTACTCAGAAGCCCTGCTAAGATGTGTGTACTGAGGATGGGATACGAGCCCTACAAAGACCCAGAGACCTGCCACATCCATGAAGTTTTTAAAGGTCCAGTAATCTGGGATATACTGAGGTAGTTCCTCCTAAGAAAAGGAGTGCCTTCCCAGGTGGCACAGGTGATAAAGAACCCACCTGCCAATGGAGGAGACATAAGAAAAGCCGATTAGATTCCTGGGTTGGGAAGAGCCCCTGAAGAAGGAAATGGCAGCCCACTCCAGTGTTCTTGCAAGGAGAATCCCGTGGGCAGAGGAGCCTGGTGGGCTACAGTCCATGGAGTTGCAAAGAGTCAGACACGACTGAAGCACAAAACAGCACAAAAAAAGGAGAAACCGAAGGAGGAAACAGACAGAACAGGCTCCACCTTAAAAGCAGGACTCCATCCCGGGCCAGACTGTGGACTTTGAGCTATTTGCCCAGTATCTATGGAAACGACACACCAACTGAAAAACCAGGCCCCTGGAAGGAAGAGCCCCAGGGCTCCCCGTTGCCTAAAAGAATAGCCTAATTATCTGTGTAACCGAATAGAATCCTATGTTCTATTATGCTTATTGGGGTATGACCACAAGCCTATTGATAATTGTCCACTGTTAACTACCTAGGCTTAAGGCATATGAATCATGGGTTAACTTTGGTTGTATCTTTCTTTTTCCTTTGTTCAGACTAGTTTCAGGGAACCTTATACACTTAGAGTATATGAGGTTTCCACAAAAACTGGTCGGGGTCCTCGGCTAAGAGGAGACTCTGCCTTGGGCCCGCCGGTGTAATAAACTGCACTCCACTATCTGCACTGTCCTTCTGAGTGAGTTTGTTTCCCAGAACGCATGGCTACAACAAAATCAATGGATCTTGACCGTCCCACTTTTAAGAGAATCTTACCAAAAGACCTGGCAGATTCCACGAGACAGTATCTAGGATAGATAATGTTGTTTGGAGTCTCTGGCAAGATTAAACAAGGAAGTCACAGGACAGAAATCTAGGATTCAAGCAAGGATGTGCTGTGTGCGGCAAAATGCTGTTCTCATCATCCAAAATGCAGCTTTGTAACCGAGCAGGACCCTAAGGGGTCCACCCGGGAGGACCTTCCCCCATATCCTCTGCTTTAGCTCCTCTCCAGGAAGTACATACATAATAGTATTTGATGCAAATTTCCTGAGTTGTTTCAGATATCTGAACCACCCCACCCCACCCCCCACGCCAAATGGAGGAACTGCTTGCTGACTAAGGAAGGGTAATGCTAACCCACCCTGCTGCCTCACCATCAACCAATCAGAGAACTGGGCACAAGCTGATCAGAGAACTGGGCACAAGTCAGCAGTGACTCCCCTCCCTCACCTGCCCTTTAAAACTGCTTTGCTGAAACGTTTGGGGAACTTGAGGCTTCTCAGGGCTTAAGCCACTGGTCTCCTCACATTTCCTTGCAATAAACTTTTCTCTGCTCCAAACTCTGACGTTTCAGTTTATTTGGCCTCACTGTACGTTAGGCCTACAAACTTGCGTTAACAGTTTTGAGCATACCATTGGGCTCTGAGATTGAAAACCTGACCATGGGACTGAGGTAGGAGATAGACAGGCTCCAGATTCGTTCAGTCGCTCAGTCGTGTCCGACTCTTTGAGACCCCATGGACTGCAGCACACCAGGCTTCCCTGTCCATCACCAACTCCCAGAGCTTGCTCAAACTCATGTCCATCAAGTCAGTGATGCCATCCAACCATCTCATCCTCTGTCATCCCCTTCTCCCACCTTCAATCTTTCCTAGCATCAGGGTCTTTTCCAATGAGTCAGTTCTTTGCATCAGGTGGCCAAAGTATTGGAGTTTCAGCTTCAGCATCAGTCCTTCCAATGAATATTCAGGACTGATTTCCTTTAGGATGGACTGGTTGGATCTCCTTGCAGTCCAAGGGATTCTCAAGAGTCTTCTCCAACACCACAGTTCAAAAAGCACTAATTCTTCGGTGTTCAGCTTTCTTTATGGTCCAACTCTCACATCCATACATGACTACTGGCTTCAGGTTGGACATTTTCAATCAGCCAGCCTCCTCTTTGCACTTCCTGAGGCAAGAGATAGGTGAGCTCCGGTTGAGAAATTTACAACCAGTCCACTGTTTGCTCTAGGAAATGGAAGTAACAACAGAAACAGGGTAAATAGCCAGTCTTTGTCCCCTGTAAATGTCTCAAGGGAATAATCATGGCAAGGACAAAGAGAGGCAAAAGACTTGTCTAAGTAAAGAATAAGGCAGACACCACACATGCACTATGACAATAGCTTACAAACAGCTATGAAAAGAAGAGAAGTGAAAGGCAAAGGAGAAAAGGAAAGGTATACCCATTTGAATGCAGAATTCCAAAGAATAGCAAGGAGAGATAAGAAAGCCTTCCTCGATGATCAATGCGAACAAATAGAGGAAAGCAATAGAATAAGAAAGATTAGAGATCTCTTCAAGAAAATTAGAGATACCAAGGGAACATTTCATGCAAAGATGGGCTCAGTGAACGACAGAAATGGTATGGACCTAACAGAAGCAGAAGATATAAGAAGGTGGCAAGAGTACACAGAAGAACTATACAAAAAAGGTCTTCATGACCCAGGTAATGACGATAGTGTGATTGCTCACCTAGAGCCAGACATCCTGGAATGTGAAGTCAAGTTGGCCTTAAGAAGCATCACTACAAACAAAGCTAGTGGAGGTGATGGAATTCCAGTTGAGTTATTTCAAATCCTAAAAGATGATGCTGTGAAAGTGCTGCACTCAATATGCCAGCAAATTTGAAAACTCAGAGTAGCCACAGGACTGGAAAAGGTCGGTTTTCATTCCAACCCCTAAGAAAAGCAATGCCAAAGAATGCTCAAACTACTGCACAATTACCCTCATCTCACACGCTAGTAAAGTAAGGCTCAAAATCTCCAAGCCAGGCGTCAGCAATACGTGAACCGTGAAATTCCAGATGTTCAAGCTGGATTTAGAAAAGGCAGAGAAACCAGAGATCAAATTGCCAACATCCATTGGATCATTGAAAAAGCAGGAGAGTTCCAGAAAAACATCTACTTCTGCTTTATTGACTATGCCAAAGCCTTTGACTGTGTGGACCACAATAAACTGTGGAAAATTCTTCAAGTGATGGGAATACCAGACCACCTTACCTGCCTCTTGAGAAATCTGTGTGCAGGTCAAGAAGTAACAGAACTGGACATAGAACAACAGACTGGTTCCAAATTGGGAAAGGAGTATGTCAAGGCTAGATATTGTTACCCTGCTTATTTAACTTATATGCAGAGTATCTCATGAGAAATGCTGGGCTGGAGGAAGCACAACCTGGAATCAAGATTGCCAGGAGAAATATTAATAACCTCAGATATGCAGATGATACCACCCTTATGGCAGAAAGTAAAGAAAAACTAAAGAGCCTCTTGATGAAAGTGAAAGAGGAGAATGAAAAAGTTGGCTTAAAACTCAACATTCAGAAAACTAAGATCATGGCATCTGGTCCCATCACTTCATGGCAAATAAATGGAGAAACAGTGGAAACAGTGGCTGACTTTATTTTTCTGGGCTCCAAAATCACTGCAGATGGTGACTGCAGTCATGAAATTAAAAGATGCTTGCTCCTTGGAAGAAAACATATGACCAACCTAGATAGCTTATTAAAAAAGAGACATTACTTTGCCAACAAAGGTCCATCTAGTCAAAGCTATGGTTTTTCCAGTAGTCATGTATGGATGTGAGAGTTGGACTATAAATAAAGCTGAGCACTGAAGTATTGATGCTTTTGAACTGTGGTGTTGGAGAAGACTCTTGAGAGTTCCTTGAACTGCAAGGAGATCCAACCAGTCCATCCTAAAGGAAATCAGTCCTGAATATTCATTGGAAGAACTGATGCTGAAGCTGAAACTCCAATACTTTGACCACCTGATGCAAGGAACTGACTCATCAGAAAAGACCCTGATGCTGCAAAAGATTGAAGGCAGAAGGAGAAGGGGACGACAGAGAGTGAGATGGTTGGATGACATCACCGATTCAACGGACATGAGTTTGAGTAAGTTCCGGGAGTTGGTGATGGACAGGGAAGCCTGGTGTGTTGCAGTCCATGGGGTAGCAAAGTGTCGGACACAACTGAGTGACTGAACTGAACTGAACTGTACACAGGCTCCTTGGAGTCAAAAGTTAAGGGATAACTCCAGGTTGTAGTGAGTCTTGCTCCTGCCAGAAGCCTTCACTGTGAGATCCATCTTGGCTGAGCAGTGTGTGCACACCTCAGGGGAAGGTTCCAGGGTAGGTCAGGTGTGGAAAAAGAAACCAGATAATTGGTGCGAAGACAAGGACCCGGAAGAACTGACCTACATTAATGACTTAACCACCTCTTTAAAGCTGTGCTCCTTCTCTCTAGGGGGGATGCCCACACACTTTCTCTGGGGTTCCTTATGCCGGTGAACCAGCAGGCAAAGAAAGAAGTTAAGGAAGTGGAAGGGGAAATTGATGCTGATTATCATGAGGAGTTAAGGTTTCTGCTACACAGAAGAGGCAGAAAGGGCGACGTGTGGAACTCAGCCAATACACTGGGGGTGTGCACCTTGATAACCACTAGTGGGCAATTGTGGCCACCAATGGCCTGACAAAGTCCCAGTGCCCCGGGGGCCCAGTTTCTCAGGGATAATGGCTTGGTCCCAGAACAGCAAAAAATGCTGATAAGCACAAGAATGTAGAACTGGTGGTAGAAATAGCAATATGATGAAAACCAAGTACAGCCTCAGAACCAACTGCGGCGGTAAAACTTCAGTTTGTTTCACTAACCCTCAAGCTGTTTTTTTCTCTCTTTTCTTTTTTTCTTTTTTTTTAAGAATGCATGATCGGTCACCATTTGGAAGCAGCAGTAAAGACACAGTAAACTTCACTGGGGCAGCAGCGGGTCTGGGCTTCCCTGGTGGCTCAGTGGTAAAGAATCCATCTGCAATTCAGGAGACATGGGTTCAATCCCTGGGCCAGGAAGATTGCCTGGAGAAGGAAATGGCAACCCACTCCAGTATTCTTGCCTGGGAAATCCCATGGATGGAGGAGCCTGGTAGACTACAGCCCATGGGGTTGCAAAGGGTCAGACATGACTGAGCGACAACTATAAACAAGCCATGGACCAGAGAGGATTCCCTGCCTGCATCCCCTAAGCACTACTGTTCCAGTCCAAGCTGACAGCATCTCACTGCACTGACAGCTCTCCTCTCAAACCCCTCAGAAGTCCTGGGCGATCAACGCAACCAGAAGCAGCATCTGCCAGTGCCGCAGGGCTGGAAGTGTTGAAGGCCTCATTCTCGGTTTCTCTACCCCTCTGGTGGGATAACTCTGTGTTTTATACTATCTTCCAGAGTTCCCCAGGGACTGAGTGGCAGTTTCCCAAGGATGTCACCTACTTAACAGCATACCTTTATTGGCTTTCTTCCCTCCCATTCCCTCATCTGTTTCCAGGACCAAACTCCTAAATAAACTACTTACACACAACTTCTAGGCTTAGAGCTTGCTTTTGAGGAAACCCAACCTAAGACATTCCCCCAAGCGGCTCTAATTTCAGTTTCTCCCCTGGATTCATCCTCTTGGGACTCTGCATGGTTAGCTCAAGTTCCAGGCTCCCTCAGAGATGACAACTTCCGCCCCTGATAGAGGCAACTCCTGGGGTCCTCTCCTTTTAGGTCACTTCCCAGACCCCACTACAGTCAAGTCCTCCTGCTTCTTGGCAAGAAAGCCTCCTGCATCACTGCCGTGTCCGGCCGACATCACCCAGGAGGCACAGGAAGCCTGGGGTAGCCAACATCTTATATCCAGACTTAGAAGTTGCTTGAGTTTCAAGTCTGGGAATTCTCTGATGCATTTTAGGGAAAATGGTGCAATCTGCCAAAGAGGTAGACTTTCCCTGGAAAAGGACATGCATGGTGGAGTGTGTGACTTCAGAAATTCCTCTCATCCGTGGCCATGCTCATTTTTCCAGGAGTAGGGTGCTGTCCTGCTGCCCCCCTCAAACCAACAGCACCCATGAGGTCAGTCACTAATTCCTCGCAAACTCCTCCTGACAGTTTAATCCCCTCAGAAGCACTCACTGTTCCCTTGGGGAGGGGACCAGAGTTACAAATTTTCAACAGGGACATTTCAGGCTTTGCAACACTGGCCAGGTTGATATTCCAGGCTCTCGGGGCTTCTCAGTGTCCCTGAAATCACAGCACAGAGACAGTCACTCAGTCCCCTAAAGCCCTCAAGAGAGAGAGCTTCTGAGAATTCTTGCCTCGTGAGTTCCAACAATGGGTGAAGATAATTTTACCCTAAACCCCAACAGCCAGGGAAGGGGATGGAGGGAGACCCTGAAGGAAATGGAGGACAAAAGAAGGCATCAAAGAGGATAAGATGAAATAGCAGGCATCAAGGTAGGGGCTCAGGAGAAGAGGAGGATGGGGGGAAAAAACTACACTCCCTCAGACACACAAAACACAGATACTCACAGTCAAAGAGGAAACAGCACCAGAGACCACGAATGAAATTTAAAGTTGTTATGGCAACTGGAACAAGTGGGTGGGCACTTGTGCCTACTGAATTTACAAAATTAAAGTAAGCATTGCATTTGCTAACTAATTAAATAATGCCTTCTAAACATTTCTAATCTCCCCACAATCAGGCACAGAGGAGGAACGGGAACAGAGAGAGCTGGAGTTCTTAATAATTTACCTGAGGGTCTGAGAACTGCCTCATGAGGTGGCTCTGGCTGAGGAAGCAGAGGGATGTGGGGAGTGGATTTGGGAGAGGTACCCACAGAATGAGAACCCTGTTTCCTAACTCCGGGCCAAAGTGAGTACCAGGGAGAGTAAGCCAACGCATGAATGAAGCTATCACTTGGAGCGCCACAGAAGGAAGATGAGAAAAAGCAGGACAAGTCATTCTGCAGTCCCTTCCCCCAACCCCTGTCCAGGATGACAGCGGAAGGAGGCTGGGTGACTTGGGATCCCAGAGAATCTGCAGGGACCAGAGTCCTAGCCCTCTGCCAAGGCACTGTGAAACTCAAAGATACCAGTCACTAGACGGAGGAGACATTTTTCCTCTGGGGGTAAGGGGTGGATTGGTTTATTTTTTAAAAAAAGGAAAAGAAATCTCTGCAGGAATCAGATGTGCCATCTTAGCAGCTGTTCCCTGGGGAAATAAATTACACATAGCACTGTACACAAACACAGCTCCAAACACAGACCCAGCTGGCAGCACGGTGCCACTGCTCTCCCTGGGGAAATAAATCCCAATGTCTGTATATCTCTATCTATAGACACATACACAGAAAAGGTCACACCATGTCTCCTTTAGTGCTCCTTTCACTTGAAATTAAACAATAATTGTTTTGGTGTTTAGTCTCCAGCAAGGGAACGGAGCGGATGAATTGGAAATCAACCATGAAGCAGCTAACTTAGACACACAGGAGGGGCAGGCCTTCTTGTTCTGCCCTTGGGCAACTTAAGAGAAGGCTTGGGACACCAGGATGCAGGGATGTGTGTGACGTGAGCATCCGAGGAGGCCCTGCCTGATGCGGAGAACCCAGCCAGGACCTGGGGATGTGTGGGTTGTCGCTCAGTCATCTGGGGCTGCACTGATGCTTCCCTGTGTCAGTGATGGCGCCCGTGATGCTGGTGCATATCCCCAGGAGAGGACCCTCCACAGCTGTGACCAGCCCAGCTTACAGCTAAGTGTAAGTTCCGATGACTTTGAAAGATTTGGAGGCAGAAGTATCAGGGAACGGGACCCTATGAGGCATTCCCAGAACAGATCCCACCCCGTGTCCTCTGCCTGAATCTTGTCTGTACAACTTTAGACAAAGAATTAATTTAATCAGAAAAGTGACAAAATGCAGATGTAAAGGAATCCAGTCAAAGAACGCAGTAATAGTTTAGCCACTAAACAAAGTTAAGAACTTTTAATTCCTCCTCACAGACTACAGATAATATTCTGAGCCATGTTCTTTGAGTTGTCTTGCAGATACTGAAATCTGCATCAAGTGAAAAAAGTTAACTACACGATGAGCAGATTATAACCATAACACAAACTGCTCCATTGTACACAATTCTGAGAACTGGCCTCGAGGAAATGAGGCCACCCTGGAACTGGAGATTAGCTGTGCTTAAAACATCAAGATGACGCTGATCAGACCATGGCATGACCGATTTCAAGGTGAGTGTCAGAGCTGACCGTTCTATTCTTTGCATAGACCCTGCCCTCCCACCCCAGGCACCCCTGAAATTCTCCTTTAAAAACTCTTCTGTTGCTGGGAGTGCAAACTAGCACAGCCACTATGGAGAACAGTGTGGAGATTCCTGAAAAAAAATGGAAATAGAACTGCCATATGAGCCAGCAATCCCACTGTTGGGCATACACACAGAGGAAACCAGATCTGAAAGAGACACATGTACCCCAATGTTAATCACAGCACTGTTTATAATAGCCAGGACATGGAAGCAACCTAGATGTCCATCAGCAGACGAATGGATAAGAAAGCTGTGGTACATATACACAATGGAATATTACTCAGCCATTAAAAATAATGCATTTGAATCAGTTCTAATGAGGTGGATGAACCTGGAGCCCATTATACTAAGTGAAGTAAGCCAGAAAGAAAAACACCAATGCAGTATACTAACGCATATATATGAAAATTAGAAAGATGGTAACAATAACCCTATATGCAAGACAGAAAAAGAGACACAGATGTATAGAACAGACTTTTGGACTCTGTGGGAGAAGGTGAGGGTGGGATGATCTGAGAGAACAGCATCAAAACATGTATATTATCAAGTGTGAAACAGATCACCAGCCCAGGTTTGATCCATGAGACAAGTGCTCAGCGCTGGTGCACTGGGATGACCCAGAAGGATGGGATGGGGAGGGAGGTGGGAGAGGAGCTCAAGATGGGGAACACATGTAAATCCATGGCTGATTCATATCAATGTATGGCAAAAACCACTATAATATTGTAAAGTAATTAGCCTCCAACTAATATAAATAAATGAAAAAAAAAAAAACAAAAAAAAACTCTTGCTCCCTCATCAACAAGGTGGAGTTGGCCATTTGGGACATGAGTCCACCTTCTCCCTGGGATTGCTGGCTTCTTCTATAAAGCTCTTTCCTTTCACCCAACACTTGTCTCTCAGTATTGGATTGTTGAGTGATGAGCATCTGAACCTGAGTTTGGTGACAGAAGTAGTGTCATTTTACAGAGAAAAAGCCAAAAACAGGAACTGGTAACAAAGGTAAATGCAAGCTCCAATGAGGGCAGTGGTTTTGCCTGAGTTCACTATTGTGAACAGTGCTTGGAAAGGAGGAAAGGGGGGAGGGAGGGAACCACTAGGTGCCGTGTTCCTCTGTCCCCTCCTGTCTCAGCTGCCCATCTGCCTTCAAGGGCGTGGGCACCAGGGCGTGGCAGCACTAACGGGTCAAGCTCAGAGCAGGGCCGGAAGGGTGGTGCTGGTGGCACCTGAACCACATGGCCTGATTCCATCTAGTCAGAGGCTCTTTGCTCTCCTGCTCACAGAACTGCATCCTTCCAGACCCCTCTCCCAGCCCTTCTCCCAGCACCCCAACCCATGCGGACCCCTCCCCTCTCTGACTCCTCCCAAATTCACCTGCCTGCCCCACCAGGCGTATCCCATACAAGTCACACCCTGTGCTGGGTGCCCACTTGTGGGTGTGCGTACACAGCCATCCACCCTGTCTCTCCAGCAAGAGGGTGGGCCATGTGCATGGGTCACTGATGAATTCTTGACAGGTTGATGGATGGACCTATAGGTGAGCTAACAGAGGCAATGGGATTTCCTGGAAGACAGGAGTCAGACCCCAGGACAAGCTGGTGGGGACACCGATTCTGGGATTCTGTTCCTGCAATGGATGCAGGCTCCAACTGATGCTTTAAACAACCTTTGGCCCATCCAGAGGAGTAGCATGGTTTTAAAGACCCAATACTCATTTCTGCTTCAGCTCAGAGGTCCCCTGTATATATCTGCCCTCTACGACACCTCTCTTTCTGGCCGTATCTCCCCGTACCTCTTCTCACAAAGCCCTCTGGCTTCAGAGGGTAAGCCTCGCTTAGACCTGGGAATCTCCTGGGATGAGGCCTCCTGTGGATGTTTCCATGGCTCCAGATACTGACATTGAGGCAAGAGCATCAGTGTACCCTTATCCTGGAATCTGGATTCAGGTAGGCTGGGACCACAGAGCCCCCATCTGCCGTGGTCTCAGGGGCAGAAAGAATACCACCAGGACAGAGATTCCTCAGAATCAGGCAACTGGAGACACAGCCAAACCTTCAGAGCCCAGACCCAAACTGAGAGGCCCCTGCAGGCCCTCAAGGCCTGTTGGCCTTGGCCTTCTTTGTCAGAACAGGGCTGAGCGGCACAGCATCTTAGGAAGGAGGGGCTGCGTATGCCCTTTCGCTGGCAGTTTGTTCCAGTAAAACTAGGCACTGTCCTTCGCAATCAGCTTCTGGGCCGTGAGTCCCCAAGGAGAGAGGAGGGAGCAGTCAAGGCACAAGAGAAGATGTCAGTTCCCATCGAGGTCTGGCATGTGAGCGGGGAGGGGCGCCTGGTACACACTCTGAGCTCCAGCATCCTCGCCTCCCTTCCCTTCGAGCCTCGTCTGAGGCGGCAGACAGGGGACTGCACGCAACGGCAGGGGACGGTGGCCAGTCAGCTGCACACTGGTGGCGAGGCAGGGGTCGTGCCCAAGGCTGCACCTCACAACAGGACCAGAAGAGACGCTGCACCAGGTTCGGGTCAGTGGAGAACAAGAGTGACCCAGGCCCTGCCCCCAGGGAGCCCAGCCCTCAGGCCCCGCCCTCAAGGGGTTCATGCTCTAGAAACAGGCTTCGGTGATTCTCCGCGATGAGTGCTTTGCTGTAGAAGGACGATGGGGTGCTGAGAGCCATGGGGAGAGGGGAGAGGAAAAGCTCCTAGGACAGGGATGCTCCCAGATGGAGGGGGCAGTGAGGTACACAGCAATGTGGTACGGGCGCCACAGGTGTGAGCTTGGGAGTGGGACACGCCTGGATCCAAACTGGCTCTACATTTGCTAGCTGTGTGACCTCAGGTGAGTAACTTGACTTCTCTGTGTCTCAGTTTCCTTCCATAAAGTGGAGATGGGAAAGATCAAAGTTCCTGTCTCCCAGGGCTGTTGTGAGAATCAAATGAGAAAATGAATACAGGGAAGCCTATGGCAGAGTCAGCTGTCGATGATGTCAGCTTTCACCTTTGCTCTAATGGACGTACAGTTGCTATTACAGTTGGTAATAATAATAATATCGACAGCAACGGTGGCAATTGCTGTTGTTGCTATTACTGTTGGCATCTGCAAAGTCTCCCCGCAGCCACCTGGCTGCTGCCGGCTGGAGCAGCCTGGGCAGGTAGGAGGAGGTAGGTGAGAGCGTAAGTGAGCGGCCCCGCTGCAGAGCTCTTGGAGCACCTGAGAAGTTCCCTGGAATGGACACTGTGAAGTCAGACACAATGGTTGATCAGCGTCATCTTGATTAAGTAGAGTTAATCTCCAGTCCCAGGGTGGCCTCATCCCCTTGGGGCCAGTTCTCGGAATTGTGCAAGATGGAGCAGCTATGCCACGGCTATAGTCCGGTCAACATGTAGTTAACTTTTGTCACCTGGTTCCCACCAGGTTTCATTATCTACACGACACCTCCAAGGATACGGCTCAGATGGAGGGATATAGAAGGATATCTACAGCCTATGAGGAGGAACCAAAAGTCCTTGACTTTTTTTGGTGGCTAAACTATTATTATTTTGTCTTCTTTGACTGCATTCCTCTGCTTCTGCATTTTCTCCAGATCAGAGTCCCATCAGCCCCAGGATGGTGGTCCAGAATGAATTAAATCACCCTCACCCCCTGATCAGGATCAGTCTAGGAGACACTGCCCTCCAAGGGGTCCAGAGACCTAACCGTGGGAGAAGGAAGGGCACAGAAACAGGGCCCGTGAGGAACAGGAGTCCAGCAGAACTGACCTGGATGGTGAGGAACAGGAGTCCAAGAGGACTGGCCTGGACAGAGGCAGTGGGAGCTTCTAGACACTAGTTCTGCACTGCTGTATCGGCAGGGACCATCCACTGTAATGCTCTCAATCTGGTCCCTGTTTGGAGCAATTCCAAAATCTGATGAATGCCCTGGATCTCCTCTCCTAGGAGAATGCACATGCGCCTCTATAGGAAAGTTCAGGGATTGAAGGACTCCCATGAGGTCATGAACACTAGAATAAGAATTGCTCCAGATATAGTCCAGAGGCGGCCAGGGGATACCCACAGAAATGCCCGCCCATGTTGTTAGTAATGAGAATGTAAGTGCCTCACTAGATCCCCACTTTGCATTATCCCCTGCTGTTTTTTCAAGAGGGACACCTAGACAGCAGACATTGTCCGGAGTTCCCTGAGATACAGATGGCTCCCTAGAGTTTGATGGCATCCACATGGCCCAAAGCCCAAGTTCATTTGGTGTTCCACTACCATTTCCTGTGGTGTCAGGCCAGGGAAAGGCACTGCAGGGGATACAGGATCAGACTAATCCTCAGGGAGCTCATGGCCCTGGGGAGGAGGTCAGCGTGAACACAGTTAACCCCAAGTCTGGGCACGGAATAGCAGGGACTGTGGAGGGACCAGCAGAGTCCCTGGGAGAAGAGAATCATTGCCTCTGAGGCCCCCAGGGGTGGGGAGAGAAGACTTCAGGGAAGAGGCAGAGAGAAAAGGTATTGTTGAAGATACAGCAGAATGGCTAAAATTCCTATAACATTTTGCAAAGAGATGGGGGATAATAACCACATTTTATAATTTCTCAGTTGAATGTTTTTGACATCATGTAATCTTGCTGACACTGGAGGGACTGTCCCTCCCTTCTAGCCAATTCCTGGGGATAGGAAACCACCCAGTCCAGGGCTCACACCCCCAAACTCCTCCTTATATTAAGTTCTTAAATAGCTAGGATCCCAATCCGCCTGCCCTAATCACCCCAGAGACAGATAGGTACCAGATTACCAGATAACATGGGAGAGTCCCTATGCTCCAGAGCCTGCTGACATTACTCAATTATCCGACCTTAAACCTGATTACCCTGCTCTGCCTATTACTTCCTGCATGTGTGCATGCTCAGTCGCTTCTGTCATGACTGACTCTTTTCGATTCCATGGACTTTAGCTCACCAGGCTCCTCTGTCTATGGGATTCTCCAGGCAAGAATACTGGAGTGGATTGCCATGCCCTCCTCCAGGGGATCTTCCCAACCCACGGTTGAACCCACTTCTCTTATATCTCCTGCATTGGCAGGCGGGTTCTTTACCACTAGCACCACCTGGGAAGCCTTAATGCAGAAACCACTTGAAGACTCTTGCCCTGGTATTCCATCCTCCCCCGCCTCCCTCTGCCTCCTGATCAACCCTGGTCTTCCCCGTGTGTTTTCCCAGCATGGCCTGTCTCCTGTTTCCAGCAATCTGTGAGTATGAAAACACATTTCCTCACTGCAGCCCTTGCTATATATGTGTCTTACCTCACCTGCCTCAAACAAATCCTGGGCATCCTTAATACACAAGGTTGCTTCCCCTAGAGGGAGGGCAGGCTGGCTGAGCTTGACCCCCAGGAATCAGTAAATAATGGAGTGATGCAGAGAATTTTCTCATGAGACCAACTGAGTGAAGAAGAGGACACTATAAGAAGAATAAGCCTGGACCTGCCTACCTTTCATGTCAGAGCTGATCAGTGCCCCGAAGAGCTACCGAAAACCTCTGGAAGCTGTGTGACTTCACTGAGTTTAGGAACCTTCATCTCAGAAAAAGCCCTAAACAACAAGCCCTCTGGGTGTATTTAAAGACAGCCAAGAAGGACTAAAAGATTCTACTTGGGAATCTTCCTAGGAGGACACCCATAGCTCCCTCCACGCGTAAACGGGTCCCTCGATGCCTATGACGGCATCTGTTGCTAACGGGGCATGTGAGGGTGAATCCCAGAGAACTGAGTTGGGGAGTGGGGAGCGGTTGGCCACCAGAGAATAAAACAGCACACCAAGCCAGTCCCCAGGGCCTGGGAAGGAGAGAGGGTTTTACCACTTTCCCTGGCAGGAGGCCGGGGTGTGTTTTTCCTGAAATCTCTGCAGGGCCCTAAGAGGCTGTGGGGATGATGAGCAGAAGAAGAGGGCTCTGGGTACATGCAGGGAGGCAGCCAGGGTGAGGTGGGGGGTGGGGGGCAGGATTCAGCACCTACCAGAGCCAGACTCCACCAGCCAGGGCCGCAGGCAGGGAAGAAAGGCCCCGTCTCTCTGGCCGTGCACCGCAGCCAAGACAGACTCAAAGGACAATCCCATGAGGTCAGTAGATAGAACCAAGAGAGCCGCAGGGCAAAGGGGGAACACTGGGCCAGTCATGTCTCTCCGGGGTCAAAGCCATAGTGCCGTTCCCTCCCCTCCAAGCCCCACAGCCAGGAAGAATGGGCCCCTTTGAGCCCCACTGAAGGTCACAGGGGCACCTCTTCCAAGGCGCTCTTCATATGTGGGGCTTGGACCAAAGACTTCCTGCTGCCCAGAACCCCCTGGCTAACAGGGCCCATTGTTGGAGTGGGGGTGGGCAGGGCTGGAGGCTGGGGGGTGGAGGGTGGCTCTCAAGAGCCCGGCAGTTTGATGGCGTGCACCCTGCATCCAGCGACCACAGCCTAACTCGGGCAGTGTTCTTGGACTCCCTCATGGGGCTCCAAGCAGCAGGTTTCCTCTATCATCAGCCAGAGGACACCCATAGGATTCACATAGGAGTGGTCACCTGTGGTCGGCAAGAAGTCCAGCACTGCTTTGCTGGGTCCCTGACTCCATGTCTCCTGCCACATCTTCATTTCAGGTCCTCCATAACCCCAGGAGGTACATGTGCAGAGCTGCGGGGCTGTCCCACCCCAGGCGCTCCCACACTTTGCATCTTGCGTCTCTCTGAGTGAGGACACCCAGGTGGCGTAGTTGGTCTCTGCCAGTGCCAGAGACGCAAGAGATACAATTTTCATCCTTTGGCCGGGGAAGATCCCCTGGAAGAAGAAATGGCGACCCACTCCAATATTGTTGCCTGAGAATCCCATGGACAGAGGAGCTGCAGGGCTACAGACCATGGGGTCACAGAGTCAGACACAACTGAGCACACATTTACACACTTCTGTCTGCGGCACTGCTGTCCTAGAATTCCGTCCTGCTCTGACCCCTAACTCCCCCGACCTTCCGCCCTCAGCCATCCATCATCCAGTTCAAAGCTGATCCCCAGCTGCCAGCCTCCCAAGCTAGGCTGGACTTTGTCTCATGCATGCCTTTTGGCCTCTTCCCAGTAGAGTGTCATCCATCGTATTCACATAGAGTAATTTCTCTCCATCTCTTGTCCCAATTTTAATATTAATAGCATCCCCTTTCACCCTTAGAAGTGCTCCATTTTAGAAGATAAATGATACAGCCAGCCTCCCTCTCAGGCATCCTTCAGCTGCTCCCACTACCGCCCCGCCGCTGCCCCCCACCCAGAGCAATCCTGAAACCTCAGGCCTAGATGACACCCCTTCCTGGTCACATGTGTGGCACTCCCGTCCCACCTGCCACGTCAGCAGGACGGGAGCCAGCTGGCCGGCGTTATCCCATTGTGCAAATGAGGACAATGAGATGGGAGAGAGAGAGTGAGCTACCCAAATCACTGGATGGTTAGCAGCAGATCTCAGGCTACACGAGGGCTCCAGGCCAGGTTTCCCACTAAATAGCAAAAGCCATCTTCGTGACCATAGCCCCTGCTGCCGCTGCGACTGCTGCTAAGTCACATCAGTCGTGTCTGACGCTGTGCAACCCCATAGACGGCAGCCCACCAGGCTCCCCCGTCCCTGGGATTCCCCAGGCAAGAATACTGGAGTGGGTTGCCATTTCCTTCTCCAATGTATGCATGCATGCTAAGTCGCTTCAGTCATGTCTGACTCTGTGTGACCCCATAGACGGCAGCCCACCAGGCTCCCCCATCCCTGGGATTCTCCAGGCAAGAACACTGGAGTGGGTTGCCATCCCTTCTCCACAGCCTCTGCCACATCTCAGTTGCAGTCTGGGCTACCCACTCGGGATTTCGCCTTTGCTGTCTGGCATTGTTCTGGAGTTGCTTCATGGATGATGGGCTGTCTTATGCCAGACTGTAAGTCACAGAGCCCAGGAACTGTGTCTTTTCCTTTTCTTGGTCTGGGTACAGAGGACACACTCAAGAATCAGCCCGAATGTTGCTGAGTCCTGCAGGTTTCAGGCATCCCTCTGGTGATTGGGCAGCCTTGTTCAACACAGGTGACTCAGTGGTAACTACTTGGGGGAACACTGTCTCTAAACTGCCTTGCAGTTCTTTTGTCAGATCCTGTCTAGGCTGCCCAGGGCCAAGGCCATGGGTGGAGAGGACCCCTCACCGCTCTACAGAACTGACAGCCCACCACAGAGACACTTCTCCAGGGAGATGGACATCCCCAGCCAGGGCACACAGTTGCCTCAGCGAAAGGTGCTAGGCCTCCATTCTGGGTATGTGTGTGCATGCTTAGGCACTCAGTCAAGTCCAACTCTTTGCGATGCTATAGACTGTAGCCCACCAGGCTTCTCTGTCCATGGGATTCACCAGGCAAAAATATTGCAGTGGGTTGCCATTTCCTCCTCCAGGGTATCTTCCCGACCCAGGGAACAAATCTGCGTCTTCTGAATTGACAGGCGGATTCTTTCCCACTAGCACCACTGGGGAAGCCCGCATTCCATGGTCCCAAACCCAGGCCACAACTGGACCACTGCTTTCAACTTGCAAAGTCAGGTCACTCACCATCCTGTAACCCTCCCAGCTCTCTCTGTTTGATCCCCATTGGGTATGTGGCCTCAGAAACTCTCTTCCCGTCTCTGAGCCTCTGTTTCCTCATCTGTAAAATAAGAGCGGTGGACCAAGCCAGTGCTGCCCAATAGAAATATAATGTGAGAGGCATATATAATTTTAAAATTTCTAGTAGTTACATTAAAATATTAAAAAGAAATGTATGAAATTAATTCTAAGAAGTTATATCATTAAATGCAATTTAGATGTGTAGTAAATATAACAATTTTTAATGAGAACATTTTACTTTTTTTTTTACAAAGTTTAAAACCTGGAATGTATTTTATGCCCACGGCACGTGTCAGCCACACTCACATGCTCAGTGCACGTGGAATGTGGAATGGGCCGGGGACCCAACCTCTGATTCTGCATCTCTATGTACATATGTGTCAAGTGGCCACCATATTGGACAACACAGGATGAGAAGATCCTAACATCCCTTATCATTCAGGTGACTTCTAACCTCATGATAACTCCTCTGTGTGTACCTGCCACTAGACCCTCCATCACCAGCTCTGGCTACCTGTTCACCAGGAGAAGCAATGCTACTTCCTGCCCTGCCAAGCTCCCCAGACAGTGCTTCATCACCCAGGGCTGACCCTGGTGCTCCCTGGATATGACATTTGGCTTGCCCGCACTTCCAAACCACAGAGGATCTTGGTCCAGTGCCTACTTCTGTCCAATGTGTGAGTTTTGATTTCCAAACCCAGGAATTTTTGAGGCAGCCACTAGGCTCACAAACCTAGGGAAAAGACTGAAGAGAATTGGAAGCCCCCCAAACACGGCAGTCTCTCCCGAGCATCTGTGAGCATTTGCATCATGCCCAGCATGAGGCCAGCACTGTGCCAAGTCTGGGGACACCAAAAAAGCTAGATGATAGTCAAGTCTTCCCTTTAGACCATGACCCTGACTGGCATGTGGTAAACAGCTGAAGGATGACATAAAACGATATATACTAAAGTGTTAAATTGGATCCATACCATCAGAAGTCATATTAGTTGGGGGTCTCAGCAGGAAACAGATGGCACACTCAAGCTGGATAGTTGAGGAGAGTTTAATGAGAGTACTGTTTTAAAATATGTGGGAAGAGATTAGGAAAAACCACAAGGGATAACATGTATCACTTCCCTAGACCTGAAGAAGTTGGGGAAGGAGACCCTGAGAAAGCAGAGAGGACCACTGTGTGAGCAGGTCCTCTTAACAAAATCTGCAGCAACTGGAGGCAGCCCTGCAGGGAATCATACTCCTAGCTCACCCGCTCCCACTCCTGCATCTTCTGTTGGTTCATCCCATTGTCTAAACCCAACCTGAAGCCAAAGGGAAGGGGATCCAGGTAGGTCACCCTCCCAGCACAGAGCAGGGTAAGGTAGAGATGGAAAGACCAGTAAAGGGTTTCCAGCCAGGGGACCAGGATGCAAGCATCACAGATGGTAAGTGTAAGTTGCGGGGCTAGGGGACAGTTCTGAGGGAGACAGGGATAAGCCTGGGTCCTAGCAGAAGAGTGGGCTTTGGGAAACCAAGGGAGGAGAACCTCTGGCTTAGACGGCAGAGTCAAGGGCAGATGCACTGAGCAAACTCAAACAGCTGGAAGGGAGTTGTCCCTCAGGGTCAGGATAAATTTCTACAGGGACCTAAAAGTACTCCTTCCCACACCAGCTCCAAGATCACAAAATCCCAGGCTTCCTACCTGGAAGGGCAAACTTGAACAAGGCCCCACACAGAGGGCAAGGCCTTAGTAGGGCAGAGAAAAAGGATAACAGTTGATGTTTGATACTCCCGTGGAGAGGTCTGAGGCAAAGCAGGAGTTGCGCTTCATGGTCTAACACCGAAGGGTAATGGTTCTAGTCTCTAGATGAAACCTGAGACAGTAACGGTCTAACAGGAATCGGAGTAACAACTAGAATAGTCCTGAGTATGGTACCTTGCATGAGGTCTTCACGTAGATTGTCTTAACAGTGATAAGAGGGAACCGAAGGAAGTTGGAGAGACAAGTAACAAGCACAATGAATACCAAATACGTGCTAGACATTGTCTACGTGGCATCATACACTATGTGTGATCACTGTTCCATTGTTCCCATTATACACAGAAGGATACTAAGGATCGAAGGAGTTAAGCAACTTGTCCAAGACTGGAAAGTCATGAAGTGGAATGGGACCGAGACCCAAACTCTGATTCCACATCTCTGTGTACTTACCACACTCATAAAATAAAGAGAGGGCCATGCAAGTCAGCATCAGATAGGCTCTGGACACTCATTGCTTTGCAAGAGGTCAGAGCACTGAGTGATTAGGACACCACTGTTACAAGGGTCAGGACAGAATCTGGGCTACAGACAGTGAGTGCTGGAACTCAGAGAGTGGTAGCCTGAAAGAGCAGGTGAGAGGATAGCGCAGGGTGGGTGCAGGACATGAGCTGGGATCTCAGTGCACCCAACTCAGGTTTCCATGGAGACCAAACTCCCTCCTCTGGGAGCTGTGACCCACCCTCTTCCTAGCGCTCACAATCCAAATTTCCATACCATGCAGTCAGACAGCCCAAAAGCAAAATTTCAAGTGTACAGGGAGACTAACTGGGTTTAAATTTAAAGCCCGTGTGCCCTGCCGGTCAACCGAGTGAAACGATGAGTCAGCTCCAAGTTACTACCCCAGCCACCAAGTGTGGAGCGAGGCCGGGACATACATGTTTTACCAAAGTTCATGACAACATTTTTACCTTAGTTATAAAAGAGAATGCTTTTTAGGTTGAACTTTCCTATTTGTAACCTCTTTGGTTTGAAAATGCAGGTCATCATTTCCTATCTGGGCTTCATCTACAAGAGAAAAGAACCAGATGGGAAAGAGCGAGCTGGTGTTCCTGGTGGATTCGTGACTGAATTACCAAATACGGTTGGTCTGAGCCCCTCTGATTTGGTATTTAAGTGGGTTTGGAGATTGGTGATGGCAGCAAGGGAAAAGAGAATAAATGGGTCAAAGGACAGCTTCTATAAGGCACTAAGAAGGTGCAGTCAACTCGTGGCTTTGGATGGGCTGGGAAAGACATATTCCTTGCCTCTGAATCACCTGAAGAGCCCTGAAATAGTACCAGTGCCTGGACCCTATCCACAGAGATTCCAGCTTTGTGATCTGAGATGGGGCTAGAAATTAATAGGGTTTTTTCCTCCTTTTTTAAAAAAAATCAAAGTATAGTTGATGCACAGTATTATATAAGTTATGGTTGTAAAATACAGTGATTCACAATTTTTAAAGGTTATACTCCAGTTACAGTTATTATAAAACATTGGCTATATTCCCTGTGCTATATAATATATTCTTGTAGTTTATTTTGTACCTAAGTCTGCACCTCTTAATCCTTTAAACTTATACTGCCCCTCCCTACTTCCCTCTCCCCATAGGTAACTGCTAGCCTGTTCTCTATATCTGTGAGTCTGTTTCTTTTTTGTTATATTCACTAGCTTGTTGTATTTTATAGAGTCCACATATAAGTTATATCATACAATATTTGTCTTCCTCTGACTTATTTCACTTTAGCATAATACCCTCCAAATCCATCCATGTTGTTCCAAATAGCACAATTTCATTTTTATGGTGAGTGGCATTCCAAAGTGTGTGTATATATATATATATCACAGTTTCTTATATAGAAATGTATATATATAATACATATATGTATACCACAGTTGCTGTATCCATTCATCTGTTGATGGACACTTAGGTTGCTTCCATATCTTGGCAATTGTAAATAATGCTGCTATGAATATTGGAGTGCATGCATCTTTTTGAATTAGTGTTTTGGGGTTTTTGCAGTATGTTCCCAGCAGTGGAACTGCTGTGTCATAAAGTGGTTCTAGTTTTAGTTTTCTGGGAAGCCTCCATGCTGTTCCCACCGTGGCTGCACTGATTTACATGCCCACCAACAGTGTATCTGCTCAGTCACTCAATCGTGTCTGACTCTGTGTGACCCCACGGACTGTAGCCCACCAGGAGCCTCTGTCCATGGGATTCTCCAGGTAAGAATACTGGAGTGGGTTGCCATTTCCTTCTCTAGGGAACAGTGTATGAGGGCTCCCTTTTCTCCACATCCTCACCAGCTTTTGTTATTTGTGTTCTTTTTGATAATAACCATTTTGACAGGTGGGAGATGATATCTCACATGGTTTTGATTTGCATTTCCTGATGGTTAGCGATGTTGAACATCTTTTTCTGTGCCTGGAAATTAATGCTTCTTAAAGTCACTTCAAGTGCAGCCAGAGTTGAAAAACACTGATATAAATCTAACTCCATCCTCTCTGAAGCCCCGCCTCCTTTTTCCTTACTCCCCAGTTTCTGGGGCACCAGCAGGAGACAGTCTGTGATAAAGCAACCCTCAGGATCGCTGCTGTCTGAGCGGTAGGGTGACCAGCTGTCCCAGTTTTAAAACTGAACGTTCAGCATCCTAGGAAACCCCTCAGTGCCAGCAAACTTGGAGGCTGGTCACCCTACTTCCAGGGTTGCTAGTCTCCCTGACCCTAACATCTCCCAACTCACCTACCCAGAGTAGGAAACTGCCTTCCTCCTTGATCTTCCTGCTCATCTAAGGCCTCACAGACCGTCTTGAGGACCCTAGGGCCCACCAGTCCCCCATTTGGCCTCCACGTCTAGTCCTGGATCCCCGGAGCTGCCCAGTTCTCCTGCTACCCCAGCCTCAGGTGTCCCACACGTTTGAGAAGGGACCAGGATATGCTGAGGCCATCTGTTTGGTGGTCCCTGGGTTGATTTGCCCCACATCTGAAACTGCACCACCGGTGCTAATATGTTCCTGCCTGCGATCCTGGGGTTCTAAATCCAGGAGCCATTTACTAAGCAATGTTCATATTTATTTGTGAAATTATATGGACTTTTATAGCACACTTACAAAGATGAATAAATCCCTGCTCGTGTGGCCCAATTTGTTGTTCTAACCTGACACTTTCGTGTCATAATCACCTTTCTTTCAGCTGGTTATGGCCAAGGCTGTTAGGGATTTATTAGAAGCATTTTATAATGTGCTTTACAAGATGTTGTTGGAGGCTGTGGCTTTGTTTATGGGAAAGAGAGGGAGGGATGGAGGAAAGCGGGGTGGAGAGAGGAGCCCAGATAACTTGGTGCCTCTGGAAGCACCATCCAGGGATGAATTTAATGGGAACTTTCCTTCCGCCCCAATTCCTAGTCCCAGATGCTGCTCACCCACCATTTGAAAAACTTTGATCTCTCACTTCTTCAATATTATTGATTTTCAGAGATGGGAAAAAAAGAAAACACAGAAGACACAGACATCAAGGAGATTTTAATATCAGACTGGGGATGACGGGACCCTCCTTTATAGCCTCTGAAATATCAGAGAGCTTTACTAGAAGTGACCTTTCCACCTTCCAGCTTTCTCTACCAAAGAAGGGAAAGAAGCAGGCTGGAAATCTCCTTTGCCATCGCTTTCCAAGCCCTATCTGAGGGCTGCAAATGGCTCTCCCGCTGAACTGCTCATCCTTTTCTAGGGAGGCTTATGCTGAAGATGGTGAGGGGACTTCAAACGGCCATCCCAGATCCACTTGATAAATTATCTACCAAGAGCCTTTAACTGAGGAGCTGAGATGTGCAAGTCGTGGTAGGCAGCTTCCGGGAGCTCACCTGAAGAGCAAGAAAGGGGTGTTTGCAAGCTATATACAGCTCCACATGTCCGTTCTTTCATGCAGACATTTGAAAAAGTCTCCAGGAGTGGGCCTTCCCTGGTGGTCCAGTGGTTACGGCTCAGTGCTTCCACTGCAGGGGGCATGGGTTCAATCCCTGGCTGGGGAAATAAGATCCCCTCCTTTGGCCCAGAGTAGGGCCAAAGTAAATAAATAAAAACTAGGACCTATCACAAAATAAATAAAAGCTAGGACCTATCACAGGATAAATAAAAACTATGACCAAACTGTGCTCTATGCTCTATAATGATCTATAT
Organism: Dama dama; assembly: GCF_033118175.1. Lineage (NCBI taxonomy): Eukaryota > Metazoa > Chordata > Mammalia > Artiodactyla > Cervidae > Dama > Dama dama. The sequence continues at coordinate 41,888,655 of NC_083696.1, read as the reverse complement.
GGGAAAAGAATTAAAAAAAAAAAAAAAAAAAAGAGACCAGATATGTGTGTGACTGATTCACGTATCTATACAGCAGAAAGTAACACGACATTGTAAATCAAGTATACGCCAATAGAATTTAAAAAAAGAAGAAGAAGCTCCAACCAGCTAAAGTGGGAATGACAGTTTCGTGGGTCATAAGAAATCAGAAGGGTTTCATACACCTTTGAGCTAGAAAAATAAAACTCTCTACAGATGGACAGGCTTTCCATCAAAGAATGCCTCATTCAGATGACTGTACAAAGGCTTAGAGGTCATCATTCTCTCCCCACCCTGCTGTTCAGCTCTGCCAGGTACCAGAGGCTCTACTAAGGCTGGAAGACCATGGCAAGCAAGGCAGGTAATGGCAAGAGTCCAGGGGCATTTCCCTGGGACCTGGAGTCCACCAGGCAAAGACCAGAGAAGAGTACAGTGAGTCTAAAGTCCATCTGATAAGCAGAATTGGGCTCATCACAGCAGCACAGTGGCTCAAAACAAGACCGAAGAGGTGACCAAGAGCCAGGTAACTTTGGTAAAGTGTGCATACTTTATTCCAAGTAAAAAGGGAGGTGTCTCATTTTGCATTTTTCAAAGATCCTTGACCCAGTGTCAGTGAGCACCCAGAGCACCCAGACCTTTCTTTCTGATACAATTCTCCAATCAAAGCACTCCAGGACTCCTGGAGAAATTGCTGGTTCTTGTGCAGGGTCAAGGAGCGTACAGAGGAGCCGATAGCATCTTGTAGATACAGGAAGTAAAAACTGCTCAAAAAACAAAGAGATGAGAGCATGTCAAATGGGCAAAGGAGTCGACCTGAAGGAGCTCCCGAAGTCCAAAGCTAGAACAACATGAGACCCAAATGAACAACATCGTGTTGGATGATAATGCAAAGTGTGAAGTAAGCTCCCATGACTCCATACTGACATATATAAATGATGGATTAATAAGGGAATGAATGAATGAATGAGAAAAGACAAGTCTCTCATACAAAACCCCACATAATTATGTAGATTATCTCACCCCCAAGGAGGCTATTCAATTCCCTCCTCCCCTGCCCCTTGAATGTGAGCTGTTCTTAGTGACTCCCTTCCAGGGAGTAGAATTCAGAAAGTGAGGAGAAAAAAGCAAGAGTCCAGTGGACAAACCTGGCAAACACTGCCTCAGGTGACCAGGGTCCGCGTCTATAGTGACACATTGCATTGTACCTTTGATGTGGGGTGATGGGAAGGGCACTTCACCCCTGTGGTCTTACTCCCTAAAACCATGACTCCAGCCTATATTGTTGTTATTTAGTAGCTCAGTCATGCCCGACTCTTTATGACCCCACAGACTGTAGCCTGCCAGGCTCCTCTGTCCATGGGATTTCCCAGGCAAAGTGTAAGTGGAATTTCCCACCAGTTGGGTCTGGGTTATCTGGGGCTATAGGGCAGCCAGAGCTGTGGGGTCATTTTGAGTGGGTTGCTCCAAGCTGTGCTCCCTCACTCTTGGAGAGAGAGCCTTATAGGATGATGAAGATTAAATGCAGTGACCCTGGTCATCAGAGTACAGTGCCTCGTACACGGATAAGCATCCGTCATGTGCAGTGTTATCCAGGAAGCTGTTAGATAGCCACTCATCGCAGAGCACAGGAAAGGGACGCAACTAGAGACAGCGGACTTGGGAAAGCACGAGGTGCTCTCCGTGGGGACCAGGAGGGTCATCAGAGTGGGCAGAGCCAGGGCCATCAGGAACCTTCCAGAGGACTCAGCTCCGGGATCACCACTTCCAGGAAGCCAGGTATATAAATGCCCCTTCTTGGTGTCTGCACTTCCAGGAGACATGAGCCTTCAGGGCAATTCCAAAGCGCTGACCTGTCTGCTGATCTGATTTCCCCAGAACCTGTGAGAGGGATGGGAATTTGCAGCAGCCTTGGGGTTTCATAAGACAGTGGGATCCTTCCAATCAGATAGACGAAGCTTCATGTTTTTTCTGCAGGTCAGTGGTTTTTTAATAATTCTCTACAGACCTAAAACACCCAAGAAAACTCTTCAAGGGCAAACACGGGGCCTCATTCATCTCTGAGGCTGGGTTGTCTTATTAGTTCAAAGGAAGGTAGGGAGAGAGAGAGAGGCAGGAAGAGAAGGGGAGAGGCAGGGAAGAGAGAAGTGGGGAGGGGGAGGGAGAAAGGAGGGAAGGAGATGGGAAGAGAATGAATGAATGAGGGGAAAGAGTGTCTGGGTTTTTCAATCCTGAAGGAAGTATTTCATGTCCCCCCAACTGTTAAAAATAAACTGCTGAGTGCCTGGTCCCTCCAGTTATTTTCATCAGAGGGGGAACCAAGATTTAAGTCCCCTGCCAGGCTACCAGGCCAGCCTGGTACCTATTTCAACCTCCAGACTCTCAGAGACCAGGACCCCCACAGAAGCCAAAGGAAATTCCTCTCCGCTTCCCCACCTACAGCAGCACCATCCCCCAAGGTCAGCCAGCAGCCATGGCCCTTCCCTCCGGGCCCTGGAAGGAGCCTGGAGCTTCTACGATCCACCACGGTTTATTCTCTTTGTGTATTTATATTGGGCTTATCGTTATTATCATTACGGCAATTTTTAATTTCCTCATCCTCTCTTTGGAAATGATGCCACGGGAAAAATAGTTTGACTTTAATCAGATGGCTGGGTCTGTGGAGAACCAGAACAAGTCCCTGAACCCTGCAAAGACAGATCATCCCTCAGCCTGACTGAAGATTCCGCCTCCTCCCGTATCCCTGAAGCTGTTCCTGTGTGTGCTCAGTCGTGTCTAACTCTCTGCGACCCCACAGACTGCAGCCCGCCAGGCTCCACTGTCCATGGGATTTCCCAGGCAAGAATACTGGAGTGGGTTGCCATGCCCTCCTCCAGAGGACCTTCCCCACCCAGGAGGTCGAACCCACATCTCCTGCATTGCAGGCAGACTTTTTACCACTGAGCCAGGGGGGAGGCTGTCCCTGGCTTTCCCCAGGGGTCCCATCACAAGATAGCTGGTCATGAGCGGGGCTACATTTCAGGCTTTTCTAAAGAGCCCCCACATCCATTTTCAGAGCCCTCCTTGCTCAAATCTCATGATAGAAAGGAAGCCAATGCTCTGAGCCCCATTTAACAGATGAACAAACTGAGGCATCAGAGAGGACTCTGCTTCCCAGGTTCATGCTTGAGAAACACTCTGTCTCTCCTCCTGCACTTTCACTCACTCTGACTTCTCCTCCTTTCTTGTCTCCCCACCCAAAGAGGCTCCCAGGAACCTCCATTCCAACCCTGGGAGGTCCTAATCTGGTGACCCCAAACCTCTTGAAAAATATACACAGAACCGGGTGTGTAAACAGGACTCTCCAAAGAGACTCAAAAGGGCTAAGAACCATCATTCCATTCCCTACTTAGAAGTTGTGACATCAGCCCAAAGGGACAATCCCCAAAGGGGGACCAGCACCACCAAGACCCCAGGCAGGGCTCCTTTGGGGGTTGCAAAGCAGGACCTGCCCCAGTGGTAGCTGTATTAAAATGTACCTGTGGGATTTTTAAAATTTTTTTATTTATTTTTATTTTTGGCTAAGCTAGGTCTTCATTGCTTGCATGCAGGCTTTCTCGAGTTGCAGCAAGCAGGTGCTACTCTTTACTTGCATCACACAGGCTTCTCACTGCAGTGGCCTCTTGTTGCGAAGCACAGGCTTTAGTTCCCGGGGCTAAGTAGTTGTGGTGAACAGGCTTAGTTGCTCCGAGGCATGTGAAATTTTCCCGGACCAGGTATGGAGCCCATGTCCCCTGCATTGATAGGCAGATTCTGAACCCCTGGACCACCAGGGGATTTTAACTTCTCGAGGAGACTGAGTGATACACAGAGAGCCTAATTCCGTGGAAAGATTTCGCTGTTGCTCACAGTTTCCCCAGAAATGAGAGGCATGGCACGCGTGCAAGACCACTCAGGGAAGCACCAGGGTTGTTCAGTAGGGAAACCCCAGGACACTGTCCCCACTGTGTATTTCATGGAGGCGGCCAGGCGGGCCAGGAGTGACTGCTGACGACTGGCTAGCTTGCACAATGCCAGCATGTGCTGAGTTATAGTGTGGTCTCTTGTTGTCTGGTACCCGGCCCTGGGCTGAGGACAGGGGCATATTGGCTCAGTGGGTGAAAGCTAGATAAAAGAGGTGGTTGTGGTATGAACTTGGGCTTGGTTGGTTTGTGCATGAAAGGTGCATTCAGAGGCACATTGTTCTATTATCTCTAGGAATCAGCCGGCCCTGGGAAGGGCGGTCTCCCCCCAGCATCATAAAATACAGAAAATTAAAAACATGATTCATAAAGTAGTAGAGGGAGGATGGGATACAGGAAAGAACATCCTGACACTCATATGCCCACAACCTCCACAAATATGCAAAATAAACCACCACACGGGGCTCCAGCTGTCAGGCCAGGGGAGCTCCACCTTTGCCCTCTCCCCAAGCAGGGAGCCGCCCTTTCCATGTCATTTTCGCTTCCCTTGTACGTTAAGTCGCTCAGTCGTGTCCAACTCTGTGCGACCCCGTGGACTATCTCCAGCCAAGCTCCTCTGGCCATGGGATTTCCCAGGCAAGAATACTGGAGTGGGTTGCCATTTCTTCCTCCAGGGGATCTTCCCCACCCAGGAATCAAACCCAGGTCTGCTGCATTGCAGGCAGATTCTTTACCGACTGAGCCACCAGGGAAGCTGTTGTTACCATTTTACCTTGATTTTACCCAGATTCGTGTGGAAGAGGCAAGGGGGACATGCAGAGCAAGATATGGGGAGATGCATGCAATGGGTCCTGCCTTTCCATGAACCTTTCAAAAGCCGGAAGTCCCCAGTAACAGGTCACCCCCACCCCATCCACTCCGAGACACCACGTGTACGGGAGGACACACAGTCTGAGTGGTGGGGCCAGAGCCCGCCACCGTCTCCCCCACAGAAGCCCCATGACGTCTAGGAGACGCAACGGTGAACCAGCTCCTGGGTCTGCCTCACTCCATCCGGCACCTCCCGCTCAGCCGCCTGGGCGGACAGTGTGGGGACAGCCACGCACGTGCCAGGAGACAGCCAACCCGCCTTCCCTGAGGGCTGCAGCCACTCACACTGTCTGTGGCTCCAGGGGTCCCAGAGTGCCTATGTGATTTTGTCTCCCCACTCCCAGGCTCCTAATGCACACAGTCCTCCCTTAACTCTTTCCTTTAGCCTCAGGTCTTGTTCAAACGCCCACCTCACTGTATTCCTGATAAAACGAGGTTCCTTTCTTCATGCTGAGAAGGTGTAATGCGTGTGTGCGTACTAAGTTACTCAGTCGTGTCTGACTTTTTGCGACTCCATGGACGGTAGCCTGCCAGGCTCCTCTGTCCATGGGATTTTTCAGGCAAGACTACTGGAGTGGGTTGCCATTTTCTCCTCCAGGAGATCTTCCCAATCCAGGGATGGAACCTGCATCTCTTACATCTCCTGATTTGGCATGCGAGTTCTTTACGACTAATACCACCTGGGAAGCCCATGAGAAAGTGTAAACTTCAAAGCAAACTAGGGTGCAAATCTCATCTCCACAGTACCTTAGCAGGTTAGTACATGTCTCTGAGCCTCAACTTCCTCATCTGTAAAATGGGAATCCTAAGATCTTCCTTGTAGGATTGTTGGCAATCAAATGAGACAGCATGCAATAGCTGACCACAGAACAGATACCTCAAAAGAAGGTAACGGCATCCTTTATGTTCCTAAGCCAGTTGAAGCACAGGTGCTGAGGGCCTTCAGAGTTGGGGGAGAGTGTGGCCAGATTTCTAAGGGAAGCAAGGGCTGCCCAGGGGCAAAAGGCCTGGATGGGAAGGCTGGGGGCCATATTCCCCTCCCCAGTTTGGCTGAAGATGTTCCCACTTCTGATCTCATCCAAGGAGACCTGCCCCCAGTGGGCTGGCCCACTCACACGCACGGGTTGGCCCTCCAACAACGCAGCTGGCCCAGACCCCAGAGGGAGCCCAAGACATTAGCTAGCCACGCTGGCATCCAGACCATAGGGGCAAAGTATACGTGTGCAACACAATCCAATGGGATAATAATTAATCATCATCTTTGGCTGGCAGGTCGTACATCAGTAATGCAGAATGGATGATATAATTGCACGGTGTGCCTAATTATAGACTACAGAGAGGATAATAATAGGAGTAATTAACCTGGAAAACACTGAACACAAAGGGGATGTGCTGAGAGCCTGAAGGAGAGGGGCACTGCTGGCCTAAGTCACTGACAAGGAGCCTCCTGGCAGTGGGTTGCAGGGACTCTCATACACGGATAACACTCTGCTCTCAGTAGGTCCATGGAGCAGCTGTTCTGGTCTCCTGGCTGAAAATGCCAGCTGCTCGGGTGTCCCTGAGGTGGAGGCTGTCTTGTAAAGGATCCCGTTGGAAGTGGCAGCAGGACTGGAGACCTGCCGATGCATGAGCATCCCTTTGTGTCACCAGCATCTTTCTTGATGCCTCCACCAAGGTCAGGGCTTCCCAGGTGGTTCCAGTGGTAAAGAACCCACCTGCCAATGCAGAAGATATAAGAGATACAGGTTCAATCCCTGGGTTCAGAAGATCCTCTGGAGGAGAGCATGACAACCCACTCCAGTGTTCTCTCCTGGAGAATCCCATGAATAGAAGAGCCCGGCGGGCTACAGTCCACAGGGTCACAAAGAGTCAGACACGACTGAAATGACTTGGCACACACGTACCACCAAGGCCAGAGACCTGGGACCGTGCTCCATATTGTGGCAATGAAAGAGCCAGCTACCTGGTGAATACAGTTAAATCCCTGCACGGGCTCCAGAATGAAGCTCTCCCCCACCCCGCCATGGCAGGCACTCTCCCTGGCCCCGGCTGGGTGGCAGGCACTGTCATGGCACCTGCTGCCCTGGCTGGCCATACGGGACCCTTTCAAGTGCACAGCTTCCAGTGTGGCCACCCGGGACCTCCACTCTCTTCCAGGGTCTTTACCACTCTAGCATCCCCAGCAACAGGCAGCAAAAGGAGCCCGACGTCCAGAAGGGCCCCGTGATGAGGAGTCACCGGTTTCCTCTCCGTTGGGGGCCCTCCTGCTAGTCCTCCTTAGCACCCTCCGCAGGAAGCCTCCCTCTGGCCAAAGGGCAGATTTCTCACGGCTGCTCTGAGCATAGCCCGCTGCCTCAGCACGCGTCCCAGGCCACTTCCGGTCAGTCAGCCACATTTCCCTGTTAGAGGCCATGCCCTAAGTGTAGAGACATTCCTGCATCTTCTGTTTCTCAAAGAGTTTGGGGCACAGCATAGGTTTTCATTAAAACTTTATCAAATGACTGAATGATTTACAAAATGCTCTTCCTGGATCCCACACTACGCACCAAACTTGGTCACTTTCCTTTAATCCTCGCAACAACCCTCCAAGGTATGTATTATTATGCCTCTTCAGGAATTTATTGTTAGGCCTTATCTAAGGAACCACAAAGCAGAGAAATTAATTTGTAGGAAACCTGGGTTCAATCCCTGGGTCACAAAGATCCCTGGAGAAAGAACTGGCAATCCACTCTGGTATCCTTCCCTGGGAAGTCCCATGGACAGAGGATCCTGGCAGGCTACCGTCCATGGTTCACAAAGAGTCGGACACAACTGAGTAACTAACACACACACACACACACACACACACACACACGGAACCGTGAAGCAGAGGAACTAATTTGTTTAAGGTAATATAGCTGGAAAATAGCAAGACTAGAATTTGAGCTGGGCTCTTCCCATTCCCCCAGCATCTTTTTCCACTGCGCCCTGTTGTGGCAGATAGTTGAACTGGCCATTTCAGCTTCCATAGACAAGGGATATGGTGTTTGATGACAGCCACATCAGCAACAGATACTACTATACCCAAAGTGTGCAAACCCTGAAGAACATTAAAAAAGTGTTTGCAGATGGCCTCTTTTCAACAAGTTCAAACAGCACCCCAGTATGTGTTTGAGTTGAGACAGTGCTAGCTGCTATAACAGACATCTTAGGGGCTTCACTCTTTTTCTCTTAAAGTCCAGTTGGCACTGCCCAGTCATTTAGGGACTCAGGCTGACACAGGGGCCTCCATCTCCAATGAGGGGTCCTGATTGTTCAGGTAGCCAAAGAGAGAAAGGGAGAGATGGGGGGGCGTCACATGGGAGGGTTTGGGGATCTGGGAGCAGAAAGACTTTGCCACAGAGGCCCTCTGCCAATGGGGACGCACAGCCTACTGAGCACCAGTCAGTGAACACTGGGCTGCTCCTGGGGATACTTGGGGCCCCTCTCCCAGCATCTCTTGAATTAGAACCTACTGCCAATTGTACTTACTACTATTGACAGTGCAACTAAATTAAAGATTAGGCCAAGTAATAAACTGAAGGTATAAAAAGGACATTGGTGATTCTAAGTGGAGCACATTGAACACTTTTGGGGGGACGTGATGAGACATAGCACTGCAAGTATTGTTAAATAAGATGCAGTGAGACCCCTAACAGGGACTGGGGTTGGGGAGCAGATTGGGAAGTGGTAGGAAGAATAATACCAAAAATCTAAAATTCTGCACTCATGTTGTTTTGCATGGGGCTTGGAGTTTTTTTTAAAAACCCAAATTAGACTTCTTAGGTGATGTATCATAGATGTGGTTAATGCAAGAAAGATGAACGGGAACTCCAGTTAGCAGACCCATATTCAAAGACTGGCCTTTGACCCTTCATTGAAGGCAAATGAGTGCACATTTATATACTTCAAATTAAAATGCCTAAGAGGCATACATATCATTTTATTTTCCTTTATCTTTTTCTTTCTTTTTTTTTCTACACTGTTTCAGCAATCTTTTGGGGTCTTTTTAAGGGTGCTTTTTTTAAAAACTTTTTATTTTGTATTGGAGTATAACTGATTATTGTCACCCTGCTTATTTAACTTATATGCAGAGTACATCATGAGAAACCCTGGGCTGGATGAAGCACAAGCTGGAATCAAGATTGCCGGGAGAAATATCAATAACTTAGATATGCAGATGACACCACCCTTATGGCAGAAAGAAAAGAACTAAAGAGCCTCTTGATGAAAGTGAAAGAGGAGAGTGAAAAAGTTGGCTTAAAGCTCAACATTCAGAAAACTAAGATCATGGCATCCGGTCCCATCACTTCATGGCAAATAGATGGGGAAACAGTGGAAACAGTGGCTGACTTTATTTTTCTGGACTCCAAAATCACTGAAGATGGTGATTGCAGCCATGAAATTAAAAGATGTTTACTCCTTGGAAGGAACGTTATGACCAACCTTGACAGCATATTAAAAAGCAGAGACATTACTTTGCCAACAAACGTCCGTCTAGTCAAGGCTGTGGTTTTTCCAGTGGTCATGTATGGATGTAAGAGTTGGACTATAAAGAAAGCTGAGCACCGAAAAATTGATGCTTTTGAACTGTGGTGTTGGAGAAGACTCTTGAGAGTCCCTTGAACTGCAAGGAGATCCAACCAGTCCATCCTAAAGGAGATCAGTTCTGAATACTCATTGGAAGGACTGATGCTGAAGCTGAAACTCCAATACTTTGGCCACCTGATGCAAAGAACTGACTCATTGGGAAAGACCCTGATGCTGGGAAAGATTGAGGGCAGGAGGAGAAGGGGATGACAGAGGATGAGATGGTTGGATGGCATCGCCGACTCAATGGACATGGGTTTGTGTGGACTCTAGGAGCTGGTGATGGACAGGGAGGCCTGGCGTGCTGCAGCTCATGGTGCTGCAAAGAGTCAGACACGACTGAGCGAGTGAGCTGAACTGATAACTGGTTAACAACGTTGTGATAGTTTCAGGTGGACTGAAAAGTGACTCAGCCATACACATACCTGTATCCATTCTCCCCCAAACTCCTCTCCCATCCAGGCTGCCACATGACATCGAGCAGAGTTATCTATGCTACACAGTAGGTCCTGGTTGGTTATCCATTTTAAACATAGCAGTGTGTACATGTCCATCCCAAACTCTCTAATTATCCCTTCCCCCACCCTTCCCCCCAACAATCATAAGCTTGCTCTCTAAGTCCCTGAGTCTGTTTCTGTTTCAGTAGTGTTTCTGGATTGACCTGCCAGCGCCTGTCACATGAGAGCATGCTCTGTCCTCGGAAGGACAGGCTCCCGTGGAAAAGCACGGACCCAGAGAAGCCCATCCCACCATCCTATCTCCAACATCTGTAACGTCCAGCAGTCAGGGAGCCCAGTAACCACGCCCCGAGACCCAGCCAATGGTGACAACAAAGGGTCCACCTTGGGGCCCTCTTGACACATTACTTTCCTGTAGGAGCCACAAGTTTTCAAAGCAAAGCCTCCTTCTCAAACAGTTAATACACTAATCCAAGGCCTTACCCCCCACCTTAAGATCAGTGAATGCCCTTGGCATCCTGCCTGGTGCAGCCTCGGGGGCACACTCTGCTGCCTTCCACTCTGCCTGCTGGCTCCATGCCAGGCCCATGCACAGAAGCACACACATCTGCTCTTCCATGTACTCACTTGTTCCACAAGCTACTAGAATCAGGGCTTACCTGTGAAATGATGAAGACAGTCTCTGCCCACTGTCAAGTAGAGGAGTCAGAAGAAGGTTATAAATACAATGTCATCAGGGCTGGAATAGATGATACATGAACAGAGAGGAGAGAATAACTCAGGTATTGATTTGTTAATGCTAAGCTCATAGTTGTGATCAGTCATGTGTGTGCACTCAGTAACACAAACACACACACTGTTTCTCTGACCTGTAGCAGCTCTCAACAGCCTACAGTGTGCTCAAGAGCAGAGAACTCTAATATTCCAAAAGAAAATGAATTTGAGGGAATTACCTGGTGGTCCAGCAGTTAGGATTCTGCACTTTCACTGGTGAGGACCTGGGTTCAACCCCTGGTGAGGGAACTAAGATCCCATAAACAACACAACATGGCCAAAAAAAAATTTTTAGGTGAACATGAAAACTCTACAGCTGGGTTTGGAAATGCTTCCCTCTGGCACTGTCCGCAATTACTGGGAGGCAGGCAGAGTTGTGTCATCAAGGCCAAGAAGCAGTCCCTTCCCCACTCTGGAGAGACTCGTCTGGAACATGTGCAGAGGACAGCAGGGAATCTCCAGGAGTTCCAGCCAACACCTCTGAACAGCTAGCTCCCCAAAGAACCCCAGTCTGACCAGGGCCCTCCTCTGCCGTACACGTGGCAGTGATTCTCTCATCTGCAGGGCTAATGAAGTCTTCACCCCTTAGTTAGTGCAAACAGGGCTTCACGATTTGTTAGCTACTTCATCTAATCTCCCAGCATTTTGAACTCTAATTCCAATCCACTTTTACACACACAAATGCTTCCCTGGGGGCTCAGGCTTAGACTCTGCCTGCAATAAAGAAGACCTGGGTTTGATCCCTGGTTGAGAAGATCCCATGGAGGAGGAAATGGCAACCCACTCCAGTATTCTTGCCTGAAGAATCCCATGGACAGAGGAGCCAGGCAGGCTACAGTCCATGGGGTCACAAAGGGGTCAGACACGACTGAGTACTGAGCACACGCACGCACAGTTTATTAACAACATGCTTCATTTCAGATGTACAGCAAAGTGAATATGTTATATAAATATGTTATGTATATGTGTGTGTGTGTCTTATATATATATGTGTGTGTGTGTGTCTTATATATATATGTGTGTGTGTGTGTCTTATATATATGTGTGTGTGTGTCTTATATATATGTGTGTGTGTGTGTGTCATATATATGTGTGTGTGTCTTATATATGTGTGTGTGTGTCATATATATATGTGTGTGTCTTATATATATGTGTGTGTGTGTGTCTTATATATATATGTGCGTGTGTGTCTTATATATGTGTGTGTGTGTGTGTGTGTGTCATATATATGTGTGTGTGTGTCTTATATATATATGTGTGTGTGTGCCTTATATATATGTGTGTGTGTGTGTGTCATATATATGTGTGTGTGTGTCTTATATATATGTGTGTGTGTGTGTGTGTCTTATATATATATATGTGTGTGTGTGTGTGTCTTATATATATGTGTGTGTGTGTGTCTTGTATATATATATGTGTGTGTGTGTCTTATATATATATGTGTGTGTGTGTCTTATATATATGTGTGTCTGTGTGTGTCGTATATATATGTGTGTGTGTGTGTCTTATATATATATGTGTGTGTGTGTCTTATATATATGTGTGTGTGTGTGTGTCTTATATATATGTGTGTGTGTGTGTCTTATATATATGTGTGTGTGTGTCTTATATATATATATATATGTATGTGTGTGTGTGTGTCTTATATATATGTGTGTGTGTGTGTGTCGTATATATATGTGTGTGTGTGTGTCTTATATATATATGTGTGTGTGTGTCTTATATATATGTGTGTGTGTGTGTCGTATATATATATGTGTGTGTGTGTGTCGTATATATATATGTGTGTGTGTGTGTCGTATATATATATGTGTGTGTGTCTTATATATATGTGTGTGTGTGTCTTATATATATATATGTGTGTGTGTGTGTGTCTTATATATATGTGTGTGTGTGTGTCTTATATATATATGTGTGTGTGTGTCTTATATATATATGTGTGTGTGTGTCTTATATATATATATATATGTATGTGTGTGTGTGTGTCTTATATATATGTGTGTGTGTGTGTGTCTTATATATATATATGTGTGTGTCTGTGTCTTATATATATGTGTGTGTGTGTGTCTTGTATATATATATGTGTGTGTGTGTCTTATATATATATGTGTGTGTGTGTCTTATATATATGTGTGTGTGTGTGTGTCTTATATATATATGTGTGTGTGTGTGTGTCTTATATATATGTGTGTGTGTGTCATATATATGTGTGTGTGTGTGTCTTATATATATATGTATGTGTGTGTCTTATATATATATGCGTGTGTGTGTGTCATATATATATGTGTGTGTGTGTGTCTTATATATATGTGTGTGTGTGTGTCTTATATATATGTGTGTGTGTGTGTCATATATATATATGTGTGTGTGTGTGTGTCGTATATATATATGTGTGTGTGTCTTATATATATGTGTGTGTGTGTCTTATATATATATATATGTGTGTGTGTGTGTCTTATATATATGTGTGTGTGTCTTATATATATATATGTGTGTGTGTCTTATATATATATATATATATGTATGTGTGTGTGTGTGTGTGGTATATATATGTGTGTGTGTGTGTCTTATATATATATATGTGTGTGTGTGTGTGTGTCTTATATATATGTGTGTGTCTTATATATATATGTGTGTGTATGTGTCTTATATATATGTGTGTGTGTGTGTCTTATATATATATATGTGTGTGTGCGTCTTATATATATATGTGTGTGTGTGTGTGTCGTATATATATATGTGTGTGTGTCTTATATATATGTGTGTGTGTGTCTTATATATATATATATGTGTGTGTGTGTGTCTTATATATATGTGTGTGTGTGTGTCTTATATATATATGTGTGTGTGTCTTATATATATATATATATATGTATGTGTGTGTGTGTGTGTGGTATATATATGTGTGTGTGTGTGTCTTATATATATATATGTGTGTGTGTGTGTGTCTTATATATATGTGTGTGTGTCTTATATATATATGTGTGTGTATGTGTCTTATATATATGTGTGTGTGTGTGTCTTATATATATATATGTGTGTGTGCGTCTTATATATATATGTGTGTGTATGTCTTATATATATATATGTTATATATATATATGTGTGTGTGTGTGTGTCTTATATATATGTGTGTGTGTCTTATATATATATGTGTGTGTATGTCTTATATATATATATGTTATATATATATGTGTGTGTGTGTGTGTCTTATATATATGTGTGTGTGTCTTATATATATATGTGTGTGTATGTCTTATATATATATATGTTATATATATATGTGTGTGTGTGTGTGTCTTATATATATGTGTGTGTGTCTTATATATATATGTGTGTGTATGTGTCTTATATATATGTGTGTGTGTGTGTCTTATATATATATATGTGTGTGTGCGTCTTATATATATGTGTGTGTGTATGTCTTATATATATATATGTTATATATATATATGTGTGTGTGTGTCTTATATATATATATATATTCTTTTTCAGATTCTTTTCCCACTGAAGCTGTTACAGAGTACTGAGCAGAGTTCCCTGTGCTGTGCAGTAGGTCCTTGTTGGTTATCCATTTTAAACATACCAGTGAGCACATGCCAATCCCAAACTCCCGTCTATTCCTCCATCTCTTCTGGCAGGGCTTCCTGAAGCCCCAGCCCCTCCACGTGCTCCAATCAGATCTCTGCCTATGCCCCTCTGTTACTCACCATATTATATGAACGTCTATTTATACTCCTAGAGGACTTAGTCCCTCTGGCCTCCCAGCAACACATGTCCTCCACGGCATGAAATCTGCTACACGAAAGGGCAGATTGTAATGAGTACCACTGGGGAGCATCCCCTCTGGGTTGAGAGTGAAAGCAAGAGTTTGGGCACCCCCAGCAAATGCATCCTGACCTACTGACCTGACCACACCGGTTGCTCGGTAAGCAGGGCTCAGAGAAAAGGCTGGGGTCAGGTTAGCACAGCCTGATGGTGGACTCTCGCCATGGCCTCCATCCTGTCGGCCTCTTTCCTCGTTACTCACTCTCAGTCTTGAATCGCTTCCCAAGCAGTGAGCAGCACATGTGCTGTCCAGCCCACAGCCACTCAGCCTCTGTGCAAGTGCGTCTCATTGTATATAATAACTCAGCACTCTGGCCCATCAGGAAGACTTCTGTGAGTTGAGCGAATGGAAATCAATTTGCCCAGGCCTGATGCCCCCTGGAGAAAGGAAGACACAGAGCCTCCAACCTCAGAGCAGAGGACCAGGGCTGCCCACACTTACCCACAAGGCAGGCTGCCCAGCACTGACCAGTTCCCACTTCTGTACTATTCCCATATGCCATACCAACTCTGTGAATAATCTCAGAACTCCTGACTCAAAGTCAGCCGATGCATCAGTCAAAAAGAGGATCATTCATCATGAAGTGTTAAGAATAAAAGAGCGCCTAGGGATCGTTTAGCAAAACCTTGGCATTTCACCACAAAGAACTGTAAGGGGATGTCTGCAATGAATCCCGATCTATCTGTGGAGCGAGAAGAAGGTAAGAGAAGTCTGCCTATGGTCAACTCATATGGACATATGACAAAAACCGTCACAATGTTGTAAAGTAATTATCCTCCAACTAAAATAAATAAATAAATTTTAAAAAGAAACTGAAAACAAAAAAATATAACAGAAGTCTTTTCATCTGAGGAGCTTATAGAGGAGTCTGAAAGCTATGTGTTATCACAGAGCCAAATAAGCAGGGTTTCAAATTCCAGTTTTGTCACCTACTAGTTAGTTGTATGGCCTTGAGCAAGTTAAAGAACATTCTCCAAGCATCTATTTCTTTTTTGGAGGGGTGGGGGGAGGGGGTTTCTTGACTTTATGAATTTAACTTTGTATTGTGATAAAACACACAACAGAAAAATACACATGTCGTGAGAGTACAGTTCACTGAATTTGGAGCATCTGTTTCTCTACCCATAAAATGAAATGAATAATGTCTATTTCCCAGAGCCATAGTTAATTGAGATATTGTATGTTAATTGAGATATTGTATGTTAATTGAGATATCAATTAATAGTTATTTGAGGTATCACATGCCTCATATATATATAGAAGGTGCTCAATAACAGTTTCTTTACATGAACCCAAGAATAGAACGAGGACGCAATTAAGGGCTAAACTGTGATGTGCCCTCTAAATACTGTTAAAGGTTCAAAACAGAGGAAACACCCATTTGGGGCTTTATCTGGAGCAAATAATGGATTTACAGAGTGGTTCACACTGGTCCCCTCTGGAGTTATTTCACACCCATTAAAAACATCCAAAGCTCCCTTGGGCCCTACAATCAAACAAACTGTCCCACAGCTCACCCCCTCTCACCCTGTTATAGGTTGAATAGTATCCCCTCAATATCCATATGCTGAAGTTCTAAACTCCCAGTATCTCAGAATGTGATCTTACTGGGGAATAAAGTCTTTCCATATAGAATGAAGATGAAGTCATACTGGACTAATCCAGTATTACCTACCAGTGTCCTTTAAAAAGGCAAAAAAATGGACAAAGACACTCACAGAGGGAAAACGCCCTGTGAAGGTCAGAGTTATGCTGCCACAGGCTGAGAAGTGGCCTGCAGCTGGGAGAGAATGGAAGCTTGGAATGGGTCCCTCCCCAGGGCCTTCAGAGGGAGCATGGCCCTACCAACACCTTGTTCTCAGACTCCCAGCCTCCAAAACTGTGAGGCTAATTTCTGTTGGGTTAAGCCAATCAGGTTTTAGTACTTGGTTATGACAGCGCTAAGAAATCGATGTCCAGGTCATGCCTACCATCACCATTGTGAGCCTGCCATGAGGGGCACTAAACTCAAGCCAATGTGGAGCCTGAGGGAACTTAAACTTACTCTCTCAGCTCAGGACTACAAACTGAGAAAGCTCCCAGCCCTCCAAGAGCTCTGGTCTTCTCTTCCCATCTGCCAGGAGGAGGGTTGGAAACAGCCTGCATTTCAGGCCCATGATTGCTGGAGACAGATGCAAAGGTAGCCATGGCAACAGGTAGCAGAATGGCTCAGGTGGACAACATCCTCAAGGTCTCCAGTCCTGACTGGTTCTAAAACCCGCTATAGCCTCCCTTCCCATGGCTCTCAGGCCTCTACTTAAGAACAGAGAAGTCTGGGAAGTATATAAGTTCAGGATTCCTTTAAAAAAAGAAAAAAAAAATCGTTGCTCAGTGCAAAATCATTACTACAAATAAGCTAAATCCAACTCTTTCTTCCTATAACTTCCATCCTTTAGCCTAATATCTCTGTCCTCTGGGGTCATATGGAAAAGAAAAGGAAAAACCCAACCCCATATTGTCTTGGCAGCTCTTTTGGCACTTGAAGACTTTGACCATGTGCCTCCCCATCCTCTCTTTTGTTCGTAAAACATCTCTGTCTGCTCACCATCTCCTTCCTATAAGACAGGTGCTGTGTGTTCACACATTGTGGGAGTCCATGTGTCCTGATCACTGTTTCTTTCAGTTTGGGGCTTTACAGTTGGGTTTGTCATGTCATGTGACCCTCCCCATCTATTTTTCCAGCCATGATGCTCCTCTGATGAGAGGCTACTACAAGCTGGGCCAGGGGATGGGTGTATCAAGAGGATTAAGACATGGTGTCATCCAGACTGCAAGCTCTTAGCAAGCAGGGTGACCCCGACTATCCACACAAAAAGAACACTTAACTCAAACCAGCAATAAGTGCAAGTTTAAGAGAGAAGAAAATAAAGTACCCTCCAATATTGATGTCAGACTCCCAGAAAGCTCAGTTAAGCATAAGATGATTGTCCCCAAAAGAGGAAGAAAGAGAAATCCGAACTGACCTGAAAACAACCCCTGACCTCATTTGAAGGCTCCTTTATTTTTAATCCAATACCCAGGAACCCTTCTCAGGGTGTAAATTCCCTGAAAAGCCAAATCTTTCCAGGACATGAAACTGTTGGCTGCCCTTTTGAGGGCTGAGAGCAAAGAGCTCCAAAATTTATGCACTACATTAAGCAAGATGCCTGGTATCCAACTAGGTTAAATTGCTTTCTATATTTAAATTGCCTGCTAGCTGGTTAGATGTGGGAGCCACAGCTGTGAAATGGATAGCTCCAGCCAGTAAATAGAAAGGAATAAATCCTAATGGATTAATCTGTTATAATTAGACAATTCTGTATGACTTTGACATGGACCCGACTCTTCTGAGAAAGAGGAGAGGGGGAGGGGTGAGCCTCAGGTGTCGGGGACAGGAGGCAAGAAGAGGGAAGAAGACCAAGAAGAGGGAAGGGGATGTCTGAGGAGCAGAGGAAGATTGTCAACCATAAGCCAGGAACACCTAAGAGTTGAGATGGGTGGACAGAAGTTATGAGGAAAGTATCTCTCTCCACAAAAGAAATTCGCACCTAAACCAGAGGGTTAAATTATAAGAAAGGAAATATAATTTATTCTTGCACAACACAGGTTTGAACTTCACAGGTCCACTTACACGCCAATTTTTTTTTTCAATAAATATATTGTCCGTGCTAGGTTCTGCAGCTGCTAGCGCTTCCCTGTCCAAGGGTGCTTCCGCATCCGAGGGTTCAACCAACAGCAGATCACGTGTCACTGTGTTTACACTCTGAGGTTGGTTGAATCTGCAGATACTGGAGGGCAGACTATGGGACTTGAGTATCCATGGATTTTGGTATCCATGGAGCTCCCCCCCTCCCCCACAGCCAATTCCCCCGGGGATACTGAGGGGCCATTGTACACAATAGCGAACTCCTTCCTCTCTCCTCCCTGTCCCTCCCTTTTACCTGTAAAAGTTCTTTCCTTCTGCTTCTCAAAGGGACAAAGCCTTTGGGGAAGCTTCCTTTGGCGTCAGAAGAGTGATGAGATCTCTCGGGCGGTTGAGTCAGAGCACTTCTTTCAGTTCTTTTCCTCCTCCTCCAATTCTGTCTTCTTACCAAGACCAGGAATCCGTGAAGAGAGTAAAGGCCCAGCAGTGAGAGGCTCCCAGTCACCATCTCCAGGTGGCCTGGGGTGAGGGTGAGGAGCTGAGATCCAGGGTGAGGCAGACTGGAGGATGGAGCTGGTAGTGAGACAAGGTCGCAGCTTTCAAGTCCTGAAAACCGCTCTGAGCCCTAGAGCAGGATGGTGAGGCTGTCCAGGGCATAGCCCGCCAGGCTCCTCTGTCTGCGGGATTCTCCAGGCAAGAATACTGGAATGGGTTGCCATTCCCTTCTCCAGGGAATCTTCCGACCTGGGGATCGAACTCACCTCTCCTGTGTTGCAGGCAGATTCTTTAGCATCTGAGCTACAGGAATGCACCATCCATAGCATAACAGTTTGGTTATTCAAGTCTAATCTAAGTTCAAGTCTTATCAAGCTGGGGTTCCAGGACAGTCTTAAACACCTAGAGGTTCCCTGGGACCATCTCTAGTATCAGAATGACTCTCTCATCCAACTCATTGTGCCTCCATTCCAATACAAGCCCTGGGCTCCAGCAAAATTGGCCTCTTTATTCAAAGAAAAAGAAAACAGTCAGGGAGCTAAAAGGTGTGGCTGATGAAGAACAGGGACCAAAGATAAGGTAAGCTCAGAGCTTCTGGCTCACTGGACAGATTTTCTTAGCAACACACAGTAACACACACACGTGCTGAGAGGTGCAACTCTGGGCCTGTCTGGAGGGTGAAAGGAAGAGAAACTAAGAAAATAGTCCAAAAGTTTAGATGACAAGCAGTCGTCTGGGTATAAGCTGGACTCTTGATTGAGTGACTTACTAGGGGTACCAAGAGCCAGGAAATCATACCTGGGCACCGTATTTGGCAATTGGATGCTGCATTTTGCCAGCTTCAAGGTATGTAGCCTCAAATGTACAACACTGGCCTCCTGCATCAAAGCAAATCAAGTATCTTCTCATCACCCATCTGCCCAGAGCTATGCAAAACTATAAATCCAAAGTCAGATAAATAATCAGAAATTAAGACAGTGGGAGTAAGGCATGAACAGAATGAAAAGATCTAGAAATGGAGGTGACCTGCTTCAAGTATCCCGTGTGAGCAACCCTGGGCCTCTGGGCAGTGTGCCTCAATAAAGGGGCCCCATGTGGGACCTCCAGTAGAGGGGATGGGGTCAAAGGTGAGGGTGGATGGTGACAAGCTGCACCCAGCGTCTCTCTCCCCTCTTTTACCTCTGTGCCTTGATTCCATCCTCCCCTGGTGCCAGGAAGGCCACCTTAATCCCGTACAAACAAAGCAATCCTCTGTTGGAATAAAAATTGAATAGGGATAGAAGATCAATGAATGGGAAAACTGAATATTGTAAAAGATATTCAGTTCTTCATGTGATAATTTATAAACTTAGCACGACTATAATTAAAATTGCAAGGGGATTTATTCCTTTAAATTTAACTAAGTGATTCGAGTGGTCATCTGGAAAAATAAACATGCAATAATTTCCCAAGAACATTAGAAAAAGAGGAACTCCCAGGGGCAAGTATTAAAAGAGGGATCAAATGGCATGGAACTGATATAAGGATCAACACATTGTTTACAGAAAGTTCAAGTGTAAGTAAATATACACATGTATATGAATTATTTTAAATATTAGACGTCATCACTAATCTGTCAGCAAAGGTTAGCATTAACATTTGGTTAATTATTTAATTTTTTTTAATTTATCATCAAAATTAATTCCAGATGGATGGATTGTATAACTCATAAATCATAGTGAAATCATAAATAAATAGAGAACAGAAGTAAAAATTTAATTTATCTTAGAGTAGAAAAGACTGTCTAAGCATAAATAAGATTGAGAAAATATTCTATGCACAAAATTAAAGCTTGTGCATGTCAAAATCCCTGTTATAAACAAACAGGCAAATGATACATTGAAATAAAATAAGGATATACTAAGCAATACTAAGGATATAATTAAGCAATCCTTTCTACATTATATATTTAAAAATAAAAATACATCAGTTAAAAATAGGCAAAGGATTTAGATTTCTCCATAAATATACAAATGGCCATGAAATGTTTTTAATAGTAATATCTAGTGTCATAAATTGATCATATTCAATTAGTGCTGATAGGAAGTATAAATTGATTAAAACACAAAATAAAGCAAAACACACACACACAAATGTTCTGGAAAGAACTTGACAGTGTGTATTAATAGCAGGAATCTTACTTCTAGGAATGTGTCCTAAATAATCAGAGATATAGGCAAAGACTTATGAAGTTTTTTTTTTTTTTATGAACAGTGTTTTTTTATGGCAGTATTAATAAGAACCAAAAATTGAAAATAATCCTCAAGACCACTAGACACTGGTTTTTAAAAAAGCTATAGCGTGTATAGTGTGTGCACAAAGTAGATGATTACAATCATTCAAGATCAATGGCATTGGAAAAGTCTCAAAATACAATCTTAAATTTTTAAATATCAGAACACAGACAGGAAATATAATAAGTATTGAGTTCTGTTTTTTAAAAATGTATTTTTGCATAGAAAAAAAGACTGAAAGGAATTCTTTAACATGTTCTTTATGGTCATCTGAATGGTAGGATTGGGGTTATTTAATTTTTATCTTTATATCGTTCTGTATTTTTCAAATGTTCTATACTGAATGTATTTCCTCTTGATAATTAGAAATTTAAAGCAATCAAGCTTATTTAGAAAAGATTAGTTCTCCAGTGTTCCAGAAAGAGAAAAAGGCAAGAGTTCAGAAAATGCTTCTGAAATCACTCTGATGCTTCCTCCTGCGGCACTAAATGGAGTACCCAGGCTTTAACTGGGACTGACAGCAGGATTATTTATAAGAATGGCCAGCCTGCCACTCACTCACCTGAGAGGAGCCCCTGCTGATCCCCTCCTGCCCTAAATAAATCAGACCTGCACACCAAGCCTCACTGCCTGCGCTTATCCGTGTAGATTAGCTTGATTTGACGTTCACAATTGCTCTCCTCTGCTGCCACACGCGTGTGTGCATGCACACACAGAGGGACACACGCACACACCTGCCGCCTCCTCTCAAGTGGCCAGCACCCACCAAGCTGTCACCATGCCCGGCTTTCCCAGTTCAAGCCCTCGGCCAGGCCCCTCTCAGGCTCTCCCACACACTCCATCACGGCATTACCGGGGTACTGCCCACTCCCATGCCCATCTGCCAATCCACATCCCACCTTGAATGCAAGTAAGTGCCTCTACAATTCCCAGCCATAACCACGTGAGGACCTGCCCTGTGTCACCATTGTGCACCAGGGACAGAAAGAGAGAGGGCGGGAGTCCCTGCCCATGAGGAGGCAGACATCTGGTGTAGCAGGCACACAGATAAGATCATCTGAAGCTAATGAGCAGAGTGCTATAAAGGAGAGAGATGCTGGATGTTAAGTGACCATGGAGGACTTCCTGGAAGCGGTGGCACCTGAGCTGAGTCTAAAGTGTTAGTCACTCAGTCACCCTTTGTGACCCCGTGGACTGTAGCCCACCAGGCTCCTCTGTCCATGGGATTGTCCAGGCAAGAATACTGGAGTGGGTTGCCATTTCCTTCTCTAGAGGAGCTTCCCGACCCATGGATCAAACCCGGTCTCCTGCATTGCAGGCAGATTCTTTACCATCCGAGCCACCAGGGAAGCCCAGGCTGTGTAAAAATCAAGCAGAGATGGTGGGAGAGAGTCAAGGAGAGTAAATGAAAGGCCAGAAGTGCAAAGCCGTTAAAGCAATAGGAAACCCCAAGCTGGAAGTTCAGCATGCAAGGAACTGAAAGAGGGAGGAAATGAAGGAAGAAGAAAAATGAGATGGGAACATCACACAAAGACCAAGTCATAAGAAGCATCATATTCCTTGCCAAGAGCTGAGTATGGTCTAGGACCTCCCCACAGCTGTCTCCCTTTTGCCTGCCCCCACTAGTCTGCCCAAGAGCAGTTCTTGGACTTTAAGCAGCTAAGAATCAGGCATGCACCTCACCCAGCTGGCTCAAGGAAAATAACTCTGGGGTCTAGCAGGATTCCCTCTGTCTGCAGTCCTGACTTATGACTCCCAGGGACCTCACTTGCTTCTGGGTTATTGATGCCTGGCCTGGGTTCCCCAGCAGGGAACCTCTAGGGGCTGCCAGTGGTGGCTCTCTGCTTGATCCAGGCCATTCCTCTTCTGAATCCTCACCAAACACACTTTCGTCCCCACCCTCTTCCAAAACTGTTCTCGTCAGTGTCACCAACGAGCCCCACATTGCTAAACCCAAGGCTCACTCTCTATCCGCATCAAACTCAGCCTGCCATGCCCTTCTCCCCCGCCCACTTCTTCATTAGCCCTCCAGGACACCACCCTCCTAGCTTCCCTTCCACCATTGCTGATCCTCTCACCTAATCTGTTTTTCTGGCTCTTCCCCATGCAGAACTCAATACAGCTGTTTCACTCAGATGAATAATACTCATCTCAAACTTAATACATCCAAAGGTGCTCACATCTCTCCCCACCCAACCTCAGAAACCCATTATCCCAACTTTCCACAACTCAACTGCTAGCAAATCCATTTTTCCCATCAGAGTGGAGTCTCAGTCGCTCAGTCATGTACGACCATTTGCAACCCCATGTAGCCCACGAGGATCCTCTGTCCTTGGGATTCTCTAGGCAAGAATACTGGAGTGGGTTGCCATTTCCTTCTCCAGGGGATCTTCCCAACCCAGGGATCAAACCTGGGTCTCCTATCATCTGAGCCACCAGGGGATGTAGCTGGATCAAAAACATTCTAGCAGAAATTATAGTAGAGTTTCAAGTGTGAATTAGGCAAAGATTTCCTAAGCGGTTTACAAAATGTACAAACCATAAAGGAAATACTGATTACATTACAAATAAGGACTTCTCAAAGAAAAAATTATTAAGAAAGTGAAAGGCAGTCCAGAGTGGAAAACAATATTTGCATTTTATATAATCAACAAAGGAACTGTGCCAGGAATACATAAAGAATTCCCAAAGCCAAGAAGAGAAAGAAAGACAGGCCACCCATTTTATTTAATGGGCAAAAGACTTGAACAGGCATTTTACAAAATATAAACACATCCAAATGGCGAATAAACACATAAAGCCCTGCTCAATCTTATTAGTCATCAGGGAAATGCAGATTAAAACCACAATAAGACATTACTGGACCCCAGGCAGAATGGCTAAAATGAAAAAAACAGACAATTTCAAATGTAAATAATGATGTGGAACTGGAGGAAATTGGTATGAACACTGTGTAAAACTGCTTAGCAGTATCTATTAAAATGAAGTGTATTTGCGTATCCTATGACCTAAAAATTTCACACTTTACATCCATCGAGGAAGAGTGAATTGTCACTATGTGCAGCATCATGAATATATGTCATCATTTTGAGAGGACATCAGGCAAAAAGACCACATCCCTTATGATTGCGTTACACAGAGTTTTAAAGCAGACAAAAACTAATCCTTAGTGTTCTAATACAACCTCATGGAGACTTTTGGGAAGCGGTGACTTCTGGGTACCTGCTCACAGTGGTCAATTTCTGGATCTGGATGGTGGTTCATCGAAAGTATTCACTGTGTCAGACTTTGTTGTTGTTGCTGCCCAGTCTCTGAGTCATGTCCAACTCTTCGCGAGGGAACTGCAGCACGCCAGGCTTCCCTCTTTCACTATCTCCTGGAGTTTGTTCAAACTCATGTCCATTGAGTCAGTGATGCCATCCAACCATCTCATCCTCTGTTGTCCCCTTCTCCTCACACCCTCAATCTTTCCCAGCATCAGGGCCTTTTCCAATAGTCAGCTCTTCACATCAGGTGGCCAAAGGATTGGAGCTTCCCCTTCAGCATCAGTCCTTGCAATAAATATTCAGGATTGATTTCCTTTAGGATTGACTGGTTTGATCTCCTTGCTATCCAAGGGACTCTCATGAGTCTTATCCAGCACCTCAACTCAAAAGCATCAATTCTTTGGCGCTCAACTATCTTCATGGTCCAACTCTCACATTCATACATGACTACTGGAAAACCCATAGCTTTGACTAGATGGACCTTTGTCAGCAAAGTGACGTCTCTGGTTTTCAACATGCTGTCTAGGGTTGTCAGACTTTACCGTTCTTGTTCTCCTTGGAAGTAAAGCCTGAGACGGGCTTTTGATGGGGCTCCGGGCATCACCAAGTGCATACACCACATCCATCTACCTCTGCACCCATGGTCTGTGTGCCTGCCATAGGGTATCTTTGGGTATCTTTCAGGGTAGGGTATCTTTCAGCCCCTGGTTTATAGCAGTGGGTGGGGAAAGCTTGGGAACCAACCCGAAATTCTCATTTGTTCACATCATGCATACAATCCACACTTTTGTGATTCAAGATAGATCAGGATCTGACCACTTACCACCTCAGTGGCTACGGGAAGGGTCTCCCCACCCAGATTACTGCCTTTACCTCATTACAGAGCTCCCGGTTCCATTCTTGCCACCTACAGTAGGTCACAATACACCAGGTAGAAGGATGCCTTTAAAACATGGTTCAGATCACATCCCTCCTCTGCTCAAAGCTGTTCAATAGCTCTGCATTTAACTCAGGGAAATAGGCAAGTCCCTACAAGACCCACAAGACCCTACAACGTGATCCAGCCCCAATATGCCTCCACCATTCTTTCCTTCTTCCCCTCACCCACCCTGTTCCACTGCTCCAGC
The DNA here is from genome assembly GCF_033118175.1 of Dama dama. Lineage (NCBI taxonomy): Eukaryota > Metazoa > Chordata > Mammalia > Artiodactyla > Cervidae > Dama > Dama dama. The sequence goes on along the minus strand of NC_083696.1, from coordinate 41,863,338 downwards.
CTCAGGGCCTCTCTGCTACTCCTGGAACCAAGCCTATGCCTGCCTCAGGGCCGGGGCCTGGCTGTTCCTTTTGCTTGCAAAGGCTTCTCCCCAGAGATTTGCAGAATGGAATCTCCCACTCCCTGCCTGAAATCTTGACTCAGCTACCACATCTCAGGGGGCCCCACCCTGGCCACCCACTCCTGTTTACACCTCCAGTCCCTCCACCTCACTGTATTTCTTTTTTCTACAGCACTTATCTTCTAATACACTACATAATTTACTTATTACATAGTTATTAATTAGGAGATCAGGATTAATATATACACAGTACTATAAATAATTTACAAGGACCTACTATATAGCTCAGGAAACTCTACTCACGTTCTTAATAACCTATATGGGAAAAGAATCTGAAAAAGAATGGATACATATGAGTGTAGATTGTTGTTGTTTAGTTGCTAAATCGTGTCCGACTCTTCGACCCTACAGACTGTAGCCTGCCAAATGTCTCTGCCCATGGGATTTCTCAAGCAAGAATACTGGAGTGGGTTGCCACCTCCTTCTCCAGAGAATCTTCCTGACCCAGGGACTGAATCTGCGCCACGTCTCCTGAATTGGCAGGTGGATCCTGGCGGCTCAGATGGCAAAGAATCTGCCTGCAATGTGGGAGAACTGGGTTCAATCCCCAGGTTGGGAAGATCCCCTGCAGAAGGGGATGGCTACCCGCTCCAGCATTCTTGCCTGAAAAACCCCATGTGTCACAGAGTCAGACTCAACTGAGCACACACACACACATGTAAGTGATTCACTTCGGTGTACACCTGAAACCAACACAGCATTGCACATCAACTACGCTCCCACAAGATCTTTTTAAAAACATCTATTGATTACTGACATCTCTCACCCCAACACACACACATGCATGCACGAGGCGTTGCTCTGCATCGCGCCCCTAGCACCTGGGTCCACGTGGAATTCCCCTGATGCCGTATTTGTGGAGTGAGTGTGCCTAACGTGTAGCCTGCTCTTGGGATGAAGTGCAGAGTCTGCCCTCCCATACTGCTGCTCTGGTGGGGACCCTCTCTGTCCTCACACCCCATCCTATGGGCCACATGGCCCATCAGACGTCCCGTATATCAGCCATTCAGTCTGACTTCTTCCTTGGTTCTGGAAAGTACTTTCTTTCCCCACATTACTTTATAGACCATCCTTACATTCAAGAATGAGCTTCCCCATTGGTTCAGATGGTAAAGAATCTGCCCCTGCAATGTGGGAAACCCGGGTTTGATCCTTGGGTTTGGAATATCCCCTGGAGGAGGAAATGGCAACCCACTCCAGTGTTCTTTCCTGGGAAATCTCATGTACAGAGGAGCCTGACGGGTTACAATCCATGGGGTTGCAAAGGAACATGGCTGAGTGACTAACACTACATTCAAGGCTCCAGTTCAGCGTGGAGCATGTTTTAGGCAGCTTTCATACTCCCCACAGGCCCAAACGGTGCCGGCCATGAAGTAGGTGCCCAATAAGTATTTCAAGAAGAAAGAACAAATGTAATTTAAAGTGAATTTAGAAAGCAGCTCCTGCAATAACTTTAACAGGGCTAATGAAAGTATATCGTGTTCACCCCCAAAGAGAACCCAGGGGACTTCGACAAAAATTTCCCCTTCAACTAGCAAGCAGGTGATAGGTGGAAAGTAATGGTAATAAACTGCCTGAAGTTCTTTCTGGTTTTAAAAGTCCATCTGGTACTCACACCATGCTGGCCTGAGATAATCAATGGCTTGGAGCTGGGGTGAGAGGTCAGTCCCGGCTCTCAGGGCATATGGAGACAGCATCCCCCTTTGACGTGATGGATGGCAGCAACCTTCAGCTCCTAATTGTTCCCAAAGAATTCAGGTATGAGTCAAGCCCCAAATCACACACATGGGGGAGAGGAAGGACAGAAGCCAAGGCGAGAGGTTCAGTCAGCAAAATTGGAATCACTTGAGAAATGGAGGCGATAGAAGCCCCCATCTGAGCCTGCCCTATAAAAGCCCCAGTGATGTATTTTCTTCCGCCAGTTGACTTTTTTTAAGTGTCTCTCTCATAAGTCATTAATAACTAATTTCACAATCGCTGCATCATGTGAGAGTCATAAAATATTGCCTGCACTTTTCCCAGCAAATTTTAGTATTGAGCCAATAATTGAATCCAAATTATCTATTAAGTTAATTCTTTAGTAGACAATATTTTACACTTGAAGTCATTTTTCACAAGTACTCCGGAATGAAGTAATTGTGAAATTAGCAATGACTTTCTCCCCTCCTGAACAAGTAAAAATAAAATCGCTGGGTTCAGCCTGGAGGGTGTCAGCTGTTCTTTCCTTTCATGTGCTGCCTCTTCCTAGTTAGAACAAGCCCTGTGTCCTCAACACTCAGCAAGAAGGCAACAGGACACGGCTTCCAGGCTGCGAGTTTCTTAGGTGCGGCTATCCTGAGACCGCCTCACGTGTGCCACCACATGACACCCTCTCCAGCCAGACTCTGGCTTTTAGGAAACTCTGTTCTTTCTGTCTTTGAAGACTGGTACAGAGCGAACCTGGGAAATCCGGCCAACTGACTCCTCCCTCTTCTGAGGGCCAAGTTCCCACCCACACAGATGGGCACCCAGAGCCAAGTTTGTGCCAGCGACCCCGCCCCGAGCCTCCTCGATGCCTCCTTGCTGACCACACGGATTACAGCAGAGTGGACACCTGAGCCTGGCGGAGGCCATCAGAGTCCTTCTTACGGGAATTTGAACTTGAGTGAAAGAGGCACCAGTGAGTCTCTGTCGGCCCTTTAAATTAAGGATATGAATTTTTAATGGACTTTTCACAGGATTGCTATTTCACAACTCCCAGATGGTCATGGATCTGGTGGGGTTGGAGGAAAAAAGAGCAAGAGGGAGAAAGAGAGTGAAGAGAACACTCAACGTGAGGCCTGGAGGGGAAGGGGGACAGGAAGTGGACACCCCCACCACTCACCAGGGTACCCCACCCCCACCACCATGCCCTTCCCACCCCCATCCTCCCACACACACAGCCCCACCTCACCCCAAACCTGATCAAGTTCTGGGCCCTCTGAGAACCAAGCCATACATTCTGCCCCTGGGTTTCATGAAAATACCCAAAGACCCAAAGGTTAAAAACAGCTCTTGACCAGAGCACTTCCTGAGGATTTAAGGGAAAGGGGTGCTGCACCCAAGAGGACCAGCAAAAATTTCTACGGGTGCTTTCAATGATTTCTCAGGGTGTCCCATCAAGACTCCCGCTCAGGCATCTCCACACCTTTCTCTTCTGCCCTCCACCAAATGACCCCAGATTTGTGGCGCCTACGGATGCCATGCCACTTCTCCCCTCCACCAAACACTCATGTGCAAATAAAGTGACTCTTCCGTTAATCCATCATACAGAGTGAATGCCACTTGGAGCCATTGGCAGGACATCAGGGTCCTGCTTATAGACAAGACATGTTATGAGCTAAAAAGATTTGCTACTTAATGCTTTGTTCCTGTCAAATCTATGTATAGTCCCCACTTCTTGCAGTTTTTGTTATAATCAACCAAAAGGACTTTGCTCCAGAGAAAATTCCTAAAGCCTGCCTATGCCTCTGCCTTTGTTAGACATGCAGGAAACAGCATGAGATTTGAGGCCAGACAGACCTGGGTGCACACGTCAGCTTCTTTAAAAATAAAACAATGAATATCAGGTTTCTCCATTCAGTTTCTGTAGGTGTTGCTGTAAGTTTGGGGTAAGCAGTCTTTCCAGAGTCAGAGTTGTCATTCAGTCACTCAGTGATGTCCAACTCTTTGCAACCCCATGAACTGTAGCCCACCAGGCTTCCCTGTCTTTCAGTATCCCCCAGAGTTTGCTCAAATTCATGTCCATTGAGTCGGTGATGCCATCCAACCACCTCATCCTCTGTTGTTCCCTTCTTCTCCTGCCCTCAGTCTTCCCCAGCATCAGGGTCTTTTCCAATGAGTTGGCTCTTCGGATCAAGTGGCCAAGTGTTGGAGCTTCAGCTTCAGCATCAGTCCTTGAAATGAGTATTCAGGATTGATTTCCTTTAGAATTGACTGGTTTGATCTCTTGCTGTCCAAGGGACTCTCAGGAGTCAGAGAAGTCCCTTCGATTCCTTATTTCTTGTGAAATTTATTATACTGATGATTATTGTTATAAATATGTGCTGAACTTTATCTTTTTATTGGTATTATCCTTACAAAAAAAGGTGTTAAACTTATCAAATGTTTCTTGTGTCTCTTGAGCTAATCATATGATTTTTTTTTTCTCCTTTGGTCCATTAAGGTGGTGAATTGCTAGACCTTCAGCTGTTAAAACACCCCTGCATTTTTCACATAAACCCGACATGACTGCGGTGATTGTTTTTAATACACTACTGGATTCTGTTAGCTAATGTTTTATTTAGTATTGTTTTCATCTATTTTTAGAAGTGGTATGTGTCTATATTTTTTTCTCTTGCCCTTCTTTAGTTTAAGAATAACAGCTAAACTACCTTCATTAAATGAATCAGATAGCTTTTTTTTTCCCCCTTTTTCTACTTTCTGGAACAGCTTCTGCAAAAGGAGGGTTCTTAACTCTATAAATACTTTGTGGTGCTCAACTGTAAAGCAATATGGGCCCAGAGCTTTGGAGGGAGAGGGGAGAAGTTAGCAATAATTTTAATTTCTTTACTCATGACTGGTCTGTTCGACTTTTCTTTTTCTTCTTTGTCAATTTTGGTATTTCTCATTTTCCCAGAAAGCTATCCAATTCACCCAATATTTCAGATTTATTAGTGTTTTATAAAACTTGTTCACAATGCTATTTAATTATTTTTTAAGTCTGCTGTGTCTGTCACTTTATTCTCACTTTCAGTTTTATTACATCTCTTTTTTTTCTTCTCAGTCTTGTCAGAGGTTCGCCTATTTTATTAATCTATCCAAAAGATCTACAATCAGGGGACTTCACGGCAGTCCAGTGGTTAAGACTCCACGCTTCCACTGCAAGGGGTGCAGTTTCGATTCCTGGTAGGGGAATAAGATCCCACATGCCTCGTGGTGCTGCCAAAAAAAAAAAGACCTACAATCAGCTTTCCTAAGCTTCTGTGATTTTTAATTGTAATTTGCTATTTATTTATTTCTGCCTCTCAATCTACTATTTCCTTTTTTTCTGAAGGTTTACTCTGTCATTACTTTTTCAGCCTCTTGAGATAAGAGCTTAGCTCATCTGTTGCCTGCCTTCTCTGTCTTCTAATGAATAGGTTTAAACTCTGTTTGGTCCTAAGTGCTGCTTTATCTGTGTCCTACAAATTTTGCCATGTGGGTTCTTAATTCATTTAGTTCTAAGTATTTTGCATTGCCTGTATTATTCCCTTCCATAATCCGGAGAGTTTTTACTACTGCCGTTCTTTCAGTTTCCAGGCATACATGTTTTTTGTTGTTGATTTTTTTGTTGTTGTTTTTTACTGATTCAAGTTCCACTGTGTTACAGTCAGAGAACATTATCTGAGTGATGTCAGTCCTTTGGAATTTATTGAGGCTTCCTTTGTTCCCTGATTTATGGTCCTTTTTATGAATGCTCTACACATAATCAAAAGAGTGTACATTTTCTGTTAGGTTTTAAGTTATATATGTGTATATAACTATACACAGAAATTTAAGCATGCTAAACAAGTCATTCAAATCTTCTTTATACTTCATAAATCTTGTCTGTTTGTTCTATCAAGTTATAAAAGAAGCACGTTTAAAATATTCAAGTGAAATGGTTGAGATATCTATTTCTCCCTATGTAGCTATCCCTATTTGTTATATGTGTGCTTATGTATAAGTACACATGTATATATTTGATGGTGTATTGTTAGATGTGTGCATATATTTTTCATGATTATAGTTTTATGATCTTTAATTCTCTTACTGGAATGTTCCTCGCCTTTTTTTCCTTATAAATTTTCTTTTGCTCCTATTTGCTTGTTCTATCTTCTTATACTGCTTTATTTCCATTCTCTTGTGTCTCTTGTGAAAAGCATATTCCTAAATCTTGTGTTTTTAATCTACTTCAAGAGTCTCTATATTTTGAATTATGAGTTTAATCCACTTATATCATTGTAAGTTGCTGTTATATTAAAAATTATGTTTGTTATTTTATTTCACATTTTCCTTACTCCTTCTTCCTTCTTTCCTTCTTCCCACTGGATAGATAAAATTTCCTCTCCTGGTTTGAAAGCTCTATACTCTATTTTCATGGTTCTGATGCTAATTTTCTCTAGTTATTCAGGCCAAAAATATTGATGTCATCCTTGAGTCCCCTCTTTCCTTCACCAACCCATCAGAATATCTTTTTAGTCCTACCTTCAAAATGCATTCAGCATCCTAACGCTTCTTTCTCACCACCTCCACCCTGACATCACCCTACTCCATGCCACCAGCATCTCTCATCTGAACCAAAGCCATCTCTTCCAGCGGTTCTGCAGTTTTCTACCTTAGCTTCTAGACTCTATTCTCAATACAGAGCCAGACTGATCATTTTCAAATTTAAGAGAATTGGGACTTCCCAAGTGGTCCAGTTGATAAGACTCCACACTTTCACTGAAAGAAGTGCAGGTTCGATCCCTGATTGGGGAACTAAGATCCCACAGGCCATATGTCACAACCAAAATAAAATAAAATAGGCTAAGGGGAAAAAAATAGGACAATGTTGGAATTTTTAAAAAGTAAAATAAAATGCAACACATGTAGCTTCTCTCCTCAAACCCTCCATAGTCTTCTCTGTCACTCAAAGTAAAAGCTAAGTCTTTGCAAGTCCCTACAGGCCCACCCCTCTCAGGCACTCTCTTCTACCAATCTCTCTTTGGTTCTCTTCTGTCCAGACATACCAGTTATCTTGCTGTTCTTCATGTACACCAGGAATGCTCCTACCCCAGGGCCTTTGCACTGGCTGTTCCCTGCTTATAAAACACCATTCTCCACCTATCCACATGGCTGACTCCCTCACCTCCTTCAGGGTTTGGCCTGGGTAACTTCTTCCCAAGGAGACCTGCTCTGCCCATCTTATTTAAATTGTAACTGTCCCCACCCTGGTACTTCCAGTCTCCTTTGTGCATGCATGCTAAGTCACTTCAGTTGTGTCCCACACTGTTGGACCCCATGGGCTGCAGCCTGCCAGGCTCCTCTGTCTGTGGGATTCTCCAGGCAAGAATACTGGAGTGGGTTGTCATGCCCTCCTCCAAGGGCTCTTCCTGACCCAGGGATCAAACCCATGTCTCTTATGTCTACCTACATTGGCAAGTGGGTTCTTTACCACTAACACCATCTGGGAAGTCCCCAATCTCCTTTACACTGACCCATTTTTTGCATAGTACTTATAAGCTTCTAACAGACCATTTTATTTGTTTGTTTACCACATGTATTGAATATTGTCTGTCTTTCCTTGCTCCAGGAGAATAAGAATGTCTGTTGTGGCCACAAAATCCACTGTTCAGAGCTCTGCTGCCGGAAGTGTAACTGACTCATAGTCTCAGCTCCGCCCCATGGAATCCACCACCACATCGGTACTGAGGCCATGCTTCCCAGAGCTTGGCCGGCTAGCAGCCAAGCACAGCAGGTACTAGGGTAACCCTAACCCCTGAAAGGCAGGACTCCCCTGCAGCCGAACTGGGTTCAGGGACTCCCCACCAGCCAGGCCAAACCACTCCTGAAGCTGTGCTTCCATCCTTAGCTCTTTCTCCCCCATGCCTCCGTCCTTCCTCATCTCCCTCTTCAGGGGTCAGCTCTGCATCCCAGTATGAAGGTCCCCCTTGCCCTTCCTTGCTGCTTCCCCAGTAAACCTAACCCCACTGTGGCATCTTCTCAGTGGACCTAGACTCATGTGTCTGCTTGTCTCCTCATGGGTCCCAGTGCAGGAGACACGGGTTCAATCCCTGGTGAGGGAACTAAGATTCCACACGCCGCCAGGGCACCCAAGCCCAGGAGCCACAACTGCTGAGCCCGGTCACCTCAACAAGATAGAGATGGAGTTTTACACTACAACTGAGACCCAGTGCAGCCAAAAATATATAAATAAATAATTTTTTTAAGAAATTAATTTAAAAAGTAATTTAAAAAAGAAAAAGTAATTTTTTCAAACAGCAGACAAAGAAGGAATGCAGGCTTCCAATCAAGCATGGGAATATAAGACTGGACACTGGAAAGAGACTTCTGGAATCAAAATTTCTCCACAAACCCTCCTCCCCTCACCCTCAAGTGAGTGGAAGTGAGCTCTCTTCCAATCCCATAAACCCAGGAGTGCCTTTCACACCTACCATTGTTGCTGTGTTCAGTCGCTCAGTTGCGTCCAACTCTTTGCGACCCCATAGGCTGCAGCACACCAGGCTTCCCGGCTCCTCACCATCTCCCAGAGCTTGCTCAAACTCATGTCCATTGAGTCAATGATGCCACCCAACCATCTCATTCTCTGTCGTCCCCTTCTCCTGCCCTCTATCTTCCCCAGCATCAGGGTCTTTTCCAATGAGTTGGCTCTTCGAATTCCATACCAAGGGCTTTTTATACTCAGAGAAATGGAGCAACAAATGCTTAGCCAATTATGTGTGCTCTACAGCTGGGGACGGGGCAGGGGAGGAAGGAGGGAGGGGAAGCATGATGAGGTCCCCCTGAAGCTTCAGTGCCCCAAAAAGTGGCCATCCGGGCATTTAATCGCTGAACTGCTCCAGGAAGGAGCTGTGATCATGATCAGAAGTGGAACAAATGTCTGTGTCACTAACTGAACAAGGCACTACTCTCCTTGGAGGGCTGGAGTAGAACCTAAAAGCCCTTCCTCTTGTTCATCCAGGCCAAGAACCCCGTTCCCTCAGGCTCACATGTGTTTCCAGCCAGCTCCGCGGTCCCAGGGTGCATCGTGGCCTCCAGCACTTGTCAACCAGCCTGCTGCAGCGTGGCAAGCGGGTTACAGCGGAGAGTGGAGCCCGGCCTCTGGCCGCAAGTAGCCTCCCTCATTTACTTTAGTGTGTTCTCACTTCCAGAAGAGAGTGGGAGAGAGGAGCGTGGCAGAGAATGCTTCCTAGGGCGAGGCTCAGGAGCCGACCAGCTCCTTTGCCGGCAAGCACAGCCTGGCTGGATTTGTACTGGTGTTCTAGGCACACGTTTCCCCCACCCCCACAGCATTCCTCACCGCAGACCCCTTCCCACTCCCACCAAGCCTCATTCATCCTAGCTGAGCCCCGTGTCTTGGCAGCCCCAATGCAGCCTGCTTTGTCTACCAGCAATAGCCACACCTTACCAACAGCCTGCCACTCAGCCGGCAGTTCCCTGAACTCGCCACCCACCTCTTCCCGTGATGAGGGTCAGAGCCTTGTTTTCTAGATCTGCCCTCTGCTCCTCCCGGCACCATGACTGCCCCTCACCACCCCAGCCCTAATTTCACCCCGAGGTTATCAGGCAACCTGTGATCCTATCTGATCCTGCCAGGGAGCCCAGCCAACCCCCTCCCCGCCACCCCTCCCCCCAGGGCTGTCCCTGCCGCTCTCTATGGACCTTATTGTGTAGCTCTAACTACCTAACAACTGCAGTGTAATTATATCCCCCCTTCCAAGCTGCCAGCCCAGCAGCTACCGGGAATTATGTGCTACTTAAGGGGAAAGCGTCGCTAATAGAAAACAGTAGATGAACAAGGGCTGTTGCAGGCACCTCGCTTCCTTTTCTTAATTTACAACAAACCTCTCTTTATTGAGCTGGTAACATATTTGAACACTGACTCATAAGAGGCCCTTCTCACAGACACCGTATATCTGGCAAATAATTCCCCTTCCACTGAGGTGTGTGCAGAATTCAGCCCAGGCAATTTACGGGGTTAGGCAGAAAGGGGCGTGCAGGGGCCACTTAAGCTGTGGGCCAGACAGCATGGCAGCTGGGGTGCCCTGCAGGGTGGGGGATCCACCCAGGAGCAGGGACTCCACCCAGGAGCAGGGACTCCACGACCCAGCCCCCCGCCACTCCCTGGTGGCCAAGGGGAATGGGAGCAGAGGGCGTATCTGCCGTGCCCATGGGGCTGTCTTCCAGCTCATGGGCCTGTTCTCTCCTTCTTTCCTCCACCAACTCCATAAAGAAGGCCAGGCAGGTGTGATCATGCCCATTTTACAGATAGAGAAACAGAGGGCCAGAAAAGAAAAAGCGATAGTGGCTCAAGGTCTATAGCTTTCCACTTATCATCTGTCCCATGCCCCCAGGAGAACCGTCATACCTCCTTTCTCCTGATCAAGGAGGGAGAAAAGAAGGGGCCAGTGGGCCTCCTCCAGTCCCTCCAGCTGGCAGGAGATGCAGCCGGGAGGCTGTGGCCAAGAGAGAGAAAGAGAGAGAGAGAGAGAGAGAGAGAGAGACCTGGCCATTAACAGTGAAGATGGGAAGACGAAAGGCATGTGATTGGTGTTTTGAGTGGGTTATGACAGATAAAATTAGAAATCAGCTTCTTTCCACAGCTTTTGGCCTTCAAAGCCCTTGAAAAACAGCTGCTAATTAAACCTCATTATGAAGGTAAAAGGACACCCTCCTCCCCAGCCCCAACCCCACTACACACACACACAAACACACACACACACACCACTTCAGAGGAGAAACTAAAGGCTCCCAAGGCTGTGCCATATTCAGGGATGTGACTATGGGTCGTGGGTTAGCCCAAGGAGATTCTTTGTTCATGGGTGCCCTCCAAAGCCAACCCCAGGCACCCCAAACCCCAGCATACCAGGGAGGTAACAGAAAGAAGCAGAGAGAGTGTGGGGCCAGAGATCAAAGTCTCTGAATACTGAGGGTCATGCTTGGACATCCTGATATGCTTAACACCCACCTCCAGCCATCCAGCAGGTTGGAACCAAGAAGGGGCTGGGGCTCTGTCTGCCCACATCCTCTCAGATCTCCCTCTGTGAGTCTGTTCCCGGCTCTAACTATCTCCAGCTGACTTCATTAGCTGGGTGAGTTGGCTAAACCCTCTGAGCTTCAGTTTCTTCAACGACAGAATGAAATGTCTAACAATCACATAGACTTGAGGATTAGGCGAAAAATATGAGCCATTTGGCCCGGTGCCTGGCATACAGTAGGTGCCTAATAACTGTTCAACTGCTTCTCCTGCTTCTTCACTCTTCCCTCCTTTGCTAAAACGTGTGTGTGCTCAGCCGCTCAGTCGGGTCCAACTCTGCGGCCCCGTGGACTGCAGCCCGCCAGGCTCCTCTGTCCATGGGGTTCTCCAGGAAGAACACTGGAGTGGGTAGCCATCTCCTTCTCCAGGGGATCTTCCCGACCCGGGGTTGAACCTGTGTCCCCTACATCTCCTGCACTGGCAGGTGGGTTCTTTATCCCTGAGCCACCTGAGGCGCCATTGCTAAAACATAGTAGCTCATTATCTCCAGAAGGTTTCCCCCACCCCACCCTGAGGTCCAGCTCTCCAGAAACGGACCCTGATGTTCGGAAGCAAGATTCACATGGGGTGACTTCCTGAGAAGAAGGAGCAAGCACCAGCAGGGCTCCACACCAAATCTCAGGAAGGTAGCCTCAGCGGATACTTCCAGGCTCAGTGGCACACCCGAATTGCCTTGATGGGAAGACTGGACCTGCAACTTACGCTCCTTTATCCCTGGTTACAGACAGAAACAGGGGCGGCAGCAGTTCTGGGGCAGCTTCCGGACCCTAGGGTGTCCTCCTCACAGACCAGTGTTGGAAGTAAATCTCACTGGAGCCAGGAACAGACTTACAGAGGGAGATATGAGAGGATGTGGGCAGAGATAGCCCCAGCCCATTCTTGGTTCCAATCTGCCAGATGGCTGGAGACGTGTGTTGCAGAGCATATCAGGATGTCCAAGCATGACCCCCGCTATTCTCTGAATAGTGTCAAACGTCAGTACAACACCCACACAGACGCTCTAATCCTCTCCCAGCAGCGTTTCCGAGAAGTAGACAGGGCACATAGTATTGTCTTCTCTTACAAAGAAAGCGAGGTCCAGAGATGCGTGATGATTCAACCCAGGTCACAAAGCTAATTAATAGCGATCTAAATCCAGGCTTCTGCACTCCCAGCGACGGCCTCCTTCCAAAAATAGTATTCAAGAGCATGCACGCACACACACCATATGTTGATCGTCTGTGTGAGATTTTTGTCTGTTTTGCAGAAGTAAGGTGCAGATTGATAATTTGGAGAAGAAAAACAAACTGGAGCAGTTGGGGGCCACAAGGAAGGGTCCTTCCCCCCGGGACACACAATTCTCTGGTTAGGTTCACAAGTTTGTTTGTGTAGAGTGGAAGTAATCCTGGAGAGAACGAATCCATTGGTTTGTTCTCTTCTCAACATCAGGACACCATGGGAAGATGAGCTTGGTGGTAAAGGAGAGTATGTGTAGCCTTTGCTGTAGGCCATTGGGCTTCCCTGGGGGCTCAGATGGTAAAGAATTTGCCTGCAATGCGGAGACCTGGGATCGATTCCTGGGTCGGGAAGATGCCCTGGAGAAGAGAATGGCTACCCACTCCAGTATTCTTGCCTGGATAATTCCATGGACAGAGGAGGCTGGTGAACTGCAGTCCATGGGATCTCAAAGAGTTGGACGTGGCTGAGTGACTAACACACATACACACACACACACACACACACACACACACACACACGTAGACTGCCTACAGAGCCTGTGGCATTCATCACGTTATTAAAGATCTTTTTATTGGAGTATAGTTTGTTTACAGCGTTGTGTTCGTTTCTGGTATACAGCAAAGTGATTCATATAAATAGATGATAGAGAGAGAGAGAAATAGAAGGTATGTATTCTTCTTCAAATTTCTTCCACTCTCAGTCATTACAGGATGTTGACTATAGTTCCTGTGCTACATAGCAGGTCCTTGGTGGTTACCTATTTTATATACAGTAGTGTGTGTCTGTTAATCCCAAACTCCCCACTTTCCCCTTTGGTAATCATAGTTTGCTTTCTATGTCTGTGGTTCTGTTCCTGTTTTGTACATAAGTTCATTTGCATCATTCTTTCAGAGCCTACATGTAAGTGATATGACACTATATTTGTCTTTCTCTGTCTGACCTAGTTCACTTAGGATATTCTCCAGGTTCAGCCATGCTGCTGTGAATGGCATTATTATATTCTTTTTTATGGTAATAATCTCTTTCTCCACTTGACCATCAGCTCCTCAAAAGTAGGGCCACCTGCACCTTCCCAGCCATGCCCCCTGGCACACAGCGGCACTCAGTCAACATACTTGGAGGGAATAAATGAGCCCATGACATTTGAGAGGAGGGCTCTTGGGGGGGCTGCAGTACTCAGGAAAACGGGGCTTGTGTTAACAGGTATGAGAGATCAAGAGAGGGTCAAAGAAAGAAAGGAGACCCTGAGAGCTTGGGAGAGGGACTCCAGGGAAAGCAGGAATGTTCCAGAAGCATCCCTCTTTGGCTGCCAAAGATCCCCCCGTGAGCCATTCCCTGCAAATAGCTCTCACATGTGCCAGTTCATTTGCGTTCTCACAGCCCTATGAGTCCCAGAAAACAGAACTTTCCAAACAGCCCCCATCTCTGTGGAGGCTCTCCAGACCACCCTCCCCGCTCCCCAGGAGTTGGGGAAGCTGAGGGAAGGGAAGGGAAAAGAGATGGACATGGTGAACCCTCTCCACTGTGGGCCCCTGGAGAGCCTCTGCCGGGCTCATCAGCCTGGATCCCTCTTCCAGTGCTTTGGCTCCAGGTCTGGGAGAGCAGGCCAAGAGAGAGTGAAGGGATGTCAGGAAATGGGGCCTGAACTCCTGCCCTAATTTAAAGAAAAATAGGGGAGGAAAGAAGTCTGTTTCCAGATGGGGTTGTTTATCCTCCATCTGACCTGAGGGCACACAGCCTCAGTGAGGAGGGACCTACAGCAGGGGCGGGGGCAGGGGCAGGTCTCCCCGCACGAGCCCCACTGTCCGCCGGGGGATGATGGAGCTTCCACTTAGCCTACCTGGTGCCCGTCTCTGCACTGGGGATGTGGACTAAACCTCCTGGCACCTTCAAGTCCTGCAAAGGCTGCTCTCTCTTCCAGGGCAAGGGGCCAAGAAGTGCTGCCTCTCGAAAGGGGCTTCCCTTCACCCCAAATTCCCTGCAAAGAGGTGCCAGCTCAGGACAGGTGCCGGGTAGGAATTTGAGTCCCAACTGGGAAGCGCTCTGTGGATGACCTGGGGCAGCCCCTATCACCCCACCTCATTTCAGGCTCACAGAGAAGGCTCCCCTTCTCACAGTTACTTTCCCTCCTGCATAAAAGATACTTGCAGCCAAGCGGGTGAGAGTCACAGGCAGATCCAGGCAGAGCGCGGTGTTGGGGAGACAGGGACGGGGACCACTGCTCCTGCCAGCACCTCCCACCTGGTACCTACCGCGAGCCCAGTCTAATCTCTGGCACACAATTCCTTGCTGTCAGCAGCGTATCAAAAACCTCACATTTTTCCAAGACACACTTTCATTAGTCTTTGGGGACTCCAGGGAGAAACAGGGAGGAAACAGATTTTTTCCTTCTGATGCCAAAAATCCAAGCTGGAAAACAGTGGCCAGAAGAGGGCAGGATAAAGGGCCAGGCTTCAGAGGACCGTGACTATCCTTGTGAACAACCGGCCAGTGTGGCTCAGAGCCCGGCTCTCATCATCTTGCCCTTTTGGCTGTGGGAACTCAGAGAGCCGAGCAGAAAGGCTACTCAACCAGAGCCCTCCTAGGGCCTCCCGGCAGCATCGTCAGCAGGCCGGGGGACTTAAGGGGCCCACACTGGGCACAGGTTCTCCACACACACCTCTCCAACTTCCAGAGAGCATCTCAAACCTCAAAACTGTCACCTGAGGACCAAGACCATGGTCCCATTTCCCCAAGCTTCCTACCTCCTGCATAGTCCTTATTGGGGCCCCTCCTTTCTGCTCCCCCATGAAGATTAGCAGTCAGCCTCCATAAAGAAAAGGGCCTGTGTGCTTAGATCCAGAGTCAGCAAGGAGGTGAGGCAACCAAGATGACCCGCATATGGGACACACAGCCCATGGGGCGGGAGAAGAGCCCAGAAGGAGAGAGGAAGGGGAGTCGGCCTGGAGCTGAGAAATCTCCCCAGGGTCACCCCCAGGAGGAGGGGCCCCTCTGCGTTGTCTCCTCCACAGAAGTGGAGAGAGTGGTTCCTGGAGGGAGAGAAAGGACCAGAGGGGGTTTTTTTAAAGCATTTCCATCCATTTATCTTGAATAAGGTTTAGTGGGTATGGGAGGGACCTCTCTGGATGGGTGGATCAGAGAATCCAATGGAGCTCCGAGAATTCCATGGGGCACTGGGCAGAGTGGGGTGTATTTTGAAAATGTATATCCCAGGTATACATGAGTGTGCACGGGTGTGTGTCTGTGCTCAGCTGCTAATTCGTGTCTGACTCTTTGCAACCCCATGGACTGTAGCCAGCCAGGCTCCTTTGTCCATGGGATTTCCCAGGCAAGAATACTGGAGTGAGTCGCCATTTCCTCTTCCAGGGGATTTTCCTGATCCAGGGATCAAACCCATGCCTCCTGCATTGGCAGGAGGATTTTTTACCACTGCACCACCTGGGAAGCCTAGAGCATAATAATTTCATATTTTAAATTCTTTTTTTAATTTTTATTTTTTTGGTCACACTCCGGTACAGCACATGGCATCTTAGTCCCCCAACCAGGGATCAAACACGCTGCCTTTCATTGGACGCATGGAGTCTTAATCATTGGACGGTCAGGGAAGTCCCCAATTTTCCTATTTTAAAAACAGTAAGAAATGTCTGTCATTTTCATAGTGTAAACTGTGGAAAAGAAAATCCAACAACATGGTTTTGATTGCTGGACCTGGGCATCCAAGTGTCCCATGATCCTCTGTAGCATGCAAGGACCAGCCTTGTGGGGAACAGAGCAGGATCCCCAGGGGAAGGAGGGAGATTTTCCCACTCATCAGATTTGGACTTTGGTTTTCAAGTTTGAGAATGATGGCGCCTTCATGGGGACAGTTTCATCTGATTGGCTGCTTGTGGCCAAGGATGAGACTCAGCATTTTCCGTTTGGGAAAACGGATATTATCCCCTCAAAGGATAATGCAAGGTTGATGGGGAACCACATGTTCCCAGGCCCCACCATAGACAGGGGCCTAGGATCTGGATTAATTTTAACAAGTAATCCAGATGGTTCTTATGATCATGCAGGATCAGGACACTCAGGCTTCCAGGACAAGTCAGGTAAATATATTTGTATTCATCAAAGTGAAAGTGAAATTCACTCACTCATGCCCAAATCTTTGCAACCCCATGGACTATACAGTCCCTGAAATTTTCCATGCCAGAATACTGGAGTGGGTAGCCGTTCCCTTCTCCAGGGGATCTTCCCAACCCAGGGATCAAACCCAGGTCTCCCACATTGCAGGCGGACTCGTTACCAGCTGAGCCACCAGGGAAGCCCGTATTCATCAAAAACCCAGGCTAAGTAAAGAAAAGCCTGGCTCCGTACCTCCCCTATTTTCCACCACAGAGAACCGTTTGATTCCTTTCTTGTTTGTCTTTCCAATGTTTTTTATGCAAAGAAAAAGCACAAATGAATATATATTTTTTCTTCTTTCCTCCCATTCTTTCACACAAGACATAATACTATTTACATGGTCAGTACCTAGTTTTGGTCAGTTAACAGAACATGTCCTGGAGATCTCTACATGTCCATACATGAAGATTTTCCTCTTTCGTTTTAACCACTGCACCACTTTCCACTAGGTGGATGTACCATGTTATATTCATCCAGTCCCTTGTGCAAAAGACTACTCTCATAGACAAATGCTGTAGTGAGTGACTTTGTACATAGGTGATTCCATACTTGCGCAGGTGTATCTGTAGGAGAGATTTCCAGGAGTGGGATCTCTGTGATGTTGATAGACATTCCCAGTGTTCCTTGCACAGAAATATTTCAGGTTATACTCTGCTGGCAAAGGCAGTGATCAAGCACATCCCCCATAACTTTGCCAACAGTGTGTTTTGTCAAGATTTCGAATTTTTTGGTAATGATGAACCTACTTGCAGGGCAGAAGTAGAGATGCAGTCGTAGAAAACAGTCTTGTGGACACAGCAGGGGAAGATGAGGGTGGATGAACAGAGGGAGTAGCATTTACATGTATACACCTCCATGTATAAACAAACAGCTAGCGGGAAGCCGCTGTATACAGCAGGGGCTCGGCTTGGTGCTCCATGACGACCTACATGGGTGGTATGGGGGCAGGGTGGGTGGTCCAAGAGGGAGGGGATGTATGTGTGCATATAGCTGATTTATTTCATCCAACAGCAGAAACTAGCACATTTTAAAGCAATTATCATCCCATTAAATGTAATAAATAAAGTAAGACTTTGGATTTTTGCCAAATCTGAGAGATGAGAAATGGTATCTCTCAGAGTAGTTTTAATTTTCACCTCTCTCCCTATGAACAGGTTGTCCATCATTTCAAAGGTTAAGGGACTATTTGCATTTCTTTTTTGTGAACTCAATGTGTGAGCCTTTGCACATTTTCTATTGGCTTGTGGATCTTCCTGATTTCTCATTGTATTTATCTTGGAGAGGTTAGCTCTTTGTGATATGTGTTGCAAACACTTTTCTCTCAGTTTGTCTTTTGCCTTTTGACTCTGCTTCTGGTGTTTGGGGCATGCATACACTTTTTATTTTTATATAGTTAAATATAGCCATTTTTTCTTTGGCTTTGAGACTTTGAATCATAGTTAGAAAAAGCCATCCTCTCCGAGGTGATCCCATGTTTCCTGAAAGCATTTTTATGTCTGCGTTTAACATTTAAATCTGCTCCACTTGGAGATTTTCCCAATGCATGGTGTGAAGTACAGAGCCAAATCTGTCTTTTCCCCAAAATGGCTAGTCTGTTGTCCCAGTATCCTTTATTTAAAATTCATCTCTATCATCTTGACTTGAGATGCCACCTGTATCATTTACTAATGTCTTATGTGCGTCCTGGGCTACCTTGGGACTGTTCTGTTCATTGGTCCACTTACCCCTTCCGATGCTACACAGATTTCATTACTGAAGCTGAAAGTAATTTCAGATTGTCTGATAGCACTGGTCTCCTCTTAATGCTCTTTTTTTTTTGTTTGTTTTTAAAGTTACTTCTTGAGTGTTTTGCTTATTTATTTTTCCATATAAAAGTAATACCTTGTTTAGTTCCGGGGGAAACAAAATTTGTTGGCATATTATTGGGATTGTATTAAGTGTATAAATGAATCTAGAAACTATTAATCTTTTCATATCAAATCTCCCTCTCCAAGAACATGGAGGGGAGCTGGGATGGGGAGAGAGAATGTGTTCTAGCTGTGGGTCGTGTGATGGGCAATAAGTGTGCTGAGGGTTAAGTCTGATTTTATCACGTTCCCCCAGGAGTCCCTGGGGTGATAGTGTTTGGAGCCAGAGTTCACCCCCATCGCTCCTGTGTGCGTGCTTCATCGCTTCAGTGATGTCTGACTCTTTGTTACCCTCTGGACTCTAGCCCACAAGGCTCCTTTGTACATGGGATTCCCCAGACAGGAATACTGGAGTGGATTGCCATGTCCTCCTCCAGGGGAACTTCCCAAACCAGGGATCAAACTGACGTCTCATGTCTCTTGCATTGGCAGCAAATTCTTTACCACTAGCGCCACCTAGGAAGCTCCCATTGTTGCTAGTTCACTCCTGTTACTTGAGATTTTATGAGACATTGAAGAATTCTAGCAGGACACACCAAACATGTGATCTAATTTCAATCATTTCCTGCATGTAGAATTAAGGATTATAATTGTCTAGTGTCAGGGACATCCCTGGAGGTCTAGCAGTTAAGACACCACCCTTCTAGTGCAAAGGGTGTGGGTTGGAGTCCTTGTTAGGGAAATAGGATCCTGCACGCTATGCAGGGTAGCCCAAAAAATTTTTTTACTTAAAAAAAAAAAAAGAATTGCTGAGTGTCACTGTGGGGAGTAAAAACACAGGAAGAAAAGCTTCAAGTGTAGTGGGTGCTTCCTACCTACTGAAACTGGGGAGGGGGGCTTATAAGGAGGGACAGATCCCTAGATGCCCTGGAGCATGTGGCTGGGTTCAGCAGTTTGCAATTCTATAAAGTGAGGACTGGGGTCCTAGGACACTGACACCAAAGGGGGTGTGCAAAATGGGTTTTAAGTTTTCAAATTTAGAGAGAAGGGTTTTGACAGATAGTAGAGATGGGCCTCAGCAGCACATTGAGATCCATGAAATTTCCCTTCATGTCTTTCATGTATGCCCATCCCTCCATCCATCTGATCCCCCTGCAGACATATGAAGCGCCTGCTGGATTGGGCAGGTCATATTCCAGCCCCCAATCAGCTCAGGATGCTCAGAGGCAGCAATGACTCTCCTCTCTGTGCCTTGGCACACTCTGTTTTTCTCTCCTGGGTTACCCCTTTCCCCTTGGCTACCTGTCATCTCTTGTCCATTCTTTCAGACTGACTCACACACGCCACTGCCTCCATGAAGCCACCCTGACCCTTTGCTGTACACCAACAGTCACTGATGTTCAGCCACCCTCCTGGGAGTGCATGTCCACCTGCTACATCCTTTACTTGCTATGCCCAATATGCTTCCAAGACGTCCTCCCCACTAGGCCCTGAGTTTCTCCAGGGCAAGGACTTCCTTTGCATTTCAGTGCGGATGCTGGTGGTAGTTTAGCCACCCAGTCGTGTCTGACTCTTTGTGATCCCATGGACCATAGCCCGCCAGACTCTTCTGTCCATGGGATCTCCCAGGCAAGCACACTGGGGGAAATGGGTTGCCATTTCCTTCTTCAGGGTATCTTCCTGACCCAGGGATCAAACCCAGGTCTCCTGCAACGCAGGCAGACTCTTTACCAACTTAGCCACCAGGGAAGTTCACATTTCATTGCTGGACATGTAGAAAACATACAACAAATGTCTGGGAAACAATGGAAACAGTGATGGATTTCATTTTGGGGGGCTCCAAAATCACTGCAGATGGTGACTGCAGCCATGAAATTAAAAGACGCTTACTCCTTGGAAGAAAAGTTATGACCAATCTATATAGCATATTAAAAAGCAGTGACATTACTCCACTAACAAAGGTCCATCTAGTCAAAGCTATGGTTTTTCCAGTAGTCATGTATGTATGTGAGAGCTGGACTATAAAGAAAGGTGAGTGCTGAAGAATTGATGCTTTTGAACTGTGGTGTTGAAGAAGATTCTTAAGAGTCCCTTGGACTGCAAGAAGATCCAGCCAGTACATCCTAAAGGAAATCAGTCCTGAATATTCTTTGGAAGGACTGATGCTGAAGCTGAAACTCCAATACTTTGGCCATCTGATGTGAAGAACTGACTCATTGGAAAAGACCCTGATGCTGGGAAAGATTGAAAGCAGGAGGAAAAGGGCATGATAGAGGATGAGATGGTTGGATGGCATCACTGACTCAATGGACATGAGTTTGAATAGGCTCCAGGAGTTGTGATGGACAGGGAAGCCTAGCATGCTGCAGTCCATGGGGTCACAAAGTGTCGGACATGAATGAGCAACTGAACTGAACTGAACTGAAGAAAGCAATTAGCAGGAGGCCTGGGATTCAAACCCCAGCCCTCCACCACCACCACCACTTACCATACCTAAGTCCTTACACAAGGTATTAAGCCTCTCTTAGCCTCAGTTTCCATGCAGCAAATAATAACATCTCAGAGGAGCCTGAGGGGTTCAGTCCATGGGGTCACAAAGAGTTTGACATGACTGAGTGAATAACACACACACACGTCATAGGATTGCTGTTAGGATGAAGGAAGATGACCCATGTAAAATGCCTGAAAGGCACGTAACTAACACTAGCCACTATCACTGCCATTAATGAGATTTAAATTAATGAGGTTAGAAGCTTGAATTTAGTATTAAAAAGAGGGAGGATCCAGGACTGGGCTCAGAGTTGCATTTTCTGTAGCTCCTTCCACCCATTCCAGTCAATGTCCCTGCTCAAATAGCGGCACAGACATAGAGAACAAACAGACTTACAGACAGAACCGGGGAAGCAGAGTGCGGGACAAGTTGGTGGAGTCGCGCTGACATGCACACACAGCCGTGAGCGAGATGGGCGACTCGTGGGAACCCACTGTGTGGCCAGGGAGCCCAGCTCGCTGCTCTGCGCCGACCTAGAGGGGAGGGGTGGGGGAGGCGGGAGGGAGGCTCGGGAAGGAAGAGATTTCTGTATACTTGCGGTTGATTCATGTTGTTGTAGAGCAGAAACCAATACAATATTGTAAAGCGATTATCCTCCAATTATAAATAAATTTTAAAAAATGTTCCTGCTCTAACTGAGGTGAGGGCTTAGTAAGCCGGGCCCCACCAACGCAGACAGACTCAGGGTTTCCCAGACTGAGTGTCGTTTGAAGCAGCTGCCGCAGTGACAGAGTAGCCACCGAGGGGACAGAGAAGTCCTGAACTACCTCAAGGTCGCCCAAGTCCGGGTTAGCGTCCCGGTGACACGCAGGGCCCAGCAAGCGGAGGCACAATCGCGGCTCTGTGGGTTTTCCAAGCCTTGGTCAGAAATGCTTGCTGAGCAGCAAATCCCAACTTCACATACGGCCCCATTGGAAAAGTGCTGACAAAGACCTGGTTATATAACTGAGATGGCAAATCATTAACACAAATGCTCCCCAACAGAAGCGAAAGAAACACCCCCTAAGGCCCAAGTCATTCTCCAGAAGGAGATCGCACGGAGAGTTGCTTGCCTGGCCCAAGTGTGGAGAAAGGATTTTCCTCCCCAGAAAAAACTTCGTTGAAAACCTTCAGAGAACACCCCGCCAAACTCAAGGAGCCAGGCCAAGGCCTAGGGCTGGGACTGTCGAGTCTTTTTTCCTCCCTGGGAAGGTGCGGGGAGAGGCCAGGGGCCAGCAGGAGTTTACGAGCAGCAGGCAGTCCCACGTGGAAAGGGGACGCCGTGATACTGAAGGGCCCCTGGGGCACATTTTCAGGCAGCTCCTCCCTGGGCTCCCCATGGTCACCACACAGCCAACTCTGGATAAATGATGTTAAAAGAATACATTTTTCCTGCATCTCAAGCTCTGGGTCCTCAGAGATTTCCAGAGGACCAAGAGGAGATGTGGGTCACCAAGGCAGAGGAGAGGGTGGCAGGCAGATCACCTCCCCCTAAGCAGACCCACCTGCCTCCTTGACTGGGTGGATTCCTCTGCCTGAGTCCAGGAGACATGTTTCTTTCAGCTGAGAGTTAACACCCAGCTCCCAGACATATGGAGTTAGTTCCCGCATAGATTATAAATCGGTGAGGGCTTCATAAACAGCCACTGAATAAATAGGCTATGCTTTAAAGGCCCTTAAATGTGAATCTAATTTTATGCTGCTCTTTGAGTTGGGAAAGTTCCTAAATGCCAGTCCATGCGTGTGTCCAGGTGGCTGCCCTGAATGGAGGCTCGTGTAGACATGATACACCTTCAGGGCAAAACTCAGAGCCTTCACGCCACACACCATCCCCCGCCTCCACCCAGCCACACGATGCAGGCTGTCTGAGCTTTTGACTTTGAACCCAGCCCCGGAAAAGAATCAAGGCCTTCAGAGTGACCCCAGGTCTCCGCCTGATGCCATCCTCCTATATAAGCCACAAGAAGGTGGCCTCACCAAAGGCCAGCCCCTGTCAGCTTCCTTTGGGACTCAGGTTCTGATCTGTTTCAGAGCAAACTTCAGACACCGTGCCAGCTGCTCAACACAGCCTCTGGCGCCTTCCCTCCGGGCACAGGGCAAAGGGTACTGAACCAGGCTCCCAGGCTACATACAGTGCCTCTCCCAGCCCCACTACTCACTGGCTGAGGGAGCCCCGCTCCATCACTTAACCCCTCTGGCCCTCAAGCTTCTCTCAGGGAATCCGGATAAAAACCACTGCCAACCTGCTTCACACAGTCCTGCGAGGAGGAAATGAGATCAGGCTGTGAAATAGCACCTTAGAAACACAGAACTCCACGCCTGTACCTCGGGTAATCACTGTAGCTTCAGGAAGGTGCCCCGAAGCCACGTGCTTGGAGGGCCCACAGCCCCGGGCCAGACTCAGTCTGTTCCCTGCAAGGGTCTCTGCCTACGGCCAAGTAGAACAACATAATGACTGGGAAGGTATCCCTGCCTGAGGTGAGGAGGCTGGGGTTTCACCCAGCCTGGCCACCCAGCACCTACCTAGACCCCACTTTCTTCCACTATAAAATGAGGGCCAGATTGCCTCGCCTCAAAGCCCTCCCCCAGTTCTCTCTGCTACAAGACATAGAGCAGTAGACTGATGTTTGCCTGGACACTTTTTCCAATGGTTGCTGTTGTCATTTCATCACAAAGTCGAGTCTTACTCTTTGCGACCCCATGGACTGCAGCACACCAGGCTTCCCTGTCCTTCACTATCTCTCGGAGTTTCCAGTGGGGTCAGTTTATTCCAGGATTTGCAGAGCCAATGAACCCAGCACTAGGTCAGGGAGTCAAGATGACCAAGAGGGGCTAAAAGTCAGGTTAGAACATAGGACACATGGGGCACATTATTCATTGTATCAGAGACTCTACTCCACTTATAAAAGTTTGCTGAGCACTTCCATGGGGTCAAGGACTCCGTATACACTTTGCTTCCATGGTCTTTTTGCATATTCCAGGGCCTCACAAGGGAAATTCTATTACCTCCAATTACATGACTAAGACAGTGAAAGATTAGAGGCAAAGCTACTTGCCCAAGTTCACATAGCTATGAAAGGACAGAGCCAGAAAACCCATGTTCTGCTTCACTCAAAAATCTATACTTCTGAGCACAAAACCAGGTGCTTGCTGGCTCCAGTTGGCAAAGAAGGCTTTGTGGAAGAGAAATGAATAGTTATTCATATGTTCATTGATTTATGTTCCCCACCCCCACATAATGCCAAAAAGCTTTAAAGTTGTGTTTATAATAAAAGGTGTGCAATAATTATAAAAGATCAAAGCCTAGAGAGTAGAAAGGAGAGGTGATGATACCTGACATTTGAATTATAATGTTCTGTTTAATCATTTGTTCATTCATTCATTCATCTATCCATTCAATAAGCATTTATTGACTTTCTCGTAAGGTACAGATCCTGTGTGGGATGTATTGAGCTGAAAGAGACCCTCCCTGACCTCAAAAAACTGAAAACTCTGTATGTGTGTGTGTGTGTGTGTGTGTGTGTGTGTTGAGATAAAGGAAATGAGACAGTCAGCCTAACAGTGTTCTCTGGAAGGAAGGCATGAACACCAGAGCACAGGAGTCAGCTTCTCTCCCAGACTTGGGGAGTCAGAGGTTTCCTTGAAGAATGTGTTGGAGATGTTGGCAAGTCCAAGCATTTCAGACACCGTAACTCCTAAGCACGCAATTTAATTGAGTTTTCTGGCAACCAAAGCAGAAAGGGGAACTATGATCTGTTCCACAGAAGTCTAACATCAAGGAAGGCTTCACTTCCCTGTACTCAAGTCTAAGGTCATCTATATCTATGTTCTAGGGACATGGTCTATAAACGGCAGGGTCTTCCAGAATGGGTGTGCAGACAGTGCAAATCTCCACCAAGTGGCCGTGACTTATAGTAACTCCCCAAGAGAGCCTAGGACACTGGAGCATCCACAGTGCATACACTGAAGCAGGGAATCAGACTAACGCAGTTGCCCTATGTGGCTTTCTGGTTCTCAAACTTGGTGCGGCAATTGAGCAAAAGAATGTAGGAGTGGGCAGTAAGGAAAACAGGAAATGAGACGCGAACATGTTTTTGTTTTTTTGAGAGCCTGTTATGTACCAGGCCCTGCACTAGTGCTTCATCCAACACTTAAAAGTGAGCTCTTCGAGTGAGTGTCACTTAATCCCATTTACAGGTGATGAGTTGAGTCACATAGAGGTTAGTGGCTTCCCAAGGTCACATTGTGGCTTTCCTGTTGGCTCAGATAGTAAAGAAGCTGCCTGCAATGCCAGAGATGTGGGTTCAATCCCTGGGTCAGGAAGATCCCCTGAAGAAGGGAATGGCTGCTGGAGAATTCTATAGGCAGAGGAGCCCGGCAGGCTATACAGTCCATGGCGTTGCAGAGTCGGACACGACTGAGTGACTAACAAGGTCACACTGCTGGAGTTCACTGCTGAAGGCCTACAAATTGAGCTGGCCCTGCTTAAGACAGCCCATTTTCTTGAGTTGATCACCCACAGCTCTCAGCCACTGTTCATTCTAGACTGCCTGATCACCTGGTCCAAACCACTCACCTGATAGAAGAAGAACCTTGGGCTGACACATGCAAGTGACCCAGACCAGGAGGGGATCACAGCCTTGCTTGCCTGACTCCCCAGCAGATGACCTTCTTCCTGACACCTTTTCTGTCCCAGCCTCGCTCATCCTGGCGGAGCCGCCAGCCAAGAGCCCCCACTAAGCACTGCTTCTCAGTGCTAAGACGCTTCTTAGGACACTGCCGCCCTTTGCCTGCCCTCCATCTCAAAGACACGGCCACTTTTTGTAGCCCAGAGAGCCACACACAAAATCCCTCAAAGAAGACATCCCGGGGGGGGTCCAAAAATCCCATCCAACTTTTATTAAGAGACAGTCTTCACCGACCACAGGGAAGCCAAGAGCAGTGAGAGGGGGAAACCCTTCCACCCACTTCCTCTGTGGACGTTTCTCTCTTCCTGTGCCCTCTGACTCCAATTTCTCTCCAAGTTCATGTGCAAACAGCTAATGGCATGTTAAACAGCCAAATGAGGGACCTAAAGAAATTCTTCACTAGTTGCAAATTATCACAGGAAGAATGCCTTCACAGGAGCCATGGAGGGACATGGGCCTGGGCAGGAGGGCAGGCAGACAGGCAGCAGACCCACAGCTGAATGGGCTTCCCTCCAGCAGCCGCCAGGACTGATCATGGTTCCTATGGTCACCTGAGGTCTCAAGAAGCTGCATGGATGCAGGGCCAGGCCGAAGAGGCCGTGTTCATATGGGTCCGTCATTTCTCCATCCACTTCTTTGATTAGCTAGTCAGTCAGCTTCCTATGAAGAAACTCAAGGTTTGGGTTAAGAGAACTGTGTAAGAGTAAACAATTAGACCCAACATCTGTGTTCTGTCACAAGTAACTTCTACCTGTGTGCATATATATATATATATATATATCCATATATATATATGGATATATATAAGCTTCCCTAGTGACTCAGAAAATAAAGAATCTGCCTGCAGCGCAGGAGACCCAGATTCAATCCCTGAGTCAGAAAGATCCCCTGGAGAAAGGAATGGCTACCCACTCCAGTACACTTGCCTGGAAAATTCCATGGACAGAGAACCCCAGGCTACAGTTCACAGGGTCACAAAGAACTGGGCATGACTGAGAGACTAACACACATATATATACTCAGGTATGCATACCCTGCGGGTCCCTCACTGCAGAACAGGAGCATCAGAAAAAGAAAACCTATATGACCTCTTAGTCCTGAAACCAGCAGAGCTGATCCATGGAGCTCCACTAAGCATTCTTTTAAGTATAAAATCATTAGCAAATTTTAAAAGCTTAAAGCTGGCCATTCCTGGTCTGTCTCATTTGTCTTCAAAAGTCAGCATCTTTGTGACATGTGACCAGGAGATGGAAGAACTTTGGCCTCTGACCCCTGACTCTGACCTTCAACCCATGCTCCTCACTCTCCATCACTGATGGCTGAGAGGACAATTATCCTATGAAGACCACTCACCCAAATGGAGTGAGCAAGTTATGTTTGCTTGAGTGAGCAAGTTACTTTGTGAAAAGCAACTATTCACCAAGTTGTGTTTGTCCACCAGAGCACATTGGAATCTTCCCATTTCATCATCCTCCTGAGATTGTATCTATTTCCTCCGCATTACCAGAGGCAGCTGTTGATCTCAGTTCTAATGGTCTGGTGATTTTCGACAAGCTCCTTGTCCACCTGCTGATGGCCTTTCTCAATCACAAACCTGAACAAGCAAGACTGGGTTTTCCCCTTTTATTATCAGTTGCTCCCACTTAGTAAATAACCTCCCTGTTCCCCTCCTCTCCCTCTCTAACCAGGCTCCTCCTTAACCCTTCCATGCACAGGCAAGCACGTGCACTGGGTAGCTTTTTGCTTACTAACTTCCCAGCTTATTTACCAAAACATCCGGCCACAGTGAAGAGCAAGCATGCACTCTTGGTGCAAATTCAGAAAGAGACTTCTGAAAGTCTGACCTTTTTGCACTGGAATTGTCTTTTTTTTAAACTAGGAATGTGAACCTGGGTAAACCAGGACACTTGGTTATTTAAAGAGAGAGGATGCAGAAATCCAGATGACAGTCAGCTTGATGAAAGATAAGCTTCCTGCAAAAGAACTCGGCTGAACTTGTTTAAACAGATATCCGAGTCTCCATCCACTACCAAGAAGCTCTCCCCACAGGGTTCCCTTCAACCCCATCATCATTTCCAACCAGCCTGAGATCCACAGGGCTTAGATGGCTAAGCCAAAAGTTCTCTGTTCGACCCACCAGAAGAGAGTTTCAGTTCAGTTCAGTCGCTCAGTCATGTCCAACTCTTTGCGACCGCATGAACCGCAGCATGCCAGGCCTCCCTGTCCATCACCAGCTCCCGGAGTCCACCCAAACCCATATCCATCGAGTCGGTGATGCCATCTAACCATCTCATCCTCTGTTGTCCCCTTCTCCTCCTGCCCTCAATCTTTCCCAGCATCAGAGTCTTTTCAGGTGAGTAGAATCTTCACATCAGGTGGCCAAAGGATTGGAGCTTCAGCTTCAACATCAGTCCTTCCAATGAACACTCAGGACTGATCTCCTTCAGGATGGACTGGTTGGATCTCCTTGCAGTCCAAGGGACTCTCAAGAGTCTTCTCCAACACCACAGTTCAAAAGCATCAATTCTTTGGCACTCAGCTTTCTTTACCGTCCAACTCTCACATAAGCAAATTAACTCTTAAATGAGATCTCAGGGTATGTAACCACCTAAGAAATGCTTTCAAATTGTGGTGCTGGAGAAGACTCTTGAGAATACCTTGGACAGAAAGGAGATGAAACCAGTCCATCCTAAAGAAAATCAACCTTAAATATTCATTGGAAGGACTGATGCTGAAGCTGAAGCTCCAATCCTTTGGCCACCTGATGTGAAGATCCTACTCTCCTGAAAAGACCCTGATGCTGGGAAAGATTGAGGGCAGGAGGAGAAGGGGACGACAGAGGATGAGATGGTTAGATAGCATCACCGACTCAATGGTCATGAATTTGAGCTAACTCCGGGAGACAGTGAAGGACAGGGAAGCCTGGCATGCTACTCTCGTGGAGTCACAAAGCATTGGACTTGACTTAGCAGCTGAACAATAGTAGTATAGTCAGTCCGAAGGTGGTAAGTGCTTTGGAAAAGTTGGGAAGTCCTGAAGTAGGGGGCAGGGAAGGTACCCTGGACAGGGAGGCTCTCTTCAATTTGCTGACATCTGAGCAGAGACCTGAAGGAGGGAAGGGGGGGAGAGAGATAGAACAACCCCGAAAGGACCCTGAGGTGGGAGCCAGCCAGGTGTGGTCAAAAAACAGCAGGAGGCCAGGTTTCTGAGGCAGAGTGGGCAGGGGAGAGCAATTGGAGGGGAAGTGGAAAAGGCAGCCAAGACAGACCTCATCAGCCTCCCAGGCCATTACAAGGGCCCTCACCTACTTTACACATTATACTACATTTGTTAAGCAGGACTCTATAGTTTAGATTTTTTTTATTCATTTAGATGAGTCTCCCTTAATTCCCCAATTCAGACAGTGAAAAATCTGCCTGCAATGTAGGAGACCTCAAGTCCATCCCTGAATCAGGAACATCCCCTGGAGAAGGGAATGGCTACCCACTCCAGTATTCTTGCCTAGAGAATTCCATGGACAGACCACGGGGTTGCAGAGTCAGACACGACTGAGCGACTAAGACTTTCACTAACTACCTAATTAATTCAAATGAGAGGAATTTGGTCCCAGATTGATGGAGGGATGCAAGAAAATGCATAATGAAATCTGAAGAGGCCAAAACTAGGGGGGAAATGGCAGTATCTGGACAAACCACAGGAGAGGAGGAGGCTGCTGAACATATTGACGTCAACCTCGTAGTTTCTGCTCTCAACTCCACTCCCCATGGAAGGGAGAGGACCCTAAGCAGGGACTGGACCAGACAGTGAAAAGAAAGTGAAGTTGTTCAGTCCAACTCTTTGTGACCCCATGGACTGTAGCTCACCAGGCTCCTCCATCCATGGGATTTTCCAGGCAAGAGTAATGGAGTGGTTTGCCATTTCCTTCTCCACAGGATCTTCCCAACCTGGGGATCAAACCCAGGTCTCCCGCATTGCAGGCAGACGCTTTACCATCTGAGCCATGCAGATGCAATGATTACAACAGGGCGGCCAGTTCAGGGACTTTGCATGGATATGGTCCCCTGAGATCCTGCTCAGTTGCATCCGGCCACTGAGAGGAAGAGCAGGCTGACCTGAAGCAGAGGACTCTGGGAGAGAAGGCATCACTTCTCCAGGGTCTGCAAATGCTGAACAAAAACACCCTCACCAGGTGACACTGGAGAAAGCCAGCCCGCAGACGGCTCAAAAGGAGGAGGACAAAAGCAGAGCTCCTGGGAGAGAATGATTGTGATTCCAAGCATGTGCCCAGTGGAGTTCCTAACAGGACATGGCCACGGGGAATCAGCTAACCTCGGACACAGCCAGAGCCCAGAGCTCACATCGGTGTTCAAAACCGCTCACCGACCTATCAAAGGTGGAGGAGTTGCCTCAACAGTAAGGAAAGGAGTTTCAAGGACACAGCTCCGGCCTGACAAAGAGGGTGGAGAGAGAAGGGGGGCAGATTTTCTAGGGAAGCAGCCCCCAGGGATGGAAGTTAGAGGTCCTCCAGATGATGAACAGAACCCAAGGGGATCCCCAGGAACACCCATCTCCCACTGGAAATCAGTCACATGATCAGTTACACTTATTCAGGAGGAGGGGACACTCCCAGTCCTCCCAGTGTTCTGAGATGTAGAGTCCTGAGTCCACATGGAGATGCCCAGGACAGGGCCAGACTGTGCTGTGCCCCCAATGCCTGGGGTAGAAGGCCCCGGCCTGCCCTCTGAATGGAGACCCTTTCCCCAGGTCGACTCGGGGCAGATGACGGGGTGGAGGGGACAAAGTCCCACCAGCCAGCTGATGCCCAAAGAGTGATGAGGCCCACAGCCCTAGCTCAGAACCACCCTCCCTGGCAGCAGAGAGGGACCCAGCAACTCTGTCTGCTCCCCCAGACTGCCCTATCTTTTTCATAGATACCCTAGGGCTGGACAGAGATGCATGGGTGTGGGTGAGTTTGAGGGGCTTTTGGAAGGGTCATCACCATCCCCTGGGATGACAGCATCTGTGGACCATTTCCAATCATCAAGAAAGTCAGGTCTCTGCGCTTTGGGAGAAAAGGTGACTTCAGCAGCCCCCCAGGTAGAAATGCTATAAATACACTTTTGGAGGGGCAGGCCTTTTTGTCCTTCATGTCACTGTGGCCTTGAGCTCACCCAGCTTTCTAACACAGGGAGAATTAAGAGTGATTTCAGGTTTCTGGGGCCCCTGGAAAATAAAAGGCCTTTCATCTTTCACTGAGGATAAAAATGAAGGATGGACTGGGCCAGCGGTGTCATCCTACAAGGATTTGTTTGGCCAACAAGGCTGGACTCTGGTTTGAAATGAAGGAGAGTGAGAGCTACGGCCTTTATTGTAAATTGTCAACTTCCTGAGCATGGGTGGGCAGGGGAAGAGGGGAGAGAGGTCAGCCCACTGAGCAGGCTTGGAAAAAAATTAAGGGGGAGGTTTTCCTGAAAGCCTGTCTTCCGGCTGCAAGAGCTTCAGCACTTGAATCATGTCAGCCCTGCTGACTCCACAAACTCCTCCTACAGAGATATTGGATGAGGATTACTCACTTCCACCCAGTGGGTGGTCCCAGTGGAGGAGGTTCTGTCACCTCTGACTGCCCAGGAGGACCCAGGTCAAAGTGGTGACTCAAGAGCTCCCCAGGAAGGGAGGCCAGGGCCAGCTCCGTGGGTGCTCCCCCACGGGTGTGGACCGTCATCTGAAAAGAGGGAATGAGGCAAAGCGTGAGGGGCAACACCATCAGCCGTCCCTAGAACGAGCCCCAGGCAGCAGTCTGCAGTTCTGCATAAGATGCTTGGGGAAAACTGGAGCAACCAAGCAGAGTGGCAGTGTTTATTGCAAGAGAGATGAATTCCACCTCCTTCCAAGTTACTCAGTGCCAGGCTGGCGAGTTCAGAAAGAGCTGGCAGTCATAGAATCACAGAATCCTACTGTGGACAGGAACCTCGGAGAGCAGTGCCTCTGGCCCTTCCCTCTGTGGACGAGAAAAGTGGGCCCAGCTGGGTTAAGGGGCTTGCCGATCGCCATGCAGGGGCTCTCGGGGCCCCGCTGCCCTGCTGGGCCTTCTCTGCATTCTCAAGTGACCCTCTCCCCTCCCATCCATGGAGCAGTATCTTCCCTCGCTCTGGACCCCAGGTCCTGCTCCAGCTCAGATGCCTTCCTGCAAACCAGGGAGTGATGCCCCCTCCTCAGGGTCCAGGGGGATGCATGGATGCATGAGTTGAGAGCAGCTGAAGTTCAACCCCATAGACAGGGCACAACCTCAGAATAGTCGGCGCAGCCGCCACGCTCCGGACCACACCTGCGGGTGTATGACCCGCAGGCTGCCTGGATGATTCCTCACGGCACCTGCCCGAGGTGGGGCCTCTCCTCTAAGCATCCTCTTCTGCAGCTCACCAGCCTCCACCTCCCCATCACAACGGCAACCCGCCCTCTCTTCTATCCGCCTGGGGGTGACTGAAGCCCCATCATCCATGTCACTCCCTGCTACCGAAGCCCTGTGGTCAAAGAGCCTGGGCTTGAGTGCTTGGGCTCAGAGATCATCTAGAACATGGTGGGCAAACGGCAACCCAGGGGTCAATTCCAGCCTGGACCTGTTTTGGTGAATCCAGTTTGACTGGAGCACAGTCAGCTCCATCACTTACATATTGCTACTGGCTGTTTTCAAGCTACAATACAATGGCTGAGTTGGTAGCTGCAACAGAAATGGCACAGCCCAAGAAGCCTATTACATTAATTACTTGGCCCTTGATAGACAAAGTTTGCTGATCCCCAATCTAGAGAAACCTTTCTGGGGCTCAGGGAAGCTCAATGACTTAGCTAGGTGAGCCAGAGTTAGAATCCAGGTCCCTGTATACCCTCTCCAGGAACACCCAGACTTCTGGAGGATAGAATATGGACTTGAATTTGTCCTCAGACTCCCACCACATTGACAGCCCTTTTTCCCTACAGGGAAATCACAGGGCAGATGGTTCTGCTCATAAAGCATCAAGGTGCTTTGACTCTGAACTCATTCCCAAAAGCTAGAGTTGAAGGCCTGGGGCTCCCACTCTGCAGTGAGTTCCCAAGAATCCCTTGGAGCAAAGCCTCTCTGGTCTGGCTTTGGGCCCCACAGGGACCCCATGCCAGCCTGCCTCCCTCAGTTTCCAAGGCCAGTCACGGCATCCTGGCCTCAGTTTTGAGCTGGTGCACCCACAGCAGTGCCACATCTTCTGCCTTCCCGCGTGGAGAAGGGGCAGACACTCTGAGAGTGGACTCGGGAGAGCGTGGCATTCGGATGTTCTGTAGCCAGTGTCCCCGGCGACTCGCAGATCAAATCAACTCTGCACTACCAACAGGAGGAAGTTTCCTTTTTTCCTCTCCCCAACCCTGCTTGTCCTCTTAACTCCACTTGGCAGCGCTTCCAAGAGCCCCGTGCAGGGGCTTAATGGTGGGCGTTTCTTGTTTCTGCCACAGGAAATCTGTGAGTTTCTCGGGACACAGAGGAGGAGACAGAGAGAAGCGCCAAGGACGGACCCCAGAGCAGTTCCTCCGGCTGCCAAGAGGAGGCGCCCTGCCTGCCAGGCAGGGACTGAGAATCCAGGCGCAGGGTCGGGTAGCCACACAGAAGGGACGGCGTGGCTGAAGGGAGGGGCGTGGCTGAAGGGAGGGGCGTGGCTGGATGGAGGGGCGTGGCTGAATGCGAGGCTCCTGGCAGGGTATTCCATTCAACCCCAACCTCTTAGAAGGCAGGGCTGCTGGCCGCCTTACACAGATGAGAAATTGAGGCTTAGATTGAACGTGGCCACCCAGATGGTGAGCAGCACATTTGGAATTCATTATAGGTCTGCCTCAACATATCCTCTTTCTGATCCTTGAGCTGCGTGGCCTCATGAAGGTCTGGTGGAGAGAGCCCGGCCGAGCTAGGGCCTGGGGATCGAGTACTTGGAAGGCCTCGCAAGGTTGGGTTTCCTGGGAAACCAAAAAACCTGTTTGTTTTGTGCTCCAAACAGGGCCTGGGTGCAGAGAAGATAACAGTTTTGTCTCTGATCTCTGAACAAGCAAGGGCCCAGCCATGAGGCTAACACACTAGGGCACCCAGGGCCAGGGCATGACCCCCTGGATGCCAAGTTCTCTGAGCCTCTGAACCAGCCTCCTTGGATTCCCCACCACCACTTTGGGTCCCTGCTGGGCCTTTAGCCTGGTTGAGTGGTCCTAGCTGCATTGAGAGGAGGGTAGCGGGAGCCAGGTCAGAAGCTGAGGTCTGGGTTCTTGGCAGATCCAAAATCATCCCAGGTTGGAAGCTTCCCCCAGGGGGAAGAAGCATCTTTATAGGGTTTCAGTCTGTACAACACACTAGACCCTAGAAAACAGAATAAGATACACTCCTAGACAGATGCATGCCCTAGATCAGGAATCCTCATGAGACTAGTGGCAAAAAAAAAAAAAAAATCCTTATAGACTTTGCTGACTCTGGAGTAAAGGCGCAGTGGGCCTATACGTCACGTGTTTGACTCCCCAGAAGAACCCAGGAGTAATTCTGACGTTCTGGTGGGGCCCCCACCAATCTTGTTTTGATATTTCCTGCTTCTTTTCCCATCTCTGCCCCCCAAGCCTAATCTCAATGTCTAGGCCCAAATGTCTTAGTGTTACTAAGATCCATTCAAATCATTAAACTAATTAGCATTAAGATAGTAAAACTTTATTCTTCACAGTTTTATTTACATATTTTTAGAGGGTCATGGAGAACAGGAATTGTCTCAGCCAAAGGAATGAATGTTTAATAGTAAAATTTTAGCTATGGGATACCTGAATGGGGAGATGTTTTAAGTCACAGTAAAGCTCTCCAGCCTCTATTCCTCCTTCATAAAGGCACCTCTGTTTCCTTTGGGGAAATCATCTCTCTCCATGATGCATGCCAAGGGCTTATCTCCCATTAAGGATGCCATAGTGAAGAACAGGGAAGCCTGGGGTACTGCAGTCCATGGGGTTGCAAAGAGTTGGACCTGACTTAGCGACTGAACAACGTGACACCCTGGGGGGCAGGAGATAGGCACAGGGCCCCAGTCCAGCCAACTGGATGATGGTTGTTGTCATTCATCACAAAGGGGCAGCACTCTGACATTGTAGATTCTGCTTTCTGTCCTTTCAAATGTCTTTTGGTTCCTGCCCAAACCTCCTTGGGTCCCCCCCCGCCGCCCACTCTGTGGGCCACCTTCCCCAAAGGCTTCTAAGTGAACCAGTCTTTGCTGTTTGCAAAGAACATGGATTCCCAACTGAAGGGCCATTTCACTTTGCTCTACCCACAGTAAGGCTAGTGGTGGCTGGGGAAGAGGGTGGGCTGGCTCACCACCCCTCCATCAGAGGCTGGGACCCAGGGGGCCAGGTCCCTACCTTCACAACCACATAAAAAAAAAACAGGAGTCCCCACGGGAAGACCAACTGTGCCACCTCACAGGGCTGAGCAGGCATCCTTAAAACAAACACGTCCAGAGAAGTGACATCAGGCCGCCTCCCTTCCTCCATCCCCACTTCCGTTCTCTTCCAGTTTGAGGCCAGCAGGCACTGGCCTGTTTGCGATGGGAAGGAGGAGATGACCGGTGAATGAACCAGTAGGCTCAGCACAACCAGGAACTCAGACCCAGGGAATGTAAAATCGTCTCACTGCAGAGCTCCAATACCTGCCCCGAGGACACACAACAGACAGACACACGTGGGTACACGTGGACACACACATTCTCCCAGGGCCCCCCAGGAAAGCAACGGAGACGTTGGCACCGGGCCAAGAACAAACCAGGGGAGGCGGCACACCCAGAGTGAAGCAGAAGGCAGACTGCTTCCTAGTACATTTATTGGAGCCTCGGCTACGCGTGATACCAATCAGAAACTCCCTTCCACGACCCCGTCAGCCCGACTGGGGCAGAAACACAGGGAGCCCACCTCCTTTTCTTCTCCCATTATAGACAACATTATTAAAAAAAATAAATTTTACAATAATACATTTTCGCTCATCTGTTAGGGTATTATTTCCATAGGTTCTTAAAAAAAGGAAAGGAGAGGGAACCACACGATATATGTATACGGATGTGTATATACATATATGTTGAGAAAGGAGCCGCGTTATGTACATAGAGTGGGCAGTGGGCATATGTCTCAGAAATGAGAAGAGAGAAGGTGGGCGAGTGAGGCAGGGAGGAGAGAGATGGAGGGAGTCGCAGAGACCAGAGCATGGTGCTGGGAGACAGCCCACAGTGGTCTCCTCTGTCTCTCTCAGCGCCTGGCCCCTCCCTCCAAAGAGAGACCAACCAAAGGGACCCACAAGAAACCAAGGGAGTGGACAAGGAATCATTTCTCTTTGATTTCAAAGGAGGTTCTTTGCCACCAAGGAGGAAGAAGCCGCCTTGAGGTGGTTCCCAAGTTTTGCTCCCAACCCCCAGCAGGGTCTCCCAGGCAGGCTGGGCTCCCCAAGCCCCCCCAGAGCTGCCCGGCCCTCCCCCCTGTGCTACAGTGGGG
This sequence comes from Dama dama, assembly GCF_033118175.1. Taxonomy (NCBI): domain Eukaryota; kingdom Metazoa; phylum Chordata; class Mammalia; order Artiodactyla; family Cervidae; genus Dama; species Dama dama. The sequence goes on along the minus strand of NC_083696.1, from coordinate 41,827,476 downwards.
ATCAAGGGGAGAGCATCACAGCCGTCCACAGGTCAGATCCAGCCCTCAGAGAAGGGAGGCGAATTAACTCCCTCCTGGAAGCTGAGTGGAGGCGCTGACGGTGCCCAGCTGGACCCCCGGGGCCGGCCTCGCTGCCCTGCTGCCCGAGGCCCCCGCAGTCCCCCGCAGGTCCCCTTACTGGGGCGCTTGAGAAGAACAACAGCCATCCCGGCCGCGCCCACGTCCCTGGGCAGTCCGGGTGTCGTCTGGTCTCCTGTCAGCAGGGCCCAGAGAGGAAAACCCCCAGAGAAAAGTGAAGAGTATCTCTAGGCCTGCAGTGTGCCCTCTTCGGCGTGGGGTTTCCCCGGCCAGGGGGCCTCTAGGCCAGCTCTCAGGCTGCCCGCCTGCTTGTCTGTTTGGTTTAGAAAAGCTTCTCCAAAGAAGAAACCTGGGAGGAGACAGGTTCAGAGACAAAGTGGGAAAAAACATCTTTTTTTTTTTTTGCAAAGTGTGTTTGTGTGTGTGTGTCTGTGTGTCTGTGTGTGTTTCCATTTTGTCAGGCGGGTGTTCTCATCCGTGTAGCTTTCAGAAATCTCCCGATGGGATCCCCAGAGCCTACAAGGCCAGCTTCAGCATCAGGAAGGATGCAGCGGTCAAGGCAGCCGACGGTCTGGCTCTGCGGGGGCCTGAGTTAGGTTTGATCACCCTTTTACTCCCTGGGATGATATTGGTCGTGAGCTGTGGCCATGCAGAAGAGAGAGAGGCAGAGAAAAAGACAAATGAGTCAGTGGGGCTGGGCTTCCCTGGTGGCCCAGACAGTAAAGAATCTGTCCGAAATGAGGGAGACCCAGGTTCGATCCCTGGATGGGGAAGATCCACCCAGGAGAAGGGTTAGGGTTAGTGTTCCCACAGGAGACCCTGCATGTAAAGGAAATGGCAACCCACTCCAGCATTCCTGCCTGGGAAATCCCATGGACACAGGAGCCAGGCAGGTTACAGTCCATGGGGTCACCAAAAGTCGGACCATGAAGCAATTTAGCACGCACACAGATATAGTCCCGTGCTGGGTCTCCCTCAAGGACGCGCCCAGGTCCTTTTCCATCTCTCCCCCTCTGTGGAGTGTCCCAGAACCCACCCAGACCAGGCTGCTGGGTGCACACGTCTATAGAGTCAGGAGGGCCTGCCAGGATCTCTCCTCAGAGCAGGCTGAGCATCGCCCCCAGGAGACAAGGAAAGGGCCTGGCTGTCACTTCCACTCCCACCCATCCTCGCCCCCCACAGAGCGAGCGCCCCCTCTGGTTCAGGCGGCCCGGAAGCTGAGCTAGCCCAGCCTGTGTTATGGAATCTGGGGGCTCCAAGCCCAAGGCTCGCCTAGTAGACAACCCCCCTCCCCGCACAGACCCCGGCACCCACCCCCACTCTGCCCCTCACTCACCTCTGTGAAGCACATGCTTAACTCTTTGGAGTTATTGGCCTTCAGCCCCTGCTCCTGTGGGAGAGAAGGCACCAGTAAGGGTGGGTCACGTGGCTGGGTCTCTGGCCAGACTCTGTCCCCAGATTCAGACGGGATCCCACATTCCGCAGCCATGCCATCCACTGCTGGCTCCGCAGGGCACACACAAAGAGTACTGGCCACACAAGGACCTGTGCCCTCCTCTGACACCTGCAGTGATTAAGTCCCGTCCCCTCTGGGCTCCTGAAGAAGAGAGTTCTAACTCGGCTCTCCAACTGAGCATCAGAGAGTGATAAGGTGCTCCCAGGTCTGACTACCACATTCAGAGCTCCACTTGATGAGGCAAGGACCATACTTTTTTCCCTTGCATGACAGCAGTTCAATAAACATTACACAATAAATACCCTATAAATACAAACAAGTTCCATTCTGAGAACACGTTTCTAAGTCCAATTTGTTCATTAAGTCCAACAATGTTTGCCTAGGTACCCAACTAACTCGGCTATGTGGTTGTTGCTATTCTTCAGCTGTGAAGTTGCATCTGGCTCTTTGCGACCCCGTGGACTGTAGCACACAGACTGCTTTGCCCTTCACTGTCTCCCAGAGTTTTCTCAGATTCATGTCCACTGAGTCAGTGATGCTTTCTAACCATCTCATCCTCTGACGTCCCCTTCTCCTTTTGCCTTCCATCTTTCCCAGCAATAGGGTCTTTTCCAATGAGTCAGCCATACAGTACTATAGTAAGTTTATACTTTTCACACAAATAATACATAAAAACAAGCAAACAGAAAAAATAAACATTTTTAATCTCACAGTTCAGCACCTTGAAAAGTACATAACATAGTACAAGAGCTGGCATACAGGGGCAGGCGCTGAGTGAACAGGCAAGAAGAGTTACTGCCCGCAGAAGGGTGAGGAGATGGGAGATGGTGGAAATGAAGGATCAGCAGCAACAGGAGATGGAGAGCAAGCTGCAAGTTCACTTACACCTTACATGACTGGACATGAACACACATTCACATTTTGAAAGTTCGATACCTGAAGGTCCGCATGTAGGGGCCTTACTGTACTCAGTTAACATTTGTTAACTGTCACTCATTAACACGTCTGTGAATGAATGAATGAATGCTGCAGATCAGAACTGACACCCGAGTGCCAGCTCCAGAAAGGTCATGAGTCCTCGCTGGGCTCATGGGGAAGACAGCCGTGATTGATCAGTGATGTCTGCCCCGGGGGCCGCTTAGGCAGACGTCTGGCCCTGGCGTCCGGTGTTAGCCATCCCTCTGAAACAGATGTGTGGCGCCTGGGAGCTCTGTGCTCCAGGTGAGGAACGAGAACCAGAGCGTGTGCATGAAATCAGCCCTTTGTTGCCATTATCGTAATAGTGATCCATGGGAACCAGCTGGGGGGTGTGATGATTCTATCCTGGCCATGGGCTCTGGCCACCAGAAGCAACTGGAAAGCCCAGGAAATTATGCCTAAATCACTGCTTCTGGCCAGAAGTATTAATAATCCCTTAAACATTACAGGCGATCTACCACCCGGGGCATCTGGTCAGCTAAACAGGGCCCCAGCTGTCGCACAAAGGCCCCAGCCAAGAGCAGAGTCACTACTGATGGTGGAGATGTGATCATGGTGACAATAAGCATAGCCGAGGCGGAGCCAGGGACAAGACCTAGGAAGGTTCTGTTTAAGACCACAGCGCCAGGAGCAGCAAGTGCCAAGATCTAGCCCGGCCAAGCCACCAGCCAGGGACTCTGCAGAAGGGTGTCTGCTCAAAGGCTCTACGGGATCCAGGGACTGGGTTTCACTGCCCAGGACCAAGCACAGCTCCAACCACAGTGAGTCCAAGGAGATGTGAGGGTCAGGCAAGGAAGAAGGGCGGGGAGGGAGCAGAGCGGGAGAGAGAGTAGAAGGGTGGGGAGGGAGCTGACGGTCGGGGGGCGGGGAGGGGGGAGGTAGCAGAGGAGAAGGAGAGGGAGCAGCAGAGAGGGAGGAAAGAGGGGTAAGGGGAAGGAATAGGAGAGGGCCCTTCACCCCTCCTCAGACCCATATTATTGTGAGACAGGGATGCCGTCTCCCGGGGCCAGGGCCGAAGGACTCTAACCCAGAGTGTGGTCTCTGGTGGGGACACAGGGACTTGGTGGGGGAAGGACTGGCTCCATAAAGATCAGGACAGGACCCTCCTCAGGCTCTATCAGGGACCCACCTGCGATCCATCACCCACAGAACTTGCCCAAGCCCCTCTGAGCCAATGGCGTTTCTGCCAGGCAGGCTTGAGGGCTGGCTTGGCCCACAGTGAACGTGTGCTGAGAGGCCCAGGGACACTGGGCTTCCTCTGGCTGTCCTCAAGAACTGCCTTCAAGTGCTGCAAAATCCAGCTGATAGATGCTGTCCTCAGAGACCCATGCCAGCCTTTCCTTTTTAGACTGCAGGGTCCTAAACCTTGGTGTTCCTGCTATGGATGAGCCCTGTTATCCAAGGCAGGAAGGGCCCCAGAGACCACAGCCCAAGGCTCCAATCAGTTCAGCCACTGACCCCAGGCGAATCCCTTCACCTACGGGCACCTCAGCTTCCTCGTCTATAAGACAGTGATCCACAGTCAAGCAGACCTCACTGACCCACCGTGAAGATGCACGAGACCACGCATGTGGCACAGCAAAGCCAGGTGTGGGCATGTGTGCTCAGTCACTCAGCCGTGTACGACTCTGTGACCCCATGGACTGTACCCTGCCAGGCTCCTCTGTTCATAGGATTTCCCCAGCAAGAATACTGGAGTGGGCTGCCACTTCCTTCTGCATAGACAAGTTTAAAGGCCCCTTAACCCCCAAGCATGACTCAGAGCCAAGCGGAGTCTGCATCCAGCACACTGCCAGGACTGGGGCTGCAGGGTGAGACTGGGTTTAGCTGGTGGACTGTGGCTACCCCAGCTCTGGAAGCAAAGCCAGGGAGAAGCCCCAACCCCATGGAGAGCCCACCCTGCCACGTGACTTCCAGAAAACCCAGGGCAGATAGTGAAGGAGTGAAGGTTGCAGGAGCCTCCCCCAAAGGCAGGCCAAAGACATCCCCCCATCCTCAGTCCTAGGCACACAGAACAGTGCAGATGTTTGCTGGTCAGCCGACCTTTACCGACAGTGGCGGATGGAGGAGATGGAGAGCTAAAGAGGTTCCACTACCCAATGGCCAAGACTTAGGCTCAGATTCACCGCCTCCCTCATCATTAACTGCTCCCCACAGGAGGTTCCAAAGATGAATGAGTCACAGGCCTGTTCACACCCCGATGAGAGAAATAAACACCCACACAATCAACTCCATACCAGTTCAGCTAAGGCGGGGGGAGGGGAAAGGCTGTGTCCTCCCCAAGCCCCCCCACCACGCTGCAGCCTGTCCTCTGAGGCCACACCCCACCAAGGCCACCTTTGATGTCCATCTCAGCCGATTATCTTGGCAACTGGGAGGGAGGAGGATGGCAGCAGAGATAAGGTGCATCCTTCTAGAAATTTCTCCCACAGAGGCCCTTTGCCCAGGAAGTTGGAAGGAAAGTATCGCCTTCCTCATCTTTCTAGCCACCTCTGTCCACACTCCCAAAGCCGAGCTGGCAGTGCCAGGGCCTTGTGGGTCCGGCCCAGGTGCCAGGGACCAAATATAGTGCTGTCCTGTGGAAAGGGCTTCCCTGGTGGCTCGGAGGGTAAAGAATCCACCTGCAATGCAGGAGGCCGGGGTTTGATCCCTGGGTCAGGAAGATCCCCTGGAGGAGGGCATGGCTACCCACTGCAGTATTCTTGCCTAGAGAATTCCATGGACAGAGGAGCCTGGCGGGCTACAGTCCGTGGGATCTGAGCAGTTACCACCACCACCACCACCTCTATGGGGAAACTTCTGGCTGGAAATGGCCGATCCTGTCTCCTGCTTCTGTTCCTGCCTCCACCCTCCCCACCCCACCCCTGCCTCCAATCTCAGTGCCCCTGGCGTCAGTGCCTCCCCCTACACATGCCCAGTAACTCCTCATCCCCCCTCCCCACCACCTCCCTAGTACAAGCCCTCCTTTCTACTGATGACTATCGACTATCACTGACTGTCGCAAAGATCTGCTAACAGGGCCCTGGTCTCCTTTGCTTGACAATCAATCTCCACCTGCTGTCAGATTATCTTCCCGAATCACACTTCGCATCACGACATCCCAGTTCAAAAGCTTTCAGCAGCCTCTCCACAGTCACCACTTCATCCTGCAAATCAGGTTTGACTCGCCACCCCCTCCTTCCCACATCAGAACTCTGTGTTCTCACAAGCTCATGATCTGTGTTCCTTTAGGTCAGGGGACTTCCCTGACAGCTCAGTTGGTAAAGAATCCGCCTGCAATGCAGGAGACCCCGGTTAGATTCCTGGGTTGGGAAGATCCACTGGAAAAGGGATAGGCTCCCCACTCCAGTATTCTTGGGCTTCCCTTGTGGCTCAGCTGGTAAAGAATCCACCTGCAATGCAGGAGACCTGGGTTCAAACCCTGGATTGGGAAGATCCCCTGGAGAAGGGAACGGCTACCCACTCCAGTATTCTGGCCTGGAGAATTCCATGGATCATATAGTCCATGGGGTCGCAAAGAGTCGGACATGACTGAGCGACTTTCACTTTCACTTTCAAAGGTCAGGGGGAGATGTTTCTACAAAGGGTCAGAGAATTACGATTTTAGGCTCTCCCGGCTACCACGTCCATCCCAACACAGCTCTGCCTACAGCACATGGACCATATGTGACAACTGGGTGGGGCCATGCTCCGTTCTGATTTTATCCAAACAGGCAGCAGGCCAGATTCGGCAGCAGAGCCCCTCCTCAGCTGCTCTGCGCTGTCCTGACCCCCTGCCCTGGCTCCCTCCTCTCCCACTCGTCCCCATTCCATGTGTCTGCATCCCTACATCATCCACCAATTCTCCCTATTCCTCCTGGCCCAGGAGCAAGGTCCATCTGCTCCATGAGTCCTGTGCTTCCAAAGCAGCTTCCTCCTCTGGATCCCATAACACCTTATCTGTCCCTTGGTGTACCCATCACTTCCTGCCCCATACTTCTCTGAGCCAGCATGTACTCTGACCCTCCCGCCAGTAAGAGGACCAAGGTACAGGCCTCACACGCTGGTAAGCCTCAGTGTCTGCAACAGAGTGACATGCGGTAAGAATTTATGTTCAACAAATAAGTGAAGGCACTGATGGATGAATAAATGAATGACTACAAGAAAGAGATGAAAAGAAGAAATATGTTAGCCTCTCAAAGCTTTGAATTGGGCCGAGTCTGTAAATAAGAAATATATTGTCTACAGCCATATCACCCTGAATGTGCCTGATCTTGTCTGATCTCAGAAGCTAAGCAGGGTTGGGCCTGGTTAGTACTTGGATGGGAGAAATATATGTGTAATAGGCATACAGAAACACTGATGGGCCTCTGGGGCCCATGCTCTGACGGCCATAGGCCTGTGTGCCCAGTAAGAGACCCAGCCAGAGAATAGGGAGGAGGAGGGGGAGATGGAGGTGGGACTCTTGGCAAACCCATCAAACTCATTTTTAATTCCCCCAAATGTGATGGGCAGTAGCAAGGATGAGAGCAGAAACTGGCTGATAAAGACAAGGAATGCAAAGGAGAAATTAACGTTAGTAGGGTCCTGCAGCCCTGGGGAAGATGAGACTCCAGGTGACCTGATGGGGCCCCACAAACTGGCCCAGAGCCACCCAGGGGGATGCCAAGGACACTAGAAACACACCAAGTCCAGGGAAAGCGGGAGCCCACTGCCAGTGTGCCCCGCCCACACTGTGCCACCCTGGTCCAGGCTCCATCACATGCCAGGACAGCCTTCTACCCAATCCTCTGCATCCTTGACAGAAAGACCTCTTCACCTTCACACCTCATGGCACACAGAGGGCATTAATGAGAGGGAGGGAAGCTGAACAGAGTTGCCTGCAACAAAACAGACCATTTTCTAGAATAGAGAGCAGGAAGTCCCCATAAATCCAATGAGCAGGACCCTGGGCTACTTTTGTCAACCTGTGGGGGGCATCCACTTGGTGCCAGGTGCTAGGCACTTGGCTGTAAGGGCTACAAGGGGGGCGATTTTTCCAGTAGTCATTTATGGATGTGAGAGTTGGATCATAAAGAAGGCTGAGCATCGAAGAACTGATGCTTTCAAACTGGTGTTGGAGAAGACTCTTGAGAATCCCTTGGACAGCAAGGAGATGAAACCAGTCAATCCTAAAGGAAATCAACCCTGAATATTCATTCAAAGGACTGGTGCAGAAGCTGAAGCTCCAATACTTTGGCCACCTGGTACGAAGAGCCGACTTACTGGAAATGACTCTGATGCTGGGAAAGATTGAGGGCAGGAGGAGAAGGAGGGTGACAGAGGATGAGATGGTTGGATGGCATCACCAACTCAATGGACATGAGTTTGAGCAAGCTCCAGGAGATGGTGAAGGACAGGGAAGCCTGGCATGTTGTGGTTCATGGGGTCGCAAAGAGCTGGACACGACTGAGTGACTCAACAACAACAAAAAAAGGGGCAATGCAGCTCCTGTCCTCCAGGGATGCTTGTCTGGTCAGGGGAGCAGAGCACATCCTCATGGGGCCAGAGCATGTCAAACAGGAGCCCTAAGCAAAGAGAAGGCAGCTTGGCCAGAGCTGAGTCAGGAGACGACTCAGGACAGCATCCAAGGAGGACTCAGAGTCAGAGAGCCGAAGAGAGGGGAGGGAGACACCCTCCACTCAGAGGGACTGACAAGTTCAAGGGCCAGCGTCTTGCTCAGCCTGGACCTTGGGCCTACACCGGGGGTGCACTGTGGGCTTCAGAAACAAAGGGCCCTGGATGAGGGTACAAGATAGAACAGCCTCCTATGGATTCTCCGCTCTAGGGACCACTGGGCAGAAGAAATGGAATTCACACTGGGGGTGTGTGTGTGAGAGAGAGCGAGCAGGGACAAAAGGAGATACCATTCTGCAGATCCTGCTGCAGTTTCTCCAAGCTCCAGAGAACACCAGGCTGGCAGGGCCACCCGGAGAGGGGACCACAGCCAGGAGTGGAAACATATGAGAGCCAGACCCTAGACAGCATCAAGGACCCCAGACAGAGGGCCAGCTCGGGGTCTGCCCGGCTGCCGGCTCCTCTCTGGTACCTAAAACTCCCCACCTTTCTGCTCAGCTGCCCTCCACGGGGACGAGAGTTCCTCTGTCCCCAGACCCCGCCTTCACTGTGGGAAAGTCCTCTGGGGGAGCAGATATGGAGAAGGTGACAGCACAGGGCAGCCAGGAGAAAACTCCGGAAGGCAGAGGCTGGGACGAGTCACTGTCCCCACTGCGCTTCCACCCTCTGAGGCTTGGGAAGCAGCTCTGAGAGCCCTTCATTCCTAACATCCAATCACTCATGCCAGGTCACCAGCTGGCTGCCATCTCTGAGTCAGTGAAGAGGGTCCCTCAGGCTTCCCCCAGGGTCCACCTGTGGAGGAGGAGGAGGACAGAGTTAAATAACCTCGCCTCTCTCTCCAGGGGTGTCTGGGATGCACAGCTTTCCTCTCCCTCCCTCCCCGGCTCAGCTCCCCATCTCTGCCCTCACTCAGAGAGTCCCTTATACTGACATGGGTTGCTGTCATTCCCAAGGGCCACCACAGAGCCCCTCCAAGCTAGCAGAGCTGAGGAAGGACAGACCACCCACACCAGCCTCCAGCCAGGCTGGGGACAGATGCAGCCTTATTCCCTCGGCACTTCCAGTAGTGACAGTAGTCTTTAAAAGACTAAAGCAGAATCACAGGGACTTCCCTGGAAGTCCAGTGGGTGTGAGCTCAGTCCTTGGTGGGGCAACTAAGATCCCGCATGCCAGAAAGTTAAAAAAAAAGAAAAAAAAAGAAAAAGCACTTCCCTTTCTGTTTCTGAGAGAAGAAATAGGTGTGTAGGGATGGTGATGGATGGGTCCGTCTCCTAGGAAGGTCCCCCGTGCTGTCCTGCCCAGAGTGACTTAGTCAATAGACCTAAGTGGACGGTCGCGGGGGACAGGCCTGAAGGATCCCCCAGCAAGACAGCTCCCCCAACCCCGGGATTCAAAACACCTAACATATAGGTAAGGTTCCTCATACACATCGTCTTCCATAGAGATCATGTATTAACCCCCCTGTAATCAAACCAAGTATAAGATAAGATCCCAGACAGTGAGCCTGCAGCCCCAAGCTGGGGCTGAAAGTAACCAGGCAATGGTTCAGCAAGGCACTGGAGGGAAACGGGGAGAAAAGAGTCAGAGTCACCAGGCATTTAGAGGACTGCGGCAGACATGAGAGCCCAGCTTTGAACTTTTCCATGCCCGCGGTGTCTCTCTGAGAGTCTTAAGGAGGGTCCACAGCCCCCTGAGTGGGCATCTCCTGGGTTAGCCAGCCCCAAGGGGCTGGGGAGGAAGGCTGGCAGTGCCCAGAGGGACCTGGGGACCAGACCAGAGCCTGGTCACCTGACAGGTGGCACAGTCCCATTGCCCATTGCTCTAGCACGGAATTGAGCTGGTGACCATCTGTGGAGCAGCCCCTGAGCCCCGCCGGCAGCCGCTGAAGCATGCTCAGTGTAATTAGGAGCTGCCCAAGGGTGACGTGCACACCTCAGCCTCAATCAGGAGGGGTGGCCTAATGGAGGGGAGCAGGGCGTGGAGGGGCCACGCTGGGCAGGCCTGAGGGCACTTGGAGGTCAGGGTGTCCATGAGAAGGGAAGAGGGAGTGGGCTTCCCAACCAGGATGGGCACCAGCGAGGGATGCCCAAGGGGCCTGGATGCCTCTGCTCAGGTCTCATCTCAGGACTCTGAAAGCCCGCTGCTCTTCATCTCTGGAAGTACTGAGGTTAATGGTAGTGTTCGTCACTCAGCCATGCCCGACTCTTTGCAGCCCTATGGACTGCAGGCCACCAGGCTCCTCTGTCCATGCAGAATACTGCAGTGGGTTGCCATTTCCTCCTCCAGGGGATCCTCCCAACCCAGGGATCAAACCTGCGGCTCCTGCACTGCAGACAGATTCTTCACCACTGAGCCACCAGGGAAGCCCTACTGAGGTTATACAGACCATCAAAGATTGCATATATTTGGAAATTCCCTGATGGTCCAATGGTTAGGACTCTGTACTTCCACTGCAAGAGGCCCAGGCCCGATCCCTAGTCAGGGAATTAAGATCTCACAATGCTCAGGGCATATCCAAAAAATATTTAAGGTGCACGATCCAATACACTTAAGTACTGTGAAATATTCACCATGAGTCCATCAACACATCCATCACTTCACACCTCTACCATTACCTTTTTTTGTTTGTTTGATTTCTTTTTTGTGCTGAGAACACCTAAGGTGTACACATCTAAAGTCTTAGCAATTTTCCAGTACACAGTACAACATGTCGACTACAGTAACATGGCTATAGCCAGCTCTCCGGGACTTACTCATCTTGCAAGAATGAAACTTCATAGTGTGTGCCTACTGGTGATCCCACCAGCCCACCCCACTCAGATTGTGTCTTCATTGCCCTACACAGCCAGGCTTGTTCTCGCTGCCCCCACAGCCAAACCCACACTGAGCCCCACTGACTGGACTCCAGGCCCCACCCCTCCTTGGGAATTCCAGCTCCAACTCCTGCCTGAAGCACCCCTTATGCCCCAGCATCCGTGCCCACGTCATTCCCTCCCTCCTCTGCTTCCCCTGATATTCTGCACCCGATCCTCTTTTAAACTCTTTCTCAGGGTGTGAGTGTGTGCACAAGCATATATAAGTGTGTGTATATGAGTGTGAGTGTGTGGGGGGTGTTCCGATCAGATCAACATCCTAAGCAAAGAATCTACTATAGCAGATGGTGTGATGGTAGGAGGGACGCTCAGCAGAGACAAAGGCTGAGTGGCGAGCCCTGGGATGTGTCTCCACAGCACCATCCATGTGGTCCCCTCTTGTGGCACTGACCACACCCCATGTCTGGTGCTCGCTGAACTGTCTGACCCTCAACACCACCACCAAGGACCACAGAACACAGGACTTTGTCAGCCTCATTCACCAATGTCTCCTTAGCATCTCACATAAGATCTCGACCAAAATGTGTGCCTCACACACGTTGGATGGATGGACGGATGGATAAACAAATGAACATCATGGGCTGTAGAGTCAGAGGTAGGTTTGAAATTCCACCACTAACCAGCTGTGTGACCCTGACTGTGTGGCCTAACACGCCTGGGCTAGCTTCCTGTATATAAAACAAGGATCCCAGCATCTCACTGTGTGAGAATTCAATGAAATAGGCAGTCTGCTGGCGAGTCTACAGTACCTGGTCATCAGTAGATGGCAAGTGAATGTTAACCATCTCATCTCTCAGGCACCCCTGTGGTGTGTAGTACAATCCCGTGACAGAATAGGTGTCTGATACTTGCAAGGTGATGTCCAGTGAATGAATCATGGAAAATTAACTCCCACCAGCTCTTTCTGCCTCTAGGGTCCTGACCCAAAGGGAGGAAGTTGTGTGCCCCGTCCCTGGTCCCCGTCTGTAAACTCCCACTCTGTCCCTGACATTAGATTCTTCTCTCAGCCCTCCACCTGCCCCAGCTTCATATCCCCAGTGCCCGATCTATAACCCCTCACCTGGACAGACGTGCAGGTGGTGATGACACTGGTCCCCAGGCTGGTGCTATCACTGAGGTCATCTGGCAATGAAGGCGTTTTCTCTACCCGAGGGGCCTGTGTGGCCTGGAATGGGGGGCTTTTAGGGGACAGGTTCACATCTGTACCATTGCCAAAGGCCTGGATGGCGTTCCCTGTGGGAAAGAGAGCAGGGAGACACAGAGAAATGAGGGGCCCCTCCGCCACTCTGCCCCTCAGCTGAAGGTATCCCAACAGCTACCTTCCCTGTGATGGCCCGGAGCTGGGGGCAGGGTGGAACTTGCCTGAACTAACTCGGCTGAAGCTCCCTTTCAGATACCTAGCAAGATCTCATACCCAGAGAAGAAAAGAGCAGGAGGGAAGCTGGAATAGAAGATGTACTGGAGGAGGAATGAAGAGGAACAGAGGAGAAGTGGGAGCACGGGGAGCCAGGAGGGGAGGAGCAGGCCGCGCCCAGGGCATGAGCTGTCCTCTCTGCAGCATTTGGTGCTGCAGGCCATGCCCCCCACTGCATGCCAATGGCCCCCAGTGCAGCCCCCCTCCCCAGGTGGCCTCACCCACCCTCAGTCAGCTACACTGACTGACTCAGGACTGACTAATGAGACCTCTTGGACAAAATCGTGTCCCCAGTACCCAACCATATACACAAGACCTAGAGGAAGCTCCACCTCCAAGCCCCAGAGGCACCTCAGGTGCATCAGATCGCCACCTTAACTAGGCACCACCCCCTCCACTGCGACACTGCCCCCCCACATTTCCATTACTGAAGGTCTGCCATCTCTTCTCCACTAAGTCACCCAAGGCTGAAATCTCGGTCACTCAGGACACTCCCCTAACCACCCTCTTGCTGGCCATGAGCTGACCTCTGAGAGGTCTCTCCACCCATCTCTCCTCCCCATCCCGCTGCCAACACTGCTCTGGATCATTGGGCACCATCCTCCGCCCGGAGCACCTGCTACATCCTCTAGTGGACTCGGTTTTGGGTCACCTGTGAGAACCATATCCCTACCCTCACCCCCTCCACATGAGAAGCAGAGAGTGAGCCTTCCAAAACCAGATCTGACCACGGCACCACCTGCCAATACCCCTTCACCAACCCACATACCACCTCTGCCACCTGCAGGACCCTAAGATCCAAATGCCTTCAAGTCTCCCTGCCTGCCTCCATGACAGGCTCTCTCCACCTGTCCACGTAACCCCAGGCATCCTCGCGCTCTGTGGCAAGGCTAAGCGGTCCACAGGTTCCCAAACCCACCTCTGCCTAGAGCAAACCAGCGGGCCCTCACTGCCACTTCAGCTGACCAGTGCCCACCGACCCCCGCTGTGGGTCAGCTTCCGAGAAGCCTTCAGGGACCCTTACCTCCAGGATGTCTTGGGCATCCCCACCCTGTGCCCCAGCAGAACCCCCTGCAGACCTCCACCCTAGGACAGCGCCCTCTGTACTGTGATGACCATGATGCTCTAATGGTGCCCCCCCTCCAGAAGGTGAGCTGCTCAATGACAAGACCTGTGACGTCCATCTCTAAACTCCCAGTGCTGTCAGAAGAGCAGGATGGACAGACGGACAGAAGGAAGAAAAGAGGAAGGGAAAGGGGGAGGAGATCTTCCAGTAGGTGGGCTGTCGAGGGTGTCAGACTAGAAAGACCAGGCAGATGGAGCTTGTGGCTGACTTCTCTCTCTGGCCTTCAGATTAGTAGGAGCTTGATGACTTGAGACTCCAATTCCCAGGGGAAATCAATCCTTAAAGGCAGAAGTGACAGAAGCTGAGACCCTCATAGCAGGGCAGTCCCCAAAGGAACCTGGTGAAACCATCAGGATAACAGACCAGAAACCTTCAGCCTTAATGTGGCAAAGGTTGAGGCCTCCAGGGGCCTCCGGACAGCTCCAGGAAGCATCTACAGGAGTGCAAAACCCACAGTCTGCGTAGTCAAACCCCCTCCTGGAGAAGCCCCATAGGGACAACCAGCCACCGCAGGGGGAAGGAGGGCAGGACGCAGCACAGTTCCAGGGCCCCCGGGACAGGAGGGGCGGGACGGCTCCTGATGGGGCGGATGCAGGCGGACTCACGGAGGCATGGGTTCTCTGTGAAGTCCTTCAGAAACTTCTCGCACTCCTCCTCCATATTTCCACTCCCACGGCAGCTGCACCAGGGGGACACCACGATGCCCGTGGGGCTGGAGTCCACGTAGTTGGGTGTTATATCGAACCCTGGGCAGGGAGACAGGGAGGCCGAGGAGAGAGGAACAGTAAGGCTTCCCTCCTGGCCCCCAGACCCCAGGCACATCATAGATGAGGCTTGGGACCTGTCCCCCACCCCCACCACCTGACCCTTAAACACATATACATCACAGCTCACAATCCAAACCACGAGGGTTGGCAGGGGGCTCACGGCATAGAGGACAGCAGAGGGGATACCCAGGAGCCCCCACCCAGAGCACAGGCCCTGGCTTTCTCCTACACCAACAGTCAGGGAGACTAAGGCTCTCTCCTGGGTTTATATCCCAGTGCCAGCATTGACCAGCGGGGTGAACATGTGCAAGTCACTGTTTCCCTAAGCCTCAGTTTTCCCATCTGTAAAGTGGAGCCTCAACCCCCGCCCAGAAAGCACTGTTTTGAGATTTACATAAGACAGTCCACGTAAACTACTCAGTCCAGAGCCTAGAACGTCACACAATGAACATCACCCTTCTTATTTCGGAAGCTTCCTAAGATCCTTGGGGCTCCTCCCCTGTGATAAAATCCGAGCTCCCATCACACCTCTTACCTGAAACCAGGCAGAGGAGGAACTGGACTTCAGTCCCTAACTGGGCCAGGGGCAGCCTGGAGCCACTGAGACCCCAGGCCGGATGGCTTACCGATCATGCCAGCGTAGGAGCCCAGACACGCCTGGTAATTGTCGGTGGGGCAGCTGGTGAGCGTCTGGTAGGAGGCACGGCAGTTGGCATGGAAGTCCGCCAGCCGGGACCTGGGGTCAGGAGAAGACCATGGAGAAAGCAGGTTAACCTGGCTGACCTCCCGTCTCCTCCAGGGCACAGCCGCTCCTTCAGAGCCTCCCAGGGCAGGCAGAAACCAGGAAGGACAGAGAGGAGGAAGACGAGGGGTCAACAAGTTTTGGGGGGTTTCAGGCTAGGAGCTCCTTGAGGACAGGACTTCCTGGAAATCAAGGCATCCAGTTTCGTTGTTGTTCGGTCACTCAGCTGTGTCCAGCTCTTTGTGATCCCATGGACTGCAGCACTCGAGGCTTCCCAGTCCTTCCCTATCTCCCAGAATTTGCTCAAACTCATGTCCATGGAGTCAGTGATGCCGTCCAACCATCTCATCCTGTCATCCCCTTCTCCTCCTGCCAGTCACCCAGCTTAGGCAAAACCCATTCTGAACGGGTCTCTCACTTGGAGGAACACAGAGAGAACCCGGGTGGGTTTGCTGACAATGTCTGGGACTCAGACAGGAAGGCCGGGCTCTGCTTCCTGCTTGGTCACACTCCTGGTGACCTTTCCCAAGTCCTTCAACACATTACTACTGCCACCCTTACAATATCTGCCCAGGGACTTCCCTGGGGGGTCAGTGGCTAAGAGTCCACCTTGGAATGCAGAGGATGTGGGTTTGACCCCTAGTCCAGGAACTAAGATCTTACAATGCCATGGAGCAACTACGCCCGAGAGCCACAAGCAGAAAGAGTTCATGTGCCACAACTCAGGACCTGCATGATGCAACAAAAATCCAAAGCAGACAAAAAAATAAGTAAATAAATAACCCCTGCCCAGCCACCTCATAGGGCTTCCCTGGAGGCTCAGATAGTAAAGAATCTGCCTGTAATGCAGGAGATCCAGGTTTGATTCCTGGGTCAGGAAGAGCCCCTAGAGAAGGAAATGGCAACCCGCTCCAGTATTCATGCCTGGAGAATACCATGGACAGAGGAGCCTGGTGGGCTACAGTCCACAGGGTGTCTAAGAGTCAGACAGAACTGAGCAACTAACACCTTCAGCCACCTCACAGGGTCCTTCTAGGGGTTAGTGGGACCAGCTCCCAGGGAGGTTAAAAAAAAAAAAAGAGTCCCCCTAGGATGAGACATCCCTCGGGCATTCCTGACCCTTCTCTTCTACATCAAATCAGAGCAGAGCCTCCAGGGCCGTCCCTCCACTAGCTCCCCAACCCCGCAAGGCACAAGCAGCATTTCCTTCCCCTGGTGACGTAACCTGTCATCACCTGCTCCTCTCTGTCGGCACGGATAAAGCTGCTTTGTACCCGCCTGCACACAGCTGTGTTCCTGGCATGACCGTGAGCTGCCGGAGGGCAGCCGCTGTCTGAGCCCGTCTGTCCCCAGCCCCTGGCACCTGCGTGCAGCTCACAGGAGGCCTAGGGCACCCAAGTCCAACCTGCACAGGTATTTCTACTCCTTCTGCCTCCTGCCCTAGTGCCCCGGGCCCGGGGCTGCTGCCGTCAGCCTGAGCCGGGACCACTGCCGCCTCCTACCGCTCAGGCTGCAGTGCCTGAGAAATACGGGAGCCACAGGAGGGCCCACCTGCCACCCTGCCCATGCTGTCCACACCGCAGAATTTCTCACAAAGCCACCTCGAAGATCACCCCCAGTTCAGCTCCCCTGCTTCTCCACCGGAACTCTGTCCACATCAGGAAGGAGCAGGGAGAGAGAAAAGTAAGAAGCTGAGAGAGACCAGGAACAGGACAGCCTAAAAGGAACACCCTCAATGGAGGCGTCCACTTAGGTCCTCCCACGGGACAAATCCTGATTTGCCAGGAGGCACCACAGTCCCAGGAAAACGGGTAGAGAAGGAAGTAGCAGCTCTCCAGAGCAATTTGACCCCAAAGACGCTTCACGTGTCCCTGGGCTCCTGCAGCCTGCAGAGACAGCAAGGAGCTGGAGATGGAAGGTGAGCTCCAAGCTGAGAGCCAGGGGGCGGGGTCTCGCTTCAGCTCCGCCCCTAACTCGCTACAAGACTTCAGATGTTGCGGACTCATCTTCCTTATTTATCCAATACATAGACACTGTTTTCACAGTCGGGGAAGATGACGAACTTCTGGAGATGGATGGCGGTGTGGTTGCACAACAGTGGGAGTGCACACAATGCCCTCAAATCTGGTGAAAATGGCCAGTTTTATGTTGTGTGTAACTGACCACAATCAAAACGTGACTTAAGCAGAGGTCCATTCACATCCACTTTTTACGACCAAGTCCTCACAAAAATTCTGAGATGTGCCAAGCAGTTGTTAGCACCCATCCCCCTTTACAGAGGAAGAAGCTGAGCCTCAGAGGAGCTCAGTAACCTGCCCAGGACCCC
The DNA here is from genome assembly GCF_033118175.1 of Dama dama. Lineage (NCBI taxonomy): Eukaryota > Metazoa > Chordata > Mammalia > Artiodactyla > Cervidae > Dama > Dama dama. The sequence goes on along the minus strand of NC_083696.1, from coordinate 41,810,121 downwards.
AGAGCTTCTGAGCAGTGGAGCCAGAATTCTAGCCCAGAACTCCAACCACAAGGGCAGCCACTTCTGGCGGGCTCCCTGCCCCCATCCCACTCCTCTACAAAAGCATCCTGTCCTCTGCAGGAAAAGAGAAGGAAATTTGCATTGTCTCCACCCTACCTCCTGCCCATAAATCACACCCTCTATCTGCTCACCCAGTCCCCCAAACAGGGACAAACAGCACTTCCAACCAAGCTCCCAGCCCCTGCAGAGTAAGACTTGGTCTTGAATGGTCAGATCAGCGTCTGTCCTGCGTGAGCTCAGCAAATGAAGGAAGGTCTATGAGAGGTGGTCTCTGCCCACACCCCAGACCTCCAGAGACCCACCAGGGAGCCAGGAAGGGACACGGACTTAGGCAAGGAGGATCTGGAGTGAACAAACCAAAATCTCTAAGCAGCTATCACAGGTTGAATTGTGTCAGCCAAGGAGCCGCGTGGCTTCCCTGTGGCTCAGATGGTAAAGAATCTGCCAGCAGTGTGGGAGACCTGAGTTTGATCCCTGGGTCGGGAAGATCCCCTGGAGGAAGGCATGGCAACCCACTCTAGTATTCTTGCCTGGAGAATCCCCATGGACAGAGAAGCCTGGTGGGCTACAGTCCACGGGGTCACAACACGTCAGACACGACTGAGAGACTAACACACACAGGGAGCCAGATGCTCGTCCCTGGTGCCTGTGAACCTGACCTTATTCAGACACAAGCTCTTTGCAGATATAGCAAGATGAGATCACAGTGAAATAGGGTGAGACCTCAATCCAAAGTCTGGTGTCCTTATAAGCAGAAAAGAAGAGACACAGACACACGGTGAGAATGCATGTGAAGATCCAGGCAGCATTTGAACTGATGCACCTACAAGTCCGGGCTTCCCAGGTAGTGCTAGGGGTAAAGAATCTGGCTGTCAGTGCTGGAGATCCGGGTTTGATCCTTGGGTCAGGAAAATCCCCTGGCGGAGGAAAGGAAAACCCACTCCAGTATTCTCACCTGGGAAAACCCATGGACAGAGGAGCTTGGCGGGCTACAGTCCATGGGGATGCAAAGAGCGGAACACCACTAAGCTACTAAACATTCACACACCTTTACAAGTCCAGGGACGCCAAGGAGTGCCAGCAACACCAGAAACTAAAAGAAAGGCGTCTAACAGATTCTCCCTTCAAGCCTGCACGGTCCTGCCAACACCTGGATTTTGGACTTCTGGCCTCCAAAACTGTGAAAAATCAGTTTGTGGGCTTTTTTAATTGCATTATAATTGCTTTACAGTGTTGTGTTAGCTTCTGCTGTACAACGTGAATCAGTCACATGTACACACACATCCCCTCCCTCTTGGACCCTCCTCCCACCCAGCCCTCTAGCGTCACAGAGCGCCGAGCTGAGCTCCCTACGTGGCACAGAGGCTTCCCACTCACTGTCTGTTCTGTACATGGCAGTGTGCACCCGGGCCAATTCCAACCTCCCAATTCACGCCACCCTCCCTCTCTCACCCCAGGTCCACATGTCCATTCTCTACGTCTGCATCTCTATTCTAACCTATACCAACAGGTTCCCCTGTACCATTTTTTCTAGATTCCACATGTATCTGTTAATACATAATGTTTGTTTCTCTGACTCACTTCACCCTGCATGACAGATCCATATCTTTTCAGCGTCTGTTTTAAGCCGCCCAGCCTGTGGCGCTCTGTTCAGGCAGCCACAGGCCACGAACACAGCACCTTCAAAGACCTCATTGCTTGCCAAGGCCGAAGGTCTCCCTCTAGAAGGAGCCAAGGACATGTGGTCAGGCCCCAGCAACAAGGAGCACTGCGGCTGAACTCCGGCAGGGCGCGGGGCTGTGAGATTACAAGCAGAGATGCTAGTTACCATCTCCTCCCCACCAAAGAGAAGCTAAAATAGGATCTCTTAACCAAAATACAGAAGTCCAGGCTAATGCCGTTTGATCACATGGAGAGCCCAACCCCCTCCTACAAGGGCTCACTGTCAGTCCTGCCCCTGAAGTCCTTTCTGCCCCACCAGCCACATGGACTTCTCCCATCTCTACTCCAGCTACCTATCCAGTCTGGACAAGGCAATTTCACACTTAATTGCATACAGACTTACTGATATGGCCCTGTTTGCTCCCCTCAACTGGAACATACATTCCCAGAGTGGAAGACTCTACTGACTTCTTCATCTATATCCTCCAAATGCCTTTGGACTAGTGGGAGATAGCCATTCATCTTTTTCCCAAATACGTTTTGAAGCCCCGCCATGTGACTGACAGACGAATGATGGGAATGGCTCGCATGTCAGTGAAATGTCAGAAAGGACATCCCAGCCGATGGGGCCAGGGCTGAGTGCCCACCAGGCCCGGGGCCAGGCCTCCACAGAGGTCAGTGCCAGCCCAGTGTCCTGGAGGAGCGTGATGCCTGCTGCAGCAGACCTGAGAACCTAGCTCCAACCTCCCCATCCTACAGGCGGGCCTCACCTCCCTTCTGCAAGGGTGGGTCTCCAATCACTGACACGGGAACATTGAGGTTCTTGGCAGCCTCACGTCCACGATGCCCCTCAAAATATCACCAGACCCCAGGCTAGAGACAGCGGGAACATGTGAAAATGAAAAATTGACACCCAGAGTGACAGACAAGGTCATCCAGAGAGAGGGGGTGGGTGAAGGAAGGAAGCCAGGGCACAGAAGGGGAAAGAGTTCCGATGCTCAGTGAGAAAGGGACGACAGATCCAGCTGCTGGGAGAGGAGGGAACAGCTGTTACACGCCGCGCACAGTCCACTGCTTGCCCGATACGTGACCTTGGGCAGGCCTGCCGCATCTCTGCACTCAGCATCCCCAGTTATTCAACAGGGTGGGCCATGCCGGCCCAGCTCCCTCATCGGCTCTGTTCGAGAGCTGGGCACACAGAGGAGGCACCGTCCTTACCCTTTTTCTCTTGTCCAGACATCCTGTCCCCAGCACTGTGCCTGTCACTGGCAAACAGGAAATAGCTTTTCCTGTGTGTGATGCAGAAGAAGTACCTGTTCACCTTGCTGCGGTAGGCCTGGGCCCCACACAAGGCGCGTGTATCAAGGAGAGATGACAGCTCCCTCCGTCTCTGCATCCGGCTCCAGAGTCCCCCCGCTGGACCAGGTGAACAATGGCCTTGAAGCCCCACTCCGCTGCCCACGCCGCAATGAGGACACAGGAGCAGCAGGAGGCCCTTTGCCAGGTCCAGGGTGGCCAGCGAGGGAGGGCCACCTTGCTCCTCCGAGGCTGTGGCCTGTTTCCTTCACAGCAGCCCCGCGGCTGCCTTCAGGGCACAGGGGGGTAGAGAGAGGGGCAGAGGGGAGCAGTGGAGGGAAGGCAGTGGCGAGGCCTTCCGTCACTGTTTCTCCAGCCCCAGCATCCTTGGCAAACCAGAGTGACCACTTAGGAGGACGCTGTGTCCAAGTCTCCAAGAGGCCTTTGATTGTTCAGCTTCCCTCTGTCCCCCAAGACACAGCCAAATCCACATAGCCCACTCCCTTGTCCAAGCGGCCGGCTCCATCCATCAGCATTAGAGACCAGCGGCATCAGTTTCCTCCAAGCCCACGACACTCTCAGCTCCAACCACAAGTGAATCAGCCCGGTCCCGGTAGGTACAGTCTCCAAGGCAAATGTTATCCTTTCATCACGCGCGGCAAGCCAGCTGGGCTCTTGGGCCAGCTGCCACTCGTCCCTACAGACGGTATGAGTTCCCCATTCTCCCTTCCAGGAACAGACTTTCCCTCGACCAGCCCCATTGCTTCCCAGATGTTTGCCTTGAAGAGGCCCCATAGGATAGACGGCGTAAGAGAAAGCACGAGAGAAAGAGAAGACAGACAGACAAAGGGGGGAACAGAGAGCCAGCAGAAGAACCATCAATGAACACGAGCCAAGTCCGCTCTCAGTGAGACGGAGCAAAGACTGCCGAATGCGTTCAGGGCAGCAGCTGGATCTAACACACAGACCTCTCTGGGCTGGTTTCATCAGCCTATTCAATCACAGGAAAGCAGCAGGAGAGGCAGAGAGACACTTGGCCCTGGATTTCATTAAAAAGTCGCCAGATTAAATATAGGACATCCAATTAATTTGAATTCCAGATCATCGATAATTTTTTTTTTTAGTATAAGTACAGTCCATGCAATATCTGGGATATACTCATGCCAGCTTCTTTTCTCTTTTTTTTTTTTTTCAGTTTACCCAGCATTCACGTTTAACTGGGTAGCCTGTATCTTTGTTAGATCTGGCAAGCCTGTCTGACGGGCTGGTGTGCTCCTGCAAAGGGAACAAGAGGCAAAGCTGGAAGTGCCACGGTCAACCCAGACAAGCCGAACCATCCAGACCTGGCCGGCGGGAGAGGGCGGACTTCCCAAAGTGCGGGCCCACAGCACCAAGTGTAAAAGTGGGAATTTGTTAGAAATGCACATTTTCCGGACCCCACCCCAGATATAATAGATATGAAATGCAAAGGCAGAGGCCAGCAATCAGCCCTCCAGGTGACTCTAATACAGGAAAAGGTTAGGGATGCAACAAATGGTACAGGCTTCAGAGCTGGGCTTGCGGGGACCCTTCAGGCCCACTCCCTGGTCTCAGCTGTAAAAATGCACACGTTATAACCCAGTCAATGGAAAAAAGTAATGCTTCAGGCTGTAGCCCAAGAAGGTTCACAGTAAGATGGCTAGGAGTATGCACGCTTGTACACACACAAACACACACACACACCTATCCCCATACAGAACAGTCACACTTGGGTACACTTCCCAAGTGGTGCTAACGGTAAAGAACCTGCCTGCCAATGTAGGTAACGCAAAAGACATAGGTTCAATCCCTGGGTCAGAAAGGTCCCCTGGAGGTGAAAATGGCAACTAAGTCCAGTATTCTTGCCTGGAGAATCCCCATGGACAGAGGAGCCTGGAGGGCTATGGGGTCCCAAAAGAGTTGGACATGACTGAGTACACACACACATCTCAATTCTTTGCTTTGACCTTGTCAAGAAAGCACAGGTACCTGTTATGACAAATCTCTCCCTTGGTCCAAGCTGCAAACACTTTCTCTTGCACAAAGGCTTTCTCCAATCTGTCTGGCCTAGAATAATACTATGGTAAATTGCACCCCAGAACCCCAAGGCATTCCAATGCTGGCCAATACGTAGCTTTAGCATCTGAAAGTGTTATTCAGTCATGTCCGACTCTTTGCGACCCCATGGATCATAGCCTGCCAGGCTCTTCTGTCCATGGAATTTTCCAGGCAAGAATTCTGGAATGGATAGCCATTCTCTTCTCCAGGGGATCTTCCTGACCCAGGGATCAAACCCAGGTCTCCTGCATTGCAGTAGATTCTTAACTTCTCAGCCAGCTAAAGATCTTGCTAACTTTGCCAAAGTCTCCTTTATCAGGTTAGACCTGTTACATTGCTCCCACAGAAACCAATGGGTTTCTACTAGTTTAGAATCACAGGCGGAGGACAGGAAGCTAATATTTACTGAGGGCCTCCACTCTGTGCCAGTCATGGGTATCGCATTTGACTTTCTGAACAATCCCACGAAGTAGACATAATTCACAGCAAAGACACAACAACGCCAAGAGGGAGTTCACATGGTCACACACCCTATAGCCAGCACAGCAGGGCCAGGTGCCTGCCAATGAGAATGAGGTCTTTCTGCAGCTTTGCAGCCATGACCCACCACTGCTAACGATGATTCTGGGGGCAGCCACCAGCGCTGCCGCGTGCTAACGAGCAGGGCACTTGAATATTTCATGGAGGGGAAAAAGGATTCCCAAGAAATGCAAATTACTCACGATGGGCTTCAGAGCTGATTTAGGGGAACGTAGAGGAAATGGCTTTAATAGACCCAAGTGCTTCTGGAATGGCTTTCCAAGGTTCCCTCCAGCGATGCAGGGCATGGTTAAGCAGGCTCAATGTTATGTGACACCGAGACAGACAGAAATGGATTTCCCCCATGGGCCTGCTTTCTGACACCTCGGGGGTTCACTGTGGACAGCCAGAGCCCCGTTCCTTCCTGCCTTCTCTCAGAGGCTGCTACCATTTGTCTCATGAAATTAAGAATCCACTTGGCTTCCTTCCCTCCTGCTTATTCTTTAAGTATACATGGATATTTACTCTTTCTGCCTAGAATAGCTGCTCCCTTTAGAGAGTTATTCCTCCTCTGGCCAGGTAGTTCTTACAGGCTGTCAACCATGGTGTTCCACCTTCTGGGGCTACTGGTGGGCAGGTGACCCAGGCCAAGCCCACTACACAGCTCTCTCTTCCTGGCCACACTGACCGTCTAGGATAAGGAAGCAACACAAGCCAGGCCAAGCAGAGCCCTGCCCCGAGGTTTTCCGATAGAGCAAAGAAGAACTTTCTTTTCTTCCTGGTGATTAAGGCACCAGGGATGTAAGCCCTAAAAATTAGGACCACAGATCTAGCCTCACGGTCACAATAAAGATAATATGCAGCTAGCCTGCCAAGAGAAGCAAAAGCTAGAGACAAGGAGAAACAGAGGGAGACCTATTTGCACTTGAGTCCTGGAATACACCCTTACCCTTTCTATATTTTATTGAAAGCCAATAGATTACTTTTCCATTTTTCTTAGGGTAGTTGGGTTTCTGTCACTTAAAACATAAAATTTTTTGACTACTACTTAGCTTCGCTCTCTGATTTTATCTGATCTTCTTTGCCCAAGTTCAAAGCAACCACAAAAGGCACACGCTGAAAGGGACACATATCAAAAACCAAACCCACAAAGGGTCTATCTGACCCATGTGAGACAGCCAGGGTCACAAGAACACTTCAGTGTGAGTAACTTGAAAATGGATGATGGTACTACTCATGAAGGAAGACGGACCTGGCCTTGGATTCTTCACCCAGCTTAACTAGAGAGGAATGGTTCCAATGGGTAAGCCACAGAAAGCCACGTCACTACTGACAATGACAAGGATGCCGTTGCTGCTGTTCTCGGTAAGTTGTGTCCGACTCTGTGACCCGTGGACGGCAGCACACCAGGCCCCTCTGTCCTTCACTATCTCCCAGAGTTTGCTCAAACTCATGTCCACTGAGTTGGTAATGCTGTCTAACCATCTCAGCCTCTGCTGCCTGCTTTCTCTTTTTGCCTTCAACCTTTCCCAGCATCACAGTCTTTCCCAATGAGTCGGCTCTTTGCATCAGGTGGTCAAAGTACTGGAGCTTCAGCATCAGTCCTTCCAGTGAATATTCAGGGTTGATTTCCTTTAGGATTGACTGAAATCATGTTAAGGGATTAAAAAGCAGGAGACGATATACTTATGCACCCTAGGCAGAGCAGGGGAAAATGGTGTGTGAACTGACACAATCCAGAAATAAATTTCAAAAGATGCTAATAGAATCCACTGTTCATTATGTGCTCTTTTAATAAAGTTGCTTTAAGATGGTCATTATTTCTTTACATTTAATTGAATGAGGCCTCAGGAATCCTGGGTTATTATAAACAATGATTTCTTGAAGTCTTTGGTTAGAGAAAATGTTACTGGTCCCAGAAGCACCAGAAACTGACCCTCGATCGCAAGAGAAAGAGGATGAGAGAGCAAAGCTGCCATCTCAGAGTCCTGGCCCCTCACTCCAGGGCAGCCCTGAGTCCTGGGAGCTGGCAGGTGGAAGAAGAGCCTGCTGCCAGGCTGGGAAATGCAGACTGAACCCTTCTGGATGTGACTAAGACCTCAGGGCAGGCTGCTGCCAAAAGCAGGATTTGCTCTCCTCGCCCAGGAAGTACTGAATTCTACGAGAACCCCACCTAAACACAGAAGCAGGCCCAGCCCTGAGGTCCAATTTATGGCATCATGTCATCCTGGCTGGGTCTGAACCCTGGCTCGGCTACTTGCTAGCTGTGTGGCCTTGACTTGGTCATTAAACCTCTTCTAGGCCTCCATTTCCTCATCTGCAGAAGGGAAGGGATCACAGTACTTACCTACAAGTTCGGGAAGATCCCTTGGAGGAGGGCATGGCAACCCAGTATTCTTGCCTGGAGAATTCCACGGATAGAGGAGCCTGGTTGGCTACAGTCCATGGGGTTGCAAAGAGTTGGACATGACTGAGCAATTAACACTTTCACTTTCACTTTTCATGCTTAGGATGGGCTTCCCAGGTGGCACTAGTGGTAAAGAACACATCTTCCAATGCAGGAGACACAAGAGACGCGGGGTCAGTCCCTGGGTTGGGAATATCCCCTGGAGAAGAGAATGGCTACCCACCCCAGTATTCTTGTCTGGAGAATCTCATGGACAGAGGAGCCTGGTGGGCTACAGTCCATGGGGTTGCAAAAGAGTCAGATACGACTGAAGCGACTTAGCATGCACACACACACATACCCATGATGCTTCTCCATCCTCTCCCTTCAGGCCAAAGCAACAAAATATCTCTGATCTATTAACAAGCATCTCCTTCATTTATACAGTCAGACAAAGTGCTTCCACTAACATCACCAGGCTTCACCCTAAAGCTAGCATTATTATCGCTGCTTTACAGATAAGGAAATAGAGTCAGAGAGAGATTAATTAGCTCACTTAATATCACAGCAGCAAGGCAGAAGTTGCTGTTGTTGTTTAGTTGCTCAGCCGTGTCTGACTCTTTGTGACCCCACAGACTGCAGCCCACCAGGCTCCTCTGTCCATGGGATTCTTCAGGCAAGAACACTGCAGTGGGTTACCATTTCCCCCTTCAGGGGATCTTCCTGACTCAGTGATGGAACCTGGGTCTCCTGCATTGCAGGTACATTCTTTACCGCTGAGCCACTGGGGAAGCCCAAAACACTCAGCTTCAAATCTCAGCTCCAAAGCCAGCGGGTCTTCCCCTCCACCCTGCTGCCCCTGCCCTGATCTGGCCTTCTCTTTTCTCAACCCAGTGTTCCCTCCCCTCATCCAGAAGCTACAGAAAGAGGGAGGCTTATTTCTCTTCCAGTGTCATCTCAGGGAATCAGCCACCCCCCTTTCCCATGGAGTCTGAAACTCACCCAGGACCCTCCCTCTCCTCCAGGTGAGCCATGAGGGCATCAATAGCAAACGACCTAGAGGGACTTCCCTGTGGCGCAGTGGGTAAGAATCTGCCTGCCAATGCAGGGAACATGTTAGAAGATTCCACCAAACAACCAAGCTTGTGTATCGCAACTTCTGAGCCCTCACGCCCAGAGCGCATGCCCTGCAACAAGAGAAGCCACCACAAGGAGAAGCCCATATATTGTAACAAAGTGCAGCCCCTGCTTGTAACAACTAGAGGAAGTCCCCGCTAAAAGTAATGAAGACAAAAGTAAATAATAATAAAAAGGAAAATAACCTGGAGGGCACTTCCCTTGTGGTCCAGTGGCTCAGACTCCATGCCCCCAACGCAGGGGGCCCAGGTTCAAATTCTGGTCTGGGAACCTGATCCCATACACCGCAACTAAGGGTTCTCCTGCCACAACTAAAGATCTTGCATGTCACACAGAGTATCAGAGATCCTGTGTGCCGCAACTTAGACCCAGCAGAGTGGAATAAATAAAATATAAAAAAAGAAAGAAAAGAAAATGACCTGGAGATATCTGTGGTTGGAGGCACTGGACCCCAAGTGATCAGAAGCGATCAGTTAGAACCAGGCCACCATCAAAAGACTGGCACACCAACCAGAGTGGCCAACAGAAGCCTGCTTTAGGAGAGGACAGAGAGAGTCTGGATGGGGCAGAAGCTAACCTCAGCCCACGTGACTCTCCCACCAGGGACCCAGAGATGGGAGCCAAGGCCACATCCTTCCTCTAGACACCATCATTGGATACAGTCCTTCCTGTTCTCTAAAAACACAGACAGACGGGCAGAGGTCCTTTTATCCAGTTTCTGTCCCCACAATCCCTTCACCTGTGTTCCAAACCTATTATTACCTGGTAAGAGGAGAAAAGAATTAAACGTATGCATCATTTGATTTTAATTGAAGGACTGTTCTATTTCATTGAACTGCTAAGTAAGCTGAACAAGAGATTGTGTTTACATAAGCAAACCCCGAGTCACTATAGACTTGCTGTCACATTAAGTCAATACTTATGAAGGCTCTCTATTTAATTATTCAGTGAGGATTGACTTATTATTGTGTTAAGAGTGTGGTTAGCCTTGAGCTAGGTAGCCAGTCAGCTGAAAGATTTCTTTCGACTTTCTCTGAATGCTGATATGGTTCGTGCTGGTGGTAGGAGGTTGGCTTCTCCCCTCTCTCCCTCCCTGTGGCCACCCTCTCTCCTGCTCCAGAGAAGAAAGCTCCAGGTTCACCTCCCTTGAGTCCATTAAGTCGGGGGAGATCCTGCAGTGGCCAGTGGTCAGGCCCTCGTGTGATATTCCTAACCCCAGGGATTACTCCTAAGACCCTGACACATTAGGGCTCATGAGCTAAGTTGGGGCTTCCCTGGTGGCTCAGTGGGTAAAGAATCTGCCAGCAATGCAGGAATCGCAGGAGATGCGGGTTTGATCCCTGGGTCAGGAAGATCCCCTGGAAGAAGGCATGGCAATCCACTCCAGTATGCTTGCCTGGAGAATCCCATGGACAGAGGAGCCTGGCAGGCAACAGTCCATAGGGTCGCAAAGAGTCGGACACGAATTAAGTAACTTATCACGCATGCATGAGCTAAGCTGAACACTTTCAGCCTTCATCCTTCCCATTATAAGCTGAAGACCTCCCACTAAAAAGACCCAGGTCCCTCCCCAGCTTCATGAATTCCAGCATTTCCCCCTCCCTCCCACCTCCACAGAGTGTTTCTCAACCTTCGCCATCCATCCAAACCCTATGATTCCAGGGCATGTTTGTTACAGAGATTCAGATAGGTTCTGACATCAAATCATAGTTCCTGAAATGTAACATACAGACGAAAATCCAGCCTCAACTGCAGACCAGTGTGAGGGACACAGTGATGGAAAGCAAAATGCCAGGCACCGAATGACCTGGGTTCAAGTCCCAGCTCTTCAAATCACAAAGGGTACAAGCTTGAGCGAGTTATCCCACAGTGAGCAACCTCATCCAGAAAAAAAGGTCTAGTCATTTCTGGGAAGAGTCACTGAGGTTCCCATGCAGCACCAAGAACTGTGCCCAGCCTGCTGGTCTCAGCTTTTTGTGGGACTTGCTCTGACTCTGGTGACTATGGCCCCACTCATGACCCCTGACAGGGGACTTCCTAGGATTCAAGAGCCCATCATTTGCCACCCTAACTTCCACCCATAATTGATGACCTCTCCAATTCACCTCTCCTCCTCTTCCTCCCCCTTGCCCAAACCCTCACAGAGATAGCAAATGGCACATATTCCCCAACTATGATGGTTCACAGATCCTTATCCCATGGTCTCTTCCTGTTGGGAATGCCTTCCTCCAACCACATGCTCCTCAACTCCTCTTCCAGTTCACCCTTCCCAACCCAGTTCAGGAGGTGTGGGCTCTTCCAGAAAACCTTCCATAAGGCTTTGCCCCAACTCTGAACCTGTTTCACAAACTCCAATTATTACACTTGCACCCCCAATCATACCATAATTTGTATTTTTTGTATCTGTTTCTCACATAAAACTATGAATTCTTTCAGAACAGCAAACACTTTATTCATGTTTGAATCTTCAGTGCCTGGAGTAATGCTTGACACTGAATAGAGACTCAATAGCTATTAGATGGAAGTGGGAAAAAAGAAAGAGAGGAAAGAATGGATGGATGATGGATGAGTAGATGGATGGATGGATGAGTGGGTGGGGGAGTGGATGGATGAATGAGAGGGTGCACGGGTGGGGGATGGATGGATGAATGAATGGGTGGATGGGTGGGTAGATGGATGGATGGATGGATGAGTGAATGGATGGATGAATGAGTGGGTGGCTGGGTGGGTGGATGGATGGACGGATGAGTGGGTGGGTGGATGGATGAGTGAGTGAATGGATGGAAGGATGGATGAATGGTTGGATAGATGAGGGAATGGATGAATGGATATTTGAGTGGATAAGTGGACGAGCAGATGAATGAATGGGGACCGTATCTGAAGGCACAGATTTTTGTCTAAGCATGAAAAGAGTCAAGAACTCTGAAAACACCTCCCCTTGAAAAATAAAATTACAAGCAGCTGGCAGCAGGGCAAATGCATCAGCTTCACATTAACTTTTGCACTAAGATAGGTCAGCCCCCCAGAATACCCTTGGGTGGGTCTGTCTCCCTCCACTCCTCAGATCCTGCCCACTGGTTGTCAGGATCTTGGAAAAGTATCTTTGCCATCTCTGGTAACAGCCATTCACTAAAGGAGGCCCCTGTGGTCTGCAGGAATTAACACATATCCTTAAGCATCGCTCTTAACATGAACAAATGCCTTGGGGACCCACAGAGGAAAATTCAATGAGTCCCTGTGGAGAAAGGCTGGGTAAACTGTCCATTCTCACATAAGCAGAAGAGCAAAGGAAATCAGTGTCAGGAAGAGTATGTGGGTCAAAACGCCCAACTGCCTACAAGCTATAAACCCTGGAAACATCACAGTATACCTGTTAGTGCCTCAACGGCTCGGATACCTACACAGAAGCGTGTGGCAGTGAAATCACACATGCAAAAGTGAACAGTGAAATCATAAAAGCAAAAGTACTTCTGAAAGACAGAACTCACTCTGTACGAGTTTGTTCTTTTTCTCTTTGGGCATGATGAAGACAGAGTAAGAGCAGGGGCAGGAACAGGGACAGAGGCCGATGTGACAGAGGGAGAGTAGCCTGCACCCTGCAGCCCAGCCTGAGCAAGAGGCAGAAAGGACCGGGAGCTCGGGTCTGCTCTCCCACAGGACTGGGAGGACACACCATCCCCCTTGGGACACAGAGGCCGCAGGGGGCCATGGCCCTCAGCCACTCCCCACCACCACCGGCATCCTCTTTCCAAGCCTTCTAGAGCCCACTGCAGAGACAAGTATTTTTCCGATCAGGCAAATCTCTGGGCAGCTATGCCACCACTAGGAGTCTTTCTCATTATATAAACTAATGAGAACGCTGTGCTTCCCGGGAGGAATTCATCAAGGCAACATCTATTATAAACGACATTTTTCCTGAACTAACAATGTGAGGATGTGAGGCTGGGAAAACTGGTTAAAAGGAAATGTTTAGCTGATTCCAGAAACCATTCAGAAATAAATGACCCAGCCCCTCCCTGGCCAGAGGTCCCCTCTGTGCTCCGCCTCCCACTTGGACCCCCAGCCCTGGCCACCCACCTCCTGCCACTGGAGCCAGCAGGTAGGGAAGGGGAGAGGTGCCTTGCTCCCAGGAATACACTGCCTGAAGAGGACAGCCAAATCCCAGGCAGCAGCATCACTGAAGCATATAAGACCAGATTATTTGTGGTCCCAGCTTGCTGATGCAAGATGAAAAATACAGCAAATTCTGGCTGCTGAACTCAGCTTTATTTCCCCTTTCTCTTCTTTCTCCTTCGCTAAGGTTAGTGTTTTGCAAAAAAGAAAAAAAAAAAAAAAGGCCTTAAAAAATAAAACCTATAAACTGAGGGGTTCCAACCTGTCAGCTTGAGGTCAGGCGCACAAAATGAAGGCAGTATTCAGAGAGGAGAGAACTGAATTCGGGTCTTCTGTCTCACCTGCAAGCAGCATGCTCACTTACACGTGTCCTCACATGCACGCCCACATGAAGGCCCTGACAGACGCCGCGCACGCAAGACCACAAACACCCCCAGGCAGAAAGTTCTCATTCCTCCAACTTGTAAGCCCTGAATCTTGAGCAGGTCCTTCCTGCAGATGTCAACTCCATGACTGACATCACAGGACCAGGAGCCATGACCCTCCTGCATGGGTGTTATGGGTACCAATGTCCATTACAGGGAGCTGCGGGCATCCTGTGAGGAGTGGGCTGGGTGGAAATCAGAGGGAACAGGACAAATGACTCAGGGAAGGCAGGTGGTCACGGAGGCCCACTGCATTAGCCACCAGCCCTCTGAATACTACTATAAATCAATGAAACATTAGAAATCTGGAGCTCCTGAGATTTGAACCAGAGCCTCTACCTTCACCTGAGAAGACCAAGTGTGAAGGCAGTCCATCCCCACGTGTCTTCCTATGTGAAGACAACACCAGGCAAGGAGCAAGAAGACTCTTAGTGAGCTCATCAAGGTTTGAATGCATTTAAGTTGGGAAAGATGGAAGGCAAGATGAGAAGAGGATGACAGAGGATGAGACAGTTGGACATCATCTCAATAGAAATGAGTTTGAGCAAACTCTGGGAGATGGTGAAGGACAAGAAGTCTGGCATGTTGCAGTCCATGGGGTCACAAAGAGTCAGACACAACTTAGCGACTGAACAACAGCAATTTCAGAATAAGCAGATTCTAGGGCTCAGAAAAATTCCCCACTGCTTCAACTGAGTCTCTCACACATACCCTGCAGGGCTCTACCAAGGCCGAAGTTCAAGTTGAGAACAGGACACAGGAGTACAAGGCACAGAGGGAAGAAAAGACAGGAATGAAGTTGAGACACAGGGTGGGGGCAGACCCAGGAAGAGGCAGAAAGTCACCATGGCAACTGCACAAAAGAAAAAGAAGCTGACCCAGCAATGGAAAAATATGAATGAGTGGGTTCTTGAGGCAGAGACTCAAGTAACATCCCCAAGTCTGGATGCAAAGAACCCTGGGAAGGTGCCTTTCCAGGGCACGTGGGCAAACTTAGGCAAAAGGAAGTCCCTGAGGAGCCAGCTGCAGACTGAATGCAGACTGAATGAAACACAAAAATGTTTCAATTTATATATTGAAACAATCCTCAGTATGATGGCTTTGGAGGTGGGGACTTCGGGAGGTGATTGGGTCATGAGGGTCATTCATGCTCATGAATAGTATATGTGGTTTTTTTTTTAATTTAAAAAGATATTATTGAAGTAGAGTTGGTTTACAGTGGTGTGTTAATTTCTTCCATACAATAGTAGCTGGATTTTTAACATGACAGTGCATCGGCAGTAGCATATAAGAATATTAATAGTATACACTGGTTAATGGGTTTACCCCATTGGCTCAGCGGAAAAGAATCCACTTGCACTGCAGCAGATGCAGGTTCAATCCCTGGGTTGAGAAGATCCCCTGGAGGAGGGCATGGCAACCCGCTCCAGTATTCCTGCCTGGGAAATCCCATGGACAGAGGAGCCTGGTGGGCTACGGTCCATGGGGTCGCAAAGGAGTTGGACACGACTTAGTGACTAAGCAACAACACTGGTTAATGGTAACACAGGCAATTACCAGGAACAAAATAATTATTATACATGTTCTTATAAAAGAGATCCAGAGAGCTTGTCCCTTCCACCATGTGAGGACACAGTGAGAAGACAGCCAAATATGAACTAGCAAGTGGATCTAACCAGACACCAAATCTGCCTGTGCCTTGATCTTGGGCTTCCCAGCCTCTAGAACTGAATATCAATTTTTGTTGTTTATAAGCACTACCCCCCCCCCCCCCCCAGTATACGGTATTTCTGTTATAGCTGTTCAAATGAGCTAAGACAGGGTTCACCATCAAGCCCTCATCCTCTCCAGTGAGTTCAGGGGCAGGGCTCCCCAGGCCCACTTGGAAAGTTCTAAGCCCCCAGGGGAATTCTAAAGTGAAGGTAGTGTCCTCACCCCATCCACCCCAACTGCTCATTCTGTCCTCTTCCCAGGAGGCTAGAAAGTGGCTTGACCATAACGCCACTGGACATCCAGCACTCCCTGTAAAACAAACACCAGCTCCTGAAGGCTGCCCCTGTGGCAGGCTCTTGCTGGGACATACTGCCTTCTTGTGCAAGAAGCTGAAGGACTGCTCTCTGGGGCCTGGCCTCCAACATCATCCTCCCTGCTCCTGGGGTGGAGGGAGGAGGCAGCATCTCAGCGTGTCAGCGAAGGTGGACCCCCAGGGCAGCTGGCACACGGCAGGGCTGGCTGGACAGACATGGCCCCGGTGCAGGAGTCAAACGGGGCAGGAGAATCGGGTGCTGAGGGCACTGTGGGCAGGAAGCTGCAAACCATGACCCAGACCCACCAGGGCACAGAGGGGCCACATGTCGTCAGGGTCTGCTCAAGGAGAGCCACCAGAGGACACCCCGAGAGGCACAGCCTGAAGATACGAGCTCATCAGGGCGATGATGTCTGAGCCCCGGGCCCCAGGGAGCAGAGTCCTTCAGATTCCTGCACAGGCAGGAGAGCCTGACAGCCTCCTCCCATAGATGGTCTTCACGGGGCCTGGCATTTCATGGTGGCCCTTCTTGCTGCCCCTTGGCCTATATGTCCTTACAGGTAACCTGAATTTCATCTGGGTTGCTGGGAGTGATACTGGGGTTCAAAAGAAAAAGCAGAATCTACCACTGCACTGGAAATGGGGTACAGTGGGTTTTAATATATGTGAATGAATGTGGCAATGAGGAAGGTAGACCAGTTGTATAGCTGACAGGGGGGGCTATCCCTTGACTACATAGCCTCATTCCTCTGCAGTAGGAGGTCTACAAATCGTAGGTGGACAGGTTGTTAGAAGGTCTTAGGCAGAACCCTCTCAAATCAGGAGGCAAACTGGGAATGGCAATTAGAGATCAGGTGGCTGGTGATCTGTTGGCAAAGGATCGGTAAGGGGTAAAGGCTGCCATTTTAATGAAGGTGTCCAAGACTCCGAGACAATGGTAAGTCCATGTGCATAAAACTGAACAGAAATGAAATCAAAAATAATTATGTTCCAGGGAACATTCAGGAGTTGGCAGAGCATCCCCCAACCCACCTTCTAGGCTCGAATCCAGATAGCACATGTAATGGCATCACAAAGAGTGTCATTCTTGGTAGAAGTCTCCGTGGGCCACACTCAGTGTGTTGACCAGGCTACCACAACCTGCTGCAATGGAGCCATGGCCCAGACACAGTCTCTGGACACCTGCCTTCCAGGCTAGGACTTTCTCCCACTCTCCCTCATATAGGTTGACCTTCTCAACACCCATTGATTGCTTTTGACCCCTCCTGCTCTAAAAGGAAGCCGAGGGTGGCAGCAATGACCACAAATGAGAACAAGATACCACCCAAGCTTCCAACTTCAGAGCAGAGCCTGCCAGCTGGGAGAAGTTGGGAAGTCAATGATTAACATCATCTGTATTAATACCAGCTGAAGTAGTGTGTGCATGCTCAGTCACGTCTGACTCTTTGAGACCACATGGACTATAGCCTGCCAGGCTCCTCTGTCCATGAGGTTTCCCAGGCAAGAATACTGGAGTGGGTTGCCATTTCCTCCTCCAGGGGATCTTGTTGACCCAGGGATCAAACCTGCGTCTCCTGCAATGGCAGGCAGATTCTTTACCACTGAGCCACCTGGGAAGCCCTCAATACTAGTTCAGTTCAGTTCAGCTCAGTCGCTCAGTCATTTCCGACCCTTTGCGACCCCATGAATTGCAGCACGCCAGGCCTCCCTGTCCATCACCAACTCCCGGAGTTTACTCAAACTCATGCCCATCGAGTCGGTGATGCCATCCAGCCATCTCATCCTCTGTCGTCCCCTTCTCCTCCTGCCCCCAATCCCTCCCAGTTAGTTCATCCCAAAGGAGGTTTCTGAGACCCAACTGAGGCATTAGGGCTGGGTTGTTTCAATCCAGCTCCCAACAAAGAGCAAGCCCTTCTCGCACCACAAGGAAACTGGCTATTGCCCCCCTGCCCCCCTCCACAACTACACACTCGGGGCTGAGAGGCTCCGAGGCAGGCAGCCAGGTGGAAACCTTCACGGAATCCCGATGCCCAGCCTGGGGAGAGCCATAAGGAGCTGAGCCAGCCCAGACACTCGGAATCCGAAACCTGCACTATGGAAACCTGTGTTGTTGTTGTTTTTTTAATGCAGTTTATGTTTCCTATATTTTTATGCAGTTTATGTTTGCTATAATTATTTCCATCTCAGTCCTTACTGAGACCTACCGAACTAACAGTAAATAATAATAGCTAACAATTCCGAGCATCTGCTGTGTGTCCGCTAAGCACCTCTAAAAGTATTAACAGATTTAATCCTCATAAAATCCCCCACCAGACAGAGAAGGAAACCAAGCCCTGGAGAAACAACTGAGGCAGGCCTGGGAAGTGCTGGGGGCTGGAACTTGAACCCTGGTCTGTCTGGGGTGCAAGCCCAAGGCCGCTGGTCCTCTCAGAGGGACAGACAGGCCTGGACTGCTGCTCCTGCGTGGGAAGGACATCACCCACTGGGGTTGGGTATGATGGGCGCAGCAGAGGCCGAGAGAGGCCTCACGGTGGGGTCACAGCCATGAGGGCTGAGCCAGTAGCTGCCTGACCTTGAACCTATTCCTCCTGTTTCCCTTCCCCCTCAAGAGTCACTGGGCTTTGTTGTCATGAGGAAGACTGGTCCCTTATAGGCCTACAGCACATCTGCTTTCCTTGGTCTTTGCCTTCAAAATGGTGGTCTTTCCCCGGCTCCTTTCTCTGTCCAGGAAACCACAGTGACTCCTCACACACCGCAGAACAGACCCCAGCCCAACCTCTCCCAATCAAGTGCCCTAGAACCCACCCTCCCACACCCTCTCCTTCCTTAGAAATCCCCCCTTAGCATTCTCCACCCTTCCATGCAGCACCTGCTCATTGGAGGTCCCTCCTCTCTCTCATGGGAAATTGATAGTCATGAACTCTGCCAGGGCCCACCAGCCTTGGGGGTCATGGTCTTTCTCTGGCTGATGACTCCCCTGGGGAAGTTGGGAGACCCTGCTTTAGTGTGTACACGTTCCAGGGCTCTCATGGCAAGTCACCACAAACCGAGAGGCTCAGGGTAGTCAAAGTATTAGTTGCTCAGTCGTTTCCAGCTCTTTGAGACCCCATGGACTGCAGCCCACCAGGCTCCTCTCTCCGTGGGATTTCCCAGGCAAGAATGGAGTGGGTAGCCATTCCCTTCTCAGGGGATCTTCCTGACCCAGGGATTGAACCCAGGTCTCCCGCATTGCAGGCAGATTCTTTACCATCTGAGCCACCAGGGAAAATAACAGGAATTAATTCTCTCTCCCTTGTGGAAACTAGAGGCCTGAGATCAAGGTAGCAGCAGGGGACGGGGCTTCCCCACCTCTCGCAGCAGCTGGCGGCTCCCAGAGATGCTCAGGGTTTCCCGGCCCGAAACTGCATCGTTCCCATCTCTCAGCCTCCGTGTTCCTCCCTGTGTGTCTGTGTTTTCCCCGTCCTTCTTTAGAGGACCAGTCAATTGGCATGCTGCAACGGGCATTTAGAGTCCACACTAACCCAGTGTGGCCTCATCCGTATTAATTACATCTGCCAAGACCCTATTCAAATAAAGCCACATTCTAGAGTTCCAGGTGAACCTTCTGGAGTTTGGGGAAGGGCTATTCAACACACTAGCATTCACGCATCTCCTTCTCCTTACAGCAAGCACTTGACCTCACCCACTCCCAACCCCAGAGTGATTCAGATGCAGGCTGAGACCCTCTGTGTCTGACTGAGCAGCCACTGCTCCAAGAACAGGCTTTTCCTCTCCAGAGTCTCAGTCTCTGCAAGGCATGCCCCGCCAGTGCTGGCAGAGGATCTGGGCCCCTTCCGCACAGACCCTAGGACCTGCAGCCCGGATGCCCTGGGGGAGCGAGTCCCACTGTGCTCTCCCGCTGGGCACGGACAGCTGTGGGCCCTAAGCTTCACTTCCTCTGGTCCTGCGTCGCCCCAGGGCCAGGCGTGCCCCAGCGTGGGAGCGAGGGATGCTCAACTGACAGCAGACTGGCTGTGACGGGAGCCAGCTAGACCCACGCAGGAGTGCTGCCCAGTCTGGTCTGGCCACCAGCGGCAGACTCCACACTGCGCAGAACCCCGTCTTCAGGGCTCAGGTCCATCCGTGTGTTCTGCTCACACCACAGTGGTCTCTCTGCACTGGCATCGCATTTCCACCGACTGCAGATTCATGGCAAATATTTTGATTGCTTTCCAAAGGATAAATAGGCAAGGTTCATTTTAATAGTAAAAATGCCAGCTGGATATTAAAACAAAAGTTTTGGATGCTCCACACAAGCAAATGGCAAATAAATCTGGGCCACTCTCCAGCCCAGGCGGCCTCCTGCCACCATTGGAAGAATTCTAGAGAACATAGAGAAGGAGAAGACATCAGCAAATAAATTCCTATTCACGGACCCACCTTTCTTGTTGTGGTTTAGTCGCTCAGTCATGTCCGACTCTTTGTGACCCCCATGGACTGCAGCAGGCCAGGCCTCTCTGTCCTTCACCATCTCCCAGAGTTTGCTCAAACTCACGTCCATTGAGTCAGTGATGCCATCCAACCATCTCGTCCTCTGTCGTCTCCTTCTCCTCCTGCCCCTAATCTTTCCCAGCATCAGGGCTTTTTCTAATGAGTCAGCTCTTTGCATCAGGTGTCCAAAGTATTGGAGCTTCAGCTTCAGTTCTTTCAATGAATATTGAGGACTGATTTCCTTTAGGATGGACTGGTTTGATCTCCTTGCAGTCCAAGGGACTCTCAAGAGTCTTCTCCAGCACCACAATACAAAAGCATCAGTTCTTTGGCACTCAGCCTTCTTTATAGTCCAACTCTCACATCCATACATGACGACTGGAAAAACCACAGCTCTGACTATACAGATCTTTGTAGGCCAAGTGATGTCTGTGCTTTTTAATATGCTGTCTAGGTTTGTCATAACTTTTCTTTCAAGGAGCAAGCATCTTTTAATTTCATGGCTGCAGTGATTTTGGAGCCCAAAAAGAAAATAGTCTGTCACTGTTTCCATTTTTCCCCCATGTATTTGCCTACAAGGTGGATTTGTTTGTCACTGCACATCCAGAATCTTCTCTACTGGCTCCCTCACCCTGCCGATGCCGGGCAGAGGGCCCAGAGCAGATCCAGTGCCAGGGTTCCAGCAAGGGTTGGTTCTGAACTTTCACAGTGAAGATAATCACTCAGGGAGCCAGGGGGAGATTGGATTTCTGGTCCCTGAATCCAGGAACCTGTCTCAACAGGTTTTAGGAGGGACCTGGGAATCAACCTTTTAATAAGAGCTACAAATAACGGAGATGGGGACCCATCTGGAGACCCTGCAGGGTAACTATGACAACACAGTCTCTGGAGCCAGCCAGCTTCAGACTTCTGCCCACCCTATGTCCTGTGTGGTCTTGGGCAAGTCACTTAAAAGTCTCTGGCCTGCAGTGCCCTTATCTGAGCATAGGAAAATGACAATAGCGTTGTAAGGAGCACTTGAGGGACCTCCCTGGTGGCCTAGTGGTTAAGACTTCACCTTCCAGATAGTTAGGGAGTTGGGATGGACATCTACATGCTGTTACATTTAAGATGGGTAACCAATAAGGACTTGCCATGTAACATTGGCCTGGATGTAAGGGGAGTTTCAGGGAGAATGGATACAGATATACGTATGACCGAGTCCTTTCACGGTTCATCTGAAACTATCACAACACTGTCTGTTAATCAGCTATACCCCAACACAAAATAAATAGTTTAAAAAAAAAAAAAGATTTCACCTTCCAATGCAAGGGAAGCTTCCCTGGTCAGAAAGCTAAGATCTCACATACCCCTTACAGCTAAAAAAACCAAAACATAAAACAGAAGCAGTGAAAGTGTTGGTTGCTCAGTCATGTCTGACTCTTTGCAACCCCATGGTCTGTAGTCCACCAGGCTCCAGTGTCCATGGGATTCTCCAGGCAAGAATACTGGAGTAGGTAGCCATTCCCTTCTCCAGGGGATCTTCCCAACCCAGTGACTGAAGCCAGATCTCCTGCATTGCAGGCAGATTCTTTACCATCTGAGCCACCAGGGAAGTCCAATTACATATAGCAAATTCAATGTAAAGACTTTAAAAATGGTCCACATCAAAAAAAAAAAATCTTAAAAATAAAAATAAATAAATAGCCCCTGAGGCTAACTGAGTATGACCGTCCCTCACAGTGACGGGCACCGAACATCCAATTCCATCAGTGCCACCTGCCTTGGAAGGCACACCCTCTGGGCAAGACTGGTCTCCCCAGGGAGCGGTATTCCTAGCAGCAGCGATAAGGGGAAGGGACTGGTCCTCTTGGGCAGCCAGGGCCCCTGGGGTCTGGCCAGCAGAGTCTAAGGCCTGTGCCCAGGGAAGCAGATGCCAAGTGGCGCCTACCACGTTGGGTAGCCCAAGACCAGAGTACGACGGAGATAAGGCAGAGAGACGCTTAGTCTCAGGAAAACAGATACACCCCAGGCTCAGGCTAACCTCTGTGTTCCCTTCCCTAAGTCTCTCTTTATTTAAGTGTCATTAACAACTAATCCTGGTTGTGCTGTGAGGTTTTAGAAAGTGGAGAGGCATCACCACTGGAACTTGAGTATTAAAGGCAAGCAGGGCTGCCCCCAACCCATCACATAAAGGAAGTGTTGGTGGTCATCCGAGAGAGAGCCCCAATGGAAGGGGGTCCAGGAGAGGAGGGTGGGAGCCAGGAGACCTCCCTCTTTTACTGTGGAGAGCCTGGGTTTCATTGTCATTAAAGAGGATGGCAATTTCTTTACAGAAGTAGCATCTACAGTTAAAAGACACTGAGAGAGTGGGTTGATAAAATTCACAGACCTGCTCCCACAGAAGCTCCCTCTCCCATGAGGACACACACTTTCCTTCGTTCATGCACCCTCCTCTGAACACACACTCATCCCGCAAAGAATACACATGCTCGCACAACTAAGCCCATGCACCACAAGTACTGACCCAGAGCCGCAGAGCCCACATGCAGCAACTGCTGCAGCCCGCTCGGCCTAAAGCCCGAGCTCCACAATGAGAGAGGCCTCCAAAACGAGAAGCCCACGCATGGCAGCTAGAGAGCAGCCCCCGCTGGCTGCAACTCGAGAAAGCCTGTGTGCAGCAACAAAGACCCAGCGCAGCCAAAAATAAATAAACAAATAAATCCTGTTGTTCAGTCACATCGTGTCTGACTCTGCGACCCCATGGACTGCAGGACTCGAGGCTTCCCTGTCCTTTACTATCTCCCAGAGTTTGCTCAAACTCATGCCCTTGAGGCAGTCATTCTATCCAACCATCAAAGAGAACACATGTGCTTGTATCTCTCTTCCTCCCACCACCATCCCCAAAGGGCCCCCCCTGGGCGGAGTCACCGGAGGATGGCTCTTTCCTCCTGTCTGCTCCCACAGACCCAGGGCCCTGCTCTCAGAGATGGACAACCTAGAATGGGAGCTGCACCACCCAGGATGCTCTGGAAGGATGACCCATCATCTGGACCCCAAGCAGGAAATCTAAAGAGGGGAGGGGCCGGTGGGCAGACCCCCACATCCTCTCTTCCTGGCAAGAGGGGGAACTGTAAAGGGGTTTCTCTGGTTCTCAGTGTTTGGGGTCAGGAGGGACCTTGGAGACCAGTGAGCCCCACCCCTCCTCACTCCAAAAATGAGGAAGCTGCTCCACAGAAGCCCCTGTTTCTCTTCCTGTCCACACACCAGAGAGGTTGAGTCCGGCCTTGCACAGCCATCCAAGCAGAAAGCACTTCTCCCAGTGGCTCAGCTGATCCAGCGGCACCACACCCGGCATTTCTGTCCCTGAACCTCCCTCCTGAGGCCAAACACCCTCCGCCCACATCTTCCCATACAAACTTACAAATCATGAGACAAAGGCACTTTGGACCTCGCTGGGTAACAGGAAGCTTACTGATGCCCTGAGCCCAGAGTTCTTCTCCATCACATACTTCCCTCTCTCCTGCCCAAATCCTGGTAAGAGGGCAAGCCACAGTCAATGCAGCATGTAAGCTGGCATCATTTCCTTCATCCCCTTGGCTTTCAGATAAAGGAGCCAATGCTGAGAGGATACAGAGCACCCTGAGGTTTCCCAGAGAGAAGGGGCTGGTTTAGGAGCAGGGCCCAGGATTTCTGGTCCAGGGCTCATCCCGTCCGTCAAGCTACTAACAGCACGCCAGCTCACACGTCCCTCATATGAATATAAATTGGTACAGTCACTATGGAAAATAGTATGGAGGTTCCCTAAGAAACTAAAAATAGAGTCACCATATGATCCTGCAATCCCACTCCTGGGCAAACATCTGAAGAAAACTATAATTCAAAAAGATACACACACCTTAACGCTCATCGCTACCCTGTTTACAACAGCCAAGACAAGGAAGCAACGTAAAAGCCCATTGACAGGTGAATGGATACAGAAGGTGTGGTACGTACATACAGTGGAATGCTACTAGGCCATAAAAAAGAATGAACTAGCACCACATGCAGCAACGCGGCTGGGCCTAGAGTTTACATACGAAGTGAAGTAAGCCAGACAAAGGCGAATATCACACGGCATCACTTAAATGTAGAGTCCAAAATGTGACACAAATGAACTTACTTACAAAACAGAAACAGACTCACAGACACTGAAAACAAACTTACGAGAATCAAAGGAAAATGGGGGAGGGAAAATGGGAATCAGGGTGAACACACACGCTGCGGTGTGCAAAACGGGCTTCCCAGACGGCAAGCAGACAGCCCGGCTGCCAGCGCAGGAGACATAGAGACGTGGGTTCCATCCCTGGGTCAGGAAGATCTCCTGGAGAAGGAAATGGAAACCCACTCCAGTATTCTTGCCTGGAAAATCCCATGGACATAAGAACCTGCTGGGCTACAATCCACAGGGTCGCAAAGGGTCGGATGTGACTAAAACGACTTAGCTCACATGCACACAGGTGCAAAATAGATAAACAAGGACCTACTGTATAGCAGAGGGAACTATAGCCAATATCCTGTGATAAATCATAATGGAAAAGAATATGAAAAAGAAAAGAATGTGTGTGTATGTGTGTGTGCGTGTGTGTGTGTGTATATATATATAGGTGTACATCAGAAACTAATACAATGTTATTAATCAACTATATTTCAATTAATTTTTTTTTTACTTTCTGAAAAGAGGCCCTTGGCCATGCACCCTCTCTACCTGATCCTTAAGCACCCTGCTTGGGTCAAGCCTCACTGCCACCATTGCCAACTCAGGTGCTCGCTTGTCACACGATGCAGAAGCAACAGCCCTGGATGAGACGATATCCGCTGCTGGTGGGACAACTCTCATCCGAATCCCCAGGCTCACTGTCTGTGACAAAAGAGGTATAATTGTGCTGCTGCCCAAGGTCAACAGGGAAAACCACCAGTGATGAAGATTCGGCCAATACCCTTTGCATAGAGAACAGAGTTCGCCTCTTCTCATCCAGCTGTCTGGCCAACTCTCGTTCCCAAAGTCCTTAATATGCCCTCGTGTCCCTTCTCTCGTGTCCCTTCATCTTAAAACATATTTTTTTAATCTGAAAGGCTCTACCGTAACAGCACTTTTGTAGGTCACTTCTCAGGCAGCCCGCCAAGAATAAGGAGGCCGCCTGAGCGGAGAGTATAGTGTTCATACACTAAAACAGATATTTTACTCCTAAGAAAATCCTTTCTCACTTCGCTTCAGCTCTAATGGTGCCTAGTGCATAGATAATCTGAACACACAAGTGATCTGGTTTTTCTGTTTCAGAGAAAAGCAGGGAAAGAAAATGGGGGACAGAGGAAAACTCCCAGGGGTAGGGAGAGCCTTCAGCAAGGAGTGATAGCAGACACAGGGGATAAGACAGAAATTCTAGAAAAACAAAACAGTGACTCAAGATTCGGTGTCTCTGGCTAATTAGTGCAGGGGCCAACAGATTCCCATAAGAAATACCTAAGGCATAGTGGGTGCCATCTGTGTGAATGAACTGGTCGTCAAGGAGAGCACTGTGTCATTAAGAAAAGGTTAAGTTCCGTCCTGCAATCTCTGCTGCAGGCCACAGGGAGCATTTAAGGATTCAACAAGCATTTCTGGCACCCCGCACATGCCAGCCCTGGGCTAGGGGCAGGGGTCTGTGTACGGGCACGGTGTACAGGCCACATGCGGCTGCAGGCAGAAGAACTTGATGCAGGAGGCACAGAAGATGAATTGAAATGATGAAAGGTGCTCTCACCTTCCTCCCCCGACATCCACACGTTTTCTCGAGAAGGAGAGCAGGGATCTGAGGCCGGAAGCCTGAATGTCCCTGCCACCAAGAAGAGGAACTTGCTCTGTTTTACTCAGCTGCGCCGTCTCAGGCACAGCTCACAGGATCTTGCTCGCGCCACGCGAGCTCTTTGTTGGGACCCTCTCATTGCCTAGTCATGTCGTGCCCGCTTAGTTGCCACAGGGCATGTGGGATCTTAGTTCCCCGACCAGGGTTCAAACCCTGCCCCCATGTGGGATCTTAGTTCCCAGACCAGGGATCGAGCCCTGCACTGCAAGTGGATTCTTAACCACTGGGCCCACCAGGGAAGTCCCAGAGGGGGCTTGTTTTCAGAAGCCTGGGGAAGGCAACCAAGAAGAGGAGGTGCCCGGGCTCTGTGATGGAGAGGGAGGGCAGAGATGCCCACTGGAGCTGGAGAGAGGCCACTCCCCAAGTTAGAGGAAACCCAAGCCCCTCGAGCCCTTGTAAGGCGCCCCCAGGAGATGCTCAACTGGGAGCCCCACGGCCTCGAGGGCAGTGCCCGGGGGAGGGTCTCTCTGGGCAAGTCTGGGGTGAGTGGAGACGACAACCGCGTGGGCTAGGGAGGCAGATGCTAAAGGGCCTGGGCCACACGGTAAGGCTGGTGGGCAGGGCAATGCCACAGGGTGGACCATCAGCTCCTCACCCCTACAGGCCTCCCACGCCTGAGCCTAGATCCTGGGGGCCCACAGACAGGGAAGCTACATTCACTGGGGCTGCACTTCCTGCCAGCCAGACTGGGGCGGGGAGAAGCTGGAGCGACTAAGAAAGATCAGGAAACGCGATCTGACCCAGGAGTGTTGTCCAGTGAAGTCCACATATGGTACAACTGCAGTGCATCCGAGGAAGGGCTCTGAAGGGGTCGAGATGAGCGGGTGTTGGGAACAGAGAACACAGCCTCCAGGAAGACAAAGAAGCCTCAAAGAGCTGGTGACCTCAAAGGGTCTGCTAAGATCAACAGGCTCCTTCCATTTCATTAGCAGGCAGGCCCAGGCAGGGGAGCTGGTTCCCACAGGACCCCAGAGGCAGGGACAGCAGAGACAAGTTACACATCCAGGGAGGCTGGGGTCCAGGCGCCAGGCAGGAGGCCAGCAGAGAAGGCTGCAGGCAGGAGTCTGAGACGGGAGGCCTCAGATCCCAGATTCTTCTGATACCAGAGGCAGAAGGGTCCTGGGGTTGGAGTGCTTTGAAAAGTTCATTCGGAGGACTTATCTGATGGCTGCTCACTGCCAAACTGTTAGATTGCAAAATCCATTTCCAAATGGCCTGCTCGTCTGGGAGGAGCTGCAGAGAGTGTATATCAGGAGCAGCCATCCTCCCGACGGTCCACATCCGTCTCCCAGCTTCCACAGGCTGCAGCCGTTCCCTTTCCCCAGACCCAGCCGCGGCCCCGTGTGTGTGTGTGTGTGTGTGTGTGTGTGTGTGTGTGTGTGTGTGTGTGTGTGTGTGTGTACGCGCATGTACCCTCAGTCATATCCGACTCTTTTGTGACCCCGTGGACGTTCCCTTTCCCCAGACCCAGCCGCGGCCCCGTGTGTGTGTGTGTGTGTGTGTGTGTGTGTGTGTGTGTGTGTACGCGCATGTACCCTCAGTCATATCCGACTCTTTTGTGACCCCGTGGACGTTCCCTTTCCCCAGACCCAGCCGCGGCCCTGTGTGTGTGTGTGTGTGTGTGTGTGTGTGTGTGCATGCACCCTCAGTCATATCCGACTCTTTTATGACCCCGTGGACGTTCCCTTTCCCCAGACCCAGCCGCGGCCGTGTGTGTGTGTGTGTGTGTGTGTGTGTGTGTGTGTACGCGCATGCACCCTCAGTCATGTCCGACTCTTTTGTGACCCCGTGGACGTTCCCTTTCCCCAGACCCAGCCGCGGCCATGTGTGTGTGTGTGTGTGTGTGTGTGTGTGTGTGTGTGTGTACGTGCATGCACCCTCAGTCATGTCTGACTCTTTTGTGACCCCGTGGACGTTCCCTTTCCCCAGACCCAGCCGCGGCCCTATGTGTGTGTGTGTGTGTGTGTCTGTGTGTGTGTGTGTGTGTGTGTACGCGCATGCACCCTCAGTCATGTCCGACTCTTTTGTGACCCCGTGGACAGTAGCACACAAGGCTCCTCTGTTCATGGGATTCTCCAGGCAAGAATACTGGAGTGGGTTGCCATTTCCTTCTCCAGGGAATCTTCCTGACCCAGGGATCATACCCGTATCTCCTGCGTGGGCAGGAGGCTTTTTTTACTGCTGAGTCACCTCAGAAGCCCTCTGCAAGCCCTGACCCCCTATCAACTTACCAGGCACCTACTCTGGATACAGCCCCCCAGGTTGCCCACAGCCCAAGTTCAGGCAAAGATGGGTCATTTCTCATTAGAATGAGCAGATGACAACCCTGGCATTTATGCACAGCATCTGGTCAGAACCAAGGGAAGAAGCCCCCAGTCCTACCCCTGCAGCCCTCACCCAGCACCCTATACCTGAGGATGTGTGTTTCAATCCTCCAGAAAGAAGACAGAGAGAGAGAAAGCCCTGGCCCCATCCCCATTTTAACCACCTGACAGGTTATCGTGGGCCCAGCAAGACCCACAGCTGAGCTGGGGGCCACTGGAAACCCTGCTCGAGTTAAAATACATCTATCTGCAGCATTCAGAAAATAGCTATCTACAGTGTTGCTTTCAGCTATAATGGAAAACTGATGGCTTTTATCTCCCCAACTTTATGACTATTGATGGGATAGAGGCTGAGGTTTGATGACCATTTAATAGCCGACCCTGTGCAGTTAGAGGAGCATCAGAAAGCAATGAAAGCGCCGAGATGATTGTCTGGCAGAGAATTCTCCACTGAGGTCCAGGAAGCAAAACAACCACCCTCCCCAGACTCCGACAGAAGAAAATCAAAGTCATCATCATTTCTGTTTCTCCCCCCTCCTTTCTGCCATTGACCTCTGGGAGGTTGATCCAGAGGGGAGGGAGGGCGGTGGGGAACAGGAGCAATGCAGGTGTGAGCCCTTATGGAGAAAGGGAGAATGGGGAAGGGGCTCTGGACTGAGGACCCCCAGGATGGGCACCCCATGCCCCGCCCCTCCCAGCCCAGCCTTCACTGTGCCACGGACAAACAGCTGGGATTCTGGCAGGACAAAGGGGACTCAGGACTGTTTGGTGAGCTTCCTGCAAAGAGCTGGAAGGAAAAGGAAGGAAGCAGAGGTCTGGTCTAGCCCATGATCCAACTGGTCTTAGACCTTCTGTCCACAGCCAGAAGCCAAAAGCCATCTCCAGGGCTCTGCATGTATTCAAGCATTGAGTCTTCCCTGACATTCTGCGGTTTCCCTCTGTGGGGGGACCTACCCATCCCTGCCCACTTTCCTCTCCAGGTTACAGGCTTTTAAACATGACTGGGAAGGGCGGGAGGCGGTCGGAGGGGTGGGGGGTAACGGGTGGGGGGAGATTCTTTGCAGCATTCCAAGTACCTTCCTGGATCTTCTCTCATTTTCTATTCTACAACAGCCCCATAAGGTAGACAAGACAGACTTGATTCTGTCTATTCTTTAAATGACAGACTCAATGGACATGAACTTCAGCAAACTGCAGGAGATGGTGAAGGACAGGGAAGCCTGGGGTGCTGCAGTCTATGGGGTCGCAAAGAGTCAGATACAACTGAGAGACTGAACAACAACAAATTATTTAAATGGACTTCCCTGGTGGCTCAGTGGTAAGGAACCCACATACCAACGCAGGAGACACAGGTTCCATCCCTGGGTCGGGAACATCCCCTGGAGGAGGAAATGGCGACTCACTCCAGTATTCTTGCTTGGGAAATCCCGTGGGCAGAGGAGAGGAGCCTGGTGGGCTACAGTCCGTAAGGTCACATAGAATGGGACACAACTGAGCGTGCACGCACAGTCCCTTTAAATAAGGAACCTCAGAGATGTTCCAGGTCCCAAGTCTGGTACCCCAGGTCTGACATCCCTGTCCAGTTAGCCCTCCACCATGCCAAGCCACCTCACAGGACAGGGTGCTGCCCAGACCTGACCTTTTGCCTGCATCCTGTCCCTTCCTGGCTGTGTGACTCCACCTCTCTGGCCCTCAGATTCTTCATCTCTAAAATGAAATTTGGGGGAGAGGGGAAAGAGCTTCAAGCCTGTTGCCAGGTGGAATTATGGATCCCCCAGGCTCCACCTTCAGATACAAGGATATCATGCTCAATCCACAGATGCCACCTCCTCAGACAGTGCACCTTCCTCCCATCACGAGTCAGGACGAGGCTCACCGCAGACAAGGCAGCCTGGGCCCCACTACAGCCAGCACCCCCGTCACATGGCCCCGCAACAGGGTCCCTGCAAGCCACACCTCCTTCAATCGGCAGAGGAGATGGGGTGCTCAGGCCAGTGGGTGGCAATCTCCAGGGTCCTCTCTCCTCATCTTGGGCCAGTGCACGTGTTCTGGCGGCTCTGTCTGAGGCCCCCCTCTGCCAGTTCAACTTCCTTAAAGACACAGGCACTAATTAAAACAACTAGAACACAATGAGCCCGAAAAAGAAGGAGACAGAAGAGGTCGCCAAGAGGTGGCCAAAGTGGTTCCTCCTCCATGGGCATCTGTGCATGAGTTTCCAGCAGGGGGAAGGAGGAGGCAGGGGCCCCCAGACCTGTCTACCTGCCCAGCTTTCTTCCCGCCCTGCACATCTTCCAGAAGGTGAAAAAGCCCAGCTCTCCCGCTAGCATGGTGCCACACCTCCTTCCAACGGCAGCAGAGAGAGCTGGCCGCTTAATGACCTTGGCCGCTGCAGCCCCGAGTCTTCTGAGCTCACTGCTCACCACTTGGGAGCTACCATCTGTTGATTTCTTAGGGATTTCCAATCGTCTCTGTGGCAGAGATGGAAGGATTAGCAAGTCGCAGGCAATGATCCTTGCTCGGTTTACTTAAAACTCCCCCTGAGAAACAAACACTTAGAAAAGTGAATGGAGAAAATAAGCCACTGCCCCAGACCTTCCTTGCTTCCAGGCTCGGCCCGCCGACACTCTCCAGCCCTCTCCACTGTGGCTGCAGCCCTGATCGCCACATTAGCAGCCAGCTGGTTTTTTTTAACAAGGCCAATACACACACTGACTCCTAAAACCTCCCACTTCGGGCATCACCTTCTGCCTCTGGCTGGAAGCTTAAGAGGCCTCTGCCTTTTCCATCCTCAAACTGACGGCTTAGCGCAGTTCTTGTCCTGTGCACCGCCCCGAGACGTTACAGCAAACCGACAACCGGCTCCTGAACGGCCTATCAGCAGAGAGCAACCCAAACTCACAAACGGAAACTTCCCAGAAACACACCCACCCACCCACTGAGAAGACCCCAGCTCAGCCCAGTCACCTGTCCTCCCCTTCATCTCAAGCAAGGCCCGAGTCCACAAGACAATAGCTCTCTGGTTGCCTAAGTGTCCCCTTCTGTCCCAGGGCCCAGAATGTCTGTCCCCTTCCACGTGCCAATCCAATTATGAGTTTCTTACATGACAGAGCAAATGTACACATGTAACCATAGCAAGTTCTGCGTGTCACCCACAGAGAAAAGGAGACTGCCACCAAAACCAGTAAACCTGGACGTGCCAAGACATTAAGACTGAAACATTAATAAAGTGGGAAAAAAGCACAAATAAAACAGCATACACCACACAACATCACTGCTGTCAAAATATGTGGATGCCTAGTTTTAAAGCCTGGAGGTACATATGCTCCTAAACGTACACTTATTTCAGGGTGATTTCAGGGTGCTCAGCTTGCAGATGATGTCTATTTTCTTGAGTCAACCTTCCTGTCTTGGCGGAATTATGTTTCATGGCGAGCACATACAGCTTTTGTATTTAGCAAAAGCAGGAAAGTGAAGTTCATTTTGAAAATCAGGAGAAAAAGAAAGGGGAAGGAAGAGAGGGAAGGGGAGGGGCAGGAAGAAGAAGGAGGCAGAGGGGCCTCCTGGTCCATGCGATCCAATCCCTTCAACTGAACTTGAGAGACAAGAGAGTCACAATCACACCAGCTCAGAAGGGACAAAAGTCTCAAACCTGACACTCATCTCAGGCCTGGCAAGGGGCCCCCAGCCTCCGCTCTGTACCTCTTAGGATGGGGCGTACGTGCTTAGTTGCTCAGTCATGTCCGACTCTGTGACCCTATGGACCGTGGCCTGCCGGGCTCCTCTGTCCATGGGACTTCCCAGGCAAGAATACTGGAGTGGGCTGCCATTCCCTTCTCCAGGGAAGCCTCCCGACTCAGGTATCGAGCCTGGCTCTCCTGCATTGCTGGCGGATTCTTTACCATCTGAGCCACCAGGGAAGCCCCTTAGAATGGGGAACTCCTACCTAACAAGGTAACTCACTCCAGTTTCCAACAAGATCACAGTTAGTTATGGGCTGAGGCAGTTGCAGAGCTGCGGTGAGATCAGGATTTAGTGTGACTCCTAAACCAGGACTCTTCACTGGCCTCTGTTTCTTCCTCTTGTTGAGCAACACGTTTGGGGTCTGCTGGAGTTAGGAACTGACATGTGGGAGGGGCTGCAGGAGTCTGTCTTCCCAGTGTCTCCCCAGAACATTTCAGAGCTCCAGTTACACACACACACACACACACACACACACACACACACATACTCCTCCCTCCACTGGCGCCTGTGCTCCGAGCAGGACCTCCCTCTCTCCTGGGACATCCATGTCCAGTCTGGTTTCCCCTGCTGCCCCGTTCTGGAAGCTTCCTTCCCCCGCAGCGGCAGGATCCCCCTCCACATCCCCTGTCATGGCTCCTCCGGCCACACGGCTCCCTTCCTCTGAACGCCCACAGCAAGCAGTTTAATCCTTACAACACTTAATTAAGCAGGGCCTCCTCTTCATATTAAATGTTTCCACACGTGTGAGCCTTGTCTCCCCAAATGAGCTTACAAGCTCTTTGAAGGAACTAATGTTTACTGTGTGCCTCTGTGCCCAGAGGCTCTTCCTCACAGCTCTTCCTGCTTTATTTCACTTAATCCTATAATCTCAATCTCAAGCCTCGACCTCTCCCCCAAACTCCCACGTATACATTTCCATTTGCCTGTTCCAAAGGCTTCCCAACAAACAAGTTCAAAACCCAAACACCTTCCTTCTATGCCCAGACTGGGGCTTAGACGATAAAGAATCTGTCTGCAATCCAGGGGACTCAGGTTCAATCCCTGAGTCGGGAAGATTCCCTGGAGAAGAGCATAGCGACCCACTCCAATCTTCTTGCCTGGAGAACCCAGGGACAGAGGAGCCTGGTGGGCTACAGAGTCCTTGGGGTCACAGAGAGTCAGACCCAACTGAAGAGACTAACATTAACTCTGTGCCCAGACCTCCTGCTCCCATCTCTCAGGTAGTAATGACTTGCCAGCCAGCCGGTCAACAGGCCAGAGACTGCAGTGTCCACCTGCCTCCTCCCACTCCCTCACCGTCCACATCCAGCTAGTGCTGGGAACCGGCCTCACCCCTCACACCCTCTGGCTCGGCACTCCTGGTCTCAGGCCCCATCACAGTGGGCCCCTAGGACACCCCCGTCTCCAGCCCCTCTCTCCTCTGACCCACTGTGTGCACAGCGGCCAAAGGGATCTTCCGTTCCAAAGCACCAACCGTAATGGGTCTCTCTCCTGCCTTAAACACGTCATGGCTCCCTGTTGTCTTCTAAGAAAATCAGACTCCTTGGCAAAATGCACAAAGGTTTTATAAGCTGATTCTCCCTTGTCTGCCCCCTCCTTTTTGAGACACACATACCCCCCGAGAGAACAGGAAGGGCCGCCTTCTAGAACAGGCCTGCTTGCTCCTCCTTCAAGCTCAGCTCGCACACCTCCTCCGAGCTGCCTTCCCTGATGGCCCCCACCAGCCTTGGGGGCTGGCCCTCCACCTCACAGCCTGCACAGCCCAAGGTTTAACTCAGCATCCTGGGTGCTGAGGACCAATGGAGCACCCTGGAAGTCCTGGGGAATAAGAGACCAAGCTTTCTCGTAGGTGTAACTGTCCTGATTTTGACAAGAAGCACAGAGGTTGTGTGATGTTAAAAAACCCAGTCAAGCTCTCACAACTGCTGAGGTAAGGATCTGAAGCCAGGGCTGCAACTCCAGCCCGTCTGAAGAACACATCCGGGGATTCTTTTCTTGAGCACCCCCAGCCCACCAAAGGCCAAGTGATGGAGAACTCTCATGCTCTGAAGGATCCTGCTGGACAAGTACAGTGCATCCTGGGCCAGGTGCAAGCAGCTCTCCCCAAATTTCCCTCTCACTCCATATGAGTCAGACTTTATTTCTTGGGCTCCAAAATCACTGCAGACAGTGACTGCAGCCATGAAATTAAAGATGCTTGCTCCTTGGAAGAAAAGTTATGACCAACCTAGACAGCACATTAAAAAGCAGAGATGTCACTTTGCCGACAAAGATCCATACAGTCAAAGCTATGATTTTTCCACTAGTCGTGTACAGATATGAGAGATGGACCATAAAGATGGCTGAGTACCAAAGAATTGATGCTTTTGAACTGTGGTGTTGGAGAAGACTCTTGAGAGTCTCTTGGACTGCAAGGAGATCAAACCAGTTAATCCTAAAGGAAATCAACCCTGAATATTCATTGGAAGGACAGATGCTGAAGCTGAAGCTCCAATCCTTTGGCCACCTGATGCAAAGAACTGACTCATTAGAAAAGACCCTGATGCTTGGAAAGACTGCCGACAGGAGGAGAAGGGGGCGACAGAGGATGAGGTGGTTGGATGGCATCATCCACTCAACGGACATGAGTTTGAGCCAACTCCAGGAGATGGTGAAGGACAGAGGAGCCTGGCGTGCTGCAGTCCATGGGGTCACAAAGAGTTGGACACAACTGAGTGACTGAACAAGAACAACTACTTGAGGATCTTACTGTTCCTTAGTGCTTAATTCAGCGTCCTAGTTCTTCTCTAGGTGGGAGGGTGCTAATGGTGGTCTGCTATGCTTACCCACCTCAGACACCCTGGGATAACGGAGCCATTTGTAGGTCTCTGAGTCTTCTAAGATATCCCCTGAAAGGGCCCTGAGGAGGACAGCTGGCCCCAGAATACCAGGCTAATGTTACTGAAGAAGGAGGGCAGGATTTCTCACCTCTGCGGATGCCACCCTGGGAGGGCAAAGACCACATCCTGGCTGGCCACAGGAGAAGTCACAGCCCCGACCAGCACAGACAGGAGATCCAGCACAGGCAGCCTGGGGCACCTCTCAGGCACTCCTCGGGCTGTTCTAAGAATCCCTCGATGAAGAAGGCTGAAGAAGCAAGGTTCCTCTTGGCAGCGCCAGAGTCATCTTCTCTGAGAGGGCGGGCCGGCTAGGTTGTTCAGAAGAGCCTGGCACTTAGAGAAAGGTCTCTTCCCACATTGTTAAGGAATCTTTCGGCTCTGGTTGGAGAAACTGAGCCCACAGCCATGATTGTAATCAGGTTTCTTTCTTTCTTTCTTTTTTTGGCTATGCAGCTTGTGGGATTTTAGTTCCCAGGCCAGGGATCGAACCCAGGCCCTGGACAGTGAAAGCACAGAGTCCTGACCATTGGACTGCCAGGGAATTCCCTCCAATCAGGTTTCTGTCATCATTACTGCATTAAAATTGCTATTGAGGAGGTCACCAACGTCTGCCACTTTCCCAAATACAGTGGTCACTTGCCTCTCCTCACCAGATGCTATCAGCAGCATCTGGCACACCTGTCCATGTCTTCTTTTCCAAAAATCTCCTTGGACTCCTGGGGTGCCATAACAACACCTGCAAACCCTTACGATGCACTTCCAGGGGGGCAGGCACATTCTTAGGGCCTCCTCTCATGCTAGCCTCTCCCTAGGAAAACCTACACAGTCCCCTGGCCTTAAATGCCATAAATATGCTAATGACTCCCAGAATTTACAACTCCAGGCAAACTCCAGATAGGAATGTCTCAGTGAAGTGAGTGAAGTTGCTCAGTCGTGTCTGACTCTTTGCGACCCCGTGGACTGTAGCCTACCAGGCTCCTCCATCCATGGGATTCTCCAGGCAAGAATACTAGAGTGGGTTACCATTTCCTTCTCCAGGGGATCTTCCGGACCCAGGGATCGAACCCGGGTCTCCCGCATTGGAGGCAGACGCTTTAACCTCTGAGCCACCAGGGAAGCCCAGGAATGTCTCAAAGGCATCTCAAAATTCACATGCCTAGAATGGAACTCCTGATTTATCTCCCCCTCCAAGCCTTTGCCATCCCAGAAAATCGCATCATCACCCACCAGGTGGCTCAAGCCAGAAACCCATGAGCTCTCCTTGAGCACCTCTGTCTCCCTCACTCCCACATCAAGGTACATCATTTCCATCTCCAAAATAACTCAGATTTACCCACTTATCTCACTCCACACGGCCACCCTCCTGGCCTGGGCTGCTGTCATCTCTGATCTGGTGATACTTAAATAACCTCCTCTCCGGTCTCTCTGAGGTCATTCTTGCCGCCTCCCTTAATTGTCCACCCAGTAGCCAGAGTCATCATCCATTATCACACTTTGGATAACATTACTGGTTGACTTCAGAAGCTTCCTTCTTTTTAATTATTTATTTTTAATATTTATTTATTCACTTGGCTGTGCCAGGTCTTGGTTCCGGCTCACGGGATCCTCTATCTTCATTGTGGCATGCAGGATCTTTAGTTGCAGCATGCACTCTCTTAGCTGCAGCACGTAGGATCTAGTTCTCTGACCAGGGATCAAACCCAGGCCCCCTGCAGTGGGAGCATGGAGTCTTAGCTACTGGACCACCAGGGAAGTTTTTAGATTTATTCTGAGTACACTTAGAAGAAAAAAAGTTTCTGGGGACCTCCCTGGGGGTCACTGGCTAAGACTTCATGCCCACAATGCAGGTGCCCCAGGTTCAATCCCTGATCAGGGAACTAGATCCCACATGCTGCAACTAAGAGTTCACATGCCAAAACTGAAGATTCCATGTGCTGCAAGTAAGACCCACTGCAGCCAAATAAACATTTTTTTTTAAAAAGAATAAATCCAGACTCCGTGCCCCAGCCTGGGATGGCCCCGTGGGACCTAGCCCTGCCTGCAGGTCTCTCCCCGGTTCCCTCAGCTCCAGCCACACCAGCCTCCTCTCACGGCCCCAGAAATGCCAGGTTCCCCCTCAACCAGCTCCTGCACAAGCTACTGCCTCTGTGTGAGATGTTCTTTCTCCCACCTGTCTTTCTTCTGGCTCCTCACTCTTCAGGTCTCAGCTTAAATGTCATCCCCTCAGATAAATGTTCCCTGAGCGCTCTGCCCAAGGAGGTCCCCCCTTCTTCCCCCATTACATTCTATTTCTACATCCTGCTCATTTCAAAGATGTTAATCATATACTTTGCTTGATTATCATATACTGTGTTGCTTGTTAATCATATACATTGTTTGCTTGATTATTGTCTATCTCCTCCATCAGACTATAAGCTCCAAGGGGGGTGTGGACCATCTCTATTGTGCTCTCCAGTATCTATATCCAGTGTCTAGCACAGTGCCTGGCACATAACGAATATCTGTTAGATAAATAAATTAATTTTATATACGTATACATACACATACTCGAGCTTCCCAGGCAGCACTAGTGGTAAAGAACCTACCTTGCAATGCAGGAGATGTAAGAGACATGGGTTTGGCCCCTGAGTCAGAAGGATCCCCTGGAGAAGGGAATGGCAACCCACTCCAGTATTCTTGCCTGGGAAATCCCATGGACATTGGAGCCTGGCAGGCTACAGTCCATGGGGTCACAAAGAGTTGGACACAACTGAAGTATACATGCATATACGTATATTATATATAAGAATATTTTAAAAAGAGACCCAATTGGGAAGATAAAGTATCAGCAGAAAGCCACATGATCAGTGCCACATGGAGGATGCAGACAAGTTCTAGGAAGCATCAGTGACAGCAAGGTCCTACTGCATAGTGGAGGGAACTATATTCACCATCCTATGATAACCCATAACGGAAAAGACTAATAAAAAGAATGTGTATGTATGTATGACTGAATCTCTTTGCTGTACTGCAGAGATGAGCACAACATCGTTAATCAACTAAACTTCAACAGAATTAAAACAAACATCTACATAAAAAAATAGAACACATCAATGGAAGGAGAGGCTACGAGAGGGCTCAGAGAGATGAGAACCAAACAGACACTGAATGAAGTATGTCTAGAGCTTTCCTGGTGGCTCAGAAAGTTAAAAAAATATATATATCTGTCTGCAGTACAGGAGACCCAGGTTCAGTCCCCAGATGGGGAAGATCCCCTGGAGAAGGGAATGGCTACCCACTCCAGTATTCTTGCCTGGAGAATCCCAGAGACAGAGGAGCCTGGCAGGTTACAGTCCAGGGGGTTACAAAGAGTTGGACATGAATGAACAACTAACACACACACGCACATATTAGTTGCTACAAACTGAATGTTTGTGTCCCCCCAAGACTGATCTGTTAAACCCTAACGCCCCACGTGATGGCGTCTGGAGGTGGAGTCTTTGAAAAGCAATTAGACCATGAGAATAGAGCACCATGATGGGACTAGCAGCCTTATGAAAAGAGTAAGAAACACCCAATCCCTCTCGACGAGCACCAGCCAAGGAAGGGTACATGAGGACACCACTCTGAAGAGGACCCTCACAGAGACCCCAACTGTGCTGGCACCCTCACCTTGGATTCCAGCCTCCAGAACTGTGAGAAAGAAATATTTGTTGGGTAAACCCTCTGGTCCATAGTATTTTGTTATAGCAGCCCCGGTGGATAGAGACAGTAGCAAGGAACAAGCCCACATCACTGGGTGGAAGCAGAAATGTCACGGAGCCCAGCGAACGAAGCAGCATCTGGGTAGCTGAGAGCATGCCCTGCCCCATCCACAACAGCCAATCATAGGTGATGCCTCTAGTGTGAACAAACCTGAGCGACTTGTACTCTGATTCTCTGACTCTCTCTGCATAAGCAGCATCCCCTCACAGTGGGCCATTCCTCTGCCAATCACCCAGGGACGAGGGGGTTCTCACTCAGAACTCCACCAGTGGCAGCATCAGCTAGACAAGGGGTGCACCTCGTCTCTCTGGGTGTGAGCTTTAGGGAGCCCAGGTGTCCAGACAGCAGCCCGGACGGTAAAAGGCACAGGTGCTGTCTGTCCAGTCATTCCGACATCCCTGTAGTGGCCAGAGCAAGAAGTCGTGGAAACCCTATCTTGCAAACTAAATATCTAGGCTGCAGCTCCTCTCTGTGTTTGTTTTCCCAGAGCCTTTAGCAATGTTCCACATTCCAGCCTTGTGTCAATTTGCCACAGGAAATTCCAAGAGGAATACTCTGGGCACTCTTGGCCCAAAGATCAAGGGTGAGCAGGACCCCTAATGAGCCAGTAGCAGAAGCCAGCACGGGATCCCCAAAGAGAGGATGGGCCTCACGGTCTCTGGCCGGACCAAGGATCCCAAGCGCCTCCCCACAGAGGCCCCCCACCCCAGCCACAGCAACCTTGTTGGGTTTAGTCTTCCTCAGGAGGATGGTGACCTCTTTAGCCCATGGCACTCCTGGGCACAGCTCTGCTCCAAGGCCAGACGGAACTCTGAACAAGGTTCATCCATCTGTGGCTCATCTACCCCAAGAAGCAGCTGCTCTCTGGGCCACCAGAGTGACCCCAGGACGGCGTGGTAGGGAGCAGAGCAGAACTGGGATTTCAAGAGCACCTGAGTGGAAATGCTACCATCCAGTTCATTGTGTGGCTCTATTCCCATTGCAGAGGCGATCAGTCACCTGTGTCCTGCCACTGGACTGTGAGCGGCCTCTACCTACTTCATTAACTCTCCAATCCCAACGTGAAGCCTGGCCCAGAGTGGATGATCAACCAACAGTTGTCAAATGAATAAAGGAAGGACTTCCCTGCGGTCCAGTGGTTAGGAATCAACCAGCCAATGCAGGGTACACGCGTTCCATCCCTGGTCAGGGAACTAAGATCCCACATGCCATGGGGCAACTGACTCTGTGCACCACAACGACTGAAGCCCATGCACCCACAGCCTGTGCTCCACAACAAGAGAAGCCGCCACAACGAGAAGCCTGCCCACAACAATGGAGAGTAGCCCGTTCACTGCAATTAGAGCTAACGTGCAGCAAAGAAGACCCAGCTCAGCCAAAAATAAATAAGTAAACTTTAAAAATGTTTTTAGAAAATGAATAAAGTAATAACCCCAGGACCATTCCTCCTGCTACTGGTGAACAAGTGGTCCCAGGAATGACTAGCTGGGTTCTAGCAGATCTGCCCCGTCCACAATTCTGCCCCTTCCATGTCGGTGGCAGGCATCAGTAATCAATCACAGCTCCCTCTGCCAGATTCATAACCCTCTAGGCAGCCAATCCAAGTTGGCCATCTGGAGATGGAAGAGGTTCTTAATTTGGGGAAGGTCAAGGAATCCTTTAAGAATCTAATGAAAGCAATAAGTTTCTCTCCAGAAAATATACATAAAACTTTACATATGATTTCAAGATATTCAAGATCCTCTCCTTTTACAGAAGGAAAGTCTCAGAAGCCCCCCAACCACCTATGAAAATAACCACTTTAAGCTAACCTGCTGAAAACATCAGCCGCCAGATTCTGTAGAGTCCAAAAGAAGTTCAAGGACAGCCTCAGAGAGCCAAGAATCAAACCCAGACCTGTCCACCCACACTGCTTACAGATACCAGACACACCTCAAGGGGGCGAGGGTCTTGAAGGGGCACCTCCCCACTCCCTGCAGACAGCTGAAACAGGGGACCCCCCCATCTGCCTTCCCAGCAACCCTCTCGGACAAGGACAATGTCCACTGCACAAAAGAGCCCAGGCAGCTAGGGTAGCCCCAGGCTGAAAACTATTTATACACATCCTCAGCACCCAGAGGTTAAATTACAGCCGGAGATGTGGCACAGGGCCAGCCCTGAGCTATTTATATCCGTATCCTCTTGGCAGACCAAGAAGAACAGGGCATTCTAGGGGCCTCTCCAAGCAAGACCTACCAGCACACAGTTTATAAGACAACACAATCACAATCATTCTTCCCACAGCCCCACAACCACACCCTACACACACACATACACAGAGTCTGGACCATCCTTGCAATGAGTGTAAACTGAGAAAGTAGAAACCAAAAGATTATGCTCTAAAAAGGAAGTAGGTCATGGCCCACTGAAGGGCTGGGGTGACAGAAATTAGCCAAATTCTGTGGAACCATTCCAGGAGATTCTCCAGGCTTTCCAGACTCCACATCAGAAGCCTTTGAAAGGAAAAGCCTCTCCTGGTCCTAAGTCCACAGCACTAAATGCCCATGAGACACGAACCAGATGAAGGCAGAAGGCAGGGTTCC
Source organism: Dama dama (assembly GCF_033118175.1). Lineage (NCBI taxonomy): Eukaryota > Metazoa > Chordata > Mammalia > Artiodactyla > Cervidae > Dama > Dama dama. Next base: position 41,768,817 of record NC_083696.1, on the reverse strand, counting down.
CAGGGCGCAACTTCAAGATGAGTTGGCCCCATGGCTCAAGCAGGAAGCTTCCACTCTCAGAGGCTCCCTCCCTCTGACCCTAAGCTGATCCTGGTCCAAAGAGCAGGAGGAGGATCCAGAAATGCTTCCAACACCCCGGGGCCCCAGCAGGAAAATATCCTTGTTTAACCAAAGCATTTTCAAACCCTTCTGTTTAGTTCTTAGTGACATTCATAAGACAGCACAGCAGAGTCTGTTAAACATCACACAGGATGTACGAGGCCTGCTGCTTGGGCAGCGCACAACACATCAGTGGACTTGCTTTAATGTCGTGCCAGGTGAAGGGAGTCTTGTAGAGCTGCCCCCCATGAACGTCCTGGGCCAAGATTCACTCTGGGTAAAGCCCCCATAGAAGTCCTGGGCCAAGATTCACTCAAAGAAAAGCCTGGGCAGAGCTGGGCCAAGTCCCAGAGCTAAAGGGCGAAGGGGGGCCGACAGGTCCAGTGAAGTGCAAGCTGGGCACTATAGCCCCAGAGTGTGGGGCGTGTTCTAGGAGATGCCCGCAACGGCTGCATTCCCAGAGTCAGCCCAGGGAGGCCCTCCCATGACTCCCATCAAGGCCAGTTCCATCCATTAAAGTATCCAGGAAAGGAAGACTTCAGGGTCCCCAGTTCCTGCTCCAAACACAATAGCACTGGGCTCTCCCTCTTTCACAGTCAAGATGTCCACCTGTGGTGCCCAACTGGTGGGCAGAAACCTGGAGGACGCCAAGGCCAGGAGGGAAGGGAGGGCACAGTGGAGAACTGCCTGGTCTCTAGGGACCCCTCCCCAGGCACTCCTCACTTCCTGGGCTCAGCATGGACCACAGAGGCAGGGTCCAGGCATCAGTGAGCCAAGCCTGCGAGAGCATGGAAAGAAGTCAGCTCCTCTCCTTCAAACCCGCCCTTCCACCCCGTCTACCTTAATGAGGCATCTCTGGTCATTTCCTCTTTTACCAAGAGCTCACCTCTCCAGAAACATGACCTCAAGTGGAAGCACAGGAGGAGAAGGCAGACAGGAAAGCCGTGGGATGGACTGAGACCCAAAGACTAGGAAGTGTCCTGGGAGAACAACAAGTGTCCTTGTTGATCAGTGAAGAAGCCCAGGGCACAGGCAATGAAACAGCCATCCAGGACTTCTCAGGAGACCAGGGGTAGGGCAGGCACAGAAGGTAGACTTCCCGGCTGCAGGGTCACCATGGCAACCTCGCCCACCCACCTGTCACACTGAGTCACAGGCAGAGCTCCCCAAGGATACGTGGGCACACTGTAGCGGCCCCCAGGCCCTGCCAGCTCACCCTACACACGGCTCTGCCTTCACCCCTCATCCTCCCGCTTGCGGGTGCGTGCTTAGTCACTCAGTCGTGTCCAACTCCTTGTGACCTCGTGGACTGTAGCCCACCAGGCTCCTCTGTCCTTCACTATCTCCCAGAGTTTGCTCAAACTCATCTCCATTAGGTCAATGTTGTCATCCAATCATCTCACCCTCTGCTGCCCTCTTCTCCTTCTGCCTTCAATCTTTCCCAACATCAGAGTCTTTTCCACCCTTAAAACACCACTAACGAGGGGGGTTGCCAGTGTTCCCAAGTTTGCTCTGTTCAGGACCCCAGGGAGATGTCCACCTGAGGCTTGATGCCAGGCCTGCTGCCCATGGCCCTGGTGCACCTGGCCTTACTCCCAATGCCCCAGCTTTTGGTCACTGACCCTGGACTCAGGCTAGGCCTCTAGCCCCTCCAGTCCCTCATCCAGCTTGTCACGCCACATACACTGTGTGTCGTGCAGCCTGACAAGGTCAGTGTAGCATTTAGGACAAGGAGAATCATGTCTCCACTCAATAATCAGTAGGTTCCTCCCATCACACTGTGGGAGTGACATCCCCATCAAGTCTTGACTTTTTCTCAGCTCTCAGTAAGCTGAGTCCCAGCCCAGCACCACACCCACCCTAGAGCACACATGTGCTGCCTTAGTGCCCAATTTCCCTTTCTGGGCCCGAGTTTTCTACTTCTAATCATCCTCTTGCTGTGTTCATAGTTTCATTTTGAAAGTGAAAGTCACTCAGTCGTGTCTGACTCTTTATGACCCCATGGACTGTAGAGTCCATGGGATTCTCCAGGCCAGAATACTGGAGTGGGTACCTTTCCCTTCTCCAGGGGATCTTCCCAACCCAGGGATAAAACCCAGGTCTCCTGCATTGCAGGCAGATTCTTTACCAGCTGAGCCCCAAGGGAAGCCCAAGAATACTGGAGTGGGTAGCCTATCCCTTTGCCAGTGGATCTTCCCAACCTAGGAATCGAACCAGGGCCTCCTGCAATGCAGACAGATTCTCTGCCAACTGAGCTATCAGGGAAGCCCACCCCAATTGTTTTTGTAGGCAATAAAGTATGTTTCTTTAAGTAAGCAAAAGAGAAAAGCCCACCTTCTTCAGGCTTTTCCAGCCCCACAGGGATCAGTCCTTCTCCAAACTCCAGTTCATTTTCCAAACCAAGGCAGTGCCTCCCCTTCAGCCACACAGGCCCGGAGCTCCCTTCCCTCTGCAGCCCTGTTCTCCCAGGTCCTCGAAACAACCCCAGTCCCATTCCTCCACCCCAGCTTCTTCATTGAGCTACAGGACCATAGATTCAGATGCCCCCAAGACATCATGGGGATGGCAATACTCCATCCTCTGAACCTCACACGCTGCACATTCAACACGCCTGTCAAATGGCTCCACGGCCCCATAGTTACCAAACGAGGAAACACGGTGGCCACCACTTACGGAGTCATCCAACTGACGCTCACAGCGCGCTCGCCATGAGCCAGGCTCCACGTGCAGGACCAAGTGTGGAGTAAAGTGAAAGTGGAAAGGAAAGCCATTCAGTCATGTCCAACTCTTTGCGACTCCATGGACTGTAGCCCACCAGGTTCTTCTGTCCATGGAATTCTCCAGGCAAGAATACTGGAGTGGGTAGCCTCTCCCTTCTCCAGGGGATCTTCCCAACCCAGGGATCGAACCCAGGTCTCGCGCATTGCAGGTGTATTCTTTACCATCCGAGCCACCCCTAGTGTGGAGTAAACAAAACAGAAATGGCACTGCCTCCAGAGAACTTTCCACCAGTCCCCAGGCCCGTCAAGACTACTTATCACTCATACACCGATACACTTCTAATCCTGATGTACTTCTAATACTGATGTATCTAATACTGATGTATCTGATACACTTCTAATACTGATGTATCACTTACACACTGATACTGATACAGGAATACTGAGCTGACATTCTTCTCTCCATGCCCGCAGCCCCAGTCTTAGGCCAGACCAGAGTGCTACTCTGGAGGAAAGCAATGGAGGTAGGATCCAGCTCCAAAACAAGGGAGCTGTGCAACCGTGGGCAAGTTACTTCCTCTATTTGATCATTTGGCAGATAAGGATAATAATAGCACCTACCTCATAGCCTTGTTGCAAGAACTAATGAGATAAACTGTGTAGAAGACTGCTGTCTGGGATGCAATAAGCAGGCTCTGCTTATGTGCAGTTGCTATCTCCCCAGCAGCCACACCTCTGACCTCCCCTCCCCAGGACCCAGCTCCACGTGCACCCACCATCTATAGGGACCCATAACCCCAGGCGTTCTCCTACCCTCCAGCCTTTACATATGCTTTTCCCACATACAAGTAACACAAGATATAATCTGAAAAAGATGTTTCATCCATACATCCCTTTAACAGCTGCCCTCCACAAGAAGTGGACTCATTGTGCATTCCTTGTATCTGCATGCCGGACTCTCTCCCTGGCTTCCTCATTCTCATGTTCCAAGGTTCAGTTCAAGGTCCTGTCCTCTGTACCCTGAGGCTGAGACCGGGCTCTCCCCTACACACTTGCTGCAGGAGCCCACAGCTCTCAGCCCACTGCATCGGGATCCCTGCTCCCCTCCTCGGTCTCCCTTCTGGATTGGGTGCTACTCAAAGAGCACTGTGTTTACCTCTGCTTGCCCATGCTTTAGAACCACTCACGGGATGCCACAGAGTCTCAATAAATATGTTAATAACAAACAGGAAAAACAGGAGAATTATGGACACACATTTCAACTCACTTTAACAAAACAAACCTTCCAAATAATTAGATACTCATTAAGCAATTACTTTATGCCAAACTCTGTGCTAAGCTTTAACACATGTCATGTCATCTAATCTTCCCAATAATGCTGTGATGTGGGTGTTTTATTCCTATTTCATGGGTAAAGGAATGGAGACTGCTGCTGCTGCTAAGTCACGTCAGTCGTGTCCGACTCTTCGCGACCCCATGGACTGTAGCCTACCAGGCTCCTCCGTCCATGGGATTTTCCAGGCAAGAGCACTGGAGTGGGGTGCCATTGCCTTCTCCGAAAGGAATGGAGACTAGGACATTTGAAAAACAGGCTCCAAGTTACACAGCTAGTGAGTGGAAAAGTCAGGACTCAGACCCAGGGCCATCAGATTCCCCACACTCCATCCAACATTTGCTGAGCTCAGGGCCATCAGATGCCCCACAGTCCATCCAACATTTGCTGAGCTCAGCTCTCAGTGTGAAGGAGCTGCCTCTGGGATGTGCAATAGCCTTTCCCCGATGGTCAGAGGACCTCACTGGGATAACGGGATAAGGGCTGGGGCTTCCTTAAAGGAGGAAAGGTGGACTTAAAGTCACTGAAGGTCCTCCCTTACTCCAGGTCCCAGGGTCTCTGATTTTAAGTTAGGAGCTCCTACCGTTGCTCATTGTGGTTACCCCACAGTGCTTAGCATGAAGCTGGGCACACAGCACAATAAATCTGTACTGAGTAAAGGAATGCACAGATGAATGGATGAATGAATGGATGGATGGGTGGATGGGTGGATGACAATACATTTTGCACACACCCCAGTCACCCTCTTTGCTCCGCTCACGGTGGTAGCCCAGCAGACACCGGAGCACAGAGCCGGCGAGCGCCCCCTACCGGCTCCCCGCGGAGCTGCAGCAGCCCCTACCTGCACAGGTGGTCTGTCCGGCACAGGCTGCGGAGCTCCAGGCAGTTGGGCTTCTCCTTGTCCTCGTAGGAGCAGCTGGGCAGGATGGTCTGGCGGCGGCGCTCGGCGCACGCCTGGTCCTGGCAGGAGCAGAAGAGCATGCGGTAGGTGTACTCGCTGGGTACGCGGTCAAAGAACTGGCGCAGGGCCTTGTGGCACTTGCGGCGGTTGCAGCGCTCGCTGGGTGAGATCTCGCGGTTGCAGATGGAGATGTAGGAGGAGCGCAGCTTCTTGCAGTTGTCGTTCAGGTTGCAGGCCTTGGCGGCATCCAGGCAGTGGTTGCTCTTGGTGCTGACCGCCGGGTCTGCCCCTGTCCCTGGAGGGAAGGAAGGGGGCAGTCAGCCCACGGTGGGGACAGCCCCCTGGGTCACTGTGCTCTCTGCCTTGCCTTCCTCATCTGTTAGGTGGAGGTTATTTAGCAGCCCTCCTGCCTAAGGCTGTGATTAAGATCAAGTGAGTTAACATGTGGGTCCACAGAGCAAGCTGTACGTATGGTGTGCTTTTAGGATGACAACTGTTAATCCAAAGCCTTATTTAAAATTTATTTCAATAACAGTATGAAGTCTCCTGAAAAAAGCTAAAATTAGGGCCACCATGTGATCCAGCAATCCCACTCCTTGGCATATAACCAGAAAAGATTATATCTAATTCAAAAAGATATATGCACCCCAATGTTCAGAGCAGCACTATTTACAATAACCAAGGCATGGAAACAGCCTAAGTGTCCACAGGCAGAATGAATGGATAAGTAAGATGTGATGTATACACACAATGGAATACTGCTCAGTCGTAAAAAAGAAAGAAATTATGCCATTTGCAGCAACATGATGAACCTAGAGATTATCATACTAAATGATGTAAGTCAGACAGAGAAAGACAAATATTATATGATATCACTTATATGTGGAATCGAAAAAATAATACAAATGAATCTATATACAAGACAGAAACATACTCACAGAAGACAAATTTATGGTTACCAGAGGGGAAAGGGGACAGGGAGATAAATTAGGAGTATAGGATTAACAGATACAAACTACTATACTTAAAACAGATAAGCAACAAGGATGTACTGTATAGCACAGGGAACTATATTCAACACTTCGTAATAACCTATAGTGGAAAATAATTTGAAAAATATATATGTACATAACTGAATCACTTTGCTATACACCTGAAACTAACACAATATTGTGAATCAACTATACTTTGATTAAAAAAAAAATCTTATCACAAGACGAAAAAGCAAGCAACTAGGTGTTCATGGCTCTGTCCATACAAGTGGGAAACGGGGAAACAAAGGGACTGGCTCAAGAGCACATAACAGGGTAGCAGCTGATGCAAGACGGGTCCCCGGGTCCCTGGGCACCCAGCAGCCACACAGGTGAGCAGGGCTTCCGATCGGGGGCACTGCCAGCCTGTAGGAAGTTCCCACTGTGATCTTCCGTAGCCAGGGTACAAACAGAACTACTGCCACCATCCTCATCCCCAGCACGGCGACCACGGAAACTGTGCCCACACATTCCAAAAGGCCCCGCGGTGCAGGGTGCCACTGTGCCCAGTTTGTGCCCAGAGCACTGGAAGCACTGGACTGGGAGCTCGGCCGTGTGAGGAGAAGGCTGAAGCCAGCCTCGACTCCAGCGGGCTGAGCCCTCGTCAAGCAAAGTGTGGACGTGCTGAGGGCCGGGACCTCAGCATTGGAGCCGTGGCTTTGAGCTTTGTGCCCGTCTACAAAGCAAAACACCCCGGGCACAAAGCTGTAATCCCGGAAACTGTCAGGCTCCTTCTGGTGTCCACCCCACCCCCAAGGCCCAGCTGGTCTCAGGGGAACACACAGCAGAGCGACCCCCCAACAATAACAGAGAAGCAGTCTGCACGTGCCCCTCACCCCCCATGGCACGCTAGTGAGACTGAACGGAATCTTCACGCACACTCGCAGCAAACCTGAGCAGGAGCCCAGATCCGGCCAGCACCGCAGCACACCGCAGACAGCCCCAGCCTAGGATGGACCGCCATAGCTTTTCATTCATTCCTCAGCCACCCAACAAATGCTTTTCCATATTTCTGTCTGCTCGATGTCCCACCCCCACAAGGACAGGAAGGACTACGGGGACGCCACGCCCACCCTCCCACGGCACTTCCAGCCCAGGTCCTAGTGTTCTGATCACTTGATCATTAAAGATCTATCAAGTCCCACCTCTGCACAGCCCTCTCTCCCTGTGAGGTGTTGGGCTGGACATGGAAGTGTGAGATGAGAACCCTCCCAAAGAAAGACCTCACACATCTAGCTTGGAAACCAAGAGAGTAGTTAAGACTGGACATTCTAACACTGAGGCATCTGCATGGATCCCTGGTCCTGATACTCATCACTGGGTGGCCTTGAGCAAGTGACCAGGCCTTCCTCTACTCCGTCTCCTCATCTGGAAAACAGTACCTACCTCACCACACTGCTGTGAGTATAAATCAGCTCATTTCTCTCTCTCTCTCTCTCTCGTGATAATTTTGCCCTGTTACTACATCCTCTCCATCAGCTAATACACTGAACATTTTTAAGGGAAAAAAAGAACTTGTGACCACTTACCCCCTACTAAAGGGGTTTCCCTGGTGGCTCAGTTGGTAAAGAATCTGCCTGCAATGCAGGAGATCCGGGTTTGATCCCCAGGTCGGGAAAATCCCCTGGAGAAGGGAATGGCAACCCACTCCAGTATTCTGGCCAGGAGAATTCCATGGACTCTCCACAGGATCGCAAAGAGTTGAACACAACTTTCACTTCACTTCACTTCACCTATCTTTCTCCTCCTCTTTAAACGAAACCCCTCAAACAAGTCACCTGTACCAGTGGTCGCCTTCTCCCCTCCCGCTGTCTCCTGGATCACTAGGCAGCGATCAGAGACCCCAGGCTCTCCTCCCGCTCTGCCCGCCGGCCCACTGGACACAGCGGGTGACCCCTCCAGCCCCTCTCCTCACCGCCTTCACGCTGCCCCCGTGAGCTCTCCCTCCAGGCCTGCTTCGCGGCTTCCACCTTCTCCACCAGGGCTCAGGCCCCTCTTCTCTATAGGCACCCACTCCCAGCCCTAAACACCATCAGTACGCTGTCAACTCCCAAATTTATACCTCTAGCCAGGTCAGAGACCTCCACTCTGAGCCCCAGACTCAAGATGTCCAGCTGCCTGCCCATCAGCTGCACCTAGAAGGCTGACACCCACATCGCAAGCCACACTCCACGTGCTCCCCCAGGGGTGCCCCCACCCCGTCTTCCTCAACCCTCTAAAGAACAAGCCCAGGCTTCCACTAGCTCAGGCCAAAAATCTTTGCCCTTCCTAAACCCGTCCGTCATCCACATCAGAGAGACCTGGTAGATTACACCAGAATCCAGTCACCCTCACCACCACCACCTTGGTCCTAACCATTCCACTGCATACTGGTGAGGGCCTCCTTTCCAGGCTCCCTGCTCTGTCCCTTCACCCCCACCCCCTCCCACCCCCACAAGTCTTCTCTCATCACAGTTGGAGCAAACCTTCTACAACCCAAGGCAGAGATAATGCTCCCGGGCCCCAAAGCTCCCAGCGGCATCCCCATCTCATTCACAGGCCTCTCCATCCACGCTGTCCAATATGGTGCGGGCTCCTGAACATGGTCACTGAACAGGAAGTGAAGCTAGCCCGAAATGAGATGTGCACACCAGATTTTGAAATCATCATAAGAAAAAATAATAAAGCATTTCATTTCAAATCCCATTTTCCTTGATTATATGTTGAAGCAATAATATTTGGGATATAGTGTGTTAAACAAAAATACCATTAATTTCACTTGCTTCTTTTTACGTTTTTAATGCAGCTGGGAGAAATTTCAAAATTGGTGGGGGAGGGATAAATTGGGAGACTGGGATTGCCTTATACACACTACTATATGTAACCGTATATAAAAGATATAACTCATAAGGACTTACCGTGCAACACAGGGAACTCTACCCAGTACTCTGTTATGGTTTATATGGGAAACGAATCACTAAAAAGGAATGGATACATGTATGCATATAATTCATTCACTCTGCTGAACTCTTGAAACCAACAACCTTACAAGTTGTTAACTATACTATACTCCAATAAAACTTTTTTAAAGAAAGAAATCTGAATGGCCCATGTGACTCACACATAGTTCTGTTAGCCAGGGCTGCCATATATGACCTCACTTCACACTCACTTCCCCTGCACTTACTCCCTTCCAACGATACTCGCCTCCTTGCTCTTCCTGGGACGTGCCACTCATGACCTGACCTCAGAGCCTTACACTTGCTGCTTTCTGCCTAGAATGCTCTCCCCACCCCGATGACCACAGCGTTCCTTTCCTCACCCCTTTCAGGTCTCTGCTCAAAGGTTACCTTCTCTGTGAGTCCTCCCTGACCATCCTGTACATACTAACAAGTCCCTCCTTTCACACCCTACTCTGATCTCTTCCGCAGAGCACTCATCACCGTCTGCCACAGTATACACTTATTTAATCATTTGTATTTTTCTACAAAATGCAGACTCCGTGAAAGCAGGGGATGTGTCAGTTGCACTCACAGTGTATCCATGGTTGCCAGTGTCTGGTACATAGTGGAGGCCGAATCCCTGGGTGGTGGGTGAAAGAATAAGTGTATTTAGAACAGTATCTATAGATCATAATGAGTTTCCCTCATTATGATAGCTCAGTTGGTAAAGAAGCTGCCTGCAATGCAGGAGACCCAGGTTTGATCCTTGGGTAGGAAGATCCCCTAGAGAAGGGAATGGCAATTCACTCCAGTATTCTTGCCTAGAGAATCCCAAGGACAGAGGAGCCATGGGATCACACAGAGTCGGACATGACTGAGTGACTAACACTTTCTTTCCTTTCACTCGTTCATAATAAATGTTCAAAACACATTGGCTAATAATATTAAGGAAGCCAAAAATGATACAGGACCAGGCTATCATTCAGTACAGGACCACATCCAACCATCCATGTAGGGGGGCTTCCCTGGAAGTCCAGTGGTCAAGACTTCACCTTCCAACGCAGAGGGTACAGGTTTGATCCCTGGTCAGGAAGCCAAGATCCCACATGTCTCATGGCCAAACCTTGCCCCATGACTTTAACATTGGTCCACATCAAAAACCCTTTTTTAAAAAAGCATCAATGTGGGGCCCAGCCCAGTAGTGCTCAGAAGTGAAAGCCAGGGGGAAATCTTCAAAGACAGACCTCACTCCCAACACCCTGCCTAACCAACAGCAGCCTGATGAAGGCAGGGGAAAAAAACGTGTCTCTCCTCTTCTTGTAAAAGGGGAATTAGGGCAGAGAGGGAATCAAGGTTCGTTTTCCTACCCATTCAATTAACAAATCTTTTAATTTATTTATTTTTTAATTGAAGCATAATTGCCTTACAGTATCGTGTTGGTTCCTGCCATACCTCAATATGAATCAGCCACAGATACACCTATGTCCTCTCCCTCTCGAACCTTCCTCCCACCTCCCACCCCACCCCACCCCTCTACGCTGCAATTAACAAATCTTCATTAAGGGTCCATCAAGTGCCAGACACCTCCCCAGACCCATGGCTGGGGTCAAGGTCAAGGTGATGCTCATGTGTCAAGGAGTTCATGGCGCTGCCGTAGGAGCCAAGAGAAAATCATCGTGTCCAGACCAGAAGGTCCCAGAAGCAGGGATCGCTCTGCTGCAACCTACGGGATGAGGCAGAGGAGGCAGAAAGAGTGGAAAGGGGGTGCCAGGCAGAGAGAACAAAAAGTAAGATCAGAGGCTGGCAAGAATCCACAGCAACGCAGCATGCCTGGAGATGGAGGCTGGAAGAGGGCCCGCCAGATGATGCTGGGGAGCCGGGCAAGGGTTTTCAGCCATGGAGTTGGGGCGGCAGGGGCGGTGGAGGGGGGACACGTGGCCTTCCAAGCAGTTCCCTCCGCAGCTGCCAAGCCACTCTGCCCGGGCCAGGCAAGGACCCAAGGATGCCGGTCTGCACAAAGCCTGCTCTGGGGGCACCGCCTCCATGGGAGGGCCCTCCCGGGCCAGCCAGGCGCTCTTTCTCCTCCAGTGCACCTGTCAGGATGCTGGCTGGTGGAAGCAAACAGCCACGCAGCCTGGGGCCTGAGGTGAAGGAAGGGAGGGTGTGAGGGCCCTCAGAGGGAGCAGGACGACAGCCGCGAATGAACAGCAGCTAAACCAGGCCCTCGGCCGCTCTCAGGTTCCCAGGTGCACCCTCCCGCTCCCCTCAGGAAGTTCTCGAGCAAATGCGATGTAATTATAGCCTCGCGGCCTCCACTTGGAGCGTGAAGAGTGAAAGCTTTTGCTAAGGGGGTGGGAAATGTGAACCCCGGGCCAAAACTTGGTAAATTTCCTAGAAACACACACACACACACAAAGGTGGCAATGGTAACAACAACCGCCTGGTTACCAGGAAGATACCCCTCTGATCCTCCTGGAGGGGAGACAGCGATAACGGGGCCCGGGCCCGCTCCACCCTGGACAGAGGTCCTGGGGCCAGGCGGTTCTGATTCACCCGGCAGGTGAGGAACAAACGGCCCAGGTGGACAGGCCTGGCACGGCCTCTCCCCAGCCCATGCACTGCCCCTGCGTCTGCACTAAGGCACCTCTCCCTAGGGTTCTCCTGAGGGCAGGAGAAGGGGACGACACAGGATGAGATGATTGGATGGCATCATCAACTCAATGGACATGAGTTTGTGCAAACTCCAGAAGATGGTGAAGGACAAGGAAGCCTGGTGTGCTGCAGTCCATGGGTCGCCAAGAGTCAGACACGACTGAGCCACTGAACAACAAACCTCGGGAGTCCAAAAAGTTATGTTATCCTTTTCAACAGTCCCCACTGAGGGACTTCCCTGGTGATCCAGTGGTTAAGAATCTGCCTGCCCATGCAGGGGACCCGGGCTTGATCCCTGGTCCAGGAAGATTCCACAAGCCGTGGGGATAACTAAGCCCATGCGCCACAACTACGGAGCCCACACGCCACAAACCCTGAAGTCTGAGTGCTCTGGAGACCACAAGTTGGAACTACGGAGCCTGTGTGCTGCGCCTACTAAAGCTTACACACCCTAGAGCCCACGCTCCTGGTAACAAGAGAAGTCCCCGCAATGAGAAGCCCACAGCATCAAAGACTCAGCACAGCCAAAAATAAATAAATATTTTAAAAATAAAAAAAATACCCAACTCTCCACTGGAGAAGAAGGATGAGCTGCTGGATTGCAAATACCAGCCTCGCCCAGCCCAGTGTGGGGCTGTGGCCCCTGAACCAAAGTATCCTAACAGCAGGGAGGGAGGCCCCTGCTCCCCCACCCCTACCCCGCCCCAGCCCTGCACAGACCCACACAGGACCTGCCAGGGATTCAGGAGCAGGAAATTCCTCCCAGGCCTGCGCCAGCCCAATGGGCCAAGGCGTAAATGATAACAGCTGCTCCCGGGAAAGGGAGGTGGGATTTAACCACGCCTGGCACTTCCCAAAACACATTCTCCCAGCTCCAGCCCCTGGGGACATAATCTAGCTTCCCTCTGAGGGCGGGGCAAGGAGGGGCCCCACTGTGGAGGGGCAGCCTCACCCTAGCCAAGCCTCACCCACCTACCCCCTCCCTCCTGGGACTCTGCCCTGAGCCAGTGATGATCTGTCTTCAAACCTTCAAAACCATACCCTTGAGTATTTGCTTTACAGAACTAGGTTTACCAAACCACAGCTACCAGGTACCACCTATACGGTTTTGGCCATGTTACCAATGGGCTTCCCCGGTAGCTCAAATGGTAATAAGGAACAGGTCTGCCAATGCAGGAGACTTGGGTTCAATCCCTGCATCAGAAAGATCCCCTGGAGGAGGAAATGGCAACCCACTCCAATATTCTTGCCTGGAGAATTCCACGGACAGAGGAGCCTGGTGGGCTACAGTCCATGGGGTCACAAAGAGTCTTTGTGACTTAACAAACGAATGACATCACCAGTACACTTGCACTAATATTTAATTAATTTTTTAACCTCTTAATTCTTAAGCAAAATGAAATATTCACTTTTTAAGTTTTTGAATACCTACCTAGATTTGTCCTGCATGATAACCTTTATGTTAATTCTGAATTTTTCCAAGACCTCTTACAATGCACAGCTATTGAAATTAAAATATTTATCCCTATGCCCATCTCCCACTCCGGCAACAATGTGCCTGCCCGTGGAGGGAAGTAACTGACTCAAAGTTCTCACACTCTGGTGTATTTGTGACTCACTTAATCTGCCTGTTACTCACAGAGGCGCAGCCAGCCCCACACCAGACCCTTGCAGTGGAGAGGTCTGTGGCTGGCGCCCAGAGAGCTGGATTTCACAACTCCGCGTGATGCTGAGGCTGCCTGCCAAAGGTGGAGAACCAGAGAGTAACAGGAGAAGCAGAGTTGCCCCCGGCCTGGTCCCCACACAAGCACACCCTCCAGCCCACCCACAGTCACCAAACCCATCCCCAACAGAGGAAGCGATGGGCTTCTGCTGTTACCAGGGCATGTCCCCGGGGGCTTCACTCTCACCCCAGCCAAAAAGCCCATGAAGGTAAACCTTCCAATCACAAATACGCCTTTCCCTGGGGAAGCGAAGCTCCTCTTTCCACAAGCCTTCAAAGCAAAAGGACCCATGGTTCTCAGTTCCCCCTTCCGGCCTTCCAGGAAATGGCCATGCTGGTCCCTTGCCCCTTATCCTGCTTCCAGCTGCCACATCCGCCCTCCAGCCGACCCTGGGCCTCTGGGCCATGCTCTGAAGCTTGCCCCCTAAAGTGGGCGTCAGAAACCTGGACCCTAATTCCATCTGTGCCCCTCCTAAGCGTGGGAAGCCCCCAGTGAAGCCTGACTCTCTCTGGGTTTCATTTCCTGACCTGGAAAATGACAGGTTGTGAACTATCTGGTTTTCTGTGTTTTGTGACTCTCCTGTCTACTCCCACCCCCCCACACACAGACCGTGCAGGACTCAGGTCTGGAGGAAATGAGGAAGCTCCCCTGTCCCACCCTGTTTCTACAAGCCAGCTGAGAGGAGTCGGGCTTGCCCTGTGCAAACACAACAGCATGTGTGCACACACAACACACACACACACAAGGTCTCACAGCTGCGCCTGCCTCCTCCACACACAGCACCAAATCCCAGTGGGTCAAGCAGCTGTCAGCCAGCAGCTGTTTTCATGGGCTGATGACACACCTGAGAAATCCAGCTGTGAGCTGAGAGACAGAGTCCACACTCTCCAGGGGCTTTTATTCTAGTGAGAGGAAGATTCGTAGTAAACCCATGAACAAATAAATAAGGCAATTTAAAGTGCTATAAGTACTATGAAGAAAATCAAATAAGTAAAATTCAGAACAGAATGAGGGAAGAGGGAAGGGCTGTCCTAGCTGGACATCCTAGCTGAGAAAGAATGATGGGCAGGAATGAAACATGCAAAAAAATCCCAAGTCAGATAATCCCAAGCAAAAGGGAGAGCACGTGCAAAGGTCCTGAGGCAGACTGAGCTCAGTGTGTTTACAGGCAAAAGGAAGGGAAAGTGGCCGGAGTTTTGTAAATGAAACAAATTTAAGAGGGAGAAGCAGCCAGAAGGGCAGTCAGCAGAGGGCACTCGTGACTTATAGGGCAGCATAAGAGCTTCAGATTGTATTCTAAGATGCAAAGCGCTTACAGTGTTTTAAGAATGGGAGTCACCCAACCTCAAGTACTTTGCCTGACATATGGAAGACAGAGTTCCCATGAAGGGGTAAGGGTTAAAGAGGAGGCCAGTTCCAGGCTGTTGTAGTAGCCAGTGAAAGATAGTGGCAGCTTAGAAAAACTGATGACTGCAAAGATGTCCAAAAAATGAGCCCAATCTGCAAATAATTTAGAGATAAAGCCAACAGGATGGGTTGGACGTGGAATGGGAAGAAGGAGAGAAATGAGGGAAAACTCCCGAGGTTTCTGACCTGAGCCCAGGGGGTGGTGGAATCATTTTGTGAAATGGGAAAGACTTGGAGCAAAGAAAAAGGGGCAGAACAAGATGGTTTCAACTGATGTCTGAGATGCCTACGAGATGTCCATATTGATGTTGAAAGGCAGGAGGATCATGGAGGCTGGAGTTCAGGAGAGAGGTCTGAGCTACCAATAAAGCGGAGCATGACTGACACTGAAGGTTATTTAAAGCCATATAACTACACGAGGATGAAAATAAAGAAAAGGACAGGCGTGGTCGGGACAGAGCTCCAGGAGCCATCATTTAGTAGAGACTGGACCATGAGGAGGAGCGGACCATGAGGGGATGGACAATCAGGAGATGCTGCTGTCATGGAAACCAAGACAAGAGTTTCAAAAAGGAGGACAGTCAACTGAGTCCAGATAATAAGGTGTGCAAGGGGGGGCAGAGAGGCACTCAACAATGAGATGTAGACTACACAAACTCTCGACAGGGCTGAATGGAGGGTAGGAAGGGTGAGGAGGAAGAGGAAGGGATAAGGAGAAGAATTTCTATGTGAGGAACCCACCTTCCCTGCAGAAGGCAGTCACCCTGACCATCACCTCCATGCTTCTTGCCCTGGGGCCACCCTGCCCAGTTCTCCCTCAAGATTCATTAACTTTCACAACAGTCAAGTACTGAGCATCCACTGCATGCAGAACACTGCTGGAGAAGTAACTGGCAAAACTCCTCTCTTCCTAGAGCTTACATTCCAGCGTGAACAAGAGATTATAATCAAGTAACAAATGGAAATTTTCCCCTTGGCCTGAGGCTGACTCTGCGGGCTTCACAAACATCCCTGCCCATCCTGCTTGGGGCTGCACTAGTGATAAAGACCAGGGGCTCCCGGTGGTGTGTGGGGAGCTGGAGGATCCGGTGGGCCACTGAGCAGCAGAGCAAGTGTGCATGGGTAATACGACCTCTTTCCACCTCTTTTTGCTCATCTGCAAAATGAGGACACAACACCCCCCTTGTCTACACACAGAACCGCACTAAAGACTAAGGGGATAAAGAGAAAGTGAAGGGCTCAGTCGTGTCCAACTCTGCAACCCCATGGACTATAGCCCACCACACTTCTCTGTCCGTGGGATTTTCCAGGCAAGAGTACTGGAGTGGGTAGCCGTTTCCTTCTCCAGAGGATCTTCCCAACCCAGGGATCGAACCCGGGTCTCCTGCATTGTAGGCAGACGCTTTACTGTCTGAGCCACCAAGGGAAGTCTTCCATGATAGCTCAGTTGGTAAAGAATCCGCCTGCAATGCAGGAGACCCTGGTTCGATCCCTGGGTTGGGAAGACTGGAGAAGGGAAAGGCTACCCACTCCAGTATTCTGGCCTAGAAAATTCCATGGACTATGTAGTCCATGGGGTCGCAAAGAGTCAGACACGACTTTCACTCACAACATCCTAAGGAACGATAACAATGGGATAAAGCAGATGCAAATACCAACAGCAGTTTCCAGCCCACAGCACATGTGCAATAAATGCTTGTTTAAGAATGTGGTCCCTGCTGTTGGCGGGAATGTAAATTGGTGCAGCCACTGTGGAAAACAGTATGGAGGTTTCTCAAAAACCTAAAAACAGAACTACCAAATGACCCAGCAACTCCACTCCTTGGTATATGTTTGAAAAGAGCAACAAAACTAATTCGAAGAGATACATGCGCCCCAGTGTTCACTGCAGCATTATTTACAGCTGCCAAGGTATGGAAGCAACCTACGTGGCCATAAAGATGATGTGGCATGTGTATATATACATGTGCCAGCGTGTGTTAGTCGCTCAGACGTGTCCCCCTCTGTGCGACCCCATGGACTGTAGCCCACCAGGCTCCTTGGCCCATGGGATTCTCCAGGCAAGAATGCTGGAGTGGGTAGCCATTCCTTTCTCCAGGGGATCTTCCCAACCCAGGGATCAAACCCAGGTTTGCACTGTATATATATATATATATATATATGTGTGTGTGTGTGTGTGTGTGTTTGTATATATTGGAGAAGGAAATGGGAACCCAGTGCAGTATTCTTGCCTAGAAAATCCCATATACAAAGGAGCCTGGCAGACTATAGTCCATGGGGTGGCAAAGAGTCAGACACAACTGAGCACACAAGCGTGTGTGTGTGTGTGTGTGTGTCTGTGTGGGTGTCTGTGTGTGTGTCTCTGTGTGTGTCTGTGTGTGTGTCTGTGTGTCTGTGTGTGTGTGTCTGTGTGTCTGTGTGTGTCTGTGTGTGTGTGTCTGTGTGTCTGTGTGTGTCTGTGTGTCTCTGTGTGTGTCTCTGTGTGTGTCTGTGTGTGTGTGTCTGTGTGTGTGTGTCTCTGTGTGTGTGTCTGTATGTGTGTGTCTGTGTGTGTGTCTGTGTGTGTGTCTCTGTGTGTGTCTCTGTGTGTGTCTGTGTGTGTGTGTCTGTGTGTGTGTGTCTCTGTGTGTGTGTCTGTATGTGTGTGTCTGTGTGTGTGTCTGTGTGTGTGTCTCTGTGTGTGTGTGTCTGTCTGTGTGTCTGTGTGTCTGTGTGTCTCTGTGTGTGTGTGTGATGGAATAGTACTCAGTCATAAAAAAGAATGAAATTTTGCCATTTCCAGCAACATGGATGAGCTTGGAGGGCATTCTGTCAAGTGCAATAAATCAGACAAAGATAAATACTGTATGATGTCACATATGTGCAATGTAAAAAATACAAGTTAGTGAATATAACAAAAAAGCAGCAGACTCAGACACAGAGAACAAACTCGCAGTTACCAGAGGCGGCATGGGGAGGGGGAGGTAAAAACTGTTGGGCAGAAGACAGGCTCAAGGATGCATTGAACAACACGGGGAATATAGCCAATATTGTGCAATAACTATAAATGGAAAGTAACCTTTAAAAACTGTAAAAAAAATTTTTTAAGATTTTTTTTGTGGACTTTATTTAGTCTTTATTGAATTTTGTTATAATAATGTTTCTGCTCTATGTTTTTTAGCCCCAAGGCATGTGGGATCTTAGCTCCCAGCTAGGGATTGAACTTTCACCCCACCCCCCACATTGAAAAGCAAAGTCTTAACCACTAAACTGCCAAGAAATTCCCCCCAAATTTTTTTTAAAGAATATTTTCCCTAGAAAGACCTTCCCCTCCATTCCTCTGTTTTCACACAGCCCTGCTAAAAGGGGCCTGTCCTATGTGCCTCTCTCTCCAGCCTCACACATCACACACAAAAAGCCAAAAGGGCCCCCAGTCTCCCTATTCGTGAGCAAGAGAAGGATTTCAGAGCTCCCTCTGCTTATCTGAGAAGCTAAGAGAGCAGGACCTCGGCGATCTTTCTCACCCCTGGCCCCCACACCACCGGAATTGGTGGCCTGGAGGCCCACATCACCCAGCACGAAGCAGCATGAAAAGACAACTCAACTCCCCAGGAGATGACCGGCCGATCCCAGCATGCACGCCTGACAGTGCTAGGCTGCCATTCAAGGCCCAGAGACCCGGGGGACCCCAGGCTCCATGCCCCACAGCTCTGGGGCCCACCCTCCTCACAGGCCCCAGCAGTCCTAGTCCATGCTCCCTAACACCCTCGACTTTCTCTTGAGACTTCACCCTCACCTTCAGCCCCTCATAGCACACGGCCACCCCAGGACTCTCCCAGGCACCTGCATTTTTGGAAACAGGCCAATCCACCAAAAGTCAAGTTCATGAATGGCAAATTCACATCAAATAAATTCGAAACAAAATCAATTGCTTTTGAATATCATTTTATATTTTGACAAATTGTAACTGCTGTCAGAATCCTTTCTGTAAATGGCATACCAGTCTTGATTTTATGTTTCTAATAATTAAAAATTAAAACTTCATTACAGTATTCACATTTGAAGGGACTTTTTAGCCACTTTTGAATACTCTTTGTCCTCTTAAATATAGTCTTGGTGTGATTTTTTTAATATTTAGGATTTTTACCATTCTCATACCTTTTCCCACAATGGCCTATCAGTTTTAATTCTGTTTAACAGTTAAAAGCCAAAACTGAGCCATTTCATATTGGTGTGGTTCACCTTAATTCTTTGTCAGTTTCTTTTATTTCTGGTGAATGAAAGTAGGATTAGAAGCACCAGTCATAAGCTAAATTATTTTTACTGATTGTGAAATATACCTTTCTTGCTCTAAGAAGTCAACATCAACTCCCAATGCTTAGATTCCTGAAAAGCTGAATATATCTTAAAAAACAACAGTGAAGACCATTTGCAAAAAAAAAAAAATCTTCAGAAGCCATGAAAATCATTCAGGTGTGCATTTCTAAAAGCTTTAAAAATAATGAAAAGAGTGACTTCCCTGGTGGTCCAGTGGTAAGACTCTCTGAGCTTCCAAAGCAAGGGGCACATATTCCCTGGTTGGGGAAGTAAGATCCCACATGCCAAAGAGCATGGCCAAAAAATAAATTTAAGGGGGGAAGAAAGTAAAATAGTAATAATGAAAAGAAACAGGTTTGGCAGATCCATAAATTGGTAAAATCAGTGATGCGGTCATTTGGCATATTGATTTTAGAAGCAGCGGCCATTGGGCAGCTTATAGACAGCTGACCACTGGGCCCAGAGGTGGTGGGGGTCCTGCTTTCTCCTCAGGGCCATGTTTGGGGCATCTCTCCTCCTATGGGACTCCTGATGCCAGTCCCCACCCAACTCCTTGATCATTCCCTGCTGCCCCTCTCATGAGGAACCGCACACCCAGCTCACTGTCCTCCCTCTGCCCAGTCCCACCACCCTGCCCAGCAGCTGCCCTCCACACTCAGCCTCCCCGCCTGACTCAGCTCCCCTTTCATCACTGGCCCTGGCTTCAGCCTCCTCTGCATGGAGAGCCCCTGCCTCTCTCCCTGTCTAGTCTCCCTAAGTGACTTCATGGTCCCACCTATATGCTAACTATTCACAATCTGTATATCAACTCTGACCTCTCCCAGAACTCCAAGCTTACATCCAACAGCCTACTTGGCCATTTCCAGGTGGAGGTCTAACTAGCATCTCAGTGTCCATGTGACTAAAAGAGAACCCTGGATCTCTGCTCCCCGCCCCCACCTGCTCCTTTCGTCACCTTCTCCGTTCTGGTAAACAGTGGTACCAGTGTTGTTCAAGCCTAAATTATCAGATCCCAGTAGATCCCAGCTCCGTGCATCTTTTTCTCTTTTGCTGTCATAGCACGTGAGCAACTGCAACAGCTCACAGGCTCTCCCTGCCCCCTGATCCACCCTCCCATGGCACAAGAAGAACCTTTTCAAAAACATAAATCATACTGTGCCATTCTGGTATTTGAAATCCTCAAAGGTTTCTCACTACTCTTAAAAGGAAATCTTAACTCCTTAACGTGCCTGCGGCATCTCAGGGATTGGCCCCTGCCCACCTCTGTGCCCACCCCCCAAATCATCACTGTCCCAGCCCACCTTCCCGAAGTCTCACCCTCCACCACACGGGTCCCCACCTGTGGCCTTCACCTGCTGTCCCTTCTGCCACTCCCAGAATTTCCCACAGCAGCATCCTTCCCAGGAGTCACACTTGGGCATTTCCAATCCAGAGTCACCACAAGACACCTTTGCTCCTCATTCGGTTTTAATCCTTACTCAGCATTCATCACTATCTCACTTATTTTTGAGAATTTGCTTGTTGCCTTGTTTGGCTTTTCTCTGTCTCAAGCTAATTGAATGTAAGCTCCATGAGAGCAACAGACGCCTCTGTCGTGTCCACTGGATCAGGGCATGGCATGCAAGGGAGGCTCCGTGAGAGATGGACTCAACACACGTCTCTGCAGCATGGGTACCAAGAGTCCAGAGCCCAGCAACATAACCTCCTGACTGTAGGAAGCTGCGGGACTCACAGGAAGCTTCGGTCTGCTCATTTTTGTTGATGGGGAGAATGGCCTTCCATCCTCTAACATCCCTCAGTATTCACCCCTGACCCCCACTCCCAGGGCTTCCCTTAGAGGTCAGAAAGGGCCTGAGGGCAATGTCTGTTCCCCAAGGGAAGGACCACCATCGCCCACATTCCCACTCAAGTCTCTCCATCTCTGCTTCCCTCTCCCCCTCCCTTCTCCACGTGCAGAAGGGGGCCACTGCCAAAACTCATAGACACACACCACCCCACACAGACACACCACCCACACACGTACATCACCCAACACACACACACCACACACACACACAGCTCCACATACACACCACCCCACACACACACCACCCCACCAACACCACACACACACACACACACGCCCCACCCCACACATACCACTCCACACAAACACAACTCCACACACATGTATCACTCTACATACACACACACCACCCCACACAGACACACCACCCACACACGTATATCACCCAACATACACACACACCACACACACACACAGCTCTACACACACACCACCCCACACACACACCACCCCACCAACACCACACACACACACACACACACACACACATGCCCCACACAAACACAACTCCACACACATATATCACTCTACACACACACATACCACCCCACACAGACACATCACCCTACACACACACACACAGCTCTACATACACACCACCCCACACACACACCACCCCACCAACACCACACACACACACACACACACGCCCCACCCCACACATACCACTCCACACAAACACAACTCCACACACATGTATCACTCTACATACACACACACCACCCCTCACAGACACACCACCCACACACGTATATCACCCAACATACACACACACCACACACACACACAGCTCTACACACACACCACCCCACACACACACCACCCCACCAACACCACACACACACACACACACACACACACATGCCCCACACAAACACAACTCCACACACATATATCACTCTACACACACACATACCACCCCACACAGACACATCACCCTACACACACCACACACACACACACACACAGCTCTACATACACACCACCCCACACACACACCACCCCACCAACACCACACACACACACACACACACACACATGCCCCACACAAACACAACTCCACACACGTATCACTCTACATACACACATACCACCCCACACAGACACACCACCCACACACGTATATCACCCAACATACACACACACCACACACACACACAGCTCTACACACACACCACCCCACACACACACCACCCCACCAACACCACACACACACACACACACACACACACATGCTCCACACACACAACTCCACACACATATATCACTCTACATACACACATACCACCCCACACAGACACATCACCCTACACACACACACACAGCTCTACATACACACCACCCCACACACACACCACCCCACCAACACCACACACACACACACACACACACACACACACATACCACTCCACACAAACACAACTCCACACACATATATCACTCTACATACACACACACCACCCCTCACAGACACACCACCCACACACGTATATCACCCAACATACACACACACCACACACACACACAGCTCTACACACACACCACCCCACACACACACCACCCCACCAACACCACACACACACACACACACACACACACACATGCCCCACACAAACACAACTCCACACACATATATCACTCTACACACACACATACCACCCCACACAGACACATCACCCTACACACACCACACACACACACACACACAGCTCTACATACACACCACCCCACACACACACCACCCCACCAACACCACACACACACACACACACACACACACATGCCCCACACAAACACAACTCCACACACGTATCACTCTACATACACACATACCACCCCACACAGACACACCACCCACACACGTATATCACCCAACATACACACACACCACACACACACACAGCTCTACACACACACCACCCCACACACACACCACCCCACCAACACCACACACACACACACACACACACACACATGCTCCACACAAACACAACTCCACACACATATATCACTCTACATACACACATACCACCCCACACAGACACATCACCCTACACACACACACACAGCTCTACATACACACCACCCCACACACACACCACCCCACCAACACCACACACACACACACACACACACACACACACATACCACTCCACACAAACACAACTCCACACACATATATCACTCTACACACACACATACCACCCCACACAGACACATCACCCTACACACACACACACAGCTCTACACACACACCACCCCACCAACACCACACACACACACACACACACACACACATACCACTCCACACAAACACAACTCCACACACATGTATCACTCTACATACACACACACCACCCCTCACAGACACACCACCCACACACGTATATCACCCAACATACACACACACCACACACACACACAGCTCTACACACACACCACCCCACACACACACCACCCCACCAACACCACACACACACACACACACACACACAGGCCCCACCCCACACACATACCACTCCACACAAACACAACTCCACACACATGTATCACTCTACATACACACACACCACCCCACCAACACCACACACACACACACACACACACACACACATGCCCCACACAAACACAACTCCACACACATATATCACTCTACACACACACATACCACCCCACACAGACACATCACCCTACACACACACACACAGCTCTACATACACACCACCCCACACACACACCACCCCACCAACACCACACACACACACACACACACACACACATACCACTCCACACAAACACAACTCCACACACGTATCACTCTACATACACACATACCACCCCACACAGACACATCACCCTACACACACCACACACACACACACAGCTCCACATACACACCACCCCACACACACACCACCCCACACACACACCACCCCACCAACACCACACACACACACACACATACCACTCCACACAAACACAACTCCACACACGTATCACTCTACATACACACATACCACCCCACACAGACACACCACCCTACACACACCACACACACACACACACAGCTCCACATACACACCACCCCACACACACACCACCCCACCAACACCACACACACACACACACACACACATACCACTCCACACAAACACAACTCCACACACGTATCACTCTACATACACACATACCACCCCACACAGACACATCACCCTACACACACCACACACACACACACAGCTCCACATACACACCACCCCACACACACACCACCCCACCAACACCACACACACACGCCCCACCCCACACACATACCACTCCACACAAACACAACTCCACACACGTATATCACCCAACACACACACACACCACACACACACAGCTCTACACACACACCACCCGACACACACACCACCCCACCAACACCACACACACACGCCCCACCCCACACATACCACTCCACACAAACACAACTCCACACACATGTATCACTCTACACACACACATACCACCCCACACAGACACACCACCCACACACGTACATCACCCAACACACACACACACCACACACACACAGCTCCACATACACACCACCCCACACACACACCACCCCACCAACACCACACACACACACACACACACACACATACCACTCCACACAAACACAACTCCACACACGTATCACTCTACATACACACATACCACCCCACACAGACACATCACCCTACACACACCACACACACACACACAGCTCCACATACACACCACCCCACACACACACCACCCCACACACACACCACCCCACCAACACCACACACACACACACACACACACATACCACTCCACACAAACACAACTCCACACACGTATCACTCTACATACACACATACCACCCCACACAGACACATCACCCTACACACACCACACACACACACACAGCTCCACATACAAACCACCCCACACACACACCACCCCACACACACACCACCCCACCAACACCACACACACACACACACACACACACACATACCACTCCACACAAACACAACTCCACACACGTATCACTCTACATACACACATACCACCCCACACAGACACACCACCCTACACACACCACACACACACACACAGCTCCACATACACACCACCCCACACACGTATCACTCTACATACACACATACCACCCCACACAGACACATCATCCTACACACACCACACACACACACACAGCTCCACATACACACCACCCCACACACACACCACCCCACACACACACCACCCCACCAACACCACACACACACACACACACACACACACATACCACTCCACACAAACACAACTCCACACACGTATCACTCTACATACACACATACCACCCCACACAGACACACCACCCTACACACACCACACACACACACACAGCTCCACATACACACCACCCCACACACACACCACCCCACCAACACCACACACACACACACACACACACACACACGTACCACTCCACACAAACACAACTCCACACACGTATCACTCTACATACACACATACCACCCCACACAGACACACCACCCTACACACACCACACACACACACACAGCTCCACATACACACCACCCCACACACACACCACCCCACCAACACCACACACACACGCCCCACCCCACACACATACCACTCCACACAAACACAACTCCACACACGTATATCACCCAACACACACACACACCACACACACACACAGCTCTACACACACACCACCCCACACACACACCACCCCACCAACACCACACACACACGCCCCACCCCACACACATACCACTCCACACAAACACAACTCCACACACGTATCACTCTACATACACACACACCACCCCACACAGACACACCACCCACACACGTATATCACCCAACATACACACACACCACACACACACACAGCTCTACACACACACCACCCCACACACACACCACCCCACCAACACCACACACACACGCCCCACCCCACACACATACCACTCCACACAAACACAACTCCACACACGTATCACTCTACATACACACACACCACCCCTCACAGACACACCACCCACACACGTATATCACCCAACATACACACACACCACACACACACACACAGCTCTACACACACACCACCCCACACACACACCACCCCACCAACACCACACACACACACACACACACACACACATGCCCCACACAAACACAACTCCACACACGTATCACTCTACATACACACACACCACCCCACACAGACACACCACCCACACACGTATATCACCCAACATACACACACACCACACACACACACAGCTCCACACACACACCACCCCACACACACACCACCCCACCAACACCACACACACACACACACACACACATACCACTCCACACAAACACAACTCCACACACGTATCACTCTACATACACACACACCACCCCACACACACACCACCCCACCAACACCACACACACACGCCCCACCCCACACACATACCACTCCACACAAACACAACTCCACACACGTATCACTCTACATACACACACACCACCCCACACACACACCACCCCACCAACACCACACACACACGCCCCACCCCACACACATACCACTCCACACAAACACAACTCCACACACGTATCACTCTACATACACACACACCACCCCTCACAGACACACCACCCACACACGTATATCACCCAACATACACACACACCACACACACACACAGCTCTACACACACACCACCCCACACACACACCACCCCACCAACACCACACACACACACACACACACACATACCACTCCACACAAACACAACTCCACACACGTATCACTCTACATACACACACACCACCCTACACACACACCACCCCACCAACACCACACACACACGCCCCACCCCACACACATACCACTCCACACAAACACAACTCCACACACGTATCACTCTACATACACACACACCACCCCACACAGACACACCACCCACACACGTATATCACCCAACATACACACACACCACACACACACACAGCTCTACACACACACCACCCCACACACACACCACCCCACCAACACCACACACACACGCCCCACCCCACACACATACCACTCCACACAAACACAACTCCACACACGTATCACTCTACATACACACACACCACCCCACACAGACACACCACCCACACACGTATATCACCCAACATACACACACACCACACACACACACAGCTCTACACACACACCACCCCACACACACACCACCCCACCAACACCACACACACACACACACACACACATGCCCCCCACAAACACAACTCCACACACGTATCACTCTACATACACACACACCACCCCACACAGACACACCACCCACACACGTATATCACCCAACATACACACACACCACACACACACACAGCTCTACACACACACCACCCCACACACACACCACCCCACCAACACCACACACACACACACACACACACATGCCCCACACAAACACAACTCCACACACGTATCACTCTACATACACACACACCACCCCACACAGACACACCACCCACACACGTATATCACCCAACATACACACACACCACACACACACACAGCTCTACACACACACCACCCCACACACACACCACCCCACCAACACCACACACACACACACACACACACACACACATGCCCCACACAAACACAACTCCACACACGTATCACTCTACATACACACACACCACCCCACACAGACACACCACCCACACACGTATATCACCCAACATACACACACACACACACAGCTCCACACACACACCACCCCACACACACACCACCCCACCAACACCACACACACACACACACACACACACACACACATACCACTCCACACAAACACAACTCCACACACGTATCACTCTACATACACACACACCACCCCACCCAGACACACCACCCACACACGTATATCACCCAACATACACACACACCACACACACACACAGCTCCACATACACACCACCCCACACACACACCACCCCACCAACACCACACACACACACATACCACTCCACACAAACACAACTCCACACACGTATCACTCTACATACACACACACCACCCCACACACACTACACACACACACAAACCACACATACACACACACTACACACACACACAAACCACACATACACATACCTCCCAGGCATTCACCGAACACACTTATACTCCCCACCTACACACTACACACATGGACACGTGTGACCCCAGTCAGACCTGTTCCTTTCTCTACACATTCATGGGGTTAAAAGAACATAACATGCTGACAGACATAGTTGGCAGGATCATTCCCAGAACAGTTAGCCAAATCCTGCCTTCTACCCAGATAAATAAGAGGAGCACAGTCCCTGGCTAAGCCAGGAGGAGCATGTGGGGCACCAGGGTGGGATGAGGGGTGGACAGGGTGTTGCTGGGGGGAATGGACAGAGCCCTGCATGCCAAGAGTGCAGGGTGAGCCTGGAACCATCCTCACCCCCGCCGCTGGCAGAGCCTGTCTGTCCACCCAAGGGGAAGTGAGTAGGTGCCCCTAGAAGATGCTATTTGAAGGGAACCAGAAACACTTTGCCCAACCAAGACCTCACCCCAACCATAGCACCTGAACCTCTACCCTTAAAAAACCTCTCGTTGGGTTAAATACTGTTCTCTCCTTTTTTCTTTCATGGACACAAAGAGAAGCAAACATGAAGCCACCGGCACTCCGCTCACACCTTCTGCAAGCAAATCCTCCTGGCTGGGGAAGCCCGGGGGAGAAGAGGAAATGAAACGGAAGGGCGGAAGCGCTTGGCATCCCGATGGGGAAGCTGGCCTCCTCCCTTCGGTCCCAACCGCTGGTCAGCATGGCCGGGGTCATGGGTCACCCCCCCCACAGCCCCTCCCATGCCACAGCACTTCCTAGCCCACCAGACACATTGTCCCTGGAAGGGGCGGCGGGAAAGGTGGCAGAACCGCCGCTGAGGCCCAATTTTCGCTGATGCTCAGAGACTCTGACAGCTGTTAGAAGAAGAATGTGATTTTGAAATTTAAATAACACGCTTCTGCATTCGGCTCAGGCAGACAACCTGAGGATAAGCAGTTTATCGCCTGAGCCACCATGCAGGGGGGCAGGGAGATGGGCTGCAGTTCACCGCCCCCCACCCCCGGCCATCCCCTGCCCTGGGTCCCCAAAGCCTCCTCACAGGGGCTGCCTCGGGATCGAGTCCCCTCTGAGAGGCACCAGCTGATCTGCTGGGCCTTGCTTGCCATCTTCAGCTCAGCAACTTCAGGGGAGGAGGGGCAGGGGGGCCCTCGGCGGAGCCAGGGAAGGGAGGGAGCCTCCCAGGGCATCCAACAGAAATGAGCCAAGCCCGACTCTCCGGGTGCCCACTCATGCCACTCCGGTGACCTTCGGGGGGACTGACTCTGGAGCCCAGGGCTAAGCCACTCCCTCACCCAAAGGCAGCTCAGCCGCACCCCACCAGGGACTCGACCCGAGTCAGTCACGCTGAGCTCTGTCCCAGAGAACTCCTGAGCGAGAGTCCCAAGCGAGGAGACCCCGAGAGGCCACTCTTTCATCTGCCACAGGGTCTCCAGTCGCTGTCCTCGGAGCCCACCAGACCTAGAAGTGGCGGTAGCCTCCGAGCCATGATGCTGCTGGGATTGTGACCCTCAGATCCCACTCTCCTCCCCCAAGACTCTGCTGAGTGCCCCAGGCGCCGCCTGCTGCTGCCTCCCGTGGGCTCTCAGGGCCACACTAGCACCACAGATAAACCACCTCGTGGGTCTCAGCCGTGTCTACCTACCCCAACGATCCAGTGAGGACACGGTCTGACTCCCTTCAAAGCAGCATCGTAGGTAGTGTTGGCATCACACCGAGATCCACCTCTTCCCTGAAGCCCTCAGAAGCCCCCAGTCCTCCTCTAAACCTCAGGGCTACTCGACAGGCAGCCCACGCGGGACACCTCAGACCCACCTGGACCTCTCAGCCAGCCTTCCTGGTGCAGCTCTAAGAGCTCACACTAAACCACTAGCTCCCGCCAGCGCCTGGCAACATCGCCTGTGGCCACCACCTAGGGTGCTCCTGGGCTCCACCGCCTTCTGGGGAGGTCATCACCCATCCTGGCAGGGCTCCATTTTACAGATGAGGAAAATGAGATTCAGTCAAGTGATCCACCCTGTAGGGTCCAGCCAGGATTCAAACTAGGCCCAGCAGGTCTCTAGTCCGCAACCATCCTCTAGTCCAGGATCCTCCGTGGATGGGTGTCAGTGCCAGCGCTAGGCACCCAGGGGAACAGAGATGCGCGGATGCAGTGACACAGAGACCAACAATCACAGTGCAGTCATATTCGTGCCCCCAACACGCAAGAGCAAGCACTGTAATAAGAACAACGCACAAGGGCGCAGAGGGGGAGGGTGGTGTCCCTCAGGGGCCATTTCCAAAGCTTCTTGGCAAGGGTAGGGTTCCCTCCTCTGCTGAGGCCCCTGCAAAAGGACCAGTGGAGCCTCCAACTAGAACACCCCAGAGCTTTGGAGAAAAGGGAACCCTCCTGCACTGTTGGTGGGAATGCAAACTGATATAGCCACTATAGAGATCAGTATGGAGGTTCCTTACAAAACTAGAAATAAATCTACCATATAACCCAACAATCCCGCTACTGGGCATATACCCCAAGGAAACCAAAACTGAAAAAGATGCATGCACCCCAATGATCATCACAGCACTGTTTACAATAGCTAGAACATTTAAGCAACCTAAATGTCCACTGACAGATGAATGGATAAAGAAGTTGTGGTACATATACTCAATGGGATATTACTCAGCCATTAAAAGGAATGCACTTGACTCAGTTCTAACAAGGTGGATGAACTGATAGCCTATTACGTGGAATAAAGCATCAAAAAGAGAACGACAAATATCATATGTTAATGCGTTCATATGGAACCTAGAAAGGCGGGAGGGATGACCCTAACTGCAGGGCAGCAGTGGAGACACAGACACAGAGAACAGATCTGCAGACACAGGGAGGGGAAGAGAGGGGGTGACAAGCTGAGAGCAGGCGTGGAAACACGTACATTACCGTCTGCAAGATCAGACAGCCGGGGACATGCACTGTGTGACTCAGGAGCTCAAATACAGTCCTCTGCAACAATCTAGAGGTGGTGGGACGGGGTGGGAGGTGGGAAGGGACGTTCAGAAGGGAGAGGACACGTATACCTATGGCTGACTCATGCTGAGGTATGGCAGAAATCAACAAAGTATTGTAAAGCAATTATCCTCCAATTAAAATTTGATTAATTAATTTTTTCAAAAAAGAACATCCGAGGAGTGCAGTTTGGTGCTCCGTGATGACCTACATGGATGGGTAGGATGGGAGGGGAGACTCAGAAGGGAGGGGATATATGGATACATACAGGTGACTCACTCTGTTATACAGCAGAAACTAACACGACATTATAAACCAACTATATGCAAATAAACAAAACAAAACAGAAATTTCCTTAAAAAAAAAAAAAGAACATCCTCAGGCCTCTCCTGACTCTATCCAAGCAAGACGGCCCACCCCAGAGGCTCACAGCCAAATGACAGTGTCACACCCATCACTTCTTCCTCTAACCATGAACAGAAGGCCCGAGCCAGGCCGCTCACCAGCCCCCTGTGTTCCCACCACAAACAGAAGGCCCGAGCCAGGCCACTCACCAGCCCCCTGTGTTCCCACCACGAACAGAAGGCCCGAGCCAGGCCGCTCACCAGCCCCCTGTGTTCCCACCACAAACAGAAGGCCCGAGCCAGGCCTCTCACCAGCCCCCTGTGTTCCCACCACGAACAGAAGGCCCGAGCCAGGCCTCTCACCAGCCCCCATGTTCCCACCTGATCACAGTGAGCTAAGGCCACAGAGGCCCAGCAGGCGCCCCAGGGACCCACTGCCCCCTGAAAATCGCCCAGCCACCTCCCATTGCAGCCCCCACGCAGCACGAACATGGGTGGAGGGAGCCTCATGTCACCAAAAGCCATGCAACCATCTCCCATAAACAGGCTCCAGGCCACCCTGCCTGAGCCGCTGACGGCCGTGGAGAAGTCCCTGCACTGTCAGCTGTAAGAAGTGAAAGGTGCTCAGTCGTGTCCGGCTCTTTGCGACCCCATGGACTACACAGTCCATGGGATTCTCTGGGCCGGAAGCTACATGTCTGAGCCCAGCGTCCAGGTGCTGGGCCAGGAACCCACACGCAATTTCTCAGTTCGTTGTTCTTTAGTCACCAACTTGTGTTCAACTCTTTGCAATCCGACGGGCTGTAACCCGGCAGGCTCCTCTGTCCGTGGGATTTGCTAGGCAAGAATACTGGAGCGGTTTACCATTTCCTCCTTCAGGGATCTTCAGCGATCTTCCTGACCCAGGGATCGAACCCACGTCTCTTATGTTTCCTGCATTGGCAGGTGGGTTCTTTACTGCTGAGGCACTGGGGAAGCCCAAATTTAATAGCAGATATCTGTATTTATTGTTGCTGTCTTCTGTCCACGGGATTTAAGACCTGAGCAGGTAGGCATTGCCATCAGTCCAGCATTGTGTAAGAAGAAACCAGGGCTTAGAGCTGAAACACCAGAGGAAATCTGAGGAACATGATGGGCAGGGGGAAAAGCAGGGCTGAGTCCTGGTGTAGACGCCCCTTCACTTGGGGCCTCAGTTTCCCTTCTGCCAAATAAGGGGTGAGTTTAGATGATCTCTAAGTCCCCTTCCAACTATAGGAAAGACAAGTTTGCATAAATTTACGCTGCACCCACGTATCTGGCAAAACCTGCATCAGGTTCCCAAGGCCCTGGAGGCCCCCGGCCTCACCAGGAACACAGAGAAAGCCACTGACAGCCCAGGCAAGGCCCCTGCCTGCTGCTGCCCCCTGGCCCTGGGGCATGGCCCAGCGGCCAACAGGGAAGCCACTGCCGGGCCCGCATGGGCCCTTCATCCTCACTTTTATGGCCTCGCCCCATGTAGACGAAGCATTTCCTTTCCCTCACTGTTCGCATCACCCCTCACAACCTCTGAGAAGCCCGTGCACCACAACTAGAAAGTAGCCCCACTTGCCGCAACCAGAGGGGGAGGAACAATGAGAGCATGCAGAGGAACAAGGACCCAGCACAGCCAAAAATAAAATAAGGGGACAGTAGCCACTTAGCCCCAGAGACACAAGAGCACCCTCCCCCAAGTCCCTGGGCTCCAAATGGGAGGATTACAGTCTGGAGAACTCCCAGTTCTGCCCCTCACCACAGCCTTTCCACATCAAGATGGTGGAGGGGGCCGCCTAAGGCCACATATAAACGTGTGGAAGGGTAGGGGGCAGCGCTCCACGCAATCGTATTGGGTGGCAGCCTTATCATCCTGAAGCATCAGCGCAGGACCTGGGGTCTCCCAGGCCGGGCCTCCTCAGCCAGCGAGCCACAGGTGGGTCATACACCTGCCCAGGTATTGACCTCTCAGCCTCCTGGACAGCCAGGCAATGGCCATGACCATCTGAGCTCCAATCTGCTCTACTCCATCCTATAGATGTCAAACAACACCACCGTCGTCTGTGCGCCTGGATGAAGTCAGGCCTGCTCTAAGCTCACACCTTCCTTCTTCAGAAAAGAGACGTAAGGTCTGGAGCAGGGAAGTGACCTCCCAAGCCCATCAGCTGAACTGTGGCAGAGACTGCGCTGGAATCAGGCTCCCAGCTCCCCACTCAGCCTTCTTTCTGCTGCGTGCCCCCTACCACGGTCTGCTTGGTTTCTTGGTGGCCAGGTTTCCCTCAGATAGAGCCACCCATGCACCAACTTGACAGCTGCTCTGGGTGAAGCAAGGGCAGCGGGGGCAATGAGGGGGAGCCTTGCCCTCACTGTGGGGAGTGGTCCCCAGAGCCCAGGGACCCAGGGTCGTGCAGGGCCCAGTTATGTCTGAGCAGCAGGTAAAGGATGCTGATTGAGTGAGCTGCAGACCAGCAATCTCCTCATTTGTCTTGTCAACTTCCTTGTCCCGCAGAATGCCAAATCCATTACAGAAAGATTTTCTGCCAGGAAGATACTTAGTGTCAGTCCAGGAGACAGTGGCGGCCCCAGCTCCGATGAGGACCTCTGACCTTCAACCTCCAGGGAGCAAGCCAAAGCCATTTCTTCCCTGGAGGTAAATCCAATGGCTCCCGCCCAGGCAGTGGCACCCCAGCTTGGCATGGGGTGGGAAACAGGTAGGTGAGGCTGCTAGCATTTCCCCATCACAGCATCCACATGCCAACCACCTCCTCAATCTGCTGGAGGCCCCGAGCACTGCCTCCAAAAGAGTGGCCCAAGGTGGTTTTCTATCTGAAACTAATCAAGAGATGTGAGAAGCAAATGTCTGTGCCAGGAGGGGCCTCAGTCAGTCCATCAGCGAGTTCAGCCCCTTAGAGATGGGCAAGACTCATCACAGAGTCATCACAAAGCCATAAATAGAGACAAGATGGGTACCTCTGCTGTCACCCCATCACGGGGTGTGAGAGTGAGAGCCCAGGGCAGGCCGCTCCATGCAGGAACCACCGGTGAAGTCACCATTCCACCACCGCCATCCCCGCCATACCAGTGCCCAAGGGCACAGCCAAATGGTCAGTCTTTGGCCACTGCCTCCCTTTTCATGGGCCCCAGGATTTTTCCCACCAGGTACATGTGTATCCCCACCTCTTAATCCCTTAGAGCATGCCTTCTCGAGAGAAAAGGAGGGTATCAGCCCTAAAGGAGGAAAAATGGGCTCCTGGGTAAGAAAAAAAAATTTTTTTAAAAAGGGAGATATGACAGTGGCGTGTGGCCCTCCAGACCTCAAGCCTATCTGACAATTTTATTACTTGGCATTGGCTATGGACTGAATTGTGTCCCCACCCTAAATTAATGATGCTGAAGCCTTAAACCCCAGTGTGACTGTATTTGAAGACAGGGCTCTTAGGAGGTCATTAAGGTTAAATGAGGTCATAAGGGTGGGACCATGATCCAATAGGATTAGTGTCCTCATAAGAAGAGGAAGAGGTCTGTCTTTCTCTCTCTCTCTCTCTCTCTCTCTCTCTTTCCTCCCTCTCCTCTTTTGTATCTCCCTGCTCCAATCCCCCACATCCTTCCCACCCATCCATACCCGCTACCCTGTGAGGACACAGTGAGAAGGCTGTTGTCTGCAAACCATGAAGCAAGCCCTCTGCCAGAAACCTCGACCCTGGACTTCCAGCCTCCAGAACTGTGATAATAGACTTCCATCATTTAAGCCATCCAGTCTAGGATATTCTTTTATGGCAGCCCCAGCAGACTGAGACTATTTCTCTCTTTAGAATTAATTTTTCTCCTTAAAGGGGCAACAATGAAAAAAAGAAAAAGTTTTGGAAACACTGTCCTGGAGAATTCCTCATTGGAAAGGGCCGAGGGTCTCCCTAGAGTCTCATTTCGCAGTCTAGAGTTGTGCTTCTCAACTGGCAGTGACTGTGCCCCTCAGGGGACAAGTGGCAGTGTCTGGAGACACACAGGGTGGTCGCAGTTTGGGGGGCTGCTCCTGGCATCCAGGGCGTAGAGGCCAGGGACGTAGCTAAACACCACACACGCACAGGACATCTTCTGCCACAGAGAGGATTACCCAGGTCAATGTCAACGGCGCTGCTGTTGAGAAACCGCGGTTTAGCACAAAAGAAACTTCAGAAGGTTTCATATACTGTCACAAAGTGACTGGAAGCTGAGATTTGGGGCCTACACTCACAGGTCTTGGTGAGAAAGCCCACCCTGGTCCCCTCTAAGTATGACTGGTGACTCCAGGAAGCTCATCCCAGCCTCCAAGACCAGAAGGCCCTCCCCAGTGCCCAAGTAGGGGTAGGCTGCCCTAGGCCCACTGGTCACCCCAAAGCCAGAGGGAACAAGGTCAAGAAGAAAGAACCAAAAAAAACTCACAGGGCTCCCACACACAGACCATGGCAAGCAAACTGGAGCTCAAATGAGCCTTCTCCCTTCCTAGGCAGCCCGAGGTAGGAGCGGCCAGGAAGCAGAGGCTCTCCTCAGAGGGATTTCAGAAGCAGAGCCCCCAGGGGAGACGAGAGTTTCCCAACAGAATGGACGATGGTGACAGGAACACAGGCCACCTCAACTAACAGCTCCCACGAGCCCAGCAGCATGCTGAGCCCAGGTCAACCATTGGTTCATTCTGACCGTACAACCATCCAACAAGGTAGGTGCCCTCCCCTCTGCACCAAAGAGCAAACTGAGGCACAGAGAGGTTGAGCAAATTTACCAAAGCAGAACAGCTGGGAAGGACCCCGCCAGGCAAGATGAGTGACAAAATGGGAAAGCAATACCAGATGTCAGATTCAAGACCTCCAGCATGGCAGGTCATTCTAGGCCATTCCCATAAATGCTTTAGGCCACACACAACCTTGGTGGTGGTGAGGAGAAGGGGGGAAGGTGTCATGGTGTTCCCTTTACAGATGAAGACTCCAGGCTTGGAGGTATTCAGGGGCTTACTGGCGAGCGGACATCTCAACCAAGCCCCGAGATTCGATCTGCCAGCCCCAGGGGACCTGAACAGGACTGGCAAGGCCCCAGTGCAAGCCCACTCACCTGAGAATATTGAAGCAAGCCTGAAGATGTCCGAGAGGCGGGCGGTCACCGGCTCATAGGGTGAGGCTTCATAAAACTCCTCGCCTGGAAGAGAGAACCATGTCAGGCCAGGCTCACATCCTGCCTAAAGCACTGCACACTTCATGTGGGTGAGGTATTTCTCTCCAACCAGAGCAGATCAGACTGCCCGATACAGCTCTCGTGACTCCCCACATGCCCCGGCCTCTTGTAAGGACTTCCGTATGCTTCTGGAAAGAAGACACAGGGGAGGTGGAACCCTGATAGCCCACGGAAGGCCAGGTATTATACAAATCCCAGGTCATTTAGTACAACTTCCTCATTTCATAGGAGAGTGCTCTGACGTGGCCCAGAGAGGTGAAGCAACCTGCCTGAGATCACACAGCTCCTCGAGGCAGACCTAGAGCTACCTGGCCCTGACACTAACATCCTCTCCCATCACACCAGGCTGGCTCTGCCCAGGCTTACTTGGGTGCATGCATCCTCAGTCATGTCTGACTCTTTTGCGACTCCATGTACTGTAACCCACCAGGTTCCTCTAACCATGGGGTTCTCCAGACAAGAATACTGGAGTGGATTGCCATTTCCTTCTCCAGGGGACCTTCCCAATCCGGGGATTGAACCCACCTCTCCTGCATTGGTGGGCAGATTCTTTACTACCGAGCCACCTGGGAAGCCCATACCCCAGCTTAAGGGGACAGGATTTCCCCATTGCTTCCCACCATGTCACCAGGAGTGACTGGCTGAGGTCGACTGGACTGAGGCCTGACCCGTGACTCCTGTATGCCTCCCGACCTGTCTTCCCCCCGACCTGCTGCCTCTCCCCCAGACTCTGGGGTGCACCAGAGGCTCGAGGAAGTGAATGAGTGACAGCAGATAAATGGCAGGTGACCGCCCTGGAGACCCACCACCACCTCAGCGAGACTCCTGCCCCCTCCGCCAGTGACTCAGCAGAAGATCCTCGAGACGGACATGATGGTGAGGAGAAATCAATGGATAATCACTCAGACTGTGTGTGCACGCGGAGGGGGCAGGGGAGACAGGTGATGACCACAGCCTCACACATGGATTTCCTGTCCACCTGAGGCCCACGGCCACAGGCAAGCTCACCACCTAAAGAGAAGTCCATGGGGGTGGCAGCCCTGGGGGCCACCTGCAGGAAGGGGCCGGCCTCCAGGAGGGCATTCTTGGAATCTGCTTATTCAGCCAGGCCCCAAAGTCACCCACAGGCTAGCCCCTGACCAGCTCTCTGCTGGTCCAGGGACAAGGCATCTCTCCACTATACTAGGATGACCCTCCCAAAAAGGGTACAGAGCCTCCCCCAGAGGGCATAAAGGAAGAGCATGCCCCCAGAGAAGTGGCCCCACCCTTCACTGTACCTCACAAGAGCACCCTTAGGCCCCGCCTGAGCCAGCACACAGGGCACCTCACGCACAGGGGGTGCCCACTGGAACCTGCCTAATCCAAAGGTGACTCTTTTGTCCAGGCCTGTCTCCAATCCCACCTCTCCCCGGGACCTGCAGGGACATCACGGGCTTGCAAGGTCTCAGCAAGCTCTCCCGTTTGCCCACCAGCACTGGAGAAATTCCCTGGGGTTGGCATGCCAGCCATGCTAGCCGGTGCGAACAAATAACGAGAGAACTTAGGAAGCGCTTTTGTAACAACGACGAGGTTATGCTGTGCTTTCTTCACACCAGCACTATTAGAAGTGCTTTAGATGTACTAACTCATTTAATCCTCTTAATTTCCCCAGGGGCTAGGCACTCTTATTCTCCCTATTTTTCTGATCAGGGCCTGGGGCATGGAGATGCCACAGCACTTGCCCAAGTCACACAGCTGGTGAGTGGCAGAGCTAGCTTTCTTTTTTTTTTTTTTTTCCCAGAGCTAGCTTTCAAACCCAGGCTGCTGGCTCCAGAGTCCAAGTACTTAACCAGTATGAATACTGCCTCCAAAAATAAAAAGTGTTATCGAAACCAAATTCTTAAACAAGTACTACCAACCCTGAAGATTTATTGGAAGCACCGAGGCTGAAGATCCAAAACTCTGCCCACCTGATGCAAAGAGCCGACTCATTGGAGAAGACCCTGGTGCTGGGAAAGACTGAAGGCAAAAGAAGGGGGCAGCAGAGGATGAGATGGTTGGATGGCATCACCAACTCAATGGACATGAGTTTGAGCAAACTCAGGGAAATAGTGACAGACAGGGAAGCCTGGCATGCTGCAGTCCATGGGATCGCAAAGACTCGGACACAACTGAGCGACTAAACAACTCTTGCTTAACTTTTCACAGAGCCATCTTCTCCTGGCTGGCCCACTTCCCTACAGCAGGGTCTGTCCTTCCCTACCGCATCTGACACAGCACTGTGCCTGGGTACAGATGGGCTAGTATGACTGACTGGCCCAGGGGATGGATCTCTGGGGAAAAAGAGCCTCTTCCATGACTGGTTGGGAGGGGCCCATCCTATTTAAATCAGTTCTCCTTGCCCGCTCCTGCAGCAGAATTCACCATCGGGAAACCTGAGGCCTGCCTGGCAGCAAGACTAAAGTCAAACCCGGGATGTCAGACTCCAAGCCCATGAGCTGGGAAAGGACATGTAGGGAGAACCCTGTGCACTTCACATTTGCAGAACCAGGATGACCTTTAACTTCAGCGTTGCCACTGGAGGAGGCAAGAAGCCTGGTCTCAAGTGCCCCGTGCAGCCAACAGTGACATCCCTCCCCCCACCCCCATGTAAATACTGGTGATTACGGGGGCATTTGTGGCAGAGGGGAAGACAAGCCCAAGGCCACAGCTCTCCCCCAGGGCAGCGGTCACTGTTTAGTAGCTCAGTTGTGTCCAGCTCTTTGTGACCCCATGGGCTGTAGCACACCAAGTTTCGTTGTCCTTCACTGTCTCCTGGAGTTTGCTTAAACTCATGTCCATTGAGCCAATAATGCCATCCAACCATCTCATCCTCTGTCACCCCCATTTCCTCCCCCCTGAATCTTTCCCAGCATCAGCATCTTTCACGATGAGTCGGCTCTTCGTGTCAGGTGGCCAAAGTACTGGAGCTTCAGCTTCAGCATCAGTCCTTCCAGTGAGTATTCAGGGTTGATTTCCTTTAGGATAGACTGGTTAGATCTCCATGCAGTCCAAGGGGCTCTCAAGAGTCTTCTCCAGCACCACAGTTTGAAAGCATCAATTCCTTGGCACTCAACCTTCCTTATGGTCCAACTCTCACATCCATACGTGACTACTGGAATAACCATAGCTTTGACTATATGGACCTTTGTTGGCCAAGTGATGTCTCTGCTTTCCAGGACAGCAGAAAGGGGTCTACTTAGAGGAGTCAGGGGCCTGGTCCCACCAGAAGCTTGCTGTGTGCCCCGTGAGGCTTGCCACACCTCTCTGCATCTCAGCCTCCTGCTAGAATGATCTCGAGGCCCTTGGTAGTTGGGACTGTCTAAGAGCTCGGCTCCCAGCTCTGCCCACATGCTGAGGTCCTCAGTCCATGCAATGAGCTCAGCCTCAGGTGGGGAGGTGACAGGTAGGGCCTCCCTCTCAGAGGCAAAAGGTGGGACCAAGTCTCCAGGAATTGCATCCACCAGTAGGGACCCTGGAGAAGCGAGAATCTGAGTGCAAACCCACGTGAGTCTCTCCACTGCTAGATCCCCTCACCCACCCAGGCCCAAGTCAGGTTATCAAGAATGCTAAGGATCCCTGGTTCAGGAAGACCCCCTGGAGGAGGACACGGCAACCACTCCTGTATTCCTTCCTGGAGAATCCCAAGGATGGTGGAGACTTGTGGGCTCAGTCCACAGGGTTGCAAAGAGTTGGACACAACTGAAGTGACTTAGCACACACACACACAAACAAGGAACAGGGATGAAGTGCCTGCATCTTCCCCGGAGACCACTCTTCCCGCGCCAGGAAGGGTCCCCTCTCTGGAAGACTCTGTCCCTCAGAGGGACGCCACCTGCTGTTATTAATAAAAAGCCTCTGGGTTCCCCAGTCAGCCCTGGACAGAAGCCGCTGGCCCCAAGACCCAGGGGAGGGGACTGAGCGGCCTGCAAGGGGCAGGGAGCATGGTTCTGAGGAAGGAGAAAGGCCAGGGGCCTGACTTTCTAGAGTGGACCCAAAGAAGGGCCTCCCAGACCGTAGGTGCCCACACAGGGCCCTCGGAAGCACACCGTGGGTGTTTAACAGATGTTTGTTGAGTAAATGAACCAACAAACCATCTCAAGCATTGGGATCCAGAGACTCTACAGTCAGAGCCCTCCTGGGTTAAAAGGGTCTTGCAGACGTGGCAGAAGGCAGCATAAAATGCGTACTTTGCTTATTGTTGTCATCAAAACACCTCAACGCCCGGCTCCAAGCAAGGTCCCCAGTGCACTGATGTGGTGATGCCGAGGGCGCCAGTCCAATGGGAAGGGTCTCCAGTGGCCCATCCAGCTCTCTAGCCCCAAACTCTTCTATCCCCTCCCTTCCCATTCTGCACCTACAGCAAGCCCACCCACCTTCTGCCCAGTCTCCCTTGGGTTGAAACTAAAGGCTGTGGAAAGAAAGTAAAAACCTAAACAAACCAGCTTGTTGAATCGGGGCCTTTACTGTTCTTTGCACAGGGAGAAGGAAATAGCAACCCACTCCAGTATTCTTGCATGGGAATCCCAGGGACAGAGGAACCTGAAGGGCTACAGTCCATGGGGTCGCAAAGAGTCCGACATGACTAAGCAACTAAACAGCAACATGGATTTGTCAGTTTCTGTTATGTGAGTTCTGTAAGAAGTTAAACAACTAAGTCTTATTTGTGATAAACGTACATTCTGTGCACGAGGCGGCCTGGGAGGGTCAGGAAAGCCAGCTCCTTGTCTCACAGAGAACAGAGCGCCCCTCACGATGGCAAGTTCCCTCTCTTTGCTAATTGCAAGCTCTAGGATTCCAGGTTGCCAGCAACAGAGAAGTCACCACTCAGCTCATGAGGAATTACTATGTTACTAATGGTGGTAAGACTGTTAATCATTCCAAGCCTTGTTTACTCCTAATTTCAGGGCAAATTTGAAACCTCTGAGCCACTGGTCAGGAACCCAACACTATCCAGGCTCCAACCTGGGCCCAGCTTCCTCCTGCCCCTCCAGCAGCTGGGGCAGGGGAGGCGGGGTGATGACCCTCAGAGTCCAGACTGACACCTCCCCTCCCCCAAGCGCACAGTTCCACATCACACCCCTCTCTCTTCTTCACCTCAGCCTCTCCATCGCTCCTGTCCTACTTTAGAATTTAAACTACTCGACTCTCTCTTTTTAAAAAGAGGCATCCTCTGTTCTCCTCTATCTTCACATGCTTGCTAAGTGGCTCCAGTCGTGTCCTCTCTTTGTGACCGCATGGACTACAGCCCGCCAGGCTCCTCTGTCCATGGGGATTCTCCAGGGAAGAACACTGGAGTGGGTTCCCACACCCTCCTCCGGGGGATCTTCCTCACCCAGGGATCGAACCCACGTCTCTTTTGTCTCTGGCATTGGCAGGTGAGTTCTTTACCACTGAGCCACCTGGGAAGCCCTTTATAGTCACACCAGAATTCAAGAAGTTGTCCACAGTCATCATTTCCAGTTCCCCAGCTCCCAGGCACCCCCCTAAGCAGGCTCCTACTCCCAGGGGCCACCTAAGGTGCTCACCCCAAGGGCACCAGGGACACGCTCCATCCCTCTCCTGTTGGGCCTGAAGTCTTGGAGGCTGTTGATCCTCCTTCTTTCTGAGAGTGAGTCCTCCCAAGGGGCTCCCTCCCACCTCACCCCCAGAGCCTCCCCATCACCCCTGCAGCCCATCTTTCAATGGCAGTGACCCCAGTAGCTCAGTTCCTAACCTCCTCCTAATGTGACTATACCCAATCCCTGCAGCCCACCTGCAGGCTGCTGGTGACTTCTTTTTTATTTTTTATTGTAGTTGATTTACCACATTTTTATTTATTTTTGGCCAAACCCTGCACCATGTGAGATCTCAGTTCCCCAACCAGGGATTGAACCCACACCCCCTGAATTGAAAGGCGGAGTCTTTATCACTTCCAGGGAAGTCCGTGCTCATGACTTCTCAATCCTTGTGTCCACTCCCCCTTCCTCACCTGAGCCCCAGCCCTGCACGCCCAGCTGTCTATAGGGCAGGGCCGATGAGGGGCATGTACCCCAAAACAAATGCATATCTCCAGCCCTCCCCCGACTCAACACCTTTGCCATGACAGGCCCCCTTAGCCACTCAGCTGCCCCACACAGAAGACCGACTCCTCCGGCCTTTCACCAAGACCTGCTGATTCCACCCCCTGGGCAGCTCTTAGATCCTTCTTTCCTGCCACTGTCCTCGTTCAGCCTCCATACTCCTGGCCTGCACCACAACAGTGGCCTCCAGTCTCTCCAATCTGCTCTCCTATTGGAACCACATGAACTTTGTCCTGAAGCAGAGATCATCACAAAAAACCTCCAAGGCGTGCTGCTCACCAGATCCAAACCCCTTCCATCTCTCCTCCTC
Organism: Dama dama; assembly: GCF_033118175.1. Taxonomy (NCBI): domain Eukaryota; kingdom Metazoa; phylum Chordata; class Mammalia; order Artiodactyla; family Cervidae; genus Dama; species Dama dama. Next base: position 41,725,742 of record NC_083696.1, on the reverse strand, counting down.
CATCCCCACTTCCATCTGCCTCTAGGTGGCGGTAATGGTAAAGAACACATCCGTCATGCAGGAGACATAACAGATGAGGGTTCAATCCCTGAGTCGGGAAGATCCCCTGGAGGTGGACATGGCAACCCACTCCAATATTTTCGCCTGGAGAATCCCATGGACGGAGGAGTCTGGTGGGCTAGAATCAGCGATGACTAAAGCAACTTCACACCACTGAGCTACCTGCATGTCTGTAAGGAAGGTCAGCTAACCTGCATTATACGCCACCCTTTGCCCAAACTCTGTCCCACACCTCCCACACTCTCCCCACATGCCTTCACGAAGTAACTGCGCCTCACTCTTTAGTCTCAGCCTGAAGGCCACCTCTTTGAGGAAGGCTCTCTAGCTTTTGCAAAAAGGGGTTAGATGCCCTTCTTTGGCTCTTCCAGAGCACCGAGTGCTTTCTGACAGCACTCACTACATCACCAAATGAGTCCCTGACTTATCTGTGTCTCCCCCAGACTAGGAGCTCCACAAAGGCAAACGCTGCCCCAGCTGCTCTCAACTATTAATGCCTAGCAGCCAGGAAACTCTCAGTAAACACCTGTTGAATTAATAAATGAATGTCCGACCCAGGAGGCCTGCAAATCCTCCACACCCTAGTCTGGAGGGGGAGGAGTTGGGGGAGGTGGTTGGTGGGTGAGAGGCTTACAGGTTCGGCCTTGGACCTTGGAGGAAGGCTTGCCTAGGGCTCTGGGACCTGCTGCCCACGTGCCCTCCAATCCCTGCTGATGGTGCCTAGGCCAGGCCAGGGGTCAGGAAGCCACCAGAAGGGCAGACCTCCTGGAAGCAGGCAGGCAGCGGGGGACAGCAGAGAGTGGCAGGGGCTGGTTTGCTCACATGCAAACCTCACAGCTCCGCCCGCACGCAGCCAGGCCCTTCTCTCTCCTCTGTCCTCTTCTCCATCCACCTGGGCACTCTGGCCTCACCTGCCCTTGTTACCACGACACACAGCAGGCCAGCCATCCTTGGTTCACTCCCCATCCAGACCCCCATCCCCCCTCATTCCACCACCCTGACCCTTTCTCCTCCCTACCTCCTCCTTCCTCTGTCTCTCCAACAACATCTGCCCCCCTAGGTCAGATGGTTAGCTCCTGGTTGCCCAGGAGGTGGAAAGGGACACAGCTGGCAGTCTGTCTCATTACCAGGCCCTCCCGCTGAACCCAGGGCCCTGGCGGGGCTTACCCTCGGTCAGCCCCAGGTGGATGCTCCAGTAGATCTGCAAGCACTGCAGCTCCTTCTTCATGCCCCGCTTGCAGCGGCAGTCGTAGAGCGGGCTCTCCTGCAGCACCTCCAAGGCTGCCTGGCACTCCTTGTTGGCCAGCATAGTGTTGCGGTCCCGGCCGGCCAGGCACTGGCGCAGCGTGCGGTAGCGGGAGCTGCAGTTGGATTCGGCCGCGCACAGCTCATTGGCCCGGACACAGTCCACTGGGGGGCGCCAGCCGTGGAGCTCGGGGCCCTGCAGGGAGGAAGGGCTGGCCAAAGAGCGGAGGGTCTCGTCTGGGTGGTGGGGAGGGAAGACAAGCGTGAATGAGGGCCGCAGTCTCCGACCCCAGAGGCAGGCCTGGGGGCCCTTCTGGGAGAGCCACACCGGCTCTACTCGGCGCAGCGAGCCCGACTCAAGGCTGCCCGCCCCAGCAGGTCAGAGCAAGCACTGCTAAAGGGGCCCAAGATACCACCATCTCTCCTCAAACCCCGAAGAAGAAAAGCTGTCTTCGGCCCTGGCCCTACACAACCCTTTCCTGGTTCCTTCCACGGCCTTGGGCCCAGGAGCACAGCCCAGAAGAGCCAGAGGCCCGAGCCAGACCACAGACAGTCTAAGATGCCAGGAGTCCAGAGAAGGATCCCACGGCCTCAGCAGGAAGCTGGCGGCTGCAGGGCCTCCTAGGGCAGGCCAAGGGGAGATCTCAGTTTCAGAGTAGCCAGGCCTCCTGCCAGCAACCTCGGGTCCAAACAGAGGTCTGGCCGAGGAACCAGGGAGGCTGACTGCTTAACTCTCACAGCCTGTTAGGCTCTCAAAGACCAGATCAGTCCCCGCATTCCACCCTCGGAAAACTGAGGCCCAAAGAAGGGACGTGACAACTCAAGGTCACACACAGGCTAAAACGGCCCCTCCGACCCCCAGTCTATCCATTTGGAGTCCCCAGACTTCATAAGGAGACAGGGAGAGACAAGCCTGACCCCGTGGTCTGAGGAGAGCTCAGAGGGAAGCATTCCTCTGGGGGACCCGGCCCTCCATACCATCCTGCCCAACAGTGTGGCCAGAGACAAAATCCACCATGGAGACAAGTTCCACCCCAGCCCCCCAAAAAAAATGCTGGGGGCCAAGCAACTCCATCCCACCACTCCCTCAGACCCCTCTCTCTGTCTCTGTCTCTTTCTCTCTCATTTCTTTTCCTCTTTCCTCTCCTCTCCACCCTTCCTTGACACCCTCTCCCCTCTGTCTCTCTTTCCCCTCTTTCCAGAAGCCAACTAATAAGTCAGCTGCAAGTGGACCCCGGCCTCGCAAATGGACCCTCCCTCCCCAGCATGGCCTCCAGTGTCCCAACCCACCATCCTCCGAAGGGAAGGGGTCGGGGAAGGAGGTACGGAGGGGAAAGGCACAGAAAGTGCAGCTTGGTCCTTCTGAAAGCAAGCTCCCCCAAAAGACATCATCCAGTCCCCTGGTCCCCTCCAAGCCCCTCACCCAGATCCTGCCCCACAAAAAGGCCATGCCATGGCCCGGAGCCAAGACTGAATTTTCCAAGACCAGAAGAGTGACAGTGGGGGGGCTTCCTCCACTCCATTCTGCCCCGAAACATAATAAGATCCTAGGCAGAAGTCTCTGCCATCCCCTAATCCCAAAGAATCTCCTCCATTCCGACCCAGAACTCCCACTTCTTTCTCCCAGGAGGCCCTGCTCAGGGAGCAGCTAGCACAGGGAGGCAGCGACACCTAGAGGCAAAGTGCTGCACTGCACCCCCGTCCCTACCCAGAGGGCCACAGAGAGGAAAGGCAACCATGAAGGAACTCCTGGTGGGCCAGGCCTATCCCACCAAGGTGGGGCGGGGGGCGCCTGGGGCGGGGAGCGCCTCAGGGTCCACAACAAAAGACTTTCTCTCTCCAGCGACCAGAACTCTACCTCAGGACGGGAGGAGCTGACAGTTATGGCCAGACTTGAGCAAGACCACTAAAAAAACCAGCATGGAAGGTGGGCATAGACAGTGAGGCATCTGCCCAGGGTAGGATGGAGAAGCGCCCTCCCGCCCAAGCCCAGGCGGGGGCTTTATTGCCAGGCTTCAGCAAATTCCTGGGTCTCTAAGCAGGACTCGGGTGCAACAGGACCCTCTAGGATCAGCTCTGTTGACCCGGCCTCACCTGTACCTGCTGTCCCATCTAGCCAACCAGGTAGCCAGGTTGCTGGAGCCTTAGGACTGGCCCAGCCCTGGGCCTTCCACTGACTCTCCTCACCCCAGCATCCCAGCGGGCGACTCCCCTCCCACCTTGGCATTACCTGAGGCTGCACAGTGGGAGATGAAAGGAGAAAGCGGCCTCCTCCCCAGGCTTAAGCAGCAGCACATGAGCCTATAGGGAACTGGGGCAAAAATGACACTTCCTTCCTGCCCTACAGGTGGGCATACAGCCCTAAGGGACGATGCTTACAGAGTCCTGGGCTCCTGTGCCTATAGCAAGGGCTTCTCTCTTCCTTTCAGCTCCCGGCAGAGAGATGCTCCATAGGAGGGTCAGTGCATTTTCCAACCAAACTCCCTGACCACCACCTACCCCTGACTCTTCTCAGTGGTGCCATGACCCCCAGAACCAAGAAGTCCAGCCAGAGAAAGAAATCATGGCAGCCTGGTGCCTCTGGCCAAGCATTCTAGGTGAGTAAAGGTTGGAAGGTATTCTGGTGATGTTTCCAAGTTCTAGATCAGGAGAAAACTCGGATCTCTCAAGGAAAGCACAGACATGTGCAACAGCTTTTAGAGACACAGCGGGGGCTGCGAGACCACACAGACCTACAGCCGTCCAGGTCCATCAAGTGCCCCGATGAGCGCGAGGAGGCCAGTGGGAGGCGGGCCCTCTGACCAACCCCGGTCCCCACCGCCATCACTTTCCCCATCTCACTTTCTCTCTGAGTTTGTCAACACTGGAGGTCAGGATGGCTGGGCCAGGAAGGCATGCTCACGCCCAGACCCCACTCGGAACCTTGGCAGGAACACACCGAAGGCCCCTGCTCCTAGGAACGTGCTTCACTCTATCCCCGACTGAAAATGCCCACCCCACCTCTCGAGCTCCAGAAAAGCCTCTCCCCAAAGCCAACTTTCCAACCAACTCCCAACTGTGGGCTCCTTGCCAGGCAAGGGCCCTGGGGCTGAAATTTCCTTAACAACCAACATATCCCTCGTTGTCAGCTGGCCTAACACAGAGCCTTTCAATGTCCTGTGGTCACTCAGTCAACACGCACCCCAGCTCTGAGAAGGGGCTTCTCAAGAGAAAGGAACTGAAAAGATGTCACCCCCGCCCCCCCGGCCAACTTTTCCTCCTCTCATCCACACCCCCACCAGGGTCACAGACACCAGGGAGGCCATATCTGAACAGGACCCCAGGCACACCCCACAGGCTCAGGACAGTCTCTCTTCAGGCCCCTAGGCTGGGACCCCCCATCTCTGCAGCCTGGGGGGCTGGACCTGGAGATGACTGAGGGGCCATCATCCACACCTGGGAGCCCTGCTGGCCTGGGGGGTGTGTGCAGCTCAGAAGCAAGCAGTCTGGCTGCTTTTCCTGAAATACAATTTTCTTTTCTTCTTGGCCCTGCTCATTCTTGGCCCCAGAAAGCTGGGTTTTCAAATCAGCCGTGGGAGAAAAGGTCAGCTTTTATAATGGCCCCTCCGGAGTGAGAGGGTTGCCGGGAAAGGCTTGCAGGAGCACAGTGGGGCCCAGAGCAACCATCCCAGCCTCCTCCCTCAGCCCCTCCCACCTAAGAACACTATCCCAAGAAGAGCCACCTCTGGCTCCCTGAGGCAGGACTGTGAAGGCCACACCCTAGAGCCGGGCCAAGCCCCAGGGCCCCACGAATGCAGGAGGGGGAAGAGGAGGTGGGGCTGCAGAGGGCCCAGGGCCCGATCAACAGGGACTGGACTTGAATCCCTGGTCCTAGTCAAGACACTTCTTAGGACACCCCTCATGGCTTTCTGTGGCCTGCACCTACCCCCCTCCTAGGCCTTCCCTCTCTCCTCCTCAAGGAGGGAAAGGGTGCTCTCGTGACCCATCTGGGCAGGCTGGCTCACCCTGGCCACACAGCAGGCCAAGGTGGTAGGAACAGCATCCACAATGAAGCAAACGTGTGGTCCTTACACACACACACACACACACACACACACACACACATTTGCCTGCCCTCTCTCTGGAGCACTTACTGGGGCAGCAGCCGTGCCTGGGACTCCTGGTCGGCACCAGCCTTTCCAACACCCACTTTTACTCACCTCCACCCCCAAGAACGCTCCCTCTACACCTGCTTCCCAAGCAGCTGAGATTTCTTGCAGCATAAAAAAGGGGCCAGGGATTGGGATTCTGGGTGGGAAAAAGACAGTCGGGGTTCAGGGGCACCCAGGCAGCCCTCCCTCCCTGCCCTTGGGGGAGAGGGCTTACAGAATGAGCAATGGTCTTTGTTCAGGCCAGGTTTTCCCCTCAGCCCCCCTCCTTCTTAACCCAAGGAAGCAAACTTTGGCCTCCCTCCCATCTCTTCCCACCAGCTACCGGGTCCCCGCCCCCCCCCCCCCCAAGGTGGCCAAGACAAGGCGGTGAACTGCGGCTCAAACCCTTCACTCCCGCCCACCTAGATGGCTAGGGTCTGCGCGGGAGGGAGGGTGCAGGGAGGGGAGAAACTTGAAAAGTCTTCCAGGGAGTGGAGCCGCGGGGAAGGGATTCGGAGAGTGGGAAGCGGGGTGTCTTTTCCAGGGGTTGATTGGCAGGTGGGGGGTGGCTGCCAGGACTGCCCCCACAGACGTCCATCCGGAGCTCCTGGAGAAGCCCGTGCCCTCCACCACGATCGGCTCGAGGAGCCGCCTGGAAAGGTAGGATGGCAGGATTTTCCTCTCCCCGACACTGAGCCTCTCCCCTCCCTTCTCTCTTCCAGATCCAGAGTTGGATTTTTTTTTTTTTTAAGTTGCCGCAATTTGAACCCTTTATGTTGAGAGAAATGAGCGCTATCACTGCCTGTGAGTGAGCGACTATGTCTGCGTTCGTGCGCGCGGGGATGGTCTGGATGTTCTAAGTCTCCTTCCCAACCCTGCGCGTACGCAGCCAGCCGCGGCTCGCGTCCCTCCACCCGCATCCTCGCCGCTGGCCCAGCTCGGTTCAGCTGCGCCCGGGCCCGGCTCGCCCCGCCGCGCGCTCTTCCCGCCGGTCGGTCCCCCGCCAGCGCCCCGCTCGCCCCCCAAGGTTCCAGGCTGCTCGCCGTCGCCTGAACGCGCGCGGCCGCGCAGCCCCCAGGCTCCCGCGGACAGGCTGTCCTCGCCTCCCGCAGGTACTCACCTAAAAAGAAGAAGAGGCAGAAGACGTTTGCCAAGATCATGTTAAATAAATCCCACAGTTTTTTCTGTCTTTCTCCCTTGGATAAAAAATAATAATAATAATAACAACAACAATAATAATAGCCAAGCAGTGATAATCAGCCCCAAATCCAATGCGGAGATCCCAGCTAGTCCGCCGGATGAAGATCCTGAGTCCTGCGATTCTCGCCTTCGGCTGGAGGGGGTGGGGGAATGGAGGGCGGTGGGCCGCGTCTCGACGCCCCCCTTGCCCACTAAAATCAAACACACACGTATCTGTGTGTGTGTGTGTGCTCTTCAAGCCGACAGCCGGTCCTCAGGTCTGCCCTTCCCTCGGCTCGTCCGGGAAGGCGCGAGTCCCCGCGGGTCCGATTCCCCTGCGCTTCCCGGGAGGGGACTGAGGAGGTGGGGGGAGAGGCGATCTGAGAGTGAAGGGCTGGAAGGAAGTGGCGAGGGTGGGGGTCAGAATAAAACGCAAATAAGAAAGAAATCCACCGACGGGTGTCAGCGCCTAGGAACGATCCAGTGGGAGCTTCGAGGACGCGAGACCCGAGTCGCTTCTTTCGCACAAGACGGAGGAAAGATTCAAAAAAAATCTTCTCCCGCTAACCCCTGCTCGTGTCACTTTTTTCTAATGGAATTCCGGTGACCGTGTGTCTCTGCGTGCGTGTGGCTCGCTCTCCCCTCTCCCTCCCGCTCCTCTCCCCGGCGCTCGCTCTTTGCTCCCGCTCTCCCCGGCTCTCTCTCGCTCTCCTCTCCCTCCCCCTTCTCCCTGCTCCTCCCTCCGCCCGCCCCCTTCCCCCTTCGCAGCTCCCTCGCCGCGGCTCTCGCGCCCGCGCCCCTCTCCTCCGCCCCGGGCTCGGCGCTCGGGCTCCCAAGCGCTGGCGGCGCGGGGCGCGGGCGCGCGGCGGAGCAGCGACACTCTGCAGCGGCGGTGGCGACAAGGCGGTGGCGGTGGCGCCGGGGAACGCGGGCCGAGGGGAGAGCTCCGCCGCCGGCTCCCTCTGCTCGGCCGCCCGCCCTTCCCCGGATTGACCTGCAGCCTTGGCCGGAAACTGACCAGCTACCCCGGCCAGGGCTCGGGCTTCAACCCAAACCCACCAAAGCCTCCGCACCTTTCTCTTCCCGCGGCTCCTGCCGCCGCGCGGCAGCCCCCACGCCCCTTCCTCTCCCCGCCCGGAGCGGGCTGCGCCCTCCCACCCCCACCGCCCCCGCCCCCGCGCCAGGGCAGCCCGCTCCGGGAGGCCCTGGGGAGGTTCAGCGGAGGCCCGAGGGTTTGGAGTCCGAGGCTCTCGAGCCAAACCAGGGGCGTAGGGGGAAGGGCGCTAGGAAAAAAAAAAAAAAACCCGCTGGAGTCCGGGTCTGGGAAGGGGGCGCACCATCCGCTGGGCGTCCTTCGACCCAGGAGCCGAGGCACAGCGTCTCCCCGAAGACGCAGGGGGAGATGAAGGACCCCCTCCGTCGCCAGCCGCCAGCGTCCCCGCACAGCCTCCTGCCCGGGTCGAGCCCCGCGCCCGCATACACGTGTGCTCTTCATGCGGGGCTCGAGAACTTTCCCCGCACACCCCCGGCGCCCTCGCCCCCCACACGCCCCAGCGTCCTAGTCCTTCGAGACCCCCCTTCCCCGCTTGTCTCCCTCCCCCGGTGCGGGAAGAAAGCTGCCGAGCTAGGGCGTCCTGACCGCCCCATCCGAGGCCGGCGAACCTCCCACGAACTGCGCGGGAAGGATCGGGGATGCGGGCTCGCACCCCACCCTGGTGGGAGCGCCCCGGGACCGACGCAGGTCTCCGCGCCAAGCTCGGCGGCGAGCTGGGCTCCGGGGAGTTCTCCCGAGGCAGCCGGCAGCTCCCTGCTTCCGAGGCTCCAGGTGGGGCCTCCTCCCCCTTCCGGGAAGGGGGCGATTGATCCATCTGCCCACGGGCCGGGCTCACCGGCGTGTTTTAGTCACGGGATTTACAGTAAACGCTCAGAAGCACCAAAAAGGAGGGGCGTCTGGCTGGGAAAGGGCTGAAGCAGAAGTAAGGCTGCTGGCACGTTCTGGCAAGTGGGCGAGAGGCAGTGGGCTTCGGACACGCGCGGGCAGACCCACGCACACCTGACACCCCAGTTTCACGCGCCCATCTGACACTCTCGCCTGCGCTAAAGCTGCCCCGCACCCCCCAGCGCCCTCGCGCACATTCCTGCACGCAGCTCCGCGCGCACCCCGTGTGCCGGGGTGGGGTACACGCAGTACCTCGTAAACTTTCCGCGCTACCCAAAACCGGATCTGGGCTGGACCGAAGATGTAGGTGTTAGTGCATTTTAAGATGCGTTTTCAAATGAACAAGACTCTGGAGAGGCGTGAATGCTAGAAATGGACCTGGGCTCGAAGGGAGGGGTCACTTACAAAATCGGCGGGCTTCGCAAGGAGAAAAGCTAGAGGGAGCAACTTCCATCTTGCGGATTTAGGCGGGAACGCGGCTTCTCCAGCCTTGGCATCGCCGCGGCGAGGGTTTTCTCCGAAGGCCTCACATTTGCCCCATCCTGGGCATCAGCCCTCAGTCCGTCCTGTCCCAGGGCCATTGAGTGGTGCCCGCTTGGGGGAGTGGCCCTCGCGGGTGAGCGAACCTGGGCCAGGAAGGCTTGGGGATTGGAGCCGGGGAAAGTACCCGGGGGCTGACCTTGCCAGTCTTTCGGGCCTCTCCAGTTCTAAGACAAGACTTCACACCTTCATTCCTAGAACTGGGGGATATAAGGAACCGGCTTCATAAAAGTTTAGGTTACAGGATGCAAACCTGATGAGGATTACACTCTTGAATCAGAAGCTGGGTGTGTGCTTAGTCACTCAGTCGTGTCCGACTCTCTGTGACCCCATGAGTCACCAAGTCACAGCCTTCCAGGCTCCGCTGTCCCTGGGGCTTCTCCAGGCAAGAATACTGGAGTGGGTTGCCATGCCCTCCTCCAGGGATCTTCCCAACCCAGGGATCAAACCCAGGTCTCCATTGCAGGAATCCGTTGCAGGTGGATTCTTCACAGTGTGAGCCACGGGGGAAGCCCTCAGTGGCCGGAGTCTGGTGTAAACAAATTCCCCCCTCCCCTCTCCTACTTCCTGGGTCTTCTGGCTGCCCAAATGCCCTTTACCTCTCACACATTTCTGCACCCCCACCTGAAGTTTTCCCTATCCCAAGGGCCCTACTCTAGACTCTGAAACGACTGTTCGGCACGTTGCTCTTCCTCCTCCATCTCAAAAACAATTTCTTTAAGTTTCTTTGAACCCTGGCTGAGCATTAGAAGGAAAATTCTCTGAAGCATATTTAGGAGCTTTAATGAGAAAGCAGTGATGAACACCCAGGGTGTGCCCATTTGATTCCCATGGTGGTGGGAGGGGTATCTGGTAGCAGGAGGTGATGGCTGAGGTCCTTCAGGGACTCCGGTCACCCAGCCATCAAAAGTACAGTGGACAATGCCAGCAGGCCGGTATTCACCTTGTGGCCATGAGGCCCTCTTTTCCTGCCTGTCTTTGTAAGTGTCACTCACTACACCTTACTCTCTGCAGACCCACCCTCAACCTGAGCTGCCCTTAGATATGGCAGCGTCCAGGTGTCACATGATAATAACCCCCACATCTCCCATGTGTAAGCACCCCTACCCCATGCCAAAATCTGCAGAGGAAACACAGATGGACATGTGCCAGCCATAAGCAATTTAATCTCTCTGAGCCTCAGTTATTTCATCTATAAAATGGGGATGTAAAAAAAAAAAAAAAAAAAAAAACTTGAGTCTTCCCTGGTGATCCAGTGGCTAGAACTCCGTGCTCCCAACGCAGGGGACTCTGGTTCAATCCACATGCTGCGACTGGGACTTGGCACAGCCAAATAAATAATTTTTTTTTTTAATTCAAACTGTAGAGACAAGATGAGATATTGTACATAGAGCAGCGAGTCAAATGTCTGGCTCTAAGAAAGTTGTTCATAAAATGTCACCCTTTTCCTTTGGGATCCAGAAGGATTAGGAACCTATGTATAAGGCATACAAACCTAAGTGGCAAATGAGAAGCAGAGATAAAAAGCAATGGGGATTCAAGGGAAATAGAGACAAGGAGGTCAGTCTTCCCCGGTGACTCAGTGGTAAAGACTACACCTGCCAATGCAGGAGACGCAGGTTCAACCCCTGGGTCAGGAAGATCCCCTGGAGAGGGAAATAGGAACCCACTCCAGTATTCTTGCCTGGGAAACACCATGGACAAAGGACCCAGGTGGGCTACAGACCATGGGGTCGCAAAAGAGTCAGACACAACTCAGCAACTAAACAACAACAGTTGTAGAGGGTCAAGAATAGGAGGCCTTGTAAGGAGTCTCAGAGAAAGGAGAGACTCTCAGGAAGTATGAACAGATGCTCCTAAGGTTTACGGATACACATTCACACATCCTCCAAGACTGTACCTTTCATCAGCCTTTAAGGGTCAAGCCCAGTGGCTCATGAGCTCGTGGGTAGATGAGTCTCCTGCCCACCCAAGACGGCCCCTCCACCATCACAGACACAGGAGCTACAATGTGCAGTGAGAGGGAGAAAGGACACTTGGCTGTTTGTGTCTTTCTGTTTCCTCATCTCTCTAGGCCCACTCATCTGGTGGTGTGGATTCTCTGGAGGGTAAGAGCAGTAGGCATGTAGAAGGACCAGTGGAAGCGAGGAGGATTGCCGGTCCACCCTAGGACACACGCATGCGCACACACACTCTCATTAACCACACAGCTCAACTGACCAGAGCTGAGATACTGCCAGCAGAATCTCATCCCTTCTTTTCCTTCTGTGGAGCAAAAAAATGCTGAGGATCACATGCCCCAGAGAGAAAATCCAACCAGGAATAAAAAGAAGAAGGTGCCCGGTAAGATGCGTCAGAAATCAGGGAGTTGGCAGGCAGAGGTGCCCTCAGCCATGGGGCAGCCGCTGACCCAGGACTTCCCACTGTCCATCAAGCAGCACAGGTTTGCCAGATTCCCTCCAACAGTGCCAAGGGCTGTGGGAATGCGGCTCTGAGCAGGGCTGCCCCCGCCATGGAAGCCATGCACAACAGAGTTAGGTTGAGTATCTGTGAACAGACTGAGCAACCCAAAGACACACTGGGATCAAATGGGAGAAAGGAAGGGTTAGTACCTGGGAGTTTCAGGAGGACTTGCAGGGAAACATAGGACTGGAACTGGGCCTGGAAGGATGGTAGAATTTGGCGAAACACAGAGGGAGGCGGTGTTCTGGGGAGGGGGCAGCATAGGTCAAATGCAGTGGTAAGAACAGTTCAACGGGACTTCCATGGTGGTTCAGTGGTTAAGAGTCCGCCTTCCAATGCATGGGATGCGGGTTCAATCCCTGGTTGGGGAACTAAGATCCCACTTTTTGAGGGGCAACGAAGCCCGTGCACCACCACTAGATCAGCCCTTGAACTACAAGAGAAGCTCACCAGCTGCCACAAAGAGCTCTTGTACCCAACACAGCCAGATAACCGCCCAAGAGTTGGGAGGAGCCAAGGGCACAGGTGGGAGGGGCCTGTCAGAGAAGGTCTGGAGGGTCTGGGAGGCACAGTAGAGGGCAGGCGTTGAAGCCTTCCCTCTTGCTTCCTTAGGAGTCACTGACGATTTCTGAGCAGGCCAGTGGCATAAGAACGGCGTTTAAGAAGATTGATCTGACAACTCCGTGAAGGATGGAGACAAGAGACCAGTTAGGAGGTGGTTTTAACAGTTTCGGCCTGAAATAATGGGGGTCCAAAGTAGGAAGTGGTGGTGAGCCTGGATGGAAGGAAGGGGTTGTCAGGGGCCCTAGAAAGATGAATCAGCAAGATGTGGCAGATCCAACAGAGGTGACAAGGAAGAAGGAAATTATCTTCTGGTCAGATAGTGACCAGCCAGGGGACAGGCCTGGGGACGGTGACTAGCCCTGACTTCTCAGACTTTGTGACTGGTTATAATAATTAAGGGAGCCAACTTGATGGCAAGATATGTGTTGATATCCCTTTAATTTTAATAAAACTCTATGCAGTAGTTACTCTTAATAGCCCCAATTTACAAATGAGACAACCAAAATGAAAAAAAAAAAAAAAAAGGTAATATAACTTGCATAAGGTCATATTCTAAGTGGCAGAACCAGGATTTGAACTTCGGCAGTTGGGATCCAGGGCCCCACCGTGGTATCCTCGTGCCCTGAATAAATAAGCAAAGGGGCAGCTCTCCAGGCTATGAATTTTTATGTCACATTTCAGAACATCTTAAATATTCCCTTTCTCCCTGACCTGTCCAGCAGTAGAGTGAAGAAATTGTGAGAACTGCAATTTCTTTTTTATCTTTCTTGTGGTCTCTTCTGGTCTCATCCTTGGAGTTCAAGTCTAAAGCCTAGAAAGGATGCTGTCTTACCATGGCACGTGCTACAGTGTCCGGCTCAGTGTCCTGGGCCTAGGTCATGGACATCCATGAGCTTTCTCAGCCCCATTCCAGACCCATCCACCTCCTAATGGCAGGCTGACCCATTCACCAACCTTCCCTCTCCACAGGGCCACTCCAGGTCCCTGATGCCCAGCCTGACCAGACTGAAATTGTCTGGGGATGGAGACCAGCAGGGATTTAACTAAAGCTTCCAATTCCTGAAGAGTGAACAGAGCTGCTGGGGCAGGGTGGGTGGGAATGGGCTAGAAGGAGAGAAATACATAGTGCGCTCAGGGGCACTGATTTCTCTAGTTGATTTCAGTGTCCCCATGCTTCATCATTCTCTTTCGAGGTAAGCACCCAGCAAGAGGTGGGAATCTGGCTTTACTTTGCCTCTCCCTAGGGTCTTGGAGACCTCTCTGCTGCCCGCCCCCACCCACTCCCTCCACACACACACACTGCCAGCCCCAGGGTAACCCTTAGAAGGGGAGGAAGCTGCTGCTACAGCGGGGATGCAGGAATGCAGATGAGGAGTTACTCAGGCAAGAAGCTGACAATACCACCTTCTGTGGATATAGCCTGCCTCACCATTTCACAACTTCTTTCTCCCTGATCCTGAAGTCCTTACACCATCCCCCTCCTCACTTTGAAAGAGGACATTGCTGACTCAGCTCCCCTTACAAGTGAACAAACTCAGGCTTGAAGATGGCCCACGACGTGGCCCAGGTTACAACGCAGTCAACAAGTGGAGGAGCCAGGACTGGAAGGAAAGTGGGGCTGTCCACACCCTGGTCTAGTGAGCTTTCACCTTCAAACAGAGAAACGCAGCAGCCAGGGAGCCAGGGCTCTGCTGCTTTTTCCCACATTAGGAGATGGACTAAAGGGAGAAGGCACTCGGTAATTTTCAGCACTTCGCTTCATCCAGGACAGGCCTGAGGTTTGTTCCTCTAAACCCCTCTTTCCCCCAGAGTCACAGGCATCCTGAAAAATCTGAAACCCAGCACTTCCCCTGCCACCTTCGCAACTCCCCAGCGGCAGCAGGAGCTGAGCTGGTAGATGTCCCTTCTGATATGCTTCTGTCAGCTCAGAATATCCAGTGACTGCGGAAGCCTCCCTGCTGTCCGGGCTTCCCTGCACCCAGCCTGTGCTGGCACCGTCCCGGCCACGCCCCAGCATTGTCCTGGTGCCAGCTCTGCACTTGGCAGACCCCCCTGCCTGGAACAACCCCACAGCCTCTCTCCTGAGCATGCCCACCGCCCCCAGCTCTCAGGCGCTGGCTGGCAATCTGCCAGGTTACCCAAGGTCAGAGGCGGAATGCAGGAAGGGGGCAGTGATTGCTTCTACCAAGCCGTGGGGAGCCGGCTCCTGCTGCCTGGAGCGGCCCAGGAGAGCTCTCAGCCCCAGCGGCCCCCTACAGGGACCATCTCTTTATTTAGCTAAGCCTGGCAAGGTGGGCAGAGCCTCAGCTGGGTCTGAGATGGCCTGTCACTTGGAGGGCCGCAGCTCGCAGGGGCTAGGGACAGAAAGTGAGGACCAGGATGTCCCTCTCTGAGCAGACAAGCTGTCTTTGGGCCCAGCCTAGAGTTTACCAGATGAGCACATTTGCCTGAGTGCCCACCTCCCTCACCCTGACCTCTCGTCCTGGGAACTTCTTTTCCCATTATCCAGAAGGTTCTCTCCTTATCCACATTGTCCTCATATATACTAGTGCTTTCTTGCTCTCTTCTCCTTCCTACTGCTCCCAGGGGGAGGGTTACTGTTTACCCAGAAAGAATGAATTCCAATCATTAGGCTTGGAAGGAAACTTCCATGACAATAATAAACAAGTGCCAACAAGTGCATTGTGATCAGCAACGCACAGAGCTTTTCCCTATGAATTCATCTCAGGCCTCCTGCACAGCCTCTGAAGTGGGCGTTTTTCAGATGAAGAAACCTAAAGTCAAGGCACCCAGGGACTTGTCAGCGAGGAGCTGACCTACGACTTGAATCCAGTCCTGACGGATTTCGAAGTTCTGTATTTGGGAAGTGTCCCTCCTTGAGGGACAGGGAAGCCTGGCGTGCTGCAGCCCATGGGGTTCCAAAGAGTTAGACATGACTTAGCGACGGAACAACAACAACTTGCTTAAAGCACTTCAGTAAAATAAAATCCATTTTAATAATAGAAACTAAGACAGTGTCACAGAAACACTTGCCAGGACAGGGCACCCTCCGGGCCCCTGTTCCCTGATTCCGGACAGCTTGGATCGCTGAGCTGTTCCTTCGCCTCCCCGTGACTTCACATCCACAAGGATGGGAAGCCGGAGGGAGTTTCCCAGAAGTGCCTCAGGCCACACACACTCCTGGACAGCCAGATGCCTACCATTCTCCCTGGCAGCTGGCCTGCCTGGATGCTGTCCGCCCTCAGCAGAGGAGGGCAGGGCCACTCCCATCAAAGCCATCAAGTGCAGTCCCCACCTCCTAATTCACAGGGAAGCCATCACACCGGCAAAGCTGGCTCCATCCAGAATGGGCCGTTTCCAGAGGTCCGGTTACCCACCGCCTCCCCTGCTCCAAGATGGGTGAGTCCCTGCCCCTTGGAGGGGGTGGAACTGGTTACGCCAGAGGATCTGCGCTGCCAATAGTGGTGACAGCTCTGGGATTCTGTCATTTCCCCAGCCCTGGCGCGGTCCCACTTCTTCCTGTTCTTGCCACCTGGCTCCTGAAGCAACACCCCAACTGGCACGTGTAGCATTTTGGAATGAAGGTCTGACTAGGGCTCAAGTTCCAGCTTTGACCTGGGTTTGCTGGCAGCCTTGGAAGAAGTTCAGTACTGTAGCACCGTGAGTTGGCACTCAGGAAGAGCTGGAAGAAAGAATAAAAGGAAGAGGAAGGAAAACTGGACTGCAGGCTATTGGAACCTCTGTCCTCGCCTCCATCCCCTTGCCAACTCCCCAGTCTTCCACCAGGGCACCCCATGGAGTGAGAAAAGTGTCCTCGGGTTCCAGCCAACAGCTTTGTCCCCAGCTACACGAGTGACCTTAGGTCCTCTGGAGCGATGCTCCCCCACCCCACCAGCCTCACAAGGGAGAAAGAAGATCAAACCAGATGCTGAACAAGGCAAAGCTTGGAAATGTATGAGGTGTTTTGCAGAGGCAGGCACCAGTCTCTCTGTTTGGGGGCAGCCCACCACCCCCCGGGGCGGTATCTGGGGCTCCCCTCCCTTCTCCCCACCCCCACTTCAGGGAGGAGCAGCCCACACCTCTGGCACTGCTGGGGGCAGCTCTTGCTGCTCTAGTGGCTTGACGGCGAGATAAAGAGGAACAGCCCCATTTTAACGATGGAAACACTGAGGCTTCCAGGGCTCAGTGCTCACCACATTCTGTCAAAAACGCCCATTTTCGATGGACAGGTCCATTTTAAATGGTACATTTTATTTTTTAATTTTTTTAAATTATTAAAGTATGATAACACATTTACTAGCAAATTAGAAAATACAGAACAAAGTTACATATACTTCCACTATATATTAAAGTTATAAAACAGTACCTCTTTAAATGGCATGTTTAAGATGGAAAACCAACAGGGACCTATTCCATAGTGCGGGGAGCTCCGGCAGATGCTGTATGCAGAGGGATTTGGGAAGAATGGGCACGTGGATACGTATGGCTGAGTCTCCTCACTGTCCACCTGAAAATGTGAAAAGCTTGCTGCTTGGCTACACCCCAGTACAATGTAAAAAGGTTTTTTTAACGCCCATTTTCATTGTGTATACTCCTCATCGACTCAAAGCTCTCTGAACACAGGACCTATGTCTTCTTCACCACAGATCAGAGGCTGGAACAGTAAGTGCTTGTTGGATGAATGAATGAATGAGCCAACGATTCCTTTTACCTGACATAACCTTAGCACAAAGACGTGGGCCAGGATCGCTGACCTGTTCCAAACACTTATCTCCTGTCACTGGACTGATTGCGGTAAATGACTCATATATGAATGCTCCTCTTTCCTCCTATTCTTCTTACGAAAAATTGATAAATCTGACTGGAGGATTTTTTTTTTTTTTTTTTTTTTTTTTTGCCATTTAAGTTCTTTTCATCAAACTAGATTGGCTTATGCATGCTAAGTCGCTTCAGTAGTATCCAACTCTTTGTGACCTTATGGATTATAGCCTGCCAGATTCCTCTGTCCATGGGATTCTCCATGCAAGAATACAGGAGTGGATTCCAATGCCCTCCTCTTGGGGATCTTCCCAACCCAGGGATCAAACCTACATCTCTTACACTCTTTGCTTTAAGGTCTAAATCTGCAAAGACTTAGTACATTGATGGAAGTCGGGCAGGTTAGAATTTCCAGTCTACACAGCAAACTGTCTAGTCTTCTTTGATAGTGTGTGGACTCCCCCTACCCACTCCCACTCCTGGCCCAGTTACCCTAGTAATTGTTCAGTCTTAAGACTAAACATTGTTTCTCCCCCAGCCCCATTCCCCTGAAGTGGGTGACAGAAGCACAGCCCACAGAGAATAGACCACAGTGCTGGGAATACAGGGCTTCCAGATAAAAGAGGTCCCCCTCTGCCTTGGCCAAGCCACCACACAGCATGTGGGATCTTAGTTCCCCAGCCAGGGGTCAGACCCACACCCCTTGCACTGGAAGCTCAGAGTCTTAACCACTGGACTGCCAGGAACGTTTCTGAGCAAAATTCCTGCCCTCCCAAAGATGGTCAGCACCCCTGGTCAGCTCTGACCCCCTGATGTCCCTATTGCAAGGTGACTCCTGATGAGGGACCCCCATTGTCTGGGTTTGCCTTCCACCAAACCCAACTGGTTTCCCATTTCCTCTCAGCCGGCTGCCACGTTGCAAGGCAGTCTGATAACCCATCCTAAGCCAAGAGAAAACCTATGTATTTGAAGAGTTGCCACTGTGTCATTGCAGTTTCCAGCACTCACAAAACTGATAATGATCTGTTTTTTGGTAATCAATCCCGAACAATCAGTCATTGAATTCTTCAATGCCTTCTTGGTTCTCCTCCCTGACACATATGCATTTTAAAGAAATAAGAACAGAGAGACAGGGCTTAATGCGAGGTAATGGCTCTCTAATAGTAGAAATAAGGCACCAGAAGAAAGGAGATTCAAATGAGAATCCGAGAAGGCAAATCTGCCTCTGCAGCTTCTCAGCGGCTCCCCTGTCCTCACCGGAGCACATGCTGTTAATTGATCGAAGCTAAGACTTTTCAGTGCAGCACTCCAGGCAGCCACAACCAGTCATTTGAGTTGACTCATGAGTTCCTTTAATCCCCTTGTAAGTGCGGCTCCGTGAATTCTGAATACCCTCTGCTCTCAGATCCAGGGTTCCATGAGCTACCTGGGAAGCTGCTGTTCAAATCACACTCTGGGCTGCCCCCCATATACACCCAGACACGCCAGCAGTGCCCCAAGGGGGTGTCCAAAAGGCTTTTCCAAAGACAGAAACCATCCCACTCCACTAAGGAGGACAGGGAAGGGGTGTGTTGGAGCAGATCTATTGTGCCAAGAAAAACAATCAGCTCCAGTTGGAACCTGATGACTGATTCAAACCAATCCCCATACAGAAGCGCTTCCACCTCCTATGAGTCCTGCAGGAGGGGCATTTCTCCTCGAGGTGCTGCTCACAGCCTCTGTGGGATCCATCGCGCTCCTTGCTCCTGCGGTCCGACTCAGGTCGCCAGAGGATGAGAAAGGGCCTCCCTTCCGGCCTCTCCCACAGAAGGAGCCTGGAGTCGGGGAGGCCATGAAGCACAGCTGATGTTGTGTCTGTTGATGAGCGATTGAGGGCGATAAAATGAGCTGCACAAACCGTACCGCCCTGGCCACAGCAGCCACAGGGCAGGCAGCCAGCGGGCCCACGTTCCCCATCCCAGACCCCTGCCTCCAGGGTTACAGTGAGAGCTTCCATTGCTGCCTCCCTGCACCCTCTTCCTCCTTCCCGTTTGTCCAAGGAGACAGGGAATTGAGACCTGCTAAGCTCCAGGGTCTTCCCTGGTGGCTCAGCGGGGAAAGAATCTGCCTGCAATACAAGAGACACAAGAGACGTGGGTTCGATTCCTGGGTTGGGAAGATCCCCTGAAGGAGGGCATGGCAACCCACTCCAGTATGCTTGCCCGGAGAATCCCATGAACTGAGGCGCCTGGGCAGGCTGCAGTCCAAAGGGTCACACAGAATAGGACACAACTGAGCGACTAAGCATGCAAGCAAGCAAGCTCCTGGTGCCATCCTGCTGTTGAGGGCACTTCAGACAAGGCCTTTCCAGGGGACCCTTCCCAGTCCTCTCCTGGACACACTCCTTGGTCCACCCTTTCCAGTTAGGAAACCACCACGTGGGCCTCCTGATTGGCCTTTGGAAATAGGAAATGTAGAAGTAGCAGAATGCCTTAAAGGCAGCATGGCCCATACCATCTCATCTGACCCTCAAAAAAAAAAAAAAACAGCTTGTGCAAACAGGTAAGGCTCTGCCCTCAGAAGGAGGCTGCTTGGCTCTGCCTCTTACCATCTGCGTGTCCTTAGGAAAGCCCTTTAACTGTGCCTCCCAGTGGGGACAGCAGTCTCCCCTGCCTCCCTCACACAGTTCATCAGCCATCATGAAAGCACGTACTGTAATAGATATAGACGCCAAATCGACAAGGCGCTGCCTCTGTCTTAGATAAGACGGTATCTAAAAGCGTCCAACCTGGTTGGGGGAAGCAGATGGACAAACAGATAAGTGCAACAGTTTGGAAACTACGGTGTAGAATCAGGGTATAGTGGGGGAGAGTGGTTGATTGAAAACTGGATATGTATAGAAATGGGGATGTTAGAGCAGACATTGCTTAAAGAAATAACATTAAGGTCCTTACCAGGGAGCATTCCCATAGATGTAATTGTGCCAAGGTCCAAAAAAGGTAATAGGTATGAGCCTGCTCTGTGAAAAACTGTAAAAAGATGTCCAGTGCAAGGTGTTAGTTATGCTGTTGATGTAAAATGTCAGACCTCAGCCAGCCAAGGTGGGTTGTATTGGTTACTCAAGGTTGTGTGTGTGTGTTAAGTCACTTCAGTTGTGTCTGACTCTTTGCAACTCCATGGGCTGTAGCCCACCAGGCTTCTCTGTCCATGGGATTCTCTGGGCAACCATACAGGGTGGGTTGCCATGTCCTCCTCCAGGGGATCTTCCTGACCCAGGGATGGAACCCAAATCACACAAGGCTATGCTATAGCAAAAAAAAAAAAATCTCCGTCTCCAACATTTACACTACCAAAGGTTATTTCGGCCTCACACAGCATGCTCTGTGGGCAGGGGCTCTGCTCCACACAGTCACTCAAGGGTCCAGGCTGGCTGATGGGCTGTCATCTTCCATCTCCTAGAGTACAAGGCATCCTCAGTCACTAGAGCCGGAGCGCAGAGAGCCAGCCAGAGAGACAGGTGTTGCTTTCACCTACAACCCATAGGCCAGAACCAATTATGGGGCCCTGTCTAACAGCACGGGGACTGATCAATGTGGGGAAGTGACGGGATGTCTCGTGGGCATCAATGTCTTTATCACATGAGCCACAGAAAACCTCTCTGCAACCTGCAAAACTTGGGTGTTTGGCTAATCAGAGAGTCCTTTAAGAAACTCTGTGTCTGATACCCTGCGGGCCAAACAGTCTCAGGAGGATGGAACTGAACCTAAATTCTTCCTAATTCCAGAGTGACTAGCCATGGCAGAGAACTAAGGGACACCACAAGATTTGAGTTATGTCTGTGACTCAAATAAACCCAAAGTTAAAAATAATCATAGCTAACTTGTAATGAGCACTTCCTAGGTGCTAAGTCCATAACATCTGTGTTGATTCATTTAAGCCTCACAATAACCCAGGGAGGTAAATAGTCCCCGTTGATATATGAAAATAATAGAGAAGTCCAAGTTCGTCACACTCTTCAATGAGTAAAATGGCAGAGTAGGAAGTTGAATGCAGAACTAGCCCATTTCCAAAAACCATTCACTTTACCACCAAGCTATTCCACTGCAGACCCAAGATCCAGATTTTCTCTGGGTATATGATCTTGGTTGGAAAAGGAAATGGCAGCCCACTCCAATATTCTTGCCTGGAGAATCCCGTGGACAGGGGAGCCTGGTGGGCTGCTGTCCATGGGTTCGCACAGAGTCGGACACGACTGAAGCGACTTAGCAGCAGCAGCATGATCTTGGGTAAGTCAGTTCACCTCTCTGAACCTCAACTTTCTCACCTGTGAAATGGGATTAATAGCAATACCTGTCTCATAGAGGGCCTTCCCTCCATGGTGGTGGCAGTACCTGGCAGGCTACAGTCCAAATGGTCGCAAAGTCAGACATGACTGAGCGACTTAGCACACACACGCGCTTCTCATAGGATTTTTAAAAGAATCCAAGGATCATCTCCAGGGCCTCCTTGGCGGTCCAGTGGTTAAGACTGTGTGTTCCAATGAAGGGGGTAGGAGTTTGATCCCTGGTCGAGGAGTTAAGATCCCACATGCCTCATGATCAAACCCCCCCCCAAAAAAAAAACATAAAAAAGAAGCAGATTGTAACAAATTCAATAAAGGCTTTTTAAATGGTTCATTTTAAAAAAATCTTTTTAAAAAAAGATTATCTCTTAATTATCTTAGAGAAAAGAGTTTTTATCAACTATACACTTCTCTACTGGTACATGACCAAAAAAATAACTGTGGGTTAGACATCCCCTAGGGACCAAGCAAGAGTCTGAAGAGAGATCACACCTGCTGGATAAGGGCAAAGCAGGACAGGTCCCTTATTCCCCCAAGGAGTCTTGCTGATATACTGGAAACAGCCCCAGCCAACTGGCCAACTACGACTAGGTGGAGTCCTTCCTTGGCTCTTCCACTGGCCCCAGGCTCCCTTTGGCAACTCGGCCACAGCTCCATATTTGTTTATTTTTCCTGCAGAAGTTTTTGCAGTATTTCTCCCAAGTGGGACAACTACATCAATAAGCTCCATCGCATCATGCGTGTGATGAAGAACAGTGTCTGGCTTGTTGGCTGAGGCTTCCGGTCCGATACACAGGGCACTCTCTCACACACATGCTCCCCACCCCTCAACAGTCTGGCCCCTTGTGCCCTCACCAGCCCTTTCCCTCCTCTGATTCCATTCTGGGCTTCCAAGATAGCTCAGTGGTAAAAAATCCAAGAAATGGGTTCTATCCCTGGGTTGGAAAGATCCCCTGGGGAAGGAAATGGCAACCCACTCCAGCCTTCTTGCCTGGAAAATCCCATGGACAGAGGAGCCTGGTAGGCTACAGTCCACGGGGTCACGAGAGTCAGACACGACTGAACAACAACCTCCACACGTCCATTCTGCCCCGGGACCTCACTCTAGCCTGCTTGGTCCGCACTTCCATCTCCCAAAGCACCGACCACAGATCCTATTCTTCCCCATCCCAGAACTTTCAGTCCTCCACCACCTCAACGCAATCCTTCCACGATCTCCGCCTGTCAGATCCTTCCCAGATACAAAATTGTCAATAGCAGTTATCTCTGGCTGATGAGATTCCAAGTTATCTTTTTCTTTCCGAGATTTGGAGCAATGAGCCCATGCTATTCTTACGGTCAGAAAAGCACAATGAAGTCATGCTTCAAGACCCTGCCCTCCTGCAAGGCCCCCCTTTACCCTAACACCTAGTTACCTGTCTCCTCTGAAATCCTACAGCTCTCAGCCCTATCACAAATGTCTTTGTACTCGACTTAGTTGACTGTGTGTAAATGTCTGATCACGTCCTTGAGTGCTCAGTCATGTCCGACTCTGTGCAACCCCATGGACTATAGCCCACTAGGCTCCTCTGTCCATGGGATTTCCCAGGCAAGGAGACTGGAATGGGTTGCCATTTCCTCCTTCAGGGGATCTTCCTGACCCAGGGATCAAACCCATGTCGCCTGTGTTCCCTGCATTGGAAGAGGGGTTCTTTACAACTAGCTCCACCTGGGAATGTCTGATACCCACAACCAAATCGTAAATGCCATGAAAGCAGGGACCCTTCACACACATCTGCATAGTCCTTTGCATATAGCAGAGTTCCATGCACATACTGAATTGTGAATGGGACTTGGTGATTACAAGAATTTCAGGGATGGCCGTGATACTTTGGCTTGGGGGCCGGAAGGTGCAAGGGTGGTGGTGTTGGAATCATTGCAAGTTAGAATGCAGGGGTCTTAGCGTTTGTATAAACCGAATGGCCTGAATTTATACAGACTCTCTGACATTGAATTTGCCCAGCAATAGGATTTTCTTACTCCCACCACATGAGCATCCAAACGAAGGCCTGGAGAGGTAAAGCAATTTGGCCCACAAGTCCAGAACCCACATCTCCTGTCACCCAGCCCAAGCTTTAACCACTAAACCACAGCTGCCACCCCAAGACCTTATTAATAGCCATTTCTCCCCAAGTCAGCGGTTGGACATGGCTTGCCAGGTTAATAATTTGTTCATTAGGTGCCTAATGAATTACTTGCTAATTGCTAACTTGATGAACAGCCAGCAGTCCCCATCTGCCTGGAGAAATGGAAGCAAATAACCACAGAAGAGCTGGCCAAGCTCCGGTCTCTGGAGAGCAGGAATTTTCAGCCTGGGAGGGTGGTGGCCGTGGCTCCCTGGGAAGAAGACTGTGTTGGCCAGTCGCCTGGAAGGCTGACACGTTCCCAGGGAGTTGTACCTTCCAGGTAAGCCAGTACGGACCGGCAGCTCTTGCTGGACCTATAAGTTCCCTACAAAAGTTTGGGGCTGCCCAGATCATCTTCCAAGCCCTCTCTCCACAAAACTTCCCCTAATGACTTTCTTTTTTTTTAATATTTATTTATTTGGCTGCACTGGGTCTTAGTTGCAGCATTTGCACTTTTAGTTGCAGCATATAGAATCTAGTTCCCTGACCAGGTGTTGAACCTGGGTCCCTTGCATGGGGAGCACAGAGTCTAATCACTGGACCACCAGAGAAGTCCATTAATGATTTTCTTATATTTTCATTTTCTCTGAACTTCTGCCACTTGAAGTCGGTACCATTCAATTTAAATGTTATCTTGTGTTTTCTCTGAGTGTCGGTCTGGTCTCCCCATCTTGAAGGCAGACACAAGATCGCTGTTGAACTCCAAGCCTCCTGAGAACATAAGCCACATCTTTCTTGTTCATCCTTTCATCTCCCATACCAACAGTGCCTAAATTCATAAGTATTTATTAAAAGAATGAATAATTCATACTTTCCTGGATACATCTATACCGGCTTGCTAAGGGTGCCGTAACAAAATGCCACAGACTGGGTGGCTTCAACAACAGAAAGACATTCTCTCACAATTCTGGAGGCTGGAAGTCCACAATTAAGGTGTTGGCAGGTTGGGGTTCTCCTGGGACCTCTCTCCTTGGCTTGTACACGGCCGCCTTCTTGCTGTGTCCTTGTGTGGCCTTTCCTCTGTCTGTGAGCGTCCCTGGTGTCTTCATGCTCCCAAATTTCTTCCTATAGGACACCCTTACAGGATTTGATTAAGGCCCATTCTAACAACCTCATTTTAACTTTATTACCTCTTTGGAGACCTTAACTCCAGACACAATCACATTCGGAGAGAGTGGAGGGTCAGGATTTCAACACAGAAATTGGGGATGGGCACAATTCTCCACATAACAATTTCCCACCCTGCAATGCATACCTCAGTACTCCGCATGGATTAAAGCATGGGTCCCCACCCACCCCCCAATCCGGCCGCACAGCAGGAGGTGAGCGATGAGGGGCAGGTGAGCAACAAAGCCTTACCTGTATTTACAGCCACTCCCCATGGCTGGCCTTACTGCCTGAACCATGCCCCACATCCCCGCCGTTCATGGAAAAGTTGTCTTCCACGAAACCAGCCCCTGGTGCCCAAAAGGTTGGGGACCACTGTATTAAAGAGTCATGCATGCTAAGTCACTTCAGTCGTGTCTGATTCTTTGCGACCCTATGGACTGTATCCCACCAGGCTCCTCTGTCCATGGGGTTTCTCCAGGCAAGGACACTGGAGTGGGTTGCCATGCCCTCCTCCAGGGAATCTTCCCAACCCAGGGATCGAACCAAAGGCTCCGAAGTTGGAGAAGCTTTCCATTTTCTCTGGGGGAAGGGCTCGTCTTTGTGACCTGGTTCGCAGTCCTGCTCAGATCCCAGAAAAACTCCAGGGTGGAATATTTAAGGCAAACCTCTTGGTCATGTTGGTTCCCAAATCCTTATAGTCCTGTTTTTTTTGAAATCCCTTTCTAGCAGTACTGAATAGAGATGATGATTTTTCACATTTGCATAGCAATTTTTCTTATCAGTGCACGTTCTCATTTTATCCCTCCAGCATGGCTGTGAGGGAGGAAGTGGAGGGTTACGATGTCCGTCTTACAGACAAAGAATTGAAACAAGAAGGAATTAATCAGCTTTCCCAAGTCGTGACTTTTCACTCCCAGGTCCCTTCCTAGGAACCCTGTAGGACAGACCTCGGTCATTTCCAGCTCTGTGTCTGAAGACCCAGCAAGAACCAGGCACAAAGGGGACACTCAGGGATGTTTGGCATTAATGACAATGAGCTGCCGTTAGAACCCTGACCCAGCGTGGAAAGAGGCTGACAAATCAGTGTTGACCACCACCATCCACCCCCTCCCAAACACCCTCGAGGGCCGAGTAGGCAGCCAACTTCAATGCCTGAGGCTCCCATGCCAGCCTGCTTTTCTGCCAAGACCCCAAAGCCCAAGGTTAAATTGAACATGATTCTGGGAGATAATATATCTATTATCATTTTCACACTGCTCCCAGGGACAATAATGAAAATGTGTTTATGATACAATCATAAAAGCATTTCACATATTATTTATTTTTATCCTTTTATGTCACAAGTATTTTTAGAATCTCCCTCTGATATATTGTGGAGTGAAGCAGGGTATATATTTTCCCAAATGCATTATCTCATTTCATCCTCAGAACAAAGCTTAAATGTGGATGAGAAGGACATTATACCCATTTGGCAGAGAAGTAAAGCAAGACAGAGAGGTCAAGTATTTGCCCAAGTTGAAAAAGAAGCAGCGGGCCTGACTCACACTGCCTGTCCTTTCCTCAGCATCTCTAGATTGGTGTGGGAGGAAGTCTGAGGGAGCTAACCAGAAGGGGCTCCTTCTTAGGACAGGTTTATTGTTGTTTAACTAAGTTGTGTCTGACTTTTCTTCAGCTTCACAGACTGTAGCCTGCCAGGCTCATCTGTCCGTGAGATTTCCCAGGCTAGAATACAGGAGTGGGTTACCATTTCCTTCTCCGTGGGATGTTCCCAACCCAGGGATCAAACCCGAGTCTCTGAACCTGCAGGTGGATTCTTCACTGCTGAGTCACCTAGGAAGCCCTCTTAGGGCAGCAGGAAAAGAGAAAACCCTGCACCAGCAGATGCCAGATTCTATCGCAGATGTATCATCTTCTTTTGAACACTTTGTACCTGAATGATTTCAACTGAGGCGCAGACTCTCCAGCCCCACACTGGCCCCATCACATCTTACTGCATCAGTCTCCACTGTGCACAGTTATGTTGCCATCCAGATGCTAATGGATTTTGAGTCTGCAGTCCTCTTTGGTCTGTGAACAGCAGCCTGGCAGTGACCTTCCTTGAAAGGAAATAAAGTGAAAGTGAAAGTCGCTGAGTCATGTCCGACTCTTTGCAACCTCATGGACTATATAGTCCATGGGGTTCTCCAGGCCAGAATACTGGAGTGGGTAGCCATTCCCTTCTCCAGGGGATTTTCCCAACCCAGGGATTGAACCCAGGTCTCCCACATTGCAGGAGCATTCTTTGCCAGCTGAGCCACTTGGGCAGCCCAATGGATATTTGAGATGGAAGAAATCCCAAATGGGATGATACAAGACAGGGCTCAGGAAAGGGGCATGGGGTAACAGCCAATGCAAACTGCACTCCCCATCCCCCTCACCCAGCAACAGAATTCTGCCAAGGTCAGCAGACCCTGCACCAGGTGATGGAGTCTGGAGATTTAGGCCCCCAGAGGCTGCTCCCCCTACGTTCCTGGGCATAACTGGACCACATTTTCTACCCTCTTTGATCATCCTCCAACACATGGTGTGAAATAGGCAGAATAAACCAGCCGTGGTCTCTCATCAGCTCAGCCAACCAGAAGAAGGTGTGAGCCTCACAATCTCCATAAAAAACCCATACAAGAGGCACACAGTCGTTGACACAACAGTCCCACTGCTGGCTTCCTGCCGGCTTTCTTCTCTGATGAAAACAGGTGGTCCAAACCCAAACAGGTCCCCTGCTGCCAAGTATAAGCCTGGACTCCTGGGTAAATGACCTGAAACATACAGTCCTTGTCCACCCCTCCTCACCAGGCATGTCTGTCTCTAGCCTGGGTGTGCTCAGCCTCCCTGCCTCTCTCCTCCTCCCCTCATTGGTCTGGAGCTTTAGAGTTGCTCTTTTGTCTCAAACTGATGTCCCCTAGCTCTTCAAGCCCTTGCCTTCCTCAAGCAGAGTCCATCCTGGGCCTTTGCTGCCAGCATAGATCAAAATCTGTGACCACGTGGTGCCAGCTTTTTGGCATGCTGAGGATGTAAAAGGAATGAGAGGTGGGAGCGTGGCAACTCCCAGGAGGATGGAGGGAGGAGGCATCAGAGGAGCTGTCACTCAGAGACCCGCTCACAGCGGGACTGCAGCAGTGCTGAGGATCCAGGAGTGTGTTACTGCGAGAGTGGGTTACACACGCTCCGTGGATCTGATGGTGTTGGTGGGAATGTCAGCTACGGAGGCTGAAATCTCGGGGATCTATTGCACAAAGAGGAGGCAATGCAGGACGAAGGCCCTGGCTCCTGGGAAGGGGCCCCAGAAAGGAGATGAGAGATGCACTTAAACATGCCGAGTACTTCTGTGCCCTGCGTATCAGTCTTGGTGAGACTGACAGGGTCTTCCAGCAACCAGGCGATCTCATGGGGGAGAAGGGAAGCCTGGGAAGCAACTTCACTCTCACAGGACATCAGGGGCAAGGGGCTGCCTCTTGATGGCTTTGCAGAAATATTTGACACCTCCACTGTTTCCAGAAAATCCATTTTCAAACCCTACTGTCCTGAGAACAGGATGGAGGCTGGGCTAGCATCTCTGGGCCCCCAGGAGAGAGCGGGAGCCGTGTGCATGGAGCAGGACAGGCCCAAACCCCCACGCTGGGCCAGGACCAAACATGTACTTGCAGTCACCTCTTTGGAAGCCACCAGGGCCCCTATGGAGGGTCCTCCGGGTGGCACCTCTCTCATTTCTGCCTCTTGCCTGCAGCCCTGGAATAGAAGCCAGAGCTGGCCTCCCTTGAGGCAGGCTCACAAGTGGTCCACACCTCAGGCAGTGCTGCCAGAGGCCCCACCAGAGGCTGGGGGCTGGATCCCTGCAGCTCTGAAACTGAAAATGTTAGTCACTCAGTCGTATCTGACTCTTTTCGACCCCACGGACTGTAGCCCACCAGGCTCCTCTGTCCATGAGATTCTCCAGGCAAGAATACTGGAGTGGGTTGCCATGTCTTTCTCCAGGGGATCTTCCCAACCGAAGGATGGAACCCGTGTCTCTCATGTCTCCAGCATTGGCAGGCGGGTTCTTTACCACTAGCACCACTGCAGCTCTGCTGCTAAGTCGCTTTAGTCGTGTCCAACTCTGTGTGACCCCATAGACGGCAGCCCATCAGGCTCCCCCGTCCCTGGGATTCTCCAGGCAAGAACACTGGAGTGGGTTGCCATTTCCTTCTCCAATGCATGAAAGTGAAAAGTGAAAGTGAAGTCACTCAGTCGTATCCGACTCTTAGCGACCCCATGGACCACAGCCTACCAGGCTCCTCTGTCCATGGAATTTTCCAGGCAAGCGTACTGGAGTGGGGTGCCATTGCCTTCTCCGACTGCAGCTCTAACCCCTTCTAAATTCCCAAGCCACTTTTCGACAGCTCCTAGAGAATTTGGGGCTGGTCTCCTCAGGCTGGATCAGCCAGGCAGTTGAGTGCCCCTCCCAGGACTAAATCCCAAAGAATGTCTCCGCTAACCAAACTCTAACCAAGCTCATGGGCAGGGCCCAAGAATGCGGAGTGGCCCTTGTCCTCCATCTGCCTGGGGTGCTTGGTGGGCTCGAGGAGCAGCCCTTTATATTCCCAATCCACAGCCCCTCTCCACAGGTTCTTCAAATGCCAGAGATCCTGGGGTCCCCCTGCATACAAAGCCCTCCCCTATGCACACCCCCAAAGGCTGTTCTAAAGAGCTCCACTCCAGGAATGAAAAGGAGGTCTTCCCCTCCACGCCCAGCCCAGGACACTCACTGCAGAGTCTGCCTTAGCTTTCTTTGGTTTTTTTTTAATTAAAAAATATTAATTATAGATTCACAGGAAGTTATAATTAAAAAAAATAGTATGATGGGTCTCATAGACCCTTCATGCAGTTTCCCCTCACAGTTACAATGTACATAACCCTCCTATAGTATCAAAACCAGGAAACTGTCATGCCTACAGTCCCCCGCTGTCTTCTCACATGCAGCCACCACTGCACCCAGGATACAGAACCACCTGCTGCCACCAAGGCCCCTCGTCCCCCTCCTCCCGCTCACACGCCCCGGCCCCCATCCTCACCTCCCCAGCCCCACCAAGGCTCCTCAGCCCCCTCCTCCCGCTCACACGCCCCGGCCCCCATCCTCACCTCCCCAGCCCACCAAGGCCCCTCCTCCCCCTCACACGCCCCGGCCCCCATCCTCACCTCCCCAGCCCCACCAAGGCCCCTCCTCCCCCTCACACGCCCCGGCCCCCATCCTCACCTCCCCAGCCCCACCAAGGCCCCTCCTCCCCCTCACACGCCCCGGCCCCCATCCTCACCTCCCCAGCCCCACCAAGGCCCCTCCTCCCCCTCACACGCCCCGGCCCCCATCCTCACCTCCCCAGCCCCACCAAGGCCCCTCGTCCCCCTCCTCCCACTCACACGCCCCGGCCCCCATCCTCACCTCCCCAGCCCCACCAAGGCCCCTCGTCCCCCTCCTCCCCATCACACGCCCCGGCCCCCATCCTCACCTCCCCAGCCCCACCAAGGCCCCTCGTCCCCCTCCTCCCGCTCACACGCCCCGGCCCCCATCCTCACCTCCCCAGCCCCAGGTTGTCACTAAAGGTTTTCTATCCCTGTTAAGTGCGTCACTTCCGGTCTTTGCCCCACTGAGCTAGTGCCACTGAACCCCACCTCAGAGACAGGGCAGACCCCAGATGAGAAGACTGGCCAGGGCCGGTGGGCCCAGGACACAAGGGGCCCCAGGAGTCCAGCCTCACTTGGGTCCAGGTATCTCACATACCTGGAGCCTGTGTGCCCCAAACCCGCCTTCACCAGCCCGTGTCGGGCCTTATCACTCCTGTCCCGTTTTGCCTCCATGCCTCTGGCTGCCCTGGACAGGGGTCCCTCATCTGTCTGGCCCACTGCCCCACAAATAAGCATAGGCCAGCAGCTGCTCTCTGCTGCCCTCACCAGGCGGTCTGCGGCTCCAAGTGTCTGGGCCCCAGGATTTTAATTTGAAATTCTCCCAAGTCATGCTTCCCCATACTGTACTGACATAATTCATTTTTATGACCTAAATATAGGGCTTAATATTTTTCCCTGTTAAATTTCATCTTGTTTGTTTCAGGCATCATTTCAGCTTATCAGGATGTGTTCAAAGCCTCAGCCCTCTCTCTCTCTGAACCTCCATTACCCCTTCTGACTGTTGTCTAAAAATTTAATAACCCCGCCGTCTGTGTCTTCACCCACGTCACAGATGGAAGGCTGACTTGACGCGAGCTCTGTGGCACATGACTAGGAGCCCCCCTTCTAAACTGAGATTTGAGATTTAATCAATCTCCTTTAGGGAACAGTTCTTCAGCAACTATAGGTCCCCCCAAGTGAATATCAGCTGGACTTCTTTTTTTTCCATTTATTCTCAAAGTTGCCACGAATGATTTTACACTGGCCATTCGAGGGTTGGCCAGCCGAGGTAGCTAAGCCTCATCGGTCTCTCAGTATTAAACATCTCACACTTCCCTCTGTACCCAAGTTACAGTGCTAAGTAACTCTAAGGAGTCTCCACTCACTTCTTCAGGAGCCTGATTCCCAAATATTCCCAAGAATACTCAGGATTGTATATATTTATCTAAAACACAGCCCTTCAAAAGGCTACCTGGCTGTTTTACCTGCAAACAGACCAGAAACTCAGAGGCCAGTTTTGCTCCTCGGCCTTATTTGTGTAGGCAAAGATGGCTTCCTGAGGTCAGATAGAGGACATCAATTCTGCCCAAGACCCAAGTTTTGCACCTATAATTGGAAGCCTGCAGCTTTTCCCCCCTAAACTTTAAGCTTTTTATTTTGTACTGGAGTGTCCCAATTACCAATGCTGTGATAGTTTCCAGTGAGCAGCAAAGGGACTCAGCCACACATGTGTCCCTTCTCCCCAAGGCCCCCTCCCACCCAGGCTGCTGCATAACATTGAGCGGATCTCCCTGTGCTATACAGTAGGTCCTTGTTGGTTATCCATTTTAAATATAGCAGTGTGCACATGACCATCCCAAACTCCCTGAGTGCCCCTTCCCTCCCCCACCCCACCCTGCAACCATAAATTCATTCTCTAAGTCTGTGAGTCTCTTCCTCTTTTGTAAGTAAGGTCATTTGTATCGTTTCTTTTTAGATTCCACATATAAGGGATGTCATACAATATTTCTCATTCTTTGTCTGACTTACTTCACTCACTATGATAATCTCGAGGTCCATTCACGTTGCTGCAAATGGCATTATTTCATTCTTTTTAACAGCTGAGTATTATCCCATTGTATATATGTACCACATGGAAGTCTGCAGCTTTTCCCCAGACTCACCAGGGCCCCAGGGCACTAGGGCTCCAGAACTGTCCCCTCCATACCCCGACTGATGGTCCTACAGGCCTGACCCCAGGCCTGACTCCCCCTTTCCTACTGGTGAATTTCTACCCATGGAGCCTTGCAGCCATCCAGTACATCCATGTGGGCAAGAGGCCCCATTCCCCATCTCTGTGAGGACCCCTCTGCTGCTGCATACGTTCAGGATAAAAACTGAGACTTAAGAGAGAGGTACCGTCAACAGGGTTGCCCTCCACCCAAATCCCATGTCACACGGACAGTATCCGGAGAACAGTAACCCCTCACCCACCACTCTGGGCTGAGCCGAAGCGCCCTGTGCCACCCTGATGTTCAACTTAACAGCTGTCAAAAAGAAGAAAGGAGGTGGGATGATCCGCTTTGTTCTAAGTGCACTCATGCTGGCTTCTAGCAATCACCTTTCTTTTCTAAGAACTCACAAATCATCGATTTCAGGCATCTGTTTCAGAATTTTGCCAAGAATCAACATTGAAATGACTGAATAATCATTTCCAGAATCAGGGAAGGTTTCGGGCTAACTGGGCCTAATGAGTGAGCAGGATCCTTAAGTGGAAACCAAGGCTTCTCCAAGCCCTGTCAGCTGTTCTTCCTGTCTCACTTGCCATCATGATCACATTCACACCCACATGTTCACACACGTACCCAGGAGGCGCCCTCCACTGAACTATACTCAGAGGACCCCATGGCCCCTCTAACAAGGACATGCCACCCAGCAAGAAGACACTCAAAGTCAGCATTCCTGACTCGTCCCCATCTTTTCATCTCATTCAGAATGGCTGTATCCTCTGTCCGTCCCCCCCACCCCTCCCCAGGAGGTAATAGACATCTTCAGATGTGTAATTGTAACTGTCGCTGAAGAGCCGCGTGATGGTGGGGGCAAGGGAGCAGGCACATGGGAAGGTGCTCAGACGGGCTCTGACCCATGCCACACACACACCTCCGTCTGTCAGCAGCCGCCCTCCCTGTGTGGGGAGTTGATGGAGCGTTGACTGCCAGTTCACCAACGTCCTTGTCTGCAGATGCTGCAAAGACACAGTTTTCCAAAGAGGAATTCTGAGGCTCAGACTCCAGTCTTCTCAAAATGATAATAATTAAAGTGGAGAAGGGCAGCACATCTGGGCCCCTCCTTAGCCTGTCATTTCTGGGCTGACGATGGGGATCCATCTTCAAGGTCACTCTGTTCTCCTCCTAGATGGCCCCCTTCTTTTCTTCCTGCTCCTCTCACCTCTCCAAGCCAGGCCTCAGACAGCCAAGGGCCCAGCTTTCCCCAGTCATCAGTGAGGCCAACCAGGTCCCCTAGAATGAAAGTGTTAGTCGCTCAGTCGTGAGTGTTAGTCAGTCGCTCAGTCATGTCTGACTCTTTGCGACCCCATGGACTGTAACCCTCTAGGTTTCTCTGTCCGTTGGATTCTCCAGGAAAGAATACTGGAGTGGGTAGCCATGCCCCTGTCCAAGGGACCTTTACAACCCAGGGATCAAATCCGAGTCTCCTGTGTCTCCTGTATTGCAGGCAGATTCTTCACTGTCTC
This sequence comes from Dama dama, assembly GCF_033118175.1. NCBI lineage: Eukaryota > Metazoa > Chordata > Mammalia > Artiodactyla > Cervidae > Dama > Dama dama. The sequence goes on along the minus strand of NC_083696.1, from coordinate 41,692,366 downwards.
ATCCACTAGGGAAGCCCTCCCCTAGAATAGCAGGTGCCTTCAAAACTCAGCTCTTGCGAGTCGCTGAGTCTTCTTAGACTGGTCATCTAGGCCTCATGGAGTCTGGGGCTGGGGCAGAGACAGTGTCAGAGCTGGAAGTGACCTCAGCACCATCCGGACCTTCTAACTTCACACAGGAGGAAACTGAGGTTTCAAAGAGAGAAGTAACCTGCTTAAGTTCAGTTGAATAGTCACAGAGTGAGAATGAGGGCTCAATTCTCCTGATTTCTGGTTTATTCCACTAACTCAGAGTCATTGACTGAAGGCAGGCACTGTGCTGGGTGTTTTACATAAATTATTTCTAATTTTGAGAAAATGGAGTGATCTGTCCAAGGTTACATATGTCAAAAGTGGTAGATGAGGGATACAAGCTCATTATCCCATTCTTTCTCATAAATAGCCATCAAGGGCAGCCAGAAGCCAGTTTGTGTGGGTTTGTGAACATATAAGAGTGTGTCTCATGCTGCAATAGGAGAAGTCCTGAAATCTATGACTCAGCTATGGGGTTCCACTGATAACATTCCATGTCCTTCACAGTAAGGACCACCTGTGGCCAAATGTCATCAAAGGTGGGGTCAGCAAGGACAGATGCACCTGAATACAAGAGACAAGAAAGGATTCAGAGGAGGAAGTATATCTGGAGGTTGACCAAGGAGTAGGATCTGGAACATAAGACAGAAACAGGAAGGACCTTGGAATTAGGGAAATTTCAAGGCTTAAAATTCAGCATTCAAAAAACCAGGATCATGGCATTTGGTCCCATCACTTCATGGCAAATAGGTAGGGAAAAAACAGAAACAGTAGCAGATTTTATTTTCTTGGGCTTCAAAATCACTGCAAATGGTGGCTGCAGCCATGAAATTAAAAAACGCTTGCTCCTTGGAAGAAAAGCTATGACAAACCTAGACAGCCTATTAAAAACCAGAGACATGACTTTGCCAACAAAGCTATGGTTTTTCCAGTAGTCATGTACAGATGTGAGAGTTGGACCATAAAGAAGGCTGAGTGCCAAAGAATTGATGCTTTTGAACTGTGGTGCTAGAGAAGACTCTTTAGAGTCCCTTGGACTGCAAGGAGAGCAAACCAGTCAATCCCAAAGGAAATCAACCCTGACTGTTCATTGGAAGGACTGATGCTGAAGCTGAAGCTCCAATACTTTGGCCACCTGATGCAAAAAGCCAATTCACTGGAAAACTCTGATGCTGGGAAAGATTGAGGGCAGGAGGAGACAGGGGTGAAAGAGGATGAGATGGTTGGATGGCGTCACCGACTGGATGGACATGAGTTTGAGCCAGCTCCGGGAGACAGCGAAGGACAGGGAAGCCTGGCGTGCTGCAGTCCACGGGGTTACAAAGAGTCAGACACGGCTTAGGGACTGAACACAACAAGGCGGACCTAGGAAAACCTTCAGCCTCTCTTGGGTATTGCTTATTCATAAAAGAAACAAGGGATGCACATTCCCAATCTAGAGCCCCGATGTCTGCCCACTCCCTCCCCATATTTCATCCCCCACCTCATGGATTTGACAGGAGGATTGATCAGATCTCAGAGGAAGTGATGGGATGATTTTGCTCCTGGGGCACTGGCTCCATACACCACTTGCCTGCCCAAGCTCTTGGGAAGTTAAGAGGTTTTGCAAAGAGAAGTTGGAGGAGAGGCAGTGGAGGGGAGGGAATGGCAAGAGGCCAACCCCGTCATGGACTCGGGCACAGCCTCCTGAGGCTTTTGTGGGTGGTGGGCCCTGCTTTCTTAGCTCTCCCCATGAGTTGAAACAATTGCCCTGTCATTGTTAGTTGAGTTATAACAACTTTCATACCGTTTTTCTTTGCAAAATGAGGCTGATAATGGTATGCACCACCCAGGTTGGTTGTGAGGGTTAAATAAGACGCAAAGTACCTGCTAGAGTGGCTGGCACATAATCAGCCCACAATAAATGTTAGATTTTTATTATTGTTTTTATTTCTAGCTTGATGAAAAATGCATTATTTTTACACTGTTATAAAACTAAGAAAACCATGAGTTAGGTCCCACAAATTTCATTGCCAAGATCATGTACTTTGGACAGTTCTATTACATTTGTGTTATTTAAACAAAAATTTGCCTTCTCGGGCAAGTTCAGAAGAAAGCATTCCCTCTACTGACCCAAGGCAGCGCTTATGCTCTTAAAATATAACTTTTTCATTTCAAGGTGATTTCTAACTGCTCCTCATCACAGTATAATTCTGAGGTCAGTGGGGCAGGCATTGTTCCATTTCCTTTATTAGATGCTGAAATTCATGGTAAAGGAAGTTTGTTGCTGGACCTAAATCTTGGTCCCTGATGCCCTGCTTAGTCCGCAATCTGGAAACATTGAACACGATAACTCAGCAGAACGCCTGCCTGTCCTCCCCAGCAGTCACTGTTTGCGACCTGCCTCTGCCCTTTTCTGAGTCCTGCAGCTGTCCCAGGCTTCTTTCTAACCCAACGGGACCCTCACCTGAGAACCAGGACCCTCACCTGAGAACCAGATGCTCGAAGTCTTGAGGAGTCTGGAATCATATGCAAAGATGCTACAACTGATCATTTTAAAGGCGCATAATACAGAGATGCTTTTCCAAACCACAGGGGGTTCCAGTACCCAACCCTACCATCACCAGCTCCACCGCCACCCCTACCCCTGTTCACAACTAACCCCTTTCCTTGCCCAGCCTGCCTCCAAAAGGATGGCCGGCCTCACCTTGGTATTACTGCTTTGACAGGGGTCACAGCTGATGCGAGCTCTGACTGGTCAAAGCCCATATTCCTCCAGGTATCAGAGTTCTTCCAAGTATTAGCTATCTTGAGTATCAATGTTTCCCATTACCACTCCCCTGTAGGCTTACTCCCCAACAGCTTGGCTGACCACCATTCACCAAACATCTAGGGCCATCCTCCAAGGTTTGGCTCAGCCTTCTCTCCTAGAAAGGCTTTTCCTTATTGATCCAGCTTCTGCCCATCCTCATAGATCCTGGTCAAAAGTCTTTTCCTGTAGGAAGCCCTCTTAGACTATCCCAGTCCACAGTCTTTACCACTATTTTCTAGCTCCCTGAAGCCATTAAGGCTTCCGAGGTGGTGCCTGTGGTAAAGAATCCACCTGCCAATGCAGAAGACATAAGAGATGCAGGTTCAATCCCTGGGTCAAAAAGATCCTCTGGAGAAGGAAATGGCAACCCACTCCAAATTCTTGCCTGGAAAATCCCATGAACAGAGGAGCCTAGCAGGGTACGTCTGTAGGGCCGCAAAGAGTCGGACATGAGTGAAATGACTTAGCACGAAGCCATTATCGTTAGGCTGGTCTTTTTTTTTCAAACTGCAAGTTGTATATACTTAAGGGTCATGGAAATCAATTCCATAGGTCACAATGAGTAGTCTTTAATAAAATTGAGTAGAATATAAAATATCAGAATATATTGCCAGTGATAGGTATTGATCCTGGCATGCCCATGCACGCATACATATATACGTGTTGCATACAGATGCAATGTAAGATCTATTTCTCAATGGAAGGTTCAGATAAGGACTCTGCACTCTGGATGGCCTGGATATCTGTCCCCTACCTGGGCTTACAGACTCCAGGAACCCTGCAGAGACAACAGCTAGGGAAAAAAAATTCCCCACTGTGAGTTGCAGTTAAAACTTTTTAACAAATATTGGGTATGAATGCTTTCCATCCTCAATAGAACCACGAACCTATAATCTGTCCAACTCCTCCACCAGAGATGCCAGGACTGGGGTGGTTAAGAGAGGGGGAGGAGCCCCCGGAAGCCCCTCCCACCTGGGAGAGAAAGCGTGAGCTGGCAAATTGTCCACCAGTTGGCATGAGTGACCCCGTGACCTGCTCACAAGAGCAGGTCCTTGTCCCCTCCACTTTCCTCTCTCCCCAGCACCTAGAAGCAAATAGCAGGAGTTCAAAAATGCTTGTTTGGACTTCCCTGGTGGTCCAGTGGTTAAGAATCCACCTGCCAATGCAAATGGGTAAATGGGTCCAATCTCTAGTCCAGGAACTAAGATCCCACATGCCACAGAGCAGCAAAGCCCATGGACCACAGCTAGAGAGCCCACGCACCACAACTGCTGAGCCTATGCTCTAGAGCCCACAAGTTACAACTGCGAAGCCCACGCACCCTGGAACCCCTGCTCGGCAGCAAAGGAGCCACTGCAGTGAGAACCCCTCGCACCACAACTAGAGAGCAGCCCTCACTCGCCACAACCAGAGAAAAGCCCACTCACAGCAATGAAGAGCCCATGTGCTGCAACGAAGACCCTGAGTGGCCAAAACTAAACACATGCAATTTTTAAATAAAAAAGTAAGTGTTGGTGAATGGGTGTGCCGCTTAGGTTAGATTACTCTGATAACAAAAGATGAATCTCTGTGGCTTAATGTTGGTGGTCTCCCACTCATGCAAAGCCCCCTCTGAGTCACTGCCTCCAAGTAAGAGCTCAGAAATCTGAGCTGCTTGCATTACAGCACCCTGCCTGCCACATCGAGGCATGGGTTCCAGGTGACCGTCGCAGGAAAGAGAGAGCTGGAGGGCTGTGCGCCATGACACATCCCTTCCCCGCCCAGCCTTTGGCCAAACGTTGTCACATAGCTCCCACTGAATGGCCAGGAAGATGGGAAGTACAAAGAAGCATATAGATACCTGGTGAGCAGTAAACGTCTCTACCAGGACTCTGGGTGAGCCCTTCGCCTTGCTACTAACTACACTTCACTCTGTGTACAAACCTACCTTCTCCATCTGCCCAGTTATCCATTCCATGGGGCTCTGGGTGTCTGCTCTCAAGTAAACATTGTGCTAAATTCTGGAAATACAGATGACAAAGACAGTACCCCAGTTTGGATCACCCCAGAAGCAGACCCTGAGCCAGGGATCAAAGTACATGTGGCCAACTTGGGGGGTGCAGGAAACACCAGCCAGGTAGAAGAAAGGGCCCCAAAAGATGCGTTTTGTTAAGCCACCTACTTCATTGAGTGTCTAAGTGCAATCCCATGGAGAAGCTCTGGAAAATAGTGGAAATCACACCTCAAAATTATCCCCATTGGAGGATTAGGGAGCTCAGCTGTTTCTCAACCTGTTCCCATAAGTGATGAAATTCTCATCCTCTTGCCGAATTCTTGGTATTCCAGGCTGTCTTGAACCTAGCTATCATATAACTCCATTCTGGCCAGTGGAAAGAAAATGGAGATCTGCTGGCAAGGGTTCTGGGGCAGCCTTTGCTCTCTTGAGCCCAAGAACAGATGGATTTACTGCTGGTCCTCCCTCTCCTCTTCCCCTGAATGCAAATGTGATGCCTAAGTTACTATGTCATCTCTCGACCATCAGGTATTGAGCAGGAGGTCAAGTTAAGCATGGCAGCTTGAAAACGGAGGAGGGACTTGGAACTCTGGCAGCGTCACCGAGCAGCCAAACGATGTCTGGCCACAGCCTGATTTCTCCCCATGTGAGAAGTGTGAGGTCCTCTAGACTCAAGCCCCATCTACTCCAGCACCCTCTACTTGCAGCCCAGTGCTGCAGTCCTAACCAGCCCAAGTGGATGACTTCAGGGAAAGGATCCTTCGTGCAAGTCTAAGTCACGCCACAGGCTGGTGAGAGGTTTGTTTTGGATGGAGAATGGTGTGTGCATTATAGATGGGAGGGGAAGAAGCTGCAGAAGAAGGTTAAGCACAGAATATCAAATGTCTACTTTGCCATTTAAAGGATTTCAAAGGAGAGGTTTACAGAGCCCCACACAAAAACATGTGATAATCATTTGTGTTTCAGAAAATAACTGCAATCAATCATACAAAGGGGGAAGGAATATTAATAGCTTGGAATTCACGTACGCACACTATTATAAATAAAACAGATATTCTAAGGACTTCCCTGGTGGTCTTATGGTTAAGAATCTGCCTTGCAATGCAGGGGACATGGGTTCAATCCCTGATCAGGGAACTAAGATCCCACATGCTGTGGAACAACTAAGCCTGCATGCCACAATGAAAGATTCCACATGACAAAGAAGATCCGAGTGCAGTAACTAAGGCCCAATGCAGACAAATAAATAAACGCCTAAAAAATAAAATAGGTAATCTACAAGGGCCTGCTGTGTAGCACAGGGGACTCTACTCAGTATTCTGTAGTGACCTATATGGGAAAAGGATCTGAAAAAGAATGAATGCATGTATAACTGAATCACTTTGCTATACATCTGAAATGAACACAACATTGTAAACCAACTATACTCCAAAATAAAACTAAATTACAAAATGTTAAATCATACAAAGGAAGAAGGCTCACCCCCTTAAAGATATAGATGACCTCCTGTGGGTAGCACTCTTCTGCATTCTCTGCAGCCTCTGTAAGCTGCCACTTCATACTGAATTGAATCGAAATAAAGTTACGTTAATCATAGTCCTGTGACACACACTGCTTGAATCAACTGCTAAAGCTACTCAGGTAGGTTTCAGGTGTATTTCTGGCTCTGCCACTAACCCAGTTTATGACACTGGCGGTGTCCCTTCTCTCTCCAGGCCTCAGCATCCTTACCTACACAGGAAAGTATAGAACTTAGCCACTTTCTCCAATAATCCTGGGTACCTTAACGGACTGCATCTGGCAACCAGGACAGGTATCCACTTTATTTCCACAGAACGGGCTGGGGAGGTTGGCGGAACAGCTTTATTAAGACCCTTAGCCACCAAGTGCAGAACAGAGACTATAGGTCAATAGCTATGCCGTTCCAAACCAGATTTGGGGGGAAAAAAACTACAGATCGAATATATGTATTTCTATAGGTCTCGGATCCCAATCTGGCTCTTTCTATATAACATATATGCAATTTGGGGGTTGGGGCTTTGTTTTTATTCTTCCAACTATTATTTCAAAACCAAAGATGAGGGGAGCAGGGGAACCAAATGTTTTCTCACGTGGCATTCAAATAGTGATCAATGAACCCCTGATTTAGGCACGTGCCAGGGAGACCCACAAAGATGAGGCGTTAGACTTCATGCTCACACACCTCTCAACCCTCCAGTCCTAAATTATATTTGACATTTAATTAAAAACCCCAAGGCATTGAAGTCAAGAGCTGAACTACTACATTTCTAGAAAAGGAGCCACTCTTTAGGATGGATTCATTTATCTCCTGTCACCAAAGGCATCAACACCTCCCCACCCCAGCCACCACCCCCAGCCCAGCTCCAGCTCACCACTGGGAAGAAATACAATGTTGGGAGGAAGGGGACCACCCCTCTGCCCTCCTCTCCTCCCACACATAACTCCATCAGACTCTGCACCTGTCAGGACAAAGCTAGTCCCGCCCTGCTATCAGGTCACCCAGAGTCGACTTCCCTTCTGGCTGCCCACCCATGCCCCACCCCAAATTCCCCACTCATTGCTTGTCCTAGAGACAGCATTTTTGCCTGTCCAGGGACATGAAGATTTTCAGCATTGAGCACTTTTCCTTTTCCCCTTCCCCCACTCTCTCTGTCTGTCCTTCCTTCCTGGCTACAGAACTCACTGAGCACCTCTGCCTCCTAGGCTGTGCTGAATGTGATGGGGCACATAGACCCGTAGGACTCAACTCTTGCTCTTTCGGTGGAAGCAGCCCAGTGTCTGCACTGGACGGATTGAGACAATGTGTAATTTGTGCCGAGGGGGACTCCAGACAACAGAGGCTTTGTGGGGTGTTTGTTTGTTTGTTAACTACTTCTTTTATATTGAAGTATCAATGTTGTGTTGGTTTCAGATGTACAATGGTGGTTCAGTTATATGCATATACATGTATCTATTCTTTTTCAAATTCATTTCCCAAACTCAAATTAGGTTGTTACAGAGTACTGAGCAGAGCTTCCTGTATTATGCAGTAGGTCCTTTGCCGACAAAGGTCCATATTTGACTAGATCTAGTCAAAGTCATGGTGTTTCCAGTAGTCATATACAGATGTGAGAGCCGGACCATAACGAAGGCTGAGTGCCAAAGATGCCAAAGTGCAAATCAATGCTTTCGAATTGTGGTGCTGGACAAGATTCTTAAGTGTCCCTTGGACTGCAAGGAGATCAAACCAGTCAATCCTAAAAGAAATCAACTTTGAATATTCACTGGAAGAACTGATGTTGAAGCTGAAGCTCCAATACTTTGGCCACCTGATACGAAGAGCCAAGTCACTGGAAAAGACCCTGATGCTGGGAGGATTGAGGGCAGGAGGAGAAGGGGATGACAGAGAATGAGATGGTTGGATGGCATCATCAACTGAATAGATCTGAGTTTGAGCAAACTCCAAGAGATAGCGAAGGACAAGGAAGACTGGCATGCTGCAACCATGGGGTTGCAAAGCGTCAGACATGACTTAGCGACTGAGCAACAACAGCAGTAGTCCTTGTTGGTTTTCCATTTTAAATATAGCAGTGTGTACGTGTCCACCCCAAACTCCCTGACTATCCCTTCTCCCCATCCTTCCTCCCTAACCACAAGTTCTCTAAGTCCAGACTACAAGGCGACTCAGGCTGGCAGGAACGGCTTAATGAAGGAGCCAAGACTTGTTCTGCATCTCAAATATGGGTACCATCTAGGAAGGCAGGAGGAAGAAGGGAAGCATTCCAAGCAGAGAGAAGAGCACATGCAAAGGTCTGGAAACAAGAAATGGTGAGAAGGCCTTTCTGCCTAAAGAAGTGGGTCAGTAAAGGCCAGCAGAGAAGCTGGGGTGGGAGAAGTCTGTTGATAAGAGGAAGTGCTGGTGTGGGGTCCCTGCAGGGCTTCGGCGTTGGAAGCAGGCCGAGACTGTGCTGCTTTCCAACTTTGCTAGGGACTGGCTGTGTATCCTTGGGCAGGCTGCCTCCTGGGATTTTCTTCCCTCTGTGAGCATCACCCTCATCCCTGCTTTCTTCCAACCTGCCTTTGGGGACCAGATCAGCACTGCATGGTACCAGGTCCATGTCTTTAGACTCTTCTTCCACAGGTTTGAGGTATCAGACCAAATGATGCTTCCCTAAATCATATCCCAGCTTCCCAGGTAGCACAGTGGTAAAGAACCTGACTGCCAAAGCAGGAGATGCAAAAGATGCAGATTCGATCCCAGGGTCAGGAAGATCCCCTGGAGTAGGAAATGGCAACCCACTCCATGGACAGATGAGCCTGGCAGGCTACAATCCATGGGGTCGCAAAGCGTCAGATATGACTGAACATACCCACACACACAAATCAACTCACAAACCCAGCAGAGGATCAGGACACATTAGCAATGATTCAAAGGCACAGAAATCTCACGCTGCTAAAAACAGAGCATTTCATAACCTCTTGAATCACCTCATTCACAATTTCATCCTCAGAAGGTTTAGGAGCTAACAGAGGCAGCAGCCCTCCCAGGCTTAATTCTGATCAACCCAGAAGAAATTACTGAGTAGTGGAAATGATAGAAACCATGGACAGAGACACAGGAGCTTAGAGGAAAGCAAACGTGTCTTCTCACTGTTCAGAGCAGCCGAGAAAGAGAACAGTGGTGCAGAGAGAGAGACGTGTGTCAAAGACTTTTGGAAGTCTAATTTCCAATCATTCAGAGAAAAGGTGGCTACAATTCTGTGACCGGAGACTCTAAAGGGGGAGACAGCTCAAGTAAGATGGGTAGCAATTTCTGGAGACAAGATTCTCACTATGTGATTGCAAAATATTCCAGTGGGGAAGAAGGGAGAGAGAAATCTAAAGAACATAATAAGAATTTTAGTTGCACTAGCAGCTTTCTGGCTCCAGCAAGAAAGTAGAATTACTCAGCCCCTCCCTTCTTCTACATCAAGGAGGGTGATCTTTGCCCTGAAAATCCAGTTTTAGCCACATCACTCCCAGCTCTACAGAAGTCCATGGCTCCCTCTTTCACTGTGAATGGCTTGCCCAAAGTGGACCTGGCTCCCCCCTCAGCCTCAGCTCTGCCCCCACTCCCACTGCCGCATCTGATGCCCTAGCCAGGGGTCAACAAGATGCAGCCCATGAGCCAATCAAAGTTCTTTGTTTTTGTACAGCCCTCAAGCTAAGAATGCCTTTTCATACCTTTTTAATGATGGGGGAAAAATCAAAAATTTTTACTTCATGTTGGTGGGAACGTAAATTGGTGCGGCCACTGTGGAGAACAGTATGGAGGTTCCTTAAAGAACTAAAAATAGAATTACCATATGATCCAGAAATCCCATTCCTGGGCACATATCCAGAGAAAACTCTAATTTGAAAAGACACATGCATCCCAATGTTCACATCAGCACTATTTACAATAGCCCATACATGGAAGCAACCTAGTGTCCGTCGTCAGATGAACGGATAAAGAAGACGTGGTACGTGGATACCATGGACTATCGCGTGCTCAGTCACTTCAGTAATGTCGACTTTGTGACCCCATGGACTGTAGCCCACCAGGCTCCTATGTCCCTGGGATTCTCCACGCAAGAATACTGAGGTGGGCCGCCATGGCCTCCTCCAGGGGGTCTTCCTGACCCAGTTATCGAACCCACGTCTCCTGCATCTCCAAGTAGATTATTTACCCACTGAGTCACCTGGGAACCCCTACAATGGAATATTACTCAGCCATTAAAAAAGAATGAAATAATGCCATCTGCAGCTACATGGATGGACCTAGAGATTATCATACTAAGTGAAGTCAGAGAAAAGCAAATATCATGTGGATATCACTTATATGTTGAATCAAAAAGAAGATACAAGTTAACTTATTTACAAAACAAAAATAGAAAATAAAACAGACATAGAAAACAAAGTAACCAGTTACTTACAGTAACCAGAGGGAAAGGGAGAAGGAGGGATAAATTAGGAGTGGAATTAACAGATATACATACACTACTGTATATAAAATAAACAAAAAGGACCTACTGTATAGCACAGGAGGCTATATTCAATATCCTGTAATAACCTATAATGGATAAGAATCTGAAAAAAAAATATTTTGTGGGTACATATAATATATAATTGAATCGCTTTACAGCATACCTGAAACTAACACAACATTGTAAATCAATGATATTTCAATTTTTTAAGAAAAGAATTCTACTTTATGACATGTGAAAATAATACATAATTCAAATTTCAGTGTTCATGAATAAAGCTTACTGGCACATGGTCACACTCATGCGGGCACACACTGCCTCCTTTGCTAGGGCTGCCACAACCAAGTACCAGAGATTGGGGGCCTTAACAGAAGACGCTTACTGTCTCGGAGTTCTGGAGGCAGGAGGGCCAAAATCAAGGTGTCGGTGAGGACTGTTTCTCCCGAGACCTCTCTTCTTGGCTTGTAGGTGTCTGTCTTCTCCCTGTGTCTTCATGGTGCCTCCCTCTGAACATGTCTGTGTCCTAATCTCTTCCTGTAAGGACACCAGTCACACTGGATCAAGGTCCGCCTAGGGACCTCATTTTAACTGAATCACCTGTTTAAAGACCCCCATCTCCAAATATATTCACATTCTGAGATCCTGGGTGTTAGGACTTCAAAATATAGATCTGGGGGGAACAACTCAGCACATAATTCTGCCTATGACTCTTTTGCACCACAACAGAAGTGAATAACTGTGACAGACACCATGAGATTCCCAGGTGGCACTAGTAATAAAGAACTCGGCTGCCAATGCAGGAGACATAAGAGACGTGGGTTCAATCCCTGGGTCAGGGAGATCCCCTGGAGGAGGGCACAGCAACCCACTCCAATATTCTTGCCTGGAGAATCCCATGGACAGAGGAGCCTGATGGGCTACAGTCCATAGCGTCACATGGACCCGGACAGAACTGAAGCGATTTATCACTCATGTGTGCATCCACAACAGAGACCTTGTGGTCCCCAAAGACCATTCCAGACAGACTTTTACTATCTGTGGACTATTTAAGATTTGGCCTTTGCAAAGAAAGTTTGCCAACCTCCCCTAGACAATCTGTACTTTCTAAAGACCCCTCCAACACTATGCCTCCCTTTCTTACTGCAGATCTGAGCTCCCGCTGAAATGTACACGCCCTGTCATTTTCACTGATAAAGCCCTTCCTATTTTTCAAGACAGGAGCCCCGGCCAGAGCTTTATGTGTGACCACTCCCAGGCGCCTTTGCATTCAAGCCAAAGGAATGAGTTTCTCACGAGACACTCCAGGCAGTCAGACAGTGAACAGAAGAACAGCAGCCCCTCCCACTTTTCACACGTTCCACACAAGGGTAGGTGTGGGGCTGGAGGACGGGCACCAGAGAGTCTCTGGAAGGAATGGGAGACACAGCTGGGACTTAGATGTGATGGAGTTGTCATCACTCTGGAAATGAGTGGGTCTGAGGAACGAGCCTTAGAGACACAAGTGGAAAGAAAAAGTGGCAGAAGATTCTAGGTCAGAGTGCTCTAAAAGGTTAGGTATCAGAGGAGAGAAGAGGGGCAGCTGAAAGAGGAGCAAAGTCAGGTGACAGGGACTGGGAAGGGAGCTTGAATAGAGCAGGCGAGCATCACAGCATCTCCTGGAGACAGGGTCCCTGCAGCACAGTGTCCCAGTGCCCTGAGCGAGATGCTGGCATTGAAGGAAAGTGGCACAGACTTTGAGACAGGGGTCTGGGCTTCTCATGTCACCAGGTTGCATGACAGGTTAGGTCACCTAAGCACCAGTCTATAAAGGAGACAAAAATATCAGTGGGGAGACTTCTGTTGTCGCCCAGTGGCTAAGACACTGCGCTCCCACTGCTGGGGACCCAGGTTCAATCCCTGGTCAGGGAACTAGATCCCACATGTTACAACGAAGATCTAGCACAGTCAAATAAATTTTTAAAAATGTTTTAAATCAGTGGGATAAAGAAGTAAATTAGTATCAAATTACTCAGGTCTCTATACATGGCTTCTTCAATAAGAAGGTCCCCACTCCCACCAAAATGGACAGGCTTGGGTAGGGACCACCGACACCCTTCTCAGGCACCAACTCCAACTCCACTGAAAAAGAGTAGGGTGGGTATTTTACAAAGCCTGTCTGTAGGGTACCATAATGTAAGCTGCTACCCGGATATGTACCGAAGTGGTCCAGACCCAGGCTCCAGTTCTGCTGAGCATCAGTTTGTGACCTAAGACAGCTGCATCCTTCCTTCAGCCTCAGCGTCCTCATCAGAAACACAAAGGGCTGGGTCAGGTCCTTCCAGACTCTTCTAGCAATAATATTCTGGGAGGGGATGCTGAGAGAGATTAGGCATAATGTGTGCCCTGTGGAGGCCTGCCAGGTGTGGGGAGAGTTGGGAGGGGGGCAGGCAAAAGAGAGTACCAGCTGGATGGAACCCAGAAAGCTCCACTGTGGCTTATTTGCCTTGAAAGCTTGATAAGAGAATGAATGATGCAGGGGTGGGGGAGGACAGTGACCTTGCAAACAGGGCCACTGGCAGACGGAGGGTACGCTCAGCCTGCTGTGTGCACAGACACACACTCAGCGGGTACACACTTGTCTTGAATGCACCTTCGAGCTGAGGGGGAAGGAAGGGGCTAAGCAAGGAGCTACAGAGAAGGAAATGACAGAGAGCAATCAAGAGACCCCGTTCTGTTTCAGTCCTGCCCGAAGCCACGTCACTTACCCATTTTATAGAGAGGGAAACTGCAGCAGATGGAGGATGGAAGTCCCAGGCGCTGACAGTTGTCTGGGTGGGTCTCACTTAGACTGACCAGATAGCGGGGAAAGAGGGAGGAAGGGAGGAGACTGTGGTGAATGAAGATGGCTCAGATGGAGGGTGCGATGGAAAACACCTCACTCTTTCTAGAAGAAAAAGCCACAAGCAAACAGAGCTCCCATCAGCAGGGAGGAAAGAGGAACATGTTCTCGGCACTGAGGCCTGTGGTCAAATAAATGGATCTACAGCCTCATCTCCTCACTCCCTCGTATCTGTTTCCATGAGCCCAACCTCCAGAAGGATGCTCCTTCCAGGATAACTCAAGTCCTGATCTCTGTACTGCCACTCTTTGTTTGAGGACACTATTCCCTTGACTCCGGCCATACCCTAGGCCTCACTCACCAACATCCCACTCCTAAAGACTTCTCAATCCCTGAGACTCATGCCCAACTTGCTAATTCTGCTCTTTCAGCACCATGGTATGGAGTCTAAGGGCCGCTGGGGGGTTTGAGCAGGAGAGACCAGCTTTCCTTCTTGTAGACATGCATGCTATGTGTTAGTCGCCCAGTCATGTCCAACTCTCTGCAACCCCCTGGACTGTAGCCCACCGGGCTCCTCTGTCCATAGGATTCTCCAGGCAAGAATACTGGAATGAGTTGCCATGCCCTCCTCCAGGGGATCTTTCCTGCCTAGGGATCTAACTTGCGTCCCTTATGTCTCCTGCATTGGCAGACGGCTCCTTAACCACTAGTACCACCCGGAAAGCCCACCAGCCTCCCTGGGGCCCTCACGCATGGATTCAGCCTGTCCTCCCGGCCAAAGGCAAGAAGAGAGAGACTGAATTCTCTGGCCAGCCCTGCTGCTGTGAGTTCAGTGTGAAGTCTCCCAGAGGGTGATGGGTCCAAACTGCCTTTGGGGAAGTATCTCCCACCAGCCTCCACTGCCTGTCCTGCTCCTTGCACTAAACAGATGGATTCTTGTCTGTATGAGCATCTTGCAACTGCTGTAATAAATTACCCCAAACTAGGTAGCAAAAACCCCAGAGTAGGAAATAGCAACCCACTCCAGAACTCTTGCCTGGAAAATTCCATGGACAGAGGAACCTGGCAGACTATAGTCCACGGAGTTGCAAAAGATCTGACGTGAATGAGCACGCACACACAGGTAGCAGAAAACAAAAGACATTTTCTCAGAAGTCCAAAACTCAAGGTGGCAGCCGGGCTGTGCTCCCTCTGAAGGCTCCCGGAGATAATCTTTCCTCACCTTGTCCAGTTTCTGGTGGCTCCTGGCATTCCTTGGCTTGTGGTAGCATCTCTGTCATCTATGCCTCTGTCTTCACACTCTCTGTGTCCCTGTCTCAAATCTCTCTGTCCTGTCCCTTATAAGGACACCATCATTGGATTTAGAGCCCATCTTAAATCCAGGTTAACTTTATCTCAAAATTCTTAATTGCAGCTGCAAAGACTCTACTTCTAAATAAGGGCACATTCTTGGATATCAAGGGTTAGGACTTGGACCTATCTTTTTGCAAGACACAATTCAACCCACTATACTGATGAAATGGCAACCCACTCCAGTATTCTTGCCTGGGAAATACCATGGACAGAGGAGCCTGACAGTCTACAGTCCATGGGTTGCAAAGAGTCAGACACAGCTTAGCAAGTGAACAAGTACCAAAAAAAAAAAAAAGCATACTGGTTCACTAGTGCTTCTCTTGAAGGTAATCCCCTCTACCCAGCTTTGAGGTCCAGAGTCTTCTATGAGTTATCCAAGGCTTCCCATCAGACTTCCCTGGTGGCACAGTGGATGGGAATCTGCCTGCTAATGCATGAGACATGGGTTTCATCCCTGGTCCAGGAAGATTCCACATGCTGCAGAGCAGCTAAGCCTGTGCACCCACAACTACTTAGCTCACACTCTAGAGCCCATGAGCTGCACCTACCAAAGCCCATGCACCTAGAGACAGTAATCCACAACAACAGAAGCTACCGCAATGAGAGGCTCTGCTCACCGCGGTTAAGAATAGCCCCCACTCCTCACAGACAGAGAAAGCCCACACAAAGCAACGAAGACCCAGTGTGGCCAAAAAGAAAGAAAGGATGATCCATCTTCTTTAAGAAAAAAAAAGAAGGTTCCCCATCTAACTTACCCAGCTCCACTTCCTATGCTCCCCACAACATGTGCCCACAGCATCCTCTCCTTTTTCCTGCTCTTGTTCATAAAGCCCGCTCAAGCTGTCCCCCTGCCTGAACTGTTCCCCACCCCCTGCCCACTGGGTCCTGCCTCAGAGCCTCTCCCTGCCGCCCCAGCCCCGAGGGATGGTGGGGACGGAAGGACCTGACCCTGAGACCCTGAGCACTGGCTCTGTCAGCAGCTGCTTGAGCTCAGACCGGCCCCTCAGGGTCTCCGGACTTCGTCTTCCCCACTGAAAGTGGAGATGCTCCCTCCCTCACGGATGGGTAAGGAGTAAAGGGCACAGCACATGCGAGAGATCCTGCCAGCCAGTGAATTCCCAGTAAATGTCTGTCCTCTAGTTATTTGATATTCCCTTCTCTGAGTCCAGCTCCATTTACGGTCAGCCCTGCGCTTAATGGTCTTGTTCTGTGGGCCTCATCTCCCCAGGTTAGACTTCTCAAGGAAAAGGACGGGAAACAGGCCTTTTCCAGGGTCTCTCACGACACCCGGATAGACTTTAGTCAGAAAGATCAGATGCCTGGGATAAACTCCAAGGAAATGCCCACACATTGGTATTTCAGGCTGGAGAGGCAGATCCCAGGCCCTCTGATCACCTCCCTGGTCTACTTACCCCCAGGCCTCTCGTCCCACGGGAGCCACAGGGCCGGCCTGGCTCCTGCAGGCAGCGGCCAGATGGGGGGCAGTAATGGAATGAAAGGCCCTGAGATCAAATTCCGCAGTGATTAAGGTGAGAGGGACAAACTCCAGAGGCCCATTGTTGGTGTAATTAGGGTGAAGAGTGAATCATGGCAGGCCGAGAACCCCGAGGCCAGACAGGCGGGGCCCATCCCGTTCCAGCAGGACCAGTGTGGTCAGCCAGGCCAAAGGAGACGGCTCTCCATTAGGTCCTAGCCGGGAGGGGCAAGCAGGCTGCTGCTCTGCATCATCCGGGGAGAGCAGCTGAGTGGATGTGACATAATTGAATGAGGGCTCCACGTCCTCCACTCGGAGCAGGGGAATTAGCGGTCCGACCCTCGCCTCTGGAGACCGCTACCCGCTTCATCTGCCTGCATTGCTCCACTCGGTGGCCCCCTACCCAGGGCGGGTGCCAGGAAAAGGCCCCGGCCGGGGCTGTGAGGGGGAGGAGGGGTTGGGGAGACAGGCATGGGGAGCCGGGCCAGTCGGGGTGTCCCAGAAGAGGGGGCGGGGGGGAGTGGGGAGAGGGATGGGCAGGGGTGGGGAGGCACAGGGTGTTTGCCAGACTGCCAGAGACATGGCGGGATGCTAGCCAGAGCGAGGAGGGAGGAGGGGGATGGAGGGACGGGAGATGGGTGGAGACAGGCAGAGATGGGGAGATGAGAGCAAGATAGGCAGGGAAATAGCATGACAGCGGCAGAGACAGAGATGCTGAGCAATGGAGAGGAAGAAAGGGGTGAGATAAGGAGAAACTGTGAGAACGACCAACTGATGGGGAGCAGGAAGAATACGCAGACAGGAAGACAGGAGCTTTGTGGGACGCGGGGCTAGGCCCACTCCTGCAGTAACGACGGCCTTCCTTGTCCCCCTGTGCACTCTCTGTGGGCCGAACGTGATTCTAAATGCTCTGCATGAGACTTCCGGGGTGGTCCAGTGGCTTAGACTCGGCACTCATAATACAAGGACCCCGGGTTCAATCCCTGGGCAGGGAATGAGACCCAGCATGCCACAACGAAGATTGAAGATCCCATGTGCCATGACTAAGACGAAGCATGCCCAAATGAATCGGGTTTAAATGCTCTGCACTACCTCACTTCTATCCTCACAACGCACTGTCTTCCAAAGAACCCAGGGTTGGAGACGACAGGGTAGCCGCCCAGGGAGACCCCGCTAGAAGCCAAGGAACCAGAGGTGATGCTAGGTCGAGCCTGATATCATTTCCCCTGCCGCTCACCACCGCAGCAGTGGGGGCCCTCCGGGCTTCAGCCCCGGATAAATCTGTTCCGGGCTAGGGCTCCCCAGGCTGGCCAGATTCAGAGGACTTTCTGGGGGCCATGGTGTGGATTGTAATCCAGGGGATTGTGTCTCTTTCACCTTTTGTGATCTCTGTCCCCTTATCCTGAGACCCCTGTGCTCCCCCGTGCCATCTGCGGATCCCTCGCCAACTCTCAACACTTTGGGGAGTAGGTCTCCCCAGAGTGCGGACTGATATCATTTTGAGGGATGGTCTCTGCCAAGAATGGTTAATTTTAGCAGGGAACTCGGGGAGTAATAGGAGAGACACCTGGGGGACCAGAAAAAGTCCCTGTAATGTTCGTAATCCAGCATGGACTGATTCCTCCTGTAGGGACTCATCAAGTGCATTCTGGCTCTGTGACCTCTGTCCGTGCATGCATGCTAAGTCACTTCAGTCGTCTCCGACTCTGTGACCCTACAGACAGTAGTCTACCAGGCCCCTCTGCCCATGGGATTCTCCAGGCAAGGAAACTGGAGTGGGTTGCCATGCCCTCCTCCAGGAGATCTTCCCGACCCAAGGATTGAACCTGCATCTCTTATGTCTAAGCTGCACTGGCAGGTAAGTTCTTTACCACTAGTACCACCTGGGAAGCCCTGACCTCTGTCTAGGTAGGAAGAAAAGGTGTCTGGAGACCTGTTGTTGCCTGTTGCCTTTGTGTTCCATCCCCATCTCCACCCCCATGAAAAACTCCCAGCCACAGGCACCAATTTGGAAATCTCTGCGAGGCAGACACGCCCAACCTCTCCCCAGCAGCAGAGGCAGCCTTGCTTCTGTCAGGGAGCACTGCTCCCCCTCCCGGAAGGAGCTCAGCTGTCCTCCCTGGCTGCCCACTGTCAGAGTTGAGGCCTCTGTCTCAGGCAGCCCCCACTTGCCTAGATGCTGTGTGCTCTTTGACCCAGCCAGACCGCCCTGAGAGCCTGGTGAGGGTGCCCTGCTGCACCCAGCACCTCCCTAGCCCCCTGTGGGGAAGACAGAGGGGGTGCCCATTTCAGCTCACAGACAGCTCTGCCAAGGAGCCCTGGAGGGAGGTGAGAGGCTCTCACCTTCATGGGCAATAGGCTCCTAACAGCAAAGCTGGGATGCTAGGCTCCCAGGAAGGAGGTGCTGAGCCCTCCTCCCACCTGACTCTGGCCTGCAGGAAGTAGCTGGCAGAGGAGGCAGGGGGAGGGGCGTGGAGGGGAGGAGGGAAAGGGGAAGAGGTAGGCAAGAAAGAGACACTCATGATGGAATTCACAGCTGGAGGAAAGACTTCACCCAAGCCCCTACTTCTACCCAGAAGGACCCAGTTAGGAGAAGGGACTCACCCAAGTTCACCCAGCTCAGGCCAACATCGGATGGGGTCATCCCATAGCACGCTCACTGTCAGATCCTGATGTACATATGGCTCCAAAAGGAAGTTTAGTTACTGAGGAGCTGGGAGCCTGACTCTGCCCCAGGAACCAAAGCAATGTCCCCTTTCCTGCTGGAAAAGCCTCCGTGGCCTCCCCAGCCGAGGCTGCCTCTCCATCTTGTCCAACCTACTCTGCATTTTGCTTCCCCCTAGCACTCACCATGTATCCTTGATCATGCTTACCACTTGCTTTGGGTAACACCCTGTACTTTTGCAAGTAGGCTCACACTGGAATCCCCTTCACTTCACAGCTACCCTCAGGTGTCAGCCACTCTGGGACAAACCTAGACAGCGTATTAAAAAGCAGAGACATCACTTTACCAACAAAGGTCCATCTAGTCAAAGCTATGGATTTTCCAGTAGTCATGTATGGATGTGAGAACTGGACCATAAAGAAGGCTGAGCACTGAAGAATTGATGCTTTTAAATTGTGGTGTTGGGGAAGACTCTTAAGAGTCCCTTGGACTGAAAGGAGATGAAACCACTCAATCCTAAAGGAAACCAACTCAGTATATTCATTGGAAGGATTGATGCCGAAGTTGAAGCTCCAATACTTCTGCCACCTGATGTACAAATCCAACTCATTGGAAAAGACCCTGATGCTGGGAAAGATTGAGGGCAGGAGGAGAAGGGGACAACAGAGAACGAGATGGCTGGATGGCATCACCAATTCAATGGACGTGAGTTTGAGCAATCTCTGGGAGATAGTAAAGGATAGGAAAGCCTGGCGTGCTGCAGTCCATGGGGTTGCAAAGAGTCAGACATGACTGAGCTACTGAACAACTAGGAGGACTTCCTTGAGGCTTCTGGGACTCAGGAACCTCTCCCTGTCCTGTATTTCCATGACACATTCTGGTACCTCTCTTATGGAGAAAGGAAAGTAATATTTATTGAGATTTATCTCTACAAATAAAGAAACAGATTCAGAGAACTTAAGTACCTCACCCAAGCTCACACAACTATTAAGTGAATGGTAGAGGCAGAAATAAAATCTAGGGCTAACTCTAAAACCCTGTTGGGCTTTGTATTATGCATGCATGCATGCTAAGTCACTTCAGTCATGTCTGACTCTGTGACCCCATGGACTGTAGCCTGCCAGGCTCCTCTGTTCATGGGATTTTCTAGGCAAGAATACTGGAGTGGGTTGCCATGCCCTCTTCCAGGGGATCTTCTTGACCCAGGGATCAAACCTATGTCTCCTATGTTTCCTGCATTGGCAGACAGTTTCTTTACCACTAATGCCACCTGGTAAGCTTGCTTTGTATTATAGTTGTATATTGCCCACTTGCAGCCTCTTGGGCAGTAAGTTCCTTCATGTTGGAGCTATGTCTTCTTATTTCTGTTTGTCTAACACCTAGTAGAGTGTTTGGTTTGTAATTGACACTCCAAATAACCATTTTTAGTATGGATAGATGAATGGGTAGATAGATGGATGAGTGAATAGGTGGGTGTATGAATGGAAGGATGGATGAATGGATGAGGGATAGGTGGATGGATGGATGGATGGATGGAGGGATGAGTGGATGGATGGATGGATGTCAGAAAAGTATACCATCTCCACCTGAGAAAGCAGAAGTGGCTTGGAAAGTCCATGCTGATCTGCAGAGTGGGGTTTGGGCACTGCCCCAGGGATCATAATCAGCCAGAAGCATTATCTCAAGAGTCTTAAGAAAGAAGTGGTGGTTGGGATTGCCTCGGAATCTAGAGGGTGGAGAGTTGCTACACCATCAGGGCAGGAGAGGACCACTTCAGGAGGTGGCAAGGATTCTTAGACCTGAAAACACCAGCACTGAACTGGAATATTCTTACAGATAATGATATCCAATTTCTTATCCGCCCTCCCCTCGTGTTTTGCAGATGAATAAATTGAGACTCAAGGAGAGGAAACGACAAGCAATATCACATAACTCAGGTGATTCCAGACTCTCAGTTTCTATAGAAACAAAGAGACTTTATACAAGAGGACAGCATTTGGGTGAATTAAATGACATTCAGTGCCGTGTCCTGATCCCAGGAACCTCCGCTCACAGGCTGTGAAGGGACCGTGGAAAGGTGTGATGCTAGGGAAGTCCCTGGTGACCAGGACAGCTGACCACCAAGCCCCAGGGCACTGAAGGGGGCGCATCTCTCTCTGCTGGCATCCTGGCCCAGCCCAAAGGACGGGGTGGCAGAGTAGCCCTCTTAGGCTACCGTGAGACCCCAAATCTTGCTCTGTCCTGCCTGCTTCTCTTCTCAGAGGCTACTACAACCCCAGGCTGTGGCTTCTTCAAGTGGCCCTCACTCCAGTCTCTGTGCAACTGCCCGGCGGGCCAAGGAACCCCCCCTCAGGTTATGGTTATACTCTGCCCTTTGCTCCAGGGGGCACGGTCAGTGTCTAGACACATCTGTGGCACTTTGTTTGGGCCTCCATAACTTGATACAAATATCCAGTCACCCTCCAATGCCCTGGCAAGCCAGAAAAGAGGGTGAGCATGCCATTCTTACTCCAGGTGGGGAAGCAAGGCCCTGAGGGACACCAGGCCGTTTGTTCAGACTCACAAGGAAACAGACACAACCGTGACGTCCAGGCCCCTCAGTCCCAGCCCGCCCAACTCTGCCTACCCTCTGGCTCTCGGCAAACCTCAGAGGCACAGCCAAGCTGAAAGAAAATTCTCCCGGAAAGACAATATCTATTCTTTTCCTCCTATATTCCTGATCCACACCCTCCTATCTTCTTATTTTCATTTCTGAGTGCTCACGGGCTGCCCTGGTGGCTCAGATGGTTAAGACTCTGCCTGCAATGCAGGAGACGCAGGTTCGATCTCTGGGTTGGGATGATCCCCTGAAGAAAGGGATGGCAGCCCACTCCAGTCTTCTTGCCTGGAGAATCCCATGGACAGAGGAGCCTGTGGGCTGCAGCCCATGAGGTTTCCATCGGACACGGCTGAGAGACTGACACACACGGGCCTCTTGAAGGAGCTTCAAGGAGCCCCCAAAATCTCAGGAAGACGGGGTGCCTCGGGGGAGGACGCAGGAGGCACAGGGTGGGAGGCAGCGGGGCTCCGCATCAACCATTAGGGCTGCAAATGCTAAAGACAGGCCCACCCCACCTCCCGGTCATCCCCTCCAGCCCTGTCACCACCTTCACTCCCACACAAAGTGGCAATCTTCAGAGACACAGGGGCTGGGTTTTAAGCTCCGTGCAAATCCTTGATCCCTCTCCCTCCCTCAGTGAGGTGAAGCAGTCACCCTCTCCCCCACCCCCTGCCCCAGCTCTTCATCCTGAACCAAATGAGACCCAGAGGCTGAGCGCTAGTACCCAGGTCAAAGTCCACCTGGGACAGCTCTCTCTCTTCCTCCCTCCGCTTTACCCACTCTGCCCCTCTGCCTTCTAACCCCTCTGCCTCTCCCACTCCACTGAGGAAAATGTCAACGGAGTCAAGGTTGCAGCCCACGTTTCTGAAAGGCCCTGGCTGTCAGGGGAGGGTGGATGGGAAGGGAGATCCACTTGCTTGGCTGACCCAGAACTGATCCAAGTGTCCCCTCAAGAACTCAGGGTCTCGAAGGCAGTGTCCCTCGGGAGAACGTGCGATGAGATTTCTTTCTCTTTTTTTTCTTTTTTTGGTTGTGCTGGGTCTTCATTGACTTGGGCTCCTCACTGTAGCACTCAGGTTTGGTTGAGCCGAGGCTGTGAGATCTTAGTTTCCCAACCAGGGTTGAACCCGCCTCCCCTGCATTGGAAGGTGGATACTTTACCACTGGACCACCAGGGAAGTCCCTGAGACTCAATTTCTAACTCTGCTTCTGCCACTAACTATGCGACTTCCATCGGATCCTGTCCCTCTCTGGGCCTGTTTCTTTATCTATGTAATGAGGGAGCTCAGGGATTGTTGCTAAGGAGATGAGGGGAGGAGTCAGCAAGGGGACGGTGGGCCCCTCTTCTCATCCTGCACCAGGAGCAGCCCTGCTCTTGTCTTTTTTATTTGGAAGGCTTCGGGTAGGATTTCACTTGAAAAAAGGTCTGGTGGTTGAAAAAAAATAAAGCTTAAATCCATTGCCCTAGAAATGACCTCTGTGATGCCTTTCTTCTGTCTCATTCTGTGATTCAATCCATCCTCGTATATTTTTTTACAGGCTACTCCAACCTGGATTTCACATATTCTTGCCTGTGGTCCCTCCCAGATGGTCATAGTCATCAGACCACATGCCTTGATTTGAATTCAGAAGATAGGGACCCCCGCACCTCTGGCTGGATATATAATACATGAATCCCCCACTTAAGGTTCAGGAAACAGGAGCCCCTCCCCCAAAAAAGATAAACAGCTAAGATGTCTATAACAAGTGTGGAGTGAGTGCTTTAGCTAAGAAGGTTTGCAGGGCATCCAGGATACAGAGGTGGCTGGCGGTTCCAAGACGGGTTGACGAGGGGCTCAGCGAATGGGCTAATCAGGCTTCAGGGGTGAGCTGGAAGGTACGATGCCAAAAGTCAGACAATGTGTGCTCAGCCACTCACTCGTGTCCCACTCTTTGCAACTCCATGGACTGTAGCCCACCAGGCTCTTCTGTCTGTAGGACTGTCCAAGGAAGAATACTGGAGTGGGTTGCCATTTCCTTCTCCAGGGGATCACCCACGGATCGAACCCACGTCTTCTAAACTGGCAGGTGGATTCTTTACCGCTGAGCCCTCTCTGGCAAGCCCCAACAAGAGTTGAGATACCTGGGCTTAACTCTGACTCTGTCACCTACTTGCCTTATGACTAGGACAAGCCCTTTGCATTCTTAGCCTCAACTTCACCATCAGTTTAAACAACACCTAGGAGTCTACCTAGCTCCCTGTGATTCCCCCCTGCACCTGCCCCGGGCCCTCCTTCCTAGAGGTGGCCTTAGTCATGGTTTTCATGGGAGAAGAGAAGGACAAGGAGGAATTCGAAGTCAGACTGAAACCTACAAATTGGGGACCAAACACAGAACCTAGGCCTGGCTGCCCTGGTTCTGCCTCTGCCCCACCTTGTAAGTCAGGAGGGGAAGAGGAGGATGGGAGAGAGGAAAGACAGAATGAAGAGGGATCACATGCCGCCCTCTGCCTCGCCAGGTTCATTAGCCAGCCTGGAGGAATCCCCACTGCTCAGAAGGAAGAGCGCCTCATGAATATTCATAGCCACAAGAGGCCTCATTTGCATCGTCCAAATCCCAAATGCCACGAGGATCAGCAGTCTCAGTCCTCCCTGGCTGCTCTCCTTGTGGAAGGGGATAGCCTGCCCATCTAACCACCATCACTCCTGCAGCCGGCCCCCTCCTTCACCTCCTCTGTCCTGGCCTTCACTGTGTGACCTGACTCAGGCCCTCCCCAAGTCCCTGGGCATGTGTGAAGACCCTCCACTCCCAAAGGCCCTCCACCCCACAAGCTGAGTAAACAAGGAGATCTGAGCCAGGCAGGTGGGCCGCCAGATCCTGGGAAGGAGGACAAACAATCCCACAGGACAGGGTTAGGTTGTCAAAGCTATAAGATGAAGATATGTGGGTAGGGGCATACGAGGGACCTGTGATGTCACCAGCCCTGGGGGAGGTGCAGGGGGTCAGAGGAGGGGGGATGGGGATAGGGGGAGGGATAGGTGGTTTTTGCCATCACGTAAAGACATCATCAGGAGAGAGGGATGGGAGAAAGAAGGAAACCATCACACCTAAAATCCTGAGAGCACTGTGCCTGCATCAGCCCTCACCACTCAGGCCTCTTTCAGAATGCAATTTCCATTTAGAACAATCCACAGGTCCATCAGTCAAGGATTGGTTAAATAAGTGGTGCCTCACGCATAGCACAGAATATTATATAACCCTTAAAAAGAATACGGTATAGTTTTTTTTTAAGAAACCCACAATGGCCATGATACATTCATAGGTGATATAAGGAAATTGCAGAACTACTCTTAGCAGGGTCCTATCTTTGTAACACAAGTAAATAAGTAAATAGATAAATAAATAAATAATCAAGGTTAGTGGATAAACCAGAAAAAACACACAAATGCTATTTCACAGGACTCAGGGAGGATTAGAAGGGATATTTTTTTACTTTTCATGTTAAATATGTTCAATAATTCCTTTCCGTTTGAAGCTTGTGTGTCTTACAACAATTGATTTTATAATCAGGACAAAAAAATTAAATTGGGGGAGGAACGTAAATTTCCCATGAAAAGGTGATGATCTTGCTGCTACAGGCCGCCTTCTGCAGTGCTAGGGGAAGCTGGGCCCTGGGCTAACAGAGGGGCTGCAGAGGAGAGAGCATCGGTGGGTGTGGCCCCATCCCTCCCCCACCCCCAAAGTGTCCCGCAGTCCCCAGCTCCAATCTGACCTTGACCTTGAAATCAGGCTCTGTTTACTTCTTTGTGTGTTTGCCCAAGCCTTACTCTCTGGAGAACCATATTAACTAATTTCTGTAAATTCTTGCCAATTTACAAAGCACGTACACATTTTCATTCATTCAGAAATGTTGCTGAGCCTCTCCTGGAAGGCAGGAGCTAGGGGCTAGGCCCTGGGGACACAGAGACCAAATAAGCCACACCCCTGGGAGACCTCAGTCAGTATGGGTGCATCATCCTCGGGTCCATGTCACAGGTGTGCTCAAGTGGCTCAGAGCACAGAGGCCCCAGTCCTAGCTAAGCTTTATAGTCAAAGCTATGGTTTTTCCAGTAGTCATGTATGCATGTGAGAGCTGGACAGTAAGAAAGGCTGAGCACCGAAGAACTGATGCTTTCCAACTGTGGTGTTGGAGAAGATGCTTGAGAGTCCCTTGGACTGCAAGGAGATCCAACCAGTCCATCCTGAAGGAGATCAGTCCTGAATGATCATTGGAAGGACTGATGCTGAAGCTGAAATTACAATACTTTGGCCACCCGATGTGAAGAGCCAACTCAATGGAAAAGACCCTGATGCTGGGAAAGATTGAGGCAGGAGAAGGGGACAACAGAGGATGAGATAGTTGGATGGCATCACCGACTCAATGGACATGTAATTAAGCAAACTCCAGGAGATGGTGAAGGACAGGGAAGCCTGGCCTGCTGCAGCCCATGGGGTTGCAAAGAGTTGTACATGACTGAACAACAAAGCTTAAGGGATGCTAAGGCATTAGCCAGGTGAGGAACGGAGGCACCCCACAGACAAAAGAGCTCTGTCGCAGGACACCTGTGAGGGCCAGACCTCATCCTGAGAGGTTCGATGCCTCCTCAGTTAATACCCATGATGACCCTCATTACCCCTATTCCATGGGAAAGGGATGAGCATAGCAAACAGGAGAGGGCCTGGGAAGAGGCACCTTGGGTTCACAGCAACCAGGGGAGACAGGCCCTGCTGGTCCATCCACAGTGCCTGCCCATACCTGCTCCCTCCTCTGGGATTGACTGGACAATTCAGAACCACCCTCTGGAGCCCAGACTAACCAAAGTGTGGTAGCATTTGAAACCCAGGGTCTCCCCGGCTCCCAATTCTGCCTCCCTTTCACTCCCGCTCTGGCCTCTCCGAGGCCACGCCAAGAGGACTACGGTCCAAAGCAGACAGTCTCCTTCAGGGTCCTCCGAGCAAACAAGGCTTGTTTGAGTCCCACCCCTTTGTTCATGGTATTCCCTGCCTGAATGCTGTTCCTACTCATTCCCACACAAAGATGCCAATGCCACTGCCTCTGAAAAGCCTTCTTCATTTGTTTCAATTGGGCTGGTTACTCCTCAGGAATCCTCAGTTACAACAGAAGAACTCGAGTGATTAATTGTTCTTTAATGACTTCCCTGTCTGCGGAAGAGTGCGGGCATGCCTGTGTGTGCTTGTGCACATATGTGTGTATACAACGAAGTTGCAACCCCCTGAGGGCAGGTACGTGGTCCTCTTCTTCCTGCGTGTGTGTGCTAAGTCGCCTCAGTCGTGTCTGACTTTTTGCAACCCTGTGGACCATAGCCCTCTGTCCATGGGGTTCTCTAGTGAAGAATACTGGAGCGGGCTGCCATGCCCTCCTCCAGGGGATCGTCCCAGCCCAGGGATGGAGCCCCCGTCTCAGGTCTCCTGCGTCGGGAAGGCCGGTTCTTTTTCTACCAGCACCAGCACTGTTCTCCAGTTCATTCCAGTCTAGAAGCAGGAACTTTCCATCTGCTGCCTTAGGAATTACATCAGCTCCCACCCTGCCCCCAAGCTCCAGCTACACCCGCAGCTGCACGAGCCCCTCATGTCCTCCAAGGCTGGATGGTGAGGGAGGAGTCAATATGGAGATGCTGAATGGGCTTTGGATGGTGCTTCTCTGGCAGGACCCATCACTTCCTTGTCTGTCGTGCCCCTTTCGCCCATGGTCATCTGCCAAACGCACCTTGCCAGTGATGGAGAACTCAGGAGCAGACGTTCCCATTAGCGTCTCAGGAACCCAGCCAGGGCTCCAGACCGAGGAAGTAAGTGGTGGCTCCAGGCGCCCTAAGCCCCTGGGCCCCCCACCCCCACCCCCAGAAGATGCTGGGTGTCCCTGCCTCCCAACCACCGTGCAGAGAGTAAGGACAGGCTAGGGAACCCGTGTTCAGGAAAGTGATTCAGAGGTGACTGCAGTGCCTTTGGGGACTTAGCTACAAAAGTGGGTCACCGTGGGGAGAAAAAGTAGCTTAAAAAAAGAAGAAATCTGTTTCTGGAAGCTGGTCTCAGTGCTGGCTAGGAGCTGAGTGTCCCCGGAGGAAGTTCCAGAAATCCCCCGGTTTTCTCCCCTGGCATCTCCTAAGCTACCAGGTCTCTAGTCCTTGGGCCCCAGCAGCCAACATGAGCTCTAGGTAGAAATGAGAGACGCCTCTCCCGGCCCAATCGCCATCACTGCCACCTCCCCGGGGCTCCTACCCCCAGCTGGAGGGCCAGAGCCAGCGGGGCACCTGGAGCGGGGGCTGTGGGGCTATGTGGGTGGCCGCGCTCTGCTTTCTGGGCCGTTCCTAAACTGTTACTTCCCATTAAGTAGGACACACCGGGGAGTGACGGCTCAGACCTCTAGAGGGCCCAGGACGATGTTCAGACGTTCCCCAGGCGAAGGAAAGGCCTCTCGGAGTCAACTAGAGGCGAGGCCCCAGAGGGGAGGAGGGCCCGCCCAAGACCACCCCACTGATGAGTGGTACAGAAACATTAACAGCAGCTGTTCACAGCATTCACTGCATAAGAGAGATGGGTTGGAAGCCAGAACTGCCAGAGCCAGTGCACAGCCATCACAGACAAGTGACCTTGCTGCTCCAGACCTCAGTCTTTCCATCTCTAAAATGGGAATAACAATATCTACTTCATGGGCTACTGTGAAAATTGAATGAAATACTTTATACAAAAGACTTTTGTGTACAGGACTTAATAATATTCTATACAAATGTCAGGCATTCTTCTTCTTCTTAACTATGGTCCCTTCTGTCAAAGCTCCCCCAGACTGGCCGGATGTTGAGAACTGCTGAACCTGGGGTCAGGAGGGCTCCTTATACTAGTCTCTCTCCTTTTGTGCAGAAGAAACAACGCTGTGTTTCTAAGTTTCCACCTGCACAGCCTGCCCTGACCCTGAGATCGTTGTACTCAAAAAGTGCGGTTCTGTAGGATTGTCAAGGCATAAGCAACCTCTGACCTCCAACTTTCGAGACTGCCTCTTATGAGAAAAGCAAGAAACAGGTCTCTATTGGGTGTCTGCTGTAGGTCAATCACTTTAGAACTTGCAACACCACTGTCCTAACCATTTTCTTATTGTTACTATTAATTAATATATTAATATTATTGCTACTATTATTGATAATACTATTAATATTACTATTAATAGTATTATCTGTTATTATTACTCCCATTTTAGATATTTGAGTGACTAGTTTGAGTCAAACTCTGGCCACACACCACATTCTGGCTGCAGGCTCAGTCCCTGGCCCCCCAATCTGCTTTTTTTCACCTTTAAGTCATCAACAGGTGGCTTCATTTTCTTTTTTTGTTTTAGGGCAGAAGCGCAGACAGTCAGGTTCATCACATTCATCCATCCCTAGCACATTATTAAGACAGTGTCCAGATAAAGCAAGGTCCCCTCTGGTCTTCCTTCTGCCCCCTCATCCCCGTCCCCACTCCGAATCCATCTCCTCCACATAGGCACCTGCTCCGATACGTCTGCTGCATGTCCTTAACTATGTATACGTCCCTGTAAATTATGGAGCATTGTTAGCAGTATGTGCTTTGAATTTTCATAAGTAGTGTTGTGTTAGGAATTTTTAGTCTGCATTATACATTTTTTGGCCAACACTTTTTCAAGACCTACCTTTGCTGTTGGTGACTTGTTAGAGGGTTGCAACACTGTGGAGGGCACACCCATCACAGTCCACCTGCCCATCCCACACTGATGGATGCAAGGCAGGCCGCCAGCTCCCCTCTGCCGCAAACAGAATATCTATCCTGCTATATCTTTATGACTTTTTTATGTCCCTTTATCCATCGATGGAGACCTTCTCCACAACCCATTCCTACGAATAGGATCCTTGGGTAATAATTCATGTATATGTTAGTCGCTCAGTTGTGTCGGACTGTTTGCCACTCCATAGACTGTAGCCCTCCAGGCTCCTCTGTCCATGGAATTCTCCAGGCAAGAATACTCGAGTGGGTGGCCATTCCCTTCTCCGGGGGATCTTCCTGATCCAGGGGTTGAACCCAGGTCTCCTGCATTGGCAGGAGGATTCTTTACCCTCTGAGCCACCAGGGACACCCCTCAGAAAACATGCATAGTCAATTAAGTAACTTAGTAATGACTGGAGTCAGAATTTGTAAACTGCCTAGAAAGTGAGGTGAAAGTGTTAGTCTCTCAGTCGTGTCTGACTCCTTGCAACCCCATGAACTGTAGCCCACCAGGTTCCTCTGTCCATGGGATTTCCCAGGCAAGAATACTGGAGTGGGTTGCTATTCCCTTCTCCAGCGGATCTTCCTGACCCAGGAATCAAGCCTGGGTTTCCTGCATTGCAGGCAGATTCTTTACTGACTAGCCACCAGGAAAGCCCTAAACATTGCCTAGAACAGTGGCTAAAGCACAGTAAATACTATGTGAGTTGTATTTAATAAAAATAATAACAGGGACTTCCCTGGTGATCCAGTGGCTAAGACCCTGTACTCCCAATACAGGGGGCCTGGGTTTGATCCCTGGTCAGGAAACAAGATCCCACATGTCAAAACTAAGACTCAGTGCAGCCAAATAAATAAATCTTTTTAAAATAATAATTACAAAAAATAAATAGCACTAAATTACCAGCTTGCCTTCCCAAAGAAGGGTACAGTCTACACTCCTACCTGCATTTCAGGAGAGAGCTTGCTTTTGCCCATCCTTACCAACGCCTTTCTTGGTCCAGCTTTCTGACCTGTACCATTGTGGGGCTCAAGGTTACCCCTCAAACTGTTTCAATTTATGTTTCCCTGGTTCCTAGTATTTGAACCTCTCTTTAGATAGTTGTGAATCATCTGGCCTCTTTTCAGGGTGGAGGCAGAGTTAGAGACAGGATCCAACATGAGCCAGGGAGTCGGAGAATCTTTAGGACCGCCCGTGGTTGAGGTTGATTTCATGTTTTTGAAAAAAAAAGAAAAAGAGGGAAAAGAGATGAAGAAGGAAGGGGGAGGACTTCCCTGTTGGTGCAGTGGATAAGAATCTGCCTGCAAATGCAGGGCATACAGGTTTGATCCCTGGTCTGGGAAGATTCCACATTCCACAGAGCAATTAAGCCTGGGAGCCACAACCACTGGGCCCATGTGTGGCAGCTACCGGAGCCTGCAGGCCTAGAACGGGTGCTCAGCAAAGCCACTGCAATGAGAATCGCTCACACTGCAACCAGAGAGTAGCCCCCACTCTCCAAAACCAGGGAAAAGCCCAAGAGCAGCAACGAAGACCCAGTGCAGCCAAAAATAAAAAGAAATTAAAAAACAAAATTTTTAAAAATTAAAATATTTTTAAAAGGGAAGACGAAGAAAGAGGGGGAGGTGGCTGAAGAGGAAGTAGAGAAAGAGCACATTGTTTTCTGTGCAGGTGAATTGTCAGTGTTTCAACCAGGGTCCCTCTCGCCCCTGCCAATCACCCAAGGCACAGTGGCACTTGCCATCGGCGGCTTCAGCATCCTCCAGAGGGCTTGTTAAAGTGCAGCTTTCTGGCCTCATTGCCAGTTTCTGAGTCAGGGGGCCCGGGGTGGGGCTGAGGATTTGCGTCTCTAGTGAGCTCCCAGGGGATGCTGCCGCCGCAGGTCTGGCCCCAACTCTGAGAGCCAGGACACTAGAGGAGCTCCCACCCCAGTGAGTGTGGCGTGGTCACCTTGGACAGGGCGCCCCCTGCAAAAACACCAGCAAGTCCGACTCGTCAGGACCCCGTGGACTGTACCCGCCAGGCTCCTCTGTCCATGGGATTTCCCACTTCCTTCTCCAGGGGATCTTCCCAACCCAGAGACTGAACCCACATCTCCTGCACGGGCAGGCAGATTCTCTCCCACTGAGCCACCTGGGGAACCCCAACCAAGCCTTTGAAAGAACCTAAAAATCCAGCAGGCCACCCAGAGTGGCCCCATCTCCTGCACGTACTAATGGCAGCTCTCATCTCCAGGGCCCAGACTGGGAGCAAGTGAGTGAGGCCCAGAGGAGTAAGAACCAAGGAGGCAGTCACTCTCAAGGCCAAAATCTGCTGGGCGACGGCAGAGGCGGCTACAGGTGGGGTCACACCGGCTCCACCCAGTCCAGGCCCAGCCCACTCACTGCTCCCCTGCCGCTGACATTAGATAATAACACACTGGATTCTGTCACATTACTCATTTTCATAGGAGCTCATCTGATTCTTGAGACAACTTCCATCCCCATTTGACAGATGGGAACACAGAGGCCGAAAGGGTCCCTGTGGCAAGTCAGAGAAGAAACTCCTTCTCTTGGCCCTCAGCCAGGCCGACCCTTTGCACCACTGCCCCACGTGTTCCAGGACTAAAGGAAGTGACATCAAGCCCCCAGCGGGCACAGCCACCACCACACTGCTGGCAAGAGCCTCAAAGGGGCCCCACGACCCCCCGTCCCTCAGCTCCTCACCACGGACCATATCACCCGCCTCCAGCATCTTATCCGCGTCTTCCCTGAAGCTTGCTG
Organism: Dama dama; assembly: GCF_033118175.1. Classification (NCBI taxonomy): domain Eukaryota; kingdom Metazoa; phylum Chordata; class Mammalia; order Artiodactyla; family Cervidae; genus Dama; species Dama dama. The sequence goes on along the minus strand of NC_083696.1, from coordinate 41,660,087 downwards.
CGCGTGGGGCTGCACCCCTGTGCTCTGCTGTGCTGAGCTGCTCAGCAGACTCTTTGAGACCCCATGGACTAGCCCGCCAGACTCCTCTGTCCATGGGATTGTCCAGGCAAGAATACTGGAGTGGGTTGCCATGCCCTCCTCCAGGGCATCTTCCCAGCCCAAGGATCGAACCCAGGTCTCCCACATTGCCAGCTAATTTACCATCTGAAGTCAGGCACTTGCCCAACCTCAAAGCCTAAGAAAGAGCCTGCGGTCAGCAACAGAGGCATCAATGATTTAATGGGCAGGGGAGCTTACACGTCCGGAGCAAGGTCCTGGAGCAACACGCCACGTGTGTGGCAGATGGTGGGCAGGATGTGGCAGCAGGGGAAGAGGGAGATGACTGGTTATAGGGGAATTGGCTCAGTGGTTGCCAGGGAAACCAGCAGAGGGGGACACCCTTCACCACCCCTTTGATAAACTATCAGAGTGGAGATAGTCCTGATTTAAAGATTAAAACAATCACTAGCTGGGGCCCGGGCAAATACACAGATACTTACTGATTAAAAGGGAAGGTCATCCAGGTGAGTAGGATGTAGGTGACACAGGTCCTGGTCAAGCAGGGGAGCAACAGGACAGACATCTGTGTGACCTGATCAGACACTGGGACTATGTTCGAATTTCACGGTGGAGGACACTGATGTTCAAAGAAGTCAAGGGCCTTGTCTGAGACCACAGAGCTAGCTTGCAACTGCTCACACTGTAGACTGACCCACTTCCATTAACCCAGCCGCAGCCCTCCCGCCCTCCTGGTGCCTGACCTCAGACACCCTTCCCTCCTCCTCCTTAGCTGCAGGCCTGTCACAGCCCAGCCTGCCTCCTTCAGGAACCGTTCCATGCCCCCAGTACCTTCCTAGGCACTCCCAGAAGGCTCTGTATTAATCAGAATCCTCCAGAGAAAAAGGAATTGGCTCATGCAGTTGTGGAGGCTGGCAAGTCCAAAATCCAAATGGCTGGCCAGCTGACTGGAGACTCATGGGAGAGTTAGTTGATGCTACAGCTTGAATCTGAAGGCCATCTCCTGGCAGAATTCTCTCTTCCTCAGGAAACCTCAGTTTGTTTTCTCATGTGGCCTTTAACTGATTAGATGTGGCCCACCACACTACATGGGCTTCCCTTGTAGCTCAGCTGGTAAAAAAATCCACCTGCATTGCAGGAGACCCTGCTATGATTCCTGGGTCGGGAAGATCTGCTGGAGAAGGGATAGGCTACCCACTCCAGTATTCTTGGGCTTCCCTGGTGACTCAGCTGGTAAAGAATCTGCCTGCAATGAGGGAGACCTGGGTTTGACCCCTGGGTTGGGGAGACCCCTCCCGGTTCTGTTGCCCCAGGCACAGTGCTATTTAGTGACCACGTCCATGGCCTGCTTCCCCATCGGCAACTCCCCACTCCCTCCCCTCACTCTCCATGCTGCTGATGCTGCTGCTGCTGCTGCTAAGTCGCTTCAGTAGTGTCCAACTCTGTGCAACCCCACAGATGGCAGCCCACCAGGCTCCACCGTCCCTGGGATTCTCCAGGCAAGAACACTGGAGTGGGTTGCCATTTCCTTCTCCAATGCATGAAAGTGAAAAGTGAAAGTGAAGTCGCGCAGTCGTGTCCGACTCTCAGCGACCCCATGGACCGCAGCCTACCAGGCTCCTCCGTCCATGGGATTCTCCAGGCAAGAACACTGGAGTGGGTTGTCATTTACTCCTCCAGGGAATCTTCTCGACCTAGAGATCAAACCCCCATTTCCTGTGTCTCCTGCATTGCAGGCGGATTCTTCACCAACTGAGCCATCAGGGAAGCAGAGCCTAATTCAGCTAATCTGGCAATGACGTTGAGTAGAGGGAGTCCAGCCCACCGTGTGGCCCTGGACTGATCCTGACCACTTTCCATGAAAGCTCTTCTCCTCCCTCCAGCCATCTCTCACACCCCTTTGTCTCTGGATGTGGCAGCCCCTACCACAATTTCCCAGGCTTTCATGGGTAGGACTGAAGGAGAGGCTACAGGGCTGGCTTCCTGGGGAGACTACTGTGCCAGAAAGGGCAGGACTACGCTGGGGGAGCCCAGGGTCCAGTCTGCTCCTGGGGAGCAGGGCTAGGCCATTCAACACAAGACCTGTCCTGACCCCCCTGCCTTCCTCCCTGCAACCTTTTACCTGGGTGCCCTCACGTAAAACACATATCAAGCTCTGTTTCATAGCAAAAGAGACGTTGCATAAAGATGACCTAGCGTCGGGGCAAGGGAGCAGAGGGTTCAAGGTGAGTGTGTGTGCTTTTGTGTGTGCGTGTGCATGAGTGTGTATGCGAGTGTCTGTGGGTGTGCACACAAATACACCCTGGGTCTTTTATGTTCACATGGGCAATGAAGCCGTCCCTCCTCCCATTCGAGCCCTGTCCCACTAAATACACGCACACCGGCCCCTTGAGACTCCACATCTCCCTGGCTGAGCCTTGGAGGCTGCTCTGCAGAAGGAAAGTTGAGAGCCTGGGAGACAGCCTGCAGCCAGGAGAGCAGAGGCAGGTTGGGGCTAAGATCCCCTCTGGGGCCAGGAGAGCAGAAGTAAGGTTCTTAGGGCCAAACAGGAGATAGAGCTGAACTCCTTACACCTGTCTAGGGGGGAATCACCAAGGATGGACCTGGATAATAAGATGCAAATTTCCAGGGCAGTTTGGATCATCAAAAAAGCAAGAGAGTTCCAGAAAAACAACTACTTCTGCTTTATTGACTACACCAAAGCCTTTCGCTGTATAGATCACAACACACTGTGGAAAATTCTTAAATAGACGGGAATACTGGACCACCTTACCTGCCTCCTGAGGAATCGTATGCAGGTCAAGAAGCAACAGTTAAAATTGGACATGAAACAACAGACTGGTTCCAAATAGGAAAAGGAGTACATTGTCATGAGATGCTTACATGCAAATAAGCAGGCCAGGCCTCTATCTACATTAAGCGCAGTTACATCTTTAACCCTTTGTTTGGCAGAATTAGTTCCCAAATGGAAGGGGGCCAAGGAGCAGCCCACTCCATTCTGCAGAGGGAAAAACTGAGATTCAGCCACGGAGAGTGTCTGAGTGGGAACCAAGGAGGCAACCCAAACTCAAAGGAAGTCCCGAGCCCCATTCCAAAATCCCTCCCCTCTCAGCCCCCAGGAATCTGCTTGCAGCCTAAGCCCCAGGGTACAGATGCATGTGTGCAAACCACCCAGCCCCCACCTAGGGACCAAGCCTGCATCAGGTCACTATCGCCTTCTGAGGTGGCCCACACTCTGTCTGTGTAGTGTGTTTAAGAAAAGGGCTTTCCTGGTGGTTCAGATAGTAAAGAATCTGCCTGCCATGCAGGAGACCCAGGTTCAATCCCTGGGTTGGGAAGATCCCCTAGAGGAGGAAATGGCAACCCACTCCAGTATTCTTGCCTGGAGAATCCCGTGAACAAAAGAGCCTGGGGGGCTACAGTCCATGGGGTCACAAAGAGTCTGCCACGACTGAGCAACTAACTCTTTCTGAAGGATAAAGGGACCAGGAGAGGTTAGGGGAAGGACTAACATGTTCATGGATACGGAAGGGAAAGAAGCCAGGCACAAGGAGAAGGGCCTAGGGCCGCATCTACCTGGTGTTCCTGGAGGCGGGCAGAGCAGAAGAGGAAAGAGGAGCAGCAGCCAGCCCACTCACTTGCAGGGCAAGGCCTGCAGGAATTTTGAACAAGAAGACTGGGCCCTAATCCCCTTCTGCAATAGATGTGACCTTTGCAAATCATTTAGGTTGCACTGTGGTTTCAATCCCTATAAAGTGGGAACTAGTGGTTTCAGCTCTGCCTCCTTCACAGGGGAAGCAAGGGTCAAGTAAGATCCTGGATGTGAATGCCGGGTGGATGGGTGCTGTCCGTATCATTCCTGGCCAGGGAGTCAGCCAGGGAGCTGGGGTCAGAAGGTAAGTGTCCCTTCCACTGAAAGGCAGAAGGTGTGCTGGGACGCGCTAGGATTCATCCATAAGGCTTTCTACCTCTTGAGTTCCTGCACCCAGTGACTTGGAGTGGGATCGACCCTGAGCAGCTCGGCTTCTGGTCTGGGCTCCAGCACCAGTCACCTGGGAGGCTGTGGGCAAGTCAGTCCCCTCAATGGGCCTCAGCTTCACCGTGAGCAGAATGAGGACTTTGAACTGAATGGTCTCTGAGGCACAGCAGGGAACCTTGCTTCTAATCCAGAACAGAGAATCCTGCTGAACCCTAGGTTGGGGGGGGTGGAGGCGGTGGGGGTGGGGGGAGAACTCAATTGGAATTTGATTTTAGCTTTTGCTTCTTTAGCAAGAAATTCTTCTCTGCTCCACGTGGAGCAAGGGAAAGCATGTTCACTTCCAGTTCAGAGGGGTGAGTGGCCTCTTTCTGTTCTAAGAACGGGGTCTTTCCTGGCCTGGAGAGCCATCAACAGGTCTCTTCCAGTGACTTAAGTGCAGGGACCTTTCTGTCTGGCTCTCAAATCCTATCATGGAAGGAAATCTGGAGGATGCAGAATGGGTTTAAAAAGCAGCTAACAGTACAGTGAGGAGGACATGGCAGAAAGGGCCTCGGTCATGGGTTTGGACCATGGGTCCTGTGGGCTGAAAAAAAAAAGCACAGCCTAAAAACTGAGAATCTTGTTTTATTTGGCAGACTTGCAGAGGAGGTAAGCCTGGAAGGCAGCCTTTCAGATAGCTCTGAAGTACTGCTCTGAAGAGGCAAAGGAGAAGCCAGGATATATAGGACTTTGGGGTGGGGGGGTGACAGGTAGTCAGAACATTCAAAGATTACTGTTAATTAAAGAAAAGTGAGACATCTCAAGTTAATGAATTTAGCACTTTTCTATGTATGAATAAAGTGAAAGTCACTCCGTCATGTCCAACTCTTTTCGACCCTATGGACTGTAGCCCTCCAGGCTTCTCTGTCCTTGGGATTCTCCAGGCAAGAATACTGGAGTGGGTTGCCATTCCCTTCTCCAAGGGATCTTCCCAACCCAGAGATTGAACCTGGGTCTTCTGCATTGCTGGCAGACTTTTTACCGTCTAAGCCATCAGGGAAGACCTTTCTATGTATGAGGAGATGCAAGAGTCTGGGTTCAATGAAATCATTCCTTTGATTGATTGGTTGATTGATTTTATTTATTTTTGACTGCAATGGGTCTTTTTTTTTTCTTTTTACTATTTATTATTTATTTGGTTGCATCAGGTCTTAGTTGCAGCATTCAGGATCTTTAGTTTTGACACATGGGATCTAGTTTTCTGACTAGGCATCAAACCCCCAGCATTGGGAGTGTAGTCTTAGACACTGGACCAGTAGGGAAGTTCCTGCAATGGGTCTTCATTGCTGCATGTGGGGGGGTTTCTCTAGTTGTGGTAAGCAGGGGGCACAGTCAATCCCTGGTTGGGGAACCAAGATCCTGACTACCACACAGTCAAAATAATAATAATAATAATAAGTAAAATAAATTTTTTAAAAAAGGAATCAAAGTACCACAAACCGGAACAAAAGGAGATGCCTCTCCATGCAAGTGACTAGGATCCGCACTGGCCACTGGCCTCAAGCAGAGAGGCTCCACCATCACTTTAAGAAGCATTTTTCCACTTTGGCACCATCAGCATTTTGGACATTTGGTGTAGGATAAGTCTCTGTCGCAGCAGCTGCCTCGTGCATTGCAGGGTATTTAGCAGCATCCCTGGCCTCTCCACCCACTAGAGGCCAATAAGAAGTCTCTAGCTGTGATACCAAAAATATCTCCAGACATTGCTAAATCTCCCCTAGGAGGCAACATCTCACCCCATTAAGAACCAATGCCTAAAAGGTTTAGAGAAGACAGTGTCCGGAAAAGATACAGGCTATACTTCTGACCATGAGAAAGGCCAGGTTTTCGCTCCCATCACCTCCCCAGCCTTACCTTAGCTAAGAGCAACAAATACAACGAATTTTTTTTCTTTTGACTGCACTGGGTCTTTGTCGCGACGCATGTAGACTTCTCTACTTTCGATGTGCAGGCTTAGTTTCCCTGTGGCATGTGGAATCTTAGTTCCTCGACCAGGGACCAAATCTGAATCCCTTGCATTGCAAGGTGAATTCTTAACCATTGGATAACCAGGGAAGTTTCTATAATGAATTTCAGAAGGTAAAGAATCTGCCTGCAAAGCAGGAGACCCAGGTTCAATCCCTGGGTCGGGAGGATCCCCTGGAGAAGGAAATGACTACCCACTCCAGTATTCTTGCTTAGAGAATCCCATGGACAGAGGAGCTTGGTGGGCTATAGACCAAGGGGTCCCAAAGAGTCGGACACCACTCTGCCACTAACACTTTGGATGGATTAACCCCCAAATGATTCTTGGGGCTTCCCGGGTAGCCCCAGTAGTAAAGAACCCACCTGCCAATGTAGGAGACGTAAGAGATGCAGGTTCAGTCCCTGGGTCAGGAAGATCCCCTGGAGGAGGGCACAGCAACCCACTCCAGTATTCTAGCCTGGAGAATCCCCTGGACAGAGGAGCCTGGCGGGCTGCAGTCCCTGGGGTCGCAAGGAGTAGGACACAAGTGTGCAACTTAGCATGGTACAGCAAAGTCTGATTAAAAGCATGTTCATCCTTAGAACCAGCACTCACTGCACAGAAGTTTGGAGCTCGTGATGGGATCAACTGGTAGAATCCATGAGCTTCACATGCCAGGTGTGATAGCATCTTATCACTGGGCCAGAAAGGGCAGGAGGGCAATTGAAGGCTTGAGGGAAGGGACTCAGAGGTAGAGTGGGCCCCACCACCATCCCAGGCCCAAATCACAGAATGCAATTTGAGTCCAATCAAGCTCCTATTGATGTCCATGGATCCAGTGAATACACTCGCCCAGCAGGAGTCCTCGCTGATTGCAGAGGTCTGTCTGGGTTTAAGCAGAACCCTAGGCAGTGCTTGGAGGTGCAGAAAACAGTCTTGGCTTCTAGAAGAGGTGACAAAAGTTAGCCAGAGAGACAATGCTCCAGTCAACAAGACTGGGATTCAGACAGGCTCCATCCCAGGGGCAGACTGCTTGACCAGTCATGATCATCAGAGCTCGGAGCAAGCCAGAGCTCACGGGCACCTGGGGACACCAGGACTCCCCCAGGATGGTGGAGGAGCCACCAAAGGCCCCCAAGGCCACTGACTCAGCTGTTAGACCCTGTTGGAAGGTAAGGAGCCTGGCTTAGGGGAGCTTCTCTTATACACCTCAGAGCCACACCATCTTCTCCACACTGCCGTCTTGGGGATCTCCTGGTTGATAAATTGCCCATCCCCCTTGAATGCAGAAATCACAGTAAAGTCCTCTGTTGTCATAACATCAAGCTTGACATTTATGGGGTCCAAGGAAAGCCTCCAGCCAGGAAGATCGCAGGATGTGCATGACTCAGGGTGGAGGGGGAGAAGGGGTGGCAGAAAGAGCTGGACTTTGGACTCTGCCTACCCTGCGATCCATCCCAGCTCAGCCGTGTACAGGCTGTTTTGCCGACAGTAAGGAACTTATTCTCTCTGAGACTCAAGGTTGTCCTGTCTAAAATGGAAGGAGCAGGAGGTGCCGACATCAAAGGACTTTAGGATTAAATGAAATGACACACAAGGCTTTGGCTCGGTGCCCAACACACAAAAAGTCCTCCACAAATGTGCCTTCTTCTATGACAGCCCCATGGCATTCCAGGAGTGGACCCCACTATAAAGCCATCACCGTGACACAGGGCATGGGGCTTGGGCTGCAGGACTTAAGACGGGGCCCGCCCCAGGTGTCCGCATCAACTTCCAAAACAGCGCCCCCAGCACTCACCCACTCACCTTATAGCCTCAGGGACTCAGAGAGCAGAGGAAGGGCCACTGTCAGAGCATCCGCTGTTCGTTCGTTCACGTCACTGGCAGCGGAGGCCTGCAGTTTCACCTGTCAGGAGCCACGAGCTGTGCACGTGAGAAGCTTGTGCAACACGTCCAGTCAAACCTAACAGCACTGTGGCATCAGCTGGGCTCAGGGCTACACAAGGACCAGTGAGCCGGCCCGCCCCAGTTCTGCCCACCACCATTGGGCACAACCATTGAGGGCCAGAGTGCTTAATCCAGACTACCTGGCTGGTGCCCCTGTTACCAGCAGCAAAGTCAGAGACCTGCAGTGTTAGCCCGCTGAAAGAAGCCACGGGCACAACTTGGAAAGGAAACACGGGTCTAGCTTTGCATTAGAACAACCCAACATCACCCTTATGGCCGAAAGTGAAGAGGAACTAAAGAGCCTCTTCATGAAAGTGAAAGAGGAGAGTGAAAAAGCTAGCTTAAAGCTCAACACTCAAAAAACTAAGATCATGGCATCCAGTGTCATCACCTCATGGCAAATAGATGCGGAAACAATGGAAACAGTGACAGACTTTATTTTCTTGGGCTCCAAAATCACTGCGGATGGTGACTGCAGCCATGAAATTAAAAGATGCTTGCTCCTTGGAAGAAAAGCTATGACCAACCTAGACAGCATATTAAAAAGCAGAGACATTACTTTGCCAACGAAGGTCCATCTAGTCAAAGCTATGGTTTTTCCAGTAGTCCTGTATGGATGTGAGAGTTGGACTATAAAGAAAATTGAGTGCTGAAGAACTGATGCTTTTGAACTGTGGTGTTCAAAAGTGGTCAAAGAGTCCCTTGGACTGCAAGGAGGTCAAACCAGTCCATCCTAAAGGAAATCAGTCCTGAATATTCATTGGAAAGACTGATACTGAAGCTGAAGCTCCAATTCTTTGGCCACCTGATGGGAAAAACTGACTCATTGGAAAAGACCCTGATGCTGGGAAAGATTGAAGGAAGGAGGAGAAGGGGACGACGGAGGATGAGATGGTTGAATGGCATCACCGACTCAATGGACATGAGTTTGAGCAAGCTCTGGGAGTTGGTGATGGACAGGGAGGCCTGGCGTGCTGCTTCTGCCATACATCAACATGAATCAGCCATAGGTATACACATGTCCCCTCCATCTTGAGCCTCCCTCCCACCTTCCACCCCATCCCACCCCTCTAGGTTGTCACAGAGCACCAGTTAACTCCCTGCGCCATACAGCGAATTCCCACTGTTTATCTGTTTTACATATGGTAATGTGTACGTTTCCATGTTACTCTTTCCATTCATCCCACCCGCTCCTCCCCCTCTGTGTCCACAAGTCTCTTCTCTCTGTCTGCATCCCCACTGCCACCTTGCAAATAGGTTCATCTGTACCATCCTTCTAGAGCCCACATATATGTGTTAATATATAATAGTTGTTTTCCTCTGACTTACTTCACTCTGTATAATAGGCTCTAGATTCATCCACCTCATTAGAACTGACTCAAATGCATTTCTTTTTATGACTGAGTAATATTCCATTGTGTGTATGTGTCCATTCTTTATTCATTCATCTGCTGATGGACATCTAGGTTTCTTCCATGTCCTAGGTATTATAAATGGTGCTGCAATGAATATTGGTTGAATATACATGTGTCTTTTTTGATTATGGTTTTCTCAGGGTATATGCCCAGGAATGGGATTGTTGCATATGGTAGTTTTATTCCTAGTTTTTTAAGGAAACTCCATACTGTGGCTGTATCAATTTACATTTACATGCATCTTTTTGAGGAAAATCAGCGCCAAGGTACTTTGCACTAGGCATCCATTGCTTTCTTTCCTCACCTCCTTCTAGCCAACATCACACTTTGTTGTTGAATATCTGTGTCCACCACTCTGCTCCATGAGAGCAGAGGCCACGGCCAGCTTGTTCTCTGCCATGTCCCTAGCACCCACTCCTTGTCTGATGGATGAATAATTAAAAATCTTTAGAATACAGACTGTTAAAAGGTCTGTGAAAAGACAAAGCTTGGGATCTCATTAAATTGGGTGATTTGGGACTTCCCTGGTGATCCAGTGGTTAAGAATCTACCTACTAATGAAAGGGACACGGGTTCAAGCCTTGGTCAGGAGAGATCCCACGTGCCGTGTGCCACAAGTCCTGAAGCCCATGCACCTCGAGCCTGTACCCTGCAATGAGAAGCCCGCACCCCGCCGTTAGAGAGTGGCCCTCCATGCCGCAACCAGAGGACGCCATGGGCCACAGCAAAGACCCAGCGCAGCCAAGAATAAGTAAATAATTTTAAAAATCGGGTGATCTAGAAACATTTCATGAACTCACTGGTTATTATTGTCACTGCTAACACCTAATGGTTTGGTGAAACTGTGAAGTCCGAGGTGCCTTACGACACAGCGGGACCTGCACGCACCAGCGCAGCAGTGAGTCAGCTCCACCCTCTTGAGGACCTCGTCCGAACCCCTATGGAGAGGGAATCCACAGAAATACTGCCAGGGACCCACAAATTCCCTCATCACTCACTGAGGAACGTTTGAGTGGAGCTAAGGGCTTCCCTGGCGGCTCAGAGGTTAAAGCGTCTGCCCGCAATGCGGGAGAGCCAGGTTCGATCCCTGGGTCAGGAAGATCCCCTGGAGAAGGAAATGGCAACCCACTCCAGTAGTCTTGCCTGGAGAATCCCATGGACGGAGGATCCTGGTAGGCTACCAGTCCACGGGGTCACAAAGAGTCGGACACGACTGAGCGACTTCACTTCACTTCAAGGATCCTAAAATGCAAGGCATGCACTGCCCCTAGAACTCCCCAGGCATCAAGAACTCCAGGTGGAGAACCATATTCTGATACTGGCCTGATTTTGAAATCAATAAAAGATAAACCCCCAAAAGGTGTTCATGAGATCCCACACCTTCTGTGCACATCAGGCGTCCTAGGCGAAGAGGGGAGGCATGCAACGTTGGCCCTCAGAGCCACCTTCTTAGTCAACAGCACAGTCTGCAGCAGCCACTGCTTGCCTCTCCCACCACCAGGCAGAGACCTTACTATCCACAGTCTGCTGGTTTTCAAAACTAAAGAATAGCTTCCAGCCTTCCTGAGGCAAACACATCTCTAGGATGTTTTCCTTCCTTAAATAGCAACAAGCACAAAACCAGTGTAACTCCTATAACTAAGAAGATGTCCATGGCATTGGACTCACCATCTTGGGGACGCTTCCAGGAATGTCAATTAATTATGGAGCTCTAAGTCCACACGGGATATTATAATAAACAGAATTCACCATTTCTGACCAGCAATGCTCCACCTAACCCCACCCGGGGTTGTGCTCAGCCATGACATGCCAGCACGAACTGATAAGCCAATTGCTTTTGACTGGAGAGCAACATCATCTGGGCACAAATTGATAAAGAAGCCCTAGAGATTATCACAAAAGTCAAGAAGCCTTAAAACTAAATCTATGTCCTTGCAATTATAAACCTTTTCTGCAAATCTTTCCCAAGGACGCGCCTTCCTTCTTAATTATGCCACAATGTATGCGTCCCTGAAATGAGAGGCTCCGCTCAGCATTTATGACTATATGCTTGTCTTTCAGCCTGAAGCTGCATTTTCACATGCTGATATGCTGAACTGTCTACTCGGCCATGTTCCAGAAAACTGCCCCTGAAAACACTCCAGAAAGGGGAGAGACAACCACAGAAATGGAGGTGTAGATGAGACATGGTGAGGACTGCAGGCAAGGCACAAGTGCTTCAGAGAGAAATGATGAAAAAGAACCCATTCCCCTAAAGGAGGAAAGACCCCTCCCCTAGTCTGATCAGCAGAACAGACTAGGGGGACATTTAGTACAGGAGCAGATTTGAAGAACTGAGACAGAGAAATGGAATACACGCTCGTGTTTTTATGATACTTACAAGCTGATGGGGGAAGGGCCATGCCCAAGGTGCCATGAGTGGTAAAGAACATGCTTGCCAGTGCCAGAGATGGAAGAGGAAGAAGATCCCCTGGAGAAGGAAATGACAACCCACTCCAGTACTCTTGCCAGGAGAATCCCATGGACAGAGGAGCCTGGCAGGCTACAGTCCATAGGGTCACAAAGAGTCAGATACAACTGAAATGTCTTAGCACGCAATGTCCAAGAAATTTACAAGTTAAATATCCAAATAAGCCATGCAGAGCATGCGCTATAGGAACTCAGAAGAGAGTTGACTAGGAGCTTTGGTAGCCAGCAGGGAACCTTACACAGAGTGGAGTTTGGACAGCAGACGACTGGTGTCTCTTAAAGGATTTTTCCAATGGACTGTGAAGTGGGGTGATATTAAGGCTCAGAGGAGGCTGGAAAATGACCCCCAAAGCCCTCCAGGGCAATGGGGAAAGGACAGACACAAGGCTGGGCAGAGACTGGAAGAAACCAGCGAGGCATACTGAATGAAGGACGATGCATGCAAACTCCACCGGCAGGGTGACTTTACAACCTGGTTTGCCTGGTCAGTCCAAGTTTACTTCCACTGTCCCACTGTGACTATTAATGGTTCTCCCTTACACCCTCAAAAGTCTCCCAATTTAAATGAAAAGTTATACAGTCACCCTAGGAGGAAGGATCTTTAGGCAGCAACCTACTACTGATGGCTCAGGCGGTAAAGAACCTGCTAGCGATGCGGGAGACACAAGTTCGGTTCATGGTCAGGGAAGATTCCACATGGCGTGGGGCAACTAAGCCCGTGCACCACGACTTCTGGGCCTGTCCTCTGGAGCCTGGGAGTAGCAACAAGAGAAGCCACCGCAAAGAGAAGCCACCGCAAAGAGAAGCCCGCACACTGCAACTACAGAGGAGAGCCCGCTCGCTGCAACTAGAGAAAAGCCCTCGTAGCTTTGCTCCCATTCTCCCCTCCACTGGGCCTCTAACACACCCTCTAATAGGGACTTTGAGATCATGCAGCTACCACCCCACGCCGAGGGAGCTTTTCCGGCCCAGACACATGCATCCTCATTCCCACCAGAAGCCTCCCCATCCCGCGGAACCCAGACCCTTTCTTTCGCCAATCGCCGTCCCCCAGAAATCCTTGGCTTCCCCCAGCAAAGGAAAGGGTTAATTTAAATTGAAAAGATAAAAAGATGTGATCAGAACAAGAGACTCCAGAAGCAAATGAAAAGATAGCCCACAGACTGGGAGTAGATGTCGGCCACGTGTGCATTCAAGAATGAATTTGTAACCCGTGGCTGATTCATGTTGATGTTTGGTAGAAGCCAATGCAATATTGTGCAGTAATTATCCTTTCATTAAAAATAAATAAATTTTTTAAAAAGAAAAAATAATAAGCAGAGTGACAATAATAATAAAGAATGAATTTGTAGTCACAAAATAGAAAAAAATCCCTGGGATTTTCCTGGTGGTCCAGCGTCCTAAGATGCCATGCTCCCAACATGGGGAGCCCAAGTTTGATCCCTCATTGGGAAACTAGATCCCACATGCCACAACTAAACCCAAGGCAGCTGAATAAAATTTTTTTTAAATTTTTTTCTATTTATTTATTTTTGGCTGTGTTGGGTCTTCATTGTTTGCAGGCTTTTCTCTGGTTGTGGTGCATGGGCTTCTCTCTGTGGTGGCTCTCTTGCTGCAGTCCCCAGGCTCCAGAGGACAGACTCAGAAGTTGTGGCGTGCAGGTTCAGTTACCACACGCCGTGTGGAATCTTCCCTGACAAGAACTGAACCCATGCCTCCTGCGTTGCAAGCAGATTCCTTACCGCCTGAGCTACCAGGGAAGCCCTATTTGGACAAGTTTCCTCTCCCCTTGATGGTGGCAGAGGAGAAGACAGTTTTCATCCACCAGATTGACAAAGATTAAAAATGTTTGATACAACCCAATATAACAGGTATGACTTTGTTCTGCAACACTCTGGTACCAGAAATGTCACATTACTCATTTGTCTAAATCCAGCTAAACAAGCCCCCACTCTCCAGGATTGGCAAAAAAAAAAAAAATTCAATCTTAGTCATGATTTGGAGGCCCCTCTCCCTCGTGAAGATCATACTAACTAAAGGCCTGGGGGATGGGGGTTATACATTCAAACAAGAGGGGCCAGAGGTACTGGACTTCAGCCTGTCATGGGCACCACTAAGACACCCATTGTCCCAGCCAACATATTCCTTCAAAGGCACCAGCTCCACGCCCTCCATGCCAGACTGAGAGCTCCCAAGATCACATCACTTAGCTCTGTCTCCTGGAATCTAGAAGCTACCCTATCAGAGGTCCAGCAGCCTGCCAAGTCCTTGTGTAAGTCCAGCACAGGTCCCTGGGATGCATGGAGACTTGCCACCCCAACCCCACTCCAGGTCACCTCCCCAAACCCTATCAATTCCAAAGCAGCTTGAGACTGGGGGTATAAGCCCCTTTAGATGACTACCCAGACATACTGTTGAATTTTGAGGAAAACAGCTACCATTGACTGAATTGTCTTCCCCCACAATACATATATTGAAACCCTAAACCTCCAGTGGCATTTTTGTGAAAAGTGGGCTTTTAAAGAGGTAATTAGGGTAAATGAGGATACCCAGGTGGTACAGTGGTAAAGAACCTGCCTACCAATGCAGGAGACACAGGAGATGTGGGTTCGATTCCTGGTCAGGAAGATCCCCTAGAGGAGGGCGTGGCAACCCACTCCAATATTCTTGCCTAGAGAATCTCATGGACAGAGGAGCCTAGTGGGCTAACATCCATAGGGTCACAAAGAGTCGGACACGACTTAGCAACTGAGGATACAAGGGTCAGGCCCTGATCCAATGGGACTGCTGTCCTTACAAGGAGACGAAGAGCCGCCAGAAATGTGCACCACAGAGGAAAGGCCATGTGAGGACGCGGCGAGAAGGCAGCACCTACACGCCGAGGAGAGGGGCCTCGGAGAAGCCAACCTTGCCAGCACCTGGATCTGGGATTTCCAGCCTCCAGAATCGTCAAAAATAGATTTCTGTTGTCTAAGCTACCCAGTTTGTGGTATTTATGGCAAATCTAGCAGACTAATACAACAGCTAAGCCCGTGCATGTGTGTGGTGTCTGTGTGTGAAATAAAAGCAGCAGTCCTGGAGTCCAGGCAGGGGACAGTCCTCAGCCTGGGTGGTGGCTTTCATGTCCTGTGGTAGGCTGGCTATCGATCAGGTCGACCCTCTAGTCTGAGTTAAATGCCCCAGGGACCAGATGAGGGTGTGCGGCAGGATGGAGGCACTGGGCTTTTTATCCATACTGCAGGAGGAAGGTTGGTGGGACCATATTTTTAGCCGATCATCTGGGAAATGTTCCCCAATGATTATTTCTGGGAAATGGGATTATAAAGGGATTGTATTTTCTTTGATGTATCCGTGTTTCCTCAATTTTTTTTTTTGAACACAAGTTGCTTTGGCAATAATTGAAAATAGTAAGTTATGAACTTTGAAAATGTCTACCGTTCTTCCGGGCCCACATCCAAAGCCAAAAGCTCCATGTGCCACACCCCCACAGCTGAACGCAGGAGCATTTTCTGCCCTGAAAGCCCGTGGGAGTCGGACTTTGCTGCTTCCTCCGTCTGGGCTGCAGTTATTTCTGTGCGTGATTTTGCTGACTGCTAGCCACCCACCACCTGCAGCCCCCAAACAGTGCCCGGCCCGCCTCTGTGGTCACTGCAGAGCTTGGCCTGGTCTGGCCATACTAATATTAAGCACTTTTTCTTTTTTTAAATTGGGACATAGCTGCTTTACAGGGCTTCCCAGGTGGTACTGGGGCAAAGAACCCACCTGCCAATGGTAGGTAAATGTAAGAGACTGGATTTGATTCCTGGGTCGAAAGGATCCCCTGGAGGAGGGCATGGCAGCACACTCCAGTACTCTTGCCTGGAGAATCCCAAGGACAGAGGAGCCTGGTGGGCTACAGTCCATGGGATCACAAAGAGTTGGACACAACTGAGCAACTAAACAACAATAGCAACAAACTATAATATACTGGCCTGTCCAATAAGCTGCCCGTTCCCCACCCCAGGCCCCTCCTCACCAAGTTGCCCCCTTGGAACCGGAAGCCTGGCTGTGACAGGAGTCAGCTGGGACCAGGTAGGCCCCAGAGTTCAGAGGGAACGTCAAGATCCAGTTGACTTTACTCCCACACGTAACTTCTGATTCCATTCCGAGCCAGCCGAGGCCGCGAAGTAATCGAATTAGGCAAATATTATGGGGAAGAAAATGGGCCTGTAAGTAGCTTAAAGTGATAGAAATGACCTGAAGGTGGCCATGCAAATGGTCTGTATAATATCCTGTAATAACCCTGTCCAGGCAGCCCGAGGAGGCAGGCTTCCAATAATGAGGTGTCTGATTAGAATAATGTTCAGTGGGAGAACGTGTGAGTGTCCGCATAAATCAGTCCTGGAGAGCCTCCCCAATTAGCCGGCAAGAAGACAGGCAAGGTGGGTGCCGACACCACACTGGAAAGCAGGCTGCCGGGCAAGCTGCAGAGATGGGGGAGAAAATGAATCAGCCCCAAAACCATCATGACATTTTCTAGCACTCTACAGTTTATAAAGCCTTTTCCTGTGCAGTATTGCACCTGGGCCTCACACACCTGTTCTCAAGACCAAATGAGGTGATGGTGTCTTGTGAGATAATTAACGGCCCATTTGCGTCATGGCCTTCACCATGCCAGCACCCAGCATGATGCCTGGCACACAGCAGCTGTCCAATAAACAGAAGCTAGGGACTTCCCTGCTGGTCCAGTGGTGAGTACTCCACACTCCCAATGCAGGGGGCCCGGGTTTGACCCCCAATCAGGGAACTAGATCCCACACGCCACAACTAAAGGTCTCACATGCCACAGGGAAGATTGAAGACCCCATGTGCTGCAACTAAGACCCGGCACAGCCAAACAAAGATAAATATTTATTTTAAAAAATAAATAAACGGAAGCTATTAAGGATCCCAGAGCACAGAGGTGACAGTTCTCCAATCTGCTTTTCTCCCTATTTGTTCGGGGAAGTCTAGGCTCGCATACACCCTCAGGGAGCTTTCTTTCCCTTTCTCTGCTCCCCAGACATTGAGGGGTAGATTAGCATTGTCCTCAGCAGATATCCAATGGAGAGATGTTAGTTTCTGCCTTGGCGTTTCCCAGGTGGCGGAGTGGTAAAGACTACGCCAGCTAGTGCGGAAGACACAAGAGACGCGGGCTTGGCGGGTTCCACCCTTGGGTTGGGAAGATCCCCTGGAGGAGGAAATGGCTACCCACTCCAGTACTCTTGCCGGAGAATCCCATGGATAGAGGAGCTTGGCAGGCTACAGTCTCTGCAGTCGCAAAGAGTCGGACACGACTGAGCAACGGATCACACACACACAGCTCCGGTCTTAATCCTCCCATCTCCATCCTGGCTGACAAGAAACGAGGCAGGATGCTTCAACAGGCCCCATGAGACACCTCACCCCATTCAGTAACTGGCATAGTCTACAAGGTGGCGTTCATTCATTTATATATACTCATATGTGATTACTGAGGATCCAGTACAGGCCAGGGCCAGGCACCAGGAGGAAGAGAAGGAAATGGAGCAAATCAGTGGCTGTGGGAACCCAGGCCTGGCAGAGCACATCCTGCCTGTGGCCACTCCCCATTTCAGGGACACCAGGGTCAAGTGACCACAGGAAGGGACAGTCAGGGAGCAGGACCAAGCCGCGTAGACTCAGGGGAGAAGCGCTTCTAGGCCCTCAGACTTGTGGGCAGCTGTGGGCTTACCGGGGTTTCCACGCTCACTCCACTGGAGGCCCCAGCACTCTCTTCTGACAAACAGCTCCTTTCTCCCTGTTCCACAGAGGAAAAAACTGAGGCCCACAGAAAGGACGCCGCCTCCTGCAGATACAGCCGACAAGCAAAAACTTAGCTTTGACCCCGGGTTTCAGACTCTACATCTGATCTTTTCCGGGTGAACAACTGTATGCAGTCACTGAACACAGGGGTGCACCCAGAGCCTCACTTTGTAGGTCTGCATGTGCTCCCTCACACTTAAATGAGGGAGAAAGGAGTCCCAAACACAAACCCCAGGCTTGGACACAGCTCCACATGGAGGTGCACACCAAGCAACCCCCTAACATGGACCTGACCTCTTGGGCTCTGACCTTTTGATGTCAAAGTGTAGAAATTTGGGAAAGGTGGTTAAGGGCCAAAACAGGGGTCCAGGAACTACATCCTCTGGGTCCTGAAGTGCTGGGCTGCATACGAGGCTTCTGGGGAAGTCTAGACCAAGATGGGAAAAACCTGACCTTGTTGTAATCACTCAAAGCTCAAACAGATTTGAAGATTCCTTATAAATAATCCATCATGCGTGAATGTGCTACCTGCTTAAATGGGTGAATGGATGAATGAATGAATGAATGAGTGAGTGAGTGTTGCCTCAAGCTTTAGTCGGCTCAGACTCCTACAGCAGACCTCGGAGATATTGCAGGTTTAGTTCCAGACAATGACAATAACGTGAGTATCACAACGAAGCAAGTTACATGAATTTTTTATTTCCCAATGCATAGAAAAGTTGTGTTTACACTACACTATAGTCTATTAAGTGTGGAATGGCATTTTCTCTAAATACACACACACACACATCTTAATTTTTAAAATATTTTAAGGATTTCACTGGTGGTCCAGTGGTTATGACTCTGAGCTTCCACTGCATGGGGGCTGGGTTTGATGCCTGGTCAGGGAATTAAGATCCCACATGACACTGAGCCAAAAAAAAACTCTTTTATTGCTACAAAACGCAAACGCATCACATGAGCCTTTAGTATGTCATAATCTTTTTGCTGGTGAAAGGTCTTGCCTTGATATTAATGACAGCTGACTGATCACAGCGGTGGTTGCTGAAGGCTGGGGTGGTCATGGCAATTTCTTTAAATAAGACAAAAATAAAGTTTTGTAACATCGATTGACATTTCACTTGTACACTAAGAGGCCATTGTAGGGTTATTAATTGGCCTAATTTTTCAATATTTCTGTGTCCCAGGGAAAAGGGAGGCTTGAGGAAACGGAGAGAAATGGGGAAGGGCCAGTCAGTGGAGCAGCCAGCACACACACAACATTCATTAGGTTCACAATCTTATATGCATGTGGTTTGATGCCCCAAAATGTTTACAGTAGCAACAACAAAGATCACTGATCACAGATCACCATAAAAAAATATAATAATAATGAAAATATTTGAAATATTTTGAGAATTACCAAAATGTAACACAGACATGAAGTGAGCAAATGCTGTGAAAAAAGTGGCACCAATGCGGAGTTGCCACAAACCTTCACCTTGTCAAAAAATGCAATATCTGTAATAAGTACAATTAAACAAGATATGCATATATAACAAAATACCTTAGGCGGCTTAAGCAATGGACACTCATTGTCCCATAGTTCTGGAGGCTAGAAGTTTAAGAATAAGGTGTCAGCAGAGCTGGTTTCTGTGAAGTCTTCTTCCTGGCTTGCAGACTGTGTCCTTGTTTGACCTCTCCTATGTTCTCATGCTGGAGAAGGCAATGGGAACCCACTCCAGTACGCTTGCCTGGAAAATCCCACGGGAGGAGCCTGGTAGGCTGCAGTCCATGGGGTCGCTTAGAGTCGGACACAACTGACCAGCTTCAATTTCATTTTTCACTTTCATGCATTGGAGAAGGAAATGGCAAGCCACTCCAGTGTTCTTGCCTACAGAATCCCAGAGACGGGGGAGCCTGGCGGGCTGCCGTCTATGGGACCACACAGAGTCGGACACAACTGAAGTGACTTAGCAGCAGCATGTTCCCATGCGGTTCAGCAAGTAAAGAATCTGCCTACAATACAGGAGATGCAGGTTTAATTGCTGGGTGGGGAAGATCCCTTTGAAAAGGAAATGCCGATCCACTCCAGTATTCTTGCCTAAAAAATCCCAGGGACAGAGGAGCCTGGTGGGTTAAAATCCAAAGTGTGGCAAAGAGTTGGACATGACTGAGCATGCATGAAGAGAGAGAGAAAGAGAAATAGAAGGAGAGGAAGGCAGGGCAATCTGGTGTCTCTTCCTCTTCTTTTTTTATTTTTTAATTTTTCTTACTCTTCTTGTAAGGATACCAGTTATGTTGAATCAGGGCCCCACTCTTAAGATCTCATTTAATAATTTCCAGGTGGTAAAGCGGTTAAGAATCCACCTGCCAATGCAGGGGATACAAGTTCAATCCCTGAGTCAGGAAGATCCCCTGGAGGAGGAAATGGCAACCTTCTCCAGTTTTCTTGCCTGGATAATCCTATGCACAGAGGAGCCTGGCAGGCTACAATCCATGGGGTTGCAAAAAGTTGGACACAACTGAGCATGCACATGCACTCACGTACCTCCTTAAAAGCCTTACCTCTACATAAAATCACATTGATGGTTAGAGTTTCAGTATAAATTTGGGGGAGACACAGTTGGTCCAGAACACCTCCATACAATAAGCCAGAAGCAAGCTCTGGGGTAGAGCACAGAAATGTAGAAAGAGCGCCCCATCACATCCACCCCAGGAGCACCCCTGCAGGGCCTGGTGGTTGCTCGTCCTGGACACAGCTTCCTTCTGCAGGCCTGGGGCATGTGCTCCTGGGGCAGAAAAGCTGTCAGAAAGCAGGAAGGCTAACATGCAGACTCTCCCCTCATATTCAGGAGCCTTCCCCCTTAGCCCTTCCCCAGTTCTGTAGATGGGGCTGAGGGTACTCACAGTCCGGGAGCAGCAGCAAGCAACACAGCCTTCGGAGAAGTGGGTCTGAGAAGGAGGAGAAACGAATATCCACACCTGGGAATCACCTGAACCAAGGCTGAGCTATCAAAGTCTAGCTTGCATAGCTGGAAGGGAGCCTAGAGACTAGCCTACTCAAAGCCCTCATTTTACAGATGGGAAAACTAAGAAAAAGGATTTGCCCAAGCTATAACTGGGCTCCAGATCATGTGCTAATGGCTTTCATGAACCCAAACCCAGACTGTTTCAGAGTGATATTTCTCAAAGCACAGACAAAGGACCCGCATGGCTGCTTGTTTTAAAGGCAGATTCCTAAACCCCACACTCTGAGAGTCTGTTTCAAAATGTCTGAGATGGACCCAGCGTGTTAATCAGCTCCCCAGGTGGAAGTGGTCCCTTCCAAACCTTGAGAATGATGCTCCAGAGGTCTGTGGTAGTAATGCAGAAGCTCCCAGGTGATACAGGGACAGGGAGAGGCAAAATCTAACGGTGACATGGGAAGGGGAGGCAGACCCCACCTGCGACCAACACAGAGCTTATAGGCAGTTTCACATGGGACAGTGAGGGTGGAGGTGGACCCCACCCATTCATTCATCAAGGTCAGCCAAGTCCACCCTAGTGATTGAAAGAGTATGGGTACCACAGCCAAATTGCCCTTAAATCACAAAGACAGGCACATCCTTTTCTCTGGGGAATTTCAGGATTTGGCTCAGAGAATAGTAATAACCAGCCAAGCAGGGAAATCTTGATTCTTAACTTGGAAATTTCATGTATATGTACTTGAAGTATTTCCTGTCTGAATCTGAAGGGAGATGCCACAGCACAGACAAGGGAGGGGACAGAGTGGTGTGAGTGCACTTGTCAACCGTATCCTGCACGTGGAAACTGCCCAAATTCTTATTAAAATCTGGACTGTTAGAATAGATTTATGTATTTGCATACTGCGTCTTTCAGCCAATCAGAAGTCCCTTCAAATAGCAACCAAGCGGTGCTGGGGTTGCGAGGCCACCTGGTGGTCACAGGAGGAACGGGCTGACTTTTCCTGATGATGCCTGACTCGCCTTCCTTTTCTTTTCTCTCTTTTATTACTTCTGTCGGCTGACCCCCTCTCAGATCATCTCTTTCATGCAAATACACACGCATTCTTTTCAATCCCCTTCCTCTTACTAAAGTACATCACTTGGGGGTTTTCAAACTCAAATGCCTACAGGGTCTAACCAGAAAATACCTTCATTAAGTGAAGACCTGGTGAGTAAGCACCAGCCTACTCTCCCCCTGTGGGAGCATAAAGCTACAAGCCCAGGTTGCTAGGGCTTCCCATTGCCAGAAATCTGGATATCTTTTAATGACATTTTAACATCCTGGCAGGTAATTCTTTGAAGCTCTGAAATGCTATGTGGATACTGTACTGTGTACCTGAAATTTGTTAAGAGGATATATCTTCATTGTTCTCATCACATACACAAAAAAAGGGTGAACTATGCAAGGTAATGAGAATGTTAATTATCTTGATTGTGGTGATAATATTTGTATAATGTACACTATCCAAAAACATCAAGCCATACATCTTAAATGTATACAATTTTTCTTTGTCAATTATGTCTCAACAAAGATGGAAAAATGAAATTTTTAAAAATAGAAAAACAATTGCTACGTTGGACAGCATGACACAGGCTCAGCAAAACACAGCTGAGCATCGGCGACTTGTGACGCTGGGATGATCCTTCTCTCCTGTTCCCCTTGCTTCTCCCTCCCTCTCCACTTGCCAAATCCTACAGGTTGCAATGGCTGTTAGACATAAGAGGATTTAGGCCAATGCTATCTCAAGAAGGTGAAGTGGTGCAGGAGAAAGCCTTGAATTCTTCAATGAAATCAGATACTTAAAGAGCTTGAGTGGGCTTCCCTGGTGGCTCAATGGTAAAGAATCTGCCTACCAATGCAGGAGACATGGGTTCAGTCCCTGGTCCAGGAAGATTCCACATGCCATAGAGCAACTAAGCCTGTGCAACTATTGAGCCTGTGCTCTGTGACAAGAGAAGTCACTCCAGTGAGAAGCCCATGCACTGCAGTGAAGAATAGCCCCAACTTGAAACTAGAGAAAAGCCTGTTCAGCAGTGAAGACCCAGCACAGCCAAAAATAATAAATAAGGAACTTGTGCCATCAGCCTCCGTCCCTCAAGAGAGCCCAGAAGAAGTGTTTGCAGATTCTTCCCAATGCACGGCCATTGGTCTCCTCCTCTTCTAAATTAACTGGCTTCCCTCAAACACCAGGATTCTAGATAAATTAAAAATGAGCTCTTATTTAATGAAATTGTTTTTCTGTTTTGTTTAATTACTAGTATTGTGGCAGTATTGTTTTTTTACCATTTCCAATGCAAATGCAGTGTTTCTGCTTCACTGTGGATTAGGCTGGGTTTATGCACTAGCCCAGGAAGCCAACCATCACTTAAAAACTACTCCTATAGGAAAATACGTGCCAGTTCCAAAGATCCAACTTTTACACATCGGCTCTGGGAAGTACAGCCTGTTAATACGCTGAGGGCTGCCTGGAAAAATGTTATGTTTTGAGGGGTACATTTTGCTTTTCACACTATTCTTACTCGAATCACAGACTGTGAGGGTGAGAAGATCCTTAGAAATCACTTAGTCCACCCCCTCATCTCGCAGACGAGAAAAATGTTTACATGTGAGAGAACAGTAAGGCGGAGTGACATGCCCCAATTCACACAGCTAGACACTGACCCGGGTCCCCAGGCTCCCAGTGCAGACCCTCCAGCCTTTTCAGATGATGGGAAATACCATGGCCACCAGGCAGCCAAGCAAGAAAGGAGAGGAAACAATAGCGGCCCACGTTTATTGACTACTTGGTACATGCCAGACACCATGATAGATGCTCAAGAGCACTTATCTTCCAAAAGCCCTATCGGACGGTACCAAATATTATTTCCAGTACACAGACGGGACTTCAGAGGTTAAGCTGACACAGTGCATAAGTGTCCAAGTTGGCTGTCACAGTTAATAAGTAACCAGGAATTCAAGAAGCTATGCTCTTAATCAAGGTGCTCCTCCAAGTTGCTCAATTTAATCCACTGCTCCACCCTATCGATGTATTTGTGTTATTTAGTCGCTCAGTCGTGGCCGACTCTTTGCAACTCTGTGGACTGTAGCCTGCTAGGCTCCTCTGTCCTTGGGATTTTCCAGGCAAGAACACGGGAGTGCGTTGCCGTCTCCTTCTCCAGGGGATCTTCCCAAGCCAGGGATCGAACCTGCATCTCTCGGGTCTCCTGCATTGGCAAATGGATTCTTTACCACTGAACTGCCTGGGAAGCCCCATCTGGTATATTTAAGGCTTCACAACCCCAGAACTGTATCCTCCTTTCCATTTGTAAGAAAGGTGTAGGATTTCTCTGTTGAGAAGTAGTATTAGGACCTTTTATTTCAGGTAATAGTCTAGATGTCCAAAAAATTCTCTCAGTAAAGAGCATCAAAAATATGATAATGAAATATCAATTAATTTCATAAATCTATAGCTGAACTAAGAGAAAAGAAAAATCTCCAAAGGTCAAAAATCATCACAAAGCCCTATCTCAAGAGATAAGTGCCGATTAAAATCCAGGCTGGGGTGGAGGTGGGGGTTCAGATAATCCCTGTTGACCTGGAGCTTGGGTTTTAATGGATCAACATGAAAGGGAGTGGCTCAAGAGACAAAATGTGGGCTCAAGAAGTGTGGGAGGCAGATGAGAGATGCCCTCATAAGGCCAGCATACTTCTGAAGTGAAGTGAAAGTCACTCAGTCGTGTCCAACTCTTTGTGACCCCATGGAATTATGCAGTCCATGGACTTCTCCAGGCCAGAATACTGGAGTGGGTAGCCTTTCCCTTCTCCAGGGGATCTTCCCAACCCAGGGATTGAATCCAGGTCTCCCTCATTGCGGGCAGATTCTTTACCAGCTGAGCCACAAGGGAAGCCCAAGAATACTGGAGTGGGTAGCCTATCCCTTCTCCAGAGGATCTTCCTGACCCAGGAATCAAACTGGGCTGTCCTGCATTGCAGCCAGATTCTTTACCAACTGAGCTATGAGGGAAACACACCTTTTCATTCTAAATAAACCTACCCCACACCTGACAGTGGTCAGGATACCTGCCTGTCTCCACTCTGAGTGGTCTCCCGTTCTTGTTGTTCAGTTGCTCAGTCCTGTCTGACTCTTTGTGACCCCAGGGACTGCAGCTCACCAGGCTTCCCTGTCCTTCACCATCTCCCAGAGTTTGCTCAAACTCATGCCCATTGAGTCAGTGATGCCATCCAATCATCTCATCCTCTTTCATCCCCTTCTCCTCCTGCCTTCAATCTTTCCCAGTTTCAGGGTCTTTTCCAATGAGTTGGCTCTTTGCATCAGGTAGCCAAAGAATTGGAGCTTCAGCTTCAGCATCAATCCTTCCAATGAATATACAGAGTTGATTTCCCTTAGGATTGACTGGTTTGATCTCCTTGCAGTCCAAGGGACTCTCAAGAGTCTTCTCCAGACCACAATTTGAAAGCATCAGTTCTTCAGCGCTCAGCCTTCTTTATGGTCCAGTTCTCACATCCATATGTGACTACTGGAAAAACCATAGCTTTGACTATATGGACCTTTGTTGGCAAAGTGATGTGTCTGCTTTTTAATATGCTGTCTGGGTTTGTCATAGATTTTCTTCCAAGGAGCAAGCATCTTTTAATTTCATGACAGCACTCACTGTCCACAGTGATTTTGAAGCCCAAGAAAATAAAGTCTGTCACTGTTTATCCTTCTAACTCCTGATCCAAAAATGGCCCTGGTGTGGATTATAAGTGTAAAACTTATAAGTTTATTTAAGTGTAAAACTTATAGCAGCTAGGAAGCATCACAACAAAAAGATTATTTTAAAGTGGTTTTGCTGGAAAAAAGCAATCACATAGACTATCTCTAGAGGAACACCATTCAAGCTGAGACATCAAAGAATTCCTGAAATAAGCACTAAAGAAATGATCTGCACTCTTAAATTCATTGCAGTATTATTTACAGTAGCCAAGATATAGATACAACCTTAGTCTCTACTGACAGATGAATGGACAAAGACACAGTGTGTGTGTATATACATATACATGTATATATGCACAATGGAATATTACTCAGCCTTAAAAAATAAGGTAATCCTGCCATTTTGCAATAATATAGATTAATATAGAGGGTTTTATCCCAAGCAAAATAGACAGAGAAAGACAAATGCTGTATGGTATCACTTACATGTGAGATACAAAAGAAGTGGTTAAAACCTCACCTTCCAGTGCATGAGGTACAAGCTTGATCCCTGGTTTGGGAACCTCATAGCTCAGTCAGCTGGTAAAGAAACCGCCTGGTTTGATTCCTGGGTTGGAAAGATCCACTGGAGAAGGGATAGGCTATCCACTCCAGTATTCTTGCACTTCCCTTGTGACTCAGCTGCTAAAGAATCCGCCTGCAATGTGGGAGACCTGGGTTCAATCCCTGGGTTGGGAAGATCCCCTGGAGAAGGGAAAGGCTACTCACTCCAGTATTCTGGCCTGGAAAATTCCATTGGCTAAGTCCATGGGGTGTCAAAGAGTTGGACACGACTGAGCGACTTTCACTTTCACGGGGAACTAAGATCACATATGCTTTGGGGCCAAGAAACCAAAACAGAAAATGGAAGCAATGTTGTAACAAATTCAATAAAGACTTTAAAAACGGTCCACATCAAAAAATCTTTAAGAAGAAAAAAAATGGAACTCACAGAAGCAAGTAGAAATGGTGGTTGCCAGGGGCAGGGGAGTCAGGAGTTGCGGAAAGGTTGGGGAAAGGGTGAAAGTTTTAAGTAACAAGATGAAGGAGTTCTGAGGAGCTGATGTACAGCTTGGTGGTTATAATTAATAATTCTGTGTTACGTGCTTGAAACTTGCTAAAAGAGTTGATCTTAAGCATTCTCACAAAAAAACAAACAAACAAAAAGGTAACTGTGACTTTCAATTGTGTTCGCAGCCGCCGCCGCGCCGCCGTCGCTCTCCAACGCCAGCGCCGCCTCTAGCTCGCCGAGCTCCAGCCGAAGGAGAAGGGGGGTAAATAAGGAGGTCTCTATACCATGGCTCGTACAAAGCAGACTGCCCGCAAATCCACCGGTGGTAAAGCACCGAGGAAGCAACTCGCTACAAAAGCCGCTCGCAAGAGTGCGCCCTCTACTGGAGGGGTGAAGAAACCTCATCGTTACAGGCCTGGTACTGTGGCACTCCGTGAAATTAGACGTTATCAGAAGTCCACGGAACTTCTGATCCGCAAACTTCCCTTCCAGCGTCTGGTGCGATAAATTGCTCAGGACTTCAAAACAGACCTGCGCTTCCAGAGCGCAGCTACCGGTGCTTTGCAGGAGGCAAGTGAGGCCTATCTGGTTGGCCTTTTTGAAGACACCAACCTGTGTGCTATCCATGCCAAACGTGTAACAATTATGCCAAAAGACATCCAGCTAGCACGCCGCATACGTGGAGAACGTGCTTAAGAATCCACTATGATGGGAAACATTTCATTCTTTTAAAAAAAAAAAAAAATTCTCTTCTTCCTGTTATTGGTAGTTCTGAACGTTAGATATTTTTTTTCCATGGGGTCAAAAGGTACCTAAGTATATGATTGCAAGTGGAAAAATAGGGGACAGAAATCAGGTATTGGCAGTTTTTCCATTTTCATTTGTGTGTGAATTTTTAATATAAATGCGGGGACATAAAGCATTAATGAAAGTCAAAATGTTTCAGTGAACAAGTTTCAGCAGTTCAACTTTATAACAATTATAAATAAACCTGTTAAATTTTTCTGGACAATGCCAGCATTTGGATTTTTTTAAAACAAGTAAATTTCTTATTGACTGCAAAAAAAAAAAAAAAAAAAGGTAACTGTGAGACACTGGATGTGTCAGTTCACTTGACTATGGGACTCATTTCACAATGGACACATACATCAGATCATCACATTGTACACTTTAAATATACTACAATTTTACTTGTAAATTACACCTCAGTAAAGCTTAGAGAAGTGAATTATCTCAGAATCAAAATTACACAATACGGGGAAATCCCTGGTGGCCCAATGGTCAAGAATACACCTTCTAAAGCAAGGGGGTGGGACCTAAGACCGCGCCTGCCACAGGGCAGCAAAGCCTGCATACCTTCACCCCCGAGCCCGCAGGCGCTGGAGCCTGCCGCAGCCAAGATCCCCCACGGCGCAACCAAGACTCGATGCAGCCAAATCAATAAATAAACTTTGTTTCTCAATTATAGGATACAGCAGAAACCAAGAAGTACCTACAGGGAAAAGCCAAAGAGGGAGAAGTGAGCTGGGTTTCAAGGTGCCGATGCCAATCCAGGTGATGAGAGCAACAGTCACAACTTACAGTCAAAAGCGAGTTAACATGAGCTGTGCTCTGTGCCACAAGGACATATCTGTGTAACCCATTGCTACACACTCACCCAGTCAACCAATGACTGGCTTAGAAATAAGCCTAAAATAGCAAAACCGGGAAGAGCATCATCGATCACCTACTCTCATGTTTTGCAAACTGCAAGTCTTGCCATTTTTGTCCAGTTAGATAAATGATAGGTAGATAGAAACATAGACAGATAATAGAGAAAGGTGCACACATATATACACAAATGCATATATGTGTGTGGATGTGTGTGTGTGTATATATATATATTTAGATAAGTCAAGTTTCTCCAGAGAAACAGAACAATAGGAACTATATAGAAATAGATGGACAGAGAGAGAGATGACAGATAGATAAATAGATAATAGATAAATCTCTATCCTCATATGCACACACAATATGAATACATATACTTGGTCTCAGTGTAAAGCGTATTTTTTTTTTTTACCACAGATCAAGGTTATAAAACAAAAGGACTAGAAGGGAATTCCCTGGAGGTCCAGGGGTTAGGACTCAGCTCTTCCAATGCAGGAGGTGCAGGTTCAGTCCCTGGTCGGGGAACAAAGATCCCACAAGCCATGCTGCACGGCTGAAACAAAAACAAAGAACTAGCAAAAAAGCTAGGAAACAATGAAACAGCCCTAAGCCACCATTTACTTTCATGGGAAACTGAAGTCCAGAGAGGGAGCAACCACAGTGGCCAGCCTGGCTAGAGCAGAGTCCACACAGGGTTCAGACTTCCTGTGGCCCCCAGGGGCAGCAAGGCGACACTGGGGGCCCTCACCACGCCTGGCCCTGGGCTGGGAGGCTTGCTCCTGCACCCCTTGGAGCGGGAAGCACAGAGCAAGTCTGGCTTTCCCCAAAACGGGGTATTAGGCAGTCACGCTTCTGACCACTGGGTGATGTCTCCTCCCTCCCCACCCATTTTGCAAAAATACCTGTAGCCCTTCTGCTGCCTCTCCCACCATCAACACCTGGTCTCAGGAAGAGTTTGTATCTTCCCTCACTAAAGCTGTAAGTCACTCCCATGCTAACTTCTTCTGATTATTTGCTCTTGTCCTAAAGGATTGGAAGTTTAAGCCAAAGACAAGAATTTCTCATCCTGGAGTTTTTCCTTCTCTACTGGCATCAGCAAGCCAGTAGAGAAGCATTGAGGGCTCCAGTGGGGGAGGGGAGAACACATCCAACCCCTTTGGTACCTGATGACCCACTCTGTGAGGGAAGGGCGGGCCTGAGAGCAAACTCCAGGAGATGGTGATGGACAGGGAAGCCTGGCTTGCTGCAGCCTATGGGGTCACAAGGGGTCCGACATGACTGAGGGACTGAACAGGCGATGACCCGGGGGTCAGCATCATTCCTCTCCCCAAGATCTCCTCCAGCTTCTCTTCTCTCTGATATGCAGCCCTCTATCCTCCAACTTGCAAGGTTGATAAAGAAATTAACAGATGAGATTACAGAGTTATGAATCTGCTTTTCCAACAGCAAATTTTATCATTCTTGATAAAGTCTGTCCCTTCAAAGCCATAACATTGGGCATGAATTGCTTATTTCAACAATTCATTTCAGGATCTCTGTTTTGGGACTATTAATAATTACCAATTATGCAATGCCTGTTACAGATCAAAAACCACAGCAGGCACTTTACACAGTAACTTATTAAATCCTGGGAAAGAAGTATTGTCCCCTTTTAAACAAGATGAAGCTAGTTTTATTCTGTTTCAAACCTCATCGATGGCCACAAAAATTCTAATCCCCAAGTTTAGTCATCACACTTGGTCTAAATGACTTTAAAGAAAGTGAAGTCGCTCAGTCATGTCCATCTCTTTGTGACGCCATGGACTGTAGCCCACCAGGCTCTTCCATCCATAGGATTCTCCAGGCAAGAGCACTGGAGTGGGTTGCCATTTCCTTCTCCAGGGGATCTTCTTGACGCAGGGATTGAACCCAGATCTCCCACATTGCAGGCAGACGCTTTGCCATCTGAGCCACCAGGGAAGTTCAAAACATGACTTTAGGCTGTTTCCAGAAATCCAGTCTACCCTTGAAATGCAAAGAGTGACCCCCACAGAGAACTGCGTGTCACAGGCTCAGTTGGGTTTCTCAAAAAGGAGTTCCAGGAATATGTTGTATCGTGGCAACATCTTTGCAAGAAGGTCACAGCCCAAGATGATTACTCTCATGTCTGAACTTTGTGTGTGTGTTTAATTAGTTAAGGTACTTTTATTTTCTGTTGGGAAGCAGCTGATGAACAATGTTGTGGTAGATTCAGGTGGACAGCAGAGGGTCTCAGCTATTCATACACACGCATGCATTCTCCCCGAAACTCCCCTCCCCGCCAGGCTGCCGCATAACAGTGAGCAGAGTTCGCTGTGCTGGACCCCAGGACCTTGTCGTCATCCGCTGTGAACACAACTGTGCGTACATGGCGATCCTGAACTCCCTAACTATCCCTTCCCCCCGGTTCTTCTTCTGGCCACCAAAAGTTCCTTCTCTAAGTCTGTGAATCTGCTTCTGTTTTGTAAATAAGTTCATTAGTGTCGTTTCTTTTTAAAGTCCACATATAAGTGATGTCAAATGATATTTCTCCTTCTCTGACTTACTTCCTTCAGGATGATCCTCTCTAGGTCCATCCATATTGCTGCAAATGGCATTATTTTATTCTTTTTATGGCTGAGTGATACTCCATTGTATATATGCAGCACATCTTTTATATCCATTCCTCTGTTGGTAGACATTTAGGTTAGCCAAATGTTAGGTTAGATATTTAGAGATGTAGGTCCACAACATAGTAAATCAACTATACTTCAATAAGATACAATTAAAATTAAAAATAAAAATGCAAACTATGCTCTAAGAAGAACCTGCCTAAATGTCTGACCTGGCACTTTAAGAGGGGAGGGAGCAAGCAGAAGGGGTCTCAGGAGTTTCTCGTCCTGACAGATGAGGGGCGTGGCCACCACGTCACCTGGGGCTCACCTGGTGCCCTCTATGTAGTCCCACCCCTTCCTTCTCACCCCACAAGCCGCATTTCCGGTGGCTGCAAACAGCGGGTGACGAGAGGATGGCTGGTTCTCAGCTGTATGGTTTGGCTGGCCTGAAAGCCTCTTCCTCCCCATCCCCTACTTATGTAAGACCTACCTGGGGGTTCTGAGAAGTTGGCCTTATTTTTCTCCCCCTTCAGCTCCCCTTCCCTCTGACCTGGACGACTGAAGTTTCTCAGCTTTGTGTGGGTGCTTTGCAGGTTCACTGTTAAGCTCCTCTTCTGACCAACTCTTCATCCCCTACCTTCTTTAAAACAGACATTTCTCCAGATAAGACAGACAGATGTCCTATAAACATGGGAAAAGATGCTCAACATCACTAATTTTTAGAGAAATGCAAATCAAAACTACAGTGAGGTATCACCTCACACCAGTCAGAATGGCCATCATGATAAAATATACAAACAATAAATTTTGGAGAGGATGTGGAGAAAAGGGAACCCTCCTATATTGTTGGCGGGAATGTAAACCAATACAGTCATTATGGAGAACAGTATGGAAATTCCTTAAAAAAAACAACTGGGAATAAATCTGCCATACGATCCAGAAATCCCAGTATTGGGCATATACCCTAAGAAAACCACAGTTCTAAAAGATACATGTATCCCAATGTTCCTTACACCACTGTTTACTTCAGCCAGGACATGGAAGCAACCTAGATGTCCATCTACAGATGAATGGATAAAGAAGATGTGGTGCATATCCACAATGGAATATTACTCAGCCATATAAAAGAGCAGATTTGAATCAGATCTAGTGAGGTGGATGAACCTAGAACCTGTTATACAGACTGAAGTAAGTCAGAAAGAGAAAAATAAATGTCGTATTTTATCATATATATATATATATATATATATATATATATATATATATATATATGGAACCTAAGAAAATGGTATTGAGGAAACTATTTTTAAGGAAGGAATGGAGACACAGATGTAGAGAACGGACTTGTGGACACAGTGGGGGAAGGAGAGAGTGGGACAAATGCAGACTATAGCATCGACATATGCACAATACTGAGTGTAAAATAGACAGCTGGTGAGAAGTTGCTATATAACACAGGGACTCAAGCCTGGTGTTCTGTGATGGTCTAGAGGGGTGGGATAGGGAGAGGGGAGGGAGGCTCAAGGAGGAGGGGAGATATATATATATACACACACACACACACACACACACACATATAATTATGGCTAATTTGCATTGTTGTATGGCAGAAACCAACACAACATTATAAAGCAATTTTCCTCCAATTAAAAAATAAAAAATTTAAAAAAAAAAAAAGAAATTCTGGAGTTGCTACCTGTCAAGGTGACCTTGGCACAAACACTACGTCCCTTCCTGAGTCCACTTTCTTTCCTATCTTCAAACTTCCAACATCACCCCCTCCCACCTCCCCCCTCAACTGTGATTCTTATTTCTCTGAGAAAAGGGAAGTGACCAGGAGAGGGTTCCAGGGGCTCCCACCACTGGATCTGCTGTTCTGCCTCTCCTCCTAAGACCGTGTCCTACCCATCAGCAACACTGCAGTAACCAATGGACCACCCGCTTCTCAAAACACAGGCTTCCCAAGGCTTCCAGGACAACCAGTCTCTCTCCTGGTGCTTCTCTCAGCTCCCCAGCTGCCCCCTCTCTGCTATCTTTGCTGATCTATCCTCATAGCCTTTCTGATTGCAGCGCCCCAGAGATCAATCCTTCTCCTTCTTGTCTCTTGTCTTTTTTAATAAACACCCACATTCTAAGTGATCTCGTTGTCTCATGGCTTTAAAATGCCGTCTAAATGCTGCTAACTAACATAAACTTCTATCTCCAGCCCAGACTCCTCCCTAAGTTTCCAGCTCATGTTTGCATCTGTCCACTCAGCATCTTCACTTGAAAGTCCCATCTTCACCTTAACCTACCCCTGATCTTCCCTCCAGGCCCACACAGGCTACAGCCTTGTCCATCTCCAGAAACCGCAATCCCATCCTCCCAGCAGCTCAGGCCTCAACACCTTGGAGCCCACCTAGATGTGTCTCTCTCATCACTCATCCAATCAGGATATCTCACTGGATCTACTTTCAAAGAGTATCCAGAATCCAGTCATTTCTCACCACTCACCATCACCTTCCTGCCATCACCATGGTTGACACCAGCATCACCTCATCGGGGTTACTTACTGCTCAAGCTTACTGCTCTGCTTGCCTGAGTCAATTCTCAACACAGCAGTGGAGTGATCTCTTTGAAATTTGTCAGATGACTGACTTCTCCGCTCAGAATCCTGCCTTGACACTTAGGATAAAATACAACATCTTCACCAGCATGGAATCACCAGCCCCCTCAAGACCTGGTACAACCCCCCACCCCTGCCAACCTCTTACCTTCCTTTCCTGCTTCTTTCTTCCTGGTCGCTCTGCTCCAGCCCCACTGGCCTCTGCTGTTCCACCTCTATGCCTGTTGCTGTCTGCCACGAACCTTCTTCCCTGGCCTCTTAGCATGCTATATTTTTCTCCTTAGCACTGTCACCGCCTGGCAGAACAGCTGTCTGTCTCCCCCTCCTCCACACAGTAGAGCTTCAGCTATTTCTCCACTTCCGCTCATGGTGTGGTACCCAATACAGTTCTGCTACCCGTGTCTCTGGGAAAATCTCTGGGCCTGCAGCTTCCTCTCCATCCTAGAAGCCATAGCATCTAACACCCCTTCCCGCCCCACCCAACTCACCCGCCCATTTTGCCCTTCCCATTTGTCCTGCCCAGTGCTACCCAGTGGCGGGTCCAGGAGACCAGACACTCCCAGGCCACTTCCGAAACCACGGGGCATTGCACTCAATAGGATTTCAGTAAACTTTGACTGCTTACAAGGAGGTTTCCGTGATGCTAATTTTATATCCCTGGCGCTGGGGGTAGGGGAACGGTTGAGTGTCCTCTATAAAATTCACCCACCCTGACCCTGGGGCACCTACTGGGCCCAGAGTTGACTTATCAAAGGCCATTTAGACCTCAAGAACACCACCTGCTCCTGAAAGCTAAGCAGATCCCTTGTTCCTCCACCCAGAAGGAGAAGCAGGGGGCACCTCACAGCCTTCCCACCCACCCTTAATGCATTATTTCCCTACTTGTGGGTGAAGTTCCACTGCTGACCCTTGAATAGGCATTCAATGGCATTGACCACATGATGGTCAATCATGTGGTTCTCCTTTTTCGATTCTCTTTCAAAGACCCTGTAATGGAAAGAATTGTGTCTCCCAAAAAGACACATCGATGTCCTAACCCTCAGGACCTCAGAGTGCGGCCTGACTTGGAAGTGGGGTTATTGCTGATGTAGTTAGTTAAGACAAGATCATACCGGGACTTCCCTGGTGGTCCAGTGATTAAGTCTCCGCCTTGCAATGTCGGAGACACACATTCGATCCCACTTGCCAGAGAGCAACTAAGTCCATGAGCCACGAGGAGAAAGTCTGTGCACCACAATGAAAGGTCCCATGTGCCACAACTAACACCCAATGCAGCCAAATAAATAAATAAAGAGATGAGCTCAAACTGAAGTAGGATGGACCCCGATGCAGCACGACTGTTGTCCTTATAAGACGCCCATGGGAGACAGAGATACTGAGAGGAGACCAGATGACCTCAAAGGCAGAGACGACGGTGACGCAGTGACAGACCAAAGAACAGGGGTGACCAGCCAGCCACCAGCAGCTCTAAGAGGCAAGGGAAGACTCTCCCCTACAATTTCAGAAGAGAACACAGCCCTGCTGACATCTTGATTTGGGACTTCTGGTCTCCGGAACTGTCAGATGACAAATTTCTGTTGCTTTAAGCCACCCACTTTGCCGCAACCTTAGGAAAGTAACACAGATCCTGGTTACCTCAAGAAGGTCTCATCTGGGGCCAGCAGGGTTGTAATGCCTCTCCAACACTTGCTAATTTTCCTCTTTATTAAGAAAAAACAGGCCTCAGGCTAAGGGCTTTTGGCAGGAAAGGCAGCTAACTAAATTTTAATAACCTTGTTTTGATCTCATTATATTTATTTTGATAATTACCATCTATTTCTGGCAAGTGATAACTGGTTTTCCTTGCACAATAGTAAAACAAAGCTTCATTTTTAAATAAATAAAGTTGAAAAGGAGTTCATTTAAGGAAAAATAGTATGGCATATTAATAAAAGTGGACTAAAATTATGGCAAAAATAGCAAAGGTAGTGATGGGGAATGAAGACAGTCTCAAAGAAAGCCAGGCCCAGCTCGCCACTATAGAGCTGCCTGTGGTGTCATGAATCATAAGTTCAAAATGAATAAAATGAAAATGACAACACATACAATTAGAAAGAATATGACATAGCAAAATGTTCATCACATTGTTCTTGCTTTTCTATACCTTTTCTCCATCACACTCCATCCTACCTGCCTCCTCGGTCTTCCCTCATTTGGGGGACAGGGCCTACATACAGCCAGCCCCCCTCTAGTCACCAAAGAAAACTGATCTGATAAACTACATCCCACTGAGCTTGGGGGCTTCCCTGCTGGCTCAGGGGTAAAGAATCCATCTACCAACTTACGAGGTATGGCTTCGATCCCTGGGTCAGGAAGATCCCCTGAAGGAGAAAATGGCAACCCACTCCAGTATTCTTGCTGGGAAAATCCCATAGACAGAGAAGCCTGGTGGGCTACAGTCTATGGGGTTGCAAAGACATGACTGAGCACACACACAAACACTGAGCTTGGAGTCAGAGGATGTGGGTGACAAGTGATCTGGGGTAAATCCCTCAGCCTTCCCAGACTTCAGCTTTCTCTCTACAAGAGAAAAGTGTTGAAAGAAAGTGTTAGTCGCTCAGTCGTGTTGACTCTTTGTGACCCAATGGACTGTAGCCCACCAGGCTCCTCTGTCCATGGGATTCTCCAGGCAAGAACACTAGAGTGGGTTGCCATTCCCTTCTGCAGGTGATCTCCCAACCCAGGGGTCGAACCCAGGTCTCCCACACGGAAGGCAGATTCTTTACCATCTGACCACCAGGGAAGCCCCCTCTACAAGAGAAGATAAAACTACCTTCAGGCTCTGAATTCTGTGCTTCTGGGATGTTAGTTATTTAATGCATTTCCTTTGTAGGGACCCCTATTTCACTTTATATTCACAGGAGTAATTCCCCAGTGGAGGAATTCCAGGTTTGGGGGGCACATGGAGGAGAAAAATTTTCAGGGCTGTAGGATGGAGCATGTCTAAAGTCCTTTGTCTCTACAGGAGGCTAACATCATCCCCAAATGATGCCTCCTCCTCTATGGGGCCTGCCCCTCCCCACAGGCCCTCTGCCTTCCACTCTGTTAGGAACCAAGAAGCCAAATGTCCAGTAGGTTTGAATGCCACTTTTTTTTTTTTCACTAAATGAATGCAAGGCTCATCTGAAGCTTTTGTTCTAAACACGTATTTATTTATTTGGCTGTGCCGGATCTTAGTTGCAGCATGTGGGAGTTTCACTGTGGCACGTGGGAGCTTCATTGTGACCTGCAGGATCTTTGAGTCCTAGGCACAGAGGTATTTTGTTGCAGCATGTGGAATTTTAGTTCCCTGACCAGGGATTGAATCCGTGGCCCCTGCATTGGGAGCACAGAGTCCTAACCACTGAACCACCAGGGAAGTCCCTGAATACTACACCTTTAATTTTTTAAAAATAGGTATTCAGTTGCATGCGTGTTTGTACAAACACACACACACAGTTGGGGGCAGAAAAGGGCCAAAGAGAAAAATCAGCTTTGACAACCTAATAAATGTCAATTTCTGAAAGGGGCTTGGTTAGAAGATGAATCCTCACAACTTTAATTGGAGACATGATGGTCGCACTTTGCGGGGCAGCCCCGCCTCCCTGCCAGATCCCGCCACAGATAGCAAGGCCCTTGCCTCATTCTAATTGACAAGAGGCTTCTGTCTGCTCAGATTTGTTTCTGGGATGTCAGCGATATTATAAAGGGGCGGGGGACGCTCAATGCCCCTCCGAGAGGAGAGACAGAAGCAACAGAATATGGGACAGAGCAGCCCTGGGATGATGCCCATGCTGTGCTCCTGAAATGAGATCCAGTAGAAACAAAGAGCCCTCCTGCTGGTGATGTTTATCCCCACCTGGTGGCTAAGCGGTAAAGAATCCGCCTGTCAATGCAGGAGACACAGCAGGTTCGATCCCAATCCCTGGGAAGGAGATGGAAACCCACTCCAGTATTCTTCCCTGAGAAATTCCATGGACAGAGGAGCCTGGTGGGCTAGAGTCCACAGGGTCACAAAAGAGCTGAACATGACCGAGCAGCTGAGCGCAGCAGAACAGAAAGTCAGGGGTGCCTTAGCAGATCCAGTGGTGGGGTTAAATCCAGGGACAGAGGGAGGAGGGGCAAAGAGGGTTGAGGTTAGGGGCAGTACTAGGGAGAAAGCAAGGAAGCCAAGGGTCTTCTCCCAAGAGACCATTTCCCATAGTAGTCGAGGGGACCAGTTCCGCACCACCAGACTGGAGTCAGAGTCCAGCCCCACCACCACTGTGCCTTGGATACAGTGCTTGACCTTCTGGGGCCTCAGTCTTACCATCTGTAAAATGGAGATAACCACAGTACCCACCTCTGCTTCAAGATGTGAAAGAAGATTGGGGAGAGGATTTTTTTAATATTTATTTATTTGTTGTTAGTCACTTAGTCAAGTCCAGCTCTTTGCAACTCCATGGACTAGAGCCCTCCACGCTCCTTCTCCAGGGGATCTTCTCGAACCAGGAATTGGATCAGGGTCTCCTGTATTGCAGGCAGATTCCTTACCATCTGAGCCACGAGGGAAGCTTGAAAAAGTGAACGTGTTAGTCACATTGACTATTTATTTATTTGGCAGTGCTGGGTCTTAGTTGTGGCACCTGGAATCTTAGTTCCCTGACCAGGGATCAAACTCAAGCGCCCTGCATTTCGAACACAGAGTCTTGGCCACTGGACCACCAGGGAAGTCTCTGGGGAGAGGGTTTGAAGGGTTAATGCCGGGGGGCTAAGCAGGTGGTAGACTCAGACCCCTGCCCAGCACTTGGGAAGAGCTCAGCAAGGAAGCTCTTCTCCAGCCCCGCCTGCCCCTCTCAGCCAGAGCTTTGGAGCCCACACTCCTGGGCCGACTGTGGAGCCTTGCACCAACACCCCAGTGAGCTGCACGCTGTGTGCATGAGACAGCTCAGCTGTGACCAACAACCACCGATCTGATCCATCTGGGTGGGAACCTCAGTCCTCATCACCAACTTCCCAACCCACTATGCCACGCCCACCAATAGCTATCCTCTAAAACACAAAGGAACACTTATGACCTCAAGACCCCCCACTTCAACTCCTTTTATACCACCA
Organism: Dama dama; assembly: GCF_033118175.1. Taxonomy (NCBI): domain Eukaryota; kingdom Metazoa; phylum Chordata; class Mammalia; order Artiodactyla; family Cervidae; genus Dama; species Dama dama. The sequence continues at coordinate 41,621,720 of NC_083696.1, read as the reverse complement.
CCCCACTGCACACTCCAGTCCTAGCTATGCGACTTAGGTCATTTTTATATCAGTAAAACCCAGGTAATAGTCCAAGTAACTAGCATGAACACAGTGCTTTAAAGCTTACCAAACTATCTTTAATTTCCAGGCATGCACTGTTAACACACTCACATTGTTCAAAAAATTAAAATTATATGTTTAAGAGGCAAACAATGACTCTCCCTGTTATCCATCTCCTGCCCTACCAGAAGCCAGCCTCACCACACCTCCATACACACACGCAGGTGACCACTATTCTTAGACCCTCAGAGATCCTTCCAGAGCTTCACAATATACCTTCACAATACAAAGCATTTTCCTCTTTCCTTTTTACAGTTGTATAATACTCCACCATATAGAACAACCGTAGTCTCTTACGGAGACATCTATGTTGTTTCAAATCTTTTCCCACTGCAAACAGCACTACAACAAATACCGTAAATGTAGACCTGTTGTACTTACACAAGTATATTTGTAGGCCCCAATTCCCAAAAGTGGAATTGCTAGGTCAGAAGATATGCATATTTACAGTGTTGATAGCTACTGCCAGTTGACCTCCATGGAGATTACACACTTTACCTTCCCATGAGAAATATGAGAGGGCTTCCCATGGGGCACTGGTGGTAAAGAAGCCACCTGCCAATGCAGGAGATGTAAGATGTAAGGAAATGGCAACTGACTTAGCACGCACGCACAAGAAATATGAGAGTAGTTTTTCCTTACAACTTCACCATTTAGGGGCTTCTCTAGTGGCTCAGACAGTAAAGCATCTCTCTGCAATGCAGGATACCCGGGTTCGATCCCTGGTCCGGAAAGATCCCCTGGAGAGGGATATGGCAGCCCACTCCAATATTCTTGCCTGGAAGATGCCATGGACTTTGGAGCCTGGTAAGCTACCGTCCATGGGGTCGCAAAGAGTCAGACACGACTGAGCCACTTCACTCACATGTTATCAAATTTTTGGACCCTTGCCAATCTGATAGGAAAACATTATTTACCAGAGTAATTTTAATTTACATTTCTCTTATTTTGAGTGTGATCGAACATCATTATATACATTTAAGAGCCATTTGTATTTCCTTCCCTTAGATGTACTCTGCTACCCATTTATCTTCTTTGGTCTCCACACACCCTTGAAAGCTGCAGAGGGAGAGTATTAATAAGGTCTACATTTTTTAATGATAAAGATCAGGCTCAAAGTGTTTAAGATACTGGCGCAAAGCCACAGGCTGGTGTATGGCAAAGCCAAACTCCATCTTGCGTTCTTCTCTCATCTGCCTTGCATCACCTCTATGGAACCTGGAACAGTGCTGAGATATGTCACAAGGAAGAGTGGGGCAACAGGAGTCCTAAAACCTGGCTATTCTCCATGGCTGTGAGCTACCCGCTCTGAGCCTTCCCATCAGAACCTCCACTCCTGGGCGGACTTTCTGTATCCATAAAACCAAGATTTGAACTAAATCACCAAGGTCCCTTCCTGGAAATGATTATAGTGGGAAGCACTCCATGAATCTTTTATTATTATTTCTTTTAGAGTGGAGGAAATAAAACCGTTTTCAAACCTCCCAAGATGAGAACTTTCAAAGCACACCCGTTTATGTGAATCTAGTCTAATCAGACGCGCTGAGAGGTGGCAGGGGAAAGGAGATGGGGGTGTTGGAGGGGAGTGTGGCTTCAGGCAGTGTCGGGAAGAAGGAGGGCTATTGCACTGAAGAGCTGGAGGTGGCCTGTGTTGAGAGCTGATGGTGAGATTTTCAGGAGTTTTACAAGCCGATTGATGTCAGAGTGATAGCTGAAAGTGGCCAGGGTGGAAATACGCACACCGTGGAAATCAGCAAATGCTACAGATGATAGTATCCCCGTATCCTGCCACCAGGGACGATTGTCTCTACCGCCTCACCTCTGCTGGAGGGTCTGCAATCACAGGCAAGGAGGAGACTGGGGACTTGAATAGAGAAGACTCGTCAGGAGGGTGGAGGGTTCCGACGTGGAGGCGAGCATGTGCAGTGCCTGCTCGATGGCTGCCAGGCAGCAGGTTCACTCCCGCCGCCGCACCTCCAGGGCTAAGAGCGCGGACCCTAGGGCACACTGTGTGGGGATCAGATGCCTGCTCCCTCGAGCTAGCCGTGTGACCCTGAGTAACAGCTCGGCCTCGGTTTCCTGGTCTGCAATAACCATGGCTTCTATCTCAAGGGCCTCTGTGCAGATGCACGAGTTCATCCATAGGAGGCGCTTAGAACCACTCCATCAGCGCTGGCTACTGTTGCTTTTCACGCATGGGGAGTGGTGGGGGTGGGGGAAGCCTCCCCGTCTGCAGGTCTGTAGTCGAGGGGCCCTGGGCAGCCCTCTCCTCCCTATGTGACATTCCCTCCCCTTCTCGAGAGCCTTCTCTGTCCCTTAGTCCTGCCCATGAGGAACACGGCTGTCAGAGAATGCCAGCTCTGCGTGCCCTCCTGCCGTGCCCTCCAAGCCCACGATGCCGTCTTCAGGATCCTTCCTTGAGCTGGAGTCCTTTAGGTTGGGAGGCAGGCTTTCCTTAGCTAATCTCACTCTCTGTCTCTTGGCCTGGAGCACCATTTTCTCCTCCCCAGGACAAAGTACTGCTGCTGCATCACCTCTCCCAGGAAGCCTTCCCTGACGTCTCCCTCTAGTTGGGTGACCAGTTCTCCAGGGCTGTATCTGTAGCGAGCCCCCCCCCCCCCCCACCTTCCCATTTCCCAGCACTTCGCCTTGAGTATATGCCCATCTGTCCCACCAAATTCCTTGAGGCAGGAATATGTCATTTTCTTTCCTCTTACCTGGTCATTTACCTAGGGGGAGTGATGAAATAAGGGAGGGATACATCCTCCCCTCCCCCCACAACACCATCCCAAGCTTTGACTTTCTATTGCTGAATGACCCCCATTACTCCACAGGGCTACACGGCTCCCTCCAAATCTTGGTGCAAAAAAAAAAAAAAGAGAGAGAAATTACCCAGATTAAGGCTGGGTAATGAGCCATGCCAGGTGAGCAAGCACCGTATTCCTCACTAATCTTGGTTTGTCCAGAGCTTGCCAACTCCACAGGCTCCCTCCTCCTGCCAACTCAGGGAACATTTCCAGCTGGTGGTCTGCCAGGGGCCTAGCTCCCCAGAGTCTCCTTCAGTGAGACTCGGGAGCTCTGTGACTCTTGAGGCACTGGGTGGAGGAGGAGGCAGGCAAGCTCAGAGAGCAAGCCTCAGGGCACTTGCACGGCCCTGAGAGCAAGATTCTTTACCATCTGAATCACCAGGGAAGCCCATCATGTCTAAAGGCCTCCCTTATAAAATGCAAAGAGCTCTACAAAGTGGTCGTGCATTTAGTGAAACCTTCAAGGATTATTCCAGCCGGAAATAGATGAGAGCCACAAATTTGGTCTGGATAGAGGTATTCGTGTGTCTGTGTGTGTGTGTGCGTTGAGGGTGGGAGACGTATTTTTCCGTTCACTCAGATATTGATCAAGCACCTGTGGAGAGTCAGTATTCTTGGTTCTGGGGATACAAAGTGAACCAGAGATGAATATACTTGCCCTTGCAGAGTTTACTTTCTTCCGGGGGGAGGGGAACAATAAACAATGAACAAAATGTATGGAATGTCAGATGGCAGTCTGTGCTATGGGGGAGAAAAAAGTGGAGGACGAGAAGGATCAAGGTTGGAGGGGGTGCAAGCCTCCTTGTGGGGGCCTTGTATGAGGGAAGAACTAGCCTCTTGGCCTCTGTGGGTGCTAGGGTAGAAGGATACCCTTGCAAATGAGCACATAGGAGAAAGTCAGGCCCCCAAATCACACAGCCTATAGCCACGCCCTCTCCGAAGCCCAGTTCAACGCCCTGATTACTGAAGAAGCGGTATCAGCCACCATGACCTCTCACGTCCCCCACTGAGGCTCATTTTGGCTTTGTCTTGACTGTCAGGGCAACCGAGCAGATGAGCATGCACACACACTGCCACAGGGGGCCCTTGAAGATGATGATGGCTTACGATTGAATACAAACACACAATTCCCACTCACTTCTCGTGATCTTATTTAAGCTGCCCAACAACCCCATGGAGTCGATGGGTATTACTAACCCTGTTTGGTTGTTTAGTCACTCAGTCATGTCCCACTCTTTTGCAACCCCATGGACTGTAACCCACCAGGCTCCTCTGTTCATGGGACTTTCCAGGCAATGGTCCTAGCGTGGGTTGTCATTTGCCTCTCTGGGAAGCAGTTTGCCTAAGGTAGCAAGGTCATCAGGGGCAAGTCTGGGATCTAGTTCTCTCTCCACCCTGCCACACTGTCTCTTGGAAATCTTCAAGTCACAGAGAGATGACTTCCCTGCAGGGGCTGGAGTGAGTAACATTGGAAGGCAGCTGCCTGGCGCCGCCCCACCGTGCAGGGAGCTCTGGCAGGCTGCGGAGGGCTTGACTGAGTCCAGCACAGACACGTGGGAGCTTGCTGACCTTGGGCAAGACTCAAATCTGAACTTCAGTTTCCTCATTTGTAGACTAGAAACAACACCCACTTCTTGGAGACCAACACAGAGCATATGGGATGCCCTGGGTTCAAGGATGCCCTGTGCCCCGGGAGGCACCCTGGCCCCAGCACCCACGTGCTTGACACAGTGTGGCCTCCGCAGCTGTGACTTCCTGAAACAAAAGCTGTCGTCTTCCTCCTGGGGACTTTCCTGGTGGTCCCATGATGAAGACTTTGCCTTCCAATGAGGAGGGTGTGGGATCGATCCCAGCTCAGGGAACAAAGGTCCCACATGTCCCAGGGTACAGCCACAACTTTTTAAAACAAATAAATGATAAAATCTATAGTCTTCCTCTCATGATTCCTTTTGCGAAAAGAACTAAGTGGACCAGGCCTACAGCTGAGAGAAGCAGGGAAGACAGCCATGCAGAACAGGGATGGTTTAGACTTGGAGAGAGAGGTTCCTAATATCTGAATGAGGGTGAGCCCAACTTGGGACCACGGGAGGGGGAAGAGGTGGCTGGACTGAGGGACGGCTCTGCCGTCAGCTTCCAAGTAAGGGGAAAGTGAAAGTGAAAGTCGCTCAGTCGTGTCCGACTCTTTGCGACCCTGTGGACTATATATGTCCATGGAATTCTCCTGGCCAGAAATACTGGAGTGGGTAGCCTTTGCCTTCTTCAGGGAATCTTACCAACCCAGGAATAGAACTGGGGTCTCCTGCATTGCAGGCAGATTTTTTACCAACTGAGCTCTCAGGGAAACCCAAGTAAGGGGAAGCAGGATTTTACAGCCCTGTGCAGGCATCTGCTAATGAAGGACCCCAGTCCATGAAAAGTGCCTCCCAGGTGCTGCTTACAGCCATCTCAGGAGCTGGCTTTCTGTCTCCCGGCACTGACACGCCCCCTACTGAGACCACCACGCCCACGTCTTCTGCTCCTGCACTTTTTAAATACTGAAATGTAGTTGGTTTACAATATTATATTAGTTTCAGGTGTGCAACATAGTGATTCAATATCTTTATAGATCACACTCCATTTAAAGTGATTTTAAAATATTGGCTCTATTCCTCGTGCTGTACAATATATCCTTGTAACTAATCTATTTTATCCACAGCAGCTTGTAACCTTTTAATCCCGTACCCCAATAGTGCCCCGCCCCACTTCCCTCTCCCGACTAACAACCACTCATCTCTTCTCTGCATCTGTAAGTCAGTTTCTGTTTTGTTATATTCACTCATTTGTCTCATTTCTTAGATTCCAAATATAAATGATAACATAAGGTATTTATCTTTCTCTGTCTGACTTATTTCACTCAGACTAGTACACTCCAGGTCCATCCATAATGTTGTAAATGGCAAAAAAAAAAAAACTAACCTTAAGCCACTGAGCCCTTGGATCTGCTGACAGTGCTTGGCAACCTGTAGCAAAACGAGGAAGCTCTCCCTCTCCCTTCCCTGTTTCAGCCTCCACTTTAGAAATGCCTAACCATGCAGTCAGTGCTCTAAGTGAAATCAGGGGTGCTGAGAAACAAGCCTTAAAGACAGATGGCCCCACTGTGGTCTCCGTGAATGGGGCTGTCTGCACCTGTACAGTGCCCAGCCTGTGCCACTGTACATGATGGCCCTGTAGACACTCTACAGTCCTCAGAGCACCCATCTATCTGACAGCTTGTGCTTTATTCCATGGTCAAGCATGTCAGGCTCACCTGAGCCCTCGTTATAAATGGTACCTCCTAGAGTGGTTCATTGCCCAACCTACACAAGCATGCACAGAGATTCTGCAGTGCCATTGCCTTCTATGAGTAAGTCCTCTCCTAGGAGGCTCCTCTGTCCCTCACAGGATGTGACCCGTTCTCAACCATTCTCACCAGTTCTCCAGACATTTTTGAATCCCAGCAGTAGGTCCCACTACACATTAAATTTAAGACTCTGAAGCTATATTTTCCACACTCCATCTTGTCAAAGTCATTTCTGCTTCCTTGCTGTCCTGGAGATTTCCCCACAACAGAGGACTGTAGAATTAAGGGGGACACTGAAGTTCTTCTAATCGAGCTCTACCATCTTGCATGTGGAAGAATAAGCCCAGAGAGGGGAAGAGACTTGCCCAGCATCCCACAGTCCACAATCAGCTAGGGCAGAGCTGGGATTAGAGCTCCTGGCTCAGTGCTCAGCCTAGCATCTCTCCTTATAGACAGATGGAGGATAAGGACACAGAGATGCTGAACAAGAAAAGATGCCCCAGGCACCAAGCCCTCTACACCATGGCTAGCCTTGCTGCCTTCACCATCAACAAACCCAAAGGGCCTTTTTTTTTTTTTAAGGAGGCACCTCTGTCTTGTCTGCTGGAAGAAGGATCCTGTGCTGGGTCAGCCGAAACAGAAGGCGGGACCAGGAGAGCTCAGGTTGGCTGTCAGGGGTCTGACAAAGTCTGAAGGTCCAAACACCCCCCAGAAAGGTGGCCCAAGCTCTGTCTTAGGCTCAGGCTGGGCTGGGCTTGTCAGTTCTGTCTGCACTAGCCCTAGGGGACCCACACTGGATGCCTGGCTCTGAGTGACCTATCTGACTTCCTACAAGATCAACACAAGCCTCCCAGCCTTTGCCCACCAAAGCCTGCTGAATGCTCTATGCCCCTACTCTGCAACTGAGCCCACCCTGCCTGGCCATGCTCCCCTGACCCCCTTGACCCCTCCTCCAGCACCACCTCCCATCCCAGAGCCAGCCAGGTTCCCACTCCTCTTCAGCCAACATTCCTGGAGAGAATCGGGGCTTTTCTCTCTGGTTCTCAGGCACAACCCCAGATTTGAAACAACCGACCTCCCAGGGCACTCAGCAGCACAGGAAACGGGCTTCACCAACCACGTTGCTTTTCAAAAGCTGCAGCTCCTTGATGCTTCTCCGTCCCCTGTGACCAGGCAGGGTGGTCTTATCCCAGCTGTTGTTCTGGAAGTCAACCTAAAAAACTCCTCCATCCACTCCTCCCACCCCACTGGAACCTCCACTTCCCCACCCACTCTCCAGCTCAGTTCATTCCTTCTCTTGTCCACATCTTCCCCCCACCCCAATCCTACCTGCCTCTCCACCCTCCATCAGCCTCTCCCCTGCCCTAACCTTATCCTCACTCATGGATCAAGTCTTTTCTGTCTATAGGTATAACAGGAGCCTGGGCACCAGAAGTTGGCAACTGCACCCCATTCTGGAGTTGTCTAGGCAGGAGAGCTGCCCATGAGGATGAGGGTCAGGATAATAACACGGGAGAAGGGCTAGCAGGGGGTGGGGTGTAGTTATTGGAGGAAACTGGAAAGGGAACAGGTTCAAAGAGTGGCCCTTTCTATATGGACCAGGGAGGTAACCAGCAGAAAATGAACAAGAACAGCCTCAGTCTAAGCGGTTTGCTGTTGATGTTCAGTCCAGGGACTGCAGCAGGCCAGGCTTCCCTGCCCTTCACTATCTCCCAGTTTGCTTAAACTCATGTCCATTGAGTTGGTGATGCCATCCAACCATCTCATCCTCTGTCCAACAGAGGATGTCCCCTTCTCCTCCTGCCCTCAATCTTTCCCAGCATCAGTCTTTTCCAGTGAGTTGGCCCTTCGCATCACATGGCCAAAGTATTGGAGCTTCAGCTTCAGCATCAGTCCTTCCAGTGAATATTCAGGACTGATTTCCTTTAGGATTGACTGGTTTGATCTCCTTGCTGTCCAAGGGACTCTCAAGAGTCTTCTCCAAGCACCACATTTCAAAAGCAAGTCTAAGCTATACTGCCCTTGATTAACCTGGGCCTCTGGCTCATACCCCTGGGCATTTGCTTGAGGACTTGCCACGGTTGACATCGGAGAAGGAAAGAAAGCCTTGCTCAGAAATAATAGAGTAGGGGACTCAGGAGTCCCCTCTCCCTTGTCCCTTCCCCGTCCACCTAAAAGGCTGATCTCCCTGTGGGTGTCGCCAATGTCAACAGTAATTATTTGTTCCTGTGGCTTAAGCACAACCATAAACAAATTCTAATAAAATGTAAATACATCTGAGAGGGACTTAAAAATTAACTTGGCCTCAGTTTCTTTAAGTGGAAGATAAGGACTCAGGCAAGAGGAGAGCTAAGGCCCTTTTCTGGCTCAGACTTTCTGGTCCTAGCAGTGTCAGCAGACAGGGCTTTCTCAGCTCCACACTCCCCTCACCCCTCGCCCCGGCATCCCAGGGTCCTGGCTTTGGGGGAGTCGGGCTGCAGCGTGCGGAGGGGGCCCAGGAAGGCAGGGGCAGAAAGAGCGAGAAACCCGCCAATTCAGGGTTCAGGTCAGAGTCTAGGCCACCCAGAAGTGATACAGAGAGCAGACTGTGGACGCAGTGAGGCGGGGAGAGGGGGGGATGGCTGAGAGTAGCCTGGAAACACACGCCTTACCCTGTGTAACTCAAGTATTCCGACCTGGAGGATTCCGGAGACAGAGGGGCCTGGCGGGCGACAGTCCACGGGGTCTCAAACACCACCATGTGTAAAGCACACCATGTGTAAAACAGATAGCCAGTGAGAATTTACCGTATGATGCAAGGAGCTCAAACCTGCTGCTCTGAGACAACCTAGAGGGGTGGCGAGGGGTGAGAGGTGGGAGGGAGGCTCAGGAGGGAGGGGACGTGTGTACACCTATGACTGGTTCATGTTGATGGATGGCAGAAACCAACACAATATTGTAGAGCAATGGGCCTCCGATTAAAAACAAATACATTTAAGTAATTAAGCAGAAGTGTGTCCCACGCCCAAGGCCTGCCTCTGCCCCCTGCACTCTAGGCCTGGCTGCCGCCTTGCACAGCACCAGCCAGCCCACGGCTCCAGACTCAGGCCAGGCCGCTCCCCTTCAGTGATCCTTCCTGCCACCACGGGGACCTCCTGCTCCGTTCCCAGGCCGGCTCCTTCCACAGTCTCTCTCCCAAGAACGGTAAGTGGGTCCTGTGAAGACCTGCCCCTGGGCATTTGCATTTTATTTTTTTTTTTTTCATTTATTTTTATTAGTTGGAGGCTAATTACTTTACAATATTGTAGTGGGTTTTGTCATACATTGACATGAATCAGCCATGGATTTACATGTGTTCCCCATCCCAATCCCCCCTCCCACCTCCCTCTCTACCCGATCCCTCTGGGTCTTCCCAGTGCACCAGGCCCGAGCACTTGTCTCATGCATCCAGCCTGGGCTGGTGATGTTTCACCCTTGATAATATACATGTTTCGATGCTGTTCTCTCGAAACATCCCACCCTCGCCTTCTCCCACAGAGTCCAAGAGTCTGTTCTGTACACCTGTGTCTCTTTTTCTGTTTTGCATACAGGGTTATCATTACCATCTTTCTAAATCCCATATATATGTGTTAGTATGCTGTAATGTTCTTTATCTTTCTGGCTTACTTCACTCTGTATAATGGGCTCCAGTTTCATCCATCTCATTAGAACTGGTTCAAATGCATTCTTTTTAATGGCTGAGTAATATTCCATGGTGTATATGCACCACAGCTTCCTTATCCATTCATCTGCTGATGGGCATCTAGGTTGCTTCCATGTCCTGGCTATTATAAACAGTGCTGCGATGAACATTGGGGTACACGTGTCTCTTTCAGTTCTGGTTTCCTCAGTGTGTACACCCAGAAGTGGGATTGCTGGGTCACATGGCAGTTCTATTTCCAGTTTTTTAAGGAATCTCCACACTGTTCTCCATAGCAGCTGTACTAGTTTGCATTCCCACCAACAGTGTAAGAGGGTTCCCTTTTCTCCACACCCTCTCCAGCATTTATTGCTTTAGAATTTTGGTGCTCAACATCACTCATCATCAGAGAAATGCAAAAGTCTACGGGCATTTGCATTTTAAAAGAGGCCTGCAGAGTTCCCTGGTGGCCAATTGGTTAGAAATTCGGGCTTTCAGACTTTCACAGTTATGACCAGGGTTCAATCCCCTGTTCAGGGAACGAACTGGGATCCCGCCAGCCTCACAGCCAAAATAATAAATTAAAAAATAAAATGAAAAATTGAAACATAAAATTTCCATTGTTGCTGCTGTTGTTCAGTCGCTCAGTCATGTCCTACTCTTTGCAGCTCCCATGGGCTGCAGCACATAAGGCTTTCCTGTCCTTCACTGTTTCCCAGAGTCTGCTCAAATTATGTCCATCGAGACGGTGATGCCATTCAACCGTCTCGTCCTCTGTTATCCACTTCTCCTCCTGCATTCAATTGTTCCCAGCATCAGGGTCTCTTCCAATAAAAACAAACAAATAAAAGAGCCCTGCTGGGAGAGGTTTGGGGGAAGAGGAATTGGACCAAAATGCTGATGATAGGCTTCTTGGAGTTCGTGATGGAAATTTTCTGGAGGGGGAGTCCTCTCAGGGCTCCACAAACCGTTTGTGTCCACCCCCATCCCCCAAGCAAAGTGGGCTTCATTTATTTTTTCCATCCTGAAACAGTTAATCTGTGCCTACCTTGTGCCCAGAAGTGCATTAGGTAATGGGAGTACAAGGATGAATTAAGTTAAGAATCAATCCTGGAACTTCCCCGGTGGTCCAGTGACTAAGAATTTGTGTTCCCAATACAGGGGGCCCAGGTTCAACCCCTTGTCAGGGAACTAGATCCCACATGCCGAAACTAAAAGATCCAGCATGCTGCAACTAAGACCCAGAGCAGTCAAATAAACTTAAAAAAAAAAAGAAAAGAAAAGAAACGAATCCTGCCCTTGGCACATTTGCAGTCCAGTGAGAGAGAGCGCGGCCCTCCTTCCTGCCTCCCCCTGCCAGCCTCCTCCTGCTCCTGCAGGGCAGTGGCCCCGGGGTTGTTTGATCACAACATGCTCGCCCCTTGGCAGGCTGTGCCGACTGGCCCCCCAGGTGCTTCCTCCCAGCTGAAGCCTGCCCCCACACCCAGGTGTGCCAGCTGCCAGCCCACAGCAGGGATGGAGCAACTCAGATGAGGGAAGGCCATCTCCCCTGTGGCTTCTGCCCTCCGCCTTGCCTCAAGCCACAGGCCTTCTAGTCTAGGAAGTAACTTCCTCCCAAGCGCTTCCATTTCTGGGCTTCACAGCGCAGGCCAGCCCCGCTCTGCCCAGGTGGATGGAGCCCGCCGGCTAGGAACCACCTAGCCAGGGGCTGTAAGGCTTTTGATGTTGTTCCTTGCCCTCTTCTCGAATGCTCTTCTGGTTTTCTTCCTTCTCATCAGAATCCCAGCCCGGTCCTCCCACGTCCATAAAGCCTGAGTTCAGCCCAAAGCTAAACGACTCAGCTTCTCTGGGCCTCCAGCCGCTGGCTTATGAAATGACATCTCTCCCTACGCACCTGTCAGAGCCCCTGGGAGGTAAAAGAAGGTCGTAGAGAACAGAGCTCTGTAGTCCCGGTACCAGTCTAGGAGCTCTGCATCCATCCATTCAGTCTTCACAAGAAGCTTCTGAGAAACATACTCTCTCCACTTTACAGATGTGGAAACAGGTGCACAGAGAAGTCACCTGAAGACACACAGCCAGCAGGAGCAGAGTCAGAATTTGAATGCGGGTTATCTGCCTGCAATACCGGAGACCTGGGTTTGACCCCTGGGCCGGGAAGATCCCCTGGAGGAGGGCATAGCAACACACTCCAGTATTCTTGCTGGACAATCCCATGGACAGAGGTGCCTGGTGGGCTACATTCCACGGGGTCACAAAGAGTCAGACACGACTGAGGGGCTAACACTTTCACTTTCACACACACTTTAGAGGCTACAGTATGTGCGCCTAACCAACTACACCTAACCGCCCCCAGAGCACTTTATAAATGAGGGAAAGCTGAACAAACTCAAGAACATTATTATTACCCAAAAGCTGTAGTCCCCTCAGGCACACCTCAGGCACCACCCAGGCCTCTCTGATCAGACACCGAAGCCCAAGGCTGAGCCAGTCCCAGGCTGCAGGTCTCAGAATTACTTAACAGCTATGGGCTCCAGCTCCCCCACAGATCCCTCAGACCCTGCTTCTGCCTCCCTAACCTGCTGGCCGCTTCTGGCCCAGAGATCCAGGGGCTGGTGTCAGGAAGAGGACTCTTTCCACCTGGTGCTCTGTGACAACCTGCAGGGGAGACATGGGGTGGGAGATGGAGGGAGGTTTGAGGCAGAGGGGACCTATGTATACCCATGGCTGATTCATGTTGATGTACGCAGAAACCAACACAGCATTGTAAACCAATTATCCTCCAATTAAAAATAAACACATTGTAGAAGAAGAATAATAAATAGAAAAGAAGAGGGCTGGCAGGGAGCACAGAGGAAAAAGGCAGGCCTGGCTGGAGCCTGGAGATAGATGGTCTCGCTCTGCACCGGCTGGCGGAGGATGGGCCTGGGAGCCGAGGAGTGAGGCGGGCCAGGGACACACAGCCCCGCCCACCAGGGGAGAAGCCAGCCTGATCCTAATCAGACGAGACGCCCCTTCCCAGACCCCTCACACCTCTGTCTTCCCCTCCCAGCTCCCTGCTCTCCCTCCCCTCTCTTGCCAAGCCCTCCCTGCCTAAGATCTCCAGCTGCCCCTGCTGATTTTATAAATGGCCCTGGCAGGAGGTGGGCACCTTGGCTAATTGAATCAGCGCCCACGAGGCAGGAGGCTGGTTAGCATCACGGCTGAAAGGTGGTGGCAGCAACAGCTTGAGCGCAGCCAGCAGGGAGGAGGCTGAGCGAGCAGAGAGGCCTCGACAATCTGGGTCTGAGTTTATTCTGAAGCCTGAAGGTGGGAATTCACCAGAGGACCTTGGTCACCCCAGCATAGCCTGGGAGCAGGCTTATGGGATGGACCAGAAGCTAACAAGTACATGTGTACACACACACACACACACACACACACTCATACACACACACACCCCACATATTGGTCCTATGCTCTGGATAAAAAAAGGGAGGCAAAAAGGAAAACAAAGAAACAGCAATGATATGGAATATGTGTGTGTGTGTGCACATAGTTACACCTCTCTATGTATACATCTCTAGGTATGCTGGCTCTTTGACTCTTTGTGACCCCACGGACTCAGACTGTAGCCCATCAGGTTCCTCTGTCTATGGGACTTCCAGGCAAGAATCCTGGAGTGGGTTGCCATTTTCTTCTCCAGGGGATCTCCCCAACCCCAGGGACTGAACCTAGGTCTCCTGCATCAAGGTCGGATTCTTTACAGACTGAGCCCCCAGGGAAGCCCACGCTGGGCACCAGTCATGATGCCATTCTTACCCGCCCTGACGTCACCTCTGCACAGTAATTAGTAGATAAGAACAGTCTCTAAGTGCCTTGGTCGTGGCAGAGCATCTCGTGATACTGGCAGCTCTCACGGAATTGCCTCTTGGTCTGCTTCGAGACCAGGCTGTTTCCTCATCTATGCATTTGCTCCTTGACAACAGGCTGCTAGAGAAATACTTTAAGAAGGGCTTCGCCTCTGTGTTTCTGTCTGCAGAGGTTCATCCCTGAGGCTCACGCCTGCATGAAGCCATTCCTGCCACCTGTTCAGGAGCCACACAGGTGCAGAGCAGGGCTGGTCCACGGTGGCAGCTAGGGAACAAGGCCCAAGTCCAAGGTGACGGCGCCACTGGGGATGGGCTGACCCGGCTCTGCGGAGGACCTGCCCCATCTGGTCACATCTGAGAGAGACCCCGTGGGCTTAGTCAGCATTCTCAGGACTCTCCCACTTCCCCAAATGCTCTGCTCCCCTGCCCCCACCAGCTCTCACCCCATCTTTCCCCAGAGCCCCAATCTACCACTTCCCCTTTCGAGCAAAACTAGATTCAGAAGGAAAAACTCCGAAGTCCCAGGATCTCAGCAGAGAGGAGAGAGGCCAGGAGAGAAGCAGTTTTCAGCTTGGGGCCCCACACCTCTCGGTGGCTGGGTCCACAGTCCTCCAAGAGGGACTCTTGAGGACCTGAAGGAACCAGCTCTGAAGTGCAGATCCTTCCAATTATCCCCCCATTCTTCTGGGCAGTAAATCTTGAAGTTCCCTTCTGCAGGACCAAACCCCCTCGCAGGACTAGGGCTTAAGCCCCCAGTGGCCTTTTCCACAGGCTAACACTGCCCCCTGCTGGGCTGAGCTGAGGTGTCTGCCCCAAGTCCTCATGGAAATTGAAAAAGGAGGGACATCTCTGGTGGCTCAGTCAGTGAAGTATTCGCCTGCCAATGCAGGAGACACGGGTTTAACCGCTGGGTCGAGAGGAGAAGGAAATGGCAACTCACTCCAGAATTCTTGCCTGGGAAATCCCATGGACAGAGGAGCCTGGCGGCTACAGTCCATGGGATCATAAGAGTCAGACACAACTTAGCAACCAAACCCCACCACCATCCTTGCCTGAGAACACCCTAGCTCCCACTCCTCGCCTGGAGAGGGAACTACTGAAACCTTTAGAGGCATTAGGCCTCCTGCATCCCGTGTCTTCTGAGGCTGGGATGTGGTGATGACAGCCGGCTTAGTCCTTTGGTACACGCAAGAGTCAAGGTTCCTGGGTGGCTTCCCCCCTGTCTCCAGCCTGCTCACCCATTGCCTCAAATTCCTTTAAAAGGGGGCAAAAGCAGGAGCTGAGGTCAAAGGTGCCCACAACCCACATGGGAAGCTGGGCAGCCCATTGGTCTTTATCTTGCTTCCCTCCCAGCTCTGGAGCCCATTTCCAGCTGCTGCTAGGACCCCTCGAGCTGGATAGAGTAAAACCGTGCGTGGGTGCATGGGTGCTCAGCCACTTCAGTCGTATCCAACCCTTTGTGACCCCATGTTCCTCTGTCCCTGGGATTCTCCAGGCAAGAATACTGGAGTAGGTTGTCATGCCCTTCTCCAGAGAGTCAAGCCATCTTAGCCTAAAACTGTCAGAAACTAAGCTCACCTTCTTCCGCAAACCCAAATCTCTCCGCAAAACCCCAATTCTCTGTGTTCCACATCCAATGTGACTCCAAGACCCTCAAGCCCTGGCTCTACCACAGCATGTGGACCCCCAGTCTCTCTGAATTTCCCTTTCCAATTCAGCTCACTGTGGCCCCAGTCCATCTTCCAAGTAACCCGACAGCTTACTGACCTAACACAGAGCTCTAAAGGATTCTCTGCTTAAAAGCCTTGTCAATGTGATGGCCGTGTATTGATAATTCTCAAAGCTAATTAATGAATTCATGGGGATTTATTATGCTACTCCTCCCACTTTCGTGTCTGTTTGAAATTTTTTATAATAAAAGTTTTAAAAAATAAAGCCTCGTCATTCCTCCTTCCCCTTTAATTAGGTACAAATTCCTGCACAACAGGGTTAGGATCTGCCTTCTCAACTAGATTGCCCCATGTCCCCTCCATTCTTTTTTATTTATTTTTAATTGGAGGATAATTGCTTCACAATATTGTGTTGGTTACTGCCACACATCAACATGAACCAGCCATAAGTATATATACGTCCAGGCTTCCCCGGTGGCTCAGTAGTAAAGAATCTGCCTACAATGCAGGAGACATGGGTTTGATCCCTAGGTTGGGAAGATCCCCTGGAGAAGGGAATGGCAACTCACTCTAGAATTCTTGTCTGGAAAATCTCATGGACAGAGGAACCCAGCAGACTATAGTCCATTGGGTCGAAAAGAGTTGGACACAACTGAGCAACTTAGCAGGCAGACAGGCATACATATGCCTCCACCCTCTTGAACCTCCCTCCTACCTTCCCCTCCATTCTCAATACAGAACTCTTTCCTGGGCACGTACATACGTCCCCCAACGCCTCCACTCACATTCTTCTACCAGGATCCTCTTTTCATACCCCTTCCCACCCTTGAAGGGCCACCTTAAGTGCCATCTTTGATACAAAGCCTTTCTTGGTCCCCCAATGAACAGATATCTCCCCTGACCTCCAGGCCTTGATTCTCCTCTTGTGAAACTTACATCCCCTTTTGTGATAGACATCTGTGTCCTCATCTCAGCCCACCTCTAGACGATAAGCATTATGAGGCGAAGGGAGGTTTTACAAACAGTGCCCCATAATACTGGCTGGAACCAGTAGCAGAAACATTCTGACAGCCCTTTCCATGAAAGCAGATTTTGATGAAAGGAGAGATTTTTATTTTGATGCACAGAGCCTTCAGGGAAATACTGGGTTGGAACTTTCGGGCCAACCCAAGAAAAACACAAGGGCCAATGCGGAACTTCAGAACAGGAAGGGCTCTCAATGCCCAAATGGAGAAACTCCCTCAATTTACAGACAAAGAGAGTAAGTCTTAGAAAGGCAAGTGATGAGTCCCATTTCTACTCTTGCCTGTCTTCCACTCCAGGTTTACACACACGCACAGCTTCCTCACTATTTCTTGGGTGTCGATCCTACCCTAGCAAAGGGTTGAGCATCTTTCCTGGGGTGCCCTGACTTGTGCAGACCTCCACATCTGTGGCCAGACATGGGGACCCAGAGAGGATCCTGCTGCTGGGAGAGGCGGTGTCAGTGGTGACCAGTCGAAGCGTCCACCCCCAGCATGGCCGTGCCGGTCCCATCCCCACCTCCCACACTCTGGTTACACAGAAATATTTCTGAAATGTTTAATGCCACAGAGAAGTCCAAAACTGGCAGACAGCAGCAGCCATCCTCCTGCATGCCTGGGGCCACGGCTGTCACCTGAAAAGGTGGCCCACACAGACCGAGGAACCAGGGCGATTTGCTGACATCCTTTTGTCCTCTAAATGCCAGAGGTTCCATTTAGGTGGGGGGTGGGAGGGTGGGGGGGGTGGGCAAAAGAAGAGGAAGTGCAGAAGGAGCAGAAGGGCGGTCTCCACAGGGCGCTCTTCCTGCCCGCAGATGGTGACTCATGCCGCATGCCCTGAAGGGGACAATTCCTCGGACCAGACTAAAGCGGTCAAGCCGAGGGTTCAAGAAGAAGCAGAGCAGGGCTCCTGGGATGCGGTGGCCAGGAGTCACCAGCAGAAGCTGGAAGAGGAGGCCTGCCTGCCCCTCCAGCTCTTTCTCACCAGCCTCTAACTTTGGCCCCGCACGCACAGGACTCCAGCACTGGCGTCCCATGGGGATCGCATCTCCTCCGCGCTCCATCACTTTGGGCCTTTCTTAAGTATGACATTGTCATACTCGGTCCCCTGTGGCCAGCCAGAGGCGGTGATGTCCTGTCCCGCTATGTAGCCATGCTTGAGGCCACTGGAGTCCCTGTCGGCTGTGGCCTGCCTCCTCCAGGCATCGCCCCGGGGCTCCTGCGGGCTGTCATACAGGGCCAGGGTGGCCATCCCCTCGGGCTCATCATATATGTGGTCGGGTCGTGGGTGCGGGTGGTCCTCGATGCTGTCGTACAGAGGGTCGGCCGGGGGCTGGGGAGGGACAGCCAGGATGCCCCTCAAGCTCTTCCCGAGGCTCCGGGCCACGGCATCGAAGGGCACGGCGTACTCCCCCTCTAGTCCGCGCTGCTGCCGGGGAGCGGGCACCGGGACGGTGGGCGACAGTGGTGGCAGCGAGTCGTGGGGTCGGGCGTAGGGGCTCTCCGGCCGGGGCAGCACCGCGGGGACGGGGACTGGCTGGGCCTGGGGCCCAGCAGGGACGGCATTCTTCTGGGCAGAGATGGCCTCTTCCAGGGCCAGGAAGATCTCATTGCCTTGCCTGGTTTCGAGCTCAAAGTTGCCCTCTCCTGAGACGCAGCGCCGGCCAGCCTCAAAGGAGAAGGTTACCTGGGTGGGGAAGAAAGCCTATCACTGGGAGGCCAGCTGCTCACATACCCAGTTTCCAATCACAAACATGTCATCTCCAACTCCCCTCCAACCAGCGAGCTGCTTGGCCTTCTCCCCAAGCTGCTTCCTCTCCCTCCCTCCAAGTCTTTTCTTACCAACAAACCCCTCTCCTTTTCCCGTCTTCCTTCCATCCATCTGAGTATGATGATTGGCACAGAGTTCAACCTCCACACGGCCCACTACCCCCCACCCAGGTCTTCCTCTTTCCTTCTCCGCCACCTCCACCTCCACATCTCCCTCCCCGGGTTCTCTCCTCCAGCCCTGGGGCTGGGCGCCTTTATCTCATCTTTTCTCCCTCCTCCATTCCCTCTTCCTTTGAGGGCCCCTTGGCCCTCTCCCCGACACTCTCTTTTCTCTCCTAGTTCATCCTTCCTCTGCCCTACCCCCCGCAGCCCCTGCTCACCTTATCCCGCCCAAAGCGCCTCAGGAATCTGTAAGGCCATTCATAGAGCTGGGTGCCCGACTCGGGGCCGCCCCACAGCTCCAGGGCACTCTCCCCAACCCGGAGGGTGTAGGGTCCGCGGAGCCGGCACCTCTCACTGACTTCTGTGGGTCTTATGGTCACAGCAAACTCCTTTCGGGGGGTCCCTGGGGAGGAGACACAGTTCATGGGGAGAACAGCCAACCTCTTTCAATTCTGTGTGTGTGCATGTTCAGTCATTCAGTTGTGTCCGAATCTTTGCGATCCCATGGACTATAACCCGCCATGCTCCTCTGTCCGTGGGATTCTCCAGGCAAGAATACTGGAGTGGGTTGCCGTTTCCTTGTCCATGGGATCTTCCTGACCCAGGGATCAAACTTGGGTCTCCGGCGTCTCTGGCGTTAGCAGGTGGATTATTCACCACCGCTCTAAATAAGCGGGCCAGGACTCCAGAAGAAAAGTATTATCAGTGGCCCATGGCCCTGGTGCCTGCGTTCTGAAGACTTAGCTGCCCTGTGCCAGGTCAGACTCCCCAAGATGCCAGGAGCCCCCACCCCCTCCCCCAGGAGGCATCGTGCCCTAGCCACGAGCACCCTGACTCCTCTGGGCCACATCCTTCCTGCTCCCGTCGCCAGTCACAGCTCCGTCTCCTCCATCTCACTGCTCGCCCCAACCCAGCTGCCTCCGCATCGCTCCTGCCACACCTCCCCAGCTCTCCCTGCCTGCCCACCCTCTGCCGAGGCCACGGGGGTCAGGTGGGGAGGCCTTCCGAGGGGTGGAGCCTGGATGCACCCCTTGCCCTGTGTCTTCCTGCTCCCCACAGGCAGCCCCCAGAGGGCTAGACAAGAGGACAGGAGGGCGACTGCCTTGTCAGCAAAAAACTCCCTTGCTGCAGGACACCTTAGATCCATAGATGGGAAACCATTCTTTTCACAGACGATTGCTCAGGTCCCATCAGGGGAGAATTCCAGACCAGCATTTTCACCTGGGTCCGTCAGCCAGGCCCTTTGCCACCAATGGGGCCTGGATCAGAGGGAGCGGGCCAAGGGCGAAGGGCTGACATTTAAGTCAGGCCGGCCTCCCCAACCTTGGGCCGGGCCGGAAGCGATGAGGAGCAGCTGATAAGGGGCTGGCTGGGGCCAGGGGCAACCGCAAGGCAGGAAGACTGGGCCGGCTGCCGGCCGGCCCTCACCTCCTCCCCACCACGCCCTGGAGAGAGCAGCCTGGGGAGAAGCAGGGGCCCCTCACCTGCGGTCGCGCGGCTGTACAGTTCATTCTCCTCCATGCGGGGCCGGCCACCCTTCCCCTCCGGCCCTGACTGCTCCTTCCGCTGACCCTGGGGAGAAGGCCCAATGTTCACCACCATCGCCATCTCCAGCCCCACCTCTGGCCACCCTAAGCTTTCTTGCAAAATGCACTCAGTCTGCCGCCCCACCCCCCAACCCCCCCATCTTTATTCTGAAATGGGATCCACACCCCACCAAAGAACCACCCTCAGCCTCCTGACCTTGACTCCCACAACACCTGCCCTCGGCAGGCACCCGGCGCCCCACATCCTCTCTGCAGCCCTGGCCGACTCACAGGGAAGGCCAGGAGGCAGATGGCCTGTATCCAGTCGCCACGCTCGGCGGTGGGGGCGGCCAGCAGGTACAGGCGTTCCGTGGTCTCCAGGAAGAAGGTGCTGGTGTCCCGGGGGCTGCTGGCCTCCCCGCTGGCTTCGGACACCCGCAGGCAGTCATTGAGGCGGATGACCCTCCGGGGGGCCTCTCCCCGGCGCGACTTCTCCGAGCCCTCCTGGAGCTCCAGCCGGGCCAGTGCACAGCCTGAACCTCCATACAGAGCAGCCCCGAACCGGCGCCATTTCTGCCCCCAGATGGAGAGATGATGACCAGCAGGGAGAGGGGGACCCCAGGGGGAGACAAAGGGGAAGATCACAGGAGACCCAAGGAGGCAGAGGGCCTAACACGGGCCTTAAGAGTTAGCATGCGTTGAAGATGCACGTCAAGTGACCCAGAAAGAGGCCTCCAGTGACAGCAGGGAGGAAGCCGGAGGCAAAAAAAAAAAAAAAGAAAGGCTTGGGGTGAGCCCCATGAAGACAACTGCAGGGAGACTGGGCAAGCTCAATGCAGGGAATCCCAGATGAGAGGCAGAAAGCATGTGAGTCCTGAAGCCCAGAGGAGGCGAGGAGGGCAGCCTGAGAGCCCAGACTGGGGACCTCCTCTTTCTGCATGAGGCCCCACAGAAGGCCCTCTCCCCAGGAACTTGCTGACTCTCCTGAACCTTCCTGACTCATGCCCTGAGGCCATGAGAGGGACAGAGAGAGAGAGAGGAACCCTCGGGTGGGTCCCCTGAGGGAAAGAGGACTTCCCTATTCAAAGAGGCCAAAAGAATGAAAAGGAGTTTAGACACAATGGGGCCCTGGCTCCCAGAGACCCCGGCTCAAGTTCAAAAGCAGCCAAATGCACCCCACTGGGCAGGAAAGGAGGAAGGAACCTCCACGGCCATCCCAAATTATCCCCTCCACTGTGCTGTCCAGTCCCTCCCAATGTGTCCCAGTGAGGAGAAGTCGCCACAGAAAAAGAAAGAGTCAGGGTCCTCTGGTATCCCCTCCTCCTGGGGTCACGGCTGTCAGCAAAGGCCATGATGTGGCGGCTGCTAAGGAAGGAGCCCTCCCAAGCTTGTGTTCTGCGCCCAGTGTGGTAGATGGCAGTCTCCATTAGGCCATAAGGGTTTTGGAACATTCCAGGGCCTCCTCTCCTCTCCGGGGAGTCTCTAGCACCCCACCCTCCACCACCTCTCAGCCCAGCCCCAGACCAACGATGCTCTTCCTACCTTCCCGAAAGTCTGCTGCTGCTGGAGGTACAGGAAGCCCTGCTTCACCAGCACGTCCTCCATCCTCGCGGCATCCCGGGGCCCCTGAGCGCCCGCTCTCCCCTTCCACACCCACCCTCTCTCGCTCCTCTCTGCCCTATGTTCCCCCTTCTCTCAAGTTCATTTCCTCTCTGCCTAGAGTTTTCTGCACTATTCTCGTCTGCTCGATGAC
This sequence comes from Dama dama, assembly GCF_033118175.1. Classification (NCBI taxonomy): domain Eukaryota; kingdom Metazoa; phylum Chordata; class Mammalia; order Artiodactyla; family Cervidae; genus Dama; species Dama dama. The sequence goes on along the minus strand of NC_083696.1, from coordinate 41,600,083 downwards.
GACAGGCCGATAGGCCCTGTGGTTTCTTGCTCTGTGCGTGTGTGTGTTTTCTTTTTGACGAGTGGGTTTCACATTCAAGCTTCCTGCATTTTCAGCGAGTAAGAGAGAATTTCCAAAAAACCCAACTCCAGTGTTTCACTGAACACAGCTCAGGGACAGAGACCAGCGCGGGGAGGTCAGCAACACAGGGAGGCTGACCCTCTGGAACAGAGGCCCAGAAACAAAAATTTGACAGTAAAACCAGGAGCTGAAGGCTCCACCACGCTCAGGCTGGTGGTTAGCATGATGCAGCTAGGAGAGACCTGAGAAATCAGCCAGCCCAACATCCTCATTCAAAAATGAGGAGACTGAGGCTCAAGGAAGGGCCGAGGGACGGGTTCCAGGCCACCAAACCGGAAGCCAGGCCTCTCAACTCAGCAGGCGCTGAGCCACACAGGCATGCTGGAACGCCAGCCTCGGTAGGTTCACACGCTCTGCTGAAATGGTTTCCCTCTGCGGGGACACTGCCTGTCCCCCACGACACACACACACATGCCACCTCCTGAGCTGCTAGAAACATGAATGTCTCCACACTGAAGCGAGCTACACTCCCCAAGCACATCTCAACTGTCGGAATCCACCTTCTTTCCAGCCTTTGTGAGCATTGTAAAGACACTTGAATTCTATCTGGAGGTTATCTTTTTAAGTTACAATAGCAAACTCTCACATTAAAAAAAAAAAAGTTTCATAGTTATCAAATGTGCTTCACAGTTACCAAAGGTTCCAGGTCCACAGAGTCTCCAGACACACTTTCTACCCTTGGAAGAAGGAAAGGCAGGTGTGAACCCACCTGTTTGCAAGTCTCCTAAAGTCAAAAGGCCAGAGGAGGAAGTTCCAGGGTAACTGATCTTTTAATTTAACAGTCTTTTTACTGCTGACCTCAAGGATGCTGCGAGGACAGGGAAGCCTGGTGGGCTGCAGTCCATGGGGTCAGAGTCAGACACGACTGAGTGACTGAACAACAGATGGCGTTAGTGGTAAAGAACCCGCCTGCCAGTTCAGGAGAAAAAAGAGGCGTGAGTTGGATCCCTGGGTCTGGAAGATCCCCTGGAGGAGGGCATGGCAACCCACTCCAGTATTCTCGCCTAGAAAATTCCATGGACAGGAGAGCCTGGTGGGCTACAGTCCATGGCACCACAAGAGTCAGACACAACTGAAGCAGTTTAGCATGCAAACGAAGTCTAGACTCCATGCAAGAAGATACATGGCTTAGTGGAACTCTAAGTGCCTCAGAGAATATCTAACTGGGCCAGATGGTTTAGAGAGGCAATCCGACAGAGGCATGGTGCGGAAACACTGGGAAAACCAGAGACTAGACGAGCACTCTTGGGGTAACCCCATAATGGGTGCTTATGTAACTGAGCCATGTCCTCTACCGCAGAGGTTAGGTCGTCTTGGGAAGAAGAGCAGAGCAGTGCGCTGCTCAGACCTTCTGCTGCACATGCCACGTGCTTCACCAAAACAGCTCAAAACATGAGTATTATGGGCTCTGGGTGGAGAGGACTGAGACACATAAAGCTGGATTTGAACAAGTGGATCCAGAAACCAAAGGGGAACCAAGGATGCTGGTGAGGGGGGAAAACGCCTTGAGACGGGGTTAAGAGTATGGAAGCAGGTGGCTTATTCCATCTCTCTGGGCTTCCCTGGTGGCTCAGTGGTAAAGAATCCACCTACCAATGAAGGAGACATGAGCTGGATCCCTGGAATAGGAAATGGCAACCCGCTCCAGTATTCTTGCCTGGAGAATTCCGTGGACAGAGGAGCCTGGCGAGCTACAGTCCATGGGGCTGCAAAAGAGTCGGACTTGACTTAGTGACTGAACAACAGCAATTCCATTTCTCCAGCCCCTTAGGGGAAGCAATATTACACAGGGGCTGCGTGGACTGTGGATGACTCAGCATCTCCGTAGGGAGTGAGAAAAGAAGGGCTTCTAAGGCCATCCTGGGGGCTGTCAGAGCAGTGCCTTTCAAACACTAATGTGCAAACCTGGTTAAAACTGCAGATTCAGATGCAGTAGGCCTGGCATAAGACCTGAGATGCTGAAGTCGCTGGTGGGCGGACCGGACCTGACTGAGTAGCCAGACAACAAAGGATCCCCCCCTCCCCTTCTCTGATCACCTTCCCCGAAGGTCAGCTGGACGCATTCCACGCAGAACCACAGGGGGGAGCCCGAGCTTGCCAGATTACTTGGAAACTATTTAATCCCTGGTGGCTCAGACCCTAAGGAATCGGTCTGCAATGCAGGAAACCTAGGTTCGATCCCTGGGCTGGGAAGATCCTCTGGAGGAAGGCATGGCAATCCACTCCAGTATTCTTGTCTGGAGAATCCCCATGGACCGAGGAGCCTGGAGGACTATAGGCCATGGGGTCGCAAGGAGTCCGACACGACTGAGTGACTAAACACAGAACACATTTAAACCTGGAGGCCTGAGCCCCAGGAACTTCAGCTACCCCGCCCCTCCCCCCATGCCATCCCTTGCCTATGGGAGCAGGAAAAGTTATTTTCCTGTGGCTGTTTTCCGCAGGTGTGAACTCAGAGCAACCCCCACTTTTCCTGGCAGGACTTGTGGGGACCCTGCAGAGAAAGTACTAACCCCAGTATTTTCTGCCTGGCCACAGGCAAACCCTATGAGCAGGGACCCAAATGGACACAGTACAAGGGCAAAGAGCCAGAGGCCCTTAGATGACCCAGGCACCAAAGATAGGGAAAGAAAGCAACAAAAAGGCAAGAGTGGAGGGCGGGGTGCCCCTAGGCTCCTCTTTGCTTTTATTGGCAGGAAAGGGACACACCCCACACCCCCACCACCCCCACCTCATTTGTGCCTCAGTATAAGCCACAGGATCCTTTCCTTTACAATGGTTTCTCTCAGCTGGAGTTAGGAACAGATCTGGAGATCAGGGCTCCAAGAATTTGGCAACTTTTTGTTACTATTCTGACCAGTGTTTAGCAACTAAATCTCTAATACAAAAGGACTCTGGGCTTGTGGTTGGGAGCTAGAAAGGAAGGAGCAGAAGAGACGGATTCCTTGGGCAGGTTTAGAGATTAGGCAACCCCCAGAGGATGAACGGCTGGGGAGGGCTGGAGGGCGAGTGCTACCCCAAGGGCAGCTCTGGACAGCAAAGAAGCAACAGCCAAGAAGGTATAGAACGGTGGGCCGGCCGGAGATGATGGAGGACTGAGCTCAGAAATAAGCTGTGGTGGGGAGTTCAGTCCAGTTCAGTCGCTCAGTTGTGTCCGACTCAGCGACCCCATGAACCACAAACCTCAGCACGCCAGGTGTAGGGGGGGAGGGAGTGTTTATAAAAGCAATCCTGCCTTCTCCCACCCCAGTTGTTCCTGTCAGTGGGGGAGGAAGGATCTGTCTCTTGGGTTTCATTCCTAGTCCTCACTCTCCATTAAGTATATCATTATTAACATAATAATATTACTTAACATTGGCATAACACTCCTTAAAGTTCAAACTCCTTCATGTTCTCCTGAGAGCCCCAAATGCACCCTAGGATGAGACTGAGATAGGAAGAATTTAGGTTAAAAGTTATTTTTTTGAGCATCTCCTCTGTGCAGAGGTAGGAGGGACAGAGCATAAACAAGACATTTGCTGATGTTCACTTAGTCTTGTCTGACTCTTTGCAACCTCATGGACTGCAGCACGCCAGGCTTCCCTGGCCTTCACTATTTTCCGGAGCTTGCTCAATCTCATGTCCATCGAGTTATTGATGCCATCCAACCATCTCGTCCTCTGTTGTCCCCTTCCCTGTTTTCATTGTAGTTCCCTTCTCTTTTTAAAAACATTTCTTTACTTGGCTGTGCCAGGTCTTGCTGCAGCAGGATCTTGGATCTTCATTACAACATACAAGATCTTTAGTTGCAGCATGCAAACTCTTAGCTGTGGCATGTGGGTTCTAGTTCCATGACCAGGGATCAAACCCAGGCCCCCTGCAGTGGGAGGATGGATCAGTCACTGGACCGCTGTTACCGAGTCCAAGCTCACTCTGTTCACCACACGATAGGCCAATGAATCCGAGAGACGAGGTGTTGAGGCAAGGAATACGACTTTATTCGGGGAGCCAGCTGATTGAGAAAAAGGTGCCTCAAAATAACCATCTTGTCCAGGTCTGGATGCCAGGGTCTTTTATAGATCAGAGAGAAAGCAATGAGGAACTAAAGTCAAAAGACAGATTAGAGGGAAAGGTAGAGGGGAAGTAAAGATGTTTGGGTCTTCCGTCTTGCAAAACAACTCCAAGGGAATTGGCCAGCCTTGGGAAGGGTTGCTGCGTGTGCTCATGCTCAGTCGTGTCCGACTCTTTGCGATCCCATGGACTGGAGCCCGCCAGGCTCCTCTGTCCATGGGGTTTTCCAGGCAAGAATACTGGAGTGAGTTGCCATTTCCTTCTCCAGAGGATCTTCTTGTCCCAGGATAGAACTCCCAAGTCACCCTCATTGGAGGCTGATGCTTTACCAAAGCACCACCTTTTGAAGATGCTTTGCAAGCCTTGGGAAGGGGTGTGTTCGTCTCTTCTATTCACAGGTGGGCAGGGACAGATTAGCTCTCAAAGAGCTGAAAAAAGGCACTTTAGTTGACAGTCAAGCAGAGGGGCAGGGTCCTCTGAGGCAAGCTATTACGTATGATTATAATAATAACAAAGTGATTCCCTGGTGGCTCAGATGGTAAAGCGTCTGCCTACAATGCGGGAGACCCCGGTTCGATCCGTGGGTCGGGAAGATCCTCTGGAGAAGGAAATGGCAACCCACTCCAGTACTCTTGCCTGGAAAATCCCATGGATGGAGGAGCGTGGTAGGCTAGAGTCCTTGGGGGTCCCAAAAAGCGAGCGACTGAGCAACTTCACTTTCACTTTCCATAATAACAAAAGCAATGAAAAGCAAGTCAAAGAAAGTTTCCAACATGGACTCAGTTGGCTTCTCTGCAACACCACCAGGGAAGTTCTCGCACTTTCTTTCTAGCTAGAGACTCAGATGATGAAAAAAGTAAATACATAAATAGTTTCAAAGAGACCATGATCAGTGCTGTAAGTATGACAGTGA